>NC_057851.1:118648682-121048682 GCF_015237465.2 Chelonia mydas | reverse complement strand
GAAATTGTGCCACTAGAAATACCACAAGCTCTCAATAGAGCCATGCTTTCCCTGTCCCTGATCAGGTGGACAGGAATCCCAGGTGTGTTCAGTGAAATAATTTCCTGAAATCAAATAAAAGCTGAATATTCCCTGCTCATGCAGAAAGTGAAATGTGGCACAGTTATTGATGGGTAGACATGATTTAAATACACATCTAACATTCAAATGTTTCCCCAAGCCTTTTGTCCTCTGAGGCTGAATTTAGCCTTCCTTCAGGACATCAGATCCATTCAGTTAGTTGTAGTGGTAGTAAAACAGAGCAGTCATGCAATTGTGCAGCATCCAGGAAAAAATATGAAAACAAACACACAGACCAAAATTCATGCACACTCCACACTTCTTGTCTTTTCCAGATCAAGTGCACAGACCATCATGGTGTTTGCTGGGTTCCACTTGGGTGTCTTTAAACTGACAGAATACATTCCAATTCTTTGTCTTGTCTGCCAATTTTTTCAATCTAGTCTTCTTATCAAACCGTACAAGACAGAAAACTAGTTCACTTTAAAAAAAAAAAAAACTGCTACCCACAAATGACAAACATTCATTTGGAGAGAGAGTCTGGACTCAGATTAATTTATATAGTGTTAATGTACTAGATCAGAGAATAACAACAATAAGCCACCACAGTCTTCCATGTTTGTACTGGCAAAGAAAGGGTATAAGCCCAAGATGTTTTCTGAAAAGTTTCTTTTGCAAACTGATCAACAATGTATGAGTTATGCCCCTCACAGCTAAATAAACAATTAATTTCTGGACAAAATGTGAAGCACCTTAAGGGAATAAATCCTTTCTCTGCTCCAGTGATACCGATTAAAGGGACATGAGTACCCAGAAGTTCCTTATATGGGTTTAACTTTCTGTTCATGTTATTTTTATTCATTTAATTTAAACTACGATTTGAGGACTTCAATAGCACAGATATAGGTGTGAGGTTTTTTTTTTGTAGGAGTGGTGGGTGAAATTCTGTGGCCTGTGTTGTGCAGGAGGTCAGACTAGATGATCATAATGGTCCCTTCTGACCTAAATATCTATGAATCTATGAATTTTTTTACTAACTTTACCTGAGCTGGAATGAGGAAGAGCAGCCAGCAGAGGGCACTGTTGCACAGCGTTCTCAGCCTGAGAGATGCAGCTGCTGCCTGAGGCAGACGGGCTGGATGCTTCATGTGTAGCCACTCCAGGCACTCTCAGCAAGTATATGAACTCTGGGAGTGAATGGACCCTCCACACCAGTGGCTCTCAAACTTTCCAGGCTACTGTACCTCTTTCAGGAGTCTCATCTGTCTGGCATACCCCCAAGTTTCGTACCCTGACTTAAAAACGATTTGCTCACAAAATCAGACATGAAAATACAAAAGTGTCACAGCACATTATGACTAAAAAATTGCTGACTTTCTAATTTTTACCATATAATTATAAAATAAATACTTTGGAATAAAAATATTGTACTTACATTTCAGTGTACAGTGTATAGAGCAGTCTAAACAAGTGATTGTCTTTACCCTATTTTAGTTTGTACTGACTTTGTTAGTGCTTTTTATGTAGCCTGTTGTAAAACTAGGCAAATGTCGAGATGAGTTGATGTCCCCCCTGGAAGACCTCTGCATATTCCCAGGAGTACATGTACCCCTGGTTGAGAACCACTGCTCTACAAAGTCTGAGCATTAGCTCCCCAAGCAAATGGGTGGTTAGTTAATCTGGGTCTGAATGTATAAGGAGTATATGATTTCAAATTATTATTCATAATAATAAAGCTATAATCTAAACCTTGCACCCACTGGATATTTAGACAAAGGGCAAGTATGCTATCATTTAAGAAGAGCAAGCTAATTGAACTAGCCCATCTTTGTAGTTCTCCTAAGACTATGATGTCATAATGCCAAGAGGGCAGGAACCTGTACTGTGCACATGTATGAAATTTTAAAAATAGGTCAGTTCAATGATTTGCGTTTTTGGAAATGTTGCGCTCCAGTTTAGCAAAGCTGTGTTATTGCTTTTACAGGCCGAAGCTGTCAAACTCAGCTTAGCCAACAGCTTCCTTCAGAAACAAATCAAAGTAAGTTTCTTCTTTAGAACTGTGATATGGTCCAAAGGCCCATTATTAAACCTGTTTGCTCCAGTTGCCTTCACTAGGTCTAATCCAGAGCCCACTGAAGTCATTAGAAAGACTGCCATTTACTATTGCGGGCTCTGTGTGAGGCACAAGGTAAACCACCTGCTAGAGAGTAGAAAGGTGTTGGTTGTCCCTTTACTCTATTTTTCACTGTTTAAGGAGAGCTATTATGGCACTTTGATCAGAAGCAAATTTCTCCTGATCACCATTTGCATTATTTTTTACAAGAACTTGTCAAAGCTTCATAATCCATAACTCAATCAATGATGCTAAAGCAGCTAGTATAATTAGGGAACTAGCATGAAGGACGGGTTCCTATGCTAGGTGGATTTAACATACCCACAAAATGCATAACTCACAAAAGAGTATGGTTGCCAACTTTCTAATCACACAAAACCAAACACCCTAGCCCTGCCCCTTCCCCAAGGCCCCACCCCCCCGCTCACTACATTCCCCTTCCCTCAGTGGCTCGCTCTTCCCTACCCTCACTCACTTTCACTGGGCTGGGGCGTGGGAAAGAGGGAGTGCTCTAACTGGGGGTGCAGACTCTGGAGTAGGGCCAGAAATGAGGGGCTCAAGGTGCAGGAGGGGGCTCCGGGCTGGGGCAGGGAGTTGGGGTTCAGGAGGGGGTGAGGACTCTGGATGGGGGTGCAGGCTCTGGGATGGCGCTGGGGATGAGGGGTTAGGGTGCAGGAAGGGGCTCTGGGTTTGGTGGGGGTGAGGGTTTTGGAATGTGGGAGGGGGCTGTGGGTTGAGGCAGGGGGTTGGGGTGCAGGAGGGGTTATGGACTCTGGGTTCGGGGTGCAGGCTCTAGGGTGGGGCCGGGATGACGGGTTTCAGGTGCTGGAGGGGGCTCAGGGTTGGGGCGCAGGCTTACCTCGGGCAGCTCCCAGTTAGTGGCGCAGCAGGTCTAAGGCAGCGTCCCTGCATGTCCTGGCTCCATGCTGTGCCCCGGAAGCGGCCAGCAGATCTGGTTCCTAGGCAGGGGGGCCAGGAGGCTCCGTGTGCTGCTCTCGCCCACAGGCACTGCCCCCCCAGCTTCCATTGGTCCCGGTTCCCGGCCAATGGGAGTGCAGAGCCAGTGCTCGAGGCGGGGGCAGTGCATGGAGCCCTGTGGCCCCCACACCTAGGAGCCAGACCTGGTGGCTGCTTCTGGGGGGTAACGCGGTGCCAGGTCAGGTAGGGACTAGCCTGCCTTAGCCCTGCAGCTTTTAACGGCCCGGTCAGTGGTGCTGTAATCTAGCCTAGCTGTCTTAATCTCTGCAATTGATTCCTGTCAGTCTTTGTGAGAGCCTGTGAGAATCAACAGGAAGTGTAGCACTACATAATGTCCAAAGATGCCTGGCAACTTTAAACTTCCTGCTGAAGTTTAACCTTTTATAGCACAGGAACCATCGTATCCCTTTCCCATAAATTAAGGTTAAGAAGTTAAAAAAGACTTCAGCACCACCAATTACTTATCACAGATACTGCATCACAAACCATTTTTTATTTAACCACTGAAAAATATTTCTCTGCATTTATACATAGATGAGTTTTTTGTTGTTGGTGTTTTTTTAGGAAGTTCAATACAACATCACAGACATCTTAAATAGACAGAAGGTCACCCAGGAAATTCAGCGGTGAGTTTTGAATGTTAGTACGTATTTGAGATGTACTATATTGTTTTAGGTCTATATTATAAATGTTACATGTTACAGAATGATGATTGAAACCCCGTCATAAAAACATCCCAGAATAGAGTAAGAAAGATCAGTTATTTATAGCTGCTAGGTTTAAGTATTACTTAGTACAACATACACAGTAGCACTTTAGGGATTAAGATAGGGACTCAGTTTAAATAAGGCCCTGTAGTCTAGAATAAGGTAAGAAAAAAATAATGTGAATCTGAGTGCTTCTGCATGATGTTTGATTGACACCCCCACTTGCTGCACTTGTCTATTCAACTATCGAGCAGATATATTTTAGAGGCTGTTTAAGCTTCCCCACACGGCCCTGCTGATATGCTTCTGACTTGCCCCAGAGAAGTGACCTCTAGGCATGAGATAGTAGTACAGTCTCCATGCCCATCCAGTCCTTGGCCTCTGTTCTGAGGCTGCGGTCCAGTGCTAGGTGTGGTAGTGTTTTTTATTATGTGGACTCATGTCCATAGGAACTGAACTGAGACCTTATTTCACACACAGCTTCTTTATTTTCTGTGGCTCTCTGGGTTTAAGTAGTGCTGTTTGCATTCAAGGTATTTCAGAGTGCTTTGCAAAGGAATGAGTTAGAAAGTTTTAGTCACTACCAATGTTCACTCTAATTTTTGACAGGCCGTGTGCGCAAAAAATTTCTTCTGTGCAAATTATTGTGCTTCTGTGCAAATTTTTGTGCGTGTGGTGTTTTGCCGTGTGTGCGGGGTTTAGGATCTGTGCGCGCATGCTCAGCTTAGAGGGAACAGTGGTCACTACTGAGCGGGGCTGGATCTGAATTGGTTGCCAGGGGCAGAAGACTGTACACTCCATTACCACTCCTCTCAGGCATCCTCCCCACCTTCCTACATTACATCTTGTTAGTATCAAGATGGGCTGAAAGAAAAAACAGACAGCACGAAGCTAAGTCTGCATTATAAAGACTACACTTTTGACATCTATGCTTATTTCAGAGGTAAGTAAAGAAAGTATTTATTATTATGGTTTCAATTAGGTGCAAAGATTTAGCCCAAGACTTCATTTATTAGGTCTACAGATGATGTTTTCAGCTAACCACATACTGCTCTCTCTCTGTTAATTGTCTGTATTCAAATTAGTGTAGTATAACATCAGGTTTGGGTATGTATTATAGGTCTGCAATATAGTTTTATGAAAACCTAACTTGCAAACTTCTGTAGCAGAAAGAAGTTAACAGTAGACTGAAAGATACATAAAAAGTTTTAAGAGTCCATTTCAGTGATAATTTTTGGGCCAGATTTTTTTTCACATACCAGTTAGACACATGTGATATACTGGTATGGGGTCTGATCCAGTGCACACTGAAAGAAAAGCTTCTCATTGACTTAATGATCTGAGACATTAAGTGCCTATCTCCTTATAATATCTGTCCCCATAGTATTTTAACACTATGCTATTTAACCATAGCTACAGACATTATTCCCTGAGCCCAGATGGGGGAGGTGTGTATGTTTTTGGTGGTGAAAGTCTCACATTCAGTACCCACAGACAACAATGGTGTCTGTAGATACAGGGCCATGGTCTGCAAAATTCCCAAATGTACACATGCAGTTACGTGACTAATGGTACAAATCTGAATCTATATGTGTAGACTCGGATTAAAATGGCATAATAATGCAATTAGTGGAACACTGTTTCCTTCTCTTCTTACCTACCAAGGGCTGAGTTTAAATGGGGTCTGTGTTTTATTTGCTGCCATTGACAGAATCACTAACTTTTAAATCAATAATTGGAATGTAGAAAAGTCACATCACTCTTTTAGGTATTTTAATGGAGTCTTGTGGCAAATAGAGAACTGTGATCTCAAATCTTGACATGTAAAAAGCTTTTCAGTTCAGTGTTAAACTTAAGAGAAGATTTCAGAATCTGCTTCATGCACTTTTACTTAGTTGTGGATTGTCAGCCCGTGGTATCACAGTGGTTTTTATTTTTGGAGGACCAGTGCCACATTGCAAAATGGCTCACAATTCATAGGGGAGACACAGAGCTGCTATGTAATTATCTAAGAATACTGATCTGTAGTAATGCTATAAATACTTATGTGACCAGGTCAGCAAAATGAAGTTGCTGTGTTTTGGGTTATTAGACTTTCCTGTGTGAATGTATTAAACTAGCTTGATAGGAGACTGTTGGAAAAACAGGCAGAAAAGCAACACAATGGATCTAGATAAGCAATCTCCCAACAAATAATTACCTCAGACAACGACCTACTTTCAAGCCCAGATCTGCAAGACTGCTTTGCCAGAGCTGGGAACTAACAGGTCAAAAGGCTATAAGAAGTTACAAAGGCCTAAATCCACAAAGGGAATTAGTTGTTGCCCAATAGAATTAACAAACACAATTTAGGCTCTCAGACTCCCTATACAATACATGGGGAGAAAGTCGGTGCCTAAGAGTGGGATTCATAGAAGAGAGCATGTGAGTGGGGAAGCTAAGTGAGGTGGCCAATAGAAAATGCAAAGGAGAGAGGTGGGGCCTGAACTCGGCCCTTGACCTAATGCTGGGCTGGGAGGAGGTGCCTATTTCTGCTTGGGATTCACACCTGTGCACCCACTCCAGGAATCAGGCACCTAAACCTGCTCAGTACTTTCTCATGGGAGAAAGTATGTGTGTGTGTGGGGGGGTGGTTATGGGAGAAAAAGAGCTCCCATGTCATTACAGCCAAGAGCCTGTTGTTAGGGCACTCATCGGGGGGGTGGGGGGAATAGGGGACCTGTTTTCAAATCCCTGCTGTGCCTGATTTGGAGCTCAGAATTGGGTCTCCCATATGCCAGGTGAGTGCTCTGACTACCAGGCTATAGAGTCAATCTCTGACCCACTGACTGATACAAAATGGGAACATCTGGAGAAGTCAGAGGTGTGGGTTAGCCTAGGGACTGTGACAACTCAGATCTGGTTAGAGGGAGGGTCAGAATTACAGGGCTGCATGTGATTTTAGTTTCTGATATTCCTTTGGTTCTGTGAGATAAAGCAACATTTTAGATTAGAACTGCATGTCCCAGAGAGCAGGAGTGGAACCTCACAACCCAAAGTCAATGGCATATGACAAAGAAAACTTGGAAGAAAATGGAATGTCACTGCATCTGAAAGAATAATGAGAACTATTTTGTAAAAAATAAAAATTCAGTAGCATTGTTTTAAAATCATTCAAATGCAGCGCTTGCTTAGCCAAGAGGTTATTAGAAATAAAATATCAAGGAAATTAGTAGTAGATATACTTGAATACAAGGTTAATTAGTTTCATTTCTGTGGTGCTAATTATTAAAAGTAATTAGCCCTGAGGTACTTAAGAAAGGGCCCTCACTAAATGTTTTTTAATGTAACATAAAAACTTAAGTTTTGCTTCCAGCAGAGCTCAAGTATAAACCCTTTAAAAATGTACAGTGCCTCAGGATATTTGCATAATAAGGCATATTATAAATGAGACACCTCCAAATTCTGCCCTCCTAGTATTATGATTCTCAATTCTGGAGCTGACATTACTCTTCCTATCCAGGATAGATCAGGAAAACTAAAACATTAGCAATAGCATGAGATTTCTGAATCAAAGCCTGTCTGGAGGCACAATTGAAGGAGAATATCTAATTGTCTGATGTCAGAACTTTATCATCCTTTGCCCTTAAAGCACATAACTTTATTAATATGGAATTTAATTACAGGCAAGGCACAGATTAACAATTTAATTATTTAATCTCTACAGCAGCAGCTTCCCCAAGGTGCTGTGGGATTGTTCAGTGAATTAGGGGTGAAACATGCAGCCTGTGATGAGAGCTGAGAAAATCTTTTGCAGACATTTATTCAGCTTTCTGGAAGATGGCTGTGATTTTCTCAGATTTATTTTCCATCTGACAAATGGCTTTACAGTATCTTTCCTCGGCTGATTAGTTGCAAATATTCTAAACTCAAATTCTGTTGTTTAGTTGTAATTGGACAGATTAAGTCACATTGTATTGTTTGTTTCCCTGGCTGGATGAGCGTGCATGGATTTGCAGCACAAGGAGTAAAAATTCCCTTCAGAATTAGCTTTCTGAAATTATTTATGCTAGTAAACTGGATTTCTCTAAAGTTAGATGAAGTTTTTCAGATGAAACTTTCTTTTGCCAAAAAAATGCAGATTCAGGAAGACTGAAACATTTTGCAAATTTGTGTCAAATTCACTGAATTGTTTGGGGGCAATTAACCACCCCTCCCCCAACAAACTAGCAAAAAAATCAAAACCTTTTTATTTTTCAATTCAAAATGACATTTTGTTTTTAATTGTACTTCACTTTTATTTAAAAATGGTAAAGAACCCCCTTAAAAATTCAATGCCCTCCCACCTCCCCCTTGTGTCACTTGACCTGAAACAATCTATCTGACTTTCTTTCTTAAACACTTTTTCAGTTGGGACACCAACCTGAAAAACCAGTTATTCTCACAGTTCTAGATCCCTCAAATATTTGCAGAAAAGGGCCACAAATGTGTCACAAAGATGGTTGAAGTGAATGTGTTTAAACATGTGAATATTTACAAAAAAAATTGCATTTATTGTTCTGCCCGCAAAGTCATCCCTAGTACGACATAGGGCAGTTAATGGTATAAGTTAATGCTGCTCCTTGCATCATTAACACCTGATCCACGGTTTACTCCTCTTTCCATAGGAAAGCAGCATGTAGCTGCAGTGAGAGAACTAAACGCAGGATGTGAAGATGCCTGCATTTAACATTACAAAGGATGTATAGATCTGTGACCATTAATGTAAACCATTATCTGTTGTCACAGATTTATTATTCTCCAAAGATACATGCTGTATAAATTACACTCTTTGGTCTGTGCTCCCAGTACGAGACTTGCAGGGAACAGCCCAAGCTTAACTTTCCAAAGCGGTTGCCTCCAGCGGGGTGGCGGGGGTTGGGAGAGAGAGAGAGAGAGAGAGAGGTGGAGTACTATGCAATCGAACAATAACAACTAATGGTGACTCCAACTCTTAAGGCATGTCTACACTTACCTCTGGAGTGATTGATCCAGCGGGGGTCGATTTATCGCGTCTAGTGAAGATGCGATAAATCAACCGCTGAGCGCTCTCCCGTCGACTCCAGTTACTCCGTCGGAGTGAGAAGCGCGGGCGAAGTCAACGGGGGAGTGCCAGCAGTCAACCTACCGCAGTGAAGACACCGCAGTAAGTAGATCTAAGTACGTCAGCTTCAGCTACATTATTCATGTAGCTGAAGTTGCGTAACTTAGATCGATCTCCCCACCACACCCCCAGCGTAGACCAGGCCTTAGTTCTTCGAGTGATGGTCCCTATGGCTATTCCACTTCAGGAGCGCATGTGCTCCATTCACCTGAGACTGGTAGATTTTTGCTAGCAATGCCCATTGGTTTTGCGCCTGTGCTTTCTCCTCCTCGTACTCCAAACCGAGGGTGTAAGTGGCAGTGCGGACTGACTGCCTCTCCAGTTCCTTTCCACCACAGTGGCCTGAGACAGAACCTCTTTGGTATCTGCACCGTTAGGTAGCTGCTTCTTTTAAACTGTAGTTAGTTGCCAATAGTTGTAAACCTGTTTTTAGATAGTGCAGCTTAGGAGTCATGGGAGCTTGGGATCCCTCCCAACCTGAACAGCCCCTTGTATGGGCTGTCTAGTATGTCCAGGATCCCTGGATTTAAAAAGTGCATGGCTTGCTCCCCTGGGCTTTTCCAATCAGCGATGATCACAACTCATGCCTCTATTGCCTGATTCATTAGAACCCCCTTGTGAAGCGGTCTGCGCCCCACAGGGCACCACCTAGTGGTCAGAGGAGGGTGACAGGCATGTTCTGTGACTGGCCCTCTGAGTGGGCCACAAGTTGCATCCACCCCTTCCGGGGTATGTGAAGAGTGCCACGAAGTATAGTTCTGCAGCGCAGCTGGGGGCATCAGGCTTCACCTGGCCAAAGTCCCTGAGTCAGGACTCTCTGGGATATGGAGGTCTTCCTAGTAAGTCTCTGGTGTCAGACATAGGCTTTTTTCCTCCAGCCCTATCAGGAGCAGGGTGTATGGGTAGGGGAACTTGGTCCCACCCTCTGCATGAGGTTCTGATTCAGGGCCCAGAGGCAGGCAGCTGAGTCCTGCACTCTGGAGTGCTATGCAACTGTCTCCCTGGATCACTTCCTAACAGTCTCCAAGAGAAAACCGGTAAAGAAAATAAGCCAAAGAAGATGTCTCTGACCTTGCAAATGTCCAGAGTCCTTTTCTCTTAGCAGGAAAAGATGTGTCAGGGGCCCTGGCAGCTGGGCCTCCCACAATTCTCCTTTTGCAGAGCTTCAGAGTGCAGGTCTGCTCACTTTCACTGGCTGCTGCAGGTGAGCTACTCTCTGCTTCCCTTTTCAGCTCCTCCTGCAGCCTGTGCATGTCCACATCCAAGAAGAGATCCTCATCTCTGACATCCGCTACGTCAGGTGAGACACTGCACCCCAGTATGAGAGCTTCAGGAGCTCGCAAGGAACATGGTACTGGTTTCCTGGCACCAAAAGGCAACAGCACCCTGAAAACAGCTTTCTAACTGAAAAAGTAGGACCATCCACAACACTGGCAAAGGGAAAAAGGCAGAAGACATCTTCTACGCTGTCAGTAGCAACACAGAGTGAGAAGAAGTCATCAATAATGAAGACCATGGCAAGAAACAAGGGGGAACAAGGTCCATCCCTCTTTTACTGCTTCTGTGCAATCTCAGACTGGTGCATTTGCTACCCGATCACTTGTTCAGCAGCGCACCTTCCACGGGTGCACAACACATTATAGCAGAGGTCCTTAGCAGATGTTTCTCTAAGGACCAGGAGTGGGAATTATCTGACTTAGTGGTGAGGAGCATTTGTCTACGGTGGGCATTCCCATCTTGGGATCTGTTTGCATCTCAACAGAACAAGAAATGCCTGACCTCCTGCTCCAGGCCACAACTCCAGAGGGCACACACATCTAGTTTGATGGTCAGGACAGAGGATGTACATGTTTCCTCTGATCCTTCTCTTACCTCAAGTTCTGAAGAAGATCAAAGAAGATGAAATGTCAGCGATCCTGATTGCTCCCCAATGGCCCCGATAGTTCTGGTGTCCAAGCATTCTCAGGATGTCCTTGTGCATCCATATTTGGCTTTTCCCAGACCTGTTGATTCAGACAGAAGCAAATACACCAACCCTGCATCCCTCCATCTAACAGTGTTGGGTACGGTGGATGTAGCACAAATCCCTGATTAGAAACACAGAAACGTACACATGGCTGAAGCCATGATGGCTGGCTGACTTTTGTATTGCAGAGAGAGAAGAAAAACTTCGTAACCACTATCTAACAACAGAGTCAACATAAGCAACTGCTTAAGAAAGTATAACTGCAAAATTCACATAAACAGATTCAAAATCTGCTTGATACATTCAAATATATCACATCTGTCTTCTCCCCAGAAATATAATGGGCACAACGCTGTCAGACATACTTGTAGCAGAACAACCCAAGGTCCAATTACAAATCAGATCTTTCAGGTGGCGAGTGTTTTCTTTCTGGATAGTGTCTGCCAACATTTTGAACACTCCCCTGAGGAAGTGGGGTGTCTGCAGCAATGTCTGACTCATGTGTTCCCTCAGATGATGCCGGTTGTTCAGCACAGCTGCTTTCTGTATAATGTTATTGGTTGTTGCATCAAGCTGGGGCACAAATAGCGTCTCCCTAACTGTTGCTTTTTTTGTCAGACATGGAGTCACCAACAAATCTCGCAATTGGTCAGTGTGCCGTTTGCAAAACATATTTGGTGCCACTTGTACTGTATAGGACAAAGGACTCATTTGTGCACTAACAATTGATGAAAGCCGTGTACTGGGTCCCCAGTAATCATGCACCAGTACTGTCTGACCCACTTGTAGCTGATGAGGTGCCCTGGTCCCTCTCATTTTCACTTGACTTATTATTTCTGGCTTATATCTGACTTTAATAAGCCCAAGTGTGACCTGAGATTTTGGCTCACAAACAGCATTGGCATGTGTTGCATTTTGATATGCTAGCAAAAAATGTACCAGCTTTTGCGTAGTGACCCCTTCTCATCTGCCAAGAATTGCAGAATTATATAAACCTTTAAACAAAGCCATTTATGGCTGGATGGTAAGGTGCAGAGGTAATATATCTAATAACATTTTTCTTTATGAACTGCTGAAAATCTTCTGAACGAAACAGAGGACCCCCTTCACTCTCAACTTATTCTGGTGGTCCAGTTCTTGCAAACAAACGTTGACGTTCTATACTGTCTGTGCAGCTGTGGTGGTTTTCATGCAAAAAACTTCCAGCCATTTGGAATGGGCAGCTACAACTACTAGATACATCATACCCAAAAATGGTCTGGCAAAATCAAAATGCAGACATTATCAGGAAGTAGATGGCCATTCCCAAGGGTGTAATGGTGCTGGTTTAGGCATGCGCTGTACCTGTTGGCATCCTAAACATTCTTTAGCAAGCTGCTCTATTTCTTGGTCAATGCCTGGCCACCATACAAAACTCGCAAGTGCCATCATTTTTGCTACCCCTAAGAGACCTAAATGAATCTCATCTAATACTCTTGTGCCCAGTTTACTAGGTATAATAACACAAATTCCCCACGTGGCATACCCTTGATGTATGGTAAGCTCACCTTTGCATGTGTAAAAAGGTGCCAGCTTAGGGCAGTCAGTATATTTCCAGCTCTTCAAAGCTGGCTTCATAAACCTGAGCTAGTGTGGGATCCCTCTTGGTTTCTTGCTCAATCAAACTACGAGACACTCAGGAGCACTTGATCTGAAACAAATTGACAGATTTGATAGCTCCTGTCTCTATTACAGGCCGCCCTTCAACTAGCACGGGCAGGCGGGGGAGCCCATCTATATTTGTGTGCACATCTTTTCTTTTGAATTTGATGTCACAGATGTAACCAGGAGAGAGCCCAGCACTGCATTCATGCTGCTGTTGTCACAGAAGCTCCATTCCTTGGATGAAGGATTGCTATTAATGGTCAGTGGTTGGTGACAAGGGTGAATTTCCTCCCATATAGATACTGGTTGAATTTCTTCACACCCCATTCCAAACTTAAATCCTCCTTGTCTAGTTGTGCATAGTTATGTTCTGCTGCTGTGAGAGATTTAAGACAAATGCTATGGCTCTCTCACTGCCACCTGGCATGGAGTGCAATATAACCACCCCAGTTCCATGGGATGAAGCTTCACATGGTAACTTGATAGGCAAGGATGGGTTAAGGTGTGTACGCACACTTTCTCAAGGACCTACTGCTTTGCTTCCAGGAAAGCTTTTTGACACTCACATGACCATACCCACTTTTGACCAGTCTGCAGTAAACAATTAAGCGGATGCAATACAGTGCTATACTTGGTACAGACTGGCTATAGTCATTGATAAATCCGAGAAATGATCTAAGTTGTGACACATCCTTTGGCAGTGGAGCTTTCAGAACTGCTTTAATCGTCTCCTGAGATTTATGTAGGCCTTATGCATCAATAATGGGCTCACAGTAAGCTATCGAGCCCTTGAAATATTCACATTTTATGTGATTGGCTCATAACCCATATTCTTCAAGATGTTTTAATATGCTTTTCAGGGTTTCCAGATGATGTTCTTCACTTCCACCAGTCACAATAATGTCATCCAAATAACACTCTGTTCTGAGAATACCTTGCAAAACCTGGTCCATTGCCACAGAGCAGGAGCTGAAGCAATACCAAACACTAGTCTGTGGTACTGATACATACCCTTTTGATTGTGAGGTTTGCCTTAGACTCTCCTTCAATTCCATTCGTAGGTAGGCCTGTGACAAACCCATTTTGCTGAATCATTGCCCCTGCCAGTGTAGCAAAAATGTCCTCAATTCAAGGAAGGGGGCATTTTTCAAGTCAGTACAGGGTTTATGGTGACCTTAAAATCTCCACATACCCTTTCTGCATCAAGTTTAACACTTGGGACAATAGGAGTAGAATACTGTAAGGCAGTGGTTTTCAACCAGTGGTCTGTGACCCCCTGGGGGTCTGCAGACTGTCTAAGGGGTCTGTGAAAAGTTGCCGTTACCATAGAACAGTGGTTTTCAATCTGTGGTCCATGGACCCCTGGGGGTCCGCAGACTATGTCTAAGATTTCCAAAGGGGTTCTGACCTCCATCTGAAACTTTTTAGGGGTCCACAAATGAAAAAAGGTGTTCCATTGCTGTAAGGGACAGGTCGACCTCTGTGAAATTTGGGCTGCACTTCTCAGCTAGGATTATTTTAGCCTTTATGGGTTTTAGAGTTCCTATGTCCTTCTTGCAGGTTCCCAGTGCCTGACATAGTATCCCTTCCAGCTGTCGTTCAACTGTTTTCATGAGGTCTTCTGAAAGTGACTGCAGCATCTTTATAGATTTCCCATCCAGAGTAATGATTGTATAACCATTCATGGCCTCACAGAGCCAGTCCCCACTTCTCAATGACATAAGTCTGATAAACAGCGCTTATTGTTGTACTCCACACTCACTTGCATCACTCCAATTGGCACTGTCTTTTCAGCAACATTAATGTCCCCTTCAGTTTGGTATTTTTAAAAGTTTCCATATTCCAGACGTGAGATAACAGACACTGCAGCACCTGTTTGAGCACTTTTCCCACCACCCAGGATGTCAACCAGATTGCTGACTTGTCATTTTTAATCAGACTATATATATCCAGGCTGGCTACTCCACTCTCATGCTCTGTGTCACTATTTCCTCTGTCTACAGACTATACACTAATAGTCCATTTCAATTCGCATCTTTGGTCTCTTCCATATTAATCTTAGTGTGACAAACAGCTTGGATAGGATCTTTTTTATTACAGCTTCTGCAATATGCATCTTTGAATCAGCAATCAGGAGTGTGAAACCCTTTTCTGCACTAATAACGTGTCTGTCTGCTGAGTGGACCAGATCTTGCCTTGGGTTTCAGATAGTTTATTCATTCCCACTTCCGTTTTAGCTGCGGTATGCAATTCTGTTGCATCCCTTGCTGCAGTTTTCAGCCTTACTCCAATTTCTACTGCATGTTTAAAGATAAGATTTTCCTCAATTAAGAGCCTCTTCTGTATGCTTTCATTAAGCAGTCCACACACAAATCTGCCACTTAGGGCTTTGTTAAGCCCCTCCTTAAAAGCACTAGGTTGTGATAACCTTTTAAACTCTGTCACAAAGGCAGAAATAGATTCACTTTCAAGTTGATTTCTCTTATGAAACCTGAATCTTTGTGCTATAATGAGGGGCTTGGGTGCCAAGTGCTCTTGAAGGGTTTGCATTATCTCTTTAAAGGTTTTGCTTGCTGGTTTCTCTGGGGCAATCAGACTGCATATTAAACTGTTACGTTTTTCCTCTTATCACACACAGTAATGCTGCTACATGTTTTTCTGGTGGAACTGCATTTACTTCAGACTACAGCTCCAGCCTTTCTCTATATGTGAGCCAGTCCTCAATGGCAGTGTTGAAGGCCTTCATATTTCCAGTACAGCCTTCTATTTGACCTCGCTGCTGTTAGTTTAGTACTTCAGAGTAGTCACAGTTATAGGAGACTCCTCTCCCCACCCAGGGGCTGCAAGCAATGTCAGAGATTGTTTTGCTCCTTTGATGCATAGAATGTTCTTGAAATCCTCATTGCCAGTTGCTCTGTATGGCAGATATAGCATGAGTCCCTGATTTAGAAACACATTCATGTACACATGGTTTGAGCCATGATGGCTGACTACATCTTGTACTGCAGAGAGAGAAGAAAAACATAGTAACGACTATATAACAACAGATTCAACATAAGCAACTGCTTAAGAAACTATAACTGCAAATTCACATAAACAGATTCAACCCTCTGCTCAATTCATTCAAATATATCTTACACAGCATGGAAAAGATTTTCTACCTGGTGCCAGCATTGTGGGATACCCCCAGAGGATGCTGAGATCCCTACTATTATAGACTAATAACACTGTTGTGCCAAGACAGTCATGGTTCCCAGAGCTGATTTGCATGGCTCCACAGCCACCTCTCCACCTTCCTCTAACATTGGATCTCCTTACCCACCAGTTGAGATTCACCACTCAGCCCAGCTTCTCAGTGCTTTACCTCAAGGCCTGGCTACACGTGGCTCACTGGCATAGAACTGGCTTGCTCAGCAGAAGTATAAAGAGTACTGCTCTAGAGCAGGAAATCCACTATGAGGAAAACCTTCCTACAGAAGTGGAAACATTTTCAAGTTTGGTGCAGCCATCAGTCTGCACCTCCTCTTGAGTCTTGTGCATCACATATTCTCAATTACCTACTGAATTTAAAAACCACAGGATTGTCACTGAGCTGAATCCAAGTGCATCTGGCTGCTTTTACAGCCTTTCACCTCCTCACTGAAGGTTTTTCAGTCTTTGCTCACCTGACCACCATGAGGTTTGCTAATGGCCTGTTCAACCTTTTTTCTCCTGTCAAAGAACCTACTCCACCATGGAACCTCAATTTCATTCTTAATAAGCTGAGTAAACCACTGTTTGAGCATCTGGGCAGTTGTTCCCACCTTCGTCTGTCCCTCAGGACCTCATTCCTCACAGCCATCGCCTCAGCTAGAAGGGTTGGGGAGCTGGGAGCTCTTATGGATGACCCACCATGCATGGCATTCTATTGTGACAAGGGGACATTACATCCCTGTCTTCATTTCATACCTAAAATTTCTTCAGAATTCCCCATTCATCAGGACATACATCATGTTTTATCCCAAGCCCCACTCTGTGAGAGAAGCAGCAACCCTTCGTACACTAGGTGTAAGAAGAGCTCTTGCTTTTTACCTTGACCGGACTAAGCACTTTAGGGCTTGCCCTAGACTTTTCATCTCGATCACAGAACAAATCTGATCTGATCTCCACTCAAAGACTGTCTAAATGGGTTTTGGAGTTCATCTTAACCTGTTACAATGTCTTGGGGGTGCATCCCCCTCCCAGGATGATTTCTTATTCTACCAGGATCCAGTCAACCTCTGTGACCCTACTAAAAACATCCATCTCAGTTATTTGCTATCTGATCTTCAGTGCACACCTTTTTCCAGCACTACTCTCTCACACTTGCTTTCAGAGCCAACACAACTTTCGGTGATGCTGTTCTACAGTCTGTAGGGAATCTGCCTCCTCAGTATTGAGGTACTTCATGGGAATCAAATGGAGCACCCAGAGGGACAATAACTCAAAGAAGGAGGAGAGGTTACATATCTTGTACAGTAATTGGAGTTCTTCAAGAAGTTTTGTCCCTATGAGTGCTCCATCCCCACCTTCTTTCACTTCTGCCTCAAAATCTCTTTCTCTCTGGACTTTGTGGTTGAGAAGGAACTGGAGTGGTAGCAGGACCACTTCCCCCTGTATATCCTTGCAGAGCAGCACAAGGATGTACAGGGCATAGGCGCAGATTCACAGACACCACTGATGAAAATCTCTGATCAAGAGTGCATGGGTGCATGCATGTCCTGAAGTGGAGCACCCATAGGGACCGCACATCTCGAAGAACTCCAGTTACTGCACAAGGTAAGTGACCTCTCCTTATCTCTACAGTAATTGGAGTTCTTCAACATGTGTGGTCCCTATTTGTATTCCACTACCCATCCTCCTGCTCCTCTCCTGTGGAGCCTTATCCTACAGCCATTCACAGTAGAAAAGTAACTGGAGAGGTCACACTGCCACTTATTCGCTCAGTTCAAAGCATGAGGAGTAGAGGGGTGCAAGCACAGACCAACGGACACTGCTAGCAAAAATCTTCCATCTCAGCGCATGGAGCATATGCACATCTTAAGTGGAATACAGATAGGACCACACATCTCAAAGAACTCCAGTTACTGTACAGGTAAGTAACCTTTCTTTCCTTTTATATTGCTGACAGTGGAAGAGTTCATGGAAGGGTTGCTATTCTGTTCCAGATGTTTGCTGTGACACTTTTACCCTGTGCTTTCTATGCAGTTAGTGTATTGATTGTGTGCTTTTTGTTTTTAGAAAGTTGTGGGAGTTGCTGAAGAAATTCTTGTCACTTGAAGATAATGAATCGTCAGACAATTCAGAAGAACATGTAGGAAGATAAATTGTAGATGCCTTGATGGTATACTTGACACCTTGAAACCATGCAAATGAAATCCAAATATGAAAAACTGATGCTGAGTCTCAGAATTAAGGATAATAATGCAACTTCAGAAATAGAAATGCATGCCATTTTTTACACAAATTATCATGGTTTGGTAGTCTGTATATATAGAAAGAGATTACTATATACTATCTAGAAAATGCCCTGCATTAGTAATAGCAATTGTTTAAGTAACTATGCCTTTTCCGTGCAGCTTTGAATAGAAGCCGCCCTCGCTTCGTGACGGAACCTTTATTATGCAAGTGGCAGAGGTTATTAATTAAAATCCTAGGATGGAACTCACAACTAACAGCTATTCAAGTAAATGGAAGCTGCAGCTTCTAAATAAGATCTATTTATATCACTGTGTGCAACACTTTCTTGCAAGTACTGCATACAGGACTTGATCTGGACTAGTATACAGTGGTATGGCATACTGGCACCTCTCCCGGAAGCCTTCTTGTTCTTCAGAATCTCAGCTTCCATTTTAGAAAAGTAAATGTCTAGCTGTTACAGTTACAATAAAACCCTTGAAAACACAAACCAAGTATATGTGAAGCAGCAGTGTCTGCCTGAATTTGCAGAGTGCCTGTAAAGCTAGCTCCGAAGTGTGTATTGCTCCATTCATCTCAAAGAGGTGTTAATTCAGATGCCAGTGATGATATTTTAAATGTCAACATTGTTTATTATTTCATTGCTCATCAGAGCATGTAAGAAAAAATAGAGGAAGGAAGGAAGACTGATATTATGAAGATTTGCACAGACTACTGCAAGTAGCATCTCTTTTTTTGCCATGCAACAAGGGGGACAATACCCCTACTAATTATTTTCCCCAGTCAAAAAGGAGCCAAAATCCAGGGAGCATAGGGGGACATTCATACTCCACCCAGGCTATGTCTACATTGCACAGGTAAATAACCCCTGACTGGCCCCTGGGTCTGAGCAGCCAGGTAAGCTTAGCCTGGACATGAGTGTCCCCACTGTGTCTGCCAATGTGTGTCTATGGGCGTATCCCATAGTTCTTTTTGCTGAGGTGCTCTAAAATTCTTTCCCAGTTAGTTGTCAATTGTCCAGTCTGGGAAATAAACTGGAGGACTGTCAGAACTTGAGTGATTTTAGCCACTGATGTCTAACCTGCACCCCCAGCTGGGTAAGAGAACCTGAACTTAAAGCTAGGTCACAGGTTTTTTTTATATGGATGGTAGGCTAAAACCTTTGTGCAGTGCAGAAGTACCCTGAGAGAAAACCAAGCCCAGGGAGGCTAGCAGAGCCTTTGGGTATATTTGAATCCCCCAGTAAGGTGAAGCTAAACTCAAGAGGCTCAGAGATCATGTACAAACAAACTTTGAACATATTGTGATAAAGTTCCTCCTCTAACTTGGTGGGTCCCACGCTTATTGGTGGATTTTGCTCGCCTCAGAGATTCACAGTAGCCCTCAGTTTGGCCACTTTCGTGGCTCAAATCTGCCGTTCACTCAGATAACCTCATCACTGGCCAGCATGGGGAAAAAAGAGTAAGAACAATCCCCACAGTCTCTGCTGATCCACCATGTGGGTCGGCGAACAGCCTAGAGAACTTCCCCTCCAGTGGAACCTTCTGTGTTGGATCAGGAGTTGGGAGGTTTGGGGGCAACCCGGGCCCACCCTCTATCCTGGGTTCCAGCCCAGGGCCCTGTGGACTGCAGCTGTGTAGAGTGCCTTCTGGAACAGCTGTGCAACAGCTACAACTCCCTGGGCTACTTCCCCATGGCCTCCTCCCAACACCTTCTTTGTCCTCACCACAGGACCTTCCTCCTGATGTCTGTTAACGCCTGTACTCCTCAGTCCTCCAGTAGCACATCCTCTCACTCCCAGCTCCTTACGCACCCCTCACTAACTGGAGTGAGAGCCTTTTTAAACCAGGTGTCCTGATTAGCCTTAATTAATTCTAGCAGCGTCCCAATTGGCTACAGGTGTCCTAATTAGCCTGCCTGCCTTAATTAGTTCTAGAAAGTTCCTGAGTGTTCTGGAATAGTCCCTGTTACCTTACCCAGGGAAAAGGGACCTGCTTAACCTGGAACTAATGTATCTACCTTCGACCACTCTCTTGTAGCCATCTGGCCTGACCCTGACACAATATGCACAATCTGCTGAGTGCAGCCTCTCCTTTTGGCATCTGCAATGAGTAGAGCTTGGAAGAGTACATCTACCTTCTTTTTTTACAGGTCAATCTTTGACTCAGGCCCAAGAACAAAGTTTAGATGGATAACTGCACTCTACCATAATTCAAGGATATTTGGATCATGGGGTTTAGTTCAAACCCATCTTTAACTTGGCAGGCATGAAAGGCTATTTAAATTATTTTTCATCAGTGATTTGTTTTTAAACTTTATTTCACTAAATCACTGCATTAGTAAAATGTGATAAAGGTGGGCCAGGCGTGGCACCGCAATATTTCACATTTAATGTAACATTTTCCATGGAGCTCACTTGGCATCTTTAGTGACTACACATGTACACTTAACTGTGTAGAGCAATGTTTTTTTTAAAAAAAATCATTTACAACCCCCTAAAAATTTTTGAATGAAGGTGCAGACCCCTTTGGAAATCTTAGATATAGCCCTTCAGGGGTCCGCAGACCACAGGTTGAAAACCACTGTTCTATGTAATGACAACCTTTTGCAGACCCCAGTTGGTTTGCGGACCACAGGTTGAAAACCACCGGTGTTGATAAGTTTGAGGAGAAACAGTCAAAGGGACATTATACCGTAGTGTAGTGCCAAGTTTAGGAAGGCCCCAATATTTCTAGTAAAGCAAAATCATTATGATTTTAATTGTTTTCCATTTTTAGAAAAATATGGCAGGCTCTGAATTGCTGCCTGCCTGGCTGGCTGATATTTTCTGATGACTAATCTTCTTGTTGAAATAGTTAGTGCTGCGTGACTACATATGAAACAAGCATTTTCTGTTCTTCAGCTTCTACTGTTCAGTTGTAGCATATCGTTCCAGTATATTAATAATTATTTTGTTGAGTCACTGATGTAACGGAGACTAGAGCATTACAGTTATTTTCTTCATAGTCTGAGGGGAATCTTGGGTCTTTGCCCTTACAATTAGAAGTATCAAAACTTTTATATATTTGCATCACCTTGATCAAGACTTTGTGCTACACACTGTATATACACATGGTAAAAGATATTTCCTACCTTGAAAAGTTTGCAATTAAAATAGACAAGAAGAGCAAAGGAGGGAGAAAAGAAGTATTGTTATCCCCATGTAATATTTTTCCATTCAACATTTAGACCCTGGAACTCATTTTCACCGGATGTCATTGAGGCCAAGAAGTGAGCAAGATTCAGAGATATTGAATGTTTATATGGATTACAAGAATATCCAGTTTTTATAACTGTGAATGCTAAAAAAAAAATCAGTTTTGGAAGGGATACAAAACCTCATGCTTCAGGGTTTAAACCAGTTTTTAACTCTTAGGGATTAGAATCGGAACTTAATATTGGGTAAACTATCCCACAGCTACTTACTGTGGGGTTAATTTCACCTTCCTCTGAAACGTCTGGTACCAGCTGCAGTTGGAGACAGGAGACCAGCTGAATCATGAGGCTGATCCAATGTGGCAATTCCTATGTTCCATTTTACGGATGGGAACTGGGAGAGATTAGTTAATTTGCCCAAGGTCACACAGGAAGTCTCTGGCAGAGCAAGGAATTAAACACAGATCTTCTGAGGCCCAGTCTCGTGCCTTAATTACAGGACCACCTTTCTTCCATACTTCATTCTTTCTGTATTTTTGCACGCATCTATCACTACAAAATAACTTGAAAAAAGGTAGTAGGAGCTCTGCTCCTGCAGAAATTTATAGCTGAATGTAGGGAAAATGTTCATCATCTCATTTTTGTTAGTAAAGAAAAACAATCAGTACATAAAGTCTGATGTGCATTCTTGTATCTGTGTACATAGGTATTCTATGAACTAGAATATGCATTTTGAACTTGCTAACTCTTACAGCAGATTAATAATTTTCTTCGTGTAATTCCTTATTTACTTTTAATGCATTTATGAAAAAATATGGGTGCTCCTAAGGTGTTGAAAGTATAATAATGTTTTGTGCTCACCTTTCAACGGAGACTCTCCAAGCAGTTTACAAACATTAATTAAGTTTCACAACACTTCCATGTTATAGATGGATAAACTGGGACAAACAGAAACTAAATAATGACTTTCCCAAGGTTACCTAGCAAGTCAGGGGCAAAATGGGCATGGAATTCTAGTCTAGTGAACAAAGTAGTTGTTTTCTTTTCTTTTGTTTTTAATAATCAAAATGCTAGACAGCATCTCATTTATAAGAGAAGCTGTCACTTAACCTGGCATTTATGGACACATTTAATCTTTATCTTCACTTTTTGTTAACATTTGTATACATAGTCAGCGCAAGATGCTACCAAGGAATGTCCTCATTCTTTTGTGGTCCTTATTGGGGATGCTTCCATTGATGTCCATGGACTCTGGATGAGGCCTTTAATCTCTTCTTATGAATCAATCTTCCCAGTCCCTCAGTCATTTTATTTTTCTTCTCAGAATATATCCTCTAGTTCAGGGGTCCCCAATGCAGTGCCTGCGGGCGCAATGGTGCCCGCTGGGGCAGTTGTGTGTGCCCGCAGGGCACCGCCCGCTGAAATGCTGCTGAGAAACATTGCCGTTTCTCAGTGGCATTTCAGCGGCAATGCTTCTTGCCGCTGCCGCTTCTTGGCGGTATTTCGGCGGCGGGGTGTCTGGCACCCGCCACAGTCTTCTGGGAATAGGAATATGCTGTTCCCACAGAAAGGTTGGGGACCACTGCCTAGTTTTTCCAACATACGTATGGTAATGCAGTGCCTTTCTGCTAAGATTGCCAACAAGGAGTGTCAAATGTGGTGGTTGTGGTGGTTTTTCTGTTGTGGATATGTATTCACTAAGAACTGGACTGGTAACCCACTAATTTCAGAAATATTTTGTATAACCTTTTTATATATTGTTACCATCCTTCTGCCCAGGCAGTGGTAAATCTGCTTGTAGAAGGAAGAGGAAGGCTTGTGGCTCATATAATACTCTCCTTCCATTTCTCAGATGCAGTAGGCCTAGGAAATAGTATTTTATTTGGCAGTTATGGCTGTTCTAGGGGAATCTAACTCCTCCCTCATCTGATGCTGGATGTCAAGTTAGAAGGCACACCACTATTCAAGAAGATAGAGTTTGACACTAGAAAATATTTTCCTTTCAAAAAGGAGGGGGTCTGTTTTTGGCAGTGAGCAGACAAAGGAGGTGTCAGGGTTCCCTCCCCACTCTGAACTCTAGGGTACAGACGTGGGGACCGGCATGAAAGACCCCCCTAAGCTTATTTCTACCAGCTTAGGTTAAAACTTCCCCAAGGCACAAATTCTTTGCCCTTGGAGGGTATGCTGCCACCACCAAGTGATTTAACAAAGAATCAGGGAAAGGACAACTTGGAGTTCCTACTCCCCCCTTAATATCACCCCAACCCCCCCAAACCTCTTTCCTGGGGAGGCTTGAGAATAAACAAGATGAGCACAGAACAACCTTGGGTTTTTTTAGGACACTAAAAAAAAACCCCAATCAGATTCTAAAAGAAACAGAACTTTATTAGGAAGAAAAAAGGTAAAAGAAGCACCTCTGTAAAATTAGAATGGAAGATAATCTACAGGGCAATCAGATTCAAAAACACAGAGGATTTCCCTCTGGGCCAAACTTTAAAGTTACAAAAAGAAAACCAGGAATACACCTTTCTCTCAGCACAGAGAAAATCACAAGCCAAAACAAAAATAAGCTAACACATTCCCTTGCTAGTACTTACTAATTCTAATGGAGTTGGATGGCTTGCTTCCTTGATCTGTGTCCGGCAAGCACACAGAACAGACAAAAACCTATCCACACCCCCACCCCACAGATTTGAAAGTATGTTGTCCCCTTATTGGTCCTTTTGGTCAGGTGCCAGCCAGGTTACCTGAGCTTTTTAACCCTTTACAGGTAAAAGGATTTTGTGCCTCTGGCCAGGAGGGATTTTATAATACTGTATACGGGAAGGTTGTTACCCTTCCCTTTATATTTATGATAGGAGGTTTGGAAGGTGGAAATACACTGGTGATTTAAAGTTCTAATGGACTTTATTTCCTTCAGAAGAAACCCCAAAAGGTTTAAAACTACCCCTAGTTCCCTCACTCTCGCACGAAGATGGATAAGCAACAGACTAGACTGTGATCATTCTCTGTGTAAAATCCACATTATTATTATTAAAAACATTTGTGTAACATTTAATTTACAGGGTATTTTGCAAATCTAGATAAATTGCATTTCATCTCCTGAAAAAAAAATAGTCTAAATAGGACAAAGAAAATGTAAGACCCAGGACAACAGCTCAGCAGAAGGAGAGTGAGAGTATGATAATGAGTAGAATGGAAGAACAATGATGTGAAAAGGTGGATTTTAAGGAGGATTTAGAAGAGTAAGAAAGATTGGGGAGTTTGGTGGATGGGGACAGTATGTATGCTCCAGGCATAAAGGGCAGCATAGGCATGAAACCAAGAGTAAAGGACGATAGAGAAGTTAGATAAAAGTTCCCATCTGTGTCCCAGACCCAAACTTTCAGACAATCAGAGTAGATACCATCTCCAAAGAGTCCCTTGCAGGTCGTAAACAAACCCCTGAATATGCTAGAACAGGACATTTTAGAAGTGTTTAGTAAGTTCTATATAGACAGCCACAACTCATTCTTTACCTTAATTCTGCGTCCATGTATTAATTTCAGTGGTCTTGGATATGAGATCCTCCTTTCCTAACATGCCTATGGCGTAAATAATACTAGCTAGTGAAGTACATGTTATTTTTAGAATACAAATTGTCTTATCGCAAAATGAAGGCTTGAGATTTGATTTCACGTGTGTTTGTAACTCCCATACAGAATGCCTTTTATTAGGTCTTCCTTCAACTGTATGATTAATGTTTTCTACTAGCAAACTCTCAAGGTCTCTTTAGAACTTTCCACTGAGTCCTTAAAATAGAATGTTACTCATTATGTTCAAGGAGAGCAGGCCTCTTAATTAGATTTGGAAGAGGTACTGTTAGAGTTTTTGTTAAACTGATAGAATTCTGTTTAACAGTAAAATTGCCATTTCCTTCTTAGATGTGTTGCTTTCCAGCACACTGATTTTCAATTATAAACAAAGTTTAAATATTATTTTATTCCTGATCCGTTTACTCATAAAAATTAATTGAAAAACTAAAAAGAGCGAGAAAACAACCTTTGGTACTACTAACGTGGTTTTCACTGTGCCATCTTGGCAACACTATGTCATATCTATGCACGCCTTCCCTCCCCTCCCCTCCCATCTGCCACACTCTGACCACATCAAACTCTCCATAGGGTCTGTGCCTCCACACTGCATAAATGCCATTCACATTATAACATATAACTATAACATTAGTTGTTTTTCTGATTCAAATTTTGTATATAGTCATTCTCTTCCTACCCCAAGCCTCTTGGATGCTCAGTGTTATACACAAAGACACAGTGAGCTAGCCTTAAATACAAGCAACACAAGTGAGAGCTTTGGTGACCCTTGTATTGGCAGTCCTATAGCCCCGTGCTCATCTGGCAAATCATAGGCCAGGCCAGTTTGTCAGCAGGACTGGTGGGACTGAGGAAACTTGCTGACCAGCTTTGATGTCCCCATCTGGCTGAAGGATCAGAGAGTGAAGAGCCTCAGGATGTGATCCACTGCAGCTTGCGTAATGGAACCATTCAGATTGGAAGACCAGTGATCACAGAACAAAGCCTTATTTTCAGAAGCAGATTCTGATGCAGTTCTTTTGCTGACAACATATTCTTCACCTTCAACAGCTGCACTGCCTCTTACTTCTGGTCATGTTTCAGTGTCCTAGCAGTCTATGAAGGATTTTTTGTAAGCAAGGCAGACGTGAAATATATATTTTCAAGAGTTATGGCAGTTTTGTAAACGAGGGTGAATGATGATGAGCTTGCAGACTTGGACACCCCATTTCTTCAGTTTAAACATCTCTGGCAAACACCTCTGCAGTGAAATTCTGACCTGTTGGAGTCAATGGCAGAATTCCTATTGACTTCACTGAGGGCCAGGATTTCACTCCTGAGGGTTAGTATCCTGTATATTTCATACTTGCGGCACTGGAGATGATGTGGGGAAACTTTTGGTTATCTGATCATGCATTATATCAGCAAACTGCTCACAGGAAAGTGAAGAGCTTCTAATCCTACAGGATCAGACCCTGAATTTCTAATTTAAGGCCAAGTCATCCCGCAGGGTCTCAGTCATGGAAAGGCCCTCTGTGCACAGATCTCCTCCCACTCCCAGAAAGGAGAGCCCACTAGAGGAACTTGAAATTCAGAGTTGTGGATGGAAATGTTTGCTGTGTGGCTGAGATGGTGTACATTGTCTCTGGCCAACCCCACAGGGAATCCACTAAGGAATGAATACAGCCTGACTTACCCACCATGCAGGGCTTGCTCAGTCCAAATTTAATCCCGGGTGTATCTTCAGAAACGGGACATTACTTCCCTGGTGATCCTCCTCCCCTGAAGATTCATTCTGCAGGATTCTCACTCACCGACCCACACAATGTGGAGGGAGCCTTTGGAGGTGGGGTTGTGCACTTTGTTGTTCATGTTTTACAATTGTCAGTTCATTTATTTTTTGTGCTTGGCTTATTTTTCCTTGGGAAGCTTTGGTTTCCCATTCATATCAGGAATTGTATGGAAGCTTCCAAGGGTTAAGGTTCCAGGACGGAATGTGACCATCAGTGGTGGACAGAGAGGCTCACATTCCTATCCACTACCATTAGGAACAAAAAGTCCTTTAGATTTAGGGGAGCTCAGTCTTTCTCATGCCAGGGGGCTGAGACAGAAGTGTGAGAATCTGGCATGACTATCCTCTTCAGAGAAGTTGAATTAGAAGACAAGTAATTCTCCATTATTAGCTCTTGGGAAGCAGGACACTTATCTCAAGTCATTACAAATCTGGACACATGACAGACAATCAAAATGTGGCACACATTTCTCCAGTGTTGTTTTTCTAGTTAATGAAGCCATTATCCAAAGTGATTAAATTATTTAACCTAGAACATTTGGTGTATTCAATCTTTTTTATTTTTTTCCAATAAACTGAGAGCATGAAGTGGATAATAGTAAGATACTGTAATTAACAACCAGTCTCCTTAGGGAAAAGATAAACATATGATGAAGGGACACTGTTAACAAAGTAAATTAAAAACAACATATAAAACCACTCTGTGCATGCAGAGAAAGACTAGATATTGAATTATCATCATGGGCGTGACGATACAGATGAGTTTATGTAAATGGTAATATGGGTGTAATTCTGTTAATATCTCTTTTAAGCCTTTGATCATGTGCATTATGGGTAAATTTTCAGAAGTTCGTAAATCTCATAGACTTTCAGGGGGGTTTAAGGGCCAGATATTTTAAGAAGGTATTTAGGCACCTAACTCCGATTAATTTAAAAAAATCTGGTCCTGAGTCATGTAGGCACTTCTGAAAATGTAACTCTACATGTGAACTTCAGGCTGACCGGGCTGCTTGTGCTGTTAAATCCTGTTCCTTCCCTCCAGTGAACCTGCTTCCTATGAGCTAACTAAACATGGGCATAAAGGCCCTTCACAGGTCTGGCTCTCCCAACATATCCACTTGTTTCTTGCAGCAGTGCTTCCTGTCCCCTCTACTTTGCCAGCCATATAACCTTGGATGACTTTTTGTCTACTTTTCTCCCACAACTATCTTCATGCCTTTTCCACCCCACCCCCTATTCCTGGGATCCCCTTCCCCAAGTGATCTGTAAGGACACTTCTATTTCCCAGTTCAATTCCCTCCTCAAGAACTATTTCTTCTATGATGTCTACAACATATCAACCAGCTTATAAGGTAAAGGCTGAAGGAATGGTTGCAATATTTTTATTTAAATAGAATGATACTGGATATAAAAATGTAGGTTATTGACTCTATCCCCCTCCCACTGTCTCCACCCCTTTGGTTTTTGCTTGTTTTTAGACTGGAAGCTCTTTAGGCCAGAGTCTGTGGCTAAGTCTATAGGGGTATGATTCTCAGCTTGAGTAGACATACTTGCCTTAGCTCTCATCTGAGCTAGCACGTCAAATAGTACAGTAGCCATGATAGCATGGGCTGTGGCAGCATAGGCTAGCAGCCCCAAATACATATCCATGGGGTTTAGGTGGGTTTGTACTCCAGTTGACTAGCTTGTGGGGAAGAGGGAAAAGGTCTTTCTCAACTGAAGAAGGTGGGGGTATTACAGGGGTAGGTCTAGGGTCAGGTACAGATTTAGTTCCCTCTAATCTGGGATGGGAGTTTGAGTGAGACCAATCCCCTGTGGCTTGTGGGGGAGGGGGTGGGTTCTGTTGTGCGTGGAGGATGGGGGGTGTCAGATGATAGTGGATTTCCTGTGAACAGAGTGGTGGGAGCAGGTACCTTGTGGCTTGGGGTAAAGATGTCAGGTCCTTTGAGATTCACTTGTAGAAGAGGAGGAAGGGGTTGAGATTAGAGCACATTTCATGTCTCTGGGGAGGTGGGTTCAGGAAGCCTTGTGTGGGGGATCATGTTGGGCACATATCTGCTGATGAACTGGGGAGGGAAGTTCATGTGGGGAGTGTTTCCTCTGCTGCTAAAGGAATGGAGTAAGTTGGGTCCCCTGTGGCTTGGGGTGAGGGGATCAGTTGAGGAAGGTGTTCTCTGACCCCTGGGGTAGGGGAGGTTTTGTCCCCTGAGACTTCGAAGAGGAAGAAGCTTTGAAGAAAGTGTGTCTGATATCTCTGGGGGAGATAAGGTTGCATTTCCTGAAGCTTTGTGGGAAGTGAGTCCTCTATGACTTTTCTCCCTTGGTGCCTTGGGGAGGGACTGTTCACACCCCCTTAAGATTTTTGTGAAGGGGAGCCATAATGGGTGGGGAAGAGATGAATCTCTCAAGTGTGAGGAGTCTTCCTCTTTAGCCTGAGAAGTGTGGGCTCCCCCGTGGCCTGAGGATAAGGGGAAGGTGAGTTGGCTGAGAGGAGGGGTCAGGTCCTTTGAGGCCTGGTGGAGTTGGTTACTCTGACCTACAGCTGGGTGGTGGGGGTGCTCCCAGTTCCAACATGGCTTAGGTGAGTAGGCTTTAACAGTCTCAATCAATGCTCGTAGCAGCAGCGTGGTTCTGCCTCTCCTTATTGTTGGAGCAGTGCAGCTGGCAGGTTAGTTGCAGAGACTGAAGACACACTGGGAGGGGCTGCAACAAGAGAGTTCTCCTGAGAGCAGGGGCAGGTGTGTCAAACCAAGAGAAATCTGGTAACTTTAATGAGGGGCTGAGGCAAGCCATCACTAACTCTTCAGTGCATGTGAAGTTCAGTGAACATTTCTACTTGGGACAAGCCCAGTGGAGTGGCAGATACAATGTTTTTTATGAGGAAGGAAGAAATTAAAGGAGATTTGGCCCAGCTTGTGGATATCTATAAGAGGTGCAGTAAGCCCAGGAGAAGTGTTACATATTAGGGAAATGTGTGTCTGTAATGAAGAGTAAAATGTTCCAGCTGGTATTTATGTGGCAGGCTTAGAGTTCAGTCATGTGAATTTGGGGATTTAAGTAACTTCTTTTAAGAAAAAAAACAGGCTTTTATTTAGAAGATGTATACTTCTATGCGGTTCTGTTTTAAAAAAAAACCATGCATATATGTGCGTCTGCTTGTATTTTCCTTCCTCTTCTCTTAGCTAAAAATGGGGCGGGAAAGGCAAATTAACATTGAAAATAGGAACCAAAAATGTTCTTGACTGGCAAAAATCCTTGGGAGCCAGAGGTGGCCGAGCACATATGCTAAGGAATTGCCCAGCATTTGGCCAAAGATGTCATAAAGGCAACTGGGGGGAGAAAACATGTCAAAGATACATCACACACTTAAAGCCAAGTGTCTGTGTGCTGGATAACAGAATGGAGGGCAGCAGCAGCTCTCTTGACTGGCAGAGCAGTTGCAGAACAAAACCAAAAACATTTCCTCCTCCTGGAGAGGTAGTAGACTGCCCACAGGAAATCTTTTCTCTAACTTTATCCTTTTGGATGGCAGGGTTCATATGAACCTTTTTCTTTTTGGTTATGATTTGTGTACTTTTACACCACCATAAATTGGCCCAGTTTTGCTTGAAGCTGGATCCTGGTTTGCTCACAAGTGTCCACAAAACTCTTGACTAATCTGGGTTGAGTTTCAGCTTTGGTTTGGGATTTTGTAATTAAGGTGTCTCCTGGCTCTGTTCCCACATCTCCTACTGCCATTTTTTAAAAACTTATTTGTCCTGTAGCTTCTTTTTCTCAGAGGAAAAACTCCCTGACTGGACAGAGAACACCTTGCTTTTTGGACTCATTGAATTTCAAGAGGGGTGGGGGGGGGAGGGTAAGCACCCTTTATAAAGGTTTCTGTGAGGTGCTTGCTTCACTCAATTTAGACTTCAGGGTTTCTTACCTTTAGCTTTCTGGGCTGCTGCATTGCCTCAAGCCTCTGTGCATTCCATTCTGGTCTACTAGGCTGCTGACCAGCCATAGGCCATGGTGAGATAGTGCCAATGGCCTCTCTAGCATGTCTGGGCTGCTACAAGACATAAGCAGCTGTGAGGTCACTCCTATATCCCTACTTCAGCCTGCTGTGCAGCTTGCAATTTCTGAGAGGTCATTGGTAGACCAGTTGTTAAACTAAACTGTAATAAATGCTTAGCATGATGTGGCAAAACAATGCCTTTCTTTCTATGCAATCCAATCTTTTAAACAAGCTTTTAAAGTAAATTTAAGCTTACGTATAAAGCATAATACTAATAGTACATAGGATTGTTACGTCATGACTGGACAGAATTCTGCAGATGCCCAGTTATCATGTTTTATTTGTTGTTTTTTTAAGCTTTAAGTGTTCCTTCTTGCACTGAAAAGCATATAGTATTTTGAAGCGACCATCTGTATCTTTTCATACATACTGTTTCAATGTAAAACTTGTTGCCTTCATCTCCTGTCACAAGCACCTTTCTGGTTTTTCTAAAGCCACCCCTATACTTGTGCAATGTAAAACTTCAAATAAGTTTTTTGTTAAATTTTACCTTGATTGCTGTACACCATGGCAAGGGTCTCCCATGATAAAACCTCTCATCATAGCAGGTGTAGTCTGACCAGGGAGCCCAACCTATAGAGGAGACTGGGAACATGAGGCACTTGAATTTCAACCCCTCTCTCCTGCCCCCCTCCACCCCGCATGAGGCCCTGAAGCTGCATTTCTGAATTGAAATATTTTGGTTTTAAATTTTTATCAAAAAGTCAAAATTTTCTATGGAAAAAGGCCATTTCCTGACCAGCTCTAGAGTGTGTGCACACACACAGGGTGGTTTCCATTTAAATTAATATCACAGTGTTCCCACCAAATTTACCACAAGCCAAAAGTGTCCGAATTGTAGGGGTGGCCTCTTTATGTATACATATATCCTTCGGTGCCCTGTGGGGGAACAGCATAAGTCTTTCTGTGTCATTCAGCTCAGTAGCATATAGTGGAATTGTCTAGTGCCCTGAGTAGCAATTCTGTATAATGTTCACTGAGTTGCTATTTTAATGGTATTATGGTACTGAAAAAAAAAAGCAGCACCACAGGCAGAGCAATTACTGCATAGTATTTCACTTACTGTATAATGGACTGCTTGTCTAAGGGGTCATGCAAAAAGTCCCTGACCACTGTATTTCTTCTCTCCTAGTACACCTGCCCTTAGTGGTCCTTGATATTAACCTAGGAGCAGAATACAATTAAAACATTTTCAGTTCTTCTTCATGCTCATCTTTAATCTTGATGAAGGTTTTTAACATAGAAAAGACAAGTCAGAAAAGTTAATGTTCGAAAGCCTGGGGAGGATGATTATGTTGGCTGAAAATTAAGGCCAGAATGAAAGGAAAGACTAATTTAAGTAGCAGTAATGATTTAAAATTGACTCAATTTCAGGCAGCATAGCCTGATAATAGTTTGCTTTATTCCAGGGGTCCCAAAATCCAGTGTTCATATGCACTATAAATCATGTCCATATGGTTTTGATCAAGAGAGAGAGAAGCTGAGGTCAATAAAGGGGGCAAAAAATATGATTACTTGGACAGCGGAGCACAAAAACTTCAAAGCAATGTATTCCAGTTTGTTCAGAAGGCCCAAAGTGAAGAGAAGAGACAGGAAATGTATCTGCTTCTTGAGTGAACCAAATTCACCAGTGATGGAAAAGGATGCAAGTCCACTTAAGTCAGTGGTGAGTCTGGCCCAACGTATTTTAGGAGCATGAAATGAATCCAGATTGGGCAAGAAGAGAAGAATGAGGGAGGATTTGATAGCTGCTTTCAACTGCCTGAAGGGCGGTTCCAAAGAGGATGGATCTAGACTGTTCTCAGTGGTACCAGATGACAGAACGAGGAGTAATAGTCTCAAGTTGCAGTGGGGGAGGTCTAGGTTGGAGATTCAGAAAAACTTTTTCACTAGGAGGGTGGTGAAGCACTGAAATGGGTTACCTAGGGAGGTGGTAGAATCTCCTTCCTTAGAGGTTTTTAAGGTTAGGCTTGACAAAGCCCTGGCTGGGATGATTTAGTTGGGGATTGGTCCTGCTTTGAGCAGGGGGTTGGACTAGATGACCTCCTGAGGTCCCTTCCAACCCTGATATTCTATGATTCTCGAAGACTTTAAAGTATTTGACAGAAATTACAGCAGGATCCTTTTTCAGTTCTATCAACATTTTTTGTAGCATCAGAAAACTTGAATTAAACAGAAAGCACAGGCTGTTCCAGGATGGTAACATTTAGTTTAACGATCAAAAGAAGTTCAGTTCTCTCAGATCCATGCATGCACAATGTCACAAAGGGGAATAATCAGTATGTTGTTTCACATGCAAAGTTATTACTCTGCTCTGTTATGTCTATTAATAAACATATGACTATGGAAGCACATTTTGGATTGGACAACCAGGGGCAATGCCATTTACATAAATGAATATGGACAACCTATGTCTAATCAAAAATATAAACACTGTGCCAGGGCTGATACTGTAAACCTAATTCACGCAATAGTCTTTCCACATGCAAGAAGTGCCACTGACTTTATAAGAATGATTCATGAGTGAGATTCACAGGATTAGGTTTTGTCCTTATGAAAAGGCTAGAAGTGGAAGCTCCACTCAGAAACATATGCCCATGCAGATCTGCCAAAAGAAATGAACCAGCATCAGTGGTGTTGGAACAGGTTTTATAGTGGGGGTGCTGAAAGCCATTGAACAAAACTGTAAACCCTGTATATGATGGAAACCACTTCAAGCCAAGGGGTGCTGCTGCAGCACTCCTAGTTCCAGCACCACGACCAGCATAGCACATAAGATCTGTTGCTTCATAGCGCACAGAGACGCCTCTGCTTTTTTCCAACATGCTTTAAATATTTACGGATGACTCCATAGTACCTAAAGAAATCATGGGGTTTCAACCCCTTCTTTGTTTGCCACAGTAAATGTTTAGAAGCCCTGGAGTCTGGACATGTTTGCACCATCTATGAAATTTGGTTATCTTTACACAATTACTAATATTTTGTTCTTGGTTTTTAAGTAGCACTTTAATAGAGCTGGGGCCTCGTGTCAAGCAGCAGCTTTCCTGTGGAATTAGATTAAAATAGAGACTGTACAAATGTATGTTACTGTTGCTTTGATTTTAATCTAGTATGAGGAAAATACAGAAAACGAAACCATGCAAAACTATTCCTATGTCAGAGGAGAAATTTAACTGGAAACTAATTCTACTTGACCCTTTCCAACCGCAGCCATTATTGCGTATGCCACAGTAGCTTGTGCGGACTGGTCACCCTTTTCCTTCACTGAGTTGTCCTCAGATATTTATCAAGCAGACTATTGACTGCTGGGGTGAGTCTATACTTTGTTATATTGTTGCAGAGGATGTCTTTAAAAACTCAAGGCCTGATTTGCGTTTAAACGAAGGGCTCTTGACACCACTCTGGCAGTGTAGAGGATCCTTACGCTCACTTGAGATGTGGTTTAGAGTCACTTTAAGACCCCTTTACGCTGCCAGAGTGGTAAAAGTGTACCCTCAGATAAAAAATTCAAGCCATTGGAGCTGACTGTACCACAGTATTTCAGTATTTACCAATACCACACGGTCTGCAGAATCCCCATGTACTTAGAATGAAATTCCACAAATAACATAAGTATGCTTACTGCAAATAGTAAATGTCAGAATTGTAATGACACCCACTGCACCTATTTTACTCACAGATATTGGTTCTTCCAGAATCTGATGTCTACATGATTATCACAATAACCATGCATTATGCTGATGAGCTTATATGTAACATCTGGTTAAAGCACCTGATCTGAATATAATCAGCCAGTTTGCTGTGCTGGGTTAGAGAGTTTTCTTTTATACAAAGAATACTACAACCTTTTAATTCTGCTTTTCATGTCTCAAATGAAGACTCTTTGAGGGTTGAACTCTTCATCAAATCATGCTTTCTTTTCTGTTGTAGTTTACCACCTTTTGGGCTTTGGAAAAAAAGTTTGATTTTTGGTTTCTTCCTCTATATCTTGGTGTGCAATAGCCTCCTTTTTATTGGTTTGAAGGAAATTGTCAACTAATACGTTAGAATAGAAAGAAAATGTGTTTGATACTTGGAGTTTTGGATGGAAGGATTCAAAGTAGTATCCCTCACCTTAGATCTTGCCATGTGTTGTGTTAAGGAGGCTATCCATCTCCTAGCAAGTTTGGTTGCAATGTCTTAGGCCATTTACAGGTTACTATGTTTTACTTTTATACATTACTTAGTCCTTGTTCAATTAAAGAGACAATGTACCTCTGCTTTAGGGTTAAGTCGGGCTACAGAGAGCTGGCTTTGAGGGGCCCAGTCACAGCAAGGAATCATTAAGAAACTAAAGCCGAGATCCTCAAAGGTATTTAGGTTCTAACTTCCATGGAAAACAGTGGGAATAAGAGGCCTAAATACCTTTGAGAATTTGGGCCGAAGAATCTTTGAGACAACTGGGAGAGGTCAAGGAGTCCTATGGGAAGGAAGGGATAATACGGGGAAAAAGAGAGGCCCAAGGAGCAAGACAGATTGATTCTGGGGGGAAGGGTGTGTGAAGTTTTCATATGCTTTGTCTTGACCTAGACTTGCCCTCAAGGTTTGTAGAAATCATGTATCATACATAAGAGAGCTGTGCAAGCTGTTCACAGTGCAACCTGAATCCATGTGAGACTTGCCTCTTCTAGGGTTTTATTGCAAACCGAAAACTCAGTTCAGGTTCCTAGAAATGTCCCTGTTAAAGTTCACAAGCCTTTTGAGTGAACCTGGGCCTGGTTTAGAGTGATGCTGCACCAATTTATGGTTTTGGAATCTGAACTAGATCTGTGCTTGGTGTGCAGAGTTCAGATCTGGATCTTGAAACACCTCTCTCAATAAGGTAAGGGCTGCTCGCACTGTCTCTCATCAAAGTCGCTGAATGGAGTGTTAGGTATTCATTCAAATCTGAAGCTCAAAGCAGAAGTCCAGCAGTTGGAGGGCCTGTGAAGAATACTGTGGTTTGAATTCCCAAAGCATCTGAATTTCATACAGCCCTCATTATAACCTTTGGAGAAAAGAAAATCCCCTGTAATCCTTGTTCCCTCTAGGCAGTAGTTATAATAATGACTTTCCCCTTTGCTATAATCAGTTTTCTTTCTTTCCTTTGACTCTGTGGAAAAAGGATGGGTATTCTGAGGCTGAATAAGGTCCAGCAGCTGCTTTGTGTATTGAAGTCAATGGCAGTTCTGTGCCGAGGCCAAGCTCAGGAAGAGAAACCTCAGATTGGAATGTTTACTAAGGAACTCAGGAATCAGGTTTGTCTGGAGAGAAGATTCAGTGTTTGTATTAATGGAATCGGCACTCAGAACAGTCTGAGTCTGCTCCGACTTCTGAAAACCTCTATTTCACACTGGGCATGTTCTAAAGCTTACCTTGGGCATCAACAAAATCAATCCCATGATCTAATTTGTAGAATCTCTCATACTAATAATTTGATTGTACCTATGCTTACAGGTACAGTTATCGCATGGTGCGACCCTCTGAAAGTGTGAAATACTTCAGTTTCTCAGAGCTGAGCTCTGGATTTCTGAGAATCAAACTTCAGTTTTAAAACTATAGTTACAGATGTCCCTTTGTAAGGGCAGTTCATTAGCTGTCGTACTGACTGATGGGTGTTTTGAAAAATAAAATAAAGTAAAAAACCAAACAAACAAAGCCTAGAGTTTTACTTGTGAATTTATTTTCTTTCTTTTACTTCTCTCATTGATTTCATTGTGGCTACCTGGAGAATAACAATTTATCCAAGATGAATAAGGGTGTCTGTCAGAGTCTGGTTTATGGTATATTCCTCTGTGTGAACATTTTCATTTTCAGTTGTTTCTCATGTTACCTAAAATATTTTTTTCCACTTTTTTCTCTCTCTCTTTTTTTTTACACCACAGAATCATAGAAGATTAAGGTTGGAAGAGATCTCAGGAGGTCATCTAATCCAACCCCCTGCTCAAAGCAGGACCAACCCCAGCTAAATCATCCCAGCCAGGGCTTTGTCAAGCTGGGCCTTAAAAACCTCCAAGGATAGAGATTCCACCACCTCCCTAGATTCCAGTGCTTCACCATCCTCCTAGCCTAACTCCATCCTCTTTGGATCCCCCCTTCAGGTAGTTGAAGGCTGCTATCAAATTCCCCACTCACTCTTCTCTTCTGCAGACTAAACAAGCCCAGTTCCCTCAGCCTCTCCTCATAAATCATGTGCCCCAGCCCCCTAATCATTTTCGTTGCCCTCCACTGGACTCTCTCCAATTTGTCCACATCCTTTCTCTAGCGGGAGGCCCAAAACTGGACGCAATACTCCAGATGTGGCCTCACCAGTGCCGAATAGAGGGGAATAATCACTTCCCTCGATCTGCTGGCAATGCTCCTACTAATGCAGCCCAATATGCCATAGCTTTCTTGGCAAAAAGGGCACACTGGTGACTCATATTCAGCTTCTCATCCACTGTAATCCCCAGGTCCTTTTCTGCAAAACTGTTGCTTAGCCAGTCGGTCCCCAGCCTGTAGCTGTGCATGGGATTCCTCTGTCCTAAATGCAGGACTCTGCGCTTGTCCTTGTTGAACCTCATCAGATTTCTTTTGGCCCAATCCTCCAATTTGTCTAGGTCACTCTGGACCCTATCCCTACCCTCCAGCATATCTACCTCTCCCCCCAGCTTAGTGTCATCCACAAACTTGCTGAGGGTGCAATCCATACCATCACCCAGATCATTAATGAAGATGTTGAACAAAACCAGCCCAGGACCAACCCCTGGGGCACTCTGCTTGATACCGGCTGCCAACTAGACATCGAGCCGTTTATCACTACCCGTTGAACCTGATGATCTAGCCAGCTTTCTACCACCTTATAGTCCATTCATCCTCTCCGTATTTTTTTAACTTGCTGTCAAGAATATTGTGGGAGATTTGACTTTAGCAAAGCTTTTGATACAGATATGTCACATTCACCGTTTTCCTCATATTCACAGAGCCAGTTATCTCACCATGGAAGGCAATCAGGGTGGTGAGGCATGACTTTGCCTTGGTGAATCCATGTTGACTGTTCCTGATCACCTTTCTCTGCTCCAAGTGCTTCAAAATGGATTCCTTGTGGTCCTGCTCCATGATTTTTCCAGGGACTGAAGTGAGGCTGACCAGTCTGTAGTTCCCCAGATTCTTCTTCTTCCCTTTTTTAAAGATGGGCACTATATTTTCCTTTTTCCAATTGTCCGCAACCTCCGCTGATCGCCATGAGTTTTCAAAGATAATGGCCAATGGCTCTGCAATCACATCAGCCAACTCCCTCAGCACCCTCAGATGCATTAGATCCAGACCCATGGACTTGTGCATGTCCAGCTTTTCTAAATAGTCCTTAACCTGTTCTTTCACCACTGAGGGCTGCTCACCTCCACCCCATACTGTGCTGCCCAGTGCAGTAGTCTGGGAGCTGACCTTGTTTGTGAAGACAGAGGCAAAAAAAGCATTGAGTACTTCAGCTTTATCCACATCATCTGTCACTAGGTTGCCGCCCCCATTCAGTAAGGGTCCCACACTTTCCCTGAACTACTTCTTGTTGCTAACATACTTGTAGAAACCCTTCTTGTTACCCTTCACATCCCTTACTAGCTGCAACTCCAAGTTTGCTTTGGCCTTCCTGATTACACCCCTGCATGCTCGAGCAATATCTTTATACTCCTCTCTAGTCATCTGTCCAGGTTTCCACTTCTTGTAAGCTTTTTTGTGTTTAAGCTCACCAAAAATTTCTCTGTTAAGCCAAACTGGTCGCCTGCCATATTTGCTATTCTTTCTGCATATCAGGATGGTTTGTTCCTGCACCCTCAATAAGGCTTCTTTAAAATACAGCCAGCTCTCCTGGACTTCTATCCCCCACATATTAGCCTCCAAGGGGATCCTGCCCATCAATTCCCTGAGGGAGTCAAAGTCTGCTTTTCTGAAGTCCAGGGTTCATATTCTGCTGCTTTCCTTTCTTCCTTGTGTCAGGATCCTGAACTTGACCATCTCATGGTCCCTGCTGCCCAGGTTGCCACCCACTTCTTCTTCTCCTACCTGTTATTCTCTGTTTGTGAGCAGCATGGTACCTAGTTGGTTCCTCCAGCACTTGTACTAGGAAGTTGTCCCCAACACTCTTCAAAAACTTCCTGGATTTTTTGTGCACTGTTCTATTGCTCTCCCAGCAGATGTCAGGGTGACTGAAGTCCCCCCAGGAGAACCTGGGCCTGTGATCTGGCAACTTCTGTTAGTTGTCCGAAGAAAGCCCTGTCTACCTCATCCTCCCGGTCTGGAGGTCTATAGCAGATGCCCATCACGACATCGCCCTTGTTGCTCTCGCCTCTAAACTTAACCCAAAGACTCTCAACAGGCTTTTCTCCAGTTTCATACTGGAGCTCTGAGCAATCATACTGCTCTCTTACATACAATGCAACTCCTCAACCTTTTCTCCCCAGCCTGTCCTTCCTGAACAGTTTATACCCATTCATGACAGTGCTCCAGTCATGTGAGTTACCCCACTAAGTCTCTGTTATTCCATCACATCATAGTTCCTTGACTGTGCCAAGACTTCCAATTCTTCTTGCTTCTTTCCCAGGCTTCTTGCGTTAACTAGCTGATTGCCAACTTTCTCAGTATGAATCAGGAGGCCTCCCTTGTTGCATCCTCCTCCTTGTGTTTTCTCCAGGTATCCTACTTCCCCACTTACCTCTGGGCTTAGTCACCATCTCCCTACCTTCTGTTAGGAGTCTACACGGAGATTGAGGGGAAAATTCTCTTCTGCCATCTGCACTAAAAATATCTCCTGGGTTTTCAGTGTTTGATCCATATGCAGAATTTCCTCTGATGTCAGAAGAATTTTGCCCCAAAATTGCATATCCCAGACAATTTTCTTGAAATCCTTTCCAGTTTTTTAAACTTTATCTTCTATGTAGCATTTTTGGGAAGTTTCATTTGTGAAAAGTGCTACATAATGAAACCTTGGATTTTTGTCTATTTATTTTGACTCTGCTACACTTTGCCAATATTTGAATATACTATAGAAGAATGAATGAATTGTTTTAATGACTACCTGTTGTGGGAGATGCCTTTAGTACCTGTCAGGGGAAGTTTGAAGATTATGCAATCTTCAGTGGTCAAATAGTGTTCACAAACTGGATATATGTTCACAGATTTCTGAGAAATTAGTGTATCAAATACAATTTTGTGGAAAATGATTTTATTAGCTCATACTAAATGGATGTTAAACATTAATTGGTTAACATCCTGTTCATTTTTATCTAAGTATGTTGCACTTTTTACTTCACTAATTATTATGGTACAGCAACACCTATTTCAGAGGCCAGTCTGTGATGCAGCATGTATAACAATGCAGATCAAATCCATTTCATCCTCTCTGAATGGTACAACACCTCCTGCTAGCCTCACTTTCCAAAAGTTTATTTCAAAACGTCCATTAGATGGCAGTACAGCCCAAATCTTAGCCGTGGAGAAAATGCTAGGTTCCAGACGGCAGTTCAAACAAGCTGCAGTTTTGGTTGATTGAAACGTGACAGTTGAAATTTCTGAAGAAAGTTGAACAGCAGTGTGTCAGAACTGTCCTCTCCAGAGAGATTATTCTCAAGCAGTGGACAGGAGTAGAATATATCAGGATCACAGGGGGATAGTTTAGGGACTGAAGTAAAATTGTTTGTCAATTCTTTTTAACCACAGTTATCTATTACGAGGAAAGACACTTCATTCTCTAATGCCCCATTCCACTAAGCACGTGCACTGATTTCAGTGGGACTACTCACACGCTTAAGTGGCTTTGCTGAACTAGAGCTGAAGTTTTTTGTTAGCAACTTCATATTTATTCTGTACATGGGTAACAAAATACTGTTTGTTTGAACCTTGCAATAGGCAAAAATTGTTGTTGTTTTAAACCCCCTGTGTCTGCAGAATGTTTTCTGTAAGCTTTTGAGAACAATGTAGCGTATATGAAATTTTCATTAACACACACTTCCAGGCTTCTTCTGTACAGAGAACATCGTTACTCAGAAGGAATGTTGCCCAGTAACATATACTTTATGCTTATTTACCAAACTTTGAGGAAATGACTCACCACTAATTGCATTAGTCAGTATCAGCTTAGCTGCTGCTTCTGATGAAAAAGGCTTATTATAAAGCAGCAGCGTACCTGCATAAATAACCACATCACTGCACTTGTTGAAGTTCAGATTGTTTCTTTCTGGGTTTCCTTGAATTGGTGATGCTCTCATACTTCGTAAAATAAGCAAATGGAAAAATACCTTCTTGAACTAAGATCCGCATGTCATTCCTTTGTCTCTGCTTTCCATTCCCTCTCTACCTAAACTTGCACCATTGAAGTCAATAGGAGCTTGACTTCAACGGGTTCTGAGTCGTCTCTTTGGTACTGTCATAAATATAAAGGGAAGGGTAACCACCTTTCTGTATACAGAACTATAAAATCCCTCCTGGCCAGAGGCAAAACCCTTTCACCTGTAAAGGGTTAGAAGCTAAGGTAACCTTGCTGGCACCTGACCAAAATGACCAATGAGGAGACAAGATACTTTCAAAGCTTGGGGGCGGGGGGGACAAAGGGTCTGTCTGTCTGTGTGATGCTTTTGCCGGGAACAGATCAGGAGTGCAGCCTTCCAACTCCTGTTAAGTTAGTAAGTAATCTAGTTAGAAAATGCATTAGATTTTCTTTTGTTTAATAGCTGGTAAAATAGCTTTGCTGAATGGAATATATATTCCTGTTTTTGTGTCTTTTTGTAACTTAAGGTTTTGCCTAGAGGGATTCTCTATGTTTTGAATCTGATTACCCTGTAAGGTATTTACCATTCTGATTTTACAGAGGTGATTCTCTTACTTTTTCTTTAATTAAAATTCTTCTTTTAAGAACCTGATTGATTTTTCATTGTTCTTAAGATCCAAGGGTTTGGGTCTGTGTTCACCTATGCAAATTGGTGAGGATTTTTATCAAGCCTTCCTCAGGAAAGGGGGTGTAGGGCTTGGGGCGATATTCTGGGGGGGGAAGACGTCTCCAAGTGGGCTCTTTCCCTATTCTTTGTTTAACACGCTTGGTGGTGGCAGCATGGGGTTCAAGGACAAGGCAAAGTTTGTACCTTGAGGAAGTTTTTAACTTAAGCTGGTAAGAAGAAGCTTAGGGGGTCTTTCATGCAGGTCCCCACATCTGTATCCTAGAGTTCAGAGTGCGGAAGGAACCTTGACAGGTATCTTCTTTCATATCATGCCTTGTGCAAGAAAGAGCTACTCAGTTTTCTTCCTCAAGTGCTCTTCCTTTCCTGTTATAAATTCTTTCCAATAAGGGGTGGCCAACCTGTGGTTCCGGAGCCACATGCGGCTCTTCAGCAGTTAATATGCGGCTCCTTGTATAGGCACCGACTCCGGGGCTGGAGCTACAGGAGCCAACTTTCCAATGTGTCGGGGGGTGCTCACTGCTCAACCCCCTGGCTCTGCCACAGGCCCTGCCCCCTTCCCACCCCCTCCCTTGAGCCTACCATGCCCTTGTTCCCCCCCACCCCACCCCCAGAGCCTCCTGGATGCCACAAAACAGATGATTGTGAGGTGCAGGGAGGGAGGGGAAGGTGTTGATCAATTGGAGAGATGGGAGTATTTGGCTGTGTGATTCAAAGAGTAGCAGTAGTCAGCTACACTTTCGGTATTTACCTTAGAAAGGAAGAATAGATTTCTTCATCCTTCATCTCCAAAGGTTCCAGAATCCTCTCATACCTTTCATAAAAATAACAAGCAGAGAAGCTGGGTTCTCTTTCCATCTCTGCCACTGACAAGCTGTGTGCCCTTGAGCAAGTCACTTGACCTATCCAAGTGTCAGTTTCTCTTTATAAAACAGGAATAATTATGCATACTCACTTTTCAAACTGTTTTGAGATCTATGGTGAAAAGTTCTAAATAAGTATTATTATTAAGAAAAATCTTATTCTTGCTCGATGCTAAATATAAGTGTAATGGCAAAAAATCTCCAATCAGATTTATCTAGTTACTCTGTAAGGGAGTTTTTCTATATTGATTCAGCTATTCCATGTAGTTAGCTTGTCCATTCTGAATTCCAAAATAATTCCTTTTTGGAGTTGACCGGAAAAATCCTCTTTCCCATCCGCACTGGACTTCAGAAAGGCCTAAAGAGACTGGTGCTTGCTATTTTAAAATAAATGATTTAAAAAAATGACTTATCTCGGTAATGTTCTTTATGAAATGTTAGGCTTTTTCAAACGACTTTTTATTCTTTTAGCATCTAAATGTTAGTCAATCTATTTAATTATTAAACATCAATGGCTAGAAAAAATATATTAATTATGCATTTCCTAGGCCACAGCAAAGCTATTTTAACAGGCTACAAAATGATTTAGTATGCATAAAAGTTAACATTTAATAATACCACCAAGAGCATTTATTTTAAACATTTCCATGTTCCGTTCCATCTAATTAATATTTAAGTGTTAGAGCATTAGTTATGTTCTTCTGTTTCTTACTCTGTGCTGCTGAAGTTTTTGTTTAGTTACCCTTGGATGATTCTCTTGTAACAGGATACTGCTGTACAGTAGTGCATACACCAATAGCAGATCCAAGGTGTGTGACTATCTTTCATTAGATGCTAGCCCTATGTACATGGGTGTCTCCAGAAAAAGTGCTTGAGGGGATGGATGAAAACTGGACTAAGGCAAATTATAACCCCCAATCTCAATTTTCAAGCACAACTAAAGATGCAGTGTAGACTGTTAGGCTTCACCGGGACTAGGATTTAAAAGTGTGTTAGCTCACGTTATCTAGCTTTATCTAATTAACGCCTTCCTACACTCTAATCAAGACAAGGCAAATTGTACTTGAGCACCTGATAAACTGGTCAAGTTAAAGCCTAAGGGGGTTCCAAGACTTTAATCTGCTCAGTGTAGCATGTGCTAAAGTACAAAGGCTCTGGTTAGATTAGCCAGATAACACAATGCAATGTCATAGCTTTAGATGCTAGTCAAGACAAGCCCTTACTGTACACCTTGGCTGAGCAGGTTTTTAGAGTGTAAACCTTTAATGTTTGAATTGGGTGGAGGTTTGCGTGAAATAGTGTCTGCTGAGAGAGCTGGAGAGCCACTTCAACAGCTATCTCCAGGAGTCAGACAGACCTGGGGTGGCATGCTCACACTCCAGTGCTTGTTCCATGACATTTTGCCATCGCTAAACAGTGATCTCCTGTGTTGATGCAACACTATAACGTGAACATCACAATTCAGCATCAAGACATTGAAGCCACTGTTTTTGTGCCTTTCTGCAACTTTGACACAATATTTCCCCTCTCTTTGCCAGTGGCAAATGGGAGAGAAGGTAAGACACTTTTCTTCTCTGCTCCACCTCTCCTGACTGTTTGGAGGGACAGGAAGGGATCCCAGAGGCTCCAGTCCATTTGCTCAGCACTCCCTGTGCTTCCTTGAGTGTGTCTTTCCACTGACTCTGCCTGAGACGAGGGTCTCACCTAAGGCATGGGCTCCATGAAGATTGTTTATCAGAACAGAGTCCAGATCTGGGTATAAACACTAGTACTGTAATGAGTCTTTGTAGTTTAGGCTTAGGAAAAGGAGACATAGAACTGATTATTCACTACAACTCAATGCTGGCTCAGAGGGGAAAAACACGAAAATATTGACCACAGGAATAAATAATTCCCGAAATTGAAATATTGCCCACATTTTCATTTGAGCAAGCAACAATATCGGGAAGTACATTAACCCAGGGTCAGTGTTCAGGGATCCAAAAAGAATGTGGTGATTGTGAGGGGACTTCTGAGTGTGAAGAGCACTGGGGAGGAGTTGAAAAGATTCCTTGGGAGAGGAAGAAGGTGCTGCTGCTGGGAAGGCAGTTAGACTTACTACCTTCTTTGCAGCTCTAGCTGCAACTCCAGGGTCACCAACCTCCCAGCTAGTTTCCGATGTGATTGGGTTTAGCGAGTTTGCTTTTTGTGCTGGACCCTGCTATCCCTTTGAGGCAGCAGATACCAATTCTGAGCTCGATTCCTTATTGTCTGAGAATTCTGCAGCTGTGACAAAAGAAATATTGTGTTCTGTGTGCTTTGGTGGGGGAGAAGATACTCCTCAATAAAACGATTATCATCCTTTATTGTACTTCAACTCTGTGCTCTCCAGTTTGGCTCTAAATCTGGTATTTTTGTTGTTGTTTGTTTTCCTTGCACAGCACTAGGGTTCAGCCTTTGATAAGTTTTCATCTGCTGTTAAACATCCCCTTCACCTTTAGAAAACCAAACTTTGAGGCCTGTAAGGAAGTTATTTCCCTTCCCTCTTCACAGAGTTGATGGTTTTTTAAAGTATGACGGGGGGCTGATGGGTGCGGGGAGGGAGGTGAGTGGGGGGGGGGATGCAGGGGAGACATAGACAGCAGTTACCTAACTGCAAGTATGAAATGCATTTGGATTTAATAAAGGTAGTGAGCAAAGGGATGGGACTTGAGCAAGAGGAAAGCCTTGATGCCTTTGACAAGCCTTTTCTTTATTCTTTTGAGCTAATTGTGTCATTTGACAAGCTGGCATCAGGGTACAGTGAAATTCTGACAGGCTAATTTGAGCTTGCATTTCCAATGAAACGTACATACGGCACTCATTATATTTAGTGACAATCAGTGTCATTTTCTGCTTAAATGCAAACAGCTCAGTACAGTTGTTCAGCTGCCTATCTGTAAATGAAGCAAGCAACCCTTTGATGGAGCTGAAGCAAAAGAGTTTGGTTGAGGGGGTGGGAAGACGGGGGGCATTTGAACTTTTGACGACATCCTGGGTGTAGAAAAGGGTAGTGGGCGAGCCTGAATATTACACTGGTCTGAGTGTGCAGGGAAGAGACAGCCGGATAATTGCCATTAATCTTCTATTTGACATGGTGAAACGCTGAGAATGCTCGCTCTTCTACAGTAATTGAGCTTCAGGCTGAAAGGACTGGTGACAAACTGTTGCCTAGTTAGCAGCCTTCTGGACTTTTGAGTAAGCACAAAAATACCCATCATTGTTTTAATCTTCACAAATCGTTTATACTGGTTTGGATTCAAGTATACAAAGTAAAAATGGCTTATGGATTTAAAGGGCAAACACAGAAACGTCCATGGTATGATGGCTCTGTATCAGAGAGGATAGGAATAAGAAATTACAAAACACGTTAGGTGTATTGAGTAGACTTGACTACTTGATGGCACTGTGAAGTATCGTTTTTCTAATCTAGTCTGTACAGGTGCTTATACCACCCTCATCGCAGTAATAGCTGAGTGCCTTCCAGTGCAGTAAGTGACGCGATTAACATCTGTCATGTCTGTTTTGTGATGTTCCTGGTAGTAAGAGGATAGGCTCTGAATGGAGGATGAAATCTCCTCCTGAGATGGAGAGCAATTGGAGGAGAGACTATTTTATTACATAGGTAATACCATGCATCAGCAAAGATTAAAGACCCCTTCCTTTAAAACTCTCGGTGCTGTAGGGCTACTTGAGTCACCAACTTTGTGTGCTCACTGCATACACAAGTTCAAATCCCGGCTAAAGTCACAAGTTTGTTGATCTCTTCTTAATTCCCTCACAAGGGCCAAGAGAAATTGCGGACATTCAGTTCCTGACTTTTTCAGTCAAATTTCATTAAATGAAACACGTGCTGAGTAGAAATGTGCTTACATAGTCAAAAAAGGGACTACATGGAAATGACATCCTCTTAAGCAATGGATCAGCTCCCTGTAGAGGTATGGTTATATTTTTTGATTTTGATGATTAAATTTTTACTCTTGGCAGAGAGAATTGGGTTCTATGCTGGCTCACACATCATCATAATTGATAACCAAGTTCAATTTGCAGAATTTTTAATAGTAGTGATAAGTGCAAAATAACTCCAACAAAGCTTGAAATTCACTTTCTGCCCTGACATTACAGAGCTAATGATTAGTTTTCTTTTAATGTCATCTTTTACTTGTAAACTGAGCAAATTTGATCTGGCATCACTGAGTGGCTATAAACAGCAGCCATACAATGCCATATTGGGGAAAAAAATCTCTTTTCAGAGTAGAACTGCATTGTACATTTAAAAATTTGGTTTCCAGTAATACAGTTATTTAGTTTTAGGGGAGAATCCTCCACTTTGTTACATCAGCTTTACCAGGTATAACTCTATAAATCTGGAGTTACACCAATTTTCTGCCAGTGTAACAGATTGGAGAACTGTGACCTTCCTGTGATGATGCTGTCATACAATATGATGATCCAAATTTTAATGCTAATGCACTGCATTCAATTTTTTGATAGGAATCTGTGTTTAGTTCCACCAGGGCAACTTTGTGTGACATGAGTCATGGTTTGGATCTGATCCAACAAGGTGGTGTGCTGTAAACACCTTGTTTCCCCTCCAGTATTCAGAAGGCTTCAATGTAATTTATTCCAATCAGGATGTACTTTGACAAGCCAGCTGAATGGGATGCAGCTGTTGTAGTTAAATATTCCCCTCCCCATCCCTTTTCAGGTTTTCCCAGATGTCTATCTCTTCAGGGTGACAAAGCACTCTCCACAGTATAGATACAGGCAGAGGTTTGGAGGAAGTGGGGATGGGCTGGAAGGAAAAGCAGCCCATTCTGCTCATTATTGAGAAGAGCTGGACAATGGGATTTGATTGGAAAACTCTTCTCCGCTGATGAATAATTAACGCCCTGGGACACTGAACTTGATACTGATTGTGCATTTGATGAACATCTTAAAAATTCTATATATAGAAACAGATATTTTCCAATAATGTGAATCCTGATAAACATACTGAACTAATGAGCCTTTTAATGCCTCAAATGCAACCTGACCTGATCTGAATCTTGCTTGTTTTATGTTTCTGATAACTAAAGTGTTGGAACCCAACATAGTTCCCTTCCACTACTCACTCTTACCTGATGATGGGCATTGCAGGGCACTTTACATTTCAATAAAGATACCTGCCCTCTAAGAGCAACCCTAAAAAGATAAGTTTGGCTTTTGCGAAAGAGAGAACTTCAAAGGTAAGTTGTATGCAGTTACGTCAAATACTGGCTGGGAGAGAGGATATTATCCGCTTTTTGGTAACACTATTCAGATGTATACAGCTGTAGCTAAAAGCTATTGTGCTTGAACTTAACCAAATAACAAATACTGGAAACGGGCTCAGTATTGTATTTCAAGAAATGATTTGGCATCTCTATGCCTGATTCTCACCTCTCATTGTTATAAATCAGGAGTTATTCCACTGTAGTCAGTTGAATTACACCAGAGTAAAACCATTGTAAATGAGATCTATCAATATCTATCAATATCATTCTATCACTGCAGTCTGAATGCCTCCCAAGAATTTACAGATAGAATCAATAAACTTGATATATTCTTTGTACAGCAAAGGGCCCCAGGAATCACAAGGCAAGCCTAGCTAATTATCCAGTCCTTGACCACGTGTGTCTGTTCAGGGTTCTTCTCTCCTCCCTGATTATCTGACTATTAAGCTGACCTGAGTGGAGCTGTAGGACTTTCAACCATGCATCTAATTTGTGCTGCCATTTTATTCCTGGAGTTTTGCTCTTCGCTTGCGACTAGCAGATTTGTGTCTGCTGACTGTATCTAGAACAACGAGGAGGTGCTGTTGATACCATTCTCCCTGTGGACTGAGGATCTAATTCTGCTGCTGCGCTGGTGTAAAGGACCCCCTCTGAAGACAGTGGACTTACATCTTTGTAAAACTGGGGCAAGGGAACTTAGAATCAAGTCAATTAGAATCTGTGGATTCTGATACCTGCTGGCTGACATGGCTTTAAGGTCTTGTATCCCTGCCCCCTGGGGCTAGGAAATGAAGTCCAGTCTTTTACTAGCTCTCCTATGTGACACCTCATTTTCACAAAGAGAATCACATCTCCCCTGTTGTTCTTCCTGTCTCTTTTGACTGAAGATGAAAATCCTAATGCCAGTCTTGAAACTGGCTCTCTTTTTCTAGTTATTATAATAATAATTGGGCTAGAATTCTTGCTGCATCTCTAGGAGGTGCAGCACAGAAATACAGCCCCTAGGAGCAAGGGAAGGGTGTGAGTGAGAGAAACTAAAGCACCTTTGCTGTCCAGGGCTTCTGGGGTGTTCCTGGGGCCAGTGCAGCACCCAGCGTCCATTTGTTTTAATTTATAGCAGCTTCCTAAGGGCTGCTCCATGGCCTTGTGTATAGTACAGGGACTCCTTTCCACTCCAACACGCCACTTGTAATGGTTGTTTCTGCGACAGGCTCCTGTCCACTACAGATACTTGCCTAAGGCCACCCCTCCATTTCACAAAGGACAGCCAGCTGATTGTAACTTCCTATGAGAAATGCCCTGAGCCAGATTCCAAGAACTGATCCAAAGGTGAAAGGCTCTGTAACCTGCTACAAATCCCCTGAGCCATGCAGTCCCCCTTGAACTTTGCTCTTTTGTCAGCAGAATGACCTGTGGGTAGCCACATCACCTTTTAACACTGTTCTGTTTGCTTACCATCTGAAAAACAGCCCAGCTAACTCCGCTTTTGTTTCTTGACAAGCCTTCAAGATGTATTTAATTCCTTGTGATAGCCCCATTCTCACTCTTCTCACAGTGTACTGATTCTATTCTCCTTGAAATCACAAACCTGGATGAATTCTTATGCAAGTAATGTGGTATGGCAAAGATTATAGGGTCAGATGCAAATGTGCAGAGAACTGCTGGATTCTGATTTCCAAAATCAAATTGTGACCTTCACTTGAATGCAGAGTTCTGCTTACAATTAGTCACAATATTGTCTCCACAAATCAAAGAGGCCATTACTAGGAAATGTTTTAAAAATAATAAAAATATCAGCAGGGTGCGCAGCTTTCAGATCAAAGAAGAATCTGTGTACAATGTGTCCTTTATTTTCTGAACAGTGCAAAGGAGATGTTAAGGGTTGCAGTTTACTACAGCTGTGATTCCCTGAGATCTTTCATCAGGATAACTAGCTTCTGTTTGCTGTGATCGGTCTTGATTTCTCCCTGCATAGTGTCCAGTCCTGACAAATGAGGTGTCTGTATGAGTTAAGTTTTCAGAATGGCATGAACTGAGCTGAGCTGAAAACTTCATCATTGGTTATTTCAAGAGAGCTGTACTCTGAAACAGAGGCCAAAAAGAATAGTCTGCTTTGGAAGAATGTTTGTCACAGTTAATGTAAACAGAGAGCTAAAGGGCAATTAAAAATACTTTGCATTTTTCTATGACAAAAACTCCCAAAGTGCTACAGAGCCACCTTGCAGGTGGAAACATGGTGGCCATTCTGCCCCAGCAAAACTGTGCAACAGTGGTTTTAGGAACAGATGTGAAGAAGGATTTAACTATTTGAAACTAAAAACGAAATTTAGGTCTGCAGAATATAATTTCTTAAAACGGAATTTGCCAGGAGGCTGGGATAAAATTCTTACCCTTGTGAAAATTATCAAGAGACCTTTTAGGAAAAGGCAACCTCATTTGCTCAACTTAGCAGTCTAAAAGTTCACCAGGATGACTGGCATTCATGCTCTGAATATATTATGAAACCTTGTGAAGATAAAAGGCCAGACTCTGAGCTAAGATCCTCATCCTTTCCTCTACTCAGGTAGCGCAAAATGACTGGATTCTGGCTGCTCATGGCCAGCAGGGAATTTCTCTGGTGCTGAAGAACTCCCCTCTGGTGTAAAGCTGTCAGAGGCAGCTCCAGCTCCTGCCTCTGCCCCAGCTCCACCCGCAGTGTAGGGGATGTGTAAGGGAGAGCAGAGATGGAGAGGGGGCATGTGGAGCTCTGCCCTGCAACATCTATCCTCCACAGATATAGGGTCCATTAAGTTCCATCACTGCAATAAGGATGCTACATTAGTGATGTAAATTAGAGCAACTCCTCATTTGCTCCAGCACAGACTGGCTTTCAAAATCTACTTCTATGTTTTAGCGAATGGATGGACCTTAATGTTTAACATTTAAATCAAATGTTTAATTTTAAAGATTAAAGTTCTACTTATGAGGGTTAAGCCCAGTATTAAAGCAAGAGGGAAAATGGATTTACATTCTCCAGCATTAGGTTTCCATACTCCTGTTAACATAAATGTCACCCCTTGGAAGATGGCTGCTTCCAGCCAAAAACTCAGACATGTCAATTGAGATTAAAAGTATGAGGCTTACTGCGACAAAATGCTGAGCGCGCTCTGTTCCCATTGAACACTGGGGTAGCAAAAGGCTCTTGGCACCTTACCGGAGACATCTTGTATCTTGCAGGGCCTGATCCTTAATTTTTATTTTAAATACTTGTCTCAGTTTATGGATGATGGGAGGTGATTGTTCTCTTGTGAACTTTCCGATGGCAGAGCAGAATGAAGACAGTTTTTTCTTTCAATAGCTCAGCGGTCAGAGCCTTGGTTTATAATCTTGTCTGAATAACCAACATTATTTTTCTCTCTTGTGTTCTTTCTCTTCCTAAGTCTTCGCTTTTCTTTCCAGCAGCCCTTGGTTTGTTTTGGACATATGACAAATAGTTTTACAGAGCTTTTAGACCTCTTCCCCTGCCCCCGCCCACATGAAGAAGATAGAGAACTGAAAGGAATGGAGGCACTGAGATGAAAAAGAAAAAAAGACAGAGAGAGGAATCTTTGCAAAGGCTGAGTAGAAAAAAAATCCAGTAATTATATTAACAAAGAGGATGATATAGCAATTTATATCCAACAGCTTGGTCCTAAATAGGCCAAACTGGAGGACCATCTCTGTGTGCTGCAAAAACCATTTACTGTATTTAACCGAGTTTTGGTGAAAGCTTGAGGGCTCTTGAGGAGCAGTTAAAGGGGTTAATTTGCTGCTTTGATTTAGTGGCAGGCTGAGTTAATTTGTTGTTTGAATATGATTTATTTTGCTGCTTGAGTGGTCATCATTTGTGGTTGAAAGTCTAATTGTTAGGGTGCCGAGATCTTTTTCATATGGGCATTTTAACTGTTATGTATTTAAATCTAAAAGTATTAAATTTAGCAACTACTTTGATCAGTGGTTGAATAATTATTCATGGAAGTTGAAATCCAGAATACATTTCAATATCCTTTAGATTTGGAAGCACCTGAAAATTTTAGATGGACTCAGATTAAAAGAACAGTTTGAGGGGCCCTCATGGCTACAGAAGGTATAGTTAGGAAGTTGCAATCTGCATACAAATTGACTGATCCATTCCCTTTCTACTACCCCCCACAGTGTAGTTCTCAGCATCCCCCTAATCTGTCAAGGAAGACCTACCATTGCACATAATATGGTCACTGTCATAGTAGGTGCAGGTGATGGAGATTTAGACCTATCTAGCAGTGAAGCACAACATTCCGAGTTGACATAAGAAATGTTGCCCCCCAGGAAATTAAAAAGTGTACTTTGTGTGTACATATTGTGTGCTTTTGCCTCTGCCCTGGCACAAGAAGCAATGAAAAATGTACATAATAGCTCAGTGCTGGGAGATCTAGCAAATTAGCTGCCTGCTTTCCTCCTCTATTTCAGTCTATATATGAATAAACATAAATATTGCTTCTAAATGCTGAATGTAGGGAGAATCAAAGGCTTGATCTTCAGCTGGTGTAAAGCAGCATATCTCTATTGACTGACGTGGAGCTATGCTGATTTACACCAGCTTCTCTTTTGGAGCTTGATTCTGCAACCCCAAACCAACACATTAAGATATGAATAACTCCCATTGGAGTCAAGGCGAATGGCTCATATCCTGTAGATGGAGAAATTGACCACTGTGTGTATCTCCCTTTCGTACTATCCATCTCCTCAGTATCTAACATCTTATTTTCATTTTCTTATCACCTTCTGTGGGTCCCACCCACAAAATGGGACTCAATTGTCACAGTCACACCCATCTCACAATGTCAAGTATAACACAACTGCAAGTATTTCTTATTTTTTGCATTATATGTGAGTTAGGGCTGGGCAAGTAGTTCAGGTGGAAATCTGAACAAATTGTGTTCTACCCTGTCCAAACGAACCCAAACGTTTGTGAACATGAGTGATGAGTTGTATCATGACACAAATGTTATGGAAACTTGGCTCACTAAAGCTCTTTTGTTATCTGGAGCACATGGAGGCGTTAGGGGTTCTCCCAACATTTGATTCAGAGTCCACACGTGGATGCATGCTTAAAAGGGAATAGATACCATAGGAATACCTTAGACGAATGCTCTATTAGAGAGGTAGAGAGAGAAAAAAAGATCACTAACTTGTATTCAGAAGCAAACACGAATCAGATTTATAAGTGTTCTAGTTTTTTAAAACAGTCGTTCCTCTTGGTGCCATTCTTTGAGATGACAGATCCTGGGCTGGGAAATGAGTGTAAACCACACAATGAAGCAGGTCACAATCCTTACAGCCCATGTTGATGTCATTGTGGTGCTGGGGGTCGCTCCAAGATTGTTGGTGTCACTTCAGCACACTCTGCACTGCATGTGTCTCAATGACATTCAATTTGAAAGTGCTGGAAATGGCAGGGCTAGCAGACATGTAATGACATGTAATCCACCATTTTGCGGCTGGCTTATAGATCTGTGTCAGTGTGTTCCTGGCTCCCCTGAGCTTGCTTCACATCATTCATTACTTACCAACACATGGAGCTTCATAAAGCTGCAAAATGTCTTATATAGAGAAGCCTGAGACCTGACGATGGATTTCTTACAATGTGCGATGTCAGTCAGTTGTATGGAGACAGTAGTAAGCGGATCTTGCAGACAAAGTATCTTGTCAATCCACCATTTGCAGATTTGCATAAATAGAGCTTTTGAGGGGATGCTTCAGAGTGGATCCATAGAAGCTATTTCACTGTACTGTGTTAATCTGTTTGGAGCCGTTTATGACATTAATAGTGCTGCGGCTCGGTTCGGTCTCGTTCTATGAGTAGAGCGCAGTGCTCTCATGAAAATGGATATTCAGATATGAAATTATTATAAAATTATTCTTTCATTTACTAAAAGCATGGACAATAAATTGGTAATGGGCACTCTCTCCTGGCAGCCCATGCTGCACTCAGGATACTTTTCATTAAACCAGGCAGGATCTAAATCCATCCCTTCTTAGAAGCTCACAAGTTGTGATTTCTGTCAATGTTGCCCTCTCTGTGTCTTTTGGAGACAAACTGATGCATTCTCTGCTGCTTGTGATATTTCTCAGCTGCCAAGGCTTCCAGTAATTAACAGCACACTTGTCTGCACGTTCCTGCTTTGAACATTCCTTGCTGTTAGGCTACCATGCCAAATTCTCCAGGGAATCACACCCTGTTGCCCAGCTGTTCACATGTTAGGAGTCCCTCTGGATTTACACCTTTGCAGTGGATAAAATAATTTGGCCCTTGGGAAATTGAGCTGGTGCAGATAAAGTAAAATGGACTTGAAAACTTCTCCAGCCCTGTGAACTAACCTAAGCTGAATCTGGGGGAAAAGTGGGTTAAGACCTTTTTTGGTCACTTTCACCTACCTCTGCACTTTCGGGTTCTGATCATAAGTGAAAGCAGAAAGGACCCATAACTTCTGGGTTGGCTAAGCACCACCTGGCACAGGACATAGCAGCGAGACTCAAAGGTGACTTTGCAGCACATATATGCCTCCTGCCTTCTGATACTGGGGCCAACTGTGAAACCAGCTGTCAAGGGTGGCTTTAACTTGTGCTAGCAGGAAACCGCCCCCAAGGTGAAGGCAGCATTTCTGGCATGAAGTGTCCATAGTGAGGGCCTTGATCTAGGTCAGGATGTTTTCATGAAATTTCTAGTCCAGTCCTGCAGACACAAGGAGTTTGGTTGGACCTGTAGAACCATACTCTGCTCTCAGTCACATTGATGTGAATGCAGACCTCACTGGAGTTACTCCAGATTTACACTGACTTAAATTGTGACAATTTATCCCCTTGAACTTTTTGAGGTTCTCCCTTCAAAAGAACTAACTGCTTAAGTCCATTCATGTCTCCCTTCTTCTGTCCTCAGTTGTTTTTTTCTATGAAAATACAGTAGAATCTTGTAATTGGATAAAGTAGACTAATGTTCCAGTTAAGTGGATAGCAACCATCCCAAGCCAATGGCTGTTCTGACTAAGACAAGAGATTATTTAAACAAAAATCAGTTTGAAAGGTTTTGAATGACAATACTGAATAAAGGTGGCATTACCTGTATTTTATATTTAAACCTGAATTCTGTATTAAAAGGCAGAGCTTCATAGCAGCTCACCAATTAAAAGTATCCCAATGAAGAGGAATATCCAGTATAGCACACTCCAACGTTGGTATAATAATCAACATTGTCTTGAATCGACTTCAAAGAGAAAGATTGCTTGCTATGAATTCACTCCAGACTCAGATTCAGACCATTGTTATGTTTCTGTGCAAACTTAGATGAACAACAACTTTTTAACTTGTTTCCAGCATTGAGTTCAATGGTTCCAGACGCTCGTCTGTGCAAGGTGGAGACAAAAGGTTGAGGTTACCAAGCCAACTAGAGGGTTTAGCTACACTACTCCCATTTGAAATTCGTTCAACTGGCCTCTCATTTTGGATTCTTAAGTAGGTGGAGCTTGGTTTATGGGTGGAGCTTGTGAGAGTGTCCCTCCTCGCCCTATCCAACCCAGACCTTATCCACTCACCTGCAGAAGTTCCATGGGAATTGCTGTAGCCTTATAGTAGAAACTCCTCTGGCCATAAATTGAAGTAGCGTGTGTAGCTTTGTACCACCTACCCCAAAGCAGAAGCAGGTTCCCTCTACCCCTTTTGAGCACTGTGTCAGATGGCCTTCAGGCTTTTTATGCCTGTTGCACAGCTGGTATAGATGTTGGTGATAAGGGGCTTCCATGATTCATATGATAGGACATATCTCAGGACCTGGCTTATAATTTGGAATTCTCTAAGGTGCTTTGAAGCAGTGGAAATGGAGTTTTTTCTGCACAATGACGTTCAAGGTTCATTAATTAACTTAGCAAGCAGTCAATAATCACAAAGAAGTAAGGGCCAGATTCTGCATTCTCAGAGTACACATAAGGGTCAGGTAGAATTGGAAAGTATGGGGAATTCTCCTTTCTCTACTCTCCTGCAGGAGCATGGTGGCCAAAACAGGTGGGAAGGGAGCAAGACCACACCTCTGACCCAGGCTGCACTCCATAAAGGGGTTCAGTATGGTGCAGTACCCCCAGGAGCATCGGAAGCCATTCTGCCTCCCCCTGAGGTGGGGCAGCTCCCGAATGAGGTGTTGACGAAAGACTGTGCCTCCAAGGCACAATTGGGCCCTTAGCTTCTAACCTCATTTACTAAATGTGTTTCTGCTGCCTCCTGCTTGTTTGTTCCTTTGTGTCTATCTTGGGAAGTATATACAACAATAATAGAAACTGAAAAGAAATGTACAATGTAATAAAAACACCGATTAACTGATTTACTTCCCCGTTCACTCCAAACAGGCGAGCTCTGTGTGGGAGTGACATGCTGGGGAAGTCAGAGTATCAACAGATGCTGTGAGCAAGGATGTTGCAGAAAAACGGGACTATTTGTTGTGGCGGGGGGGACATCATGAGCCATTGCAAGAAAAAATGCAAAGCGTGAGCTCTTTGGTTGTGTGTACAATGTACTCAGAGGCACTCAGGCCCCTGTTGCTAAAGCGGGGGACTAGTCCTAAATTCATTTGTAACTCACCTTTGAGGAGAGCTTTGTTGTTTGCTCATATGCTGCTTTGATAGTTCTACAGCTGGAACAAGCCATTTTGATATGTCATTACTGATTTGATAGCATAACCTGGCAGCATAAGATAAAGACACTTGTCTGTTCTTTCAAAATCCCATCAAGCTCACAGACTCTTTAAAATTCCAGCACTTAGAATAAAATTGGATGCTCTGTATGGAGGTAGAGAGTACTACATCTGTTTAAATGTTGAGAGAAACCACGGGGTGGTGAGAGGAAGAGATACTGACACTCCCATTAAGAGGAGGAGAAAGGGGGTATTCAGCAGAAATCACATTTCATTCTTCCAGGTTTGTTACATTAGGACTCTACTGAATAGCACTACACAATCAGATAATCTGCAGACATCATTTGCTCAAAACACCACTTCCTGGTTTAATGATTGGTTGTTGAATGCTTTGTATATGCAGCATTTTCTCTTTCCTATTTTTGAGAGTAACATTCTGGCATTCAAACTTCTTTGCTTTTATCGGTGTTATAATATCTCCTGTCCAAATCACTGTAATTGAAGATTCTTTCCCGATACCTCCCAACAACTGCAGAGGGACAAAGTATTTTGATTGTATTTTGTATTTCTGCTTATAGTGAACAAGCGGAAAAGGTACTGCCTGGCCTTCGCTATTGTAAGGACAGGAGATGCCCTTTTTTTCTGCCCCAACGTACCATTTTGGATGGCTCTATTTGATTGGTTTAAAAAAATGCTGCTTTTTGTGATCTTTTCAACCTGTTGCCCTTTTTAAAAAAGTTTCAACCCCTAACATTATATCTGAATAAGAAAAAATGTACTTAGAGCAAAACAGTATGTTTACAGGCTAGTTATGACATTTATTGTACAGTTAACTAAGGGTGCCAATCATCAGGAGCACAAGGTACCGAAAGAGCGGAGCTGCTTTTACTGCCATTGGGGAGGAAAGTACTCATCTTTGCGCCATCTCCACCCTGTAATTACATGTCCCTTTAAGGCCTCCATACTGTAATCAACGAAACCCAGTGCTGCCTGGGTTACATAGTAAACAAGCCTTCAGAGTGGGGAGAAGAATATAGAGTTCTGCTAAAAAGAGCGTTAGCTTTTTACCTGTGTACGTGCCTGCATTTACTTCCACAAGACACTACAAAGAATGGCCTTACACCTTGTACTCAAGTGCACAGCAGCTAGTGTCTAAATACGTAGGCACTCATTGACGAAAACACCCCTATTCAGGAAGGGTGTTTAAGCATCTGCTTAGGTTTAATTGAAATTATTGTGATTTAAGGACATGCTTTAAGTTAAGCATGCAGTTTAGTGCTTTCCTGAGTCAGCATCTTAGTTTGTAACACACAAGTATAAGGCCTCTGTGGGCTACAAATCTCATCTGAACTATTTAACTGACTGGTAGCTAGATATTGCTTTTCACTTAAATGCAATAATGGTATGATGAATCTTAGTGTCAAATTCTGCCCTTCTTAGCAAAGCTATATTGTAGGTGTTTGGAAATGGTGTATAGTGCACCCTTTATTGCAACGGTCAGCACACATTTGGATTTCTACCCTATTAAAAACCATACAGGTGGGAAGTATCAAAGGATTCCCCTGGAAATGTGCAGAGGAGAAAAATCATTTGTGAGAAGGGAAGAAATGAAATGGAGACTTGTTAATATACATTCTACCATTCCAGAAGGGCAGAAGCAGAACCGTTTTAAGCACAATAAAAAGTGATTGTAAAAATGACACTTCCTTAATCAACAGATCCGTTCCCTTTCTGTAGTCAGTCAGATCTGCTGACCTGAGTGACAAAAATCAAGGCGGAAAACCAGGCCCTGTGGAAGTTTTATGGGAATTTTGCTATTGACTTCCATGGGGCCAGGATTTCACCCAACATTTTCACCGGTTTTCCTAACAAGCCTGCACAACTCTGAAAGAGTAGGTTGCATTCTATTCCTGTTCACGTGTCTTCATCAGAATTTTTAACATTGTTCCAACTGCGAGGCCAAATTCTTTCCCTATTCACATCTCTTCAGTAATATTGAAGGCAATGGAGCTGCGCAAGTGTAACTGCCGGGGGAGAATCTGTCCTGCAGAATGCTTACTAGAGATGATAATTAAGGCTACAATTTAATCATGAGTATTTTTAGTAAAAGTCATGGACTGATCAGGGGCAAAAAACACAAAATCATGGCCCCATGACCTGTCCATGACTTTTACTAAAAATACTCATGATTGGGGAGGGGGACACTGCAGGGGAGGAACCCCAGGGGGCCTGCTGCAGGGGATGGAGCCTCGAGGGTTCCGCAGCCGCTGAGGGAAAGGGAGGCCCATCACCGCTCTGGCCACCACTGGGAGGGGGGTGCCCCAGGGAGCCCGCTGCTGCTCCAGCTGCCGTCAGGAGGGGGGCGTCCCAGGGCCAGCCACATTAGCAGCTGCTTGGGTGGTCCCCAGGGCCACCCAGAGCATTGGCTGGTGCGGCTGGCTGCGAGACCGCATAAGTGGTGGGGTGCTGAGCTGCTCTAGCAGTGGGCCGGTATGGCTGCCCCAGGACTGCCTGAGCAGCTGGCTCTGGGGCTAGCTGCTTGGGCGGCCCTGGGGTCAGCCACAGTGGCCGCTGCAGAAGTCATGCAGGTTGCAGGAGGGCACAGAATCGGTGATTTCTGCAACCTCCATGTGACAGACATGGGGCCCTAATGATAATGCACAGGCGGAAAAGAACCCTGTCTGCCTTTTAGAGCCCTGGGTGAGTGTGCAGGCTGGCAGTTAACAGATATCTGAGCAATTTTGATATGGCCACAATATACACAGATTTTTTTATAGTCACTTTTCAGGATTGAACCACCCAAATGGTGCACAATTTACTGTTTCTCACCGACAAAATAACTTGTATTCACGCACCTAGTTAGAATGTATATAGCAGAAGTGCTGGAGCTGCTGCAAAGAGAAAGTGGTGGGGTCCTCTCGTGGAATTTTGGGTTGGGGAAAGGAACTAGGAGATGTCAGGAGTAGGGGAATTGGGACACCCCCCGCCCCCGTGTGTGTGCGTGTTTAAAAATGAATAATTAGAAAATAATGGCATGGCTCCAAAATATTGGTAATCCAGAATAATTGTGTTACTTTAAAACAGTGCCATTCTTTTCACAGTTGAGCATGTTCCTTTAGCATAAACAGGGACTGCCCTATGCCTTTCCTCTTTTAATTAAATGTGAATTTAACACTGCACCCTAATACTTTGCAAAAATATGTTGCTGAGCCTGTGTTAATGAACAGATATTCTGTGGTTTCAGCAAAGGCTGAGATGCATGATATTACAGAGCCCAAAGCTATGGCATCTGATTCACTAACTGCACTGGCCTACAAATATGAGGCCCTTTAATAATCTTCCTGAACTGGTACTTTAATCAGAGTCCCCAGTTAAAATGGAATTTCCTAGGCAGAAATGACAGAAAGTGAATAAGCATCATCCCTGTTCTACTTCTAGCACTGTCTCTTGTCATGGTGTCTGATTTTGGGTTTGATCTTCATATATACTTGCCTGATCTATGAACAGGGTAATATCATTGTTGGCCAAGGGAATGGGTTGTCATTGACATGAGGCACCCATATAGTCCTTGGATAATAAGAGAGAGAGATTCCTTTTGGGAACACAGAAAACAGGGACATGATCTGCTCCCTATTTAGAAGGCTGGGTGAGGCTGCTCTGTTACCAGCATGGAGATAAACTATCTTGTGTTGATATAGTGGAGGTGACTAACCCTGGTAGGGGAAAATTCAAGTAAACTCTTTTTCATTTACTGGCTGGGGGAGTCTGCCATAAATTCTGCTGTTGTTGTTTTGTAGCTTTCTTATAAGAGAGATTGCAGAAGAGGAGGAGGAGGTGAGGAATATGTAGCTATTGAAAGATGTTTAGGAAATCCCTAACTTTGCTGCTGGCATTTGCTATAGTTCTATGCCTGATACATGTTTGTAGAAACTCAGGCAGATAACTTTTACTGGTGTGTGCAATGCTGTATTAAAAAGAACAGCATGGCATTAATGTCACCAGTGGAATTTCTCAGGAACCTAGCCACAGCCATGCTTTTGACAAATAGACCACTGAACACTGTCTTTCATAAGACCACCTGGTGTCTTTTGGTTGAAATGCTACAGAATAGGGCCCACAGACGTGCCAAACTTGAGAAAACTATATTTGAATATTCTGGGTCATGTGCTCAGCCGGTATAAATCGGCACTGGAGCCAGGCCAATCTACTCCAGCTGAGAATCCTTGGTGCAGTGGGTGTTCTGGAGAGCTGTTCCATTCTGCTTCTCATTCAAATGTTGCTATCTTTTATATTTTTGCCTTGAAAGTGAAAAATGTGACTGTTTTACTGAGCGTCTCGCTAACAATTGGCCTTAACACTAAAAGTCTCCCCTGTCAGAGCTGAAGCCTATTTAATTACTGCAAGAAAGCAAAAGAATATGGACAATTCAGCAACAATTCTGAAGGCACTAAGCATTTTTTTTAATTAGACTTTATTTTTTCTTGCTACAGATTGATATAGTATGAGGTCGTCCGAGGTCATATTTTAATAAAAGCCATATAATAGAAGGAGCACACTAAAAAGATAATTACATCAGCACAAACCTGTAATAACTCCAATAGGTTAAAGCAGTCCACGAGTTAATTTCACCTGCCATTGTGAGTCCTTCAGAGTGACTGATACCACATTTTTTGTCTGTGCTTTAAACACAATAAATTACCAAAAGTAAAAAATTTAAGTACAGGGCCAGAGAAGGGTGGACTAAAGCAGAAATGGAGCGAGGGACCTTTAGCACTAGAGCTGGATGGGAATTGGATTTCCCATCCTGCCAAAATTATTGAAATTTCAAAAATTGTTTCCATCCTGAATCAGGATGAACAATCCTTCTCAAATATTTTCACAAGCTGAAAATCTGAAAGACATTTCAATTTGGGTCAAATCAAAATGTTTCATTTCAATTTTCACCATTATTTTATTTTTTACTATAATTAGTTTGAATTCCTAAAAGAAAAATAGTTTTGACCCAATGAATTGGCATTTTCTAATTTTAAAAAATGTTTTGATGAAAACTTCCTGACCAGCTCTATTTAGCACAATAATTTAAAACCAGCCTACATTTTGTACCTGAAAGCTGTCACTATCTAATTGCTCTGTGAAATGAGAGAGTGGTCTTTCTTTGGTTCCTACTGTGCACATATCCACACCAGCAACTACCACCACTACGGCAGTTTCAATAGAGAGGAACAGGACTTCAAGGACCTGGAGGCTTAAACTCTGCCCTCTTCTCCCTAGACGTGACTCCATTCAAGTAAGGGCTGGGACACTGGTAAGGTATATGAAAGAGCCTTGCACACCTATTGCTGGGATGTATGTGCTCTTTGGATGGAGGACTTGAGTATCCAGAGCTGTTGTCTTGTCACAGTGGTAAAGGATCACAGAAAGAGTCACTTTTTTCAGACACTGAACAAGGAACTTGATTAGAATTAATACACAGACAGAAACCTTATTGTGAAACAATGAAGGTTGCTATATACACACACAACAAACATGAGGAGATTAAAATCTTGTCATCTAACAGTATGGTACACACACTGTGATAGTGCATATCACAGACCATGCACCCTAGGGATATCAGCCTTCCAGCACCCCATGTACTAAACTATCCCCTCTCAACACACCAGACTAACCTGTCAACCTTTCTGAACACCCCTTTCATCACACTACTGCTTCCCAATGCTATATGTTAATGTCTGGATTGAAAGGGTGTTATAGGACTGTGACGGGATGCCCAGGGTACAACCTGGAACTGTGGGACCACTGTGCCACCTTAATTCTCCAGCCTGGGGTGTCTCTCACAAAGTTATGCCAGTGACAAGCAGCAAATCCCCCCAGGTGCTGTGATCACTCAGCCATCAACGTGTGGAGCCCCACACCCAGCTAAATTGCATGAATGCTCCTTTAGCCACTCATGAATCATATATAGAGAGGCACCAGACAATCACCCCAGCTGCCACCTTGCACCCCAGAAATATACCATCTTACGCTGCTCAAGACTCCCTCAGACAGTGCAAGCTCATTAATAAGTTCCCCACTTCTTCAAAGGAAAGTGGACATGCACCAAGCTTTGTAATCTGAGCTGAGATTCCCAAAGCATGTCAGCCAAAACCACACTGTTTTAGGTAAAATATAAAACAAATTTAACAATGACCGAACGATAGATTTTAAGTGACTATAAGTAGCAGGCATAGAGATCAAAGTTGGTTCCCAAAGAAATAAAAATTTAAATGCAGTCTAAATTCTAACTTCAATAGACTAAGCAAGATCTGAACCAAACAGTCTCTCACCCTAATAGATGTTACAGGCAGCTGGGAGTTCTCAATACTCAGACTGAACTCTCTTCCAGCCTGGGCCCAATCTCCCTATTTCCAAGTCTTTTGTCTTCAAGATGATCTTCCAGGTATTGAGATGGGGGAAGGGGGAGGTCAGGAGAGGCCAAGTGATGATGTCACTGTCCCTCTTTTATACTTTCTTGCATCTGCTAGAAAGATCCTTGCCCTGACGTGGGGAGTCAGGCAGTTCCTATTGCTTAGGCAGTCCCCATAGCATGTGTGCCCTTTCTCAGGAGCCTCTGCGAGGGTGGATTCTTCTTGATGGGCCATTAACACCTGTCTGGTCAGTGATAGCTGCTCCTTTGTTGCAACTGAAAGGCCAGCTGTAGGAGTCTCCCAACCTCACAACATACTTCACTAATACAGGTAGCAGCACTTCATAACTTCACATACAATGATAGTACATACAATCCAACAGGATATTAATGTTCAGCAAATCAAAATTTCTTAATTGATACCCCACAAAGCATATTTTGTACAAAACATATAATCATGTGACAGTGATGAATGTGGGGGTTCCAGGGTGCTACTTTGAGGTACAGAGCATCACAAAGACCGTGTGTCCAGAAGGGGTGGTGAGGAGAGGGGGAGATTGTTGTTGGCCAGGAAGACCTTTTTTCTTTTGGTGTGTCTGTTATGGAGGTAGGGGAAAGGAGCCAGAACTCCAATTCATATATAAGAGCTTGTCTACACAGTGCCTTAATCCACACTAGCAGGGGTGTAAATTCTAATACACACCAGTGTGTCACACACTAACTGGCCTGCACCGACACTGCTGGTGCACACTAAAAGTTCCTTAGGGTGCCTTAACATAGTACTTTTTGAAATGGTTTCAAACGGTAAATGTAGTACTGTTTGAAACCATTTCAAAAAGTGCGATGTTAACACATGAGGGAACTTTTAGCGTGCACCAGAAGTGTCTGCAGGGGCCAGTTAGTGCATGACACGCTGGTGCATATTAGAATTTACACCCCTGCTGTTGTGGATTAAGGCACCATGTAGACAAGCCCTGAGAGTGTTAAGGTTAATCTCCATTTATCTATGTTTTTAAAAATGGTGGGGCAAATTCTGCCCTTACTTATACACATGCTCCCCAGTGCAGCCAGTGAGATTGTACACGTTACTGAGCAGAGAACTAGGCCCAGTGAGTCCATATGGAGATTCAATAGGTTGTGTTCCCAGGTGTTTTTGGAGAACAAACTTTTTCAGTTTGTCTCAATTTATTTTTTATCTGTCCCAAATGAAGACCTCTCTGAAGACCACTGATATTCTGCGCACATTCTTTTATAGCTGCTTACCATGCAGTCACACAGACCTCTGCCTATCTTTTAGTTAGTTGGGTTACTTCTGTATTGAGTGATTTGCCTTTTCTTTTTTTTCTTTAATGCACCACTCCTCAGTTCTTCAATAAATTGGAGATTTTTTTCCCATGTGAGTGGAAGGGAATCTGGAATCCAATGTCTGAAGCCGACTTGTCTTAGCCTGTGAATTCATTAAGACAGTTAGGCCTGTATGAAAGGTCAGGAACAGTAACCTTTTCAGCTTTACCACTCCTTAATCTCATTAGCTACCTTGAAAAAGTTACTGTCTGTCTTTTGGGGGAAGGAGCTTTGTTATAGCATCTAGATAAAAATAGCAGTTAAATCAGCTGCAGAGCATCTGTAGCAGCTTCCACAAGGACAGAACAGTTTCATGCAATTTCTTGAACATATATTTTGACTAGAAGTTTGGAAGGATGGGGGAAAAGGGCACTAATTAGGCCCAGTTTGGAGACTGGTCAAAACTTATGGTGAATAATATTTTTGCGCATAATCTCCAGAGGCACCACCTTCAAAGGTGACATCACCATTGTCAGTCGGTGAGCGTTGTCTGACATAATAGTGTGTCACTGCTGTGAATTTAGTACAATCACCAATGGAAATGATACTCGGGGGTGGTGGTGGGGAATAATGGTCAAAAGGTAGGCATCTACTAGTTTCCAGATTAGGTTATAAATACAAAATACACAACCTACCCCCCTGGCTCTGCAACACCTCCGTGCCAGAAGTTGGCTTCTTCCCTCCCAACTTGTTTGCTTTGTACTTCTTGGTTTTGGACTTTCTGCAATATTACACTATAATGAAAATGAGAAGACTTAGAATATGATCATTTGAATGTGCTTTCTGTTTACAAGTACTTCCCTTATTTTGAGATCAAAATCAGAGGCCAGAGGCAGAAATGTGTATTAAGATTATATGTACAAGAAGCTTCTTGAAGTTATTATAGTTTATTTAAACACTGTCTGGGATTGATTTTCCAAAAGGAAATGTAGTTTTCACAAAATTGAAATTTTCCATGGAAAAAATAATTTTAATGAAAATTTTAATTTTTTCTTAGGAACATCAAAATTAATTCATTATTAATTAATTAATTAATTATTAATTCATTATTAAATTATTTCATTTTTGTGTCAGTTTGAACCAAATCAGAATATTTACGTTTTTGAACTTAACTGAAACATTTAGTTTTGAATCAGTTCAACAAAACATTAAACAGCATTTTCCTCTCAGCGCATTGCCTTACCCGAGTAGTAGTTCTGGCCCCCATTCACTCATATATACTCCCTGAAGGATTACATCTCTTAAAAGGTACTGATTTCCTTCTGACCCAGCTGTGTGATGCATCAGTGGAATTACCTGATTCTGGTTACAATATAGAAGTTGTAGTCCAGTCAGAGAGCCTGGCACAAAGGGGAGAATGTGGAGCATGAGGATCCTGAATTACAACTCCCATAATGCAATGTGCCACAATGGGAAAATGCAGCATAATATTGAAGCCAAGTGTTTCGGGTCATTTCAACAAACCAAAAAACATTTCAATTTTGTAAATGTTAGAACATTTTGTTTGGACTGAAAATGTTGAAACAAAACATGTCAACATTTCCAAAGCAAGACTCTTCAGAATTTCCATACTGTAGGAAACTCTGAAATTCCATCATTTTGTCCTGATATATGAGAAAAACAAATGTTGAAATGTCAGCATTTCCTATGGGGCAAAAAATCTGAATTTTGTTCAGCTCTAGTTAAATGTCCAATGATTGGCAGGATCTGGTCCTTAATCTTATTCATAGTGACTAGTGCTTTGTGTGTGGTCCCAATCAATGGTACAATTAATACAATAGCAGATTAATGATTAAATGAGAAGTTGATATGGTCAAATTCCTTGTGAGTTCTGAGGACACAAGTAGTTCAAAGTTCAGAGATATCCATGCTTTGCGATAGATATTCAGGAGAGGCTCTGTCCCTGTATTTATATTCCATTCTATATAGGTTCTTATGCCACTCCCATCACTGTATTATCTGAGTGCATTAATCAACATGATTAACATCTGACACTTGAGGTTTGTTTTTTCCTCTCATCCACTTCCAAGTGGGAGGATTGTGTGTGGAGTGTCTTGTTCTAGGATTTTTTTTTAAACATATATGATGCTATGTGTTTATATTAGAAAGGGCAAGGTCAAAGAAGTGCACTTTGCACTTGGTATGGAAAATGTTGAGGTTTGTGATGGTCTTAGTTCCTGGGGGAGTTCATTCCAGTCTCAGACAGCTCCTGAGAAAGCATGGTCTCCTACACAGATGAACTTTATCCTTACAATAGAAAGTGTCACTATGCTGAGGAGGGAAGTTGTCAATCAGGGTCTCCATCTCAGAACTCTAGATGATCTTTTAGATATCCTGGGCACAGGTCACTGAGTGCCTGGAAGATAAGGACTGAGTCTTTGAATTTGATTAGACAGTCTATGGGAAGCCAGTGTTAGAGAGTGGAGGACATATCTGATGTGATCGCAGTAGCCCATGTTGTGGAGAAGATGCACCGCAGCATTCTGTACTAGTTGGAGTTTCCTAAGGGCTGAAGGCTTCATGCATGGGCTAAGCCTTCCCTGACCCACACCATGGTCCTGCCCATGTTCCCCTGGGACGCCCCGCCTTCCCTCCCTGGCTAACCTGAAGCCGGTGAGGGCTCAGCTACAGCTGGTGGCCTGGACCTCAGGACTGCCAGGGTTGGCACTTGGACTGGCCTGAGACGGAGGGACATCGGGCCAGTGACCCGGCCTGGTGCTTGGGAGGGATGGTGGCTCGGCCCAGTGCTGGGGTCAGCCTGGCGCTTGGGAGGTGGGCGTGGCCGAGGTGGGCAGGCTGGGGCTTCTCTGGTTATGGGGAGGGGGCAGCCTCGGGCTCCTCCAGTTGCAGGGGGGTTTGGGACTCCAGCATGCGGGGACGGGGGTGGGCCTTGGGTGGAAGGGGCAGGGCAGGCTGGCTAGCCTCCCCAAAGGGGGGATTCACCCGCCACCCGTGGCTTCATGCCCAGATGTTGCACATGGCTGTGGTCCAGCCGAAGTTGATGAAGCTGTGGTGGAGCCAATAGAAGGGTGAGGTGGGGGTCACCTTCCTGGTGCCCTTCATTGTGTATGTATGGTGCCTTATTTCAAGCATATTTTTCAGTTGAAAAATGGCTTCTAATGACATGTCACTCAAACTCCATTTCCTTCTTGAACATGGCACAAGCTCCACGTATTACAAGGCTTTGGTGTAGCCACATAGAAGACTTTAAAATATGGTTTTAATATCAAAACAGTAGACTGGTCATAGGTTCCAGTGGGGCTTATATCCTTGGCTTCAGTGGCAAAACTCAATCCCTTTAAAAATCAAATATATGGAGTGTTTTAAGCCCCCGATTAAGATGTCTTAGAGAAAATTACATCTATGGAAGTGGGGAGGATAAAGGAAGGAGGAGTGGGTAGAAAAGGCTGATGGAAAGCAGCAAGAACTCATCAATTGTTTTCTCCCACTTTATAATATACAGATTTTTTTTTCAAATTTCCATATGCCTTACTCTACTATATTATTAAAAAATGTCGTAAGAGCCCAATGGTAATAACACTGTCCTGTATATCTCGGCATTCTGGTGACATTAGCAAGGATTTTCTCTTATCATTGGTAATTTTGCACAACCCCTTCATACTTTTTTATTCAATTAGGGATCCCCTAGAATGAATTGTTTTTAATTCTAATGCCACCAGACCAAATTTTCAGTTACCCCTTCCCACCCTTCTTAGGCCATGGAAGCAGACAGCTTATACAATTTGAACATTATTTTCTCCCTGCTGGATAGCTGTTAGCCCCACATATATGTTATCAATTTGGAGCATTGTCTTTTAGTCATTACCACACAAATGTAAAAATGACCAGGAAATGCTTGTTTCTTTATGGGGCAGTGTAGTAGAAAGGGAGCCTGTGACATAAGGCCTTGAATCGGAGGCCCAGTGTGAGACCTGAGGCCTGAACTAAAGGAGTGGTCAAGCCTTGCTAATATAAAGTCAAGTTAGCAAGAGACTGGCTGTGAGCAGAAGTAAGGTTCTGCCCGTGGGCAGGCTCACAGAAATGGACAAGAACAGGGATGGTATTGCAAAAACACACACAAGGAGCCAACATCTGACAACAGGCAGAAAGCAGCTTTTACAAGCAAACTCAGTCTTTTACCCAAGAGTCTTTTTCTGTTGCATGCAGAAATCTTTACAGGCCTTGTATGCCTGGCTTACCAAAATTAAACAATAATAAGCCTACCTAGTGAGACCCCTATCAAAATGGTGTCTGTGATGAGCAAACACAAAGGTGACAGCCACTGTAGGGATCAGGTGGGCTGGGGCAGCCAGCATAGCAACAGCAATTATGGGCCTGATTCTCCATCACCTTGCACTCAGGGGCTCTCATCTTGGTGCAGCTCTGGAGAGGTGTGTGGTGGTACGTTAAGCTACTTTTACGCCCCTCATCCCAATGACCATGTGGCCAGCCAAGGACGTGGTCATTCCCAGTATAAGTTGGAGTAGTCTCTGGGCTGTTGTAATTTACACCCTGCTGACCATGGCTCCAAATGGCTATTCTGGCAGTCAAGATAAGGAAATGCCCCAACCTCACCCCATGCTATGTCATTTGAGGATTCTCCCTCCCTTCTCCCACCTCTGCCCCACTGCAGATATCCGCTGGGGTTTGGATCTGGTGGTATGTGTTGCCAGGGCAGTGCAACCAAGATGAACGGGGGCCAAAATATGGCTCAGGATAGTAAGCTCCAAGGATACAGGTCTCTGGCATTTGAGACGCACTCAGTCCATGTTGTGTCAATCAGCTTTCTAACCTTTTCGTAGGCCAGCCAGTGATGGGTAGCATAATAAACACATGATCAGGGCTGACATTCCATCCCGTAGAGGACATGGATGCATATACAACTAAGCTATTTCCAGTACTTTATAGCACCAACCAAAGCCAGCTCCTGAGACATCAGCCAATCCTCCTGGCTTCTGAACAAGAATAAAAAAGCTTCGTCGCATTCCAGTAATCCACCAGATGACGATGAACAGTCTTTCTCCTGCCAGCGTGCAGCTTATGAGGGTGTATTTCAACAGGCACACACAAATCCCCCACTAAGGTCAGTGATGACAGCACTTGCCTGCTTATGGGATGCAACAGCTTTCAGTTGCTCATTTCTCAAACAAATAATCAGATTCAAGTCTAGTTATTTTTTTTAATAACTGAGTTTCTTCTGTATTTCTCTCCCTGCCCCATCACTGCTGTCACATGCTCCCTCTTGCTCTGGGGTTGTCTCTTGTTAGAATAAGTGTATCAGATCACACAGGATACATTCAGAGTGGCAAAATGTGCCACGCCAGGTAAAATACATCTTCTGGCCTTGTGCACCTGTCTCTTTACATTGTTGCTACAGGCAAACCATATTTTTGCTGAGAAATTTATTTTTATTCAGCCTTGTGCCCAGCCAAGGAAATGTTAGGAAAGCAAAGGAGAGCTTTTTTTATTCCAAAAGAAAAAAAGCAAAAAGAAAAGAAATCCTCCATTGGCCAGCCTTACCATAGCATGTGTAAGCACCTGCATTTTAGATTTTAACACGATTGCCATAGACTAAAGGGGAGGAAATGTAAACAGAGGGGTCTCCTCACAGAGCAGTGTCTTGATTGTTCCATCAGGCAAGTGGAGCTGCTGCTTGTAACTTTATACCCCACACTGTGGAACAGGCTGCAAGGACATCCAAACCCCGTGAATCCCTTGGAATCTGTGAGAAGCCATGTGTTGCCGGAATTCCACTCCCTGAAGTGTTCCTAATGGGCATTTGAGGCTTGTGCAGGTAATGGCTACTCAGCAGTCCCCTCCAAGGGTTATCCCCATGTGGAAGGTGCTTTTTTGCTCTGAACTCTGCAGGGACAGTATAAAGTATAAGCTTTATGCAGGGTAAAACGGATTTATTTGGGGTTTGGACCCCACTGGGAGTTGGGCATCTGAGTGTCAAAGAAAGGAACACTTCTTAAGTTGCTTTCAGTTAGCCTGCAGCTTTGGGGCATGTGGTTCAGACGCTGGGTCTGTGTTGGAGCAGACCGGTGTGTCTGGCTCAGCAAGACAGGGTGCTGGAGTCCCAACCTGCCAGGGCAAGAAAGCAGGGGCAGAAGTAGTCTTGGTACATCAGCTGTCAGCCAACCCATCACAGTATGCACAGGTGGCCCCCTATATACCATACACATAATTATGTCCATATTACAAAGAAAGCCTGACACATATCTGGTACTTATCCAAGGGTTGGATTCTGGAGAACTTGCCAGAAAAGATAGAATTACAAAGGGCAAGAGAAGGTTTTTCCAGCTTCTAGCTTGTAGAAGCAGCCCCCTTTTCAGCCATGCTCAGTACAGCTCTGAAACTGCCCTGTGCAGACTAATTACACATCAGGTGAAGGTGAGCATTAATTGCAACAATGTATCACCTTCTACTGTTCCCACACACTTCTAGGCCATAGGAATATAGTGACACACGTGCTCTTGAGTTTAGCTCATGTGCATACATTGCGTGTTTTTTGGAATTAACCTGTTTATTTTCACTGGATTAAAATATAAAGCCATGTAAAGCATGTATCCAATGTTTCATTCACAGAGTGATGCTGAATGCAGGTTAAGTGAACAAGTGGAAGTTTATTAAACCCTGTGCACTGCTCTGTCCAGGGAGCTGAATTGCTTCCAGCCTAATTCCCCCTGTTCCACTGATGTCCCATCAATAACAACCCTCCAGGGAATATGGGCCCTCTGACTCCAGTTCCACTTGCATCATGATACATCTTCCTTATTTTATAAACATTAAAAACAAATAATTGACACCCAGCCGCCCATTCCCCATCCTTTCTGCCTGAGGCTTCTGGAACATAGCTGAGTTCAAATCTTGTCTTTACCACAGACTCAGCTAGTGATATAGTCTTTGAGATAGTTTGGTCTTCTCAACAGGTGACAACACCAGGAGTGAGTTATCTCCATCTCCTAGTCTAGCAAACTATTTCTGTGTGGAGATTTCTGCTTTCCTGTGAGGTTAGCCTCTGGATGGTTCTCTGTCTCTCTGTAGGATCTCTCTGGGTGTTATTGTGACACTACACCCCATATTCTTCATATGATTATTATGATATGATTATAGCATTATTATGATGTATTTTATGCAAGCTAAGTCATGTGAGGTGTCAGTGGAAAACTTATGATTTGCTGAACATGATTATCCTATTTGTATGCATGTATCATTTTTTTTATCTGGAGTTATGAATATTGACTAGGGATCTGTATTTCAAATGGGCTTACTCTGGAAAACACCCATAGCCAGCCTTTCAGGTGCAACAATGAAGCCAGATGGGGCTGATGGCCCATCAGCAAAACCAATGGACCGTGGAATAGCTTAATCTTCCTGTGGGCACTTCGGCCAGCCTGTAAGCAATAGCTACTATAACACTGCAAGGTCATGTGACCAGGCCACATGATTCTGGACTCCATCTTGAGATGTCAGTATTTTTCCACAAACCAGTCTGGGAACGAAGTTTTGAATCAAAGAGTTCCTGCCATATGCTAAAGCTATATAAGGCAGGGAGTGACATCGTCGGTGGTTCTTCATTCCCCACACAAGAAGACACCTGGAAATACCTGAGGAACAAAGACTGAACTGGGGGAAGTGCTGGACCCAGGCTAAAGGGATTTCTAGCCTGTGTTTGAAAGACCTCGGGATTCCAAATGTAAAGCAAATGCAGCTTGCCCCTTAAGAATCTACAAGTCTGCCTGTACCATCAGTTAGGGTGAGAATCTGCTATTCATATCCAATCTATCTAAGCTTAGGTTGCATTTCTGTTTATTTACGAAGTAATCTGCTTTGATCTGTTTGATATCACTTATAATCAGTTAAAATCTATCTTTTGTAATTAATAAACTTGTTTTATGTTTTAATCCAAACCAGTGAGCGTTGACTGGTATGCTTGGGGAAAATCTCTGCTTACCACAAATATGCATTGTTCTCTTCACATTGAGGGAGAGGTGGACTGGGTATTAAACCCATATACTGGCCAGATTTGACCAGGGCAGGATGGTACTGCTCTGGGGTCCTAGGCTGGGAAGCTGGTGGTTAGAGAGCCTGTGTGTAACTGCAGCTGGGTGTATCCCTACCTGTGTGAATGCTGGTAAAAGTGCAGACTGGAGGGCTTTGCAGCTTGTCACAGCAGCACAGTGTGAGAGGGAGCCCAGGCTTGTGGGTCAGAGGGCTCAGTGTACCCCAGTTCCAGGTGGCACCTGTCACCGTTGTGTCTGCTGGCTTGTAAATGTCTCCTTTTCTTTTGAATCACTTGTCCCTCTTGCACGGTTGCCTTGTATGACTCATGTGCCACTGCACCGCTGACATCTCCTTTAGTCCACTTCTTCTGGTGTCTCTGTAATGGCTGGATCCTCACAAGAATGCCTGTCTCCAGGGCCGGTAGGTCCTTGGCTGACCTGTTGTACTCAAATGGCTGCTTTCTCTGATTGTTGGTTATCTCCTCTCAGCAGCATCTCCAGCATTCTTGCTGCAATAGGTTTACCTTCACTGATTGCAGGATTTTGGTCCTTTGTCCTGTCAATGCCTGCAATGGGCTGTTTTGACTCCCCTACAATGGGGTAGTTGTGTGTACCAAAAATGCTAACAAAGGATCTGAACCACAAGAAACAGCCCTGTGTAACAGTCCCTAATCTGTTTTCACAGCGGATACCATGTTACCAATTACTCTGTGGGTTTGCTGGGAAGGAGTTGTGGTGGTCAAACTCGCATATGCGTGCAAATTCCTTGAATTCTTCCAAGGCATGCTGGGGTCTGTTGTTGGAATACAGTGTCTGGAATGCTGTATTGTGCAAAGTGAGCCTTCAGTTTGCCAATCACTGATTTGCTGCTTGATTCAGGCATGGTACTGACCTCCAAACAGTTTGAATTGTAGTTCACTCTAATCAAATACTACTTTTCACTGAAGGCAAATAACTCTACTCCCAGCTTTTCCCATGGTCAGGCAGGCAGCTCATGGTAATGGAGTCTCTTTCTGAAGGCAGTTATCACATGACCAGCAGGTGTCACACCCTTCTATCAATGAACGGAGTTTTATATTCGTTTCTGGCAACTATACACACTCTGAAGCCTGGCTAAGACAGTTGTCAATGCCCATGTCTGAAGCATGTATTTTTTTGCATGACACACCTACGTAATGAGGCAGGGACAACAGCTCTCTGTCCTTGAAACATGATTCCATTCTGCACACTCAGGTCATTCTTAAGAACATAAAAATGGCTGTACTGGCTCAGACCAGTGTTCCATCTAGCCCAGTATCCTGTCTTCAAACAGTGGCTAGTGCCAGATGCTTCAGAGGGAATGAATAGAACATGGCAATTATAGAGTTAGCCAATCCCAGCTTCTGGCAATCAGTTTTAAGGACATCCAGAGCATAGTGTTGCATCCTTGACCATCTTGGCTAACAGCCATTGATGGACCTATCCTCCATGAGCTTATGTAATTCTTTTTTGAACCCAGTTATACTTTTGGCCTTCACAACATACCCTGGCAATGAGTTCCACAGGTTGACTGTGCATTGTATGGAAAAAGTACTTCCTTATATATGTTTTATATATGTTATATGCCTATTAATTTCATTGGGTGAACTCTGATACTTGTGTTATGCGAAGAGATAAATAACACATCCTTATACACTTTCTCCACACCAGTCATGATTTTATAGACCTCTATCATATCTCCCCTGTTTGTCATCTCTTTTCTAAGCTGAACAGTCCCAGTCTTTTTAATCTCTCCTCATGTGGACCTGTTCCATACCCTAATAATTTTTCTTGCCCTTCTCTGTACTTTTTCAGTTGTAATACATCCATTTTTTGGTGACTAGAACTGCATGCAGCATTCAAGGTGTGCGTGTACCATGGATTTATACAGCCGCATTATGATATTTTCTGTCTTACCTCTTTCTTAATGATTCCCAACATCCTGTTAGCTTTTTAGACTGCCTCTTCGCATTGAGCAGATGTTTTCAGAGAACCGTCCACAATGACTCCAAGATCTCGTTCTAGAGTGGTAACAGCTAATTTAGACCCCATCATTTTAACATATGGCTCTGCTCCTACCAGCACTTTTCTTTTGTCTTCTGGCCATTCTGCTAATATCACTCTCTTGGCTGTCTGTGGTTGGAGATCCTTTTCTGCAGCCTCTTTGATTTCCATCAGTTGAAACTGGGAGATAATTCAGCATGTTAATGGATTCAGTGCCTGATTCCCTTCCCCCAAATCACTGATGCTGCGTAGATATGCCTTGTTCTGCATGTCCACTAACACTGGTAATCATCTCAGATAATAACTGATCTCTACCTGGTAGTGCTAGAGGTGCATCAACATGTGCCGCAATTTTTTTGGAGTACTAAGAAGAGGCTTTGCCATGATTGTCTCTAGGATTGGGGTCTGATTGCACTTTTACTGAGTGGCCATAAGTGTACTGATGGAATTGCTCCACTCTGCACATGGAAGTTCATATTATCGCTTGTTGCTTTCCTGTCCCAACAGCTTGAACTTGATATGCTCCTAAACTCAAGAAAGTAAAGATGTCATCACCGCTGTCTGATGTGCCATCCCCATCTTGTACAAGTCTGACTGAATCTTTCTGGGACCTTCCTCTGCTCTTGCCCATGCTGCTAAAATAGTTCAACTGGCCACATTCCTTGCAATGCTGTCTGAGTGCTGGGCACTTCTCCTTTGGGTGCTCATGATGTGTCCCCTAGTAAATGCATCTCGCTGTGGGTATGGAACCCTGGCCACCTGCTTTCCTTTGCTATTGTCACACTACTTATTCTTCTGGTGGTGCTGTGCCTCCTAGGGCTTTCACCTTTCGCTTAGGGCTTCTGCTGCACACCCCATGTCTAAGCAATTGACTAATGTGAAATTGCCTTCCCAGAGCAGCCGCTCCCTCAAGTGGTGATTCCAAATGCTGCAGACTATCCTGTCCCGAATCAGGGAGTCCATCAAGTCCCCAAAATTGCAGGTAGCAACCAGTGTGCGTATTGCACATTTTGTTTTGCTTTGGGGAGCAACAGTTCCCCAGGGCTCCTAGGACTGCTGTGAAGCTTGAGGAAGTGGTGAACTTCAGTGTGCTGCAGATCTCTCTGCCTTGGTCTGCAACAAGATAAAGTAACTGTTTTACCATCCTGCTGTTTTCATCCTCCTGCAGGGGCAGGTCTGTGTACAGCTTGAGCTCCTCCTTCCACCAGGTCCATCACTGGGCTAGGCTTGTGTCTGCAAAATCCAGTGCTTTAGGGGGCTTCTGACCTAGTTCCATATCTCACTGCACCAGCTGCTGCACTGCAGAAACCTCACAGCTCAGATGCTGCCGCCATGTTTCATGCATGAGTGATGCTGAATGCAGGTTAAATTGAACAAGTGGAACTTGCATGGCTCTATCCATGTGGTTGAGTAGCTTCCAGCCTAATGTCCCATGGTCCCTGTTCCAGAGGTGTCCCGTCAATTACAGTCCCTCCAGGGAACATGGCCCCTCTGACTCCAGTTCCATTATGATTATGGATACATCCAGCACTGTCTCCTTATTGGTTCCTATCCGTCTCTCTCTCTCCCTACCCACCTGTGTTGGTTTTCCTTATTTTTGCACTTCACAGGAGCTGAATGAGGATCAGAGGTCACTGCTGTGGGCCATTAAACAGCTGTTCAGCAGCAAGTGGGAACGGGATGATGAAGACTATTATTTGTTGCTCTGCAATGGAAAGATCCTGTAGGGAATACTGCTATTGATAGCAGCTCTCCTAAAGCTCAGTGCCAGCCATTTGAAAAGGAATCTGGTGGAGGCAGACATAAGAAGTAGAAAAGGAGGACTTGTGGCACCTTAGAGACTAACAAATTTATTTGAGCATAAGGTGTAGCTCACGAAAGCTTATGCTCAAATAAATTTGTTAGTCTCTAAGGTGCCACAAGTCCTCCTGTTCTTTTTGCGGATACAGACTAACACGGCTGCTACTCTGAAACCCATAAGAAGTAGAGCATTTTGATATGTTATTAGATAGTATTGCATTTATCCCAGTGCCATGCCTTTGACTCTATAAGATGTCAGGGGACTTGAAAAACCCCAAGTGAGATCTTCACCTCTGCTCCAGCACCTTTGTGCCATGTGAAAGGACCGAGGCAGCATAAAGGGGACTTACATGTCCCATATCCAGCCAAGATTCCCCTAGTGCAGGCCCTTTGAAGAAAGCCACAAGACTCCTGAGGACCCTCTCACAAACTCCGGCATGGGGACATGCTGGGAATGGGAGGGATGTGCTGGGGATGAGATTTCAGTGCTGAGTTTTGATTCCAGGCAGCACTGTGACCCAACAGGCAGCCTGGGCAGGCTTCCATAATTTAAACAGGCCCCAGGGCTGTATAAGTTATGTTGGAGGCCTCTCCATCCCTGGAACGGCCCAGGATCAGGAGTCTGGGTGCAAAGGAGGTTTAGAGTCAGCTTAGGCCCTCTCTTCCTGGGCTGAAAGTTCTGTGCTGCACCTCTTAGAGACACAATATGCAGCAAAACTCCATAGTGTTTAAAAACAGGAAGGGAATTATACTGTAACTCATTGAAACTGTAGAGGGATAATATGTAGGTAGAAAGTAACTACCCAGGTTTACATTTGGATGGGACACTAGTGTTAAATATTCCTGTATCTGCAAAAAATTATATTTGGATTTTTAAGTAATGACCACAGTGATCAAGAGGTTGGTTTTACATCTCATCTGAAAGATATAATACCTCTAGCAGCATAGTGCCATTATATTGGGGCGTTGGTTCTGTACTGACTAACTTAAATGAAGAAGTGCCGCTTAATCAACAAATAAGTCTTTTATTTCAGTTTATAGTTTTGCCCTAGTGGCCAATTGAAGAGAAGTGTATTTAAACAAGGATTTCTTACTTGCCTATTTCCTGTTCCTGCTGGATTTAGTAGTGAAATGCAAGTGCTGAACATATACAATGTGTTTTTCATAACAGACTGTGATGTCATTGCAGAAGCCAGATCACGAATGAGACATTGCTTGTTTCAGACATTTGTGTTTTACATAATTGCCAACAAAATGCAGAAGGTATATTTGTGTTTTGTAGGCACATTCTTTGTTTTTTCGAATACTCTCCATTGTGAATAAAGGCAAGTTTCCTTTTAAACAAGTGGTAGAAGAGGTTGGGGTCAATTACAGGAGTGAGTGAGTGAGGTTCTGTGGCCTTCAATGTAGAAGAGGTCAGACTAGATGATCAGGATAGTCTCTTCTGACCTTAAAGTCTATGAGTCTAGTACGGATGAGGGATTTTTTTTTTTAATCTGTTTCAAGGGTACACTTGAAACCTTGTTTCTCTGGAGTGCAGAAATAGATGAGTGGCACAATATTGTCTGAAGCAAAATGCTGAAGACACTTGAAGTTCTTACCACATCCTCCTCTAATTTAATATGCAGAACATGCTATATCCCAGGAAAAGAGATGTTTGAATCTCATCTGCATACATTCCTCCCAAATTATTAACAACAAAGAGGACTGAGGAAACAGTAACAGAACCCATAGAACATGCTGGCAAGTGGTTTATTGGAGCAATTCAAATGAAAGGTGGGGGGGGGTTGTATCAATAGTTAAAGAAAAGGGCAATCTGTGTGTCTAACAAAGGATGCATTGCTGCACGATATATAGTCCACAGATCCATTCAGATTTGACCAAAATTGTTGTATTGCATCTATCTCACTTGTTGTTTAACATTTATTGGGAGCACATTTTTACTGCTCTGGTTGCAGGCCTGACAGGCTGAAGAGAGAGAGAACCATTGAGCATTTCCAGAAAACAGAGTTAACTTTTCCAAATTTTACATGCATGCAAATACCTCTACAAATGTTCAGTCTGGGGCACAAGAGGAAGATTGGTGCATCTGGGATTTTCAGAGAAGTGTAGCTGGTTGCATGCAGAACATGCATGCGCTAAAGGATGGGTGGGTGCAAATGGGCTGAGCCTTGATGATCACAGCCTTTATTCAGAACAGTGCTGGATCCACTCAGGTTAACTTGGGTGGTGCATGCAAGCTAGTCATGGGCCAGGAAGGTGGAAGCCAGGAGAGGCTGGAAGAAATGGTCTCCCACCAGTGCCTTCCCCCACACACTTGGCTTTTAGGTCACCTACTACAGCAAACGAGGTACACGAATGCACAAGGTGCTTGTTTTCTGATGTTGCCTTTGGCAGCTTATCAATGTAGCGTCCGGACCACTGCTCCCATGGATGGTCTTGGGTGTGGTGACCTGGGCTTTCTGCTGAGTCAATCATTGCTTCCCCCTCCCCCAATTTTGGTAAGGGAATCTTTCTCTAGTCACTCTATTGGTGGCCACCTTGTCCTTTGCATGCACAAGGAGAAAACTTCATTTCTTCTTGGTGTCCTCCTGTGGCCACCCAGGGCAGTGATCCATTCTAGTACTGTGTCCCCGACCTGTTCCTGCTGAGCAGCATTCAGCTCATCTTGTACACTCACATTCCCTTGACTGGAAGGTTCACCCCCTTATCAAATAAACTGGCCGCAACCATTCTGCCTCTGCAGCTCAGTGCATCCACAGTAGTGGCAGCTGAGTTTTGGCTAGCTTTTCATCAAACTGCTGCAGCCTGTTACACCGTGTAGGAATAGTTTTGTGCATATAGGGCCAGTTTGAAAATATTGGTGAACATTAGCTTGTGCCATGATAGTAAGGCCAGGTCTACACTGCGGGGTGGGGGGTCGATCTAAGTTACGCAACTTCAGCTACATGAATAACGTAGCTGAAGTTGACATACTTAGACCTACTCACCACGGTGTCTTCACTATGGTGAGTTGACTGCTGCCACTCCCCTGTCGACTCTGCCTGCGCCTCTCGCAGTGCCGGAGTACAGGAGTCGACAGGAGAGTGCTCGGGGGTTGATTTATCGTGTCTAGACTAGACACGATAAATTGACCCCCGCTGGATCGATCGCTGCCCGCCGATCCGGCAGGTAGTATAGACATATCCTAAGAGTTGTAGCCATCATTTATCTCTGGATGGCCAACCTCACAGGCAGCCAAGTTTTGAAGATGTGTCTATTAGGTGGCTGTGCTGATATGTGTATGTCCTTGAATGGCATGCATGTGTTTCAGGCAACTGGGAGCCCTCCACCAAATGAAGGCTTTTCTGCCTAGAAACTGCTTAGGACAGGTGATAAAATTAGGACTTCTGATTTTAGGTTTTAGCTGATAAACATCGATAACACACCCTGATTTAAAAAAAAAAGGAAAAAAGAAAACAAATTGGTATTTATCCAATAGACACTAGAAAAACACTGCCTATCATTAGCTGTATCTAAGGGCTTGTCTACACAGAATAGTAATGTGGACTACACGGGTGCGATTTCCAAAGTGAACTAATGTGTTGTGCATTAATTGGTCCGTGTAGACACTGCTGGTGTGCACTAAAGGGTGCTTTAATGTAGTGCTGTTTAAAACAATACTATATTAAACTGCATTAGGGAGCATTTCAAAGAGATTGCTTGTTACAGCATACAGTACTGTAATGAGTAATGTATATAATGTACATTGCTCATTAGCATATATACAAAGACAGACCTGAAACCCTCTGATTTTTGGACAGGTACACAACACAAAGATTGCTAAAAACCATCCCCCAGAAATGAACCCCTCAAAAAAAAGCCCGAGTTAAAATGTATCTATCTTGCACACCCATTACTAGATAATAGTGGTTTTAAATATGAGAGGTTCACAACTTAAAGAACAACAATTGATTTTTGTTGCTTCTCTCTCTCTCCTCTTCTCTTCGGCACATTTCCTCTTCGTCTTTTCTCCCACCCCTCCCCCGAGTTTCTACAGCAGGTAAGAGTGTGTAGATCAGATTCCCAAAAGTTCAGGATTTTTTGTTACGATATTCAAAACTTTCTCAGTAATCTGCAATTTCTTTATAACACTTGGTAACCCTGGAACATTTTAGGTTAGTTAATGCACAGCCAGGGAATATTGCTAGCTTCTACCCCCAAATAAATCACCACTAACAAATGAGAGTAGTCAGAATGTACAATGTAGTTCTGAAAAGGCAACTAAGAGGTCACGGAAGCTGTTTGAAGTAGAGACTGTGTCATTTCTCTTCCTCAGCTTGAGTGGAAGGTCCTTGGGCTGTTTCATGTCTCCAGATAGAGACAACACAAACAAGCCAAACCTCATAACTGAGTAATCAAGTCAATCATTTGCTTTTCTAAAACTGCTTCACGTTCACCTCCAGCTCTCCATTCTTCTGAAAACAATCTTGTTTTCCTGTCTACTGTGTTAGTCAATTTTGCGCTGCCCCCGTGCATTCCCCCTTCTCTTCCATCTTTTCTGTGTCCCAGGAAATTGTATCCCCATGTTTTATTACAACAAATAGAAATATTTCCAGGATATGTACAGCTGTGCTCTTGAACTTGTGACATTTCAAGGGCAATTGAATGCTGATGCAACTAATAAAACAGGAAAATGGGTTTATGTAAGTCAGTGTGAGGGTAGCTCAACCTATTTTTTAAATAGACTAATTTTGACAATTTACATTTGGAGGAGACTTGGGGGGAGAGGGGAGGCCCTGGGGATTGGAACAGCACAGTAAAAACAAAGCTCCGGTCAATGGAAAGTAAACATACGTGGTCATATTCTCTCTCTTTCTTTTAAAAAAATGTCCGGCCAGTTCTAACTATTGAAAGGATTCTTTGCCATTCAATCCCTGTAGGTGACAATTCAGGAGGGCAATGCACTGTGTTGATTTTTGTGTTAAGTAAGATGTTATAATATAAATTTTTCATTTTTAATTGGTTTTTGTATTTTTACGTGAACAACAAAATTCTTTTAGACCCCATATGGAAGGTTAGAAAAATTGAATTCTAACCTGTAAAAGTATTAACATATCAATAGCAACTGCAGGTCATGTCCTTTCTGTATAAGTCCAGCATATTAAAATTGTAGTGATCTAGAGTACACACCATGTAGCCTTGTGTTATGGATAGATGGGGAGTGATATACAATAGGAGAAAGTATCTATAAACCTTACATCTTCAACATTAGTTATTAGTTTAGTTTACAAGGAAAGGACCAATAATTAATAACCCATTTATTAATATTTTAGAACTAGTCAGATAACAAACATAGATTTGTGAATATATTCACCAAGACCTCTAATTCAATTTGCTGCTACTAATGAGTTCATATTATTTTTTGAACATGAATATTCATTTAATGGAGAGTCAGGGGATTTGTTCATGAATCCTTACTGACTATTTGTGATTGGATGGACGTTTATTGCTGCTGACCAGACAGCAACAATTCTGTTTTGTGGAAAATTTAATGTTTTGAAAATACTTCTTGTTCCACATCAAACAAAAACTGTTTTTTTGCAGAACACTATGAAGGAGAAAAGAGAGACTTACCTGCTCCAGAATAGCCAATACCCCCATGGTTAGGGCACTCACCTCTGATGTGGGAGACCTACGTTCAAGTCCCTGCCTTGCCTAATTCACCAGCTTGCTATAGAGCCAGTCTCAGTCTCTCCTGGTGGAGCTGTCATATTTGTATATGGGCCACAGAGAGAGAGAGAGAGAGAGAGAGTGATTCTATAGCCCACTGGCTATTCAGAGCAGCCACTTGAACCTCAGATTCCCACATCTCAGGTAAGTGTGCTAACCACCAAGATATTAGCTATTATGGTGTAGGTCTCTTTATGAGTTATATCCTGGACCTGAGAAAGGTTGTCAAAACTGATCTGTTTCCACAAAAAAAGGTTTTGTTTAGATGAATCTGCATTTTCCATTGAAAAAAATGTTCTGTTGAAAAATTCCTGGCCAGCTCTATTTGTTAGTGTTCTGCTGCAAAAGTTTCAAGTATTTAGTGAGGAAGCAGAAAATATAATGTGACCAATCACACACTGCAGGCAGCAGATCATCACAGTGAACATTTTGGAGTCCTTGTGGCACCTTAGAGACTAACAAATTTATTTGGGCATAAGCTTTCGTGGGCTTTCAGATGCATGAAGTGGAAAATACAGTAGCAGGTGTGTGTGTGTGTATATCTATCTATCTATCTATCTATCTATCTATCTATCTATCTATCTATCTATCTATCTATATCTATATCTCCTATCTTTTCATGTACTGTGTGTGTGTATATATATATATACCTGCTACTGTATTTTCCACTCCATGCATCTAATGAAGTGGGTTCTAGCCCATGAAAGCTTATGCCCAAATATATTTGTTAGTCTTTAAGGTGCCACAAGGACTTCTCATTCTTTTTGCTGATACAGACGAACACGGCTACCACTCTGAAACCAGTGAACATTTTGTGAACAACCAATGGCCTGAAAGTCTGTTCCCCTAAAATGTTTAGGGGGTATTTACAAATAAGTAGAACTCATTGAATTGTTTTTAAAATTATTTTAAAAATAATTATTTATGTACGTGTATAGAAATCAAAATTGCAATATTTTGTTCTTGCTCTGTGTGGGTCCAAGTAATCCTGATGGCTGCTTGTCCTCTGAAACAGCTTTGTATGCAAAACTATAGCACTGCTTTTCCTTTGCCAATGGGTCTGCAACTTCTTCCTAAGCCCCCACCCTGGCACATTCTACTCTGGGTACTCAACATTTTGCTTGGCTCATAGGCTTGCCCATGAAGTCTCAGTCCATTAGTCCTTGGTACTGGTATCCTCTTCTCTTTATGATCTTGTTAGATTCTTGGGTGTGATGTCAGCTGCTTCTAGTCTCACATGAAACATTGGCTGGGTCTATGCCACTCGTTTGTGTGGTTAACGATCTGTGCTGGCTTGGAATCTTCTAGAAGACTGGCTTCTAGCTGGAACCAGAGTTCAACTCTCTCCTTCAGGTATGGCACTAAGACCTCCACTACTCCGTGTTCACCAGGCCAGTAATCTGAGGTGGTTTATCACTTCCAGTACCATTGTCTGTTGCTTGATTGTGTACTTTCCTGATAGCAGCCCTTTCTTTCTCTGAGCCAGATTACAAATATTCTCCCCTTGATATTGCTCCTTTTCCTTTGTCCCCTGCATGTCCCCTCTCTCATATATCCTCCCTACTTGCCTTCCTTTCACCTCCACTCTTTCTTCAGTCCCTGGGAAGAGGCAGGATAGACAAAAAAGTTGCTCTCTCTAGACCCAACCCCCTCAATAACTTTTGCTGCTTGGCCCTGTAATCTGGATTTCAAACCAGTACTCTAGTTGGTGACAGTCCAGACAGGTGTTTCCTGGTTGCTGTGGTTGCTTCCTGATTGTTCACACATGCAATTTTGGAGCCTTAAAAATTCCTTTCGTCCTGCAGGAGTGTGTGTGTTTTGTTTTGGGGTTTTGGGACAATGTTGTTTAGTGGCATTCATTCTGCAGAGCAGGAAATCCTTCACAGGACAGGTGAAATTTTATGCCTTCAGGACTATAGGGGAAAGGAGTTTTGTCTACAAGTTTCTCTCTGGTGCATTGTCTAGGAGAAATGTTTGTTCTGAATTCATGGGTGCCCTACAACTTTAATATTAAATTCCTCCTTAAACGCTAAAGCACTCTTATTAATCTTCCCTATCCATCTCTTTTTCACCTAGATTGTTTAGTTCCCAAATGCTTTCCTTCTGGGTATGTCACATAAATTTCCTGCCATCCCATCCAGATGACAACTGCAGATCTTTAAAGGTATTTTGAAGGGGCTATGGCACTACAATACTTCCTACCACCTCTGCCACTTGGCTGCAATAAAGTCAAAGCTGGACCTTCCTGGTTCTATTGACTCACTGGCTTTGCACTAAAATATCTATTCCTTCTCATAATAGTTTTTCAGTGATAAAGCCTGCCAAACATTAGCTACGCCTGGCCTACAGGATCTAAGTCACCAGGATTCAGCTGTCTGACCGGCCTTACAGCTACCTGACTGCAACCTGGTGCTGGGTTATGTGACAAGCTGTTGGCTTTTATATGGAAACATTCACACTCCTATAAATATTGCTCATGTATGTAATAATAGAAAACTGCTAGTCTCAGAAAGTTCTCAAGGAGACTTGATTTTTTGCCTTTACAACTTATGTGGGTGGAGACATCATGCGAAGGATAAACTCATCCATTACAAGATGTAGACCTGGGTGCTCTGTTCTGTTGTTTAGCCACCTAATCTTCCATTAACATGGTCTTAGTTTTATGGTCTAAAAACACTACAGCTGATATACCTGTTATTAATTACTCAATATCTGATGCTTCAGTTGCATAGCTAGTATTAATGGGTAGAAAATCATAACACCCATGAATGATTATTCATCTTGAAACACCTTTGCTTAAGGTCTATTCAATCTTTCAAAAGTAATTCAGGCATATTAGGAACTTGCTAATGACCTTCCGCAGATGATGTAAATCTTCCAAAAAAGTAATTATACTTTCCTTAAAAGCTTGTCTCGCTACATCCATCAAAAGTAGATGAGATTAACACAGGTGTAATAAGAATGCTAGGGTTTAGATTTGGATACTAGAAACACAGGAACTGTATACTGGATCAGACTAGTGGTCCATTTCATCCATGATGCTCTTTGACAGCGGCAGGTACCTGATCCTTTAGAAAAATGAGAAAGAACACAATTATGGATGATTATGGAACAACCTGCCTGTAGGGGATATTTTACCCAACTCCCATCCATTAGTGATTGGCTTAGGCCCTGAAGTAGATGAGGGTTTAGAGCCCTTATAATGTTTTGAATGGTAGCTGTGTATGGATTAGAAACACTCCTCTTTAAAGTATTTTTCCTGTGGGAGGAGGGTTCTAAAATACAATATGTTTTATGTTTGTTTATTTATTGTATTACAATATCATTGAAAGGCCCCAGATAAGATAGGGTCTGCATTATACTAGGCTCTGTACATGAAATTTTGCCCTAACTTTGTATAGTAAGTTTGAATAACCACCTTTAATGAAAACAGTAATGCTGCAGGTACTGTGTGCAGTATTCTTTCCTTCTAACTATTCTTCTTAAATATATATCTTTGTACATAGATGCTACATTCAGCTGTGGGTGGGGGAATCTTTTCAGTTGTTTCATTGTTTCTTTGTGCCCCCTCCAATCTGTTTGTCTACCTGTTGTCTGTCATCTTACATTTAGATCGTAAAGCTCTTTTTGTTATGTATTAGCACAGTATCTAGCACAGTGGGGTCCCACTTCCTAACTGGGCCAACACAAATTAATAATAATCCACCAATATACTGTGCCCATTATTTAGGCTGTTATCAAGGTTCAAGGATGATCATGTAAAATTAATGTAGTGTACTTAACATGACTGCTCAGTGCTATTATTTACCAGACTGCTTAAGGTACTCAACAGGACACTAGGTGTATCATGACAGTCCCTCAGTGATCAACTAAAGATTGAAGGGGCTGGAAGTCAAACTTTTCCTTGCTTAGGGCACATACCCCTAAAGAGAGTCCCAAAATGGCCTTTGGGAATTGTAATAGGAAACATGCAATCCTTATCCTTGTTCATCCAAATCAGCGAATGAATCAGCAAGTTCCAGCTCTCATTGATACTAATGTGATGAAGTACTTAACTGAAGACTGTAAGAAAGAATGGCTTTCTGGTTTTATGATGATTTCATTACCAGATGAGTGGGCAGAAACCTACATGTACATCTTCCTCAGTCAGAAACTGCATCAGGAAGCTGAAGGTGAGGTGACTTTGAAATCATTCCAGGCATGAACCAGACGAGTGTCTCCTTCAGACTTTGATAGTCTGCGGCAACATCCGTGTGAATTGCTGACAGTTGGTGTGATCTGAAGAAAGGTATAGCCCATATGCATCACCTGTGGTGCTCGTTCATCAAAAAATGGGGGTCCCCAGGGTGGTGGTGGACAGAAGAAAACTGAAAAGCATTATTTAGAAGGATACTTATCCTTTACCTACAATCAAGAAATGGAGGGCTGGAAGCGACCTTGAGAGACCACCTAGTCCAACCCCCTGTGCTGAAGCAGGACCAAGCAGGATACCTATACTATCCATGACAGGTATTTGTCTAACATGTTCTTAAAACCTCCACTGATGGGGATTCCACAACCTCCCCGGGAAGCTATTGCACAGCTTAACTATCCTTATATTTGGAGTTTCCCCCCCAATATCTGACCTAAATCTCCCTTGCTGCAGATTAAGCCAATTACTACTTCTCCCACCTTCAGTGGACATGGGGAGCAATTGATCACCATCCTCTTTATAACAGCACTTAATGTATTTGAAGACTGTTATCAGGTCCGCCTCACTCTTCTTTTCATGAGACTAAACATGCTCAGAGGTCAGGTTTTTGAAACCTTTTATCATTTTTGTTGCTCTCCTTTGGACACTCTCCAACTCGCCCACATCTTTCCTAAGGTGTGGTGCCCAGAAATTGACACAGTACTGCAGCTGATGCCTCACAAGTGCTGGGTAGAGTGGGACAATTACCTCCCGGGTCTTACATATGACAGTCCTCTTAATACACCCCAGAATGATATTAGCCTTTTTTTGCAACTGCATCACATTATTGACTTATATTTAATTTGTGATCCACGATCACCCCCAGATCCTTTTCAGCAGAACTACAGCCTAGCAAGTTATTCTCCGTTTTGTAGTTGTGCAATCCATTTTTTTCTTCCTAAGTGTAGTACTTTGCTCTTGTCTTGACTGAATATCATCTTGTTGATTTTACACCAATTCTCCAGTTTGTCAAGTTTGTTTTGAAATCCTGTCCTCCAAAGAGCTTGCAACCCCTCCCAGCTTGGTGTCATTCACAAATTTTAGAAGCATGCTCTCCACACGATTATCCAAGTCATTAATGGAAATATTGCCCCAGGACTGATCCCTGAGGAATCCCACTAGATATGCCCCACCCCTCCATTTTATAGCAAATCACTGATAACTAATCTCTGAGTATGGCTGTATAACCAGTTTTGCACCCTCCTTATAGTCATTTCATCTAGCTCACATTTCCCTAATTTGATTAAGAGAATGTTATGTGGAACCATCAAAAGCCTTACTAAAATCCCCTATCCACTTGACTGGTAACCCTGTTAGGCTGATCTGGCTGATTTGTACTGGAAAAATGCATGTTGGCTATTACTTATAACCCTGTTATCCTCTAGGTGCTTCCAAAGTGATTCATTTGTTCCAGTATCTTTCCAGGTATCAACATGAGCATGACAGGTTTATAATTCCCTCTTTGTTCCCCTTTTTAAAGATAGGCATGTTTGCCCTTCTCTACTCCTGTGGGACCTCATTGATCCTCCATCAGTTCTCCATGAGATAATTGCTAATGGTTCTGAGATTGGTTCAGCTAGTTCCTTACGTATCCTAGGCTGCATTTCGTCAGGTCCTGCTGACTTGAATACATGTAACTTATCTAAATATTTTTAACCTGTTTTTAACCTGTTTAACCTGTTTTTTCCCTATTTTGGCTTGCGCGCCTTCCCCCTTGTTGTTAATATTAATTGTGTTGAGAATCTGGTCACCGTTAACCTTTTTACTACGGCTGTCAAGCGATTAAAAAAATTAATAGTGATGAGTTGCACAATTAATTGCGCTGCTAAATAACAGTAGAATGCCATTTATTTTAAAAAATTTTGGATGTTTACTACATTTTCAAATATATTAATTTCAATTACAATACAGAATACAAAGTGTACAGTGCTCACTTTATATTTATTTTTATTACAAATATTTGCACTGTAAAAAACAAAAAAATATATTTTTCAATTCACCTCATACAAATACAGTAGTGTAATCTCTTTACCATGAAAGCTGAACTTACAAATGTAGAATTATGTACAAAAACTGCATTCAAAAATAAAACAATGTAAAACTTTAGAGCCTACAAGTCCACTCAGTCCTACTTCTTGGTCAGCCAATCACACAGACAAACAAGGTTGGTTACAATTTTCAGGAGATAATGCTGCCTGCTTCTTGTTTACAATGTCACCTGAAAGTGAGAACAGGCATTCGCATGGCACTGTTGTAGCTGGCGTTGCAAGATATTTGTGTGCCGGAATCGCTAAAGATTCATATGTCCCTTCATGCTTCAACCACCATTCCAGAGGACATGCTTCCATGCTGATGATGGGTTCTGCTTGATAATGATCCAAACCAGCGGAGACTGACACATGTTCATTTTCATCATCTGAGTCAGATGCCACCAGCAGAAGGTTGATTTTCTTTTTTGGTGGTTCGGGTTCTGTAGTTTCCGCATCGGAGTGTTGCTCTTTTAAGACTTCTGAAAGCATGCTCCACACCTCATCCCTCTCAGATTTTGGACAGCACTTCAGATTCTTAAACCTTGGGTCGAGTGCTGTAGCTATTTTTAGAAATCTCACATCGGTACCTTCTTTGCATTTTGTCAAATCTGCTGTGAAAGTGTTCTTAAGATGAGCATGTGCTGGGTCATCATCTGAGACTGCTATAACATGAAAATATATGCAGAATGCGGGTAAAACAGAGCAGGAGACATACAATTCTCCCCCCAAGGAGTAGTCACAAATTTAATTGATGCATTATTTTTTTAACGAGCACCATCAGCATGGAAGCATGTCCTCTGGAATGGTGGCCAAAGCATGAAGGGGCATATGGATATTTAGCATATCTAGCATGTAAATATCTTGCAATGCCAGCTACAAATGTGCCATGCGAACGCCTGTTCTCACTTTCAGGTGGCATTGTAAATAAGAAGCAGGCAGCATTATCTCCCTTAAATGTAAACAAACTTGTTTGTCTTAGTGATTGGCAGAATAAGAAGTAGGACTGAGTGGACTTGTAGGCGCTAAAGTTTTATACTGTTTTGTTTTTGAGTGCAGTTATGTAATAAAAAAAATCTGCATTTGTAAGTTAAACTTTCATGATAAAGAGATTGCACTTCAGTACTTGTGTGAGGTGAATTGAAAAATACCATTTCTTTTATCATTTTTACAGTGCATATATTTGTAATAAAAATAATAATATAAAGTGAGCACTGTGTACTTTGTATTTTGTGGTGTAATTGAAACCCATATTGAAAATGTAGAAAAACATCCAAAAATATCTTCTAAATTTCAATTGGTATTCTATTGTTATCAGTGCGATTCATCGCAATTAATTTTTTAAATTGCGATTAATTTTTTTTAGTTAATCGCATGAATTAACTGAGATTAATAGACAGCCCTATTTTTTACTGAAGACTGAAGCAAAACAGGCATTAAATTCCTCAGCCTTCTTGATGTCATCCATTATTAGTTCTCCATTTCCGCTAAGTAGACAACCTACACTTTCCTCCATCTCTTGCTTCTAGTGCATTTATAGAACCTCTTCTTATTGCCGTTTATGTCCCTTGCAAAGTGTAACTCATTTTGTACTTTAGCCTTTCTGATTTTGTCCCTGTGTGCTTGTGCTATTATTTTGTACTCGTCATTAGCAATTAGTCCATATTTCCACTTTTCGTAGGATTCCTTTTTGATTTTCAGGTCTTTAAAAAGCTCCTGATGGGACCTCTTACTATTTGTTCTTATTTTTTCTTTCCCGAGGGATAGTTTGTTGTTGCATCATTCAGCCTTCAGATTCATAGCCAATTCCTCCCTTTTAGTGAGAATCAAGTCTAAAATGGCTGTCCTCCTAGTTACACCCCCCACTTTCTGAAACAAAAAATTGTCCCCAATACAGTCCAGTAACTTACTGGACATTTTGTATTTTGCCATATTACTTTTCCAATAGATGTCTGGGTAGTTTAAGTCCCCCATTACTACCTGGTCTTGGATGTTTCTGTTGTTTGTTCTAGAAATGCCTCATCTACCTTCTCCTCCTGATCTGGTCTTCTGTGGTAGACCCCCTACCATGATATCACCCGTTTTCTTTCTTTTATCTTCATCCAGAGCGTTTCAACTGGCCTGCATCTCCCCTCCTTATGGACCTCAGAACAAGTGTATATATTCTTAATATACAATGCAACATCGCCTCTCTTTTGACCCATGCTTGTCCTTTCTGAACAAGCTATATCACTCTATACCAATATTCCAGTCATGAGATGTATTCCACGGAATTTATGTGATGACAGTTAAATCATAAAGGAAACATTTGCTTTATTTGCAGGATTCAAATGGTTTTCGATGTTGGATCTGAACAGTGGATATTTCCAAGTTCCTGTAGAGACACAAGTTCATGCAAAAACACTTTTACCAAGCCGTCTGATAACTGACAATTCGAAACGATGCCTTCATGACATACCAATGCCTTTGCAACCTTTTAGTGAATGCTGGAGCATGTCATCACAGGCATGAATCTTACTGAAGTTGTTGCATTTCTAGATCTGGTTATTGTCTCAGCTACTCAAGAAGAACATGACGCATGTCTTCTAAGAGTTTTGAGCAGACTGTAGCAGTATGGCTTGAAACTGGCACCTTTAAAATATAAGATCTTTCAGACTTCAGTGAAATACTTGCATCATACCATCTCCCGAAAGGGGATTTGTCCAGATGAGAAGAAAACAGATGCTATTGCAACATGGCTGTACCTAACTGCTACTGGAGAACTTCATATTAGGAATGATACAACTGTCAAATCTCCATGATTTTTAACGGTTTGGAAGGCAACCTCTGTTACCAGTTTATCTGTGTTTTGAAATTCAGCAGGAAGGATGACATGAGGTAACAAACTAAGAATGCGTGAAGGACCTAGGCAAATACTTGCAGATAGATGGGAGCCACTAGTATATGTAGTAGTAGAACAACTTGAAGGTGATTTACCTGTTTACAAGGTACAACAGTGGGAGAAGGTTCCAGTCAAACTCGTGCATATTTCTGCTCCAGAGCCAACAGAGATAGACCTGCTTGCTGGGAGAACTGCTGGCAGAAATTCCAGTAGGCAGGAGAACCCTACAGAAAGTAGCTAATGCAGCTGTGCACTGCAGACAGAGGAAATGGATGATTTTTTATTTGCTTCAAGCTAGAGTACTATATTCAATGAAGATCAGAGGGAAAAGACGCAAGCAAAGGAAACTCCGCAAGACGAGCGCTCCATTGGATTTGAGGTGAATTTGCCTGTTATTCCCATAAAGTCCACAGCAGAGATTGAGAAGCCATCTCCTTGAAAAGATTGGAGGGGAGTGTATTAGAGTGATAGGAGCACCCTCCTAAGCCATTGCATGTGTAACACCTCAGCATCCCTGCAGCCTGCTTCCCTGTCCTCAGCTCCCCATGGAGCACTGCTAGCAACTCTCCAGCTCCTGCTTCCTCGCTCTGCTCCTGCGTACCATGCAGCTCCGCAGCCCATCCTGCTCTGCTGCCACCTTCCCGGAGAGAGAGCGAGCAGGTCTAACCCTTTCAAAGAGTTTCCACCCCCTCCACCTATTGGCTGGGGCAGGGGACTAGATCTCAGAGTAGCAGCCGTGTTAGTCTGTATCTGCAAAAAGAAAAGGAGGACTTGTGGCACCTTAGAGACTAACACATTTATTTGAGCATAAGCTTTCGTGAAGTGAGCTATAGCTCACGAAAGCTTATACTCAAATAAATTTGTTAGTCTCTAAGGTGCCACAAGTACTCCTTTTTTGGGGCAGGTCTAGATCTGTTCTTCTACCCTGGAGGGTCATAGATTAGAATCTATGGTAGATTCTAATCATAGGTAGAATCTCCTTCCTTAGAGGTTTTTAAGGTCAGGCTTGACAGAGCCCTGGCTGGGATGATTTAGTTGGGGATTGGTCCTGCTTTGAGCAGAGGGTTGGACTAGATGACCTCCTGAGGTCCCTTCCAACCCTGATATTCTATGATTAACAGGGAGGGGGTTGCTGGTAAGGGTAGTTTCCTGCTTAGCACATTCATCACAGTAGCTTCAGGAATGTTAAAGTATATTGTAAATTAATTTATTGGTATACTTATAGGGTGTACTGAAAATATGGTATATTTTCATTGTAAGTATAGGCTTTGGCCTGGGAGGCATTATGGAAGTGTGAAGTATTATTATTGATTGTATTCGTATATTAATGTGTTGTCACTATTGGATCCTACTAGTCACGTAGTTAATTTATAGTTCAGCTGTCCATGATCTGGGTTGAGCAGGAAGTCAGAGGAGTGAGAGACAGGACTGAGACAGTATGTACAGGGCCATCCCTGTGGGGATGTGCGGCCCGGGACAAATCAGCCTCCCCTCTAGTCTCCTCGCCATCTGCCTGGCGCACCTGGCTGCCGCTCGCCTCCTCACCCCCACCCACATCTGCCTGCCGTTTTCCTCCTCCTCGTCCACCCACCCGCCTACTGCTCACCTCTCAACCATCTGCCCGCCACTCGCCTCCTTGCTAGTCTCCTCATCATCTGTCTGCCTGCTTCCTCACCCCCTCCTACCTGTCCACCTGCTGCTCGCCTCCCCATTCACCTCCTCACCCGGCTCGCCCGCCTGCCTCCCGCCTCCCATCCCCTGCCCTCCCCTCCTGCCTCCTCACCTGAATATTGGGACAAATGGTGTCCCAATTGTACCTCAGTTGGGACACAGGACAAAGGGCTATATATTGGGACAGTCCCAATTTTATTGAAGTGCGGGGCCGCCAAAGTGCAGGGCCTGGGGCGGTCGCCTCGATTCGCCCTACCTAAGGGACATCTCTGAGTATGTACTGCGGTAGAATTTGTGCAGATTGTTCCCTTGGATCACAGAGATTAGGACTGAGTCACACCTGCTGGCCTGGGGAGAGGCACATGGGCACCTTGTTTTGTATCAGTAAGGACTGTGGATTCACTCTCATGTGAGGGAGGCAGGGTTAACATCAGCAGCCCGCCCTTTGCCTCTGCCTTGGTGAGTAAAGACACACCTGAAGCGTGTGGGTATGAATTGGTATATCCCCCAACTACTCTAGCCAGGCTCCCTCTCCAGCCATCACTGCCTACTTCCAGGACTGTGCTAGCTATCTGCTGTCCCCCAGCAAGACAGGGCGGGGTTGGGGGTGGAAAGGTTAATGATTTACAGTCACTTTGGGCTGCAACATCTTCTGTCTGTGGACTTGCCTCCACTGGGAGATCTGCATTAAGCCACCATAAACCGGTGTGATTCAGGACTTAATCTAGCTCATAGGATTTTAGTATCTATCAGTATCCACTGACCATTTGTTTGAGATCAGATTTCCAGAAACTAAACTCAAAAATTTAGGATATACCTAGCTCTAAAAATCTCTTGAAATTCCTAGTTTTAAAAGGGCAGGAGTCTTTTTAAACCTGACCATGCAGACAGGGAGGCACAGTATGGGTGAACAGAGATCTATGTAGGGGTACATACCCACCACTCTTCAAGTGTGTCTTTACTCACCTGCCTCTCTGTCTAAGCTGCTATTTATACCTGTGCTAATGGGGCTACATGGGTATGTACATTACATGCTGCAGAAAGAAGCATGCAGGGTAGATGCATCCTGAGAGCTGTGGTCTTTTTGGCAAATAAATCGTACTTTGTTTTGAAGAAGCTGTCCCTGTGTCACTATTATCGTCCACAGACTCCTGAAGGGAAAATCTTGCAGGTGCCAAGCCTGTTGGGCTTGGTAAGTATCACAGTTGGTAATGAGTGGTAGACCCAGTATATCGCCAAGCTTCACAAAATGGCTGACTCATGCAATGATCAAACCTTAAAGATGAATTAATTCAGAATAAGTTAGTAATACAGACAAAAGATGCAAGAGCCTGAATGCAGATGCTCAGAGAATCGACACTAATTCTACCAAGGGCTATAGACGTGTGCAAAGCAAGTGAACAAGCTCACATCCAAACACAGAGAATAAGTGGAGCAAACACAGAAATAATGCACCAACTAGCATAGGGAAAACATGAAATACAAGGAAAAACTACACCACCAAAGCTCATGCAAAAGCAAATGCACAAATACAAAGCAAACAAAATGCAAAGGACCTGTGGATACTGTGGAGAAAAACATGACAATGGAAAATACCTTCTGTGATGAAAACAAGACTTTTCTGTAATATTTTTATTAACGTGTCTCAGTTACCCATTTGACTTTGAATTGTTACCCACTGGGTGCAGAGGAATTAAAAACCTTCTCATTTGAGACTTAGACAAAGGAACAAGGAGAGAGCACTGGGATCTGAACAGAGCATGGATTGCGCTATGGCTTCCACCAATATGAACCCTATTTTAAGATTGCCTGTCTAATGCGAACCTAAAAACTTTGAGATGCTGTATTCCAGGTAATGATTAAACCTACCTTGTTTTGAAAAGGTTGTTCAATGTCATGGCAAGTACGTACTGACATGCATTTCACCCTACAAAAGTAAAGTCTCTCAACTTTGGTTGGACTCACTGCAGAGAGCCCTGGAGATTGCTGGAGCTCATAGGCCCAGTCTCAGAGTTGTTACCCCTGGGTCTCCTCTGAAAAACGTTTTGAATTGACAGATTACTACATCTGTCATCTTTAGGAACCATAGATGGCAGCTCATGTGTGTGTATATGCTTGTTTGCATTAACTTGCAAATAACTCGGTCTTGTTTCTTTTTCCTAGTTAAGAAACCTTTAGTTAATCACAGGACTGGCTACAAGCATTGCCTTTGGTGGGAGATCTGAGATACAAATTGATCTGAGGTATGTGACGGATCTCTTGGGACTGGAAGTAACCTGAATCTTTTGTGATCTTTGGTGTATAGCATCCAACTACCACTAAGTCCAGCTTGCCTGGGTGGCAAGATAGACTGGAGAGCCCAAGGGGACTGTCTGTGGCTCCATGGTATGACTGTTATAGTGATCCAGAAGTTCACATTTGTTACTGTGTTGGTGAACTCTAATTATGGAACACACCACCAGCCTGGGGTGTCTGCCCTGTTTTTGTCAGTCTGCCCTGAGGTAGGCACTTAACGGTCCTGAACCACTCCCGACAGCATGCCAGTGAACAAAGAAACAATCGTACAATGTGATGCCAGTGAGACGGGGCTTGGGGCATCACTCCTACAAAAGGGGACCGGGGGTGGTGGTGGGGGGGGGCAGGTAGCTTTTGTGACAAAGTCACTCTTGGCAGCTGAACAAAAGAGAAACCCAAATGGAAAAGGAATGACTTGCCATAAGGTTTGCATGTGAAGAGTTTGACCAGTATGTTCTAGGGTGGGAAACCATTTGAATGAAAATGAAAATAAACCAGTAGAGCCTTTTATAAAAAGCCACTGCTAGAGGCCCCAAGATGCCTTCAGGTGAACCTCCTTGTGGCTGGGTCTGGGAATTAGCTCTTGCCCCATCTGGCACCCCCTTCTGTTGGTTGTTCACACCAGGGCGCCTCTCTCTCTCTCTCTCTCTCTCCCCCCCCCTCCCCCACAACACACCATGACTCAGGGTTCTCACTCTTTGTGACTTGGCCCAACAGCCACTTCCGCAAATACCTTCATCCACTACAAACACAAAAGATAAACATGGAGGAGGAGGAGAAGAGTAAAAAACACTCTGCTGATACTTATGTGATCAGCAGGACACAGAAGAAACACAGGCCAAAAAGTGACAGGTATGAGAACAGATTCAGAACACCATGCCACAAGAACCACCAAGTGCAAGGCAGTCTCCTGTCTCACCAGAGAAAGACTCACTCGGTCCAACCCTAAACCTGCAAGGTGCACGCAAGACTTTGACAATACTAAGGTATGAAAGAACAAGCATCCCAAACACAAAAGAAAATACTTCAGCTCCCAAGCAAGTTGAGTTAGTCAAAGAGCTGGTGTTAAATTATATATAAATGATGATACAGACTTTAAGGGAACAGCATGTGACACATGTAAGTAGGCTATGGTATTCAGGTTTAATTTTGCTTTCTCACACGTGACATAAAGGCTGTTATGATATTCCCCCTATTGGGGAAACTGATAGTATGATTATGTATAAAGCACAATGTCCAGGAATTTAGAGAGCACTATTTTGAGGAGGTGCTTGATGACAGAGGACCTGATATGTGGAGGAAGCAATAAAGTCTGGATCTTGCACTGTCTTGACTCTCTATTTTTATGCTCAAATACTGAACACCATCCTTCCTCTGCCTTAGAGGGCTCTGCCATTTTGCCTATTTTTAAAATGTGGGCAGCGTGGACAGTCAATCCACATGCAAACAGAAATTTCCCTCTCAGGCTCAAGCTTTCAGTCCTTGCCACCTGGCTATGCTCAGGGTTCATGCTCGAAAGCCTCACACAGCTCTAGTTATTATGCTCCCCCAGCGTAATCATTGTGAGCTGGTGCTGGTGCACACACACTTACTTTGCAATCTGGCTGTGTGCAGCTGGATACCAGGATTGTATCTGGCAGCATCATGCAAACCCCATCCATTTGGTGAAGTCATCTAAAATAATTATACTTTAAATATGCATCGCAGTTGCCAAGCCATGTACTCATGAAAGACACACACTGTGGATTTTCCATTCATTTGTGCAGCAAATCTGCCATGTGCTGGGGATGGAGGGGTAGAGAGGTGTATTATGAAACTTACCCCTTGCCTTTTGCAATGCAGGGAAGCTTTAATTAGACATAAATGAGTTTGATCAATGAATCATTAACTTCCATTAAACTTTAAGTGGATTGCCTGACCTGGCTACTTCATTCTGAATTTAATCTGGTGTACACTTGATAATTAGAGTTAAAGGGACAAAAGCTGGAGGCTATCCTTCTCAATCCTTCACACAAAATGGAGTTGAGTCAGCTAATAAGTTAATATTATAGTCAGCTCGTAATGACAGAAGTGTGATTTTCCTCATAAAATGGACAACCAAGTGGATTGTCACTTTGTTTGGCTTTCAAAACTAGCTCTGGAATTACCTGTCTTGGCATGTTTAAAGCTCTGACAGCCCCTGACCCTCCCCCCACGTCAGCTGTTTTCCCAGGCTGCGTGGCATGTACTGTAAGGAACTTCTGAAGTGCACCGAGCAAGGCAGTAGAAGAGCCAGGGGGTCTACCTGCACCTTGGTAAAAGTGCTGGTGGAGCTGTTCTTGCGGCTAACCAAATCAAAGCGAGGCTTGTGTAGGTCCAAATGCACTCGGGAGACTGGAAGAACAACCTCTAACAACTTCGAAAGCCTAGGAAAGGAGAGCCCCTGAAATGTTAGCGTTACCAGCAAACAAGTACAAGGCAATGGCACGCAAATTGGCTTTCCTTGTGTTATTTTACATTTTGCACTTGCATGTCAGTTTGTGACATACTGTAATGAACTAATGCTACATATGAAGGGTTTGCATCAGCAAAGACCCCTCCAGAGGACTGGAAAGTCATTTCTTGCCCTGCTTTCGCCCACAGTTGAGCTCTCAAGCCTCCTATGTCCTGCCGCGCTGTCCTCCTTGTCTCCCCAAGTAATTTGAGTCAAAGCATTAACTTTGTCACATCTGGGACGCAGTGTGAGATCCTGGATAACTAAAAACAATCTGCAAGCTGAACTTAGTCTGTCTAATTTGATGCTGTCCCCATACCCCAATACATATGAGATGCCTGAAAATATTTTCCAGACAAACTAGGTGGGTCTGTATTTATTTTAGTTCTTACAAAAAAGGCAAGACGAATAGCGCAGTAGGTGAGTTTGTGTTTTAGTTATTACAAAAGAGCAGGACTAGTAGCATTGGCGGCATAGTGCTGTCAGGTGTTGGGTAAGCTTCCACTCTTTGCACTGTGCTGTCAGCCAACCATATTGTTAATATATAGAGCTGGTTGAAAAATGTTGAATGATCTGTGAGAAAGTGTCAATTCCATCATAACTTTCAATGGAAACAAGGGAGGCTGTCTGCCCCTGTCTGGTTTGCAGCCAGCCTGCCTGCCTGCCTGCCCAGCTGCCTGGCTGATGGGCTGACCTAACTCTCGGCACCTCCAGCTACCTGATGCTCCAGCGGCATGCTTGGTGAGGTGCCTAGCTCCCCACACTGCCTGCCTCCCCAGGCTCCTCAGCTGCCTGCTTCCCTGGGATCCAACCCCAGGAGCCTGCCTCTCCAGCTTCCCAGCTCCAGAAATGTTTGAAAACTTCTGTTTTGGTTCAATATTTTGACAAATTCCATTCTGTGGAAAAATGCACATTTCTACAATTCATAACAATTTTTTTTTCCAGAAATGCAATTTTTTTGTGGTGTGGTGTTGATGGGCTGTTCACCCCGTAACAGCCCTGAAAGGTTGAAGGAAGTGGAGAAAGGGGCCAGTCAGTGAGAGAGGCCGCACATGAGGGGTTTAGGCTGGAGAAGCAACTCCTGATTGGAAGCTGGAGCTCAGCTGAGCCGGTGGGGGCTGGGCGAGTATAAAGCTGGAAGCTGGCAACAGAAATGGTTGCAGTGAGGAAATCTGTAGCCACCCTCTGTGCATTGAAGAGGGAGGGAGAGAACCTAGGGAAAGAGTAGGACCCTGGCGGCCAGGCTGTCGGGGAAGGGCATAGCCAGAAAAGAGAAGGGTGGAGAAGAAAGCCCCGGGGGTCAGAGTAGGAAACAGCCCAGAGAGAAAACAGCAAGGTTGGGGACTGAACGGACCATGGCTGTGTGTTCTAGGCTCCCTGGGATGGCACCTGGAGTAGTGAGTCGGCCTACGTTCCTCACTAGCCACTGACAGAGTGGCAGTGCCTGGAAAGCAGGTCAAGTGAGACTCTATACCCCAGAGGGGGAAACCACATAGTGACCTGCCTGGAGGGCTGAGTCGCGAAGAGGAAGTTGCAGCTCCTGGTGCGAGAGAGGGTCCACAGAGTGAGACAAAGGACAACAGGTGGAGAGACCGCAAGGTACTGGAAGAGTGCTAATTCCTAGAACAGCCAAGCGGAGGCACCACTCACCGTGAGTGGACCCTGTGACAGATGGAAATTTTAGTCCTGTACAGTTCTATGAATTTATAGTACTGCCTTTCCTCTGCTGACTGGTATTGCTCATATGAGTAATTGCTCACCAGTGACGGTAACGGACTCAGACTCTGGCCCTTTGTGAATGTCGGTCTCTGGGGCTTTCAAATCCGTACCTTTTATGAGCATTAAAAATCACCTTAAGTGATACAACCTGTTATTTATTTTGGAGAAAACATGTTTTAAGACATTAGAACTGTTTCATTATCTGAAGATACACTTAGAATATGTGCTTGCTCTATATACGGCCCAAAGGACAAATTGCAAGTAACAAAAGCCTTCTTAGCAGGTGGTGGGTAAACGTTTTATGTTTCCAAGAGAAGCCAGGCTCATCTCTTGCCACTTTAAGCAGCATGAAAAGATAGTTTACCAGCTGTTTACCAAAATGATACATCATATCTTACTATAAGCTTAGTTCCACAATCGGGTGCATCTGTGCGAAGGTGACAAAGAAATCTTGTAGGTTTGTCTAATAAAAATAGACTGTATTTACTTCTATTTAGTATCTTTCAACAGGGTCTCACAATCCATGTAAACTTTAAGGATGTGTCTACATGGTGGGGTAATGTGCACCACAGTGGTGTTCTTTCTAAAGTGTACTAACATGCTGCACATTCATTGCAGACCCTGCTGGTGTGTGCTATATGTTCCCTAGTGGGTTTTAATCTAGTGCTGTTTGAAATCAGCTTGCATGCAAGAGATTTAAAAGAACTGGCTGACGAACTTGCTGGACCATTAAGGTTGACTCTCAATAAGACTTGCATCCCTGGGGCAGTTCCAGGAGATGGGAACAAAGCTAATGTTGCACTAATATTTAAAAAGGGTAAATGGGAAGATTTGGGCAATTATCGACCTGTCAATCTGACACTAATCCCCAGCAAGACAAGGGAGTTGCTGACGTGGGAATTGAATTAATAAAGGAATAAAGGAGGGTAATTAATGGTAATCAACATGAGATCCTGTTAAACTAATGTGATATCTTTTTTTATGAGATTATAAATTTGGTTGATAAAGGTAATAGAGCTGACGTAATATACTGACCCTTCTTTAAGACATTTGACTAAAAATCTAGAACAATATAAAATTAATATGGCGCACATTAAATGGATTGAAAGCTGGCTTTCTTCTCAAAATGTACTTGTAAACAGGGAATCATCATTAAGTGGGTCAGTTTCTAGCAGAGTCCTCAGGGATCAATTCTTGACCCTACAGTATTTAACATTTTTTATCAATGACCTGGAAGAAAACATAAAATCACTACTGATGAACTTTGCAGATGGTACAATAATTAGGGGAGTAGTAAATAATGAAGAGGATAGACAGGTCACTGATACAGAGTGATCTGAATCACTTGGTAAGCTGGGCACAAGCATTTCAATACAGCTATATTTAAATGTATATATCTAGGAACAAAGAATGTAAGTCAGACTTTCAGGATGGTGAACTCTATCTTGGGAAGCAGTGACTCTGAAAAAGATTTGGAGATGGTGGTGGATCATCAGCTGAACAAGAACTCTCAGTGTGATGCTGTGGCAAAAACCTAAGACAATTCTGGGATGCATAGACAGGGGAATCTCAAGTAGGAGTAGAGAGATTTTTTTCCTCCGTATTTGGGATTGGTGCAACCACTGCTGGAATACTGTGTCTAGTTCTGGTGGCAACAATCCAAGAAGGATGTTGATAAATTGGAGAAGGTTCAGAGAAGAGCCATGAGAATGACTGAAGGATTAGGAAAAATGCCTTATAGTGATAGACTCAAGTAGCCCAATCCATTTAGGTTATCAAAGAAACAGTTAATGGGTAATTTGATTACACTCTATAAGTACCTACATGAGGACAAATATATAATAATGGGTTGGCAATCTAGCAGACAAAAATATAACAACATCCAATGGCTGGAAGTTGAAGCTAGACAAATTCAGACTGGAAATAAGGCATACATTTTTAACAGTGAGGATAATTAACCTTAGAAAAATTTACCAATGGTCGTGGTGGATTCTCTAGCACAGGCAATTTCTAAATCAAGGTTGGATGTTTTTTTAAAAAAGCTCTGCTCTAGGAAATTTTGGGGGGAAGTTGGATGGCCTGTGTTATGCATAAGGTTAGACTAGGTGATCACAATGATCCTTTTTGGCCTTGGAATCCATGAAAGCAAACTAGGGAACTTTCAGTGCCCTCCAGCAGGGTCTACATGGACCAATTAATGTGCAATGTGTAAGTGCCCTTTAGAAATCACACCCCATAGTGTGCATTACTCCATGTTGCCATGTCATATGTCTTTCATCACTCATCTGAGGCAGATATTGGTCTTAATATTATGACCATTACAGGTAAACTGAGGCAAGGAGCAATTACTGCAAGTGATTTGTCCAAGTCAAGGGTGAACTTGGAAATGGACCACAGAATCCCTGACTCCTATTATCCCTGCCCTAACCATTAAAAACAAACATCAACAACTGCCTCTCTAGAAACCATTAATCGAGAGAGTATGTTACCTGAGGCTTATTGATTGGGACCCCAATCCTGTATTGTTTCACTGTGACACCACTTGGGTGCAACAGTCTGCCTATGTGGACCACAATGCAGGATTGGAGCCTGGGAGATCAGGAAGCGCCTTATCTTTTAGAATGGCTGAGAGGGAAAAATGCATGAGAAACGAGACAAAAGTACTCAAAAGTTAAGAAATTCCAGAATTAAGGTTGCCTGTGCATTACGAGCAGAGGAAAGACAGGTTTCCTGCTCTTTGTTCCGGTGCCTGGCTCCACTTGGGTCCGGACCAGCCTTTCTAGGGAAAGTCCTTCAAACCCAGGCTGAAGCATGCAGTGTCCCTCTGTGTGGATGGTGACTACACAGTCTGGTCAGTACTAGAAGCTGTGAGAGGCTGGAGCATGCTCAGTGTGGACAGAATCTTCAGAGATTTCAGCTATCAAGCAACAAATCTCTATTGAGTAGGTACAAACTGCAATTTTTCAAAGACTTAAAACTTGCCCAAATCTGGGCAGATTTTCGCAGGGCTGGGAAAAGCCACATCCCTGACATGAAGGCCACTCCCCTGCCAAATTTCAAATCCATGTTTCAATGCATGGGGGCGCTAGAGCTGTTCTAAGAAAACATTGCCAGAAATTTTTAACCCAGGCAAAACAATGTATTTTCCCCTAGTCTTGTTCTCAGAAACAGCTGAACCATTCTGCTTAAAAAAATTTCAGATATTTCAGCCTGAGGCAGGCATCCAACCTGGAAAATTTCTGCCTAAATTGTTTACGTTTGCAAAGTTATAAGCGACTGAAAACAGGGTCTTATAATGTGAAGTGTCAGCCAAGCTTAATAATAGGTGATGCTACCAGCCCTTTCTATGATATATCCAGGACCACAGGACACTGACAGGGCTGGGTAGGGGGCACTTTTATGAATGTGTGCCAATGGGCTTTAAGGCCTCTTTGGTTGATAGAGGGATAAGACACACTCTGGCTACTATATTAGGGCTATTTCTACATTATGAGTTAGGGGTGCGATTCCCCTTGTGCACACATACTTGCACTAGCTCTCATCCACCTGCTCTTGGAGGAAGGCTGCCAAAGACCTTTTCCAAAGTTGGTGCTTATGTGGACTGTGAGAGAGGAAACCCACATTCTGCTTTCTTTAATGAGGAGGGGGGCTGCTGCATTGAGAGCAGACTACTTTCTGGGATGGATGGAGGAGGAGCATGAGGAAGACAGCTGGTGTTCTCTGAACCCTCCTTACTCCAAATATATTCTTCAACAGATTCCTCCACCTCAGACATGCCACCCCTTTTACCAAACTGAACCTGTAGCTCTGCAGCCCACCATTAATTCATTGGAACAGGCACTGTAGCATACAGCCACTGAGTAGTTCTGTGCCTGGTGGAAACATTTTACTTCGGTTTCCTGGCCTGGTGAATTGTTTTTCTTGGCTAAGCTGAAGCGAGGATACATTTGGGTTAATAGGTTTCTTGTCAGTGCCTCCCTTGCTTTGCACTTGTTAGTAGGGCTCAGGGGAAACGCAAGCTGTGAGGTTTAAAAAACAAGCAAATTGGAAACATTTCCAGGACTTGGGCCACATAACAATTCCCTTGTCATAAAGCATAAAGCTTGCTATCCCCCCAACCTCACGCATGGAGTGCGGTCAGCAATAGCTCTAAGAAATGGCCTCTCAGATTCTGCAAAAATTTCTGCATGGTCTGTAATTTGCCAGATTTTTTTTATGAAGCAAAATGATCCGAAATCTTGTTAACTGACTTAGATAGCTGGGGTGAAAGGTGGAGATAGAAACCCGCAGAACTTTGATCACTGTCCATGTATTGTTTGTTTCGCTGTCCCTTTCTCTTAATAGCAAAGAATTGTACAACTCTCTTTTTAGCATTTACCTCATTCCTTATTTTTATATATATTCCACACATAGGGATCCCACTGTACAGGGAGCTTTAAATACCGATGGCAAGAGACAGTCCCTTCCCCAAAGAGCTTACAATTTAAATAGACACAACAAAGGGTGGAGAGAGGAAACATTATCCTCATTTTGCAGAGGAGGCACAGAGAACACTTGAATTTCACTCAGGAAATCTGGAGCAGAGTTAGGAATTGAACCTAGCTGTCTTGAGCCCCAGTTCAGTGCCTTTCCCTCGAAGCTAGACTTCCAGAGGTAAACATGTGCTAAACAGCATGTATCTTAATATTATACCTCCTTCCTCTCTTTCTGTTTCCATTTTTTTAAACAGCATCTCCTTTCTTCTCATCCTTTCTAGTTCCTATTTGTTCATTCCCCATTGTCCATTCCCCTTGCTCGCTCCCTTCTGACGATGTCTGTTTCTGTGAGCAGGTGAGGAGTAAAGGGGATAGACAAAATACAATAAGGGGCACACATTCCCTGCCCTCCCCTTTGTATTACATTCTGTCTCCCCCTCCACCCACGCAGGACTCTACAGCTCTTTATCCTCCCCATGCTTAAAACCCCCCTCCCTCCCATGACCCCTCACTCCTGTCTCCTCACTGGGTTTCACCTTTCCTCTCCTCACTCCCTTGCGGAACATTGCTTCTGCTGTTGACGGTGAGGGAAGCGAGACTGTTTTTTCCTCTTCCAACATATTCCTCTTGTTTCCCCAGGGAGTTGAGAGTGTAGCAATTCCAGGGTCCTCCCTTCTAGCCTCTTGTGCAGTGCAGCTGAGAGGACGACGCCATTGTGCTTCCGTCTCTTCCCTTGTGGTTGGAGACTATTTTGGAGCTCAGTTACTGTCTACCAGACCATGGAGGAGGGGAGTTCACAGAAATCTTAACAGTGCCATCATGTCATAAATCAGTCTCAAATGGGGTACCCTCAGCCACAAACTTGCCAGGCTCAATTAGCAAGTTTTGGGCAGCCGTGTTAGATACTGGTGATTTTCAGGACTAATGTTTGTGCCTCGTGATCCGTCTGTGTGTTGAATTCTATCTCTGCATTGGAAAGAGTTGGAAACTTTCTTGTTTAAAAAATAATAAACGCAGAAATTAGCCCACAAATTATTGATATAGACTCTTTAACCCAGAAGTGGACAAACTATGGCTATCCCCCGGCCTCTCCCCTGCTGTTCCCTCTCCCCAGCAGCTTCAGCGTGCCGCGCCGCCAGCACTCTGGGCTGCCACTCCTGCCAGGCAGCACGGCTGGCACTGGCCAGGTGGTGGAGCTGTGCGCTCCTGCGCATGGTAAGAGGGTGGGAGGTTGGATAAGGGGCAGGGGGTCCCATGGGGCAAACAGGGAGCAGGGGGCAGTTGGATGGGGCGGAGGTTCGGGGGGGAGCAACCAGGGCCCGGGGAACAGGGGGGGTTGGATAGGTCTGGGAGTCCCGGGGGGGGGGGGGGGGGGCTGTCAGGGGATGGGGGTGTGGATAGGGGTCGGGGCAGTCAGGGGACAGGAGCGGGGGGGGGTTGGATGGGAGTGGGGTCCCGGGAGGGGGTGGTCGGGGACTAGGAGCAGGGGGAGTTGGATGGGTCGGCGGTTCTGAGGGGGGCAGTCAGGGGGTGGGAAGTGGGAGGGGGCGGGCGCCAGGCTGTTTGGGGAGGCACAACCTTCCCTACCTGGTGCTCCATACAGTTTCGCAATGCCGATGTGGCCCTCGGGCCAAAGAGTTTGCCCACCCCTGCTTTAACTAGTCCCCAAGAATGTGATATGCACCGTATGGAACAAATAGAAAGATCTGGCCCCGAACAGAAGCACTTAGAATCCAAAATAACAGTGAAGACAAACTCAAGAAGGGGAGAGCATGAGGGATGCACAAGAAGAGCAGGTTGTAAGTTTGCTTAGCTATGCACACTTCATACAGTTGCAGAGTTTTGTGTAGGATAATAGCTAAACTTGTGGGGGTGGGACACTGGACCAAGAGTCAGGAGATGTGGGCTCTATGCCTACCTCTGCCAGTGACCATTTCACCTTTCGGTGCTTCTGTTTCCCTTCCCACCCTTTGTCAGATTGCTAGCTCTTTGGGGTCGGGGCTGTCTTTTGCTATGTGTTCGTACAGTGCCTAGCACAATGGGGTCACAGTCTCCGTTTGTGGCCTCTGTTGCTATCCTAATTCAAATACTAATTGTTATGGCTTTGTTTTGGGAGTGGATACTAAGGAGAAGGGAAGGTAAGATAAGATGGAAAGGGCATAAGGGGTGCTGCACGTGGTAGGCATAGGAGGGGAGTCAATGGAGACAGACGTTTAAGGGCAGAGAGAGCCAGGGTCAGGAGAGGGCATATAGAGACTGAGGGCAATGGCTGATTCCCCACCCCCCCGGTCAGTCTGTCTGCCTCCACCGTGTTCTTGCATTATAACTCTTTGGGGCAGGGACCATCTTTTTGTCCTGTGTTTGTTCAGCACCTAGCACAATAGGGTCCTGGTCCATGACTGGGGCTCCTGGGGGCTGCTGCAATACAAATCAGCAATAACTATCATAAGGAAGGTGAGCTGGGTAGTGGGCAAAGGCCTGGCTACAGAGTGGGGTGCAGGTCGGGACATAACAGAACAAGAGATACTAGTTGGTGTCAGAGATTCAGAAGGAGCCCTGATGATGTCACAGGCTTCTCAGCTTGGTGAGAGCTGGAGGTGGGGACCTGGAGTGTTTGCTTCTCTCTTCCTGGCTCCTGCTGGTGATGCTGGTGCTCCTGGGAAAAGGTGAAGTGTAGGTCTACTTGGGTCTGCCCCGAAAGATTCCTGGATCCAGTGGGGAGGGGCACATGGCTCTCCAAACTGAAGGCTTACAGCTTAGTGGGCTTGAAAGGCCAGCCCCGTTTCCTATTACAGGCTTTGACCTTCTGCCCCAGCTCCAGCTGAGCCATTGACTCTGTAGGCACTACATGTCATATAGGTAGGGTTGGCAATACAATGGATGCTATACTTACGGTACTGCACAGATTTGACACGATACTGGAGGACTGCTGGTAACCAAGGTTGATGGTAGCATTGTTCACTTACGTGAGGAAGGCCTGGAGGCCACTGTGTAGTTGCAGATTTTGTGATGAGCTGATTGCCTGCCTGTGACATAACCTAAAATTCCCATTGGATTTTTCCTTTGGAAGGAGACAAGGCACAGGAAGCTGTATTTGACCTGCAGCACTTGAGTGAGTAAATGCATGCAGCAGCAGGGAGATCTGAAGCAAACTTCCAAACCTTTTAACCTGGCTGCCCTTTGAGAGGTTATTTTCTTCACCCAGTAGAAATGCTGCCTAGCAGAACAATATGTGGAACAAAAGGTAACGCTCTCTAGTGAGGCAAAATAATTTCACTTCCCTAATATGATGGATTCAAACTTTTATTCCCTTTACCATTTGTAAATGTGACTGACCTGCAGAATTGTTCCTAGGACATGATATACAAATTCTGCACATACATATGAGAGCTGCCAAGGTAGCGCTGACCCCTCCACACACTTAATAAGGCAACTCCCATCTTTTCATATGCTGTGTATTTATACCTCCCTACAGTATTTTCCACTCCATGCATCTGATGAAGTGGGTTTTAGCCCACGAAAGCTTATGCCCAAATAAATGTTAGTCTCTAAGGTGCCACAAGGACTCCTCATTGTTTTTGCTGAATTCCTATTGTGTCCTTTTGATTCATCTACATTATTTCCTTTATACTATATTCCTCTGACTGGCCTTAAAAAACAAATAATCTTTCTGGAAACAAGGTCATGTTGCAGCATTACACCACAAAGCCTCTCTGTTTTGTATACCCCCTTTCCTACAAACTGTATCCCAAGATAGTATTACACAGTTAAATAATACAAGGAAGTATAAAATTATAGGAAATGGTGGTGTTAGACACTGTATGGTGAATAAATTAATCACTCACAAGGCAGACAGCATTTGGGTCATGAGGCCAATAACAGGGGGAGAGAGAAATTAAGAAGTAGATAGGAGGGAGAAGAGATGTTTAAAAATTTTTTTTTGTAGAAGGTGGAGAGCCGATGAGGTGTGGAGATACTTGAAGGTTGATACAATGTACCAGTGTTAATGTGTGACTCTTGAGGTGATCCCTTTAAAGGAGTTACGTTTCGTTTTTGAGAATTATGTGCTATTTGTTTCAAAAGACCTTCTTTAGTAAACCCTGCTGTTGTCTGGATTGTGTTGCTGATTAAAGCTAGCAAAACGCCCCAATGCCTTGCAAGTCGGGGTAAAGTATTACAGGCATTACAAAATGTCAAGAGACTTAAGATAGCAGTGCTGTTAATGCCTCCCACAATGGCCAAAATTTGTAGCCCTAACAGCTGTTGTCAGTATGATAAAGAGAAAGGTGTACAGTAGCTATTTGACAACAGTCTGGGAGCTCCTGAGTTCTAATCCTTGATCTGATCATTTCTCTGTGGCCTTGAGCAAGGCTTTTCCTGCCTCAGTTTCCCCCCCGTAACATGGGTATAATACTTATATAGCTATCTCAGAGGGGTGTGGTATGCGTTTAATGATGGTAAAGGGGACAATGGACAATTTTTCCTTTTATTTTTTAAAATGGTTTAGACTGGTTCTGTGATACTTTGGTAAATGGTCCACTTGAATTAAATGATATTATTTGCATGAGTAGGAGCTCGGAGAAAGGGCAAAACTTTTAGGAAAGCAGAGGTGAGTTAGTGAGAAACATTTCTTATTATAATGTAAACAAATACACATTTTTACTTTTGGAAATGCCTCCGATCCAGTTGGCATGGCCAAGTTGCATATAAATTCTAAAACTTTGGTGGGGTGCCAAAAATATTATTTATGCCAGTATGTAAAACTATGATACATGCTCTCCTGGAATCCTGGGTTCAGTTGTATTCACCCATTTCAAACAGGACATAGTATAAAGAGAAGATGTTCAAAAACAGATGATGAGAATGACTGGGGCATGGAATAACTTTTATATGAAGAGAGACTGAAAAGATTGGGACTGGTTTTTTGTTCGGTAAGGAGACCAACAAGAATGGATATGACAGAAGAATATAAAATAATGAATGGTATTTTAGACCCCCCCAGTTGGTGGCCAGTAAGAAAAACTTTAACTATATTGTGGGATCCAGGTAATGCTTGTCCAGAAGGCTCAAGGGGCGTGATGTGACTAGGCATCTTGTTCTTGGAGACATTCAGACCTAATCAAGAGACAAGGTATATGAATGTTACATCCAAAAGAATTACTATAAATTAATGTTAAGGTTGCTAAGTCGGGCACTCAGAAGTTAGAAAATGCCAGAGTAAACGTTGCCCATGCAACCTTGAGTCAACCCTGTAACAGGGTGGCCTGCGGCCAGCCAGCCCTGTTTAATTATTAAAGCCAGCTGGGAAGGGGTCAGATAATCCCCATAAAGGGCAGAGAGAGCATAGCTGGAGGAGAACTGCAGGAGACAGGTGGCTCCTGGCCCTGGAGCAGAGGGAGGGCTGCCACTGCTGCAAAGGTCTCAGGGCCTCTATACGTTATGTTGTTGCTCAGGGGAGTATGTTACTTTGCCGGTTTTGCGTTGGAATTAATAAGTCATGCCCTGAGGGAAGGGCCTGATAGAGACTTAGGTGTGGCTTTAGTCCTTCCTGGGCTGGGGTGACTCGTCAGCAGCCCTACAGGCCCCCTTGTATGTATGCATTATGTCAGAAGAGGTGTTCTAGATGACCATGTCCCCCACCCCATTCTGGAATTACTGTGACTCCCCTACTTCCTTCAGCTTCAGGAATACAAGGTCTGGGATTGTGGCTGCTCCTTTTGCAGACCTAGAGGGGACGAGTGGGAGTTTTCCTCTGTGATGACCTAACTCCTTGCACTCGAAAAGGGCTATCAAGAATCTGGCCCTAAGTTGTTTACCCAAAGTTGTACAGAATCGGTGGCAGAGGATGAATCACCCAGCAAGCTAAACCAAAGGACTAGCACTTTTCCTTTTCTTTTTAATGCAACAGCTAAGGAACATTTGTGAGCTGCCAGTCACTGAGGGAATTCTTAAGCCTTAAAAGCATTACTTTAAAAAAGAAACATGGTTATATTCAGGCAGCAGTGACACTGCAATGGCTGTTGTGTCACATTTTATCTTCCTTCACATGATGCTGAAGGGGCAATGTAATTGAAAGGGAAGACACATCTTTCGAGCACCCTATTACCCCACTAGCAAGTGCAATAGAACCATCTGAATTGGTGTGGGACATGAGGGATGGAAAGTGACCCCATCGCTCTGCCTGTCTTAGAAAGGAAAGGACAGTGTATACACCCTGTCAAAGGCTTCTGCCTCTGGTGCTCTCACCAGAACTGGCAGTGGTGCACCTGCTCCTGCCTCCTGTCTGCTCTGGGGAATAAAAAGCACAACAGCCAAGAGGAGCTGAGGCAGCTGCTGCTGCTGGGCAATGAGACTCCAAGTGATGCTTCTGTAATATCTGAGTCTGAGCCCAGTAGTGGCTCCATGCACAGCAGCAACATGTCTGTAAATACCAGAACATCCCTGCTCCTCAGTGCGATAAGCCAGATTCATCACTGCTGTATGCGGGTGCAACTCCATTGACTTCAATGAAGCTGCATCCTCTTACTAGGTGTATTTTGGCCCAAGGTATTCCCTGTTTAGTGATGTACTAGTGCCCCACTCTGTGCTATCCCCTACTAGTATATATACTTGCTTGCCCACTGCTGTGCCTTACCTGCTATGAATGGTTTTTAATTTTTCATCCAGACAGTGCCTGCATCCCTCTTATTAGCTCTGACTGCTCATGGCCTTTACTGCTGTGATGCTCTCTCACTGCTTCAGAAAATTCCTCCCTGAAGATACACTCCAGTTACACAATATTGCATTGCATTTTCCTTGTAATGCGCTGCTTCTTTCTAACCCAAATCTGTATTTTAATGTCTTTTACAGATCCCAAATCTGGATTTTCACCAATTGTTACCTTTGGAATCCAGGCACATAGGATGTATGAGCTGCTTTGACTTCAGATAGGGTTTCAAAAGGCCACAAAATAATTGGCATGTATTGACTGGATCCTGTGTTGTAACATCCTCATTGTGACGTTGCTATGTTATCCTAACTTGGCATGTCTATGTAGTAAGATCACAAACCCTGCAACCTTTTATAAGAGCTTGTAGATGGAGAGGTGCTACAATCGGCCTCATACATCTCTAGAGGTAGACATTGAGAACCATGGTACTGGAGTTATAATCCCTAAGGCCAAGCATTGTTATTTTAATGCACAAAATATTGGTTAATCCTAATGGTGTTTTATATCACCAGGACCAGTCAGTTTTCTGATGGGAGGGAAGTCTGTTAAGTCGTACTGTACTGGGGAGGAGGAGAGGTCTGTTCCCATTTGGAGGAAGACTCTTATGCAGAGCTAGTCTCGTCCCACCGAATCTCTGCCCCTGCCAAGAACTAGCCCTCCTCAACCATCCTGCCTAGGACCTTCGTCAGCCTATTCTTCCTGCCAGCTCTTGTCCCGTCTCCTACCAGGAACCAGCTGGGAAGGAGTAGCTCAGGCAAGTGACTGCTATCAGACATGGAGAGGATGTCCTGGTACAGACCACAAAAAAGCTTTGTGCTGAAGAAGCATCTTACAGCAGAGATAAGGTGACTTAGTGCTTTCTGGGAAGGAATGGAGTTCTTCAAAAGCTTTGTGGGAATGAGGGGTTGATCAGATGATGGCTACACTGGTGGGGCGGAGTCTTATTTAGCAGTTAGGAGAGATAGGCAGAGAACACAAAGAGAATGGGATTGGCATGGCTCGATGGGTGAAGGAGAGCATCTCAGCTTCTGCCCCTGACCTGAACATTCTAAGGGTTAACTGTGACTGATTCCATGTGTTGCGTTTACAATAATAAAAAAATGAAATAATGGTTTAAGAAATGTCATCAAGAAAATGGCTCCATATCCAGAATATATCCCCATGACACACATTCTTGGCACCAACAAAGGACTTACGGAAACTAACTGCAATCATGGAAACAAGCCCAGCTTTAAATTATTAAATTACATAGTAGGATCTCCTGATTGCAGTACTTGGTACCCTTATTATCAGGACATTTCACAATTTAAAACTGGGCTTCCATCCACGGTTGCAGTTAAGTCTCTGGGAAGTACATGTGCCAATGTTCCAGGCCAGCGTGTGCTCATTGTCAGTGCTGGTGATGTAGAACTCCTTTCGAGGTGGACTGATTGGGAGAAAATCAGAAAGCCTGGTTGTTTCATGCTTGTGAGAGCTTCATTTTTGTTGCATAGTTAAAAACAAACCCACCATAAGCAGCATTTCTGTAATGCCATTTTTCACTAAAAATTCAAAAATGTTCACTAAAATTTATATTGAAAATGCTAATTTATATTAATATATTACTTGTTGCTGTTGATTTTGAGGGGAAATATTTGAGTTGCAGACAATCTATGCTAATACCCAATGACATTAGAAGCAGACTCTTTCTGAGGCTCAGGACTTGATGGCCCACTGAGACTAGTCATGAGAATCAGAGATTTTTACCTCTAAGCTGCCAGTTTTTATCTCAATGCTGACACCAGTTGGCACCCCTATTGTCAGTCTCATCAAAACACAGACTGAACTGCCTACTTGCCTCTAGAACCGGTTCTTCCACGTCAGGCTTGAAGAACATGGGGGTTGCAGCATGGGGAAGTTAACGAATCTACATAAAGTCTGTTTTGCAGATTTTAAAGTAACACTTGGATAGGAAGATGGAGTTAGTGTGTTCCTACCTCTAGACATCCTGGATACGAACACTGCATTTTCTTCATTTACTCCTCTCCTCACTTTTCTGTCTTTCCCTCCTAATTCTCTGGAGCTGGGTTGCAAATTGTCTGTGCATAGCTAAAATTCCCATTATGAAAAATCTGAAATGGCATGTCACCTGCCCAACTAGAAAACTTCAATAAGCTGCCGCAATGACCCAGTCAGTAATCACTGACCCTTGGCCTCATGGAAAAGAGGGGAGGGAGCCATACACATGCTCTGACTTCCCTGTACTTTTTTACAAGGAAAGTTAGTACAGACCACAGTTCTCAGAAAGAGCATGGAAATTCAGTCCTCATTGTTTCTTTGGATTTATACCTCCCTGGTGATCTTTGGGGTTAGAATGACCTCAGAGGAACAAGACACATACATGGAAAGAAGTCACTGAAATAGTCTAATGGGAAGGAGGAACTCCAGACATATACAGCTTCAGCTTATGAACATGCCTTTACCCCATTGCAATCTACTGTATTGTGCTGTCTGGCTCATCTTTCAGATCAGAGAGTACTACTCTGTGGAAATTGTTGAGGTACAAATTTTATCCAGGCTCTGTTAGCCACTGGGACCTGGCCCACTCATGCTCTCATATTGAATGGGATGGCAGAGGAAATACTGAGCATGCTCTTTTCTGGTGGGATGCCAGAAGGCAAAGTATCTAGTTTATAGCAGTAGCCAGAGGTGTCAAATCAGTGGACTTGGCAGCATGATTTTATACACCAGAGAGAGAGAGAGAGAGAAGGCAATAATATGTGAAGAATGATTATAATGGGGGAGAGATTGAAAAGGACTAAATGCTTCCCAGAAAAGTAGATATAAATGCTGGATGATAAAATGGTGTTTATGTGAACTAGTAAATTAGGTATTTTTTTAAGGCTTATTTTACTTGGATGAAAACCAAGTATTTCTGTTTCAAAAGTTGTCACATATCAAAACATTCAGGAAGCAAGTGGCTTGTGCCAGAGAGCAACTTGTGTTCTGAGATTAATTAAAGCCAGTTTGTGGTTGGCAATCAAAGATGAAATGTCTTGCCACAGTCATTCAGTCATAAATCTCCATAATTTCTGTGAACCTCCCAGAGGTGATCATCATTTTAGGTTTACTGTATTTTTTTCGCAGAGTTTGGGGATGAGGGACTAACTTTTAAGGGCAATGCTGGGGAAAGAAAAAGCTTGTTTGTGGCTCTCTGTGCCTGCTTGTATTGGAAATGGAGAGGGAGGACCAGATAATATAGAAACACTCCTGGCTAGTAACACTTTGTGCAAAATTGTGTGGAGGTGCTATGTTCTGTGGGGGAAAAGTAACATTGTGATGTTGCATCATCTTAGGGTGTGTCCATCATGATGTAGCCCTAGAATTGGATCTCTGTGTCATGACATTGCATACATTTCATGATGCAGCCTCAAAAATCTTGTGATGCCAGAAAAAGTGGTGAAGGGGATTTTTGAAGATTTGGGGACCAATGTTCCCTCTAATTTTTGACAGGCCGTGTGCGCAAAAAATTTCTTCTATGCAAATTTCTGACAGGCTGTGTGCACAAAAAATTTCTTCTGTGCAAATTATTGTGCTTCTGTGCAAATTTTTGTGCGCACGGTGTTTTGCCGTGTGCGTGGGGTTTAGGATCTGTGTGCATGCGCACACGCGCACAGCTTAGAGGGAACAGTGTTGGTGACTGGTCCAGAAAATGGAACACTTATCTAAGGGGAAATACTCAACAGGAGCTTTGAATGGGATTTTCTACTTGGTATTCTTCAACAATGCTATATGTATATCTCTTGTGTGGTGCCCCTGTCCTCTTACTAGCCAACCCTGGCATAGGGATCTATTAACAGCCTCTGATCACTGTAACTTTCTCTCCTCTTCTCCCTTTAATAAGAGTAGTGGAAGTAGTTGGTGCAAGTTTTTGACCAGTCCCTTACATCTGTACTGACAAACAGCAACTATGCTACTGCTGTATTTGAAGCCAATGCAACGTCTTTGTGCAGACCTCTGGACTACTCTCTTAGAGGCTGTATGGTTTGGTATGTTGATCTCCTCTCCCGCCGCCATATTTGTGTGCCTCTCCACTTCCTGGTTCTACTGTTATCATTATTAAGATATTGCCAGGGATGTGCTAGGCTTATTACAGGCCCCAAAAGTCCTTACCCTGAGGAATTTATGTTCTAAGGGCCAGACTTTCCAAAGAGCTCAGTTTGCATTTAGACATCAATCTAACATGATCTATGCTAGTGTCACATTTCATTTACACTACTTTTCTTTACATATCACCCCAATTCTCCATTTGCACATTCTCTGTTTAGGGTGTTCATGTCACCCTTAATCTTAGTGCACACGTAGTCGACATTTACACTGTGAGCTGGGGTGTGATTCCTCACACGTGTAAGGACATATTCATACAAAAGCAATGAGAGAGGAGAGCACATCTAGTGTGCTGAGTTCTTTGGAAAATCTAGCCACAATCTTTTGTGCCTAAACGGGAAAAATCTGGCCCTGACTGTGGATATAGAATGGCAGGTATTAAGCCCAGCCTCTGTTCTCTGTTAAATTAACAGGTGGAAAATTGAGGACACTCAATTAAATTAAAAGGTAGAAAATTCAAGACTTGTAAAGGAGATACTTTTTCACCCAATGCCTAGTTAGACTGTGGAACTCATTGCCACAGGAAGTCATTGAGGTCAAAAACTTTCCAAGATTCAAAAAGGGATTGGACATTTATATGGCTAACAAGATGTTACCATTATTAATGATAACAATATCTTTAGAAGGAATATTAAACCTTCTGCGTCAGGACTTTTGCCAATCTCTAACTATTAGAGATTGGGATGAGACCTAATGTGGGGGGCTGGTTACCTTATCACACATCTGCTTACTGCAGGGTTCTTGTACCTTCCTCTAAAGCATCTGGTGCTGCCCATTGTCAGAGACAGGATATTGGACTAGATGGACCTTGGGTCTGAGTGCATATGGCAATTTCTATGTTCTTATGAGTAGGAAGGAGCTAAATCAGGCAGGATCTTGAAGGCCAGGACAAGGATCTTTCAACCAAGGTGTAAAGCGAGGAGAAGCCAGTGAAGGGATTTCAAGAACAGGATACAGCCAGAGTCAAAGATTTTTGTTGATTTTTATTTTCTCCTAGACTAGGAGCTGAAGAACAAAAATACCAATATAGAGGTAACTTCTTTTGTCCTGAAAAAGCTGTATGTATACACTTCTCATGAAGGGTGGATGAATGTCTTTTATTTATCCACAAAACAGGTGGGGCAATGCAAGCTCCAGCATTATTCTGCCAACATACTTGATTCCTGCCCTGGAAGGATCACTTCTAGGATGTGTATATAGTTTAATTTTCATGCCCATTCAGTCTTTGGCCTTCCTATTGGGACTGCCAGCAAGGGTGCTCACTAATGCCACATGTGGTGGTGGTTTCTGTGATGTGGACACTTCTCCACAGAGAACTGGACCTTGCCACCATCTTATTGCATATATGGTAAGTCACTGAAGAGTTGAAAGGTGATAATAAATTTGTGTTCTTATTGACCTTGCCTGGATTTGAACCAGTGATCTAGAGGTGAAAGGCTCTTTATCAACCAACTAATCCTAGGAGTCATCCAGTTCAGAAAGGCTTATTTTATTTCTAACTGTTCTTTTGTCAGTTTGTAACCGGCAAATAAGGGACATCTCACTTCCTTCTGAGACTTCGTGCCTAGTTTCTTGACTGATTATTTTTATCCAAAATGAACTGTTGACTATTTTGATTTTTGCCCATTCCTCTTTTCACACTTGTCCATTTCTACTATGGATTCACTAACAGAGAAAAATCAAATATAATTACCCATATTACAAAGTCCCAGGTACTTAAAGCTGCCTTTACCACTGCTAAGGTTGTTTTCTTTTTTTAATTTTCATCAATTTTTCTGAATCAGTATAGCCTACTTTATACAAGGGGCAAGATTTTAGGGTTTAGGAATCTACAATATTTTTCAGAGTAGCAGCCATGTTAGTCTGTATTCGCAAAAAGAAAAGGAGTACTTGTGGCATCTTCGAGACTAACCAATTTATTTGAGCATAAGCTTTCGAGAGCTACAGCTCACTTCATCGGATGCATGAAGTGAGCTGTAGCTCACGAAAGCTTATGCTCAAATAAATGTGTTAGTCTCTAAGGTGCCACAAGTCCTCCTTTTCTTTTTACAATATTTTTGTTATGGTAGATAGGAAAAGCTAACACAGAAATCCCATTATGGATATACACTGCTCACGTTTTAAAGTGTACTCTTAGGTTTTGTAGACACAGAACAATTGCTCTTGCTCTTAATTAGTTCTTCGCTGAAAACTATGATTTTAGATTTCACAGTACAAACATAATTCATGAACATGGAATCACTATTTCCATGCTCACTATTAAGCAAAATTAGGTTTCATATCACTAAGCTGTTCAGATTAATGCTTGGTAGCTTTGTAGCTACCAGCACTGCAACTTTAATTGGCAGTAGAATCCAGCATCTCTTGGTCTGTCATATAAATTGGCACCCACAAAGGTAACAGGTAGCTTTCTTGATACACGGAATATGGTTATCACAAATGCCTCTCTTTTGTTTGGGAGCTGAATTTATTCCAGGATGCATATGCATTGATTCCCTCCCCCCCACCCCTTCTCCCCCTCCCAGCAAAGCATTGAGTAAAATATGGGAGGATAACAAGCCTGCACTATAGCAGAAAACATCACAGGGAGATTGATGGGTAATTTCTCACTGCAGAGAACAAACACTTTTGCAGATGTTAGTTCTTGCTTGCAATTTTTAAAAAATAGTGTTGACAATGAACGTGATTAACTATGGTTTCCACTTTTCTTTAGCAGGCTCTGACATGGTGCAGCTGCTGTGACACATTTTCTATTAGTTTCTCTTAATTTCTAATAGGCCAATGAAAATAAAACTCCTCTCCCCACCACATTCTGTTATTGCTTTTTTAGCATCTTGATTACTGTCTGGAATGAGGTGGAATCTGCATGTTCTGTGCCCTTTGGAAACAAAACATATTTACAAATGTAATTTTTTTGCTCGTCAGTTACAGGAGAAGTTTTGAATAATATTTATTTTTATTCTGTGAAAGATAAAAATGCAAAAGTTATTAGAAGAATATCAGTATATGACTATATATTCATATACATTCATACCAAAACATATTCAATTCTTTATCATTTTAAGATGGAATATCACATTTCAGATGTAGGCGGGGAAACATATTTGATCCGTAGAAGCATGCTGTTTAGTAGGTCAGCTCCTGGTTCTGCCACTGTTATGTTCTGTGGCCTTGAGCAATTCACTTAGGATGGCAGTATTGCTAAGCTCAAGCATTCAAAAACCATGTCAGGTCCCCAGAACTCATGATATTAACTTAAAAATGAGATTTTAAAAAATAATAATGCTGAGGCTCTTTTTCTTTGTCTTAGTTTTCTGAGCCTTTAGGATGCACTTTCTTCATATTTTCAAACTTTTCTTCACAACCACAGGGTCTAGAAACTTACTTTTTTTCAAATGAAAGCTGAGATTCTCATGCAATCTTTTGATTCCAGAAACTGGGCTTTTAAGGAAAACATCAAATATTGCATGACTTGGGATAAGGTTGCAAAAGTTGGCCTCACTGGGTTGGAGTTTTCAAAAGCACCTAAGGCAGTTAGGTGCTATTGTCTTTTACTCTTTGCACAAGTGCAATATGAAGGAACCACACTGGCATAGTGAAGTCAAAATAATCATGTTTAGTCACCATGTAGAATATGTAAGGCCTACCTACATATATAGTGTTCTGGTTGCTTCTGAAACACAGAAGCCTGTAGGGGCCACTAGAGGGCTTGCAAACTATTTCCAGGATACTTCCCAATTTGTATATACCAGAGGTGCGTAACTGGCATTGAAACTCAAAGGAATCTGAGCACCTAACTTCCTGGGCACATATGAAAATCCCACCTTTTCCACCTCACTATGTCTGTTTTTCCAGCTATAAAATGGGGATAAATATCAATGTTTACCTCAAAGGGGTGTTGTGTGGATTCAATAGCTAATGTTTGTGTGGCTTTGAGAAGATGTTAATGCTAAATAATAAGTCCTCCTCTACTGACACTCATCCATCTCACTCTATTCCCAGGAACTCACACCTCAACAACTGCTCTTCCAGCCAAAGAGGTTCTTTCCACAGCCCTTCAGCACAATAGCCAATGCCACACCACGGTATTGCTGAAGTCTTCCCCTAGTGGCGAGGAGTTGCTTACACACACATCCTTGCAGGGTAAAACATTGTGCCACTGTTAGACACCCTTCTCCCCTCTTCAAGTTGGGCTGAGGTCAGACTTAAATTAAACTGAATACTGCAGTCAGAAAATATTTACAAATATACTTTGCTGCAAAGCAAAATCTATTAAACATGATATATGTCAAATCTCTATTTCTCTGAGGGACATAAAAAAGAAAACAACCCATTACTCTCAAGGCTCTGCATAAATTCCCATTGCACATTTTGGCTGCAAGGAGCTCTTTGGGCTTCAGCATCTTGGCTGAAATGAGACTGAAGCTAATTCAATTGTGAAAACACACACACATTTACCCTCATATACATTCTCTCTCTCTCTCTCTCTCTCTGGAGCTTGGATCCCTGTCTTTAAATGTAACCCTTGAGCTTACCATGGAACAATGCTCTCCACTGTGCATATATATGTTTGTGTGACTTACACTAATAACATTACAATATCTGAATTGCACAGTGAGGATAATCGATAGCACCACTCAGGAATGTAGCTTCAAATGATAAATGCACGGATGCCCATTGAGGTTCCATTTATGGGCCCTCCCAAGTTTTGGCATATGTTGCATGTGATTGCCAGGAAAGCAATCAGGCTCGGAGTTAGCATTCTGAACAGCCCCACACTTCGAAACTATTTGGATTTAGAGTTTTCGTCCTATAGTTTCAACTCCATCTCTGCTTATACTTCAAACACATCAATTTGGCAATGAGAATGTTATAGATGGTGTTTTGAAAAGTCTCTGAAAGAAAATAAATACAGAAAAAACTTGCCTCTTTTTAAATGAGAAAGTGGGGTTTTGCTTTGATGATGCTATAGAGGGAGTTGGCACCTATGTGGAGCTTTCTACAAACAGACAATAATGAAGAATGCAAGAAAAGATCCGTGTTCCTGTCAACCAATGTACTGAAGATATTCACCCTGCTATAGGAGCTGGTGTCAGTGGGGAAAAAGCACAAGCTACAATTTAATGTAGCCATTTAGGTATTAAGAAATATTTATTCAGCTATGAACAATGTCTCAGCCAAAAGGTGCAGTAATAGTTTCCATGGCTATTGACAACATTTGGGAGAAAAGTTTTTTGAATTTATAGCATGTCTGAAAAAGGTTGGCTTCCATAACTAAGTTTGGCATTACATTAGAAGAATTGCTGACAGATCAATTTTGTGTATGGAATTAGCCACACAGAGCTTTGTAGGAAATTACTAAAAGGAAAATTTGTCTTAGGCAAGAACTCTGGATGTTGCAAATAATTTTGAATGCACTGCACATAGCATGGAAGATTTCACTGCTTTCTGCTATTCCATAACAATTACATGGGTACACTGAGTTTCTGTTTGCAAGGAACAAGAAATAATCATCATGCTCAAGGCAACCAAATAGCTAGCTGGCAGAACCAGTGACAAAACTCTGCACTTGTTTCTTTTTTGTTTTTACTCTTTGGGGATTCATGGTGCAGCTCCCAATTTAAGAAATTCCAGTGTGGAGCAAGACATGCAAAAGGAACTGGAGGAGGGATTATGCTTGCTAAAACAATCATTCTTAGATTTGTCCTTGATCCCTTAACTGTGTCCCTAGCTTCTCTTTGCCAGAAGCTGGGAATGGGTGACAGGGGATGGATCACTTGATGATTACCTCTTCTGTTCATTCCCTCTGGGGCACCTGGCATTGGCCGCTGTCAGAAGACAGGATACTGGGCTAGATGGACCATTGCTCTGACCCAGTACAGCTGTTCTTATTGTAAATGCACAATTGAGTCTTTAGTGAACTGATTAACTCCTTACTAGTGTAAAGCTGGGGCCAGACTGGGATAACCGAACTTCCACTGAATAGTACCTTACATCACAAGTTGTTCCACTATCGTCAATAGGACTATCTGTAGTAAAGTATTACTCAGGGTGTGTAAGGATAACCCCAATCTGGGACTCATTAATTACTCTGCCAGCTTTGCCATTGTCATGGATGATTCTCATATTCTTATGGATAAGTCATATAAAATGTAATGGAGAGAATTATGGACCTGATAACACAAGCACTAAAAAAGTCCTCTGTTACTTAGACAATATCTTAGTTACAGAAGAAACCGCAGTAGAAATATTCTGTTTAACTTTGAAGCAGCCATAAGCAGATGTCAAGACTATGGATTGTGAGTAAAGGAAAAGATTAGATAGAGTTCAGAGTTAATGCTAAATTTGCCCAAATAAGAAAAAAAACAGAAGCAATCAGACTAGCATTGGGATCTGCAAGTGTTCCTGAGCTATAGGGTTTCCTAGTACTGGTAAACAATTGTGGGAAATTCATTTCATGCTTACCTACTGTAGCAAAATCACTGAATGAATTGTTACAAGAAGGAAAAATTGGGTCATGGGAATGCCACATAGCATCTGGTGCAGCTACACAAGAGTTGGCGTATTCTGATCCTTTTCTGTTGGTGTCCTTGCCTTGTGATGCCTCACTCATGGGAGCAGCAGCTGTGATGTCATGCTGATAGGCAGACAGCAGTGAGAAGCCTGACAACCTAGAGACAGAATGAGCTAGAGTCCCCAAACTCTGTTATCGTGAAAGAGAGGGGCTCACACTAATGATGTTCGTTGATATTCTCTGCATAACAGCATGATATCGAATGATGATGTCGTCATAAGGGTAGAAAGGATGACCTTGTGGCTGGAGCAATGCACTGGGACTCAGGAGAGCTTCAATTCTTAGCTCAGCCACAGGCTTCCTGGGCCACTTTGATTACTTAACCTGATTTTGCTATTCTGTACAGGTTCTTCGACCACACTCACCACTGTAGTGTCGGAGACCCTTCCAGTCATGCATTAAGCAGCAGGGCTACACAGCTGCCATATGTTGTTTGTTCTCTCATCCTCTCCACAGGGGAAGAAGCATGTTCAGAGGCGTTTCTTGTTTTGATAGGGGTTTTTGTTTTTAATATACATGTTCCTATGTGTTTATGTTAGAGATGGCAAGGTCAAAAAATGTGCCTTGCATTTGGCATGGAAGGTGGTGAGGTTTGTGTTGGTCCTGAGTTCCTGTGGGGGTTCATTCTACAGACTAGACTGGCCACCAGGAAAGTTCTGTCTCATGGCACAGACAAACTTTACTCATTGTACAGTTCCACTGTGCCAGAGGCGACAACCACAGTCTTCATCCTATAGTTTAAGAGAGTCTCTTAGATATCCTGGGCCCAGCCCCTGGAACACCTTGCAGATAAGGACAGAGATCTTGAACTTAATTTGATATTCTATGAGAAGCCTGTGGAGGGAGCAGAGATGTGATGGGCTCATGACATGACTGAGAAGACATGCTGCGGTGTTATAAAGTAGGTGAAGTAGTTCATCTTCTGTAAAATGGGGATTACAAATCCCTACTTCACCCAGATGTTCTGAGGATTAAAATCAATTCATGACTGCGAGGTGCTGAAATACTTGGTAAGTAGTATAAGTATATTGATAGTAATCCTGGAGAGCAGCATACATACATAGTGATCCTCTTTCAAGCTTGCCTAGAAAAACCCAGGGACCTGAGTGTGAGCCAACACACCAAGTACCTTCTTCCCTGGAGTAATCAATATTCTTTAAAAATGATAGGGGAAGAAGAGATTGAGAAACTTGGTTACAAAGGAAAATAAAGAAAATCCTTGATGGTCCAATAAAAACTGGCAGCAGATGGCTAAAAATTGTGGTGGATAAATAAGGTTCAGATGATACATAGTTATCCAGGAGGTTCTAAGATGTCTTCAGAGATTGAAATTCCAGTTGGTGGTTGAGAAATTCCAGATCTCTTCAAAGTGGCATCAGCAAACATTTAAGTGTTACTACTGAAAGAAACCATGACATTAATCTTCAGGCCATGCAGATATTAGATCTAATGTGCTAACCATAGTTCAGGAGAGCTTCTAGATGGGCTGTATTTGTAGATTAGAACTGGTATGATTTTGTTGGTGGTTGTATTGCGAATTTTTTTTAAGTTCAAATTACAATTTCAGAGTACTGGGCAGGTGTGTTATGTGCATCACCCACTTGATGAGGCAGTTTGGTCTAGTGGTGTCGGATTTGAGAAACCCGGGTTCAGTTCCAGGCTCTGCCACTGCCTTGCTGGGTGACCTTGGCCAAGTGACTTCCCTGCCTGGGCCTCAGTTTCCCCATCTGTAAAATAGGGGGAATAATTCTGAACTCTTGTGTACAGCACTTTGAGATCTATGGACAAAAAGTGCTACATAAGAGCTAGGTATTAATATACAAAATAGCTAGGTGATAGAAGTCCTGCCCTCAGGATCACTTATCAAGCAATGACTGTTTGTCCTAAAGAAGCACTGTAATGTTTCTAACGTGTGTTTTCTTTAGTGTATTGTATTGTTGCTTGTTATCATGCTGGAGAAATTTGAAAACTGAAATTCTGTGAATAAAGTTTGAACTGGTGTCTTAGGCACAGAGAAGATTCCAGCTCTCACATTTCTGTAGTTGAATTAATTAGATTTTAATATACCCTGCTTATGTTTTTAAAATTCACCTCCAGACTCCTCATTACTGTACCTCCAACACAGCATGACTAACAATCATACCAACCTGCTCTTTTGAACTCCCCTACTCCTATCCATGTGTTTGAGCCAGGTAATTACTCTCTCTTCTGCTCGTTCCTGGCAGTAGACAAAGTACAGCATTCCAGGCAAAGCAAACATAGTTTGCACCAGGGCTTTCAGTCTTTGGCACGTTTGAAAGTGCGTATGACAGGATTATGTGTCTTTGCTAATTGCCTCTTTCTCTGCCACACCTCAGCAAACCCTATCTCCCTCTGGATGGGCTGTGACTTGTTAAAGACACTGGCTCTTAACAAACCAGGACTTCCACTCTTACCAGACAGAACCTTATCATGGAACCTGGCTGGCATATGTCACAACCTACAGCTTGCAAGTCAAGTCATAATACAGTTGGGTTCACCATTTCCTTCAGCTACCACCGGAGTTGGAAGCAGCGGCTTTCCACGCTGAAGCTATAAGAAAAATAACCCCTAATATGGTGGTTTTCAGCCCCACAGTTTAGATTTACATGCGTGCAATTCATTGATTTCAGAGGACTTAGACCAGTCTAAATGAGGGTAAATGAAAACATTTCATTAGTGTTATAGAGGATGAGAAGTTTACAGCCATCACGCTTCTGAGTAAACCCTCCCACTTGTGCTTTCTATATTGTATTCTGGTATCTTAAAACCTTTTTTGACTGAGCTAGCTATTGCCCTGGTGTGGCTGACTCTACCATGAATCTGCCTTCACGTGCAGTGCTTCCTGGCTCTGCTCTTCTAACACACTGCATAGTCCATTATTTTTTCCAGATATCTATTGCTACAATGAGACTAATGGGCTTCTACTAACACTGAAAAAAACTCTTCTTTCTTTGAACTGTTCAGCTATTCCTTTTTAGTCAGGTAAATGTCAACAGATTTGACCAAGCATAAAAAGGCATGTGACACCAATGGGGCATTGCTGTCATCAGAAGGAAAGACTTTTTCCTATGGAAGATATGGCACATGAAAACTATTGCAGGTTCCTCATCTAAATCTGTCTTTGCTTGGCATCCACGCCCTATTTGAGACCCCTAATGCTTAATGGCATCAAATGAAAGATTTTTTTCTTTGTTACCTTTTCCATGTGAATGTAGTGCTGATGGAAAAATGCAAGCTTGACTGCCCTGACATCATCCACATAGCAAGTGCAAAACAGACAGGCTGCGTGTGCAAGCAGAGATGATCTTATACATTTAGAGAGGCGGTGTAAGAAGTGCCTAGGGGAGAGCCAGTACTCTTGTGCACGCATTCCCTTCCAGTTACAATCAGCACCTTCTCCCTGGCCAAATCTATTAGCCTCCCTTGGACAGGCCAGAAAGCCCTTGTGGCTAGGCTAGATCAGGACTCGCTGCTGGATTTGGTACTGCTGCATACAGATGAGTGACATTTCCCAATACAGCTTAGATAAGGCAACTATAATCACTTAGTTGATGTCATCACAGACAGCAAGCAGCATTTAGAGATAGACATGGGCCTGCCTGGGGCTTTCTTGGGCTGTTAATTAGCGGGATCATGGACCCACGAGAGTTTCCACATCCCTTGGTCCTGAGTGTCCCCCATTGCTGCTTCCACATTTCTAAACCCTACTGTGGAACCATCAGGTTTTATCTGGTTTTATTTTATTATGATTTTATTTATCAGTGACTTTTGGCCACTACGAACGTGGGCTAGATTTGAACCAATAACCGCTGAAGATCTGTATATCCATTACCAATCCCCTGAGCTGTTGTTATTCTTACAAACACTACCTCATGCAATTCAGATAGACTCAGACAATAAGCATAATGCCATGATATAAGACATTCAGAGATCTTTTTGTAAAGAATACCTCACTCTCAAAACATACTTAAAATGAATTAATCCAAACAGAATATGTAAAGGAAGGCATGTTTTCAACAGCCATTTTGGATTTCTGTGATTAGCTATAACTGGGCTTGTTTAAAATTTTGGCCACAGGCTACAGCAGATGAACACAGAAGAAGCATTTTTGATTTTTTTTTCCAACCAGCAGCTCTTTAAATTTAGCCTGGGCTCTGAGAGTCAAGCTGGTTCTTTCCTTCCCCTTTAACCTCAACTGTAATAAAGCTTCTGTAAATTGGTGCCTTCCTTGCTGCCATCATGGGGTTTTACACAGGTGTAACTAATTAGAATTTAGTAAACTGAGCTGTTGATGCACGGGATGGAATAGAACCCAACTTCCTATTAGCAGAGTTGACTCTGCAGAGTTAACAAGTAAAAACTGATTCCCCCCCCTAAAGCAAATAGATATGATTTTGTATACAAATGGAAGAGATCTGTTGAGTAAGGAAGTCCTGTACTCTTACTTACTTACCATCCCTAATTTTGGGTCTATATTGATCACCTTGATCCACATTTAGGCTTTAGGAACTTGAAAGTTGTGGTCTTCGGTGCTGAAAAGCTGCCCTTATAGAGCAGTGTCTTGTGGGAGCAAAGATGGCAACCCCTGCTGCTAATCATTTCAAAAGTCCAGTATTTGTGGGAGCCACTCCTACATTGCCTGCTGTTCTTTTCATTGCTGCCTCAGCCCTAATGGAGCCTAATTGGCTACATGGAGCAGCTGCAGCTGCTAACAGGCTCCTGATGATGATCTCCCCACTATAACCTCCCTCCACAGGTGGGATGAGGAGATGGAGAGAGGGAATGGGTGATGTTGTGACATAGATGGTGGTAGGTGGCCCCCTCAGAAACGTCTCCTACTGCTAGCACCACTATCATCAGGGAGAAGAGAAGGCACCGGCCTTGTTTCTGTTCTAAAAACAACTACAACAACACAACAACCAGTTCTGGTACAAACTCTTTGGCTTACAATAGTATTAGTACAGTGTTTGGAGTGATTATTGTAGCATCTGTTTGTAAGGCCTTCTACTGATTTCATAGAGTGTCCAGCAGCGGTTAATGTGAATGGCTGAATAATTAGGAATATTGATATGAAAGCCATCTTGTTTAAACATTAGAGAAAATAAATAGGTCATTAAAACAAAGAAATCCCCTGACCAAAACCGACTTCCACCATGTTTGAGGAGTTGTCGGCTAATTTACAGTACAAATGCATATTAAAACGGACAGACCTAGATGCAGCTACTGATTCCAGGCTTCTGCCTACTCCTGTTTTTTCTGGCTGTATCTAATTCCTTGTTGGGATGGGGGGGACACCCTTCTTTCAATTACCCAATTCCTCTCTTTGTTCCTCTTCCCATTTAAAATCTCCCTCTTCATTTCAAACAAACAAACAAATGCCATGAACCCACACATGCTGCAAACAGGTCAAGTAATTTATCTCAAACAGTTTCATATAGGCAGTCTCTTTCAGTAAAGCCACCTGCATGAATTTAACCAATAAGGAGCAACAGAGCCTCCAATAAAATTGCCACTCAATTACTAAACTACATTTCCCAAACATCAATGGACTGATGGTATGAGTTCATGCTCTCCTCCCAGAAAGAAGCCTCTACTTGTCTGCGCATCTTCTTTATAGCTCTAAGTCACCATGAGGACACCCAGCATAAGTATCTGCTTCTGATCTTGCTGTATATGCAAACTCACAATTTACAAATACTATTGCTATGTTTTTAACAATATACAACATTGCATTGGACGCCTATCTTTTCTGGGTTGCGTAATACACCAGTAATCTTCTAGCCAGCCTCTTACTTATTTACTCTTCCCCAGAAAGAAAAACTCACTCATCCTAAACTGCAATGTCCTCTTAAAGGTACAGACCTTTTAAAGAATCCTTCTTATAATTAACTCTGCCCCACCCCCCACTCCCCTCATATATCCTCTTCCCCAGAATTAGACATATATGTTTCAGGTTTACTCCTAGGAGAGAGACACACACACAAGAAAAAAGGTCTCTTGAAAAAGTATGAACAAAGGTCATTCATTTAAATTCATTCATTTAAATACACACCCTTGCAGGCCTGGGAATCATATTCCCAGGCCAATGAATTTTTGCTCCCTCCGCCAGTTATTGGACAATTGGAAATATTACCCAAAGACAGCATGTTCCCATTAGACCTAACTCACAGGTTTTGGCTGTTCTTACTGGTGCTGTCCCTGCCCAGATGAAACCATGGCTCTGGCAGGAGAGAACATATGGTGACCTCTGCTGCTGGCAATTTGGAATAGCCAGTATTGCTTGAAGCTGGTCACGGCCTCTCCTCACTGGCCCAGATGAAGGAGGATCAGGAGAAAGACCATGGTGACTATGGCTGCTGGTTGCCTAGGCAGGCAAGCGGTGGATGTGGCGCTGTTGCCTAGCTTTTGCCTTGCTTTGTACTGCAGTTCTGGCCCTGATAGAGACACGGTCCAGCCAGGGAGACTATTGGTGCAATTATTTTATATTTGGTATTTTTAATCTGTAAATGTACTGTACTGTCAATCAGCCTTTGATGTTTTTTTTTCCCAGATGAATGTGTGTGGGACCTGTTTTCTCTGTGGTTACTGAAGAGTTAATTGTTAGCGGAGTTCTGAGTATAAGCAAAACCCTGTCACAAATCTTCCTAGATATTTATAGAGTTGAAGATGTTCCATTCTCCTCCCAGTTTAAAACAATTAGAGGAATATAGATCTGTCCAAGGATAAGTAATACTGGGAAACGTGGCTTTTCTCATCTTCTTAGTATATATTTTATTGATTTTTGTATAGGACATATAAGATATTTTATTTGAGAAAAGTTTGGCTCTTATGAAAGTGCAGAAAGTTTAAATGAATGAACAAAAAGTTCAGCCTGAAAAGCTTCTAATGTGGGCTAGGGAAAATGAAAATGACTGGCATGTTACCAAGAAAAAGCTCTAGCTCTAAGTTAAACATAAAGGGGGAAATATAAAAAAGGATTTGCAATTTCTGGTTAATTTCTCCATCTTAAAATATTCACACATAAATTATCACCTAATCTTTTATGAAAGGTGTATTCTGAGAGATGTATTGCTTTAATAACTGGTCCCTATGAATGTTAGAAGACTTGAAATAGGGAAGACTAGTCCTCAGTAGCTAATGGGCCCAGGAGGCCTATATACTTAGGCAGTACACTTGATTGTGACCGAGGCATAATTGGGATATGAGTTTGTATGTATAGCAACCATGGACTGAAAATGATATATCTTATTTAATAGCTTCAAAATAGGGGCAACACTGAGCTCTGGTACTTTCCCTTTCATTTATCGGAGCTATGTCCCAGCGCTCCTTGAAAACAAAAGCTATGACTATTTTACTTGACAGACAAACACACACAAAAGTACCAAGATTAATAAGATTAACTAGGAGGAAATCAAGTCTGAGTCTATGACACATTAACTCTTCTCTTTCTGTTCACTGTTTCAGATTTTAAGGCCAGCCCGGGCCATTGTGATAATCTAGTCTGAGCTCTTGCTTAACACAGGCCATAGAATTCCTCCCAGTAATTCCTGCATAATGACTGAACCAGGTCTGCAGTGCAGAATCCTGCTTTTCCGTGCTCCCCCAGGCTGCCTGGTGCTTTGCCCCCCAAACCCAGACCTGTTCTTCAGCATTGAGTTTCTCCTTCTATTTTCCTCTTGACTGAGCACAGCTGGTTGACACAGACCTGAAAAATGTGATGCTATCATAACTCTGATTTTTAAAAACCATGTTCTGACAACGGATTGCGGTGAGGTTACCAGTGTGTCAACCCCAATGTTGTTAGTTGTGCTTACAAAAGCTGAAGGGGAAAGGTTAGAAAAGTTGATGTTTATCAATTAAAGGCTGGTACTAAAGGTCATAAAAGTTGATGAAATAGGTCGGTGGGAAAAATGTATTTTTTTCTTCCTAACATAAACTTCAGGATAAAAGGATTTCAGCCAAGCTTCTCTCTTCTTAAAGACAATCCAACATTTTCCTGAAAAATCAAAGCACCAACATCAACATTTTTTTCTTAATCATTTGAGTCTTCGGAAAATAGATTTGTTGGTTATACATCCTTTTCAGATTTAGGAAAGTCTAGGATAATCTGCTTCATACTTTAACTTACCTGGGAGAGAGTGGATGTATGGCTAAGTTTCTGTCCAGAAGACTTTTCCAGTGGATGTGTGAGAGGACAATTGGAACTGGATTCTGCAGAACAGTCTATGTGAAGGCCTGTGGGATCAAACTGAGTTTTCATGTTCACACTAACAAGTAATTTCTGAGCTGTCCTCCCTGGAATGTACTAATTAAAGCTTGATGAAAAATATGGAAACATTTGTCTGAAACTTTTTTTTTTTAAATAAATGGTGATCAGATCTAGTATTCAGTGTTGAATCCTGAGAAGTGCTGAGCACCTGCAATTTCCCTTGAAGTCCGTAGGAATTCTGGCAGTCAGTGATCTGGGGTGATACATCATAGGAATTATGACACTTGGTTCATCTCGAGTTTAGGCCCTAATTGTTTTATATGGTCTACATCAGCTACCAGCCAAAGAAAAAGTTGTCTTAACTGTCTCAGTGGCCCATGAGTCAGGTTTTTTTTGTTTGTTTGTTTTTTTTGTTTTTGATCAGCAAATCAGGACATGATTAAGTACAGTGACCATATGTCCCGTTTTGGCCAGAACAGTCCCTTTTTAAGCCCTGTCTTGGCTGTCCCAACTTTTTTTTTTTGGCAAAACTGGGTATTTGTCCCATTTGCTTTTGCCAAGTGGTCATCATGGCATGTTACCAAGAAAAATCTCTTGGACAAAAGCACAGTTTTGCAACCCCTAGCAGTGTGTGGAGCAACGTGTGGGAGGGAGGGGAGGCAAGTGGCAATGCCAGCCCTGCATGGGAGGGAGGGATCGGGAGAGAGGGTCAGGCTGGGCCAGCCCCACGTGGGCGGGAAGCAGGGGGTCTTGGGCCCACACCACATGCAGTGAGTTGGAAGGGGCCTAAGGCCAGCAGTGGGAGGGGGGCTCTGGCTGGTCCCGTGTATGCGGGGGGCAGAGAGGGATCTCAGGCCAGCCCTGTGTGGTGTCCCATTTTCCCTTTGGGAAAATATGGTCACCCTATGATTAAGAGACACTTAATTTAAAATATTATGCCCTGCACTGATCTGTATAGGCCGATCTTTCTTTGCCCCGCCCCTCCAGTTGATTTCAGTGGAACTTTATTCCCACAAAGATCCCCGCTGAAGTCAGGGGGGTCCACCTGTGCAGAACAGTTTGCAAGATTGGAGCCTTCCATTGTAAACAAATATTTCTTCACCTGAGTCATTAATACCAGAGGGTTTTATAACTGATTTTATATATCTATATATTGTGTAAAAAATCCTTTTTACTTGAACTATTTATGCCATCTCTCTGTCTTTCTCCTTCTACAATGAAATTTTATTTAAGTCAATTTCATCTTTGTTTCATAGTCCATTTCATTGTGGGTTCTCAGTGCCACAATGTTTTGATCACAGATAGTACAGAGAATTCTTTATAAAGTAGTCTGTCCATTGGATTTTTTTTTAAATGGAAACATTTCTGTTGGGCTTGGGTTTGGTAAAAGCTTGCTACTATAAAATCAAATTTTTGGGCCAAATTTCAATTGATAGTATCCCTTCAAATTATGCAGATGTTACAAGAGTGTTTTAGCTGAAATCCCATCCCTGAATCCCCCAACTCCTCAATTCTCTGACCTGAATACTTCATGGGAATTTTCCCCACCTGCCTGAGTTTAATTTTGGTGGGAGGAAAAGCTTGGGGAGGCGAGAAAGAGGAACAGAGCGAGGGTGGTGGGTCAGACACATTGGAAGCTGAAGTTAGTGAGATGAACTGAAGTTCTTTGTAGGTAATAGACACTGTGGCTGGATGCCCTTTCTTTAACAGGTAAAATTTCTCCAAATAATTTTAAATCTCATTTCAATAGGAGCCAGAGAGCGTTGTTTCTTACTGACAGGATCCTTAGAATTCCACAAATAAACATCTTACTTAAATAGTCTGTTGCCTGAAGGTAATTGCTACTATTCTGTGTAGTCTACTATCCTTTAATGATTAAGGCCCAGTCCTGCAATCCTTACTCTCAGGAGAAGCCCTGTTGATTTAATCAGGACAGCTCATGTGAGTCAGGGTTACAGGAGTGATCACAGATACTATTTGACAGCAACATGTAAATAAGCCCCAAATTATGTCTGTTGGGCTCCTGTTTATGCCCATCAAATTCTGCTTCACAGTACTGCCTGCTGTGGGCTTAATTTTTTAATCTGGTCCAAATAGTAAATGAGCACAAATTTGCACTGTTCTAAATATACTGAAGAGTTTGATGAATAATCTATATTTACCAGATCGCTTACCATCTTGAATTTCAATGCTATTTAAGAATGCCCTCATATGTAATTTCTCCTTCCTTTCCACCCCTCCAGTGCTTATGCAGAGGGATGTTTCTTCAGCAATCTATGCTTAGGGAGTATAATTTAAACATATGTGGGGCGGGGGGAGGTGTCTGAGGTTTCAGGATTATTTCATACCTACTTGATTTGTGATTTTTCCCTTTGCTAGGGCTCTATACGCTCAGTGCCTGACGTGCAATTTACTGATGCTAGTGGTAATTTTGCAGTGCAAAGGCACAGCAAGGTGCAGAGAAGAATAATTTTGTCCTGTTTAGATCCCTGTGTGCCACTTGTCCATTTCCTTCCCCAGGATTTTCATGCAGACTCAGAATAATGATCACATCTGAGGACCCCAAAGTAAACAAGAGTCTAACAGCACTTGGTTTCATCTCAAAAAGAGAGTGCATAATGGCTGGGCTGGAAGTTTTTCGAAAAGGGAAAAAATGAATTGTTCTTGGTTCCTAGGGTTATTTTATCAGCTGAATTTCTTACAAGTGCAATAAAAACCATAATTAAGCATAAAAATGTGTATGTGGCAGCGGGGCGGGGTGGGGGGAGGAGACAAAGTGAGTTGTTGCAATCTTGCTCAAAACCACACCATTATCTTACAATTTCTGGACCCTGTTTGACTACAAAAGTTCTTTCTTCCTCTCTTCTTCCCTTCAGTGCTCTATATTACTGTCATGTATAGCTTTGCCTTTTCTGTAATGACAGAAGCACACAGAACATCAGAAGTCAGAGCTGCCTTGGAAGGTTTGATATTAATTGCACAGAACATTGCTACTCAGAGCACAGAGCAGCATGACTGACAACTCTGGCTCAGAAACGATTTGAGCAATTTTCTCGTTGCAGTGGTGATTATGGCATGGAACATTATGTAGCTCATTTAGGAAGCTTATATTTTGGAGATTTTTATTATTGTTTAGAACAGTTTTTTTAAAGTCTGATAGAAAAAAATGATTCTCATTTTTGGATTTCAATTAGATTAGGAAATGTTAATAGTTCTTGTCCCCCCACTTCAAAGCCCCCCCTCCCATCCCCCCTCCACCTATAAATTCTGCATTCCAGTACTCCCAGATGCACTGGATGGTATCTCATAGGCTGCCTTCCCTTTTTTGGTTTGAAATGTCAGAATGAAGAGTTTTCTTAATTTAATGGCTAGCCTAAGGGTAAAATCTATTACTAAACCAATCCAAAGGATGGCTCACTGCCTGGTGATTAATTCCTAATGTTTGAGCAGGACCTTGAATCTTTGCTTTCTTTTTGGCTCAGACATGAGGAACGCAAAGTGGCAAAAATTAAAATTAATGCCACTGAAGTTTCTGAGGGGGAATAACCTGAAAGAAAAAGGCTCAGTTTATACACAAATGAAAGGGGTTTTGGAGATGGAAGCCCCGGTTCTCAGTCCTAGCTGAGGTCTGCTCAGCTCAGGATGGGGGAGAGGGCAAAGACCACCTTTGCACTCCATATCTTCTGGAACCAGTTCAGAAACCAGCAAAGGGCTGCTTTCTGTGTCCTCAAGGGGCTGTTCTGGTAGCCAAGAATGGCAAGGGCAAAACAGTGCTCTTTCCCCAGTTATACCATGTATACCAGGGGCTGCCAGGGAAAGTGGTATAGAACCACTGCATTGCTGTGTGCCACTGAAGAATATCCCATATGTGGAGGGTGCTGGGAGTGGTGCTTTTGGAAGAATTTCAGAAATTGTTCTTCTAGAGACCAAACTGAATGAGAACAGCTATTTTCCCATTCTAAAAAGGGTAGATACATTTTTCCTCTTATCAACTACAGTATATTACAACTTATTGACATGGATCTAATTTCTGCCATGTTATTGGTGATCCAAATACTTAATGGCTTTAGATGGTCAGAGTGTTATGGAAAAGTGTTTGTCTACATAAAGTACTCTCTCTGGCATTTTGGTCTATGCGAGCACGCAAACACAATATGGCTTTCTGCAACTAAAGGAAACTCAGTATGCTGCTAGTGAATGATGTGCATTCCAGACACTAAAGCCAGTTTGCACATCCCGTTCAGCTGCCCTTTTGAGTCACTCAGCTTTCTTCCTCGCATTTTCGTAAATGCCTGGGACAACTGGCATTATGTTGCTCAAGAAGGGATACTGTGTTTAGATTGCATAAATAGTACTCTTCATTAGTGTGTAAACCCCTCTTTCTTATCAAAAGGGCTGAGGAGAAAGGGTTGAAATTCAGCACTCAGATTCGTAATTATTTTTGGCAACATAATGACTCAGCTGAAAAGCAGTTCCAGCATCTAAGGTTGTACTAATGTCATTTGTTTTCATTTCAAATGTGCTATATTGAGAGTTGGTAATAATGTTTGGAAGCTACAGAGAGAGGAATCTAATTTGAGAGGAAACTCTGTAGTAGGACTGCCTCTTCAGCTAGTTGGGCTTGGAAAACAATTTGTGCTGGTTTGCTCCTTTCCTCTTATCTCTTCCTTCCTTCTCCTTCAGCATCGGAGGAATCACTAGCTAGAACCCTCTTTTGTCCATAAACTTCTACTTATTCCAGAGATCAGTTAAACCAGATTATATTTTTTAGTAGAATTACAGTATTGGATGGATGGGTAAAGATGGCCCCCAAAGGCTCTGACTCCTCCCTTGGGGGGAACGACCCCCTGGTTCAGGAAGTAAATTTGATGGAAAGTTCAGGGGGTATGTCCTGCGAAGCAACACCATTAACTGGAAGGGAACTGCCTCTGAGTCTGTATGCTCTTCCATAATGGATTGTTGTGGCTCTTTTCTTTTTCCTGGACTTGTGCTTGTGGCGCTGTATGTGAAAAGTTGAGTCAGGTACGAAAGGCAAAGTGTGTTGGAGAGTAGGAAAAATGGCACGTGACAAATGGATGGGAGAGCACCAGATGTGGGCTTGATAAGCATTTGTGCTTGTTCCTGTGTAAGGGATGGCATACAGTTATGCTGCCCCAGCAGGAGCTCCAGAAAAGAATTGTGGCTCAGGCCCCAAGAAGTGGGTCTCTTTCTTCTGTTTGTCCAGTAGAGTCAGAGATGTGGGTAGAGGGAAGAGCGGTGCGCTATTAGGTCATCTCTTCCATCCCTCCCTGCTATTCCAGGACTTTCCCCTATTATGTACTTGCTACTGTTTGCTCTGCTTGTCTAGCTACTGCAGGATGGTGCTGTCCCATCACTCCCCTTGGTACGCTATCTCAGAAACGCCTCATGAGCCACAAATCACAATAATACAGGAAACCTCTTCTGCCCTGGAGACCTTTAAGAAAAGCACGTAGCGCAAGGTGTGTGGGACTTCCCTTTCTGAGTCAGTCAGATGCAGGGGAAAAACCAGTGAGTGCTCAGCAGCCACCTGCCAGTCAGCAGTTTGGCAATGGTAGGTGCTGGGGGGAGGGGTTGGAATGGGGGGCAGGAAGAGATAGAGTGAGGGTGAGGTATGCTCAGGGAAGAGAGCAGAGCACGGGGTGGGATGAGGGGGTGAGGGTGGGGCCTTGGGGGAAAGGGTGGAGTGGGGGCAGGGCCTCAGGGTACAGTGGGGGTGGAGCACCCACCCGGACAGAAGAAAGTCGGTGCTTCTGCCTAAGGTGCTTCTTAATAGGGTAGGAAAACAGTATGCTCCCCTTAGGGCTTTCCTCTGTCTTCAGTCTTCCTTTTTGTTTATCACTTCTCCTTCCAGTCGTTACAAAACTCTCACCTCGTTGTTACACACAGGCCACAACACCTCTTAAACTGTCTTAGTCCGTCTTGTTTTGTTCAATTCCTTGACGCACTTTCTCTCTGCTGTTGACTGTACAGATGATTATTCTGACGATGTCCTGTTGATGACCTGTTGACAGTCAGGTATCTACTTGGACCTACCTCATGATACAGTTGCACCACTGAAGATGCATGTGTTGTTTCTGCCTGCCACTCTTGTTGGATCTTTAGGGACCTTAAGGAAGCTTTAAATTACTAGTCATAGATGGGAGCACAATCTGAAGGGCAAATGGCTGTCATTTTACTTTGAGATCTGGCAGACTCGTCTGTTGGACTATAAGTTAAGGAGGAGAGGAATGCCTTGCAACAGATATACTCAGGAGTGAATGAGGGAGAGAGAATAAATGACACAGCCTACCTTAAGTGAGTTATTTAAGTCATTTAATTATTTTTGTGCCATCTGATGTAATGAACTCAGTTCAATTTAATTATCAAACATACTGTTGCATTTTGGAGAATTTTCGATGTAATTCCATTGTTTTTCCTTTGAGGCTACCTTTGTGTTGTCTTACTAAAGATAGAATATGAATGACACATCTTTTAAGGTTCAGTGAACCCTATCAAAAGACATCTATAACACTACTCAGTGTTTGTTTAGTGCAGTTTTCTTAATTATAAAGTATTCTTTGCTTAGCACAACAATTTCAAGGCAAAAATGGCATAACACTTACATTGAGACTGAAAATTGTACTTTCAATCAAGAGCATTAAAGCTTTTTGTTCCCTTTGTTTGCCATGGACTGCAACATTCTCATGTCTGCACCTCCTGAGGAATGAATGACTTGGAAACTGTAGTAATCAATCCTTCAAATGTTTTGATAGATCAATAAAAATACAGTCAGTTTCTAATATGTTCCATAATCAAAATGTCAGTTTACTTTCTTACTTTCAGATTTGATATGAAATATTAGGTGCATGAATGCACAAATAAAGCCTTTGGGGACAAATTCAACAGTTTGTTTATATTTATTTATTTTATTTATTTATTACAACTATGCATCAGTTATTGATGATATCTAGTTTCCTCCATGGGTGAATATTTTCCATATTTCTTTACGTAATGAGTAAAATGTATGACAACAGATACACCACGGAGGGGGTAAATAAACCCTGTCTAAAGGCTGGCAAGAAAGAAATGAATTTTATCCTTCTGCTGCTTGCTGTGAGTGCAGGGATTTGCTGGGTTGCTGTGTTAGTCGGCTGTGTAGAATGAATGATTACCTCCCAGTATACTAAAAAGGGATGTGCCAAGGGCATTAGAGGTTCAATCAGGCAGAAAGAGTCAGGAAGGATCTCCAGGTCTGTGGCTGTGAGAAGAACCAGGAGGCCGAGTGCTGTTTTTTCATTTTCTCTGGAACTTTGCTGAAGCAAACCACGTGCTAGATCTTTGTGCTTGGCTTTGGCCGGAGGGAGGTCTTGTCGGGTTTGTGTTTATCCACACAGGAGCAATACCCTTTCACACTTACTTATTTGTGTTGCTATACCCACAAAGGTATTTTAACTCCATTTAGATATTCAAAATTCTTTCCTTTCCCGATTCGGTTGTTGCACAAAACATTTCATGTGGGTAGAGTATTCCATAACTGTCCACTATGAAGTTTCTTGCATATCTCTCTGAAGGAATCTCAAACTATTAGGGGTTAGGATGAGGCACTTATTGGGGCAGATTAATCTTCAGCAGGGTTTCTTGCATCCTCCTCTGAAGCTTCTGGTGCCGACCAGTGCAAAACTAGGATACTGGGCTACTTGGACCACTCTTCTGGTCCATTGTGACAATTCCTATGTTCCTATTCTGATATGGTTGTACTTGCTACCTGCCAGAGAATATGCTACCTTGACTTCTAGTATCTACTTTTCTTCATAAAAAATGCTTGATTCATGTATGTAATGCATACACACAAACACATGTTAGGGTTTTTTATGATTTTTGTTTTTACTGCACCAATTTAACATAAATTGCTCACAAAACACATCTTTTAATTGCTCAGGAGGTATCTGAAAATATTCTCTTCACTATATGTGATGTGCTCTCAAGCTCAATTTCCCATAGCCATTCTGTCTAATTCATACCAATTAAAGGTAGGTAGCTGAGGTACTTACGTAGTTTTATTCCTTTAAAAATGTTGAAAATATATTGTCCTTGATTTATGATGGTGCTTGTATAAATTGGGCAAACATCCAGAGAAAGTCTATGCTATAGATGCCATTTATGGCTAAACCGCTCTGTACATCACTCAGGCATAACCACATTTAAAGTCAGTGGAAGTTAAACGGCTCCTCACGTTTGAATATATTGAAGTATTTCAGCATGTTTTTCTCTTTACGGGGAGCAAAGCTGTAATCTTCATAGGACCACTGTCATCATGTATTTAGTGAATACATTAAAAATGTGTTAATTGCGTGTAAAACAAGAAGGTTCCATTTTACAGTTTAGGGTGCACACTGCATTTATGCCAGTATAACTTTAGGTTAAAAATACATATATACAGAGAATTGAATGGGAAATATGATCCGGGTGCACAACTGTTCAAAGCATATTATTGGCCTTACAGTTGTAAGGCAGCCCAGCTTGGCATGTTATCCGAAATCATGCTTGTCTATTTCCTGACATTTTTGCCATTCCTGTTATACTAATTGAATTATTATCTTTTTTTAGGGTGATTTATTTTCCATTGAATTGGAATAACTGTGCCACGGGGCTCCCTCCTATGCATTAACATTCAGCTACAAGGTCTCAAACATCTGGGTGTTGGATAGTTTTTTTGTTCTCCAGACACTCTTCATAAATATTTAACAGATAAAATAATTAAAGAACGATATGATTCACCAGCTGTGGCACCATTCTACAGCAGCACAATTTCCTCTCTGACTACCTGACTCCCCCCCCCACCCCTGCATCCCGACCCTTGTCCTTTATGTAATCGCCTCCAGGGTAAGTCCAGGTAAAGCAGCTCATAATCAGATAAAACAAGCAACACTGAAAGTAAATAAACTATCCAAGGTCATTTTATGTTGTGTTCTAGTCAATTATCATGGGGGGGGCGGGGGAAGAAGGAAGGAGATTCCCGAAGCTAATGTCTATAAATAAATAGGTTGACGGGAAAGATGTTGGCTGTAAGCTCTTCAATAATTCTCTTTGTAAGTTACTTGAGATCTAGTTCTTAAACAATGTTGCACTAAAACTTCTCTCCATGGCTAATGAAGCATTTTACATGTTATCCAGTTCTTGAAGGTTATTTGTTGCGCACAACTCATCTTCTTGAGGGAGATCGGGACAGCTAGTCTTTTTGTTTACAGATCAACTGCATGCTTTTTGCAAAATCACACATTTTTAATGCAATATTTAGATTAATAGATTTAAGACCACATCTAGTCTGACCTCCTGTATAACAAAGGCCATTAAATTTTCACCCTGTTTCCCCTGTATTGGGCCCCCAAAAATGTGTGACACACAAACTGTCAATTTGTCCTTTTAAAACTTTCAGCCTTTTTTCAGAAACAGGTAAACTTTGCAAGTGGATATAAATGAAGTTGTCCCTGCTCTTCATATGTGGAGTCAGCATCTATCTTTGATTCAGTTCATAAGCTTGGGGAAAGAGGCCTGGACTTCCTTCTCTTGCAGCATACTGGAATTATTTGAACTTGGCATATTGATGAGATTAGTTAATTGGTATGGGAGGGGGGTAGAAGGAAACAATATATTTTCCCCAAGACAGAGAGAAATGTTTGTGTGTACTGTATTTAAAACTTTCAGCCAAAAAACAATTTTTAATAAAGAGAATGGAAAAATAAAACATGGGGCAGAAAAAGATCAAAACCATGTCTAATTTCAAAATATTGCCATAAAAGTACCATTGGATGATTAATTTTAGACTGGATGCTCACAAAAAATGAAATTCATCCCTGTGCAGCAGGCTTGAATAACAAAAAAGCACTTAAATTGCACTTAAACTCTATCTTGAAGGGTTAAGTAGGGTATAGATCTGCAGCTGGCAGGTGTGAATTTTGCCCCAAATAGGTATGTCACTTCTGGCCTAAAGAATAACTTTCTTTGCCCCTACTTATTTGTGCTCTTGAGTCTCCCATTCAAACTGGCATTTTGTCTTTAGCAATGAGCAACAGAAAGTTTATCCATTACTTATGGCCCATTTAAGCCCTGTTAAGTACATAGTCCTTTTGCTGGCCCTCTGCTCAGGAGCGAATTTTACCCTCAATTCCTGTAGATGCCAGAAGTAAAATTTCTTCCCTAATCTGGTATGTGATGTATAAATGGTAACCACATGAGTTGCTCTCTTCCATTTCAACCAATACTAAAATTGCCACCATCTTTGCTCATGATCAATGCCAGTAGACTTTATTAATTCCTCTCCAAGGGCTCCTTCTGTAATTTTTCCTATGGTATGGTAGTTAGCTTTTCCTGAATCCTCGCCCCTTGAGTGAGTTCTGGAAGCATAAAGTGTCCAATCTAGTTGATCCACAGAGTGGAGATAGAGGGCTTGATTACTACATGCACTAGACAGATCATACACCAGTTTTGCTTCATTAAAATCAATAGCATTACTCTGCTTTGAGCAGAGGGTTGGACTAGATGATCTCCTGAGGTCTCTTTCAACCCTAATCTTCTGTGATTCTGTGATTGCTATGGTGCAAAACTGGAAAAGCTCACTGATGAATCAACCCCATATAGATGTAATATGGAGTCCAATTAGCTATAAATGATACACTTGTGGCAGAATCATACCATATATTGCTGAGATAAAACTCCCATTGGCTAATGTCACCAATATGTTGATTTAGATGGGCTATTATTTGGATTCGGTATTTTTTCAAAGTACTGTAAGCACATCCTGTACAGTATGAAGAGTGAGGGCTTTTCAGATGCCAGCTGTGAAGCCCTTTGCAAGCTTTTGAGAAGGAGAAGCAGATTGGCATTCAGTTCTTTATTTATAATCCCTTTAACAAGATGGCATGGGTAAAAATTCAAATTAATGAGTTGTAACAGAAACTTCATTTTCTCTTTTCACAAGTCATCATCATGAATCATTAAGCTGCTCTTGCTTTTTAAGAACCCAGATATTTTTGATGAATTGGATTGTTAAGCTGAAAATTAGGAATGGTGCTGGAGTGTGGGTTTTCAGAAAACTTGCTCTCTTAAACACTCCATCTGCAGTGGCTACTGCTTCCAAATATCAACATCTGCCAACACTTACCAAAAAGTAGTATGTGACACACCGCAGGATTTATTTTTCCTGTGCTAGATTGAATGCTCTGGATGGAAGTCCTGACTAACCGGTATTTCTGGCTGATCCTGCAGAATGAAGACAGAGCTCCTGTATTTTTCCTTTAGAAATAAAAGCTGGCCTGTTTCTTGCAACTTTCTGCCATGTTTGCAGCACTGACTCTACGGAGGAAAGCAGATTTTTTCCCTATCTGTTCAATGTGAGAGCCTTTTACAAAAGATTGTTTTCCTTTCTCTATTTCCCATTCCCAGAATTTTGCACCTGGGAATGGAATTCATTTACTTTGTGGACTAATGTCTTTCTTGTGGTGGCTGGCAGTAAACCTGGGCAGAAAATGGCTTTCCTGTCCCTTGAACAATTTTGGGATTTTTGCAAATTTTCCCATCCCAATTTGAGATGAAGAGTCGAAATCTCAAAAATTTTTGCAAACCAAAAATCCAACATTTGTTTTCATTATAAGGGCAGAGGAGACCAATGTGATCATCTAGTCTGACCTCATGCATAACAGAGGCCAGAGAACCTTCCTTAATTATTCCTGTTTGGACTGGAGCATATCTTTTAGAAAAACTTGCAAACTTTCCAACATCTTTGGCAAATTGTTCCTATGGTAAATTACACTCACTTTAAAAATCTGTGCCTTATTTTGAATGTGAACTTTTCTAGCTTCATCTTCATCCCTTTGGATCTTGTTAGAACTTTGTCTGCTAGACTGAAGAGCACATTATAAAATATTTGTTTCCAGTGTAGGTACTTACAGATGGTGATCAAGTCATCCATTATCCTCCTCTTTTTTAAGCTACATAGATTGGGCTCCTTGTGTCTCTCAGTATAAAATATGTTTTCTAATACTTTAATCATTCTCATGGTTCTTCTCTGAACACTCTCCAATTTATCAACATCCTTCTTGAATTGTGGACACCAGAACTGGACACAGTATTCCAGCAGTGGTTGCACCAGTGCCAAATATAGAGGCAGTTTAACCTCTCTCCTAATTGAGAGTCTCCTGTTTATACATCCAATGATCACATTAGCCCTTTTGTCTATAATGTTGCACTGGGAGCTCAGGAACAGCTGATTATTGCAGTGTCCCACGTCTTGAAGCTACCAGGACTATAGCCCCAGCCAAGGCATCACCCATGGGAGCTCTGATCGGTGGATTGCCTGGCTCCACCGATTGGTCCAACCACATTATTTCAGACAGGAGGAGGAACATAAAGTTTGTCCAAGCAACAGGATGGTTTCCTGGTGTCGCTGCATTGGACCCTGCTTGTGCCTGCCTCCTGCAACCTTCCTGCTCTGCTCCTGGCTCCTGCCTTATCCCACCATGCTTGAGCCTTGCTTCTCTTCCTGTCCTTACCCCTTGCCTCCAATCCTCAGTGACCAGTCCTGGCTCTAACCCTGGCCTCTGACTTCTGAACCTGACTCCAGCTTGGCTCTGGCATTTGGCATCTGACCTCAGCTCTGACCCTCAGCTTTGATTCTTGGTTCTGACTTTGGCTTACCCCTGGCTCTGGTAACTGGCAATTGACTCTAGTGCTGACCCTTGGCTTTGTTCCCCAACCAGTATGCTTGCTCTGCCCATTGGACCTGACTGCCTACATCCCAGTCCATAACAATTATTCACTATGACCCCTACATCTTTTTCAGAATCACCACTTCCCAGGAGAGAGTCCCCCATCCTGTAAGTGGGGCCTACATTCTTTGTTCCTAGATTTATACATTTACATTTGGCCATATTAAAATGCATATTGTTTGCTTCCGCCCAGCTTAGCAAGTGATCTAAATTGCTCTGTATTTGTGACCTGTTCTCTTTGTTATTTACCACTCCCCCAATTTTTGTGTCATCTGCAAACTTTATCAGTGATGATTTTATGTATTCTTCCAAGTCGTTGATAAACATGCTAAATAGCATACAGCCAAGAACAGATCTTGCAGGACCCCACTATAAACACACCTGCTCAATGATGGTTCCCCATTTACAGTTACATTTTGAGACCTGCCATTTAGCCAGTTTTTTACTCATTTAATATATGGCATGTTCATTTTATATCATTCTAGTTTTTTACTCAAAATATCATGCAGTACAAAGTCAAAGCCTTAGTCAAAGTCAAAGTCTGAGTATACTACATCAACATTATTACCTTTATCAACCAAACTTGCAGTCTCATCAAAAAAAGATCTATCTTCCATAAACCCGTGTATATTGGAATTAATTATATTACCCTCCTTTAAATTTAGAAAAAAAATGTGACCTGGTAATTGACACATTTCATTTCAATTTTGACCTTTCAATTTTTGTTTATATTTTTAACTATAAGTGAAGTTAAATTCCAGAACAAAAATTCATTTCAACCCCAATCTGGAACTTTTTCATTTTGAAACGATCAAAACAGGATGCTTGAATAACTCCAAAACATTTTTTTTCCAAAATGGAAAACTCAATGACCTTTTCTCACAAAGACTTTTGGTTTCAACAAATTGGCTTTTTGTGACCCCCCCCCCCAAATTAATAAAAAAATCCTGACCAATGATATTTAGTATACTCATGAAAAGGCTACATTGTATTCCAAGTTCTACTTTACCAGATGGCCCAAATAACCCCATCTTCCAGGGAAATAAATCATCAGTTTGGTAACTTCCCCTGCCCTTGTGTCTCCCGCCCATAAGATCTTTGGGGCTCATTCCACCAGAGATAAGGAACACGTAGGATATTAAAATACCAGCTTTATTAGGAGGAAACTGCTACCTGGTCATCTCTACATTCTTTTTCTGAACATTAGAAATTTGCGTTGCTGTCTGCCAGACACAAATTTCAGGTAACAGATCCTTCAATCTGTTTACAATGAGTTTCAGGATGAAGATGTATGGATTAAAATAAAAAAGTATACGAAGGGATATAAACCTTTTCCTTCTGGGAAGAAGTAATTTTTGAGTTCAGCTAGACTTTACAGCATCTCTTTCTGTCTCAAGCTAATTCAACTTCGAGAAGTTTTCTCAGTGATCACTTTTGTTTCTGCTATAGCTGCCTCTCTTATCTTTATTTGTACTGACTATTTCTGCATCTGTTCACTATCTTATTATACTGCCTATGTGGTTGGTGACTGCCTGCTACCTCCCATGACTTCTGCCTAGAGAAGTGAATCCATCACAGGTGAAAAAGAAAATTAGTTTTCTGGCCTGTAATTTTGATTTCGTTTAGTACGGCTTCACTGATTGAAACAGACTCTCCTTATGACTAGTATCTAGTATTCCGATGGGCCTGATCCATAACCCACTGACTTTAGTTGTCTTTGGACTAGGCTTTATATATTTAGTTTAGCTTCTATTGTCTTCCTGCAAATCATGACAAGATGGGATGTCAAATTAGGGCTTAAATAGAATTTAAGTAGTTAGAGACCTTGGGCTGGTTCTTCGCATGAGGGTGAATTTCTCCTAAAAATCCTGAAATGTTACTAACTGTACCCAACACATGCTGCATGCTTTTCAGCTGATCATGCCTAGACTTTTATTCTGCATCTAGATACGGTTTTATTTCGTAGCCTCTGAAAAAAAATATACATGTCTGGACCAGGAATTAAACTGAAATTGAGAGCAAATGCTTGTGATACGCTTCTAAAAAATTGGACCAAATCTGAATTCTTTGAGGGCAAAACTGATCCTTTGTATTTAAAAAAAAAAAAAGGCATGGGCTTCATGTCTGTGCACCACTTATGTCCTAGTTAAGTGGTGCATGGGATTTGTGCTGGACCTCTGCACAGGGGAGAATTTCACCCTAAGCATATTGTAGGTAGCACAATTCATTCTTGTCAAAAACAATTTGTGGAACCTCCTTCTTCTCCGCCGGTATCTCCTTGGCATGCAAGTAACCTAAACTGGATTTAAAATATTAATCCTACTTTTATTTAATCTTGTGTTTTTAGGATCTTATTTAGAATCATAGAATCATAGAATATCAGGGTTGGAAGGGACCTCAGGAGGTCATCTAGTCCCACCCCTTGCTAGTTTATAGCTAGCATTTAGCAAGGATTTCTGATGATAGCTACCACATTTTGTTGGGTCCTTACCAGGCTTTAAAGTTATGGACGTTATTGAAACTATTGCTCAGTTCACGGTGAGAGGCATTTCCCTTCATTGTTTATGACTTCTCATCCTCAAGTGGTGTAAATCTGTTTTAATTCTGTTACAGTCAATGGAGTTACACTGATCTGTGCTAGCTGAGGATCTGGCTCCATGAGTGCAGGCTTATATTTTGCTTGGTATAATATATAACCCCTCAAGCAGTTCATTTCTGCCTGGAAAAGTACCATTTTTTTAGCCCTCCTTTTTTCCTCATCTAGTGTAATATTTTGCTCCAGGCTATTTGTAGCCACTTCTAATTCTTTTGGTAATGTAATTTTAGGAAAGAATAACTTAAACTGCTTGTGTTCTGAAGAGAATCAGGATTTATACAAGTTCACATACAAGGCTGCAAAAGTTCTGTTTGTGGTTGCAAGATCAGAAATAAGCATTTTGCTAATTATTTCTACATTTCACATTCCAATTGAACTTTCTAATTTTCTTTAAATGCCCGGCTGATAGTCTGACAGCCGTATTGCCAGATTCGTAATAGCTTCACTTTGGCCTAAGTAAGGCATACTCTATTATCACAGATTTTTATTAATATCATATTTCACCTTACAAAGGTTTGTAGCCTCTCATTAGCTGGTTGATTTTCATAGTCTTATTTTTCTTCTTTCTAAATTTGCAGTTTCAGTAATTGCGGATTTTTCATCTAACGGTGTTCTTTGATTATAACACCTCTGATGGAAGAACTCTTTTGTTTCACAGAGGCCTCATTATGTTTGAACTGAGCCTGAGCTTGATCCTGAAATGGACGTTAGTGCTTTTTTTCTAGCGTGTAAGCATATTTTTTCTCTGAGTACAGAAGAGTTCATTCTCTACCTATTTGATCTCACTTGACTGCTATCCAAATTTATTATTAAATCTACAGGTGTATGAGCACTAAGAGCTGTGATCCCTATTTGGCATGAAATTGTTCCTTGAAGCAATGAATGTGGCATTATGAGAAAATCTCTGCTTGTGAGAATGCTGAGCAGAATTAGAGTAGTCTTTTGCTAGGTGGATTAAAGCTTCTTCAAAAGCCACCAAACTCTTGATCTGAGCAAAGTTTTTAAAGGCCCTAAGGCCTGGTGACAGTTTGGAATGTGATAGGTTTTTATTTGTCTAAAATAGCATAATGGGACTAAATTAAAACCCTCTGTTTGATGTAGTGGTGATATACTAAGCCCAAGAAGTAGGTGAAGTTGAAATTTTGTGATTCACTTTATTATAGATGTGATGCTGGCAGACCAGGTGCCAGCTCATGCCAAGGCCCTTAGGCCTCACTGAATACTGACAAATGCGTAGCTGGAAACCAGACTGGCTTTATCTGTGGGTTAGCATTGTTAAAATAGATTTTACGTTGATAAGAAATTATTTAGAGTTTAGAGTTGGTGAAATGCTTATAGGATGCTGCATGTAGTGAGCTCACTTATAACATCTGTAACCCATGATATAGAGTGTTTACATTAATTAATGTTTCCTTCCTGTTTGATGAGTTACACAATTGGAGAGGTTTCAGAGTAGCAGCCGTGTTAGTCTGTATCCGCAAAAAGAAAAGGAGGACTTGTGGCACCTTAGAGACTAACAAATTTATTTAAGCATAAGCTTTCATAAGCTACAGCTCACTTCATCGGATGAATTGGAGAGGTTTACAATGCAAAGTGCTGGTCCTGCATACAAGAAGGTCCTTTGAAACCAAATGAGCCGTTGAAAGAACAAAGACTCCCAATTGCCCCCCCCCCCCCCCCAGCTCACCCATGAAGAGGAGACAGGCACGGATACTTGTTCCATCAGTTTGAACTCTGGGGAACAGATGGCTGCCTTTGCCTTATGTGTAACTATTCATAACAATTTTTCCAGGGCCATCAGATCAGTTTTTTATAATCACCTTCAGCCCCTGCCCCCATTATCCATGTTCTCATAAAATTATACATCTGATGCACATATTCAATGTGAGTGATATTGTCAAACATTTTGACTTCAATCGATAGGTCTCAGGGTCATCTTAAATGTTTTCAGTTCCTTTTTGCTTAACTTTTTTATCCAACTTAGCATCCTCCTCCTCCATAACATTAAAAACTTGTGTGGTTTTCCCAGTTAATCTGGTTAGGAGGATAAGCATCATCTTATCCTGTGGGATCTTGTGCATCTCAGTCTCTTAAAGGTGGACCAGTACTCTTCTGTCCAGTCTCTTTATAAATTGAACAGACTTTCTCCCATTCCCTGGTGTTCTGGGGGGGTGCACTCATTAGCCAGGGAAGCTCCTTTTGCTGCTCCAGAATTCTGAGCTGCAATGTGTGAGCATCCATCTTTTTCTGGTGTGTCCTCTCCTCAGCTTCAGCGTTGGCTTTGACTTTTGCTATTTGTTCCATACATCTTTGGTGGGCTCTCTCCTTGATCTGTTTTCTGGCTCTCTTCCTCAGGCTCTGCATTGGCTTTGACTGCTGCTTTGGTTGCCTCAGTCTCCCTGATCTGCAGTTCTGCCATCAGTCTCTCATGCTTCCATTCTTCCTGGGCTGCCAAGTACTCCAACTGGAACTGTTCCATTGCAGCGGTCTCCATGACATCTGGGGCAGGAAGGTCATTGGATGCCTGGTCAAAACTTATGAGCAAAGCTCTCAGTTCCCAATCTGGGCCACTGGGAGTGCAGGCCGCGGTGCCTGCAGAGGGTCAATGTAAACAAACTGTCTCGCGGGCCACCAGCGGATTACCCTGGTGGGCCCCAGGTTGCCCTCCACTGTCTTAGAGCATATATGGTGCAGTTGAACAAGTTATATTGTGCATGTGCACATGGCAATTTTCTATAGTTTATATCTTGGTCTAATCTGGATGGACTTGCTTGGGAAGAGTGAAAGGCACTTTTTCATCCTCAGAACTATCCCCCCTGCTATATTTCAAGTCCCTACTCCACACTAATGAGGCACTAGAGCTGCTCAAAGAAATGGTCATAAAATTTGTTGACAATAACAGAAACTGCCTATTTTAACCAACCCCATTCTATGAAATAACTCCACTGTTTTTGCTGAAGCTTTCCAAAATAATCCAGCTTCAGGCAGAGACCAAGCCTGGAAAACTCCAGCCTGACAGATTAATTTGTCAAAGTAAAAAAAAAACAAAAAACTGAACACAGAGGGTTGTTGTCACAAGGTGAACTGGCTAGTAACAGGGTGGGACTCAGCCTCACTTGTGCCAGGTTTAGCCTGCCTGCCTCCCCAGACAGACGGAATGAGTCTAAAAGCCACATGACAGAGGGAGCATGTGACTAAGGACCAGACCTATTGGGAGCTATAAAGGTAGCTTGTGGTCCTTCAGGGTAAACATGGAGAGCAGACCTAGGATTGAGCAATCACTGCACTAAAGCATGGGATACTAGCCAGAAAAGGGCCAGTGAGGTGGCCTAAGCACAGTATATAGGAAGAGGCCTTGGAAAGGAAAGACAGAGGAGTTTGGGTTCTGGGGAGATAGCCCAGTGTTTAGGGTCCCAGGGCCTGGGACCTGTAGTAGAAGGGGGGCACAGGTTCCTCTTGCATTGCCTCCATGTGAGTAGTATAGCCACCCATGTCAACAAAGCGGGAAAAGGGACTGACTGGAGCCCAGAAGAACTGGAAGCTGAGCCCCAGAGAAGGGTGTGGGAAATGGTGGACCTGGAGAGGAAGAGCTGTATTGGCAAGAATCTGAGGTGGAAGATTGATTTGTGTTTCCTCTTGCACTTCAGTGAAGTCCAGAAAAGGGGAGGCCTTTTGTGACTTAGCTGAAGGGCTAAGTCTCCTCAGTGACCTAAAAGCACTTTAAGCTGGGGGGTGAACAGAGGGAAACCAGTGAGTTGGCTATCAGAGAGGAAATTGAGGTACCAAACTGAGGAAACTGATTTAGGCCCAAAGCCAGATCGGGTAAGCCCCTGCTACATTTGTAATCGAAAGTGTTAAGCAATCTGATGCTGAATTTTAAGCTATTATATTAACTTGCGTGGGGTGCGTGTGTGAGACTACATTAGTTTTGTGGTGAAATTCTAACACCACAAAATTGCTCAAAAATAGCTCAGACAACTTTACAAATATTTTTCATGGAACTCGAGATTTGGCCAAGGAAAACTTGCTGCTGCTGCATTCATCCCCCTTTCGCCACAATCCTCCCCCCTCCAAAAAACCCAGACATGCCTGGGGGAGAGGAATTTTTGAGTTCTAGTCCCACCTTTTCTACTGATTGGCCTTAATTCTCTGCTCTTTAGCCTTAAGGGCAGGTGCTCAGGGTGGTTGCCCTGGGTGCCAACTTCTGGGAGCACCAGATCAGCGTCTAGGGTTCTGGAGGGTGGCACATTGCTCGGATGTTTTGGTTTTATTGTTTTTTCTGCTAAGCTCTTGTGGGGGGAGACGGGGAAGGGAGGTGAAAGAGGGGGAAGGATGGTGCCAAAACAACTACAGCCAGCCCTGTGGGCTCCACCTCATCACTGCCCCACATTTTACAGATGGAGAAACAGAGGAACACAGAGGTGAACACCCATATCTTTAAAGGTATTTAGGCATTGCTGCGCTTCGCGTTGCAACTCCACTGATTTAGGAGCCGGAGTCTTATTTTCATAAAGGATTTGGGCACTTAGGACCCAAAATCCCTAAATTCCTTTTGAAATTGAGACTTAGGCATTGCAACACTGAACACAGCAATGCTTAATTAGCTTTAAATATCTGGGACTAAGTGACTTGGCAAAGGTCACCCAGGAAGCTTGTGGCAGAGTGGGTAACAGAAACTACATCTGTTGTATTTGCTAAATCACAGCAACACTCAGGTACATTACTTTAGACCTTTGTGCTTTGTTGTCTCATAGGCAAAATGGGGCTAATAATGCTTACCTTCCTTTCTATAGCTCTTTGAAACATAGAGATATAAACAGTCCATATAATTGCATATCAGTTCTTCTTCAGTCATATAATTTACAGTAATACAGCTGAATAATGAGCCTCTGGAAACAAGCATACATTTTGATGGCTGAATATGGAAAAAGTCACTTGTATTTGTGCAGTTAGGAGGACATTGATAAGTTTCAAAGCGGTAGAGGAGAGTCATAAGTTCTCTTCATAGAATTAAATTGACAGAAAGTGCACCCATTACTTGGATAAAGTAATATTCGATTTTTATTAAGACAGTTTGTACAAATTAGATACCCTTCTTCATAAGACACATAGCCAGACAAGAAATTAAAAAATACACTATTATTTCAACTCTGTGTGTGCTTCTCTGAGAAATAGTGAATAAGATACTACAGTAATAAATTATTGTTCAGAGGCATCTCTCTCAAAGGGGTGGGGAGAAATATGCTGAAAATAGATAGGATGAGTAATAAGATTCATTATGGTGAAGAGAAATTGTCAAAGTGTAAGTCCAGAAATCTATAGAGTGGACTGTTATGGTGATGAAATTAGGTATACAAGAATAGGGGAAAACCCTCCCAGTGAATGTTAATATGTATAAGGGCTCAATCCTGAAAACACTTGTATAGTCTGACCCCCCTTTCATAGATTCTTTGGGTGAAATCCTGGCCTCCCTGACCTCAATGGCTAATCTTCCATTGACATTAATGGAGCCAGGATTTCACCCATTGACTCATGGAATTTGACCTAGCAATTCTTGCATCTAGGACAATAACTGGTGATTGAACTAATCTTCTATCCTGACTCTCAGAAAAATGGCTCTGTATTTCCTTTCATTTTGAATAATTGATTTGAAATGGTATCTCAGGCTGTACATTTCAGAAACCTTCTAAAATAGCTTGGGGGAGGTTTTATTTTTGTTTGGCCACCTAGCCACCTATGGCTCTCTGATTCCCAGGAGGATTCAAGTTTTAAAAATCTCATTCAAAAGTTTTCCAATACATTTAATCACTGTAGTTCCTGATCTCTCCTTCTGCCCCTGTTACACCAAATACAAGGGCCTAATTTCTCTAACTTTCGTTTGCTACTTCAAGTCTTTGCCATGTGGATTTATTTTCCTTCCTAGAGATTCTTCATCCAAAATTATTTTTATTCTTTAATTATGTTATCCTCCAGGGAAGAGATGTGATCCTCTGCTTCCCTTAGTCCTTTAGTAACATTTTAGCTCCATGTTCAGGGTATATATTTGACCTTTTATATCTCTTACATCTAATGACATTTGTTTCATTATCTTTTGTAAAGATGACTGACCTTTTAACTAAAACAGCCCCCCCATGATCCACCTCCCTCTTTCTTCTTTTTCTTCTCGTGCCAGAGAGGTAAGATATGTTTGTTTTTGTTCTTTGAAGACTTGGGGCAAAATCCTGGTCTCACTGAAGTCAGTGGCAAAATTCCCCTTGACTTCAATGGAGTCAAGATTTCACCCGTGGTGGTGATTTTATTGAACAAAAGGCTATTGCCACAAACTTTTTCTTTTTCTTTTTGCCTTTTTTCAATCTCATTTTCTCTTTCTCTATGTTTGCAAATAAGCAACGTTAGTGGATGGGTCTTCTTGTCAGGTGAGGAGATGCAGGAGAGTAATGAGTGAGGTTGTCATCTTCATGGGGATGTGAATATTTCTCTGTCTGTTTGATCCTTTCTGGAAAGATGTGTACACAAAGAACAGTTGGGACAACTTTCTAACTTTGTGGTGGTCTGCCTAGGCAACAACATGCAGTCCATCTAAACAAAATATTACATTTAATTTTTAGAAGTGTTTTTTTTAGGGCCTGGCTCTGCAACCTTTATTCATGATCTCTGAGGAGCAAGGCTTGCAAGATCTGGCCCTTACATTTCCTCTATATTTGAAAACAGAACAAAAATATCACCACCTCAAATGCTATTTTAAAATCCTTTTTATTTATTCTTTGGCAAAATGCCCACCTGTGATAATGGAGGGAAGCAAAATCAAGCTTGCAGAGTAACTCTGAAATCCGTGGGTGGGGAAACTAGACTCCAGACACCTCTAAGCTTCTGAATTATGAATGGAAAAAAATAAAATGCAACCCATCTTTGGGCCAAAACTGATATAGATCCTCTGGGCCTTGAGTGTTTTGAAATAAATCCAAAACCAGCAGCCATTGTAACAGAAGACAGCTGAGCATTGGGCTTATGTCTGCAAAGAGCAGCCATCCCCACCCTCACTGCAGTGCTGAGTGCACAAAATAATCTGACTGTACTCTGTTGCCAGCAATCTCTGTTATTGCCTAAATTCCTGTAATACTCCTCTTTGTTACCATTAAAGTATACAACTGTGGACAGCTGCAGAGACAGTTGCGTTCGTCTAGTGTCCTGTCCCACCCCATAACCGAACAACCAGGGCCAAACTTATCCATTGTAATGGACTTGCACCAGAGATTAATTTAGCACACTGAATTTTGTTTGTTTTTTCTGCTAAGCTCTTCCATGGGTGGGTGGCACCAAAACACCTTCCTTTCTCTTTCATCCCCCCCAATACTACCTTTATTTTCAATTTTCTTTTTTCCGGTACAGAGTTGGAGCCTTTAATTATTCAGGCACTCTACAAACAACCAACCCTGTGAGGAACCATCATGACAAGGATATTTTTGTGCATTTGCCTCTTTATCCAAAAATATATTCAGCACATACTGTACATACTTTTCCCAAGCTCCCTTGCATAAACAGGAAACCTTGCCAATGACTGAATTAATCTAGTAGGTGAAGTTAGCTGTGTGATGGGAATGTAGCTCTGGCTTGTCCCTTCTGCATCTTGAGCTGATGAGGAAGCTCAGCTTGTTCATTTTATCCATAATTCATTCATGATGCTGCTTTAGTTGAATGTTTTGGTCAAATCTGATCTTCCCAGATTCTTCCATCCTTGTTCATGACGAGCAGTAGACAGTCTGTTTCATGTTAGTTTATCCTCATGGGAGCTCTGTGTACTTGTTATCCCTCTTTCTTCCCAAAAGCAAATGTTAGCATGGAACAACATCCTATTTAAAGAGTGTCAAAGATTTAAATCAAAGAGCATTGGCAGGTGTGGGCTTAAATATTTCATGTTTGTGTTCTGTGCCGGGTTATCTATAAGAATGGAAGGGTATCTGAAATTCTGGAATATTGTAAGAACATGGTTGTAATAAAGTAGAGAAGGAATGACAGGCCCAGATCCAGAAAGAGTATTGAAAGTACCAGGAAGATACACCTAGACCTTGCAATGTTACCTCATGGAGCAGGTGTGTTTCTAATGGAATCTCACAGGGCTCAGTTCTTGGCCCTACACTATTTAATTGTTATCAATGACTTGGAAGAAAACATAAGATCACAACTGATGAAATTTGCAGATGACACAAAAATTGGCGGAGAGGTAAATAATGGAGAGGACTGAATGAATGAGTGCAAGCAAACAATATGTATTTCAATATGGCTAAATGTAAATGTATACATCTAGGAACAAAGAATATAGGTCTATTATAGGGTAGTGGACTGTATCCTGGGAAGCAGTGATTCTGAAAAAAGACCTGGGAGTCCTGGTAGGTAATTAGCTGAACGTGAGCTCCCTGTGCAACACTGTGGCAAAAGGGCTCGTGCATAAACAGGAAAATCTTGAGTAGAAGTAGAAAGTTTATATTAAGTCTGTATTTGGCACTGCTGTAATCACTGCTGGAATACTGTGTCCGGTTCTGGTGTTCATTCAAGAAGGATGTTGATAAACTGGACCAGTACGATTAAAAGATTTGAAACATGCCTTATAGCAATGGACACAAAAAGCTCAATCTATTTAGTTTAACAAAAAGAAGATTAGGGAGTAATTTAGTTACAGTCAATTAGTACCTATATGAGAAACAAATATTTGAACATGGGCTCTTCCATCTAGTAGAGAAAGGTATAACACAATCCAGTGGCTGGAAAGCTTTAGACAAATTCAGACTGGAAGTAAGGCGTACATTTTTAACAGTGAGGGTAATTAACCATTGGAAAAATTTACCAAGGGTCTTGGTGGATTCTCCATCACTGGCAATTTTAAAATCAAGATTGGATGTTTAAAAGACATGATCTAGGAATTATTTTGGGGAAGGTATAAGGCCTGTCTTATACAGGAGGTCAGACTAGATGATCACAATGGTCCCTTCTAGCCTTGGAATCTATGAATCAAGGCAGAAAATGTGTATCCCTCATGTGAGCTTGTTGGTATGGGAGACTTGCATAGATGCCCACTCAGTTCGGGGAACTTGGCCTGCAAGGGGAAGAAAGTTATATTACATAAAGACTCTTGAATGGCAGAGTTAGCCACCTTAACAGTCAGAAGACTAGCCCCCAACATTTGGCATGGTTGTAAGTGCACATCTGAGCTGATAGAGTGGCTCAAGAAACTAGAATGCCCCTCTTATTCTCTTGGGTGTAGGTAATGATTCTCATAGTAAGGTCCTATTCTTTGGGTTTCCTTCAGTTTCAATCTTCTGTTTGGCTGACTAGCAGATCTAAGATTCTCCCAGGAGAATAGTCCCTAAAGGTGAAGGTTTTCCAGCAGATTCTGCAAGAATCAGGGAATCCCTGGTGTAGACCTGTTGGCAACAAATTTCAGTGCCCGTGCTCTCTATTTTTGGCAGCTCTCCTATTTATGGAGACCAAGGAATACTGGCCTATGAAGTATCTACTAATCCCATGGTACTTCACCTGGTTTATGCATTTTCTCTCCTCGCACTGATTTGTAGGGTCCTAAGCAAAGCTGCATGCATAGGGGATCACTTAATCTTATTTGTCCTAGACTAGCCTGTAACGAGGCTGGTTCTGGTGGGACCCAACTGAGAGTGCCAATTCAGGACAAATTGCTTAAAGCGGGACAGTTACAGCCCAAGGCTGGGGTTTCTATGCACACCAAGGCAAACCAAACCAGCCAAACAGAGAAGACTTTGGTTTTACCCCGCTGGCTAACCACAAGTCACACAAGCAATTCCCTTAGATGCTCCAGTTTCCCAGTAACACCAGCAGTGCCACTCATTATGGGGACAAATGGTTATGAAAACCAATACCCCAGTAAAAGAAAAAAGGTTCTCTTGATCTCAAAGGACCAAGCCCCAGACCCAGATCAATATACAAATCAGATCTTACCCACAAATCACGCTGTTGCCAGTCCTTTAGAATCTAAAATCTAAAGGTTTATTCATAAAAGGAAAGAAATATAGATGAGAGTTAGAACTGGTTAAATGTAATCAATTATATACAGTAATGGCAAAGTTCTTGGTTCAGGCTTGCAGCAGTGGTAGAATAAACTGCAGGTTCAAATCAAGTCTCTGGAGAACATCCACAGCTGGGATGGGTCTTTCAGTCCTTGGTTCAAAGCTTCAGTGTAGCCAAGTTCCTCCAGAGGTATGAAGCAGGACTGAAGACCAGATGGAGGAGCTGCAGCAGCTTTTTATATTTTCTTGCCATGTGGTCTTTCTTTCTTTGTTCCAAAGACAAGCTGTCCATCACATGGCCTGGAAAAAACTCAGAGTTCTGTCCATAGGCATGTTCCTGCATACCTTGCTCAGTCCCAAGGCATGTCTGCCTTCTCTCAATGGGTCAGTTGTATGGCTGATGGTCCTTAATGGGCCATCAAGCAGGCTAGGCAGAGCTGACACCAACTTGTCTGGGGTGTCACCCAGAAGCATTGCATAAGTTTGAAATACAGACCGTATAGAGCCAATATTCATACCTTCAACTATAAAAATCATACACTTATACAGATATCATAATCATAACCAGCAAACCATAACCTTGTCTTAGACACCTCATTTGACCCCCTTTATATAAGATTTGGTGCCACTACAGGACCTTGGTTGCAACAATGATCTATATGGTCCCAGTTCAAGTCAATAATGTCACATAGCCAAGGCAAGCAAGACCTGCTGATGTTTCTTAAGGGGTAAAATCCCTCTGACCTTATGCCAAAATCTCATTGTCAGCAGCTCCCTGTAATATCCCCTGATCCAGGTGCTCTGTGTGTTTCAACCTGGTTCATGAAAAGACTCTCCTGAAGAAGTTGAGTATCTCCAGTAGGTGGCCCAGAGTGTGCTGCATCCACAAAGCAAGTGTGCCTCCTTTGCCTTCTATTACGTGTGGGTGACTTTTTTCCCCTGAGGATACAGGGCAAAGAGTTTTTAAACTTGAATTAGAACTGCTGGTGCTCAGGATACATACATGTATGGTATACGAGCTAAATGCTGACTTTTGCCCAAATGCATCATGTCCCAAGAGGTACAAATTGCTCCATATGGGGAAGGCAGGAGACAAGGCCAACCTCAGCTGGCCTAGAGAGCTGGTCTCTTGCCCAGGGGAGAAATCTGCACCTTTCTATGGGATAGTACAGCATGTGCACTCTGCCTGAGCACCAAGCAGCTCTGGAAGAGTTTGTGCCTCCTTGAGTCACAACCCTCCCCAGAGCTCACTGTGGTAAGATGTGATTTCTCTCCATTCCCAACATAGGGCAGACTCACACTGGAAGTAAGGAGCAGATTTTTCATAATAAGGATGACTAATCATTGGAACAACTTATCAAGGGCTGCAGTGAATTCTCTATCACTTGAAGTCTTTGAATCATGACTGGATGTATTTCTATATGATATGATCTAGCTCAGCCAGAAGTTATGGGCTGGATGCAGAAATCACTTGGCGAAATGCTGTGATGTGCAGGAGGTCACAGAGGATGGTCATAATCATACCTTCTGGCATTAAAACCAATACAGTTAGATTGGACCTATGTACTCCATATAGAAGGCCTACTTTTCTGACAGGGTTTTGAGAAGGAAGTGGGTTAAGAAAGATGTAAACAAGCTAGATGGCATTGGTAGCTGTTAGTCTTGACAGGTGGAATGGCTGAGGAAGAGTCTGCACTTTAATACTGGTTTATTTTGTGAGATTTGTAATTTTTTGTATTAGACATATGTTGGGGGGGGGAAGGTAGGTGGACTATTTAAAGAATCAAAAAGTGTCTGTGCACATACATATGCATTTCCTCTTTCTTGAGATAAATTGGAGACTACATTTTATTACATTTACATTTAAGGATGAAATCTATCCCACTCACTCACTGGACCAGGTTCTCAGCTGTTGTGAATCTGCAAGTTCCATTGACTTCAGTGGAGCTATGCCAACTTACACTGTCTGAGGAGGTGCATTCATTCAAAAAACAAAATTGAATGCCTTTCAATCTATCCTCACCTCCTGCCCTTTAGAATATATTGTAGTTAATTATATCGATTCAATATTTTAAAAAATGCACAAGCTGTGCATTGACTGTTGGAAACATTATTTGGGTTTAGAATAAATTTTCCATTGCCTCTTTGCCGTTCTTCCTCACGCCTGCTGTCGGAAATGCATCAGAATACAAAAGAGAGGCTAATTGACAGGTCTATGGAGGCTGAAGGTATGCTGTGACCTGAAATGAGGACTGTTCTCATAATGAGAGACAGCTGAAAGATTATGTATGTGGAGCCTCTAAAATAGATTCTCTGGCTCTTTTTCATAAGCCAGCAGATGGTAGCAGAGTCTATGGATCTCAGAGAAGGCAAATGTACATTAAATACTATAACTGCCCTTATTCATTTGCCATTCATCTTCACTTGTCAGCCTCTTCATGAGTGCCTTCTGTAGTGCTGACCCTGAAATTGCATCATTTAATCTGTAATCATATATTGCCAACATTTCTCCTTTTTTATCACTTATCAACTGCATTAATTCTGCTGCCTTATGGACCACCAATAGCTTTAGGCAACTCTGTGTGGAAAAGAGAGATTCATAAAATGTAACACACAGAAGAGGAAGAGCTGACATGCCTGAGAGAAAGGGAGGAATCTTAAAGGAAGAGGGAGTGAAGAAAAAGAGAGAAGTGTGGACAATGATTTTATTTTCTTCCCCTTCACACTAAAATGTATTTTGAATTCTAAATGGCCTATTAGTATTGCTATTATCTGAGTACTAACCACTGAGCTCACCCCCAGACAAGACAAGGAAGGGAAAGCCAGGCCCTGCACTAAAGAGTTTATCATCTAAACAGAAGAGTGGTACAAGGCAATAGGAGACCCCAAGGAAGGTTCTGTCTAAGAGTTTTATACATGTCTGTACAATGGGTACTTCAGAGTGTTTCTAGTGAAGCAGGCTTCATAGAGAAAGGGTTTGGAGGAGGGATTTGCAAGGAAGGGATGAGTATCTGGTGCATAAATACAGGGAAGGAGTTCCAGGTGCTCAGTGCTTCATGGACTAAAGAAGAACTTGGCCTGCTTGACTAGCTGAGTAGTTTTTTGCCCCCCATGATGTTATCACGCCCCTGAATGAATTAGACATTTGGGGCTGGGAGGACTGAGTCAAAACTCAGAAACGAAATGCTGCCACATGTTGGGCAAAGGATGGGCAGGTTGGAAGTGGTATCAAGATCTGAACTATATGCCATAGGGCTCAACTATAGTGATATTAAAATATACTTTGACCAGGATGTGTGAATTGAAGGATCAAACTACCTAACACGCCAAGAGGATTAATGACATAGGCCATTGGGTACCTCCATTCCTTGTGAGGCATTGGTAATGTGATGGAGAAACATCATAAGAATTGTATCTTGTCACCTTCTTAATCACACACGCATCCGTGGGATGGGGTGGGGACAGAGGGATGGCAAGTGCTAATTGCTAGTTTTATATCCACCAAAATAACTCAGAATATCACTACTAAGATATCATTGGAATAATTACAACATTCTTTTTTAGCCTACTGTATATGGACCCTAGCAAGAGTCTACAAAATTACTTACATTTCCTTTTTAGGGCTGTCATAACCTCCTCAGACTCTAGGTGGTACTGTGAAATCACTGTATTATGTCCTATCTTTTGTAATGGTCTCACTTTTTTGAGCCTCTGCAAAATGAAAGGAAAACAGAGCAGCAAAATGAAGTCAGCAAGAAAACTACCAAATTAAAAAAAAAGTCATAGATTTTTGTTTGAGACTCCATATTTAGATTAGCTTTCATTTTTGTATAATGGACTAAGTATTCTAATAATACTTAATATATTAGGTTCTAGCATTAATGAGTTATACTCGATTGAGACATCCTTTTCATGAAATTTACTGGCAAAAACAAAATGCAGAATTCCTTAAGAAAAAAATCTGTTCCTTCATTTCAATTTTCATTTATTTCTCGTATCCTGCTGCACATGTGTTTTAATATCTATATACACACAGACATGCACATGTGCATAACCACCCAAGATGCATACTGTACATTAAAATATATACTCATTCCTATATTGATAGGAATGCCCTAGACATGAATTAATATTATTACAAGGAAAAACCTCAGTGAGAACATTTATTTTCAAACAGAGAGAGAGAGAGTGCTTATTTACAGAAGATTTTATATGACTATTTACTAGAGAATTCAGTGGGGGGAAAGATATTTGCTTGCAGATCATGTGGTGCATATGCTTTCTCTCTCTCTCTCTCTCTCTCTCTCTGTGTGCGTGACAGAGAATGTCTTTAACCCTTTGTGTCATTCAGTTTTTAAGGAAAACCGACTGTGTTGTGAAAGAGAGCAGGATCAATTGCATATTTTCCACAGAGCTACAAAAGTGTCTCTTCAAGACATAATGTACACTGTGTTGCGGATCTTTAAAGAAGGTAAAGAAACAATACAGGCCCTAAGAAATCCCTACCCCCAAAATCCTGACTTTAGAATTAGGTATTTCACCTGAGAAATCTTATCAGCACAATTGCATTACAACTCATGGAAACCATCAGGTAAGACCATTAAGATTCGCATCCAGACCAACCACAGCCAGTGTGCCTTGCTACCCAAACTCTCGGGCTCCTGACTTTCAAAAAAGCTTCTTTTACACTTCCAGCATATCACCACCCATACACATTCCGTTCCTAGTAATCACAGGCAAAGGCACAACCTGAACTCTGAACCTAGCCAGATGAAAATACCTTACTGAGGTAAAAAGTTTGCCTCTTGAATGTGATTTTTTTTTTCTTTCCAGGAATTAGACGTGTTTTATGAGTGGCAGTATATTGGAAGGGAAGGGGAGTTTATATTGAAGGTGAGGAGTCTGTGTTGATCTGGAGGTTAATGATACCTTTACTGGTGACTTTCTTGATTATTTTATTAATTGAGTTGATAGATGATACATTTGAGTAACCTTAACTCTAGGGCAATGGAGTTTTTTGTGAATATAGGAATTTCCCTGCTTAAAAAACAAACACAAAAGAAAGAAAACACTAAAATGAAGCCTTTTCTTCCCTGCATTGTGTCCCCTACACCTGTGCACTACCACCCATGTACTTACGCTTCTGCTAGTCTATCCTACATAGGCTCTTGTACTACTATTTGAGCACCTTCCAGCAGAGTGTTAAGTGACATGACTAACATCTGTCACATATGGTTTGTTCTCTCAACCTCTCCCCAGAGGGAGAAATGCATGTGCAGTGGAGTGTTTTCCAGTGGTAGGCTTTTTAGTGTACACAGAGTGATGTGTTTATATGGGAGAAGCAAAGGCTGAAGAAATGTGCCTTGCATTTACTCATTCTCTGCAGTTCACCTCTCTGCTCCCTGAAGTCCCCTACTAGTGTTGTGGGGAAATATGGATTTTTTTGTCTTTATAAAAACTCAGTCCAGTGTTGTTGTTTTTTAAAATTTCTATGTCATTCTGAAGTATCTACGTGAACCCATCATATATTCAGAGGTTTTCTGGATACTTAAAACATTACGATCAGATTTCTGTCTGTGTCTGAACACTTTAACAATTTCACTAAGAAGGAAAGATAAGTGAATAGCAAGATTCTTGTTGTTTCTGTTAGGAAACAGGAAATTATAGTTTTATAATTATAGACGGGAATGGGAATGTGTAGAGAGATGGTTGTGGCTGTCGGGTGCAATCAACTGTAATTCAGTGTTGGAGAGGAGAGTGAATAGAATTGTGAATTTTGAAGGGTGGGTCTAAAACCCCTAGATTCTCATTCTCATTTTCTGTCTGCATTTTTCTAGAATCTTGAAACCTCTGGAATGTGTACATCTGATATAGGGTTGGTATAAAGCATCTTATTTTTCAGTCTTCAGTGCTGAATTCACTAGGTGGTTGCTTCTCAGTCTAACTGTAGCAAATGTGAAAGCTATTGATCAATACTGCAAATGGGTGATTAGTGTTCAGTGGTTACCAAACATCAGTGTTTGAATTTATCTGGCTCAACATGCTTAACATTGAAGAAAGTGATAGGAAACAATGGATTAAATGGACTGAAGAAATGAGAACAGATAATTATTCTTAAGTCAAATATAAAGGTTTGCAAGAGCTGTTAAGAAGCAGGACAGACAATATTTGTGGTCATCTCAAAGTTCAGAAAATCAGTTTCTTCAGATTCTTACACATGGAATATGCTACTGAATGAAATGTCTACTGAAGTGGAAGCGCAGAGTATTATTTGATTCTACAATGGAGACATTTTTTTATGCCATTCACATCCAAACCCTACCTGTGATGATTAAACCTCTGTTCCAATATAGTTCTTCAACATCAGTTTAATCCAGGAAAAATCTTGGTTTGTATCTGGTACTACCCCCCCCCCCCCATTACAGAGTCTAGTGCTTTTGTAACAAGTATATACAGGATAGTTGTACTTCCATTTTCAGTAGTTGTTGGTTCTATTGGTATCCCCCATATTAAATAAGGGAATAGGTATTGAACTCGTGCAATATTTCAAAATGAAAAAAAATGTTAAGTGCAACCAATGTATGTATACAGTGCACACACACGAATTGCCATACTGGGATCAGATTTGTGATCTAGCTAGTCCAATATCTTATCTCCAACAGTGGCCAGTACCAGATGCTTCAAATGCAGGTGCAAAAAACCCTCAGAGGACCAATAAGGGATAATTGGTCCTCCATGGAAGTTTTATCCCTGTCTCAAATAAAGATTGACTTAAGACTTGAAGCATGAGCTTTTCACATGACTTCCAAAATTATCTTTAAGCATTAACTCTTGTATCTGTAGATATTCTTGTTATCCATATAAATGCATAATCTCACGTTTAAAATAGAAATAACTATAAAATGCAAAAGGTTTTAAGGTTGGCCTTGGATAAGTATCTACAAGTTAGGATACTTATCTGAACATCAGACTATAAATCTCATAAAAACAGTGTTTCCTGTGAGATTTCCACTGTTTCTTTACACCTAGATTGGCAATATAGTGAGAATAATACTCAGTGTCAGAGGGTGCTGCTTCCTCTCCTCGGTAAGACCAGGAAGTACAGTGTCATGGTTAAGCCCTGTGGTGTGTAGTATTAGGGAGGGACCTCTCTGCTACAATCTATTGGTGATCTGGAGGAGGAGACAGAATGAGCAGACCTTATTTGCATGTTTGTTACCCACTATCCCAGTGTGAACATCTGGTGGTTCTGTTTAAAATTCATTTAAGTTTTGAGTAATTTAAGTAATGAAATGTTGTTATCCTTATCATGTGACAAAAGGGCAAAGGAACTATCTTCACTATGACCTGACTGGGGAGTTGTCCTAACCACACCTCAGTCTTGCACCGCTGGGTGGTGGAGCTTGGACCCAACCCAGGCAGAGAAGGAGGGAAAAGGAGTTCCTTCCTTGTGATGAGGAGTAAATCCCTGATGGCCAGGATTCTGCACAAGAGTCTTGTATGCCGTTTAAAACTGTCAAAGATACTGTGGGTAAGTGTTCTGCTTATTCAAATAAACATGTGATCACTCTACTGTTTTTGTATATTAATGCTGTGTACTCCTTAATGAAGTTCTCTTTGTTTTAATCATAGACTCTGTGTTTGCCAGAGGGGACATGTTGCCTTTTAAGGTAGCCTAGGGAAAGTATTTTGTTTTTCCCTGGTTTCTGGTTGAGAGCTTGAGCTGGTGGTGTTTTGTGAAGTTTAAGTGGAATCTCTAGATTCCTGAAATGGCTCCACGTTGCTGCCAACACCAACAGGCAGAAGGGTTACACATAAAGGTGTTTTTGTTTCTGTTTTTAAATCCCAAGTGCATCATACTTTGCAAAAAGGTCACATCAGTTTGGGAGCAGGCATGAAAAATGGGTCAGTTCTTGGTTTTAGATATACTTATCCCTCGTCATCACTCTATCATCCTCCTTATCACAGAGCGACTTGATTTTTGTTGTGTACTTTACAACAAGCTTCCTGTCTAAGCAGTTAAATTTATATGTAAAGTGGGAGACTTGAGTTCAGGGCTAGCCTTTTACTGTACTTTCCCACCTAAGAGATTTATTTGAAATACTTAATTAGCTCCTGAGTGCATTTCAAACTAGACCAATGGCATCTTTAACTTCTTTGCTCCTGAGATTAAAAAAAAAGGTATGTAAGGGATTAGAGGCTGGTTGTGTGAAACAAGAATTTGGTGTGGCAAATGTGTTCAGGAGAGTTCCTGGACTCCAGTGGGAGGTTGGTGGTGAGCAGGAGAAGCCAGAGAATAGAAGTGAGGGAAGGAGAGAGGTGAGCAGCAGGAGAAGTGCCAAGCAGGCAGGAGGCTGAAGCAGGAACAGAGGGTTCCAGGAGAGGCTGTAGGCTGCATGCAGTTTTGTTAACAGGGGTTGGTATAGCTGCTGTTATATGTTGAAAGGTGAACCTGAAAGAGAAGTGAAGAGGCTCTCTGAATGTAGGAGGTGCAGTCTCAGTTCAAGGGCTGTGTCTTTGCTAAAGAAAGGGTTTCAGCTTGGTGGGAGCATTCCAAGCCTTTGAAGGAAGCTGGAAAATGCCACAGTGGAATTAGTTAAACTTATTTGTTACCATTCTTATAAATGGTGCTCATTAGAGAGACACTGACAAACTATTCATTGTTTTAATGAATGTGTTAGCAGGCAGAGTGCTATGTCCCTTCGTGTTTTGGGGCATCCATATCCCTTCCTGCAGCAATCCACCAACCCCCTGACTTGTTCCCCTTCTCTCACTACTGTCTTTGAGGAACCCAGCGTGGGCTCCAGGAAGTACGCTGATAACTTGATTACTGAACCCTGGTTATTGTTGTATTCAAAATTTCCACTGAATTCACTGTGGGCAGTGCACGTATATCTGCAGAAACACTGGAACTCCTGCCTTGCTTCAATTAAAGGGTTAAGTTTTGAGTCTCTTCTTATTCTAGAAGAGTCCATGGAAAGGGCATAAAAAGGGGAAGTAAAGAAATGATCATCCTTGGAAGCATATAAGGGAACTTGGAGTCTTACTCCAAGTTAGAAGGACATGTGCTTCCTTCAGTTCACAGCCTTGGTAGAGGGCTAGAACTCATCTGCCCAATGTTTGGGTGGAGTTCTTTCATATAGCTTGATCTCATGATAGAAACAGCAGTACAGTGCTTGAGGTGCATGATCGGCATACTTTCAACATGGAGGCATGTAAAGTAGGGTACCAAAAGCCCAAACAGACTGCAGATTTTTCAGGCACCAAATATATATGCACAAGGTAGTGGATGTTTTGATATCAGTCCACCACAGTAATAATTCTTTATTGGTGAGTGAAGAATAGAAGGTGATGGGTTGAGAATTGCTGCTTTCTTCTTCCTGTTTTGCATCTCTGTAGTGAGTGTCCTTACAATTCTCTTTAGTCCAGAGCCATATTCGGTACTGATTTACACCCTGTGCAGTTCCATTATTTTCAAGGTGATGGTATGAATTGTAAATAGAGAATTTGTCCTCAGAGGTCAAAAATCTGTCATCAGTTTCACTTCACTGGGATTGTACTCATACCCCTTATAGCAGAATTTGGCCCTAAGTGAGTTAGGACCAACATTTTCAAACTTGGTTGCTTAAAGTTATGTACTTAACTTAGTTGCCCAAGAACAGATTTAAGTGACCTGATTTTTCAGAGGTGCTGAGCATTGATTTCAAGTGGGAGTTTGCAGTTGCTTAACACCTCTGAAAATCAGGCCATCTTAATTTAGATGCCCAAAGTTGGGTACCTGACACTTGAAAATGTTGCCCTTAGTGGATAATGAAGAATTTCTGATGTTAGATTTCAATTCCAGGCTGAGCTCAGACTGATGGTCAGCTTGGCATAACAACGAGGACCAATCATTACTTCTTGTCCCCAAAGCAAAAATCTCCTGGTCTGTGTTGAGGTCCTTGGGCTGGAAGCATAGTGGAGTTGATAACGATGCAGGTGTCTATCATTCCTAATTCGAAAATAAGCAGCATTAATTCTGGGTGCTATTGCCATAAATTAAACCCCTTCTGGGGATTAAAAAAGAGCAGAAAGACTAGATAAAGAAATAAACTTGTTCATGTAATCATGAAAAGAAGACTCAGAACTGGAGACAGGTCTGCTGCAGGTTTGGGAAAGAAATCTCAACAGCCCAATCAATTGTGCGCTTTTATTATTTGGTATTCATCACATAAAAAGAACACAAATGAAAAGTCCTGACCTTTTCATGGGCAGCAGCAAAGCTCTGACAGTAGTCAATAGTTACAGCTAATAGTTGTGCAATTTAAGATCTGCAGTATAATGATACATTTGTAAACAGTTCCCCCCTCCACACACACACCAGAGCAATGTGAATAGCAAACAAGTGGCAGCAGATATAAAAATAAAGCATTTCCTTCCTGCCAGTTGTTATCCCTCCTATAATTAGAACTGTGCTGAATTATCCAGGGAAGAATCAGATAAGGCGGCCAGGATGAGTGAGGCAAGGGAAGGAATGAGGGAACCAGCCTCTTGCTGGTGGCATGAATATTGTGTTAAACCACTGCTGCCCTATTATTCACCTGCATAAATGCTCAGGGGTCACAAAAATACAATAACCTTTTGGAGTATACTTTGGTATTAGGCAGGTCTATATATATATAATGTAATTTGATGTAACCGGGCATCTAAGACTATCCAGATGGAGCATCAAGCCTGGGGAAATTTGAAATCACATTTTATAATAGATATTTTTTCAGTTAACTGACTTTTCAGCTATTTCAATTTTTAAAAACACACACATACACAGAGTTTATATTTTTAAAAAAAAATGTAAGTGCCTACACGCTTTCCTGTGAGTAGAAGCTGGTAGTAGCTATTTCAGGACCTGCACATCTGGTGCCTCATAAAGGGATGTGCCAGACCCATCAGAAATGTTTAAAACAGTGTTTAGACCAAATACCCACTATCAATTCAGGTGTAGAGAGAAAGAGAGAGAACCCAATTAGAATTAACTCGGGGGTCAAACTCTAGCAGATGTTCAGTTACCCCTGCTATTTCACTGAGTGTAGTCAAAGGGCGTGTTAGGGTTCATATACACAAGATTTCAAGAGCCTTTTTTTAAAATCAGTATACAATGCCAGGTGCAGTAACACTCTGCAGGCCACCAACTGTCCTATTTGTAAAATCTTGTTGTGATGAGTGTATTTGTATAAAGTTTTATGTTCCCCTGGGATTGCGCCTCACAACTAAAAACACTGTGGATTGTGCTGGTACAGGTGGGTGAAGGCCACAGTTGTCTCTGCCACTGCCCTCTAGCAGAGTAGGAATAGGAAGGATTTCTAATCTGCAAAATTGTTCCTTGCAGTCTACCTATTTAAATTGTGTTTAGGCAGTTGAGAAGCACAGCTCTGGCTGCTCTCACCTATACTATAAAATGCTGGACTAAGACTCTGTGGCATCCATTCAGTATGTTGCTACATTTGTTGCTACAGTGAAGCATAGAAAAAAATTCCAATGTGAAGAGATTCTGTGCTGCTTTTCTCAAGTCAGACTGTCATTCCAAGGAAGCTTTGCAGTACTTAATCGTTAAGTTAATCTAATGATACCAAAGTCACTGGGCAAGGGTAAAAATCTGCTTGCCTGGGACAGGAGTTGGGAACTGCTGAATTGATTCCCAAACTGGTGATATATGAAATTCTGCTCTGGAAAGCTAGCACCCATGAATTGATTTGTATCACTAGAACTGTGTGTGTGCGCTGTTGAGAAAACCACTTTCCTATAGGACTAGTGGCTTGTGGATGAGGTGGAGAACCTGGCACTGAACTGGTTACTGTTCTATAATGCTCAGAAGACCAAAGAAAAGCCTTTTTGCTCTCCCCTCTTAAGGAAAAAGTGTAGATCAACCAATAAGTGAAACAAATGAGAGTCCACAACCTCACTTCCAGGAAATGTAATATCATTAAAGAATTTAGAACTAAAATGCTTCATTCTGTCATATTTTAATATTCCTGAGCCGAGGGTGATAACGACACATCAATCTCAAATTAAGGCAGCATAACCTTGGGAAAGTCTCCGTTTATTTTTGGAGATGCAAAGTGGATTAAAAAAAGCCACCCTTGAGGGGATGGGGAAGTGAATGTTTCTTGTAGAGGTTGGAAGGGATGGCAGGTTTCTCCTTTTCATAAATGTGGCAATGTTCAGTAACAAGGGACTGCCTGTAGGGTTTCATCCGTGTGAGCTGCTCCTTGCCTTGCAAACTCTAGCTTGAATGCAAAAGAGAAAAAGTGTGAAAGCAAGGTATTTGAGTTCACGTAGGAATCAGAAAACTGTTTTAGACGTAATCAGAACAGAACCTTCCCCGACCTTGAACTGTACCTGGTTTATGTAGTGTATTAAGCTGTGTAACTATTTTACATTTTTCTGTGTAGTGTACCTTTAAATCCCTGAGAACTCTGCTGTCTACTGGAAAAGGCAGCCATTCTGAGGAAACCATTCTGGGTTCGTTTTAAGGCAGACTGTCAAAGAGGAGAGTGACATAGTATGCTCTTTCATGGAGTCTTTTCTTTCTATCTTGCATTCCTATTTTCTTAAAAGGTCACCATCAGATAGAAAATAATATTCACAAGGGAAGAGTGTATACATCCTGGTACTAATTTTTTAAAAAAAATAACCATTAAGATGACTATAAGTTAGTGCTGGTCAAAAAAATGGGACCGAATTTTTGTTAAAAATTGTGAACTTCAAAAGCTTTTGACCAACTCTACTATATGTCAGAGTGTTTGTGTAGATGTAGTTTTAGTGTTTTTGTTGGTGCCTTTCTTTATCTGTAACAGCAGCAGGCAGAGAAAGAGGGGAGGAGGAAACCTGATTGTTTGGTGATGTCAATCTTGGGCCTGACCAAAACCCTGTTGTAAGCATCAACAGGGGAGCAGGAAAACTCTTAGTGCTTTATTAATGAGATTTTCTTTCCAATAGGGCCTACTATTTAAAGAGTTGCCCTATCAGAAAAATCAAATTTCAGAAACTTTGTCAATTCCAAAAGAGGCAGATTGTTTCCTTCTAATCTCAAAAAGTCACTAAAATGCTAAAGTCCCTGTTGTATGTGAAAAAAAAAATATTTTTCAGGTTAGAAAAAATGTGGATCATCAAAAAGAAAAATATTTGTGCACTTGCAAAAACATGATGCAGTCAGCGAGGTTATTCTCATGGTGTCTCTAGTGTTATTAGAAGCAGAAATGTCATGAGAGAGTGAGTGCTTGAGAGATTTCCAGTCCAGTTTTCAGTCACTCGTCACTGACTTTTCAATTTAATGATTAACTTTTCCCATCAATAATAATAAAACTTAGCACTTTACATATAGCACTTTATGAGCCCCATACTGAAATGTGCTGAGCAGGTCCCACTGAGAGCTGTGTGGACTCAGCATCTTCAGGATCAGGCTCTGTGTCCTCCTGTTCAAACAAAGAATCAAGTAGCAAGGGAAAGGAAACAAAAAAAAATTGTTGCCTTCCCTCCAAAACCAGTTAACTCATTAGAGTCTGTTGAATCATATTCTATATACTTTATATTCAGTTCCTCGTTTAAGCAAAGCTTGCCGCTTTGTTTAGACTTCATAGCCCCAAAGAAGAGTTGCATGAATAATTTATAATAAACGATTTATTTGATGAATTTTGCCTTTGTTGTTGTTGTTCATGAATTATCCACAATAGATCATGACTTCTCAAATGCATTCACTTTTCAGAATGATTCACTGAATAATTCTTGGTCTGTAGCAGGTCATCATCAGTGTTTTGATACTTGACATTCAAGCAGTTTTGATTGGACACATTGATCATACCACATATTTTATGATTCCTGACTGGATGGATCCCCTCAGAATATGGTTTCCAGTCTGAGTCATTCTAAATGTATTTCTTTAAAACTTTTTTTTTAGAAAACTCTTGTCAGTAAGCTCATTTGCTAGAGAATTCATAGGCAGTGAATGCAAAAGAGGCACAAACCTAGTTGAAGTGATCTTGTAGTGACCTAGACTATACATAAAACTGCTGTTGGCAGCAGCCAGTACTTAAAAATTTGGAAATCTACACCAATGCATTGTAGTGAAGAATGTCTGCAGAGTTTCCAAACTTAGGTTGAGTTCACCTGAGTCTCAGTAACAGTCTTTGATCACCAAAATCTATACAGTCTGTTGAGTTGAAAGCACTGCAACAATATCTTCTCTCTTGCTTGCAGAAACCTCCCTGGCATCCATGCAAATTCTTCCTCCTCCTCCTCTGCTGAAATCACTCAGCTACCTGATTAACCAACCACTCAGATTAAATATAAAAATAAAAACAACCCTGTTAAAAGAAAAATAAACTGAGAATAGCAAAATATAAATGACTCTTTCCTCATCATCCCATTTAAATAAAAGAAGAGTTGGCGAGTCATATTGGTTGAGACAGTTTAACTAAAACAGTTTGGCTACACCAAATAACATTCAAAGTATACAATTACAATAAAAGAAATTAGTTTTCCCTCCCAATTTTCCCGTTCTATAATGAACACTGCCAGGGCTTCCCTGTGAGAGGATTCGCAATATCACTAATCAGCTACAAAATGCTTCAGATTTAGGGAAAACCAGACTGCTTCCGTGGCTCATCTTCTCCCAACCCATATAGGTCACATGGCCTTTTGCAAAGCAACTGCCCAAACAACTTGCCCTCAATGGACTCTGAGTCCAACTACAGGGACTTATGCCCCAAACTACCACACCCAATTCCAGAAACTTCTGGGTATGGAGGTGTGACTGGGTTGACGTGCTCTCCCTGCAGAAGGCTTCAGGGTCCTGCCACATCCATCCCAGGAAAGGAGCAGTGGAGCTAAGTTCTCCTTTTCCTGCAAGAGAGACTGTGCAGGAAAGTAGTCAATCGGGGCAGGCTGCAAGGAGCTAGACAATCAGAGGGTTGCAAGCTAGTATAAAAGGAGCTGTAGTGCAGACCAGAGTCAGTTCTTTGCTGGAGCCAGAGGAATGTAGATGGTGCTCCTCGCTGGCCAAAGGGAACTGCAGCACCATGGACAGCTCAGTGCCTGCAAGGATTGGGAGAAGTGAGAAAGAGCTTGAGGCCCAGCAGCCAGCCAGAACATGGAAGAGCCCGGAGATGAGGTGGAGCATTCATAGAGGCTGGGGCTGCAGGGAAATGCCCCAGGGAACTGAAAGCAGTTTTGGTAAAGGGACATGGTGGGGTGTGGCACTATTCTTAGGGTCCCTGGTCTGGGACCCGGAGTAGTGGGCAGGCCTGGGTCCCCTCCCCCAATAGGCCTGCAATTGAACAGTGATAAACCTCCAGAAGGGGATCTGAACTACTTAGTGGCCCAGCTGGAAAGTTGGGGCCAGAAGGGCTCTGAGAGGATGACACCATTGTTTCCAGTGAGGAAGCTGTGGATACCAGGGCTGGGACTGTTTAAAGAGTGTAGACACACCTGACTGGAAGGAGGCACTCGTGAGAGGTGGGTGCCATGCCATTACAGGAGTGCTAATTGTGCATCTGCCTAGTAACAGTCACTCAGATACGACTCATTCCTACGCTGCCCCCATAGATCTCTTTGAGAGATATCTCCCTATTAGGCACATGGGTTACACCATCATCTATGCATGTCCCTTTCTAAATTTCTAAATGACTTTACAGCATGATAGGCCATGGTTAGGTGGTTAAACTGGAGATTATAGCAACTAGCATCTTCCTTTCCCATGAACATCTACAACTTCAGCCTTGGCCCCAAAAATCTTATGATCATCTCTATTTACTGCATTAGAAGCAGTTGCAACTTCCAGATGCCAAACACAAGTCTACAGTATTCTGCTGCCCATGAGGGGCTAATAACAATTTCAGTGAATTCAATAGCAAGTCAAGCTTTCAAAAGAAATGGAGAGTCATTAATTCAACCTAGAGATCATGATGAATTAACACCTTAATTATTGTATATATCATCATATTTGTATTTCTGATGGCATTCCTTACAACCCATTGAATTAAAACAGGTTGCTTATCTATATAAAGAGATTTATTCTTTGTGTCTCAATCTCTTTTGCAATGTGAGAGTTTTTTCGCAGAATTGCAAGAGAAGCATAATTGGTGATATGCAGAGTAGTTAATAGAAGAGCAGAGTAGAGTCTTAATTTGTTGAAAAGCTCCAGAGTAACAAATAATCATTCATGTGGCTGTTGAAGACATAATTACATGTAATCTGCATTCCTTATGGGATGAACTGCCTCCTGATCATACATATACAGAGCTAATGTTAAATATTTTCCTAGTATAGGTTCAGTGTGTATCTGGAATATCACACGGGCCAAAAATATATGTAAGCAATGAGCACGAAAAGGTATGAAATTATGCTCGATACCTTCATTTTTCAGGCCTTAGATTCAAGAGCAAAGATGAAAGGACAGACCATACAAACCCAGGTAGGTGTCATTAAGCACATTCTTAAGTGCTTTGCTGGATTGGAACCTATGTGAGCTCTAAGATACAAGCTTGATGACAACTAAAAGTATTTGAGATACAACAGATTAATATGAATTATTTTCCAAGTCACTGGGACGTTGCTGGTGTGTCTCTGCAAGTGTCCTGCCAACAAGCCTACAGACTTGTGTAGGGCTGCACAAAAAAAAAAAAAAAGAGAGAGAGAGAGAAAAAAAACTAGTTGAAATGAATCTGATATATGTTTAAGGAGAGTCTTGAAAACTAAGAGCCAGATCCTTAGTTGGTGTAAATCTGCATGATTCTGTTGACTTCAGTGGAACTGCATCAGTTTACAGCAGATCTAGCTCCAAGGTCCTGTCAGCTCTGCTTTAGCAAAGACCCTAGGGAACTTTTAAGCAGTATAAGTGTCTGCCCCCATGTCAGGGGTTCTGCTCGTTAATGAGAAAAAAATCCCCAACCCAATATTTTGTAGCTGTGTATCCTTTATTCGCCTGGATCTCTCCATCCTACCACATAGCAAACTGCATGCATTTCAGTATGGCTGTTTGTGTGTAGCTTGTGAGATCTTTTGGGATGAGAGCAGCTATAGAAAAGTACATTTGTGACAGACACACACAAGTTTTCTCTCTCTCTCTCTCACACACACATACACAGTTGATGGAGCAAAAGAGACATCTGTGAGTCCCCAGACCACTGGGGCTCTACCACACAAATTGACGTCTCTGCTAAACAAAGAGAACAATGAAATCCCATTCAGTAAATACAACAACTGGTATCTGACACAGAGAACAGAACAAATTTAAGAGGCAAAGAATATATTTTAAGTATTATCAAGAATGGAGAGTAAAGTGTAACATTAATGAGGTTTGTGGGTCATAAAGCTAAACACTTCTCCTCTCTGCTTCCTCCCACCCCCACCCCGTCCCAAATTATGGTGAAGTTTAGAGGCAGAGAGAGTCCACACTTGCAATTAGTGATAATTGGGATACACCAATGAAAATAATGAAACTTGGCTTTGTCATGTCAAAATTCAGAGTTCTCCCAAAGCACTGTATAGAACAGTCCAGCCTACCATATCATCTAAGGAAACCATTGCTACAGAGCTATTATTTCTGCCTTTTATTATGTGCAGACTATTTCCACTGTGCATAAAGCAGCCTGATTCAGGAGTATCAGATCAGAGATCATCTTTTTGCACCCGACTGCTAAAGCTGTAGTAATAATTTTGAGGTGTATATTGAACCAAAGTAATAGAGCAGTGATCATTGCAGAGGGCTAAGTCTTTACTTTTTTATTCAAAGAATGAAAGTCACTACTGCTGTAATAATGGCATTGATCTAATTCTTTGTCACACAAAAAAAGAGCTCCAGGTAAAACTAGAAATGTTTTTACAGATCTCTAGTGGTCTGATCCAAAACTCAATGAAGTCAATAGTAAGACATGCATTGACTTCAGTGGGCTTAGATCCGGCCCTAAAGTAGTATATCTCAACCCAGGAAATGAGTAACCTGGCATGGCAGTAACAGGGTCTTTCTTGAGAGAATACTTATGAGCTGTTATATCTGGAAACAATGTTTAGGACACTGCAAACCACACAAATATCAATAAACTCAGATCTTAATTAATTGGTAGGACTTACATAGCACTTAAAATGTTCAGATAATTATGTAGATATTAACTGATCTTCATGACACTTTTGTGGCTTATATAAATGTTTTCTGTATTACAAGTGGGAAAACTGGAGCAGAGGAATGAATGGAGTGATTTGCTGAAGGCCACATACCTGGTCAGTTTCAGAGCTGAGGACTGAATGCAGGACTTCCTATTACTCAACCCTGTGTGTTCTTGTGGCTCATGCTGTGTTTCCCCATACCTCTGCTATATTAATATAGCCCTTTATTTGTGACAAACATGGGAAAAGTTAATTTGACAATGGCAGATTTCTGAAGCTGCTGCATTGTCATGACCTCAGTTTATGATCAGCCAATTACAGCTTATTCTAATGATGTAATTCTTCAGTTGATGCACTGTCTTGTCCCTAGATATTCTACTGGTGAGTTTTGGCAGTGGATATGGCCCTTAGCAGCCTGCCGCACATGAAAAGACTTATTAAAATAGATGAGTTGTTCCCAAACTTGTTACTAAGGTGACCCACTAACTGCATTTTGTCTTTTTTTTTCCCTTGTGACCCACCATTACATTTATGCATCCTCCTCCCTGGTATCACAACTCTAACCCCAGCCTCGGGGACAGAGAGTGGAGATGGAGCCTGCCCTGCATTCACCTGACAGCAATGGCTCCTGTCCTGTGGGTCCGGGCCTGGCTTCCCGCTCCAGGCATTGCAACCTAGCAGCCAGGCTAACCTCAATGGTGCTGTGATCCCGTGCACCAGGTTGCAACATCTGGAGTGGAGAATTGGTGCTGATGATGGGCGACTGCTGGGTGAGCTTGCTCTCCAATCCCTCCCCTCCACACGGAGGGAGAAGTGTATGTTTGCCTAGTGCCCTGTGACCCATCTAGAACCTGCTTGCAGCCCACAGTTTGGAGAACACTGCAATATATGAATGTGCTAAAATGTGAATGGACTTCTTTATGCAGTGACATTGGAACAATCAGATTGATACAGTTAAGGGGTAGTTTTGGATTCATACTGTATTGGAGGTGGAGTTGATCAGAAAAAAATACCTACATTTGGAAAGGAGTGATGGGAAGGGAGGGAAATGTTCCACCTTAAAAAAAAATCAATTTCAAAAGTAAAAAAATTGTCACCAGCTTTAATTGGAGATTTGGGAAGTTGGAAGTGACGTGTTTGAGGGTAACTCCCTTTCTGTACAGTAAACCTAGCCTAAGTGTTTTTGAATGGGCCTGACTAGTCTTTCTCCCCCACCAAAATGTAACTGACCCCTGTTTACCATGATCTCTGCACTATACATAGCACCAGCCAGAATGTTGTGCAGAAGGTTAAGTGAGATGATTTTGGGGACCCATCCTAAGCTCAACTGACTAATTTTAATACAAAGTTGGGTTTACTTCTCCCCTGGGACTTCTGCTGCAGAAGTGGAATGCAACTGTTTTGTGGGATCTGTGCTTAGTTGCCAGTAGCTCAAAAGGTTTTCAGGGAAGCATTCTCCAAATGACTTGGGGCGCTTTGGTTTGCGAGGCCCCCAACTCCTGGAGTTTTTGGCTCAGTTTTCTGGTGAAGCTTAGCACACATTCACTATTTGATTATCACAACAACTTCTTCTCTGAATGAGCGAGGTAAGTATTGTTAGCCTCATTTTACTTGTGGTGGGGGAGAAGATTAGCTGGCTTGACCAAGGCCAGAGATGGAGTCAATATTAGCAGAGATTAGAACCCGCATGTCTCCTGCTGCTATTACTGTGTGTGAAAGGAGGAGGTTGAAGGGGTCAAGATAAAAGATCACTAAGGGACAAGTATTTAGGCAGGAGAAATGGAAAGGAAAATTTTTAGGGCTGTTGGGGAGAGAGAGAGAGAAGCAATAAGATAGACTGAGATAAAGAAATGACCTTAACCCTCCCTCATTTTATTTTCTTGAATGAGCTTGAGTGCTGAATTTCAGTAACTCGGGTGTATTACATTTCTTTTACAGACCTTCCATGATAGAAAACAAGCCCAGTCACAGTATGTACTACTGTACATCACAAATGCCAGTTACTTGAGTGACTATCTGTAATGTTTTCGCAAACTAGTTTTCCTTTCCCCATTCTGTTTTCCTCAAATCCTTGCCTAGTCCACTGTGTTTCAGTAAACTGAAATCGGAGAATTGTAGAAATATAAGGCTGGAAGGGACCTCGAGGACACCAAGTTTAGCCCTCTGAGCTGAGGCAGGACCAAGTAAACCTAGACCATCCCTGAGGGGTGTTTGTCTAACCTGTGCTTAAAAACCTCCAATGATAGGGATTCCAAAACCTCCCTTGGAAGCCTATTCCAAAATTTAGCTACCCTTATTATTGTAAAGTTTTTCCTCATATCTAACCTAAATCTCCCTTGCTGCAGAGTAAGCCCTTACTTCTTGTCCTACCTCCAGTGGTAATGGAGAACAATTGATCACTGTCCTGTTTATAACAGCCCTTAACATATTTGAAGACTTTTATCAGGTCCCCCTTCAGTCTTCTTTTCTCAAGACTAAACAGGCCCAGTTTTTTAACCTTTCCTTATAGGTCAGGTTTTCTAAACCTTTTATCATTTTTGTTGCTCTCCTCCGGACTCTCTCAAATTTCTTCAAATCCTTCCTAAATTGTGGGTCCCAGAATTGGACACAGTAGTCCAGCTGAGGCCTAACCAGTGCCAAGTAGAACAATTATCTCCCATGTCTTAAATATGACACTCCTGTTAATACATCCCAGAATATTAGTCTGTTTCACAACTGCATTGCATTGTTGACTCATATTCAATTTGTGATCTACTAAACCACCAGATCTTTTTCAGCAATACTACAGCCTAGCCAGTTGTTCCCTGTTTTGTAGTTGTTCGTTTGATTTTTTTTTTGTTCTTAAGTGTAGTACTTTGCACTTGCCTTTACTGAATTTCATCATGTTGATTTCAGACCAATTCTCTAATTTGTCAAGTTGGTTTAAATTCTAATCCTCTCCTCCAAAGTGCTAGCAACCCCTGCCATGTTGGTGTCATCCACAAATTTTATAAGCATACTTTCCACTCCATTATCCAAGTAATTTATAAAAATATTGATTAGTACCAGACTCAGGACAAATCTCTCTGGGAACCCACTAAATACATCCACCCAGTTTGACAGTGAATCATTGATAAGTACTGTCTGAGTATGACTTTTCAATCAGTTTTGCACCCACCTTATAGTACCTTCATCTAACCACATTTCCCTAGGTTGCTTATGACACTGTCATGTGGGACCAGAGCCGTCCCTTGGGTAAGGTGAATTGGGGCAACTGCTCTGGCCCTGTGCTTTGGGGCATCCCACGGGCTGGTGCGATTGACCAGATTGGTCCCGGAAGTGACAGGTCGGTTCCAGAAGTGAAAGATTCGTCACTTCTGTCCTGGTGCCCCACACACCCCCTAGGGACAGCCCTGTGTGGGACTATCAAAAGCATTACTAAAATCAAGATATATTACATCTGCAGCTTCCTCTCATCCAATAGATCAGTATCCCTGTCCAAGAAGGAAATTAGACCGGTTTGGCATGGTTTGTTCTTGACAAATCCATACTGGCTATTCCTTATCTACTAGGTGCTTACAAATTGATTGTTTACTAATTTGTTCCAGCATCTTTCCAGATAATGAAGTTAGGCTGACTAGTTTATTATCAGAGGCGTAGCCATGTTAGTCTGTATCCACAAAAACGACGACTAGTCCGGTGGCACTTTAAAGACTAACAGATTTATTTGGGCATTAGCTTTCATGGGTAAAAAACGCACTTCTTCAGATGCATGGAGTCAGAAGTGGGGTTTGTACCCACAAAAGCTTATGCCCAAATAAATCTGTTAGTCTTTAAGGTGCCACCGGACTCCTCATCGTTTTTGACTAGTTTATAGTTCTCTGTGTCTCTTTCTTTCCCTTTTTAAAAATAGGTACTGTGGCAGTGATAAACCAGGTGCCAGCTCTTGCCAGATGTGTAGGTGTCAGCTGAACACTGACAAATTTATAGCTGGAAACCAGACCAGCTCACCTATATAGTATTGTTCAAGGTAGGTGCCAGACTTGTAAGAATATGTTTAGTGTTTGGACTCTATAAAATGCTTTTACGCTGATGCAGTCATTAATCTTACTTGTAATGTCTGTATCCCGTGCTATAAGGCAATATGTAAGCTTTGCTTTACAATTGTAAAAATGCCTGTTCTGAACTTGTGAAATTCGGCAGGAAGAGTAATTCCACTGCCCATCAAGAAGGACTAATCAAGACTAAATGGGCCACTGTAGGGCAAAAATTTTGTTGATTGCTCCTACCACTCATGAAAAAGTTATGTGCAGGGGCTCTTGTCCCATCAGTTTGAATTCTGGGGGAAGGGCATATAAAGATAATCACATCTCTTCAGTGTTTGGACTCTTACCAGGTCTGGAGCTAAGAAACAAAAGGAGAGATATCTCCCCCTTCCTCCCCGCTCCCAAGGTCAACCGTAAAAGACAGATTATTACATTTCTGTCACCTTTTGAAACCACAGACTGAGTCTTGTTTGTGCTTATGTTGCATGTTTTAACCTGTAAATAACTCTCTCTCTCTCTCGTTACTTTTTCCTAGTTAATAAATCCTTAGTTAGTTTGCAATAGAATTGGCTACCAGTGTTCTCTTTGGTCTGAGATGTGAGATACAAATTGATCTGGGGTAAGTGACTGGTCTCTTGGGCCTGGGAGCAACCTGAATATTTTGCAATTTTTGGTGTAAGTGACTATTTATCACTAAATAGTGGTAAGGTAGACTGGAGTGTCCAAGGGGACTATCTGTGACTCCATGGAAAGACAGTTACAGTGATCCAGGAGTGCACATTTGTTACTGGGTTGGTAAAATCTAATTATAAAACATATCACCAGTTTGGAGTGTCTGCACTGCTTTTTGACAATCTGCCCTGAGGTTGGCAGTCATGGTCATGAACTATGCAAGACAGCATGACAGGTACTATGTCTGCCCTTTTCCAGTCCTCTGGGATCTTACCCATCCTCCATGAGTTCTCAAAGAGAGTTGCTAATTATGAGATTGCTTCAGATAGTTCCTTGGATAAATTTCATTAAGTCCTGCCAACTTGAATACATCTAACTTATCTAAATATTCATTAACCTGTTCTATCCCTATTTTGATTTGTGCTCCTTCCCCCTTGTTGTTAAGATTAATTGTGTTGAATATCTTATCGCCGTTGACCTTTTTAGTGAAGACTGAGGCAAAATAGGTGTTAAACACCTCAGCCTTCTTGATATCATGAGTTATGAGCTCCCTTTCCCTGCTAAGTAGTGGACTTGCACTTTTTCTTCATCTTACTCATGCTTCTAAAGTATTTAAAGAGCCTCTTTTTATTGTCTTATGTTTCCTGCTAGGTGTAACTCATTTTGTGTCTTAACCTTTTGATTTTGCCCCTACATGCCTGCGCTACTTCTCCTTAGCAATTCCTCCATGTTTCCACATTTTTGTAGATTCCTTGTTGACTTCAGGTGATTAAAGAGCTCCTGATTGAGTGATATTGGTCCCTTATTATTCTTCATATCTTTCCTTCGCATTGGCATAGTTTTCAATTGTGCTTTAATACTGAATCTTATTTTTCTCTCTAAATATCTCTCTAGCTTTCATGTGATGAGCTTTTATGTATTGCAGCCCAGTTGGAGAAAAAGGGGTGTGCGTACTGCATGTGACTTGATGGTATTTTTCTTTCTGAAATATTCTGAACCTAGGTGTCTGTCAAAACTTGATGGGGATGGTCAGGCCTACTAGGTGGAGTGGTAGCAGTTGGGCCTAGTGGGTGGAGCCAGGGTTCAGAGCTGGAATCAGGATTCCACAGCAGGATTGGAGAGAGACTGGAGCAGGATGAAGAATAGGGTGGGAGCAACAGCAGTGCTGGAACAAGCTCAGCCTTGGGCAGTCTAATACCACCATCAGGCAGGAAAGTGTTCCAAGCCCTGGAGTGATGTTGAACAGACTGAGATGCTGCTCCTGCTGGGGGGCTTTTATACCTGCCTGCCCTGGGACTCACCAGACCAGTTCCTGGCTTGTGGATTGGCTGGAGCCCAGAACAAGAGTGGCTCATCACCTTACACTTGGTTCTGCACAGAAATAATGTTCTGCTGAACTCTTCTCAACTTGTCTGTGAACACTGACTTTTATTCTTCATCCATTACAATATTTAATCAAAATGGGAGTTGGCAAGTGTGCTGTACTATTTGGAAGAAATGAAAAAGATGTCAAAACTTGTTAAGGTCAGTGAGCAAAACCGTGTGGATTTTAGAATTACATAGTTTTAACTCTATGGAATTATTAATTTAAAAATCTATATATGAATAAAGCATCTGGTGAATGAATAAGAGTAATTTCTCTCACTTGGATAATTTAAATACCTGCTGTCTGTGTCCTAAACCATATTTTCTCATAAAAGCTTTTACAGAGTCTGTCTGATGGCTGTGAGCATCTAGGATTTATGGGCAGTGTAAAGTCTGCCTATACAAGGGTCTGAACCTGTGTTTGTAATTGAAAGATACCTCCAATGGCTGACTGAAAACAAGGGGAAAAGGTCCATCTGAGGAAAAAAAAGCAAAAAACCTTGAAACTCTTTCTGGTTTAAAGTCCTCTTAGAACAGTGAGAGTCAAATTTTGATTTATGAAGTAAAGCTAAAAGGATGGAAGAAAATATGTTATTGTTGGTTCTATTAATCCAGCAGATAATGAAAGGATGTCTCTACTCTCCTTCCTCTGTAATAATAATATCATTCTAATTAGTTTATATCTGTGGCCATGTGATAAATTGTATTTAGTTTGTTCCTCTGACAGTCTTGCCTGCTCTCAGCCCATTAATCCTCTTCTACCCTGGCTAGTCCAAACCTCTGACCAACTTTAAAACAACCTCCGTCCCTCCATTATTTTATTTTGTAAAAGATCTTGTAACAAAAATGTTTTCTTCTTTCTCCAATATGTGAATTTTCTCTCCCAAATTACTCTGAACCCAGGTTGTTGTATACATTCCTATGCTGAATAACTGTCGTTATATTTCCATAACTTGTGTCTTTCTTTGCCACCGTCTTTTCAGGGGTATGTTACATCCTCACTTGAACATGGTCTCTGTAGTCCATCATTAAGATTTTTAAACTCAATTGTTCATGGAGGTGCCTGACATGGTTGTGGCCGCTAATAAAAATGCAACCCCTAGTGCACTAGGCAGCACAAGCCAATGTATGAAAGGCCTAGTTTCCTAGGATCTTGAGTATGGCTTTGTGTGTTGACTGTCAACTGGATATGATCTCATCTAATACTGTGTTAGGGCCTGCTTCTGCTCCTATTATAAACAATGGGAAAATTATCCTTGTCTTTAGTAGTGCAGGGTCACCTCTTTCTCTCATTATCTGGTGAGGCTATGTATGAAGTGGGTCAGAGCTTGCTGGAGAATGGAATTTTCATTCTCTAACAATTTCAAACATTTCAAAATTTGTTTTTGTACCACATAGCCCTGGTCTACACTTGGGGCCGGGGGAGTCAATGTAAGGTACGCAACTTCAGCTACTAGATCGACTTACCATGGTGTTTTCACGGTGGTGAGTCAACTGCCGCTGCTCCCCCATCGACTGTGCTTGTGCCTCTCGCGGCTCTGGAGTTCCGGAGTCGACAGGAGAGTGCTCGGGGACTAGACGTGCTAAATTGACCCCCGATATATTGATTGCTACCCGCTGATCCAGTGGTCTCTTCTAGCCTTAAACTCTATGACTCTAAGAGAAAAAGGTGGTGGTGATGTGGTGGTCTCTCAGTGACTCCACTGTGTATCAATAATTAAGAAGTCATTGGAGAAGGGAGCCTGGACCCTGGGTCTCCCATCTCCCAGGTGAGTGCTTTAATCACCAGGCCATAGAGTCATTCTCACTTTCACTCTCTGGCCTAATGACACTTTTTAAATATTGAAGCAGGGTTTTCATTTTGGCAGAAAATTGGAAAAAGAAAAAGGTTCTGACAGTATTGCAATGACCCGTTTCAACATTTTGGAACATTATATTTCAATTTTTCATTTTGAAAAGACTTTATGTTAATACTTTTTATTGTATATGTTATAAAACAAAATATTTTTAAAAGCTGACATCAAAACAATATTTTGGTAGGCCCGAAACAGTTTTTTGTATGTGAAATTTTCCTTTGTGGAAAATTTTTGAAATGTTTTGGTTTGGTTCCAATTTGGAATGAAGCCAAATTTCAAAATCTTAAAATCCTTTGTCAAATGGAACTTCTGTCCTCTGCAAGACTCTAAACATAAAATAATAATATTTGAGAAAGATGTGGAAAATGAGAAAGAGATCCAATCAGCAAGTAAAATTCTAAGAGTGCCCTAATAAAAATGCCAAGTATCCAGGATGAGATTTTTAGAGGTAATATTTTTTATTGGACCAACTTCTGTTGGTGAGAGTTTTACTGGACCACTGGAAGTTGGTCCACATAAAGATATATTACCTCACCCACCTGGTCCCGCTAAACTTCTAGTTTATTAAGAGAACATATTTCTAGATATTTCATAAAACACAATTCTGTCTGATTATTTTATGTTGTAGAAAGCAATCTTCAAGATATTCCTGTACAATACTGTACATAATCTATACATGCCCTGATTTATTCACTAAAATATTGATTGAAATTTTAACAAATGTGTAACATGACAGCATTTGTTTTTCTAAGTTTCAGAAAAAACAGATGAAAAAATGAATTTTCTTATAATTTTGTGTTCTAACTGATTGCATTGAAATTTTACGAGCTGTATTTTCATTGAATTTTTCTAAGGACATTCACATTTTACATGAAAAGAAAATTAGCTGCTTTTATGTGAGAGGTTAATTCAATTCCGGATTGTGACAGAGGTTAAATGTAAAGCTTTAATGTTCTGGAGATCATCCCAAAACAATAATCCTCCTGATGAAATAACACACTTCAATTCCAACCAGACAAAATGGAAGAATTGATGATAAACTGTCAGTGCTTATCGACATTGTAACACTTATGAGGCAAACCTTAATAACTCAACATTTTTCAGACACTGAAGTGTGTCTTCGAATTGTGTGTGGGTTTAAATATCTTCCTTAAACACTCTATACTTGAAAGTATGTCCTCAAATTACTATATCTTGTTGAATTATCATTTTCCGCTAGATCACTTCCAGACTGATATAGTTTCCAAAAGAAATTTTAGTAGCTGAAATATTGACTGGCTACTGTCTAACTATCTTTTTAGTAGTAATGCTGGTTGAATTAGCAAATAATATACATTGAAAATTAGCCATTGTTTTTGTTCAGAAATGATTTGCAAACATTCCTGACACTTGTAACGCATAGGCTGTTCATCCAAACTATTCAGTAAATATTTATGAACAATTTTCAGCCTATGGATTTTTGCTGATCCTTTGAACAATTCACCATTCAATAGTCAGACTATGGGATTGATCATCTGTGTCACAGGGTATTCTGGTCCATGATAGGACATCTGATTTTTTTTTTAAACAGGAGAATAGTGAATGTCAAATAGCAGGTAATGAATCTTGTTTGTTTGTTTCTTATGCATGGACAGATATTTGTATGAATAGCCCTTCCTTAAGCATTTGTCTAAACAAATACTTGTGAATAGTCGAGTGAACAAATATTGAACCTCAAGGGGGTCTGAACATAAAGATTTTTTGGGGGGAAAAAAGTAAAATGTCTGTCTCTGGCTCCTGAAGTCCAAACCTGGGACATAGTGTGACTCAGACAATAAGAAAATTGTTAGTAGACAAATCTTAAGATGTAGGTTTCATTTTTTAGTATAAACATCTTGTATATTTCTGTCTGATCTTTATCTCTAATAGATGTTTAACATCTTCGTTACTAATGAACTAGAAAATATTTCAACATACTCATGTAATAGAAGCAAATAATCCTGCTTCTTTCCAAACACAATAACAGAACAGAAATATTTACTGAACACTTCTGCCTTTTCTGCATCATTATTAACAGTTTTACCATCTCCATCTAGCAAGGGGCTTATGCCATTACTAGGATTTCTTTTGTTCCTAATGACAGGTTTCAGAGTAACAGCCGTGTTAGTCTGTATTCGTAAAAAGAAAAGGAGTACTTGTGGCACCTTAGAGACTAACCAGTTTATTTGAGCATGAGCTTTCGTGAGCTACAGCTCACTTCATCGGATGCATAGCGTGAAGTGAGCTGTAGCTCACGAAAGCTCATGCTCAAATAAACTGGTTAGTCTCTAAGGTGCCACAAGTACTCCTTTTCTTTTTGTTCCTAATGTACTTTAAAAAGTCCTTATTGTCCTTAGTCCTGGCCACCATGGATTTTTCCTGATGTCTTTAGCTTCCTTTATCAATTTTCTGCACTTCTGAACTTGAATTTATATTTATTGCTATTTCCCCCTTTTTTCATTTGTCATATTGCTTGTTTCTAAATGCTACCTCCACTTTGCCACTGAACTAGGATTGGCTTTCAGCAAAAATTGTCCTCTTTCTTGATTGTGGAATTGTGGCTTTTTGGCCATCTCACGAGTTCTTCTTAAAGAATTTACAATTTTCATTCAATTTGTGTCTACATTTTTCTTGCCTGTCAATTTTGCTCATATTTTTCCTCAGCATCCAGACTATCTTCTGTGTGCTCATACGGAATGCAATCAGGTCATGATCACTAGTCCCTAGGCAACCACCAACTTCCAGACCAATGATTATGACATTTCAAGATGAATTAATGAGGTCCACCATAGAGTTACCTTGTGTTGGTGCACTGACACTTTGTTAGAAAATTTATAATTTTTAGAAACTCAAATGATGTTTTAATATTGGATACATGAGACCTCCAGCATATCTCCAAAACTGAAGTTCCTCATAATAGTTTTTCTTTCCATATATTACACAAGTGTTTAAGGATTAGCTCATCCTAATCTCTGGTTTGATTCAGTGTTGTGAAATGGACCCATACTTGTACTGCTTTCTGGGCTTAGTTAGCACACTGATCAATATGCATTCAAAAATCTTGTGCTTCTGAGTTAACACTTAATAGGTAATGTCTCTAACAGAGAGAGCCAACCCCCACCTTTCCTACCCACACTATCCTTCCTAAAAAAGATTTTAACATTCTAACCATGTGAATTATCCCATCAGGTTTCAGTAATGCTGAATTTCACATTTCTACTCATCAGTGAGAATTTCCAGTGCTTTTAGCTTGCTACCCACACTCCTATCATTGGTATATAAGCAACTGAAACATTTCTTCTCTTCATATTTCTTGCCACTTCAGTTAAATTTCTGTGTCACATGCTGTGTTTGAGTTTGTACAACATATGCTATTTTAGCACCCTCTCCTTGCATTGCTAGTTGAGTGTCCTCCTGGCTGCTCCAGCTATTTTCCAACCAAGAAGATTAACTCCCCCCTACACCTACACACACACATCCCCCTGCGCTGTAGGCTGTTCTGTTTGTACAGCCCACTCTGACACTGAAATATGACCCAGTGTTCCAAAACCTTTGGTTTCACACCAGCCGCACAGCCAACTGTTCACCTCACATACATTCTGCTTTATCTCGCTCATGGGTCCTGGAAGGATTTCCAAGAAGATCACTTGAACTTCTCTTCTTCAGCTCTCTTCCAAGATCCCTGAAGTCTTCTATAATCTGCGTAGCTGTGTGTTATAGGGTGACTGGCTCCTTTAAGAGAATGAAATCCAGTAAGCCTGACTGATTAACTGCTGCCCAGTTGTGTTTCAGGGAAGGTATTTTGGCCTTAAAGGGGGAGGCAGCTGCAGGTGGGTGTTGGCAGATGCCTGCCAACACTGCAGAAAGTAACACTGCTACTGTAGGGCCTTCAGTCAGCAGGGGAAAGTCACAAGTGAGGGAAAGTCTGTGGAAAAGGCCAAACTCCAGGCAACAGGTGCTGGAAGAACAGAAAGACAGACCCTCAGGGTGGAGAGTGGAGTGCCAAGTGTGTTTGAACTTTGAAGGGATGGCAGACCTTCAAGGAGCAGAGGTTATGCCCAGCTCGAGACTGGGGCAAAATAAATGAAGTATAAAGAGTGGACAGGATGGGGCTGAGAGCAGCTGAAACTGGGATAAAGATTTTGTAGGTTAGAGTCCTATTTTGAAAGACTTTGTGCAGGATTTAATAAATTGGACCTCAAAGGGCTTGTTTTGACCATCTAGACTATGTGGACTTCATAAGGGGCCCTGAGTGAAGGGGAAACTGAAGCAGACCTTAGCAGAGCCACATTTGCTCAGCTGGTGGTGCTACAGGGCAGGCACCCTTGCTGACATTGTGTCATTGGTTCCAATGGGTATCATTGTCTCTGGAGACTTGCCAGTCAACATCCTAATCCCACCAAACCTTGCAGTTGACATCCAATTTTTGCTCCAGGGAGACAGCACACTGTCCTGTTCTTGTGTCCTTTGCTGAATTCTCCATCCATTCTTAATATGGAGACACCAATGCTATTGTTTGTCTTCCTAGGATGCTTGAAGGACCTCTTTTGGTAGCTGCTCGCGTCATACTGCGAGGAAAACCACCACGTATGTCCCTTGTAGCTTTCTGATTCATTCCTCCACAGACGAGTTCCTTGGTAGATGAGTCACTGAGTATCCCATAAAGATTTGATATTTCCAGTTGGGTTGAGCACCTCCTGGTTATCTTTTCCCCTCTTGGTCACAAATCCCATCCCAGGGTCCAATAGGTTTGCTATCTCTCTGGTATAGTGTGCCCTAAAATGTGGTACGTGCCTCTGACAGGACCATACCTATTTGAACAGAACAGCTAGTCAAGCCTAGTGAAAGGGACTACAGACCTGAACCTCCACAGTTGGAAAACCAATAAAGGAAGACTGTCCAGGTGAGAAGAGGAAGGGAAGAGTCATTTACACTTGGAAAAAGGGGCTAAGATTCAGACTGATACAATTGTTTTCCCAAACATCATGCTCATTTCTCGTCACTGGGTTACCAATATCAAAAAGCAAAAAACCTAGATTTTTGCACACACTAGAGCCAGTCAAGCAGCTGTCCCTCACATAGCTGATCCCATTGATTTCTTGTGAGTAATGGCTGCCTACAGGAACAAGAATTCTTCAGCAATTTATACCAAACAGGCAATGTATGCCCAAGACCCATACCTGTGATTTAGAGTTTAGTTACCATAGCTTTAAAATTATATATTTGCATATTCTTGGCACAATTTTCAAATGTCTGTCCAAAATATTTAATCTACTACTTAAATCAAATGTAAATTATGAGTCTTTTTTTACAGTTCAAATCCCTGGAGTAGATTAATAAAATTCCTTGTTATGTTCAGTATATTTACTCTCCATAAAAACAAACAAAAATGTCCCTAGGAGAGTCAGAGCCCACTGAAGAATTTATAATACTTAATTTTACTACAATTTAAATCTTATTTTCCTGAGTTAACCCCCTCATAGTCTAGAGGAGACTATATTCCATACCATTTTATTCGTTAATTTATTAACATGAAACTGGCAATGTAAAGGAGACACAAATCACACATTTACTGTGGGGTTTCACAATAGGATCTCTCCCAGTCAGGGAATTAATTCTTGTAGCTTTCACAACCTCTTTCTGTAAAGCTCCCAGAGCAGCTCCTCAAAAAGTAGCTGTCTCCACTCTCAGAAGATACTGTTGACAACTGCAGGAGACACTGTCAGCAACTTGAGACACAAAGTTCCACTTTCCCTCCAGACATTCCCTTTTGCCATGGTTAGGAAGCCAAGTTTTAATCACAAGAAACTGGACTATTCATGCAGAGATGGTCGCCAAACTCTCTAGAGTGCTGCGTGGTCCTGTTGAAAGAAGGAATCTGACCATGCCACTTTATCCAGGTTGGAGAAAAGATTCTTGCACTCTGTCACTGGCATAAGACACAGCAGGAGTGGGCTGAGGAAAATCACTTAGGAAAGGTCATGAGAAAGAAGTGAGGATATTTAATACTGCTTATTCTGGAAAGAGATGCTCAGTAACATTTTCAAAAGTACCTTGCCGACATGGCTACCTAAATCCCATTGACTAATATTACTTGGATGCTTTTGAAAATCTTACTCACCCCCACCTTCATGTCTTCATATGTACTAATACTTTTGTCTAAATTCAGCCATTTTGACAGTTACCCTTGACTTACTGTCTGTCTATTTCAGGGTTCAAAGTGAGCAAGGGTGAACCTTAGATGTGTATGCTCTTCAGTTTCTTCAGAAGGTAAGTTGGTTTTGGTAAAGTGTGTTGTTATTTTTTTTAAAGCTACCTTGCCTTTCCAGTTGGGAGAGAACCTTGAGAATGTTAACTTGTCTTCCTGGGTCTGTCAGGAGCCTGAAACAGTAGCTCTAAGAGAAGTGTCAAATGTCCCATTCCACTTAATTTGGTGTTTAATTCACGCCTGATTATGATTTAGTGTCAGTGTTAACTTTCATCACTGTTCATTTTTGCAGACCTATCCAGCTATTGTGCTTCACTGGGAATGGATACAGCAAACACTAGAGATGGAAAGGCCTGTAGTCCAATCCATCCCCCTGCCAGGGCAGGATTGTTTCCTTCAATATGTTGTCTAATACTTTGTATAAACCAGTTATAAATGACTCAGGGAATGGCAGTATCCACCACAGGAGACCATTTCACAGCCTAATAGACCTCATCAGTTAGAAATGTTACTCTATTCCGGGGTAAATTTTCCTTGCTGTTTTTCTCCATCCTATTACTTATACCCAGGTCTAAAATTCAGCCCCATAAAATGGGGAATAAAGAAAGAGTCACCATACACTTGGCTGGAAGGAGAGGCAGAAGCAGCCACTGAGGGAGAAGGGAAAGGGCAGGTGGGGAACCACCAGGAAAGAGAACAAGGTTAGTTGGGCATGAGTGTAGCTCCATCAGATTTCCCCCCTCCCTTCCCTTTCCCCACTTCAAATCCTGGTCTATTCTTTCTGTGAAGTATGTAAAGAGAACTTCAGACAATACTGGGAAACAGAAATTGCAGGCTGACAGGAGCAGCAGTCACATCTTTGGGTCACCAAAGTTGAGCAGAGTCAGTGGGATAACAGCATGTGGTGCATGAAGGACATCAGACACTTTGCAATGTTATAGTAATGTTTGGAAGCAAGAATTTTATCTCCTCTATCTTGTCTTCCTAGGGCAGAAATATTTGGGAAGATTAGATTGCACTAGTTCTGTCTTCTCAATGTTTAAGTCTATCTGATCTTTAGTAGACCGGAAAGGAAGCAGACGGACAACACTCTGATTTGGGAGTGGGATTACAGGCAACTAGTTGTAACTGTGGAAACACTAATCGTGGATTAGTGCACACTGACCTGCGTGATCAACACCACTCAAGATCTAGTTCTCATATTAAATATTGTGGGACAGAATCCAGCAGTGATCTTTGTGGTGCCTCTTTGAAGTTCTGTAAAATCAAGAATGGAACAAAACAAATACATCATTCCCCAAATGGACAGACAAGTAGTGCAACGCTGTTCAGGGACCAGGTGCTAAAAGGCAATCTTTTAGGTATTTAAATGCAATGTAAAGCTTTCAGAAGTTTACCCATAATCTAGCAGTGCCATATAGACATTTGTGCAGATGACAGACTGCAAATGCTCCCCTAACCATCCCCTTTTAGCCCGCCTTGTGTAATGGGAGGGTGTTGAAGGAGATGGATAATATCTTGCTGATATGTTTCATCAGCCAACAGATTAATTTTTGGGGCACGGGGGCAGGCTTAGTCATTGTATGTCTATCCTTTGTTTTTCCAATATGTACCATATGCAGAAAAGAGAACTATTTTGGCCCAATTCTGCTGTTATACTAGATTTACACAGATGTAACTCCACATCATTTGATGGAGACTTACCTATTTGTGTGTAACTGAGAACAGAATTTGGGCAGCCGTGCTTCTGTCTTTTATTGAGAGAAATTGGATAATTAAAGCCTCTCCTAAGCAGAATGATTTTTTGTACAATACTTATGTACTACAGAAAAATTGTTCTGTTGTAGAAAGGTGTTGTTCATCTTGCATTTCTGAGCCTAGAGAGTGGGTGAGAGTTCACTTGCATATCAAATCTTGGTTAGTAATGAAAAAGTTATATACCAGCAGTGGTGCAAGTAAGCCGGTATGGTCAGGAATGCCGTACCAGTAAGACACATATTGTTGGTATGCCGTACCGGAAAGACACATTTTCAAGAATGAATTGTAGAGCTCTGCGCGGATACAAATTTATACCGCAGATAGAAATCGGTATCTGCTGAACCGCAGGGCTCTCCTGGGAACTGCAGTGGCAAAAGGAGCAGAATGTGGGATCGCTGCTCCCAGGAGCCAGTGCCCCACGCTGGCAGCTCCTCCCCCACAGCTGTACCGCCCCCATCCCTTCCATGCGGCTGCGTCTCTTGTCTGGGGCTCTGTACCACCCTGCTGGAGGACAGGGCTTGGGGCAGGGCGGGAGACAGTACTGTGGTGCCAGAGGAGCTGCTGGTGTGGGGTGCTGGCTCCTGGGAGCAGCAGCCTCACATTTTGCGCCTTTCACCGCTGCAGTTCAGCAGATATCAATTTCTGCACCTGCGGGTATAAATTTGTATCTGTGCAGGGCTCTAGTCACGGGACATTTTTTGTGAAGGGGGCGGGGGCTGGGGTCGCGGGTCAGTACTATACTGGTAAGAGTTAAAATCTATTTGCACCCCTATATACTAGTGAAGATTGTTACTATCTAACAACTGTTCAGAGGTCTACGAGAATTCATTTCCTCACAGACAGATGCCCATGTTGTAAGAGCCACCATTATAATTCAAAGGCCATAGATAGTAAGCACAGAAACTCAACCATTCTCTTGGCCTTCTGGCATAGGACTTAGGAACATCTTATACAGGGCAGTGGGAGGAAGTGGGCCCTGTTACAATCGTTGCAATACCTGTTAGGACTTCAGTCTCCCAGGTTTTCTATCTGGTTGTCACAAATACTAAATTCAAATATATGAAGTTCCACATAAATAGTCTTTTTTAATGTATGTTTACTATCTGAACCCCTTTGAGATATAAATTGATCTCCTCATACAAGATATTCTCTCTATCAAATTCTATCATTACCAGAGGAAGGTACACATTATACAGTACCTATCTCTAGCTCCACACTTAAACTTCATTATATACTGTATTAAAGCTTCTTATATTGACAGCCATATTCCACCGTGCCTGGTTATTCAGGCCTCCTTTATATTACATTAATAGCTCTGAATGTAGGTCCTTATGCATTTCAGCAGTGTAAGAATAAAACCCAATTTCATTTTTATATACAGAAGGCCTTTTCTGAATTCTATACTATATTAGAAATATTTGCTCTTGAATCTCTAGTGTGTGAGTACTATGGCTTCTACCATGGTGGCAGGTACTTGTTCACACAGCTTGTCGGTAATACAATGACACAAGCCTAAGCATACTGCCTTTACATTTATTTTAACATTAGTGAAGGCTTGCATAGAAAACGTGTGCTGGCATATTTGAGGCTGTCCTCTATCTAGAAATGATACATCAGTGCAGATGTTCAGTCTTCATTTCTTTAGATAACCAAAGGTCAATCAGGGTTTTACTTTTTTTAAAAAATACCTCTGGCATTTAAGATCCTCCTCCTAATACTGTGTGTGTGTGTGTGTGTGTGTGTGTGTGTGTGTAGTGATGCATCTTGAGTTTCACTGGAATTGCACAAAACTTTAATGTCACCCATCCCTTCTCACTCCACTCCTCCTGAGACATGTAAGCTAATTTATTATTGTGCAGATAAGTGGGTTTTCACCTGACTATACACAAGAGCATATTGTGCTGTGAAAGGGGCAGTGTCAGTCATACAAGAAAGAAGCAGACTTCACACTTCTGCATAAATACAGGAATTCATGTTGAAGCAAAGGGGGCATAATTCACTCTGGCAGCTGAGACATGTAATATAGTGTGTGCACTTATTGACAAAGTATTTTAAAAAAATAAAACTAGTTTCCATGGTAACTGCCACACTACATAATTCTAAGGCTAAGGGGAAGTGGTTTTACCAGGATAGGACAGTCGAGATGCCTTAGGTACTTTTAATGCTAATACTGCAAATATATACCCTGCTTTTCATTTATGGATCTCACAGCATCACACAAAGCTGGTAGCTGAGTTACGCTGGGGCTCTCTGGCAGGGATTCCCTAGATTTGTTTGTCAAGGGGGTTGGAAGATTTTTGACTCCATTCCACTGACCCATTGCTCCCACAGAGCTCAGGTTGATTAGGCTCCATTACTGTGCTTGGGATCTGTTTCCTCATTTTTGGTTTGAGATCTGGGTCTGAGGACTTTTTTAAGGGGTAATGGGAGGTCTGTGTTAACTTACATCTCTTTTATTTCTCTATAAAGTTATATTAAAGTGTGTGTAAAATATATATTATTTTGTACATACTGTGACGGGGCAAGGCCAGATGGCTATAGAAAAGTAGTGGGAGATAGCTATATTAGCTCCAGGCTAAACAAATCCCTGGTACCAGGTTAAGTGAAATGGAAGCTGCTCCAGGTCAATTAAGACACCTGGGCCAATTAAGAACTTTCCAGAAGGCAGGGAGAATGCTAGGTTGATTGGGACACCTGAAGCCAACCAGGGCTGGCTGAAACTAGTTAAAAGCCTCCCAGTCAGTCAGGTGGGTGGGCATGTCAGGAGCTGTGGGAGGAAGTTGCGCTGTTGGAGAGACTGAGCAGTACACACCATATCAGGCACAAGGAAGGAGGCCCTGAGGTAAGGGTGAAGTGGAGCTTGAGGAAGTGAGGGCTGCTGTGTGGGAATTGTACATGTCATGTTTCTAAAAGGTCAGCTACCACAGCTGATACTATTAGGGTCCCTGGGCTGGAGCCCGGAGTAGAGGGTGGGCCCGGGCTCCCCCCTACACCTTTGCCTCTGATTATCACTGAGACTGGGAGACAGAGACTGTGCAAGGAAGGATAACTTCTCCTCACCTCCCTTGCTGGCTTATGATGTCAATGGCTCAGTAGACTGTGACCCTTGTCTCTAGAGAAAGAAGGGTTATGTGGAGGGTCACAGTGAGCCTCTGAGGCTAGCGAAATCCACCAGGAAACACGGGACCCATGGAGGCAAGGACAGAGCTTTGTCACAATACATATAGGGGGCACAGTAGGCATCTTTATAAACTGGAAAATAATTAACCCGCAACACCCTGTAATGCACCTGAGAGACAAGAGAATTTGTTTTATTGATGAGTAAAACGAGGCCCAGAAAGGTTAAGTTAACTGCCCATTGTCACACAGGAAGTCATTCTCATAGCTGTAAAAACAGTTCATGAATCCTGTCTCAAAGTCCCCTGCTCTAACCACTGAACACCTTTCTTGTCTGGTACTTGCAGCTCCCTAGACAGCTTCTCGATGTTATCAGCTCTCCTCCTTCTTAGGGCCTGTCTACTTGAACATTTAGTTCAGGGCAACCTGGGATGTGAATCTACTCACACTAGCCTGTCAAACATGAAGTGTCTGTGTGGACCCTGCTACTGGGCACTAACAGTTCCTTAGTGCACTTTGGTCTACTCCCATTTCAAAGCGGTGTTGGTCAATGCGCATTATGGAACCATTAGTGTGCCGCAGCAGGCTCCACATGACCACTTAAGGTATGTCTGCCAACTCAGGCTTGTGGGGCTGTTTCATTGCTGTGTAGACTTGCAGGGTCGGGCTGGAGCCTGGGCTCTGGGACTGTTTGAGGGTCTCAGAGCTTGGGCTCCAGCCCGAACCCAGAAGTATACACAGCAATGAAAAAAACCCTACAGCCTGAGCCCCGTGGGCCCGAGTTGGCTGGCACGGGACAGCCACAGGTTTTTCTTTGCTGTTCAGACAAACCCCTGGTGCATGGCGGGCCAGTGGGGGGTAGATTTCCATCCCAGTTTGTTGCAAACTAAATGTTCACGTAGACAAGCCCTTATATACCAAACACATTTCTAAAGGGAAGTACATAGTAGGTACTAGATCCAAAAAGACTGCAGGGCTTTCCTACAGTACAGTGGAAAACATATGTCAACAAGCTTGGGTTTTAACAAAAAAATCCTCATTAACCATTTTCAGCTCTTTCATTTTTTGATGTTTAAACACAAATTAAAATATGATTAAATACTACAGATAGAAAGGGGAAAGCATGGTTATGATAAAAAAGGGGGGTGTTTCCTCTGAAGCACATTCAGAATAATGTTGGTAATGTGAACTGGCAATATACTGGTTCATTTTAATGGACATGATCCAAAGGTCCTGTAGTCAGTTTTCTCCAATGACTTAAGGGTTTGGATCAGACCCATATGATTAACCCACAGAAACCCTTTCCTTCTCCCAAGTCGTACATGAAATGGCTGACAAACGAAAAAAGAAAAGGAGGACTTGTAGCACCTTAGAGACTAACACATTTATTTGAGCATAAGCTTTCGTGAGCTACAGCTCACTTGATCCAACTATATAAGTAGCTCCTTTTTCCCCCTTAAATTGAAAAGGGCCCTAGGGTCTGCAAGTCAGATGCTATTTTCCTGTTGAAGATTGTGCTACTTTTCTCCATGCAGGAAAAATTATACATGTATCTGTGCAGAAGTGTTTTCATATTAAAATAGATACTCCCGGCCAAAACCACTTCAAGTTTTCAAAGTAAATCTTTAAACCTTTCCCTTTTTTTACCTTAATGTTGCTTAATGTTTTTTTTTTTTACCTTAATGTTACCTTAAGCATTAGCATTGCTGTAGTTAGGATACTATCTACAGAGTTATTTCTTTTCTTAGTTATTTTTTGAAATATTATTAGATAATAAAATAATTGATAAAAAGAAGCATGGAATATAATTTATTTAGACCTTCAGAAGCTTTAGATAAAGATCAGTATTGGATTTTAAAGTGGCTGAAAGCAAGGAAGCAGAGAATACATGTAAGTGGCTAATGCTCATCATGGAAAGAGAGTGTGGGGTGTCCCAGGGACCCATACTAAAACTAGTTGTGCCATTGGCCTGGAAGAAGGAGTGAATAGAAATGTGGAAAAAAATCAATGACATATCTTCCCCTCTGGCCTGTTACAAAGCTATTCTCTTAACCAGTGAGAATAAATTTCATATCTCTCAAGAAATGGTTGCCATCTTACACTGTTCTTAATGGGATGAAGAAACAGGCTGCCTTCGGGTAGATGCCATTCTCAAAATGGCTATTTCCTATTGTTCACAAAAGGACACAGCACTCCTCTCCACCTTCTGGCAGCATGGGGAGCTACTTCCTTTTCTGGATTCGCTCTTATCTAAAACAATGGTGGTGACCAGGGTGAAAGAACCTATTCCCTTAGTCCCAATGAGAACAATGGGAGATTGTCACTTTGAAATTCAGGATTTGTGAATTTCTCTAAAAAAAGATTTTATGCATTAGCCTCCGCTGATGAGTCAACTTTTGGTTGTGAAAAGCTACAATAAATGACCATTAATCCTAAATGTTAAAGGGTCCTTGTAGCACGAGAGCTGCTCAATAGAGAAAACAGTCTGGAGGGGGGAACATTTGTGTGTGTGTACATGCACATGTTGGAGAATGTGGGTGGAGAGAGTCTGAGGGAGAGGGAAACTACTATGGGAGTTGCAGAGGGAAATAAAGCGTGTACAGGAGTGAAGGGGGAAAATTGTGTGCATGTTTCCATGCAGGGGAATGCGTAGGACTGGAAAGAGGTATAAGCTGGGGAGTACACTCCTGATTTGTACTACTTTGGCAAAACAAAGCTGCTGTCAACCCAGCTGAACTGGCTGATTGCAGCTGGTTTGCACTGCTCTGGAATGACCAAAGGAGAAAAATATACTGGTGATTCTGGCCTTATAAATTAAATTTTAAAGGATTATTTAAGGTCGATGCTTTATATTTTCAAATTATAAATATCACATGGTAGCATTGTTTGCATTGCTTATTTGTTTTTCGTATAGGATATTTCCAGATGAAGGCTACATTAAAATGGAGGTAAGATTGAACGTACAGATCAGTAATTTAAGGCCAATTATCAGTAATGAAGGGTAAAAAGTAGGTTAATATATTTAGGGTAAAAATATTTTAAAAATATAATTATAGTGTAATTATTCCCAAACCAAGTGTGACAAACACAGGAAATTAAGAGTAAAGGTTAAATTTAAAAGAAATCCAAACATGTTAAAGTATACAAATGGACATGTATGGCACCCAAACAACTTTAGTTCTGCCCTTAGTGACATTAAGAAAGGGAGTGTATATGTGTTGAGGGGGTGCGGGAATCATGAGGAATATAAAATATATTTAAAAATCAGTTTGATCTAATCTGGGACCACAAACACTAAAATGCTTTAATTATAAATATAGTTATTGCATGTTTGTCACTGCTTTATCATATACAAATGTATAGACCTGTGTGTATCCAAAGAATATCAAATAAGAAATAAATGCCAATTAATAGGTGGCTGTTCATAGTGAATGACGTATTTGACAAATTTAACTTTTCGGTTTGTAAATTATCACAGAACATATTTGAGCTTTACACATTCTTCTATATTGTTAGAACACTTTATACAAATGTATTTTAGCCTATGGTTGGATGGCTGGTTTTTTGTTTTTTTTTTGTAAACTACTCGCTTTGATTGTCATCAAGTTGTTCATGATGACCAATTGGCCTTGTGAATATACACTTCTGCTTCTTAACTGACTGAAATGTACTCAGAGGAGGAGGGAGATCAGATTTCAACATGAACTCTTGAATGCTTTTGGCTTATATCAGTGTGTGAACACAATTTCATGAATATTTGCAAGGTTTTTATTTGTGTGAACAATCTTCTGAACAAAAAACATTGGTTGTATGAATGTTTGTGGAACCAAATGAATGTATAGTTTTATTTAAATGACAGTTTGCACATACTTTTGTAGCATTTGCCCATTTTGAGGTACCAATTCAGACAAACACTGAAGCATGTGCTTATATTTAAGCACATAAATATTCCAGTTTAAGTCAGTAGTATTCATGTGCTTAAAGTTAGGCATGCCGTTAAGTATCTTGCTGAATCAGAGCCATATGGAAGATATTATGTAGTCCGAGGATACAGTGTACCTGGTGCAATAGGGAATTAGCAGGCACACTTACTGCTGGAAAATATACCTCAGATTTACTGCTGAAAATATACTACCTGAAAATATACCTCCGATGTCCTGAGCAACTGATTGTTTCCTCAAATAAGAAACATTTGATTAATTTGCAGAAAGTGTCACTATCCCAATACCATACCTACAAGCTTGTAATTCTTACTCAGAAAAAGACTACAGCATTTGGCCTTATATCGGATTGGCTACCTCGTGGTAAATAAGCATAGGTTTGTTAGCATTGTGGATTTTTTTCTGCAATACTAAAGTACTGTACAAACAAAACCTCCTATGCATATTTACCATATTAATTGGATTAATTGTCCTCCACTGCACTATAACTTCTCCAGAATTGTCACCTGAATGTCTTTAAAAAAAAAAAAAGGGGGGGTGGAGGAAGGCGGGGGGAGGGGCTTCCTTCATGTAACTAAAGGTAAAAGACTGAGCTCCATTGCTGATGCAAATACATGCAGCTCGTTGCTGATCTTAAATAAGTATCATACCTATGAAGTATCTCAGCCACTAAAGCCCATATGAGGGTCCTTGGCCAGAATAATGGATCTTGGAATTATACCTGAATGGAGACCACTGCTAGGAAAGGAACTTAAACAATGGATGAAAGTTTACTTTATTTTTAATAAGTTGTTACACAGTTTAATTGACTTAACATGAAGTTCTTTTGGTGGTCACCTTCAGCTACAAGGAGATATAGTATAAATTATAATTATGAATATGTATTTTACCTATAAACAACAATGTTCCTTTTTGATTAACTAGTATCAAATCTTTCTCTCTACTCTTCTGAAATAAGAAATGATAATACATTTTTTGTGAAATTTCACATTAAACACTGAATACACTGATTCCCTCTCAATAACTTAGGTATGACATTTCTGTTGAGCTAGTACAGATCAAGGTCAAAGTTCTTCTCAGCAATATGGGAGAAGTTAAATGTGACCCTCTGTTGGAGATTCTTTTTCACACAGAAAAATCAAAGCTGCCACTGCCTTGGGGTGTAATAGTTTCACTTTCCAGTGACAGCTGCACTGGACCTCAGTAGTGCAACTGTCCATAAATCAAAACTGCTTCATGGTAAATGGACATTAATTGATGGTAATTCTAAATTTCAGTGGAATTCCTATGGAAATACACATGAATGCCAAAAGAATTCTCATGATGGATGGCAGAACCATGAATACTAAGGGAAACAATAATGATTTGCCCCTATTATGTAAAGCATTGGCCAAGAATCACTGGAGTTCTTTGTATCAGCATTTTCTAGATACCTGTTCCTGAACAGTAGTAATTTGTTATGACAGCCTTTTCTATTCAGAAGGACTACAAAGAATCAGTCATTTGTCAATATGCATTCATACAATTACATACTAATGTATTCACTTACCATAAACTGCATACTGCAGCTGAGAATTAATCTGCTAGCATCTGCCACTTGACACTGACTACATGACTTAGAGCTTTCTCCTGCAGATCTCAGAATGCCAGGAGAAATGGTATCTTTTTATGTTATGGGTATATATATTTCTTTCCCCACCCCCCTCACATGTTCATATTTCAAAAACCAGTATTTGAAGTAAATGCAATATGTGCTGTAGAAGCATTTAGAAATTTTAACATAAAGCAGCCTCTTTTGTAGGTACTGATTGTAAGAAAATGGGTTACCTGTCAGAATGAGTCTAGAGACAGTTCCAGTACTTGTCTCACACTTGCTGAGAAACCTTAACCTCAGGATAGGAAGTGGGTTTACATCAGAACAGCCATACTGGGTCAAACCAAAGGTCCCTCTAGCCCAGTATTCTGTCTTTTGTCAGTGGCCAGTGCCAGGTGCTTCTGAACAAATGAACAGAACAGGTAATCATCAAATGATCCATCCCCTGTAGTTCATTCCCAGCTTCTGGCAAACAGAAGCTAGGGACACCATCCCTGCCAATGCTGGCTAATAGCCATTGATGGACCTATCCTCCATGAATTTGTCTAGTTCATTTTGTAAACACTGTTATGGTCTTGGCCTTCACAACATCCTCTGGCAAGGAGTTCCACAGGTTGACTGTGCATTATGTGAATAAATGCTTCCTTTTGTTTGTTTTTAAATCTATCAATTTCATTTGGTGACCCCTAGTTCTTGTGTTATGAGAAGTAAATAACACTTCTTTATTTACTTTCTTCACACCAGTCATGATTTTATAGACTTCTATCATATCCCCCCTTAGTCATCTCTTTTCCAAGCTGGAAAGTCCCAGTCTTATTAATCTCCCCTCACATGGAAGGTATTCCATACCCCTAATAATTTCTGTTGCCCTTTTCTATACCTTTTCCAATTCCAATATATCTTTTTTGAGATGGGGCAGCCATATCTGCATGCAGTAGTCAAGATGGGCGTACCATGGATTTATATAGAGGCAATATGATATTTCTGTCTTATTGTCTATCCCTTTCCTAATGACTCCCAACATTCTGTTAGCTTTTTTGACTGCTGCTGCACATTGAGTGGATGTTTTCAGAGAACTATCCACAGTGACTCCAGGATCTTTTGCTTGAGTGGTAACAGCTAATTTAGACCCCATCATTTTATATGTATAGTTGGCATTATGTTTTCCAGTTTTGGGAGATCCTTGTGTAGCTCTTTGCAGTCTGCTTTGGACTTAGCTCTCTTGAGTAGTTTTGTATCATTTGTAAATTTTGCCCCCTCACTGTTTACCCTCTTTTCCAGATCACTTATGAATATGTTGAATAGGACTGGTCCCAGTACAGATCCCTGGGGGACACTGCTATTTACCTCTCTCCCTTCTGAAAACTGAAATCTGCTGCCTGGAGTGCTTAATATGCAAAAAAAAGAGTCATGGTTTTCAAGAGTCAAGAGACTTGTACAAAGTTCTTTGCTTCCATTATTTATATATGGAGAGGATTTTAAATGCTGTCTCTGAGTCAGCAAAACTCTTAAGGACTTGCTTAGATATAAGCACGTACTTAAAGTTCTCTCTGTTCATCAAAGGACATAAGCAGCACATGCTCAAGTCTCATTGACTTCAATAGGACTGTAACAGGGCTCGATTCACCACTATGGCACCTCCTACTGGCTGCCCTGGGAATTGCTTAGTTTGCCAGTGCACCCTTGCCTGGTGACATCTGCTCCAGGAAGCATGTTGTCCCAAAGAGCATCCTCTTCAGGACACAGCCCTCCAGCTATGTGTCACTTGATTCTCCTGCCCTTCTGGGGGAACAGCAGTCCACTGTCCAGCCACAGTGTCAAGTGGGAGCAGGGGGGGGACCCAGACCCTCCCACTATTCTGGGTCCTGGCCCAGGGACCCTGTAGATAGATGGCAGCCACCTGCTGCGTACCCTCCAACCCCGCAGTCTACTTCCTTGGGCCACTTCCCCATAGCCCCAGTACCTTCTCTGCCCTTGTCTCAGGGCTGCATCTTGTCAGCAGTCAGCCAGGAGCTCACTCTCGCTCCAGGATCCTGCCCAACACTGCTCTGTCCAAGGTGCTAGCTGCCCTCTGCCTGCAAGGCAGCCAGTCCTCCTCCCTCTCCTAGCTCCAGGGAATGACTGCCCTGTTCTGCCCTGTAGCTCTTCTTGTATGGGCCGGCCCAGCCCTGATTGGCTGTCTCCTGCACAGTCTCCCTCGGGTCCTTCCCAATTGGCTGTTATGCAGCCTCCTTAGGGTTCTATTAACGCTTTATGGGCTAGTGTGGCAGACAGGGCATCACAGGGACTTAAGTGCATGATTCAAGTTTAGGCACATGCATAAGTGCTCTGCTGATTTGTCTGTGACACTATAAAAGAAATTCCTTTGATTGTCTCTCCTTGGGGCAGTGCACCATTGCCAATGCACAGCTGGGCCTAATAGATACAATCTAGTCCCAACATTTTTAAAGAAAGTAATTTGAAAAGGATCAGATCTGAAATTTGTTTTTACTTTGCTGGACACTTGAATACTTGTGTGATTCTGTCACAAGTATTGTGTAACAGGATCCCTCCTGTCAGACACTTGGGAACCCTTATTAACTAATTATTATGGTGTAGTCTTTTGGCCAAATCTTCATCTTTCTGAAATTGATGGTAGTTCATTTTAATGGGGCCATAGGAATTAGGCCATTGTATTATCCAGTCATAGAATATTTACATTGTCATATACACTTTATTTTAAATGTATGTGCAAACCATGTTAAATGTGTAATACCTGAACATTAATCAGTTATCCCAATGAAGCATTTAGTTGTAAAGAGAAGATGAGTGCTCTATCTCATGAGGCCTACATCCTTCAGAGATGCAATATATAGACCCTATACATTTTAAATCCAAATATATTTGGCTTGCTTAACTAGGGTGAGCAACTGGTATCAACAATGGAAAGTTTATATTTGAACTATACTGTAGACTATTGTTAGCTGTTTTTTGCTGTTGCTAGATAACAATGATTTCAAGAACGCTATGTGCCCTTTAGAGCAGGGATTCTTTTCATTTTAATTTCTGTGAAATAATACCTTAACCCAAGGAGCAGCTACAGCAGGTTTGTAACATGGTATAAAATGGGAAAACTTATGACAAGTGGAAACAAGAATTGTGTGTTAGTAGTTCTGGAAATCCATTTTTTTATGGCGTTCCTAATGTAGGTAAGAGCGGAGACTACACTTTGCAGATTCGATGATGTGGAGCTTTTGTGATCACGTTCATCTATTTGGTCTTAAAAACTTGATTCTATGAGCTCTCCAGAAGAAAATTCTGAGCGTACACAAAGGGAGGGATGATGTCAAAGTTAGGGAGCTGAGCAGCTGCCAACAGTGCATCAAGGGTAAATACAAAGAAATATGGTGTGTAATGTACTGCCAGCCCCAAGTTCCTGTCAAGTTCTAATGGTAGCAATAGATAATCAAGGCATAGAATTAAATAAACAGTTCTTCTTCAGTATACTTTGGGATTTGTTCTGCTTTCCATATTCTGAAGCAGAAGGTAGCCAAACCTGCTAAAAGCTGGTGGGTAGGGGAAAGGGTGATGGCAGCGTAAAAGGTTCTGTTTCTTTGGCATGGTCACTTCCTCTCCCCCTGAACAAGTCCCAGTAGAAGCTTCTCCATAAATTCTGGCCTCTGCTTGGATTCAGAGGCAAGAAAGGTGAGGTAAAGCCAGGAAGGGGCCTCACTCCATGGCATGCTCCCCTACAGATCCTGTGACTATCCAGTTGAATCAGGAGTTAATGCTGTTCCTAAGAGCATTCTCTACATGTGGTTCACCCTGGGCAACCAGGAAGAGGAAACAGCCAATGGTAGGCAGGGAGCAGGGAAGTAGTGGTAGGGAAATATTGGGCCTTCACAGGTGTATTGATCTGTGTAGATCACAGCACATCTGCTGGTTTAGGGGGCTAATTCTCTGCCCACTGTGCAGTAGTGGGGGAGGGAAGAGAGAGAAGTGTAGATGAAGGTTGCAAACCTCCCCTCCCCACAATGCAATGATGACAAGCAACTTCAGAGTTGAAACTCATAATCTTTTGGGAGGCTTTCCTGGAGGTGAGGAGATACCATTCTTAAAATTAGTGGGACACATACAGAAACAGAGCAAGAGAGGGAGAAAAGCAAGAGGAAAACTGCAAAATTTGATTTTTTTTTAAATGCTTATAGCAGCTACAGATTTTCACAGGAAGGAAGCCATACTATATGTACTTAGTTAGAATAGGGACGTGTGAGAGCTCATATAGTGTAATATGCATACAAGTCTTACATTTAAAAAAAAGTAAGATCCCATCAGTGGTTATTCACTGAAGATGAATAATCCTTAGAGTGATGGACCACTGCAGAGATGCTTGTTTCATACAGTGGTAGTGCTCTATTAGTAGTTTAATCAGGCACTGCTTGAGTGCTCTTGGATGTGTGGGTCTTGACAAAATAACATTTTTCAAGTTCTGTAATTCATTTCCAGGTTACATCCAATAATCAGACTAATGAATAATGACCATGTGTTACTCACAAGAAATGAAGATTCTGTCAGAAGGAAAAATGAGGATGGTTTTGTGGGCCTAATTATTTAGTAATCTTGCTATTTCTCAATGTCTCCCTTTCATGAGGACTTGAAGCACTAAAAGTATTTAGTTTTCTGGATAATATATAAGCTATTTCCTATTATATGAGGATATCTCTGTCTTTCTGTGTGTATTATAGTGGAGTGTTGGTCGCAACCTACTTTAGATAAGGTTGTGAAATAGTTTCCACTACAGTCTCCTGTTTTCAGGCACTAATAACTTTCTGAAACTTTCTCTCTTCATCCTGAAATTTTCCATGTTTAGTGAGAAGCTAAGAAAAGTCACACTTGTGACAAAGTTCCTGCTCTACCTTGGTGGGTCTTGCACTTATTGGCAGATTTGCTCGCCTTGGAGCTTCACAGCAGCCCTCAGCTTGGCCGTTTTTCTGAACCCACAGACCAGGTCAACTCCTCCTGTGTCTGACCAGGAGTTGGGAGGTTTGGGGGGAACCTGGGCCTGCCCTCTACTCCGGGTTCCAGCCCGGGGCACTGTGGAATGCAGCTGTCGAGTGCCTCCTGGAACAACTGTGCGATAGCTACAACTGCCTGGGCTACTTCCCCATGGCCTCCTCCCAACACCTTCTTTATCCTCACCATAGGACCTTCCTCCTGGTGTCTGATAATGCTTGTACACCTCAGTCCTCCAACTGTCCGCTTTCTCACTCTCAGCTCCTAGTGCTTCTTGCTCCCAGCTCCTCACACACACACCACAAACTGAAGTGAGCTCCTTTTTGAAACCCAGGTGCCCTGATTAGCCTGCCTTAATTGATTCTAGCAGCTTCTTGATTGGCTGCAGGTGTTCTAATCAGCCTGTCTTAATTGTCTCCAGAAGGTTCCTGATTGTTCTCGAACCTTCCCTGTTACCTTACCCAGGGAAAAGGGACCTACTTAGCCTGGGGCTAATATGTCTGCCTTCTAGTACTCTCCTATAGCCATCTGGCCCGACCCTGTCACACACCGTATGTAGCTAATGAGTCAAACTTGAATTTAGTTCTTTGGACCCTTGAATTATTCCAACCTGGTCAGGATCCCTTTCAAAATGTCACACAGAAATACGAGACTGGGTAAAAGGGAACTTCCTGCTTTATTTCCCCATCAAAATACTCCCTTCACCTCGATTGGGGAAGGAGCACCTGCATGGAATCTGATTTCTGTTCTGAGCTCTTCTACTAATTGGCTTTAAAGTCTTCTGGTTTCTGGTGGCCTCTGTCAAAAGCAGTTGGGTTTCAGTGTGTCGCTAAAAAGTTCAGGGATTATGGAACAGTGCAAAAGTAGTTGGAGCAGGGTTCAAGATTGAGCCCAGTGTCTTCATGATGAACACACAACAAATTTGGCTCAAATTCAGAGGTGAGTCAGAATAAACTGGTGAATTGGCCCCTTCTTCTGATCCTATCAGTGTATAAACTATACCATTTCAGACTTCCCTAGACTCACCATGACTTTGGCCCATTTTCACCAGGATTGCAAAACAGGATTTGAACTGAGGTTGACAAGACTTGAAAAATTAACTCACTATAATCCTAGAAAGTGAAATTTTAAAAAGGAGAATGAGTTTTGGGTATCTGTCAGCATAGTATTTGATGGATATAGTGCAACAGCTTCATTGGTTTGTTTTAAAGATGATTTGTTCTGTTCCATGAGGGAATCTTAACCAAAGGTTACATGGACCATAGTTAAGCTTTGGATTTAGTGAATAATTCCATCACAATTGTTACACGGAGATTATTGAGCTTCTGGTTTTAGGTGTGCATCTGATTAATAGATTATGGACCAAGTTCACCCTTGGTTTTAATCTCTTGACTTCAGTGGCATTACACCAGGAATTAGTCTAGTTTATTTGTCTAGCAAACATCAGAGTTCTCTGAATTTAGGTTGTTTTTGCCAGCTGCCAACTGTCAATTCATGATTATTCAACATTTTATTAAGCAATTGCCATCTTTCATTAAACATATCAAAATGTTACCTTATATTGATGACAAAGTGAGTTTTCGTGGTGGGAGGATTATAAATAAGATCTTAATCTTTGGATCGACTTTGCAAAATAAGAAAAGATGGCTCATTAATAATAGAATCCTGACAAATATCACAGAAACAGTTTGGCTACAACTTTTTTATACTATAACCTACAAAAAAATGATGATTAAAAACCTGATCCACAGCTCACTGATGGTCATGGGAAAACTCCACTCTACTTCAATGGGCTTGTGATCAAACCCTTGAAATGCAAAGGAATGGCAGCAAATGAAGACTCTCTGATACCTTTTGGGTCATTTTGGAAGGATTGTTGATTTGATTTAATTGTGCTGGACAGGTAACAAACTCAAAAGTAAGGGTTCTGTTTTTGACACAACTGATTCTGAGCACGAGGAGAACTATGGCTTCTTACATTATTTTAAAAAGAAAAGGAGTACTTGTGGCACCTTAGAGACTAACCAGTTTATTTGAGCATGAGCTTTCGTGAGCTACAGCTCACTTCATCGGATGCATAGCATATCGTGGAAACTGCAGAAGACTTCTGCAGTTTCCACGATATGCTATGCATCCGATGAAGTGAGCTGTAGCTCACGAAAGCTCATGCTCAAATAAACTGGTTAGTCTCTAAGGTGCCACAAGTACTCCTTTTCTTTTTACGAATACAGACTAACACGGCTGTTACTCTGAAACCTACATTATTTTAGCGTTTGTTGATTATGGTTACATAATTTATGGTGCTAAAGCTATCCCTATAGTGTACTGAATAGAAAACATATCAGTCTGTAATAGAGGTTGGTGACTGGTTTTGTTGGCAGATGTGAGAAAGCATCATTGCTCATTAGATGGTAGGCTTAATTAGTTTTCTCCTGAATTACGTAGACAATATTCTCTTAATCTGTTCACACACAGGGTAATTAATTTCAAAATCCCTGAATTATTGTTTAATTGTTAACATTTTTCAGATAGTGGTGATTCTCAGGGATTGATTTATAATAAAAAAGCTGCTTTGTCCCTCATATGAGAAATAATAATGGACACAAAGGTTGTATGCCTCGTTAGCAGCAGCATCCACTTAGAATCAGGAAAGAATTCCACTGACAATTGTCACTTTTTAAAGAAAAAACATGTACAACAGATGAAAAACTCCAGGATGGAAGTGGGGGAGATGAAGGGGTGGGGGTCAGCTCTGGGTCCAAAATCTTCAAAGATGGGTGACTAAAATTAGCCACCTAAATCCACATTTCAGCTCTTAAAGAAGTGACCTGGCTTTCAGAAGTGCTGAGCACTTGCAGCGCCCATCTGAAATCTTTTATTTAAGCTCATTGAGGCACTCCCACATTTGAAAAATGTGAATAGATTAGGAGAATGCAGGAGATGTTTGCCCAGTTAAGGGCTCTTCCCCACACTGCTGCTGTACAGCGAGCCTGGGGTAAACCTTGGCAGGCATCAGGTACAAGAGGGCCTGTTGCTCAGTTATGAAGCACTTGCTCTGTGTCACTGTGACCCAGGGTTGTCCCCGTGCCTCTGGTTCCTGCCCATCACTGAGTCCACTGCTCAGTTACTCTATATTTCCCAAACCTACCCCACCCACACAGTCAATCTCCCATTCACACAAAACTGCCAAGAAACATCCTTGAGGCACCCTTGAACTGCTGGGAGGGAAGAAGGGCTGTTGATGGCAAGTGTCTCCAAAGCCCTAGCTCTTCTGAAGGCCTGCGGGAGCTCAGCTAGGCACTTGGGCCTGATGCTCCTGCTTGCTGACTCTTTCCTTCTTGAACAATGCTGGGGCTGCCTTTTAAAGGGCCACTGCTCCTGAGAAATTCTGTGGAGGACTTCAGCCCATCTGGTGCTCCTGGAAGGGAAGGAGGCTGCTAGAGCCATGTGATCACAAAGTCCTGCCTCCCACCCTTGCAAAGTGTGTGTAAAATGCTACTGTCCTACTCTGGTGCAATTTTATACTCCCTGTGCACAGGCATTAATGATGATATAAAATGCAAGGCACAGGCAATAAGGCTGCTCATCTCCTGAGTACTGGGATTTGTTTATTTTTTGGCTGTGAGAAAAGAAATTACAACACTGTCTTATAAGTTCCCTGGATCTCTCAGTAAAAAGACAAGTTTCTCCCAAGGGACTTCAGTAGCCTGTATGAATAAATTCCACCTCTCTAAGAAGAGATGCCTTTTTGAAAGGGATGTCTTAACCTTCTAGGCTGAGCGTTTCAAAGCAGCCTAAAGGATTTAGAGACACATCTTCCATTAACTTTAATGGAAGGGATGTTTCTAAGTGCTGTAGCTTGGTTTGAAAAGCTCGCTTCAGGAGTTGTTTCCCTGGCAAGGGAGAATGCAACTCGGTATCCAAGGTTAAGAGCAATGGACCAAAATTTGTATTTTCCATATCAGCTCCCTGAGTACTCTGTGCCAAAGTTGAGGAAATTAGGAAAAAGAAAAAAAAATCCAATTCAGAGGATGATATCGGAGGTGGGGAGAATCTTCTTGAGAGAAGGAGCTTCCAGATGACTGCAAAGTGGTAATCACTGTCATGCAAACGAATAGATTTTGTGGCTAGGTTCTTACTCTGGGAGCAGCTTAGCTTCCCAGATTTGGCTTTCTGTAATTAGGCTGAAATGAGCACTGACTGAAATGTTGGAGGGGGAGGAAGAGTAAAGAGTGGTTGGATTTTTTGTTGTTGTTGTTTTTGTTTTTGTTTGTTTTTTGTTTTTTTTTTAGTTTTCAAAATTCAGAGTAAGGAATATTGGAAGCACATATACAAAGCAGATAGTGGTGCCCTCCCCATTTATCCTATTCATAATCTGTCCAGGTCAGAGACTATTTTGGCAGACTGAGAAGCAAATACACAGGTGGTGTTGTGAGGCACAAAAGAGGCATGAGATTAAGAGCATAACAAACCTTAGAAGCAGCACTTGTGGAAAGAACACAGCTGGGATGCACAGGAGGGGTCCCGAGCAATTCTCAGTGCTGCATAGTCCCACCCTGACTCAGCTCATATCGGAATAATAAAATGCCAGGAGTTTGCCATAGTATAGTCCAGTGCTGCTTAGAAAAGGGAAATTAAAAGGAACAATATAGCCAAGTGAAAGAGCTGTGAGCCACTAATTCAAAAGGATAAAAATTAAGATGTCCTTTTACATGCTGATAGCTACACTTTAGAAAGGAAAGGGCCACATTTCTTAGGTAAGAAGCAGTCTGGACAGAGTAGTGTTGCTTTCTACGCTCTCAAGTTTATGAGGAGCCTCGGTGTCTTGACCTTCCTAGGTCAGAAGAGCGAAAAGGGGGGTTAGGGAGATTGAGAGAGCCTCTTTGAATTTTGTGCTGCAAGCCTGCAAATAGGAGCTGTGTACTGGAAAATGTCTCCGCAATTTATTTGGTTAGGTTGGTGCCCTTCCACTAGCTATAATGGCACTCTAGAGTGGGTTGGTGTAAATAGCTTTAGATGCCATTTATATGATTACTATCTAAGGATGTTCTCATCTTAAATGAGAAAGAATGTATCTGCTTGAAAGACGAGTAACTCTGATCTAAACTATGTCAAAAGAGTTTTGCACTTAGGGGTTTGAAGCAACTCAAGGAAAGTTGTGAAACAAACATCATTTCCTGAAAGGAAGGACTTTGTGAACTCCAAGGGAAAACAAAAGCATTTCAGCCATTGTGTGTGGAGCTGACTGGAAAACAGGAATTCTGCTTTGAGAAAAATGTTGAAGTTCCAACATTTTTGTCCTGCATCAGAACAAAAACTAGAATTGTAGAAAATTTCCACAACCTTCCAGCCCCAAAACACAGCTATAAAAATAGCCAAGAGAGTAATGGAAAAGGCAAAACAGACCAAAAGGGATCCCAACCTGGCAATGCTAGACCATCTCTTCTATACTCTCCCAGGGACTAGATAGTAGCCCAGATGATGATCTGGAGAACCAAGGCTCTACTTCCCTTAATGGACAGTCTCTTGCAGCCCACTGAAGTCACAATAGCATACAGAGCAAGCTAAGAGAACACCAAGCTAAGGAGGCAGCCCACTGTAAGAAAGGAGCCGAGGACCTGAGGCCACGATGCACAGATGAACAGGTTTGGGTTTGACCATCAAACAGTCACACAAAGCAATGGCAAAGGGCAACAGGCGGACATACATTATACTCACAATAGCTGCGGAGCTAAACTGAAGATGACTGCAGTGTAGCGACAGATGGATGGCCCACCGGGACAGACAGGACGAGGACCAGGACCAGGAAGACATAAAGCCTCAACCATCAGCTGGCCATTTGTAGGTAGTGTCAGAAACGAGGTATGTGAGTCACACTGAGGACCAACAGGACTCCACCCGACAGAATGAAGGCAGCCACAGTGTGACAATAAGATTCCTTCCAACAGCAATAGCACAGACAAGAAATGGGAGGTCGGTACAAAGACCTGCATACTTGAAGGACTATGAGGCCTAAGAGACCACAATGGGTTAACAGTAAAGGCCATCTCCCTGCAGTGGGCTGTGTACTTGTAACCTCTGGCCCCAGTAAGTCAACAAATGCATGAAAGACACAACAACAGAAAATGTTGAAAGGAAAGATGCAGCAACCTGCATGGAACTTGGAGGGAGGAGCAGAGGGTCCTGAAGAGAAAAGTTTGGAGTAGGTACCAGGAAGTTAGTGTGTGTACATTTGCCTGGAATGGTAGTTGCAATTGCAGCACTTCTGTAAATAGTTCTAGTAATAAAGAGCCAGTTTAGTTTCACAGGCATGGTGTCTTCTGCTGATGTTACCCTTTCATGGTACCTATCCTTCCTCCCTGGGGAAGGCTCTGAATCCAATCATCATAACCAGCTTTAAAAACTCAGGAACTTGCAGCGGTTCCTCAGGGGAGAGCCTGGTGTCCTACTGTATTATGATTAAAGATCATAGAATCATAGAATCATCATAGAATCATAGAATATCAGGGTTGGAAGGGACCTCAGGAGGTCATCTAGTCCAACCCCCTGCTCAAAGCAGGACCAATCCCCAATCAAATCATCCCATCCAGGGCTTTGTCAAGCCTGACCTTAAAAACTTCTAAGGAAGGAGATTCTACCACCTCCCTAGGTAACGCATTCCAGTGTTTCACCACCCTCCTAGTGAAAAAGTTTTTCCTAATATCCAACCTAAACCTCCCCCACTGCAACTTGAGACCATTACTCCTTGGCCTGTCCTCTTCTACCACTGAGAATAGTCTAGAACCATCCTCTCTGGAACCACCTCTCAGGTAGTTGAAAGCAGCTATCAAATCCCCCCTCATTCTTCTCTTCTGCAGACTAAACAATCCCAGTTCCCTCAGCCTCTCCTCATAAGTCATGTGTTCCAGACCCCTAATCATTTTTGTTGCCCTTCGCTGGACTCTCTCCAATTTATCCACATCCTTCTTGTAGTGTGGGGCCCAAAACTGGACACAGTACTCCAGATGAGGCCTCACCAATGTCGAATAGAGGGGAACGATCACGTCCCTCAATCTGCTCGCTATGCCCATACTTATACATCCCAAAATGCCATTGGCCTTCTTGGCAACAAGGGCACACTGCTGACTGATCATGTGGGCCTGCCTCAACTTTTTCATTTGATTATGCTAAGTGAGATGATCCTGATATAGGACTCAATCAGAGCCCTATTTAATTAATGACAGAACTCTATATGCCTTCAGTGTGAGCAGGAACAGGCTCCCAAATAACTATTGCTAGGGAAGTGTGGGGACAGCCTGCTTCAGAACAAGCAACCCTCTCAGCCAGCACTTGTAAGAAGTGGGTAAATCAGTCCTGTATAACGAGGTTCCATAAGACCAGAGGGGATTTGGAAGTTCACAGCTCTTCCTTTCAGCCGAGGATGGTTATAGCTGCTCTTCACTACCAAGTGAAGCAAGCTCCACTGCTCATCTGCAGACTGTGTGTTTGTGCATGTGTGAGAGAGAGTGGCCCGCAGGATGAGGAAATGAGCTTTTCATGCAGAGGTCAAAGGATGTATAATTGCTTTTGTCTCTTTTCCTCTTCCAGGAGAGCTGTGTTTCCCCCTAAATATGAACTGTGATTTCACTCAACATCATTGGGGTGGGGGACAAGGGAGTATCACTTTAGGTTTAAGGACATTAATAACCTGAAATTACCTGAAATAACCATGGTAACAAGCTCTGAAGTAATGGCAATTGCTCATATTACCATAGTAACAGGAGTTAAAAGTAGAAATTACCTATAATCTATCTCTGTTGCTTACAGTGACAATAATATAACACATATTTTGTGAAAAATACATACATATTTTGGCTACAGTTACTGTCAAGAAGTTATTCAAAAATTATTTAAAGATATTCAAAAGATACCAGTTATTACTGTGTTGCCATGGTTATTTCTTGCTATTAGTCTCCTGAACAGAGTGACACATAACACAGGACAACTTTATTAAAATGTAAAATTTAGTAGGTACCTATATAACAAACAAACAATAATGCCAGATTGTGTTTCTCTTAAAAAGAAAATTATTTACCAAGAATTACATTAGAAATGGAAACTCCCAACCTGTGAGCACTGCTGTATGTTTGTACAGTACCGAGAATGACTGTGTGCTGAAGCTGTAGTGGATGTGACCAGCCATAACTTGGTGATGAGCCCCTTGATAGTAGCTCTTTATCAGTCCAATAAGATCTGGTTATGATAGTAAATGCCTGATTCAAACCACATTGAGTTAATAGGAATCTTTGCAGTGACTTCGTTGGGCCTGAGTTCTTCGAATAGTATTATACTCTCAGTGTGTGTTTGTGTCATCACTGGGACCAAAGTAGCAATGTCTGTTTGAGGTTCTACTTCTGCTATCTCCTTCACTGGGGTATGGGGTTTAGGAGATTGGCTGAGGTTGGCAGAGGGAGCCTCACTATCCCCTTAGAAGTTGAAAAAACTTTTGGGGAGTGTTCCAGGGTGTGTTGGCCCTGTAAGAGGCATTGGACTCATTTCCTCCTGTGCCTAGTTATCTGTCTGCCAGTACAGGTCAAAATGGTTGAAACTATTGAACAAAATTGTCAGATGTATAGATGAACATAATTTGTTGGGGAAGAGTCAACATGGTTTTTGTAAGGGGAAATAATGCCTCACCAATCTATTAGAATTCTTTGTTGGGGTCAACAAGCATTTGGACAAGGGGGATCCGGTGGACATATTGTACTTAGATTTTCAGAAAGCCTTTGACAAGTCCCTCACTAAAGGCTCTTAAGCAAAGTAAGCTGTCATGGGATAAGAAGGAAGGTCCTCTCATGGATTGGTAACTGGCTAAAAGATAGGAAACAAAGGGTAGGAATAAATGGTCAGTTTTCAGAATGTAGAGAGGTAAATAATGGTGTCCCCCAGGGATCTGTACTGGGACCAGTCCTATTCAACATATTCATAAATGATCTGGAAAAAGGGGTAAACAATGAGGTGGCAAAATTTGCAGATGATACAAAACTACTCAAGATAGTTAAGTCCCAAGAAGACTGCGAAGAGCTACACAAGGATCTCACAAAACTGTGTGACTGAGCAACAAAATGGCAGATGACATTCAATGTTGATAAATGCAAAGTAATGCACATTGGAAAACATCATCCTAACTATACATATAAAATGATGGGGTCTGAATTAGGTGTTACCACTCAAGAAAGAGATCTTGCAGTCACTGTGGATAGTTCTCTGAATACCTCCACTCAATGTGCAGTGGCAGTCAAAAAAATAAACAGAATATTGGGAATCATTAAGAAAGGTTTAGACAATAAGACAGAAAGTATCATATTGCCTCTACATAAATCCATGGTACGCCCACATCTTGAATACTCTGTGCAGATGTGGTCGCCCCATCTCAAAAATGATATATTGGCATTGGAAAAAGTACAGCTTTGCGAACAGGGGCCGCTAACAGGGAGTTTCAAGAGGCAGTTCTCCAGGTGAAGGAGGAGCAAATACGGGACCCTTGGGGTAAGTGGCTGTCTGTAATGTGTGTTTGTGTTTGTGGGTTACGTGCTGTGTGCTGAGCTTCTGTTTGTTTGTAGGACCGTGTGCTGTGGCCGGCAGTTGGAAGCTGCGACCTTCTAAACAAGGTTTGAAATCTAGAATCCTCTGTTCATTGGCTGAGCCTTAGGCAGGGGGTGGGGCTATCAAGGAGGCCAGGGCTTTATAAAGCAGCGAGCAAGCGACCAGGGAGCTTTGTGAACAGGGGTTGCTAACAGGGAGCTTCGAGAGGGAGTTTGGAAGGGGAATGGGAAGGGGTCAAGGTACACTTGCCATTCTTTAAAACCTTCGCACTAAACTATAATCAAAACATCTTGGTTTAAACAAAAACCCTATCATTAACATAGGTAACTGTAGGAGAAAATGCAGGCAGAAGCCCAGCAGCAGAGTGGGGACTATCTTGTTTATTGCACTCAGTGTAGCCTGTATGATTACCAGCCCTGTGGGTGGGTGGCGTATGTGTGCATTTTGTGTAATGAGCTCCTGGCCCTCAGAGACCATGTATGGGCTTTGGATGCCAGGGTGGCAGAACTGGAGGAGCTAAGGGAGGCAGAGAGGTATGTTGATGAGGCTTTCCAGGACACTGTAGATTTGTCCCACCGCTGGTCAGACAGTCCCTGTGCTGTTAAGGAGGGTGAAGGGCCCAGAGAAGGAGAGCAGTCAATGGGAACAGAGGGAAACCTTCCCATAGTTGGAACCCTCCTTCCAGATGATCTTGGGGTATCCTTTCGCACTGAGGTTACCTTTCCGGGAGAGGGAACTCCAGTCATTAGGAAAAGGCAGGTGTTAGTAATGGGAGATTCGATCATTAGAAACATAGATAGCTGGGTTTGTGATGACCGGGAGAAGGTGACTTGCCCGCCTGGTGTGAAGGTTGCAGATTTCTCGAGGCATCTAGATAAACTTATATGTAGTGCTGGGGAGGAGCCGGTGGTCGTAGTACATGTAGGTACCAGTGACGTAGGGAAGGGTAGGAGAGACGTCCTGGAGGCCAAATTTAGGCTGCTAGGAAAGAGACTGAAATCCAGGACCTCTATGGTGGCATTCTCAGAAATGCTTCCAGTTCCACGCACAGGGCCAGGTAGGCAGGCAGAGCTTCAGAGTCTCAATGCATGGATGAGACGATGGTGTAGAGAGGAGGGGTTTAGATTTATTAGGAACTGGGGAAACTTTTGGGATGGGGGAGCCTATACAGGAAGGATGGGCTCCACCTAAACCAAAGTGGATCCAGACTGTTGGCACTTAACATTAAAAAGGTTACAGACTAAGAGATGGGGGAAAGCCGATTGCTGCAGAGGTGCACATGGATCAGACAGAGACTTCTCTTAGAGGAGAGTCTATTCATAGAGATTCTCTAGGTTTTAGTCAGGAGGAGGGGATAAAAGAGGACAAAGTATGGGCCAGATCAGACGAGAAACATTCACATAAAGAATCTGACACATCAGAAAAGGGCAGACAAATAAACAATGACAAGTTTTTAAAGTGCTTGTACAGAAATGCTAGAAATCTAAATAATAAGATGGGTGAACTAGAGTGCCTCGTGTTAAAGGAGGATATTGATATAATAGGCATCACAGAAACCTGGTGGAGTGAGGACAATCAATGGGACACAATCATTCCGGGGTACAAAATATATCGGAAGGACAGAACAGGTCGTGCGGTGGGGGGGAGTGGCACTATATGTGAAAGAAAATGTAAAATCAAATGAAATAAAAATCTTAAATGAATCCACATGTTCCACAGAATCTTTATGGATAGTAATTCCATGCTCTAATAAGAATATAACAGTAGGGATCTATTGTCGACCACCTGACCAGGACAGTGATAGTGACGATGAAATGCTTAAGGGAGATTAGAGAGGCTAATCAAAATAAAAAACTCAATAATAGTGGGTGATTTCAATTATCCCCATATTGACCAGGTACATGTCACCTCAGGACAAATACAGAGACAAAATTTCTTCATACTTTAAATGACTGCTTCTTGGAGCAGCAGGTACAGGAACCCAGAAGGGGAGAGGCAACTCTCAATCTAGTCCTGAGTGGAGCGCAGGATCTGGTCCAAGAGATAACTATAATAGAACTGCTTGGAAATAGTGACCATAATATAATAACATTTAACATTCCTGTGGTGGGAAGAACACCTCAACAGCCCAACACTGTGGCATTTAATTTCAGAAAGGGGAACTATGCAAAAATGAGGAGGTTAGTTAAACAGAAATTAAAAGGAACAGTGACTAGAGTGAAATCTCTGCAAGCTGCATGGACACTTTTCAAAGACACAATAATAGAGGCTCAACTTAAATGTATACCCCAAATTAAAAAACACAGTAAAAGAACTACAAAAGAGCGACCATGGCTTAACAACCATGTAAAAGAAGCAGTGAGAGATAAAAAGGCATCTTTTAAGAAGTGGAAGTCAAATCCTAGTGAGGTAAATAGAAAGGAGCATAAACACTGCCAAATTAAATGCAAAAATCTAATAAGAAAAGCCAAAAAGGAGTTTGAAGAAAAGCTAGCCAAAAACTCAAAAGGTAATAACAAAAGGTTTTTTTAAGTACATCAGAAGCAGGAAGCCTGTTAAACAACCAGTGGGGCTTTTGACGATCGAGATCCAAAAGGAGCACTTAAAGTTATTGTGGAGAAACTAAATGAATTCTTTGCTTCTTTCTTCACGGCTGAGGATGTTAGGGAGATTCCCAAACCTGAGCCGTCTTTTATAGGTGGCAAATCTGAGGAATTGTCACAGATTGAAGTGAAACTAGAGGAGGTTTTGGAATTAATTGAGAAACTTAACAGTAACAAGTCACTGGGACCAGATGGCATTCACCCTAGAGTTCTGAAAGAACTCAAATGTGAAATTGCGGAACTATTAACTATGGTTTGTAAGCTGTCCTTTAAATCAGCTACTGTACCCAATGACTGGAACATAGCTAATGTAACACCAATAGTTAGGAAGGGCTCTAGAGGTGATCCTGGTAATTACGGATGAGTAAGTCTAACGTCCGTACAGGGCAAATTAGTTGAAACAATAGTGAAGAATAAAATTGTCAGACACATAGAAGAACGTAAATTGTTGTGTAAAGTCAACATAGTTTCTGTAAAGGGAGATCATGTCTTACTAATCTATTAGAGTTCTTTGAGGGGATCAACAAACATGTGGACAAGGAGGATCCAGTGGACACAGTATACTTAGATTTCCAGAAAGCCTTTGACAAGGTCCCTCACCAAAGGCTCTTAATAAATTAAGTTGTCATGGGATAAGAGAGAAGATCCTTTTATGGATTGAGAACTGGTTAAAAGACAGGGAACAAAGGGTAGGAATAAATGGTAAATTTTTAGAATGGAGAGGGGTAACTAGTGGTTTTCCCCAAGGGTCAGTCCTAGGACCAATCCTATTCAACCTATTCATAAATGATCTGGAGAAAGGGGTAAACAGCAAGGTGGCCAAGTTTGCAGATGATACTAAACTGCTCACGATAGTTAAGACCAAAGCAGACTGTGAAGAACTTCAAAAAGATCTCACAAAACTAAGTGATTGGACAACAAAATGGCAAATGAAATTTAATGTGGATAAATGTAAAGTAATGCACACTGGAAAAAATAACCCCAACTATACATACAATATGATGGGGGCTAATTTAGCTATAACTAATCAGGAGAAAGATCTTGGAGTCATCATCGATAGTTCTCTGAAGACGTCCATGCAGTGTTCAGCGGCAGTCAAAAAAGCAAACGGGATATAAGGAATCATTAAAAAAGGGATAGAGAGTAAGACGAAGAATATCTTATTGCCTTTCTATAAATCTGTGGTATGCCCACATCTTGAATACTGCATACAAATGTGGTCCCCTCATCTCAAAAAGGATATACTGGCATTAGAAAAGGTTCAGAAAAGGGCAGCTAAAATGATTAGGGGTTTGGAACGGGTCCCGTATGAGGAGAGTTTAAAGAGGCTAGGACTTTTCAGCTTGGAAAAGAGGAGATTGGGGGGGGGGGATATGATAGAGGTATATAAAATCATGAGTGGTGTGGAGAAAGTGAATAAGGAAAAGTTATTTACTTCTTCCCATAATATAAGAACTAGGGGCCACCAAATGAAATTAATGGGCAGCAGGTTTAAAACAAATAAAAGGAAGTTCTTCTTCACTCAGCGCACAGTCAATCTGTGGAACTCCTTGCCTGAGGAGGTTGTGAAGGCTATTACTGTAACAGGGTTTAAAAGAGAACTGGATACATTCATGGAGGTTAAGTCCATTAATGGCTATTAGCCAGGATGGGTAAGGAATGGTGTCCCTTTGTTTGTCAGATGGTGGAGATGGATGACAGGAGAGAGGTCACTTGATCATTACCTGTTAGGTTCACTCCCTCTGGGGCACCTGGCATTGGCCACTGTCGGTAGAGAGGATACTGAGCTGGATGTACCTTTGGTCTGACCCAGTATGGCCATTCTTATGTTATGGGTACAGACTTGGGCTGGTGGCTGGGTGAGGTAACTAAGCTTCAATGACAGTATCTTGGGGGTGGTGCTTGATGTAAGAGGGAGCCTTCTTAGACAGAGGAAGGCAGACACATGAGGAAGGCTTCCTACAGTAAAGCCCAGGTGGCTGAGAGGAAGTGCTATGAAGCTGTCTGAAGTGGGCCAGGAAGAAGGCTTAGGAAACAGCCAGAAAGGAGTGAGGGGGAGACCAGAGACCACAAAGGGAAGGCCTTTCCAAAAAGGCCTGAGTCCAGAGTAGAACTAGCAGAGCTCCCCAGTTCAGAAGGAAATGGGGAGCCAAGAGAAGTTTGCCTGAAGCCTGTTGTACGGGTGACTGAGAAATCCTGAAAAAGGGATCAACTGGACTTGTGAAGGTCTGATACAAGAGTGAACCCTGGAGGAGGGCCAAAAGGCTTTGGGGAATCCTGAGCCCAGCGTGAATGGTTGAAAGACTTTTTGTGGTGTTGAACTTTTTGTTTATCCCCAGAAAGTGGTGAGGGAGGACTTCATGATTTGACTAAATTATCCAGAAATGCTGGAAATGACCTATCCAAGGGCAGGAGACTGAAGGGTACTTTGGAGTTGGGGTAGAGAAACTGAGACACAGAGCAGCAGATACCAATACGATCTTCCCAAGAGGAGACGGCCCAGTTGCTGGTGAAAAATGCATTAGAAAATGTTCACCTGATTCAGCTGGCAACAAGCAGTCCTGTTGTGTGAACTCCCATTATGCAGATGACGGTACAATGTTTTTCAGACAATACCAATAGTCATGCAGGAATTAGGCTAGTTTAGAAAACTAGGAAATATAATCTTACCTAACGGGCTTGTCTTTTGTGCCTTTCTCAGCTACGGTACAAATATGAGCTATGTTTCTCCATATGGTGCCCCTGAGACCCGGGAGCACCCTGAGTCACCTAGTACACGTGAAACTGAACTAAGTGCAAAGGGGGTGACAGACAGAATAGGATAAGCATGAGATGTGTCCTGATCTCGTGTTGCCATGTGCTTCTACCCGTTGGTGTGGGGGATTATCAATTTCAGCAATCAGTGGCCAGCAATCAGTGTAGCTGCACTGGTGCAAATCCCTTGTACAGACAGGCAAAGCCACTGTTTGCACCAGTAGAGCTTAATTTTGCTTGAAAAGGGGTAAAAATAGATCAGTGTAAACTGGGGATTTCCTTGTCTACAATTGGTTATTGGCCAGTGATTGCTGAAATTGGGGCTAATCCCTGGTGTAAACAAGACCTAGCAAGGATAGGTGGTGACGGAAGAGGTTGAGTTGATTCCATGTGGGGAGCCAAAGTGTTAGATTGCTGTAAGAAGAGTTGGAGTTTCAAATCGGAGATAGCAGCTGTGATTTCCCATCTGAGTCATGATTACATCAAGCTTCTATTCAGCAGAATAACCCTTAATTGATGAACAATCAGGCTGCAGTGCATGCTTTTAGGAGGGTCTGAGAGCCTCTATTTCTAATGGAGAGAGGGGTAAAAATACAGAAAGTCAATCCTTGCTACACAATCCTGTACCAGATTTTTGCATCAGTTTGCTCCAGGGATCAGAGTTCATGAGGCACACATCATACACAGGTGCCATATAGTACTGACAACACCAGACAATAAGCACTGAGTATTTAAAGCACATACTCTTTATCGTGTATCAAGCATGGCATATAGTACTTAGCTGTGCTTATAGTTAGCTTTGCTAATTACTTTGATTACCCTACTGAAAACTGTATAAGGGGCTATGAATTCTACTGATGCTTAACAGCAATATATAAATCCTAATAACTAGGACCAGTTGAAACAGCAAGATTTCAGACTGCTCTTTGATGTCTTGAGACCTGAGATTCAACTGAATTCCTGAGGCAATGAAAATTGTCATTCTTTAAACATAACTAAATATCTCCATTAAATAATTGTATGGTAGCAGACACTTACAAAAAGTACTGCCAAAACACTTTCTTCTAAGAAGACAAAGGTACCAGCCCTTTGACTTTGGGGAATCGATCCTGACCCAGAAGTTGGGTCAGCCATTTTGATGGAAATGTGCTGAGGATTTTACCTTGAAGCAAGTCTAGCTTGTTAAGTTTTAGTTACTAGAAAGTGTTTTATCTTTTTCCCTTGTAACCTTTTCTGGCTTTAATCCTTATGCTTCTACTCACTTAAAATCCATCTCTTTGGAGTGAAATAAACTTGCTTTATTTTTAATCTAAACCAATGCAGTGCAGTGTTTGAACTGAACTGCTTGGTAACTCCAATTAAAGTAACAAACTGTTGGATGGTGACTCTTTAAAGGAGCAATAACCCTTTACTTTCCTCTGGCTGTTCCAGGACAGGACTGGGACACTTCAGAACACATGTTTTGGGGGAAATTTGGGGCTGGGAAGAGCGTGGAGCCACTTTACCAGTTGCTAACCAAGGAGAGTAATGGAACTCTGTGGTATTGCAGGCAGGTATCCAAAGGATCCAAAGCATGGACCGGGGCTCCCCAATACATCAACACTGAGCGCATGCCTGGTGCTGACTTTGGGCATCCCAGTAAGAGAGCTACAGTAGCAAGGTGCTGTGAGGTACTCAGGGTGACGGGTAAGAGGTAACACAGGTCTTCACTGGTCTGGACTGCATCCCAGAATGTGACAGAGGTGCTACCAATTCTACTCATACTTAAAAGCAATATATACATTCTAATAACTAGGGCCAGTTGAAACAGCAAGATTTCACACTGCCCCTTAATGTCTAGAGACCTGAGGCGAGATCCAATTGAATTCCTGAGACAATGAAAAATTTTAATTTAAAGATAATTAAATATTCCTACTAAATAAATATATGGGAGCAGATACTTACAAAAATACTGTCAAACCCCCATTTCCATGCTATGAGTGAGAGATTTAACTTTGATAATTCCTCCAGTGTTTTATAAACTGCATGTATTTATGTAGTAATGAAAAAATATAAACCTGCACATATTTCATTGCAGGGGAAACAAATGAAGCCAAGTCTGAGGAGGCTTGTGTTTAATCATGAAATGTGGAACATTTGGCTGCAGTGAATTAGCCATTTGTCTTACTAATGCAAAGCATCAAGAGAGCTGGAGGCCCAGTGGACAAATTCACGGCTTTGTGTATGTGTGCCCTCCAGGGACCTTGGAATGAATTCAGAATGGGCACAAAAAGACCTGCTCTCTGGGTCCCAGCTTATATCTTTGTCAATGTGGTCCCACAGTTCCACAATAAAAAACCCCCAGCATATCAATCAGGAATGACACACAATTTGGGTCACAAGAAAATGAATAAGGCACAATAAGGTTTTGTTGCAGGATGATTTGTCATATGGCTTCCACAGATAAGAAATCCATTGTAGCTCTCATCCTAGTTACAGCATATCGCACAATCCGTTGTCTCTCCTCCACACACTTCACAGGGCTTGCCATGCTGTAGTCACATGTCTTTTTATTTTTTCTAAAAAAGCAAGCAGGGGTGAGGGAGTACTTGCTAGGTTTCAATACCAGAACATTTTAAAAAAATCACCTCTTTTAATGAAAGTCAATATTATGATTAACTCATTTCTTCTTTCATTAACACAAACTGTATCGATCAAATCAGACCATTTCTAAAAGTGTCATTAATATTTGAAGCTCTCTAGATAAGGAGGCAGCAGCCATATTAATCTTTTCATCTGCATAGTACCAATGAGATTATCAGTATTCTGTTCCACCAGGCCTTCCCCAAACCCACGCATTCCAATCATATATCATGACATTGTCAGATAACTTTTGACTAAATTAATGGACTATGATTTAATTTCTTGTGGATCTCTCCAAGTTGCTGAAGGCATTTATTCCTGCATTTTGTTTCAACTTGCTAGCTATTTATCCCTGTCATTATTTTTGCAATGGCTGTGCCAGCTCTGATCTGAGTTTGCTTTTGACTCGCATTAAATTTTGAATTTAGCACACCTATTTCTTGAGGATGACATATGGCCATTAAAAATGTTTGTGGTGCTTTTACACATCTAGGGAGGACTGAGAGTCCAGGAGTCCTGGCTAAATTCCAGTTAGACAGTTATATTCTGCCTCTGAAGACATTTCCCTGTGGTTATAAATGGCTAGGCAGCAGTTCTCAAATTCTGTTCCATGGAGCCTTGTCTGGCAGTGTGCAGAATTTAACCATTTGAGAGCCATGCTTTAGGGGACTGGGAGACGAGGTGGTGTGTTGGAGGGAATCTCTCTGGTATGAAGAAGTCAACATTATACAAAAGCTGTAGAACCATTCACATTAGTTACACTTCATCTTCTGTGCTGAACTGTTGTGTTTCTGTAGTGTGGTTACAGAATCATTGAATAACTGGGGCTCTGGACATAATCAATAAAACTTACACTCTGTTTATGGTATTTAAGGAGCCTCGTGGGCCATAGATATATTTTCACAAGAGGTTCCTGTGTCTCCTCAATCAAGTCAACCTGGGGGAAAAAGGTATGTGTAAGGACAAGGTCTGAAAACTATTAGAAGCCCACTTGTGTCATCCTTAAATTTTTGTGCCACCCTTAATTTTATGCATGTGAGTAGCCCATTGAACTCACTCTGAACACAGATTTAGGCATGTGTATGTCTTTGTTGGATTGGGAACTTAATTTGTACATATATTTTTGCATGTTTGATTAGGTTGTAAGTGCTTTGGGGCAAGGACTATATTTTAGTACATATTTGTACAGTGCCTAACTCAGTGGGACCTTGAGTTTTACTGGAGTTTTCAAGCGCTACCACAATACAAATATATTAATTTTATATGAATTACTTCTTTGACTAAGTGGAAGAACACAATAGAGGGTTACATAGCATCACGGTAGCTCTCTGGCTGAGAGCACAATAATAGCACTGGTATTATTAGCTCTGAGATAGAGCTGACAAGTCAATCTCTCTAGAAAAATACATCTCTTTTGAAAACTTATTGCAATTAAAATTGGGTGGATATTTGAATAACCCATCCTGCTTGAGGTCCTATTTAAATATTAGCGATCATGAATATGGTTAATGAAATGCAAATAGCTTAAATTTCATGCTATTGGGACGTGTTTTAAAAAATTAAAATAGAATAGTTTAGGTCTGGCAATTTTCTTTTCTTTCCCTGCATCCCACAACCTCCTATTATGCTTCCATCTCCTCTCCCCACAACTTGGGAGCTAGAATTCCCCTTCAGGCCCCATTTCACCCTGCAATCTGCACAGACCCCATGATGATCCCATGAGTATTGTCCTAGCACCCTGTCTGTCATTCTACATTGGCCCTGGTCTTCTAGGCTGAAAATGTGAAACTCACTGGTCAGCTGCATTCCATGTCCCCCTTTGTACCCAATCCACTGGAAATGTGTGTCTGTTAGAGCCCTTAGCTCGAGAGCCTGGCTGATTAGCTCAAGCTGTAGAGACTCATGCTTTAACTCTGAAAGTTCCCCGTTCAGTCCTTGGTGGCAGCTAAGATGATGGCTGTTATAGTTGAACTACCTAGAGCTTTGCCACTGAGGAACATTCAGGTATCCACTGAATGCTAGAGAGTCCATGACTTTTGCCAAGTCTGATTCCCCACTCTGGCACTTTGAGTGCAGAAGGTGGGGGGCCCACAAGGATTCTAAAAATTAATACTGGCCACTCCAGGCTTATATTAAACTCCCAAGGTTACAGCTTCTCTCTGACGTTAGATGCTGCCACCACCCAAGTGCAAAAACCCCTTTGAGAATCCAGGAAGGCGCATTTGGGAATTCTTTCCTGTGGGGTATCCTCAAGCCCTTTCACCCCCCCTCCAGGGAAGAGCTGAGAAAGAAAACAAAAGAAATCAGCTGTTGCCACCAGCTAATTAAACAACATGTTCACAAACCTCTTAGGACAAAATCCAATCCTGTTCTTCAAAAGGTAAATTTTATTAAAAACAAAAAGAAAGAAAATACATTTGAAAACTCAGGCTCTTGCTAGATTAAAAAAAAAACGCTTACAAGAATTAAGCATCAAGTATAACCTTCTTGAGGTCAAGCTTAAAGGTTACAAGCAAAACAAAAGCATTTGGGGTTAGCATGGAGGAATCCACAAGCCATAAAGAAATAAAAAATAAACCTAATCGCGTCTTCCTAGACATTTTCTGATCTACTTACATCTCTGGGGGTTTCAAGCGAGTAGTTTCTAGGTATGATTCAGATGATTTTTCATACCTGGCCCCAAGCTTCTTACAGCATAGTTCCAGCCCTGTCTCTGCTTCTCCCTGAGAATAACAGACAGACAAAAGGGGAGTCTTGTTTCAATTTTAAAAAGTTCTAGCCTTCCCATTGGTTCTTTTGGTCAGGTGCCCACTCCTTTTATCTGTGCACTGCAGTGGTACTTTTTAACCTTTTACAGGTAAAGCAAGTAGAGAACAGCTACTAAGAGGGATTTTATAGCTAACTGGCTGTCTGGGTGTCCATAACAGGGAGCTACCCCCCCTTCCCTTCATTTATCACAACTTTAATAAAAGAGCCCAGTGCAGAGCTACAGCAATACTGCCAGAAATGAGTCTACATCCCAGAGAGAGGTCACACAGAGGCAGAAAGGTCACAGGGTGGGAGACAGGAAGCCAAGAGCCTGATGGGAGGCTACAACAGGGAGAGGAAAGGGTGAAGGGATCCAGGGATGGTTGAGAGAATGGAAATCAAGAGCAACCTCAAACCCCCTAAATCAAAACCGGAACTTGATATGCAGATATGTGCACAGCCTTTTAACACACCTGTCAGCAAAGGGGGTAACCCAGCTGTGATAAATGAGGTTGGGGGGTAGCTCTCTTTTGTGGACACCCAGCCAGCCAGTTAACTATAGAATTCCCCTTAGTAGCTGTTCTCTAATTCTTTACCTGTAAAGGGTTAACAAGCCCACAGGTAAAAGGAAACGAGTGGGCACCTGACTAAAAGAGCCAATGGGAGAGCTATAACTTTTTAAAATTGGGAAAAAACTTCCCTTTGTCTGTGTGTTGTGGTTCTCCGGGAAAGAGGGGAACAGGAAGCAGTTATGCTGTAAGAAGCTGAAGGCCAGATATGAAAATCATCAGATGATATCTAGAAATACTTAACAACCCAGATATGTAAGTAGATTAGTAATGTTTAGAAAGACAAGATTAGGTTTATTTTTGTTTATTTCTTATTGGCTTGTGGACTCCTCTGTGCTAATCCCAAATGCTTTTGTTTTGCTTGTAATCTTTAAGATGGACCTCAGGAAGGATATTCTTGATGTTTAAATTTTGTAAGTGGGTTTTTTAAATCTAGCAAAAGCCTAAGTTCCAAATGTATTTTCTTTCTTTTTGGTTTTAATAAAATTTACCTTTTTTAAGAACAGGGTTAGATTTTTGGTGTCCTAAGAGGTTTGTGCATATGTTCCTTAGTTAGCTGGTGGCAACAGCTGATTCCTTTGTCTTCTTTCTCAGCAATTCCCTGGAAGGGGGCGGGGTGAAAAGGCTTGAGGGTACCCCACAGGGAGGAATTCCCAAGTGCTCCTTCCTGGGTTCAAAGGGGTTTTTTGCACTTGGGTGGTGGCAGCATCTACCCATCCAAAGTCAGAGAGAAGCTGTAACCTTGGGAGTTTAATACAATCCTGGAGTGGCCAGTATTAATTTTAAAAATCCTTGTGGGCCCCTACTTCTGCACTCGAAGTGCCAGAGTGGGGAATCAGGCTTTACACCAACTATTCTAGCATTGAAACCAGTACAGCTCCAGTGTTTGGTTCATGATGAAATAATCTCTCTCAAGTGACTGCCTCAGGTCACCTTTCTCTGTAATGAAACCCCTGCCTAGTCAAGTAACTGACATGGAGCATAGCGTGCAGCTAAACGGACGGTAGCATAGACGCAGCTCTGCGTCCCTGATGATAGACAAGACGGGTGTTTGATTTGTGTATTTGCTTCAGTCAAGGTGTGTGTGTGTGTGTGTGTGTGTGTATAATATTTATTCCTGTATTTTGGAAAGGGAGAGGAAATGGTCTGAGACCAAAAAGTAAGGTTTACCCGCTATGATAAATTTTAATTGTTCTTGCTCCCCTCCTGTTCCTTCAACCTGTGGGGTGTAAATTGGAAGGAAAGATGTATAATAATCTGAGTAGTTTGCCAGACTCATTTTTCTCGTTTATTTTTCTTTAAGTGAAGTGTCATACACTGTAGCATTGATAAGCAGGTTCCTTCTGACTCTAATGTCAGATGTGTCTAATGATTAGATCACAGTCGGGAGTAGTCACTAGTTCTGGGCCCAATTCAGCTAGATGCTTAAGCACAAGCTTAACTTTAAAAAGACTAGTTGTCTCATTGACGTCAATCAGAGACTACTTGTGGATAATGTTAGGCACATGCTTAAGTACCTTACTGCAAATGACTTGCTGTGTGATCCAGAGAAAGTCTTTGAGTCTGCTTTGGAAAAGGGGTGTCATGATATTTTGGTCCCATGCCTTATAGGTACTACTGAGAACTGTCTGTGAAGTGTTGAGAAACCTTAATACTTGTTGATTTCAACACCTTGCAATATCAGGCTCTTTGTGAGGTTTAATACATGTTTTTAAAGAGTTTTGAAAGGCAAATTATTCTATAGTACAAATGATTATTTTATAGCAGAGCTGTGTGAATTCCTCCAAGCTCAAACACGGCGAAAGGCCAAAAAATTACCACCTTGTCTCTCTAATATCCTGGGACTGATACAGCTACAATTACACTACATGCAACAATGGAAGTCTTACTTTTGGGTGCAACTCTATTAGCAGCACTTCAGGTTCTTGGAGGCCAAAGCTGAGCAAGGCAGATTGAGGATACCAGAATTATGTTTTCAGTTGCTAACCACTACTTCCATTGAAGAAATTAAGGTGACATAGATAAAAGGGATGAAAGGAAATGGTTTCTTGCTCACAGGATGAGAGACAGTCTTTGTAGGATTAAAACAGAAGGAGCTGTTGGACATTTTCTGTGAAGGCCCCTTGATTTTGGAATTGGCTTTCCCCTAGGCACCTTAGAACTTGAATTTACTAACTTTCCAGGTACATTGCAAAGCTCACCTTCTTCTCCAGGCAAATGGAGGAGGGAGTAGGTTGATAATCTGAAAAACTTAATATAATTAAGTTTATTTGTGTTAATATAGTAAAGGCAAAATTTTGATTGGTTGCATTAAATATTGCAAGTATTTAAAGCACCTAGTATATAGGACTAGAAGTGTTAAATCTTTAAACACGCTAACCTAATTATTTCAGATTTTAATTACTTCAGATTTACATCTATACAACTGGTCCACGAACTTTTGTCTTCAAGTAGCCTGGAACAGAGCTCAAGGTTTTGTAACCTGAAAAATGTAGGTACCATAGGAGGGAATGCTGGACAAAATTTTGAATACAGCAGTAGACCCAGCAAGAGACTCTGATCTTGAGAAAGATCCTACTGATTAAATGGGTGTTAAGTATGGTCCAAAATATCGACTTCTCCTGCAGATCCTAAATAACCCACTCTCTGTATGAGCGCCTGATCCTAATATGATTTCATCAAACCCAAAGCCAACATCCTATTGAAGTTACAGATTGGACAATGCTGACTTTATATAACTGCTACAATACTGATGTAAAGAAATATTTTTCAAAACGTATATTTATATACCACTCTTATAAATTTGTCTCTCTACTAAATACACCTGGACCCTAGCCAATCCCTCTGAAAGCAGAAAGGGAAGCTCAAACAATTGGTAATGATTGCATGGACACTGTCCTGAGTACCAATGCCAGCTAATGAAAATATTCTTATCAGGACTCCTATGAAAAGTTGGCAGAGGTGCTTATTGGGCATCAGCATTAGAACAAGTGGAAGAACTCCAGAGGGTGCAGAAGATTCTTTAATGCACAGTCCATGTATGAAGACAGAGAGGATCCTAGCAGTAATTTATGTGTTCTTATACACCAGCTTTCATCCCCAAGAAATGTATGGAAGTTGTTGGACAAGCTAAAGCTCTGTGATTTTTTTTCTTGAGTTCACTCTATAGTCATATTTGAGAAATAATATTGGCTCCTCTCGCTGTGCTTAATCTGGTTTGAATTTCAAGAAGCTTTCAAATTATTACTACAGGGTCAAAATCAACCCTAGTGCAATCCTACTGAGTATAATGGATTTTTGGTCCAATTCTATTGGCATGCCAATCTTTAAGTTTTATTTTATAATGTTTCTAAATATGTTGCCTACTGCCTTGAGGGGTATGTTAAACAGAAAATCATTCATAAAACTCTTGCTATTTGAATAGAACCTATGACACTTTCTGTTCTATAGTTAACTGTCTCTTTTTAAATATATTTGCCATTAAGTTTAAAAAAAATAGAGACAATACTTGTTTAGCAGGCCATTCCATAACAGTAATTAGCAAAATTATACATATCTACAGAGGTCAACATAATTTTCATAGATAAAATAAATAGAGAGTGACAGAACTGTCTGAATCTGACACTCTCTAATGAGCCTTGCAGCTTCCGATCTACAAATAAAGTCTAAGTTAAATGAGCAAACCAGCATTAGGGTCGGTCAAAAATTTTCTGACGGAACAATATTTCCTCATAAAAAGCTGATTCCATTAAATCAAAAATTTTTCACAGGAATGTATCAATTTTGTCAAAACTGACCATGTACTAAACATTTTGTTTAGACTGTATTGTTTCGTCTTTTATATTATAATAAAATAAATAATAATATAACAAAAATTGAAATGAGAAAGTCAAAATGAAATGCTTCAAAGAGGTTGAAATGAAATATTTCGAAATATTTCACTTTGTGAAAAATTCAGAGATTTTGATTTTTCATCTCAATTTAGAACCAAGCCAGTAGTTTGTGGAGTTTCCTACACAACAGACCAGGTCTATCCAGCACCTCTACCCTGGATACCATTCATCAGAAGACCATCTTTTGAAGGGAAAAAAAAGAAACAGTGTCAAGATTAGAGATGGCATAAGACAAAAATTGGATCCTGTTCCGAACTCTTCCAAATTTCAGGGGTGCTTGGATCTAGGAATTTGGTTCAGTTAGCTTCACAGATAGGAGCCTATACAAAGTGTGGATCCACACCTAGACTTACTCAAAGTTTTGGGATTCAGACTTTTGGATGATCCCATTATTGAGATGGAAACAGCCCTAGAGTTCATAGTCAGATCTAAAGTTTCCGAAGTTTGGAAGTGTTCAGATCTCCAGTCAGTACACATTATGAAACATTCATAGTACTACTGAGCACAGCCATAGGTCCTTCTCCAGATGCTCAAATACTATGCTGATGGAAACCATGTAAGGACCTAGACAGAGTTCTCCTCCTGTACTATAAACTAACCTGAGAAAACTATATTCGTGCACCATTAATAGGATTATATCAAATGATCAATGAAGAGAACTAAACGGAAAAGAAGTGTCAAGCCCCTTAGTGCGATGATGCCTACTGTCTTAATTCCATCCAGTACCATATTTCATTCTTGTGAAGAAGAGTAAAGAAAATCTGATCTTCTTTCAGAGTTAGGGAAAATGCTAACTGAAAAATCCATTTCTAAATATCTAGTACAACTGCTGAAAAGGGACACTGAACTAAGTGTCAAAGAAAAAAAAAACTTGGAGGTTAGATACACACCAGAGTCACTGCAAAGGTCATTGAAAATTCAATTTCAATTATAATCCAAGATCATCATCTCTTACTAGCCATCCACTGCTAATGTAAAGTAGCCAGAAATCTGGTACATGCATGCAGCAACTATGTAAACCATCTGCTACCTAAAACGTCAGCTGAGAGAAAGATGATGGACATATGGGAATATCAGCAGTGAATCACCCCTTTAAGGGGAAAAACAGCCTCTGGTAAAATGAAACTATGAAAACAAAGGCAGTATGGCCAAGCAGCTCAGAATGACAATAGGTCTGGTGGAGAAGCAAACACAACTGGTACCATTTTGGAGGCCCTCAAGGATCATTTGAGTATTTTCTCCTGTCATAGGCTCAGCTAGTGTACCAAGAGAGTTTCAGTTTCCCATTGTGTCTTCTCCATTAGTGAAGAAGCTCAGATAATGAGATAGAAGCACCAGAGACAGCATAACACAGAAGCTTGTCACATTTAAATGATGCCAGAGAGGATCAGCAAAGACCACTAAGGAAAGGGAATTTTTTCCTTAGTACAAAAAGGGTTCCAGTTTACTTTGTAAGATGAATGAAGGGTTGAACCAATTCCTATATGGCTTATTTGCTCCCTCATTCCTAACTGACACTGCCAGCTAGTAAGAACTATTACTACATGTTTACACCATTTCACAGGAACTGCCATAATGGAACCAACCACATGATCCATCTAGTCTGATACTTTGTCTCCAATGTTACCTAATGGCAGATGACTCAGAGAAAAGCACAAAACACTCCCAGTGTGCCACATCAGGGTGGCGCTGCCAAAATAAGACAGCAATGATCATCAGCATTAAAACAAGTTACCATTAGCAAAACATACACAGAGATTCCCCAGCCTGGGGTTCACTCAGCACCTTCACATGAAGCCCTGTCTTCTCACAGGCATGCTCCTACCTGCTTCTTACCTGTGCAAGAGCAGGGGAACATAAGGCTGGTTTTAACCCCTTGTACAATGCGGGTAAGACATCTCCCTGGCACCTCTTGATGCAGTTTATGATCTAGAACATGAGGATTTATAGACATTGGGCCCAATTCCCCACTGTCTTGCACTTTATGTACCCACTTACACTTGTGCAGACCCAGTGTAAAATGCTGCCAGTTATGCTAGAAGTGTTTTTGTACCCGTGTAAGCCCACTGTAACTTTATCTTAGCTCTATTGGCAATGCAGATGTTATTCAGATTATTTGAACAAATGCCGGGTTTAGTTTTGGGGTTTATTGCCTCCATTAACCATAACCATGGTGGCACTAAAAAGGAAGATGTTTTTTATATTTCATGGCATACAAACAGAAAAAAAATAGATTAAAAACATAGAATGCTCTTTCTGGAAGGTTGCAAAGTAACACTAAAGTACTTTATTTCTTAAAATCCAGAACCCTAACACACACGAATCAAAACCACAGAGACAAAAGCAGGGTGCTACGTAAGACAGAGAGGCACAACTCATCCCACCTTGATCTGGGCTGGCCCTTTGCAGACTGACCAATGCTAAGTCCAGATTGCACACTTCCCTACTGAGCCCCTTAGCCTGCAAACAGGACCAGGAAACCCCTTACAAACAAAGGGATAGGTTGTAATTGTAACATGGTTTTCAGTGCACCACAGGAGGGAGGCAGTCTGTCAGGTAACCAGGTTCAAAACAATTTAGTCTCCCAAGAGTTGAAACTAATACCTTGAATGCCGACTGAAAAACTGAGAGCCAGTGCAGATCCCAGAGCACAAGTGTAATATTTTCCCTGTGTGAAACACCCGCAGATGTATTCTGCACAAGTTTCAGCTTCAAATGTTTCCTCTTGTAGCCCTATATAAAGTGCACTATAGTATCTTGAAGTGTCTAACACATGGCTAATTGAGACCATCTGAAAGGGCAAGTCAAATTCTTCTAGTTAACTGCAGATGGAAAAAGTGCACTGTTAGCTACTGCTGATACCTACTACTCACCCAGGAATAAACCAGGATCTAATAAGATTCCCAGATTTTGAACTAAAGTAGCAATTACAGACATACTCCAACTTTTCTGGCAACTTCCCACAACCTACCAATGTTATCTCTGTTCATCTGGATTGAGCTATGGCCCACTAACCCTTATATATGTCTCCAGTCTCTCAGAAATGGTTTGTGCCACTGTATTGGCTGGATCAGACATAAGATATGTAGCACTGGGTGTCAGGAGGCTCTTGAATACACAGCAGTCTGTCTCCCCACACTAACTCTTCTGATATCTTCATTAAAGTTGAATAGCAAGGGTGACAAAATGGACTCCTGGAGCACCCCATGGGAGAGGTCCCTTGTGGCACTACCCTCTGGGACCTCTTGGAAAGACAAGAATGTGGTCACTTAAAGCAAATATGTTTATGCTTGAAAGTGACTGCAAATGTGTTGGTAAAATCTTGTGGTTAGTGGTAGTAAAAAAATAATCAATCAGGTGATAAATAAAAGAAGACCCTTATGATCATAGGCATTTGAGCCATTGCTTACAAGAGATAATCGATCAGGATTAAGAAAAACTGGAACTACTAGAGCTGCACAGTCAAGACATTCTCTCTGATCTTTGCCAAAAACAGGAGACTAGAAACAACTGGAACAGTTAGCAAGACTGCCAAAATCAAGAGACAGCCATCTCATGTGCAGAGGCCCCACAGCAAATTTGTTAAGAGTACCTGCACCTTTGAGGCTCCCACCCCAGCAATCGCTTACCTTGGGGCAATGTTGACCTGCTCAGCCAACAGACCCAATACTCGCTGCTGACCTTCATCAATAATGAAGGATGTAGTTGTCACCTGCAGTCCATGTCCTGGAGTACCCACAACATTTCCAGAACCTCACTCAGCAACACTGGCCAAAATGTAAACAAGGTAGATTTAGTATCTGTACCTTATAGATACTGAGCTGTCTCCACTGCAGTAAATAGCTCAGTGGAGTTATTACATGACCAGAGGTCAACGGGAGTCACTCTGGATTTATACTTGTGTAACTGAGGCCTTCTCTATAAACCAGTGCATTTTTAATCAGTTTAAAAACTGATTTAATAAAATAGTTGAAAATCCTGTGTGCACCCTCTTAATTCAGTTTAAACCTGACTTATGAGTGTCCACACAGGGTTTTGTATCACTTTAGCTAAATCAGTTTAAAATTACACCTTTAATTAAAGTGGTGCTACTTCAAATGTAGACAAGGTCTCACAACAAAATCTGGGTAACTGTCTCTTGGCCTGTGTTTCTCGGCTGATTTTTACCTCAGATTAAAGAGTTCTTTGTTCAGAACCTCTTACTATTGCATTCAATAGTCTGGTTTCTCTACATCATAGTTATGGAAAAAACATTATTCTTTCTCTAAATGAAAATGGTTGAGTCTTTTAGAGTTCTGTAGAAGCATTTGTTGTCATCCAGCTTAATGTCCTTCCATAGCCATTTCTCAGTAAAAGCTCTCAAGATGGGAGTTCCTATCCCTTGAGTTGGCATTACCTCTCTGATATTTTTGGATCATATTGTTTTTGTTTTTTAAGTTGGCTTTTTACTAGTTCTAGCTCAAACCTCAAATCTTATGGTTTTTTTCATTATCATCATCCTCATCATGAGGGCAAATCCCAATGGGACATGGCCTCCTTGCAGACCAATCACCACCTGGATTAGTCTTTGTATTAGTCCTTAAAGTGGGCTGGCTGGCTGTTCAAGTTATGTCTGTCATTGGCAATCTTATGGTGCCACTATAGCTTTTGGCATCCACCTGAACACCAGCCATGTAGCAGCATGCCTTGGTACACAGCCACTTCAGAAGTCACTGGTCTACAGTCTAATAATATGCCTATACCAAGAAAGCCTTCAAAACCAAGCCAGTGCTGTTGCTGGGTTCGGCTTCAAATATCTTCATTTCTGATCTTGTCCTGCCACTTGTTATGGAGCAGCTGATGAAGACAACAAGATTCAAAAAATGTAATTCAGTTGTTCATCAGCCTTCCTCAGCACCCATGTTTCACTGCTGTACAAAAGAGTAGGTATAACTCTGGTTCTGTAGAGCCACAGCTTCGTAGCCAGTTTGTCATGATGTCCCCACAGAGGCCACTATAAAGCCTGACAGATGGCAACCGCTATTGCTATATAAGTATCCACATCTTTCAAACATCTTCTAGCACTGTCTCTGATGCTGCCCAAATATTTGATAGTTGTCCCATGCTCAATGTCCCATCTGGACAGGTTAATGCTGAGATGGCTATAATCTGGAGCTGGAGGCTACTTGGTGGTAATGGCCAGGAACTCACTTTTATCTGAACTAATAACCAGACCAACACACATTGCTTGTTGCCCAACCAGATCAGTCATGAGCTGTAGCGATTCACCAAACTCAGCCAACAAGACAATGTCATCAGCATATTTGAGATGTCGAAGCGGAATGACATTCTGCTTATCACCACCAACAGCTGCCTCATCAGCTTATCCATCAACAAATCAATGCCGATGTGGAATAACAATGATGACAGAACGCAGCCTTCTGAACTCTCATGGAGATAGGAAACCATGCCATGTACCTGCCATTGACTCAAACGCTGGTTTCCATTCCATTATATAGTTCTTCTATCCATGACTCTATCTTCCCAGTAACACAGACGTTTCTTTAAAGACTCAAATTGTAGCCTTGCTTTTTTTCCTTAGCTCCAACTCCAGTGAGTGTCTGCTCATTGATCTCTGGATGACATTTGAAGGGCTGCAGCCCCTGCACTGAGCTGGCAGTAGTCAGCACTGAGGACTTGAAACAGTGCCATGCCTCATCAGATGATACAGGGACTGAGACTTCAGTCTCTAGTGCTTCAGTGGCCTAAAGCAGTTCCAAACACAATGCTGTCTGATAGTGTGTTTATAATAAGAACCTTTGGTTGAACAGGACTAATTTTGGTCCATTAACTGTCAGTCTTTGAAGACTTTTGTCTGCAGAAGCTGATAATCAGTGTCAAGTTCAGCACTTCTGTAAACTTGTACATCCATGACTATTGTCCTTGTTAACAGTTGTTAGTGATCATGATCAATCACTGTTTTAATTAAACCATCTGGGCTACACTGGGCTTGTGAATCTTTGGGTGGCAGAAAAGTGAGTCAGCAAGCACTTTCCAGCAGTCACTGCCCATTTCCGTTCTTCTGCCTGACAAAAAACTTCCTGAGTGCTCTTGCCCAGGTGTCATTATCCTTTCCTATGTGTGCATTAAAGTCTTCCAAGATCACAATGACATCTCGTTTCAGAGTTACATTAAGGATTAACTATAGTTGCTGGGGGGGGAGGGGGAATTGTCTGAAACAGTTAAAGTGGTCCACTTCATCAAGCAGTTGAAAAGCCTGAGCATTGTTTTTTTCATTACAGGTGCTTATAAGTTTTTAAGGTGGCTGTTCCCTTGAGTTCCAAATTTTTGCTGAATCAATTCTCACTGTTTGGTTTCTTCAGGCCATCAGTGCAGGTTTCCAAGGTCCTTTGCTATAAGTTTAACAATCTCTGAGTTTAGATTTCCCATATTCTTTTGAGTGTCATACTTTTTCAACAAGGGCACATAAATGGGTGTATGTGTCTGCTCTGTTGGCACAGTTATTGATAACACACATATGTGGGGCTCTCCAGATTTTGCCCTGAAGCAAATCTTGTTGCTTTACCACTTTAAGCATTTTTCTTTCTTGTTTTTTCCATCCTTGGTTTCTCAATTTCAGTTTTGGCAAACAAAAAACCATGGAAGGCTAGTCTAACTGGACTTTTTATAGTGCTCTAGTACTGTGCATCCTCTATGTTGAGCTGCCTGCCTTGCCACCTTTAACATGAGTGGCAATGGACAAGTTTGCCCTTTCTGAGACTCTTAGACAATCTTCTTTAAACTGAAATTAGCGTTCATAGAAAGGTGTGAAATTGGAAGCCTTGATGACCTAAATCCCATTTATCTATAGTTGAGGTACAAAGTGAAGAGCACAATGCAAGTTTCCCCTGCTCTGCTCCATTAGTGAACTTCAAATGTTCTGGAAAGACTACCTCTAGGAGTAAGAAGTTAATTCATTGTTTCTGACCCAATTAATCCTTTGTGCTTCTGCTGAGACTGACAACAAAGGTGCCAAATGTGATGGTTTATATGAGGTATTATGTGCCCACAAGGAAGAGATCTGAAAGCGCCTCCCAGTGGAAAAGTCCTACAGAAATTGGTTTTGATTTTTGATACTTTTGTGTCAGATCATGTTTGCCAAGTCATTAACTCATATTGAGATATATTAATAGTTTTTGTTACCTCAATGGCTCTTATTACATGCTATTTCATTAACAGTGGAACTGGATCACAAAAAGATAAAATAAATGTTTGAAAGACTGAATGACAGGGTTATATTGGCTAGTTCAGATGATAGAAGTGAAATTAAATCCATGGTTAATAAGCCTACAGGGAAGACTTACATCAAAAAAATCTTTACTTCCCTTCCTCCTCTCTTTTTCCCCCAAAGGATAAGTCACTTTGCTATAAAATATGAATAAATTCTGCACAATGAATTCTGAATTGGTGTCCAGTGTGGTAAGAAATTAGAGAAGTTGAAAGAGCAATAATAAAAAAAAATGCTATCACTTCCTAGTGCCTGAGATATATCTGATGAGAAGAATAGCAAACCATGAAAACAGAACTAAATATATTCAGAACATGGTTGTCTGTAATATCAGCATATCTAGTGCCCCTTCAAATCTCAAAATGAATCACCCTCCACCCTACAGGTCAGAAAATCCTTACTTCCTCCCCATAGGAGTCCTCTTTTCCAACAGGCAGAGCCTCTCTTCTTTCCTCGTGTTGCCTTTGGACAGTGAGGCCCAGCATCTGTTAACTCTTCCCACAACTTGAGGGGGTGATCATCTGGCACTTTCTCTCCCCTTGTCTCCCCCTTCAGTTGTCTGGGAGTTGTAAACTACCTGGAATCTCCCACTTCTTTGAGGACTTTCCCCAAAACTGCCTCAGTTCTTCTGCAGTGGGACCTGAAAATACTCCTGTAGGTGCTACTGCGGCCATTTCAAATGGGCACTTTCTCAGCCTGGTGAAAATAGTTGCACTTCCTTCCAGTTACTCTGAGAGAAAGGGAGATGATGATGGTGGAGAGGTAGGGGAGTTCTCACCTAATTTTTCCAAACCTCCAAAGAAGCCTGAAGTAAAGGATGGGAGTATGTTTCAGGTGGTTTATATTATACTCAAACAAGTTCACTCACCCATACAGTGTGGAATGCTTTATTAGTCTAACTAGGGAGATAATAAAAAGGTCAAGGTAGAACCTATAGTAATGGGGTATTATCCTTAAGGGCATGAAGTCCTTGTGATATCCTTGGACGTAGGCCCAAGCCTTGCATAGTGCATTCAGTACTAAAACTCAGTCTTCCATATTAGAAATCTAAATTTTTTCTTTCAGCTAAACTTGTTGTTTTTGCCTGAAGTCTCAGCTTTTTGCCATGAGAAAGATGCAAAATAAAAATTTGGGATTTCTTATGGTTCTAAGTATCATTGTCCAGCATATAATAGTAGTTAAACATGGCTATACCATGTCATTTGTTCAAAGTAACAACTTATAAAATGTGAACTTTTTTCCCCCCAATTGGAATATAACCATTGCTTGGACAGGCAGCTCTATTAGGATTTGTCTCCACTTACCGGGGGATTTACACACAGTGATTGATCCAACGGGGGGTTGATTTAGTGGGTCTAGTGAAGACCCGCTAAATCGACTGCCGATCACTCTCCCGTCGATGCCGGTACTCCACTGGAAGGAGAACCCTAAGGTAAGTTGATGGGAAAGTTTCTCCCATCAACCCAGCACAGTGTAGACACCTCAAAAGGTCGACCTAAGCTACGTCAACTCCAGCTACGTTAGTCACTTAGCTGGAGTTGCGTAACTTAGGTTGACTTAGCCCCGTAGTGTAGACCTGCCCTTAGTGTTTTTATGTATTTAAACTGGATATAGCTGTTTGAACTATTTTTAGCTTCGTTTTCCTTTTTTTTCTGTTGGGATCTTTCTTACATTGTCCTATAAATGCCATAGATATACAGTTTTCCTTTCTTATAGTATCACATGACAGCTCTTAAGCAAAGTAAGCTGTCATGGGATAAGAGGGAAGGTTCTCTCATGGATCAGTAACTGGTTAAAAGATAGGAAACAAAGGGTAGGAATAAATTATCAGTTTTCAGAATGGAGAGAGGTAAATAGTGATGTTCCCCAGGTCTCTGTACTGGGACCAGTACTGTTCAACATATTCATAAATGAACAGTGAGGTGGCAAAATTTACAGATGATACAAAACTACTTAAGATAGTTAAGTCCAAAGCAGACTATGAAGAGTTAAAAGGGATCTCACAAAACTATAACAGAGTTCAAAAATGAATTAGATATGTTCATGGAGGATAAGTCCATCAATGGCTATTAGCCAGGATGGTTAGGAATGCAACCCTATGCTCTGGGTGTCTCTAGCCTCTGAACGGACAATATGGGATGGATCACTTGATAATTGTCCTGTTCATTCCCTCTGAAGCACCTGGCATTGGCCACTGTTGGAATACAGTACTGGGCTAGATGGACCATTGGTCTGACACATTATGGCTGTTCTTATATTCTTAACTGGAGACAAAATGTATATCGAAAGCTTCTATGGTATATATCGCAGGACATAAAAGTAGCTCTGAGCCAAGAAGAAACCTTAACAGCCCTCACTCCCCCCAGGAAGAATGTTCACTGGTGCTGATCTTTGGTGGGAATGTGTATTACAGTAGACAATTCAAGGATAATAAATTGTGCACCATATACGTGAGTAGGTAAGGATAACTGAAGCATTTTAGGAACCACCTGAACTTTTCAAACAAGTGTGACTCATCGCTGTGTCCTCCTACATAGGAATTGTACTCTCATTTTATGGTCCTCTAATAAATAGTACAATATAATATTGTCTATACTTGTTTCTCTCTCTCTCTCCTCTCTATATTCACATATTAATGCTATAGCCAACTTCAACTGTGTGTAAATACTGCTAAATAAATAATAAATGAAAGGTGAACCTGAAAAGGTTCTGTTCTATAAAGCATTGAAAAACTCAGACAGCTATCCAGACAACTGGGGTAGAATTTTCATGAGAACAGACTTTCCCATGAGACTTCGAATGGGTGAAACTCAAATGTCTGGCATTCTGATTTGATTAGGCCAGCTACACAATAGTTTGGATGCTTGTCAGGTTTAACCAAACTCTTCCAACCTGTAAATTAGGCTGATAATATGACAAAATCTGTTTTTCTTATGAGATGTGTAGTCTTCCCTGTTGCATGCTGGTCTGAAAGTACTATTCAATAACCTTCCTTCTGACACCTTGCAGTTTTGGTCCTGAATCAAACTCCAAAAATACTGACTCATGATAATGGAAAAAGGAGTGAACTGAATATTTTGAAAATGCTAAAGTGTCTTTATTTCAACAAAACAAGCAAATGTATTGAAAGGTGTGGTGGTGAGGTTTTCTGGCAATTATTCTATTCTAGTATCTGTAAAATCTTGGTATTTTACAGATTATCTCCATGGACTGCAGTGGAGTTACTCTTGATTTGTCCAGGAATAAGTGAGAGGAGAATTGGACTTTCTGTACTAGCTGGTTTCAGCTTGGTTGGGAATATTATGAGAATTGCCATTCTTACAATATTTGTGTTTGGAGACCTTGTCAAAATCAGCAATTACAGAATTGTGTATCTGTAAAAGTCAAAATCTAATGGACTTCTTTGAATTTCAAAAAAAAGTTAGTTTTGATATTTAGTTCTTAAGTTAGCTGAACGGGTTTGCTCCATTGCTCACATCCTGTTACTTTTGTTACCCTGTCTTTCTCAACATGCTTGTTTGTCTTTTCCACGTATTAGGATTCCTCTTAGATTGTAAGTTATTTGGAGCAGGGACTGTCATTTACTACATGTTTGTACAGTGCCTTGAACAATGGGGTCTGGCAGGCCTCTAGGCACTAGTGCAATACAGATGTTATATAATAGCAATAGTGAGGTTTAGATTCCTCACCCACCTATGATGAAGAGATTTCATCTAAGCCAAAACCTTGGATTTGAATATTTCTGAGCTTTGAGAAAGCTTACACGTAGATTTGGATCCACGCTTTGCTGTTTGGGTTTGTTTCCTATTTCAAACCAATGATCCAGGCTCACCTCAGGTGGAACTCCACTGACATTGCTGCAGTTCCATCTGAGATTATTCTGGCCACTTATTGTTTCCCCTGCACATTTTTGTCTTCAGGGTGAAACTGAAATTCCATGGCAAAGTGGTCTGGGAGAACGGACGTGCTGTTCCATTGTAATTGTTTGATAAATAGAGCGATAGAGGGCTTCAGAGAAGTACTTTGTCACTTTCAAGAGGAGTAAAGTGTGTTTAATTAAAGTAATAGCTGTTTAGATTAAAATAAATCATTTTAATGCCAGGGGTGTGTTTTTTTAATGATTATGGGCTGTCATTCAAAGGAAGGGCAGGAAGCTGATAAAGTACTTAGAGCTTCATTTCCTAGGCTCTTACGATCAATCACTAATGGGATGTGCCCTACCAAGAAAATAGTGTTGTTTGTTAAGCAGAATCACACAAAACCCCAAGTAATTAATTGGGCATCTAACATTAAAAAACAAAACAAAACAATGGGCCAGAGAAACTTCAAAGAAACAAGAGCTTTCCAATATATAAGAGGAACTTTTTTCTTTCTCTCTGTTTTCTTTTTTTAAAAGCTGCTATACATGGACTAAGAGTTGCCAGTCAAATCCCTTGGCACTCTAGTGTTTGGCAAGAAAAGTGTCATGCATTTGGAGAGGCTTATAAAAGTAAGGTATTCAGATAACATTGATGGGTATATGGACCCATAAAGGAGACTGGGAAAGTATAGCAGATTAGTGCTTCTTCTCCACTTGTAAGGGCACTAGTACTTGTACTTCATTCTCTTATCTTACTCTAGCTTCCCTCACTCCCTTATTTAATGAGTCTCTGTCCTGGCTCCCAGGCACTCCAGTGTTCCCACCACGTCATCTTTGTGTTTCCACTGTCTTCTATAATAGAGTATAAAGTAACTGAAACCTGGGCTTGGAGAAGCACACATTCTATTAGGGCTGAGCATATGCAACTGAATCGGTAAGTATTTTAGCAATGGCTGGAATAATTAGGTTTATGGGCTCCAATTCTTCGTTGCTTATAGCTGAGCTGTTCAAGTAAATGGGATTGGATAGGAATGTCTGAGGGAAAACCTGAGCTCTGAAGCTGGTAAACTGGTATAGTTCCACAAAATGATTGGGGACCACTGAGCTAGATAAAATGGTGATTGTTACAGGACAAACAAAAACAGTTATAACACACAAGTTTCAAGACTGAAAATTGATTTAGTCTTCAGGTGCTGCTGGGTCACAAAGGACCCTTTTAGGCTGTTTTATGTGCTATTTGTTTGAATAAATGGTAGTGCATCACCTTTACTCCATTGTATCTCTGGCTATGGCTGTCACTAGAGAAGTCTTGCAACAGACAGATGGTACCAGAAAACATGATGGTGAGCTTGTTTGTGGCTGCTTTGGAGCCTGCTTTTAAGAAATGAGAAAGAAGTTTGGAACTTAACTGGATTTTGGGGGTCCCTGAGAGCCTGGACCAAAGCCCAGTGAAGCAAATGGAAAGAGTCTCAGACCTTGATGGTCTTTAGATCAGACTCCTAGTGAGTATCATGCCTTTTAGAAAACTTCCCTGGTTTTCTCATCTCTTGCATTTTTAATCTATTCACCTTTAAGACAGTGTTTGCAGTTGAGAAGTGGGTGAGTTGCGAGGATTCATGGAAGCTTCAGAAGGCTGCTGGAAGGACAAAAATACAGGGGAGACTTTTTTGTAATGGCAATTCAGAATCTCCAGGCATGGAGGATCATATAAATCTAGGGCTGGAAGGGACATTGTGAGGTCATCTTGTTCAGCCCTCTGCACTAAGGCAAAACCAAGTAAATCTAGACCTTCCCTCACAAGTGATTGTCTAACCTGTTCTTAAAAAACTTCAGTGATGGGGGTTCCACAACTTCCCTTGGAAGCCTATTCCAGTGCTTAACTATCTTTATAGTTAGAAAGTTTTTCCTAACATCTAACCTAAATCTCCCTTACTGCAGATTGAGCCCTTTACTTCTTGTCCTACTTTCAGTGGACACAGAAAACAACTAACTGATCACCATCTTCTTTATAATAGTCCTTACATATTTGAAGACTGATATCAGGTCCCACTCAGTCTGCTTTTCTCAAGACTAAACGTGTCCAGTTTTTTTAAATCTTTCCTCAAAGGTCAGGTTTTCTAAAACTTTCATAATTTTTGTTGCTCTTCTCTGGACTCCCTCCAATTGATCCATGTCTTTCCTAAAGTGTGGCACCCAGAATTGGACACAGTACTCCAGCTGACGTCTCACCAATGCTGAGTAGAGTGGGACAACAACTTCTGTGTCTTAAATACACTGCTCCTTTGTTAATACACCCCAGAATGATGTTAGCTTTTTTGCAATGGCATCACATTGTTGCCTTATATTCAATTTGTGATCCACTATAATGCCTTGATAATTTTCAGTTATTCTTAAGGCTGTCAAGTAATTAAAAAATTAATCGTGATTAATCTCACTGTTAAAAAATAATATAATACTATTTATTTAAATATTTTGGATGTTTTCCACATTTTCAAATATGTTGATTTCAATTATAACACAGAATACAAAGTGTACAGTGCTCACTTTATATTTATTTTATTACAAATATTTGCACTGTAAAAAACAAAAGGAATAGTGTTTTTCAGTTCACATAATACACGTACTGTAGTCAATCTCTTTATCATGAAAGTTGAACTTACAAATGTAGAATTATGTACAAAAAATAACTGCATTCAAAAATAAAACAATGTAAAACTTTAGACCCTGAAGTCACTCAGTGCTATTTCTTGTTCAGCCAATCACTCAGACAAATAAGTTTGTTTACATTTGCAGGAGATAATGCTGCCTGTTTCTTGTTCACAATGTCACCTGAAAGTGAGAACAGGTGTTCACATGGCACTGTTGTAACTGGTGTTGCAAGATATTTACATGCCAGATGCACTAAAGATTCATATGTCCCTTCATGCTTCAACTACCATTCCAAAGGACATGCATCCATGCTGATGACGGGTTCTGCTCAATAACAATCCAAAGCAGGTGGACCGACGCATGTTCATTTTCATCATCTGAGTCAAATGCCACCAGCAGAAGGTTGATTTTCTATTTTGGTGGTTCGGGTTCTGTAGTTTCTGCATTGGAGTGTTGCTCTTTTAAGACTTCTGAAAGCAAGCTCCACACCTCATCCCTCTCAGATTTTGGAAGGCACTTCAGATTCTTAAACCCTGGGTTGAGTGCTGTAGCTATCTTTAGAAATCTCACATTGGTACCTTCTTTGCATTTTGGCACATCTGCAGTGAAAGTGTTCTTACAATGAACAACATGTGCTGAGTCATCATCCAAGACTACTATAACATGAAATATATGGCAGAATGTGGATAAAATAGAGCCAGAGACATATAATTCTCCCCCAAGGAGTTCAGTCACAAATTTAATTAAAGCATTATTTTTTTAATGAGCATCATCAGCATGGAAGCATGTCCTCTGGAATGGTGGCCGAAGCATGGAAGGGGCATATGAATGTTTAGCATATGTAGCACATAAATACCTTGTAATGCCAGCTACAAAAGTGCCATGTGAATTCCTGTTCTCACTTTCTGGTGACATTATAAATAAGAAGTGGGCAGCATTATCTCCCTTAAATGTAAACAAACTTGTTTGTCTTAGCGATTGGCTGAATAAGAAGTAGGACTGAGTGGACTTGGAGGGTCTAAAGTTTTACACTGTTTTGTTTTTGAGTGCAGTTATGTAACAAAAAAATCTACATTTGTAAGTTTCACTTTCATGATACAGAGATTGCATTATGGTATTGTATGAGTTGAATTGAAAAATACTGTTTCTTTTGTTTATCATTTTTACAATGCAAATATGTGAAATAAAAAAATAATATAAAGTGAGCAAGGTACCCTTTGTACTTTGTGTTGTAACTGAAATCAATATATTTGAAAAGGTAGAAAAACATCCAAAATATTTAATACATTTCAATTGGTATTCTATTATTTAACAGTGCAATTACAACTGCAATTAATTGTGATTAATTTTTTTGAGTTAATCACATGAGTTAACTGCAATTAATCAACAGCCCTAGTTATTTTCCATTTTCTAGTTGCACATTTAATGTTTCTTTCCTAAGTGTAGTATTTTGCACTTGTCTTTACTGAATTTCATCTTGTTGATTTCAGACCAATTATTCATTTTGAATTATCATCCTCTTCTCCAAAGTGCTAGCAGCCTGCTGTTGTCCACAAATGTTATATACTCTCCACTCCATTATCCAAATCGTTAATAAAATATTGAAGAGTACTGGAACCAGGACAGATCCCTGCAGGAGCCCACTAGATACTGCTTCCTGAGCTTGTGGCTTCTGGAGATGCTTTTCTTTCAGTTGCCATGACTCGTGCTTCCCAAGTACCCAAATAACATAGAACTGTCCAGGACTACAATCTTTGGATATATATATATAAAATTGGTTTTAAATTTTGGGAAACGTGCACCATTTTGTAGGAAAAACAATTGTTGTGAATTGAGCAACTTGCAGATCTGGATTGTAAAGTCATAATAAGCACAGTATAGAGGCACAATTTCAGTTCATAGAATCATAGAATATCAGGGTTGAAAGGGACCTCAGGAGGTCATCTACTCCAAACCCCTGCTCAAAGCGGGACCAATCCCCAACTAAATCATCCCAGCCAGGACTTTGTCAAGCCTGACCTTAAAAACCTCGAAGGAAGGAGATTCGACCACCTCCCTAGGTAACCCATTCCAGTACTTTACCACCCTCCTAGTGAAAAAGTTTTTGCAAATATCCAGCCTAAATCACCCCCACTGCAACTTGAGACCATTACTCCTTATTCTGTCATCTGCCACCACTGAGAACAGTCTAGATCCATCCTCTTTGGAACCCCCTTTCAGGTAGTTGAAAGCAGCTATCAAATCCCCCCTCATTCTTCTCTTCTGCAGACTAAATAATCCCAGTTCCCTCAGCCTCTCTTCATAAATCATGTGCTCCAGCCCCCTAATCATTTTTGTTGCCCTCCGCTGGACTCTTTCCAATTTTTCCACATCCTCCTTGTAGTGTGGGGCCCAAAATTGGACACAGTACTTCAGATGAGGCCTCACCAATGCCGAATAGAGGGGAATGATCACGTCCCTCAGTCTGCTGGCAATACCCCTGCTTATACAGCCCAAAATGCCTTTAGCCTTCTTGGCAACAAGGGCACCCTGTTGACTCATATCCAGCTTCTTGTCCACTGTAACCCCTAGGTCCTTTTCTGCAGAATTGCTGCCTAGCCACTCAGTCCCTAGTCTGTAGCAATGCATGGGATTCTTCCTTCCTAAGTGCAGGACTCTGCACTTGTCTTTGTTGAACCTCATTAGATTTCTTTTGGCCCAATCCTCTAATTTGTCTAGGTCCCTCTGTATCCTGTCCCTATCCTCCAGCGTATCTACCTCTCCTCCCAGTTTAGTGCTATCTGCAAACTTGCTGAAGGTGCAATCCACGCCATCCTCCAGATCATTAATGAAGTTGAAGATAGCACCTAGCAAAACATAGCTAGTGCTATGGCTAAAGATAATATCACAGTATTTTAAACATTAGCCAGTGGAAAATAGCTTTTTAAAATAAAGTGTATATCCTTAGAAATTATGTTGTGATTATTGGACCTACAAATTCACCCGAATTGTAAAAAAGTTAGTGAAATTTAAGAAAATGTCACAACCTATAGCAAGTGTTAATGGAAAAAGATGCAGAAGGGAGACAGAGCAAAGAGGCCTACTGATATAGTTCAAGAACTGTTAAGATCATGCCTGGTGAAAAGACAAGTGAGGGACTGGAAACAATGGACCAAAATTGGTGTGCTGGAAATTAGGCCTAATTGAGTAATAAAATAATAAGAGGATAAGCTATTCCACCCACCCCTCTGTGGTGGGGTGGTGCCCACCCCCATGCAAGATTGGGCTACAACAGGCCAGAGCAGCTGCACGAAACGGCAGCCAATCAGAGAGGGCCTGTGGGGGAGCCAATCAGTGCTGAGCAGAGGGCAGCCAATCAGGGCCAGGCTAGGCCCTATATAAAGGCTGTCCAGGAGCAAAGTAGTCAGTCTCTCCCAGAGGGGAAGGTCTGTCTCCTGAGCTAAGGAGACCAGCACCTTGGACAGCACAGGCTAGGGGGAGCAGAGGAGAGCTCCAGCCAGATACCTGTCAGACTGCGGGCCCTGACCAGAAGGGCCTAGAGGGTGCAAGGGATCAGAGGGGAAGTGTCCCAGGGGGGATGGACAGATGAGGGGAGAGAAGGAGGGTGGAGAGGCCGCCTGGGTTGGGACCCAGAGCAGTGGTTGGGCCTGGGTGTTGTCGTCCCCCCCCCCCCGTACTGCACCTGGTCATGACAGACTACAGCCAGCCCTTGAGCAGAGGGGCTAGACTTTGGGGGTAGTGGTTGGCTGCTGTGGCAGGGATGAATTGGAAGACTGGTGTTAACCACCCCCACTTTCCCTGGAAGGGGGTGAGACCAGAGTGGTGGGCACTGCTGGAGGGCAGTGTCCTGAAGTGGCTGCAGACTGTCCTGCAGAGGATGCTGCTGAGCAGGGAGCCACGTGGGTCCCAGGACAGTGGAGCAGAGACAATGGATGGGACACCACCAGCAGAGGGTGCCCTGCAGAGGACAGCTAATTCCCAGACGTGCCAGCAGGAGGTGCTGTGGTGGTGAGTCCCAACCCTTTCACACCCTCCCTTTTGTAGTTCTTAAAAAATAAAGACTTTGGTGGGAAAATTAGCAGAGGACTTAGCTGTCTGACGACAACTGCTAGCTGGTATATGGGTGAACAGGAAAAGAGTGAGCTTCAGCATCATGGCTGCCATCCCCACTGTCTCCTGGGGTCCACCGTGTGACTGTTGGCCCACTGTTGTCTTGATCCTGAGAGATCGTGACTGGGTCAGAGAGAGAGAGGGACCCAGATGACATTGCCATCTCTGCTGTCCCCAGATAAATCCCAACTGTCATGTGGGATATGAGACTGTGTCACTCCCTTCCCATGTGTCCTTTTTCTTCCCTGCTTTGCCTTCATTTTCCTATCCTTCTCCTTTTCCTTCTGTCTAATAAGAGTCTGGCTTAGCTGGCCAATACTGTATATTTTGCAACACTGCACTGAGTCTGGAATGGGAGAGGCCAATTAAAAACAATGCCCTAAAGTGCCTGATGATGGTGTGAATTTGCCATGTCTCAGAAAGGCTAATAAGACCAAGTGCCATGCCTGGATTTTTCCCGCAGTGAGGTTGTAAATGAAAGTCAACATCAGAGACAGATGTATTGTCTATTTTTGCTGTTCTTTTCTCTCCCCTTTTGTGTGTGTCTTAGTTTTGTTTTCTAGTAAACAGGATTGGACTCTAACAATGACATACCTTGCAACATTCAGTGGCTAAAGCAGAACAGGTCCTGCCCCCTCAGTGCTAACTTGCTGTGAATCAGGCATACCAGAGTAGGTATCTATTTTCGTGCCCTGGGTATAGTTTGTAAATCTCCACCAGTTGCATGTGCTATTCTGACTATGGCCATGCTAATCATAGAATTTATACCAGACCATGATGATGATGGATTTTTTGTTATTATTAATTCTAATGATTTATTAGTAAACCATATCAATCATCATTCCATCTGGGTTCATTTTTTCCCGCTGTTTTATCCAAACGTTTCTTCAGAGCTGCCGTGTTTCGTCTGGAGCAGCTTCTCTATTTGAGGTGGCATTAAATTATTGAAACTGAACATAATGCAGCAGTATTAGCAAGCTCTGTGGTAATTCAGCAAGTGACAGGCTCTACCTGTTCCTAATTTATTGTTCTTTTCATTTGCAATATAAGACCTTTATCTTTTGCTGGTCAATCTATGTTAATGAGAAGTAACACAGGCTCATGGGTAGAGCACAGGACTGGGAGGTTTGGACTCTAAATTCTGGCTCAGATGCAGAACTGTTGGGTGCCCTCAGGTGTGTCACTTACGCTCTCTGTCTCAGATGGCCAATCTGTAAAATGGGCTAGTGTTACCTATTTGCCTACCATATAGAACTGTTGTGAGGATTAAAGTTCATAGTGCTATGAACTATGTGGGATGTTAAATACATGCAAAACATTATTATTTTACTAAGGAAACTACATTCTTCATTTGTAAACTCTTTGACTAGTTAGTTTGGAAAGTGGGCACTGGGGTGGTAATAGGTGGTAGATATAAATGTGTTGTGTCCCACATGGTATGAAAAGCAAGAAAGTCAGGCCTTGGTGAGAGAAAGGCGAGAGGCGGGGCAGGAGAGTTTCAGTTTGGAACTGGCTCGGGAAATGGAGGGAGGTCCAGATGGGGCTCTGGGCTCCCTGGCCCCAAGATGGACCTGACTGCGGGGTCCTGTTTTCTGTACCTACAGGCTCTGTTTTAGACCATGTTCCTGTCGTCTAATAAACCTTCTGTTTTACTGGCTGGCTGAGAGTCAAGTCTGACTGTGGAATTGGGGTGCAGGGCCCTCTGGCTTCCCCAGGAGCCCTGCCTGTGCAGACTCGCTGTGGGAAGCGCACAGTGTGAGAAGGGGATGCTGAATACTCTGAGGTCAGACCCAGGAAGGTCAAAGATGTGTAAGCTTCTTGCCCTGGCGACAGTATGCTCAGAGAGAGGAGGCATGCTCCCCCAGAGTCCTGACTGGCTTCGTATGGAGTAGTTCCAGAGCATCACCCAGTGACTCCGTGACAAGGTGTAACACTTAAATTACCAGCATGGCTGTGTTTGCTAGATGTACTGCTACTATGGCTTCTGTACTTCAGGAAGTGACTTCTTCTGTGCTGGGAAGATTGAATTGATGGTGCTAGGAATAACACCTTCTGGAAAATGATGCTTTAATGCAGTGGATCAAAAGCAGTATTTTTCAATAGGTGGTTTGTGACTACTGGGGCTTATGAAAAGCAATTGGGGTGGGGGAGTATCTCAAGTTGTTGCAAATTTTATTACAATGTAAATCAAAGGAAAATTTCACTTCTCCACATCTTCACCTTTTAAGGTCAATTATTGTCTGCCACTTCTCAAAACACCCACAGATAAATTAGGCTTGTTGTTACCATTGATACATTCACTGTAAAAGGATGCCATACATATATGGCAAGCACAAAAATATTTGAGTTTTAATAAGGCGCCACTGACCAGAAAAGTTTGTGAAATGCTACTTTATAGTAAAGAAAGGCTGGTAACCCAGACATGGACATTTTAACATCCACTCACTCCTTTTAATTTTCATTTTTGCAATAAGGCTGGTGAATTGAATCCAGAAGCTGCAGATGCACTGGGTGGCAGCCTCAGTGAAAGACTGCTATGCTATGAGCAGGCATTTCACAAGCTGCACACAAGGAGTTTGCTGACAGCAGGGTCTTTTGTAGAACTTAATGATGGGCACTAGATTTTTTTTTATTTTTTTTTTATTCTCCCCTTCCCAAATGCCACTACCAATCAGACCACTTGCCCAGTCACACCCCCAACTTCCCCTTCTGGCTTTAATTACCAAAGCAGTGGTCTGATCCTGGTGCCCTCTCCATCTTAGGGCGCCTTCTCCAATACCACCCTCCCTGGCACAAAGAATGCCTAACCATTTCAACATGTTGCTCATACTGTAAGTGTATCTTACTTTTTTCCTCTTAGTTCCATCACTCTGAATGTTTTATGCATGCGCGCATGAGACTGAGCTGATGAAAGGGCCTGGACTGACAGCCATGGCAAATGATGTTCTCTCTCCACAGGACAGGTACAGCACAGGAAGGAGCACTGCAAGCTTCCTTGCAGCCTGGGCTACCAGTGTGCCACAACCCAGACTTATTTCAGAGTAACAGCCGTGTTAGTCTCTATTCGCAAAAAGAAAAGGAGGACTTGTGGCACCTTAGAGACTAACCAATTTTTATTTGAGCATAAGCTTTCGTGAGCTCACTTCATCGGATGCATACTGTGGAAAGTATAGAAGATCTTTTTATACACACAAAGCATGAAAAAATGGGTGTTTACCACTACAAAAGGTTTTCTCTCCCCCCACACCACTCTCCTGCTGGTAATAGCTTATCTAAAGTGATCGCTCTCCTTACAATGTGTATGATAATCAAGTTGGGCCATTTCCAGCACACATCCAGGGTTTAACAAGAACGTCTGGTGTGGGGGGGGGCTGGTAGGAAAAAAACAAGGGGAAATAGGTTACCTTGCATAATGACTTAGCCACTCCCAGTCTCTATTCAAGCCTAAGTTAATTGTATCTAATTTGCAAATGAATTCCAATTCAACAGTCTCTCGCTGGAGTCTGGTTTTGAAGTTTTTTTGTTGTAATATTGCAACTTTCATGTCTGTAATCGTGTGACCAGAGAGACTGAAGTGTTCTCCGACTGGTTTATGAATGTTATAATTCTTGACATCTGATTTGTGTCCATTTATTCTTTTACGTAGAGACTGTCCAGTTTGACCAATGTACATGGCAGAGGGGCATTGCTGGCACATGATGGCATATATCACATTGGTGGATGTGCAGGTGAACGAGCCTCTGATAGTGTGGCTGATGTTATTAGGCCCTGTGATGGTGTCCCCTGAATAGATATGTGGGCACAGTTGGCAACGGGCTTTGTTGCAAGGATAGGTTCCTGGGTTAGTGGTTCTGTTGTGTGGTATGTGGTTGCTGGTGAGTATTTGCTTCAGGTTGGGGGGCTGTCTGTAGGCAAGGAGTGGCCTGTCTCCCAAGATTTGTGAGAGTGTTGGGTCATCCTTCAGGATAGGTTGTAGATCCTTAATAATGCGTTGGAGGGGTTTTAGTTGGGGGCTGAAGGTGACGGCTAGTGGCGTTCTGTTATTTTCTTTGTTAGGCTTGTCCATTAGTAGGTGACTTCTGGGAACTCTTCTGGCTCTATCAATCTGTTTCTTCACTTCCGCAGGTGGGTATTGTAGTTGTAAGAATGCTTGATAGAGATCTTGTAGGTGTTTGTCTCTGTCTGAGGGGTTGAAGCAAATGCGGTTGTACCGCAGAGCTTGGCTGTAGACAATGGATCATGTGGTGTGATCAGGGTGAAAGCTGGAGGCATGTAGGTAGGAATAGCGGTCAGTAAGTTTCCGGTATAGGGTGGTGTTTATGTGACCATCGTTTATTAGCACTGTAGTGTCCAGGAAGTGGATCTCTTGTGTGGACTGGACCAGGCTGAGGTTGATGGTGGGATGGAAATTGTTGAAATCATGGTGGAATTCCTCAAGGGCTTCTTTTCCATGGGTCCAGATGATGATGAAGATGTCATCAATATAGTGCAAGTAGAGTAGGGGCATTAGGGGAGGAGAGCTGAGGAAGCGTTGTTCTAAGTCAGCCATAAAAATGTTGGCATACTGTGGGGCCATGCGGGTACCCATAGCAGTGCCGCTGATTTGAAGGTATACATTGTCCCCAAATGTAAAATAGTTATGGGTAAGGACAAAGTCACAAAGTTCAGCCACCAGGTTAGCCGTGACATTATCTGGGATAGTGTTCTTGACAAGCTTGTAGTCCATCTTTGTGTGGAATGTTGGTGTAGAGGGCTTCTACATCCATAGTGGCCAGGATGGTGTTATCAGGAAGATCACCGATGGATTGTAGTTTCCTCAGGAAGTCAGTGGTGTCTCGAAGGTAGCTGGGAGTGCTGGTAGCATAGGGCCTGAGGAGGGAGTCTACATAGCCAGACAATCCTGCTGTCAGGGTGCCAATGCCTGAGATGATGGGGCGCCCAGGATTTCTGGGTTTATGGATCTTGGGTAGTAGATAGAATATCCCAGGTCAGGGTTCCAAGGGTGTGTCTGTGCGGATTTGATCTTGTGCTTTTTCAGGGAGTTTCTTGAGCAAATGCTGTAGTTTCTTTTGGTAACTCAGTGGATCAGAGGGTAATGGCTTGTAGAAAGTGGTGTTGGAGAGCTGCCAAGCAGCCTCTTGTTCATATTCCGACCTATTCATGATGACAACAGCACCTCCTTTGTCAGCCTTTTTGATTATGATGTCAGAGTTGTTTCTGAGGCTGTGGATGGCATTGTGTTCTGCACGGCTGAGGTTGTGGGGCAAGTGATGCTGCTTTTCCACAATTTCAGCCCGTGCACATCAGCGGAAGCATTCGATGTAGAAGTCCAGTCTGCTGTCTCGACCTTCAGGAGGAGTCCACCTAGAATCCTTCTTTTTGTAGTGTTGGTAGGGAGGTCTCTGTGGATTAGTATGTTGTTCAGAGGTGTGTTGGAAATATTCCTTGAGTCGGAGACATCGAAAATAGGATTCTAGGTCACCACAGAACTGTATCATGTTCGTGGGGGTGGAGGGGCAGAAGGAGAGGCCCCAAGATAGGACAGCTGCTTCTGCTTGGCTAAGAGTATAGTTGGATAGGTTAACAATATTGCTGGGTGGGTTGAGGGAACCATTGCTGTGGCCCCTTGTGGCATGTAGTAGTTTAGAAAGTTTAGTGTCCTTTTTCTTTTGTAGTTCAGTCTCCATGCTCACTGAGTCTGTGATCTCTTCTGAAACAACCAACAAGAATATGAGGGGGAAGAGAGACGGCAGCTTGGGTGATAGTGACAACTTGCCACTGGGAAATAAAATGAGGTAACTGAATACAACATTTTAGTTGTGAGTAATACTGTATTCAGTTCTGGTTACCCCCTCTCAAAAGTTAGATGGTGGAGCCTGAGGCATAGAAAGTTTTAGACCCCTGATTAAGCAAGGCACTTGCTTAATTTTTAGTACCTGCTCATGCCCCTCCTTATTCAATAAAGTACTTAACACATGCTTGAGTTGACTTCAGTGACAGTTAAGTATATGCTTAAACATTTGATGAATCAGGGCCTAGGAATAGAATCCAGATTCTCCACCACCCATTCTTAGACCTTAATAACAAGGTCCGCCTCCTTTCCATCGTTGACTATGGCAATACCCAGTCATTCAGATATCATGGTTCAGCTATGGAGTTTATTTTCTCTCTCCTCTGTCAGTAAACACTCCTGCATGGTTGCAGTCAACATGACATACTCTGCATCATCTATGATTGAAAACACTGTGTATTTGTGTGCCACAAATCTTTACAGGAAAATTGAGCGTGAGAGGCTGAAATGAACCTGCTGCTTCTGCTCTAGGAGCTAATGAGGCCTGCTTTTTTTCCCTACCACTACTAGGGTTGGGCATCTCAAAAGAAAAGGGACATTTTTAGATTTGGTCAGCAATGCTGCTGGTCTGTGGCCCACTTCCCTCTCATAAGCCATATCCTCATCTAATAAGACCCCTTCACACCTAATGAGAACATTTCACTAGAAGTCTCATTAACCCTCTATCTGCCTCAGGTGCCTATTAGTGTTCTCCTGTATTCATTTGCCTGTCAAAATAGAACAGTGAGGAAAGTATCACAATGAATGGAATATGTTGTCGAAATGCTGTACTGAGCTCTTTTGGAAAGATCCTGATTTTGGGGGTGGGGAATAACATGTCATCTCATTGTATCTTTCAAAATATAAGAGTTGTCAGTGTCCTGACTCAGGTGTTTTTTGTGTGGTTTTTTAAGAATTAGTTAAGCACCACATTTTTGTAGCTTACACAAGCTGTCCTCAGAATAGACTAGCATGAACCAGAGTAGTAAAAATGTTACATAGAAAACCTACCACACAGGCACTGGCCCCAAAAATAAAATGAGGTAAGACCTTGTTTGTTTTTTTTGCTTATTGGGAGGGAGGAAAAGAATGAGTGTACTAGATGAAAATAGTAGGATTGTGCCTATGGATCTCCAACAAAATTTAGAATAGGACCGAACCAAAACCCCAGTGCAAACACTCCTACATCTTGAGGAAACTGGATCGAGATCCAGATATTGATATGGGCCAGAGCAACATTTATAGTCTCTCTGCCATGGTGGGGGCCTTACTAATGGCACCCTTGACTACTACTTTTTCTCTTTCCCTTAAATAAAGTCTCTAGATGCACATAGCTTCGTACTCTGCAAAAGAAGCATTTTAAGCTGAACAAGTCAAACTTATGAAACCCTGTGGACAGCTTTGTCCTGTGGCTGAGTTGCTTCCATCCTAATTGTCCACATTCCCAGTTCACTGGTGGCCACTTAATAACAGTGCTCAGGGAACATTGCCCTGACTCCAGATCTGCTGCTTATGATAGGCTGGCTCACTAAGGCATGTAACTTTAAATAACATTCAGTGTATGTTTAATTTTGTTTTCAGGCATCCCACAATCATGATCCCCAGGTCATATGGGAGCCTGTGTATGACCAGTTCTAGTTCAGACAAATAGTAAGTCAAGGGCATTGTGAAATATTGAAAATGCTCGTGCCTCTGAGTTTTGGTGTACTGCATGGTGTCTTTTCTGTTTCCATTAGCTTCTGTTTCCATTCCAAATTGATGTTTAAAGTTTCCGTCATGCTTGCCCTACAAAAACAGGGAGGGACTCAGCTTGGCCCTACTGAGAACTGCCTTGGGACAAGGGTTAGAGCTCTGCAGAAAACATCTCCTTTGGGGCAAAGTGGAACCTCCCTCCTTACATCTCTGTCAATCAAGTCGTTCCTTTCTTTGATTAAAATATGTGGTTTCCCTTATCAGTGTGACCACCAACCTATGTATCATAGCTTGCGCCTCACACGGGAGACAGAGCAGTCCAATGGAAAGTGCACCAGACTAAGGATTCTGAGACAGTGATTCTGTTCGCATTTATTCCACTGACTTGCCTGGTGACTTTACACAAGTCACTTAATCTCTCTGTGTCTGAATTTGCCTGTCTGTAAAATGGGAAAAGTGACACTTACTCACATTTGTAAAGCACTTGGATATTTGAAAAGTGATTATAAGTTCTAAGTATTATGGTAGTGCTTATAATATCACGTTTTAGTTTTACAGTCATTTTTAATTATTGTGCAGGTTTTTCTTGGGCATCTTCCCTATCAGGATTTTGACCTTTTTTATTAATTTATTTGTAGGCATTTCTATATTGCTCATCACCATTAATTAAACAGCAACTATCTGGAGCAAGGAATCAATTTATCCAGCAGTACCTGCCTGAAGGAGAAAAAAATGAAGGGTAGAAGTTACATTTTTAAACATTAAATGATTTAGTTTCAGAGGCTTTCATCAAATTAAATGGAGGATCAAATTAACTGCCAACTGGTGACTGAATTAAAGGGAAGGCACCATACTCGCAACAATCAGTTTTCCCAAGCAAATGCTTATGAAGTGGAGATGGGTAGCTATTCACAGCTGCAACAGCTGTCTCTCCATGATTTTGCCTCTTTCGTTGCTGTTACTTAATTTTTTTTTCCCTTTGCATTTGTCCCGAAGACATTAAATGTTGTGTTACACAGCCTGGTGCTTTGCTCTCATGCCAATAATCCCATACAACAATGCAGTACCCTGTTTGATTTCCTGCCATGAGGAAGTAACCTAAAGAAAACAAGCAACATACACCACACTGGAGTAAGATGTTAATATACCCAGCTTTTATGGCAAAAATGTGAACAGCACAGTTTTTCATTACTTTTTGAACGTACTGCCAGTGTCTCTTGATCACATTCTCGATGTAAGTGATTTTAAAGTAATATCATTCTACTTGCTAAATGTCTGAGCACACTTTTTTGTTTATATTACAATTTTAGATATAATTTATGTAAGTACTGGATGGAACTTCCCTTCCAGCTCTTTGCTAGGAGAGGGGAGGAAAAACAAAATGAAGTGGTAGGAGAAATGTAAAGTTGCTGGAAGGGAAATACTGAAACTAAAGCAGCAAATGAATCATAAAGTGTTTGGTCACAAAATACATTAATGTTCACTTTGTTCCATTTTCTGTTTTAGATGTAGGCTACTGCCACTCCTGTCTAAATTGCGCACTCAGTAACACCAATTCACCCTGTCATAAATATAAAGGGAATGGTAAACCCCTTTAAAATCCCTCCTGGCCAGAGGAAAAATCCTCTCACCTGTAAAGGGTTAAGAAGCTAAAGGTAACCTCGCTGGCACCTGACCAAAATGACCAATGAGGAGACAAGATACTTTCAAAAGCTGGGGGGAGGAAGAAAAACAGAGGGTCTGTGTCTGTCTGTAGGCTGCTTTTGCCGGGGACAGAACAGGAATGGAGTCTTAGAACTTTTAGTAAGTAATCTAGCTAGGTATGTGTTAGATTATGATTTCTTTAAATGGCTGAGAAAAGAGCTGTGCTGAATAGAATGACTATTCCTGTCTTTTTTGTAACGTAAGGTTTTACCTAGAGGGATTCTCTGTTTTGAATCTAATTACCCTGTAAGGTATCTACCATCCTGATTTTACAGAGGTGATTCCTTTACTTCTATTAAAAGTCTTCTTGTAAGAAAACTGAATGCTTTTTCATTGTTCTAAGATCCAAGGGTTTGGGTCTGTGGTCACCTATGCAAAGTGGTGAGGATTTTTACCAAACCTTCCCCAGGAAGTGGGGTGCAAGCGTTGGGAGGATTTTGGGGGGAAAGACATGTCCAAATTATGTTTCCCAGTAAATCCAGATAAAGTTTGGTGGTGGCAGTGGAAATCCAAGGGAAAAGGGTAAAATTAATTTGTACCTTGGGGAAGTTTTAACCTAAGCTGGTGAAAGTAAGCTTAGGAGGTTTTTCATGCAGGTCCCCACATCTGTACCCTAGAGTTCAGAGTGGGGAAGGAACCTTGACACAACCCATTTCCTTTCTGTAATCCTATAGGGCCAGGTGCAGCTTAGTAATTAGCAGTTAGTAGGGCAAAGTCCAGTCAAATAAGCTAAGTCTCAGCAATAATACTCAACCAATCATTTAGACAGCCATGGTTCATGCTGTACTAACCCTAACTGCAGAAGCAAGTGAAATTCCTGCAGCCCTCCAAAATCTCTCCTTTGTATGGGCTGCAAGCACAGACAAAATGTGTGTCTGCGGGGCTAGTAAGTGCCCCTGATGGTCCTTCGAATCAGCTTGGCCACTGCTTCTGTATTGCTAGAGGATTCTCTAAAGGCTATGTTCTGCAGGTTACAGGCCATATTAGCTTTCCTGTATAGACAAAACTTCAGTAAGACAAATGGAAGCATTCTAGAACAATGACTTAGCTGCCACACAGGGGAACCAGTTTTCCTAGTTAGGTCTTCAGGTGGACTGTAACCAAGAAGTGAATCACCTGGCAAGGGACTTGAAGCCATGGAGTGAGGTCACCTGACAGAGGGCTGAAATTTTAAAGAAGAACCAGGTCTCTTCTTAGCAGGGGCTCTCACCAATCAGAAGAAAGAGGCAAGATTAGGAAGAAGGAGGGCCTGCGGACCCTGAAAGCTCACTGGCCAATGTCCAGAGGATTCTCAAAATAATGAGGACACTGGAGGGAGGTTTGTATCTATAACTTCAGTGGAACTCCGAGGAGATTGCTTCGGAGGGTTAGCACTGGTTTCAGGGCTTAGGTAGTTGGACTGAGGAGTCTCCCATCTCAGGAAGGCACGCTAAATAAGGGATTTGCACTCCAAGATAGTGCCTAGAAGCTGTGACTGAACTCTGTCCAGACCCAGCCAGCACAGGGCATATGGGGTCCAGGGTTGGGTCTATTACAGAAGTCTGAGCATCCTCAAGGGGGAGTTCACCCAGGGTGGTAATAAAAGGGTAACAATTGTCCCCATCCTGATTGCTAGAAAGTTTTGTCAAGGTCTCTTTCAACCCATTTCTGAGAAGTACAGGGTAACTTGGTTATGTTCTCCCTCCATTTGTTGTGATTGTTAATCATAGTTTTGGATGTGTTTGGCCTGTTTATGATGGATCATAAGTGTAAAATATATAAAAGAAATTCTATTAAAAAGCTATGGCATCTCATCAATTTACATCCCTCTGAGCTACCACATGTCCTGATTCTGACATCCTAGTGGAATGACTGAATATTTTTATCAGTTTACTTTTTAATTGAAAACTTTTCCTTTACTGCAATATCCTAATTTGTTTTATAACCATAGTATAAAAATGAGTAAAAACTAAAACTAGTCACAAAAATATGTGATATAGAGGACCTGATAAGGGATTGTAATAGGGAGTAATACCTTTCACCGGTGGCTCTCTCCCCTCTTACTGTGTGATGGCTTTTCAGTAGTCTCTGATATGGATGTGACCATCTAAGTCCTGTTCCCAGTGGATATACAGAGCTGTTTCTCTCCCCCACCAAGAAATATTTTTATTTTGGCCACAAATGATCAGTAAAGTCAAAATCTTGCCCTAAGGTAGTCACTGCTTTGCCAACTAAATGAACTTGTTAGCTGTCTCTAGGCACCAAAAATGGCTTGAGGGTTAAACTCTAGCAAAGGTATTTTTCTTGATTCTTAGGTTTTTGGCAATGCATCTAAAATGCTGGCAATAGCTAGCCTATGGTTTTTCAAATAGCCCACTCTCAGCAGACATCCTGATTTAAGAAGGCCAGCTGTTCATCATTACTTACGGCCCTCATTAAAGCCCAAATCTGCTGGACTCATCATTACACTAAACCCAGATTATAGACAATAGTGTAAAGCAGAGTTGAAGTACTTGTACTTTGTGAAAAGTCTCAGTTTTAATCTTGATTTTCTTATTGTCCAGACAATATATTATAGGTGGTTACATGAAGTGCTGAGCTTTCTGTAAATTATAAAGTATTTCTTTAGTATAATTTTTGATGGAATATTGTTTGGTTTCACCGGCAATCAAGCATTTCACACAGCTTTAGTCATAAAGATTGCTCTTTCCATGTCCATAGCTGGAACTGACAAATTCTTCCTGGAGCCCTATGTTGTACTGAAAACTGTTAGCTTGACACTTTATTGCTTTAAATTTCAGAGGGGTTTCCTGGTTCTGCTTGTAAATGAGGGGGGTGCTACAGGGAAGAATGTGAACAGAATCAATTGGTAGAGAGCCAGCCTGGAATAAGTTGGGGTAAGTAGTAACCCTTTGTTTTAGAGAGCAGCCTGCTTTGAGCTGCTCTGCTTTTGGGTTTTTGTGTGTGTTCTGACTCCTAAGAAATAAAGTAGTGTTAAGTTGCAAGCTTCCATTAAAAGTATCTATCTAACTTCTTTGTATGTGCCATGAACATAGAGCCTTAACTCCATCCTGCAGCCTTTACTCTCCTGGAATTAAGGGCTACTAGACTGGGCCCTGTGTCTGCAAATTCTATTTTGCTACATGCCTAAGATTAATAGAAAAATGATGAGATAGAAGGGAACAGCTGGTAGGATCAGGTTCAAGGATTCATTACACTGGGACTGAAGGGAATTTGGGGATGTAATCTCAAGTGTTTACCAACAAAAGGCCCACTCTTCCAGGCCTCACATGCCAGTGATTTTATTGGGAGTTTAACATTTGAATGACAGCAGGAGCCTGTCCAAAAGTTAAAATAAGACTATTTGGATACAATCTCTCCTATTTCTCTAACACAGACCCAGAGAACAAGCATATTCTCTATTTCCAAAATGAGTCTTAAAAGCTAGAAATTGTGTTATGAGACCTGTTTTCCCCTAGGACATAGTCAGCAGTTAAGTTCATATGGAAAGTAATGTGGTATTTTTAGGAGATATTAAATAGGTAGATAGTACATTTCATTTTTTATGCTTTAACTCTTTGTTTATGTAAAGTGCTATCTAGGCACTGGGTTATATTAGATTTTCAGAGCAGCATGTGGGACATTAAGTGCATAACTCCCATTAGTGTTAATGGGAGTTTTGTTCTCTGTGCCCTGCATGGGAAATACCTCATCTGATCCTACTTTGTGCCTTTTTTAAAAAAAACAACCTGCATTTTGTTTTTTATCCATATGCTCATGTTCTGTGCCTATTTGACTGGTGACACATCAGCATTTCTCCATAGCTGAAGATATGCTGCTGGCAATCTAGTGTGTAACCCTTTATGACTTGGGTCCTGGCTGCCTTAGAGACTGCCTGTCTCCTTGTGCTCTGGCCTGACCATTGTAATCCATTTGGGCACTGAACCTAACAGGAACTCCGCATCACCCCATGTTCTTACACACTTCCTGGACCTTCTACAAATACCCTCACTGCACGTTTGCATCACAGGTGCTTCTGGATTTGTTTTGAAAATGTGACCCCATTAACAACAACTCTAAAATTCACCACTATGCACAAGCATATGCCCCTGCTTCTCAAGAGAACTGCTCCTGAAAAAAAATTTACTCATACAGTGGCAACAATGTGAACCACTATCAAGTTTTTTTCTAGTGTCTACCCCTTCATACCTTAACCTGGTATTGGTAAAAACCCTTATATTTAAACCTACAGGGGCTGGTGGGCTTGGCAGTGGGGTAGGAAGAGGTGCTGATGGGTTGGCAGTAATGTTGTAATCTCTTGCCATTCACAGGTGAGTACTGGGAATGGGAGAGCCCAACGCCTGATCAGAGAAATCAGATACAGTCCATAAAATCATTTTGATTAGCATCAGCAGCATTAAAACCCCATTCCTATGAGCTATTAATTCATCTATTTGGCTCCTCTTCCAAGGCCCACTCTCTAGCCCTCTGCAGATTTTCTACATTTAGTTTTTGATGCCTTATTCTTTCTGCTCACCTTGGAGCCCAGCTGTGAAGGGCCCTTCACTCTGCAGTCATCCCACGCTACCAAGAGGAGGGAGGAATGATGTCACCTCTGATGTTACAGTGCTACCTCAAAAGTGGTGAGCTGTTTACAGAGCCGCAACAAAGGGAGAAGGAAGGGGAGGAGTGGTAAAGATAAGAGGGAGAGTCATCTCCATCACACTTTCCCAACCTATGGGTTTTTCAGGAATATTAGCTTGTATATGGAACCCGGAATAGTCGAGCAGCTAAAACAGGGTCTGGGAGCTAAACTCCTAAATTCAGACCCCATTTCTGCTGCTGGCTTGCTATTGAACTATGGCAAAATCACTGAACTTCTCTATGCCTCAGTTTCACTGTCCTTAGCCGCCTGACTTATGGGCAGATTGTGCCTGTGGTGTTCAGTGATCCCGTCAGGCCAGACAGTGTCTGGGAAACTCTGTCCATAAAGGCACAGACCCCAATACCTCAATACCTTTGAGGACTTTTCAGGGGCGGTGAGTGGCTGCTTTCTCCACTTGGTATGAGTTCTGGTGCTTAGGGCAGTCTACTCTCCCAATCCTTGATAGTCTTCTTGGACTGTGAAAGCTGTGTGTACCCTGCACTTGGCTGCTGCTTCTGGCTGTACGGAGTTGCCACTAAGAAGTGCCCCCCATATCTTTCTCTGGGCTTCAGTAAAATAACTAGCTAAAGAAATGCTAGGGTTTCCTTAGCAACCACACAGACTTCTGTGGTCATTCTCAGTGCAGCTGGTGGGGGCAGGACTGTTCCTGCTGCCACTGCTTGGAAGTGGACATTCTCTGCTTTTACACGGCAGAGCAGAATTTGGCCACAAGGCACATGCTCAACTGGTGGAGTCCCTCACCCAGCCGATGGTCCCATTCTGACTCAACATCCTGTTATCAGAGCAGTGAGATTTGAATAAAGATCCTTGTGATTTGTAGGCAGCATTTGTGTCAGGCAAGCTTCCCTAGTTTTCCATAGCAGTTATACAAGTCTTGGGTCTGCTGGAAGTCCTCCTTAGCATACCTTACAATTACAGTACAAAGTAATAGTAGAAATCTGTGGATGTCTTTATGTGCAGCCATACTAAAATAGTGGTTAGGCTACATTGATAGAGGACTTCAAAAATCATTCCTCGAAAGCCATAACTGTTAACATAACAAAACACATTATGAAAAACCTTGCCTCTTATGCCACATAGAGTTAGCACTGTATTCTCTGCACAGAATTGACCTCAGGAGAGCTCTAAAGTATGGTCTGTTGAAAACTGTTTTAAAATTGTGATCTAAATTCTCAGGGGGTTTCTTGGCTCTCCTTGTAGAGTAGGGGGCTCTGTAGGGAAACCTGTACTCAGTCAGTTTGCAGCCGACCAGTCTAAAGTAAGATGAGGTGAGTTATGCCTCTTAGGGAGCAGCTGCTTTGATTCTCTGTCTGTGGGATTCTAGTGTGGTGGTCTGAATGCTAAGAAACAGTAGTGTTACATTGCAACCTCCCAGCAAGAGTATTTTCTGTCTTCATCTAACTTCATGTTATTTTTCATAGCATACAAACAGATGTACAGCAAGAGAAGAGGAAGCATTCAACCATTTTCTTGTGAAATGTCATTACTGCGGCAGGGTCCAACTCATATCAGAATATTAGATCAGAAATGTCATTGATGTGTGCACCATCATTTCACAGGCATCTGAGATTTAAAAAAAATCATTCTAAATTAGTTGGCATGGGTAGTGGTTCTGCCTACCCTCCCCAAGTGTAGTTTGTAGTGGTCCTGCTAACACAGCACTTTACAAGTTATTCAGTGCAGGATGAAAGGCTGGATAGACCATGAATTTTAAGGGCCCTTGGTGGGATATGTTTGCTTTAGACTCTAATTGTGGCACATTTTACTGATGATACAATAAGATTAGAAATACAGATGGTAGTAATGTGCACTTGGTGTCATGGATGGTGACACACCATGTAGCTATCAGAAATGAGAGCTAGTTGGGCATTTACGTGGGAAAATACTAATACTCTAAACAGAACATGATCCCAACAAGGACTGAAATTTCCTTACTAAAGAATGGTTGCGGTAGGGTTGTGGTGGTAATCATCCTCAGGGTGTCTGCTTGGTGTCTGTTTTTCAGAAACAGAAGTATTTAGGGTGGTCCAAAGGATATAATGGAATGAAAGTTTGGAAAGGAAAATGTAAGCTGAATATCAGGAACCATTTGCTGAAGGTAAAAATCTTAGACTGCAAAAAGTCTCATAAGGAAATTGGTGTTAACATCCTCATTCTGTTGCATAGTGGCTGGTAGCTGGGCAGTCTTCATTAAAATGCACTAGTTTTTGTGATGGGGAAAACCTGAATTCCCAACACTGATTGATTTGAAAAGTATCCTGCCAGTTTAAAAACAATCAAAACAGATCCCCCCACCTTTTCCTGTCATCATAAAGACTCTGATGGAATTAAGTGAACCATACTGAAAGTATACCGTGGAAGCATCTGGTCTGCAGTTTCAGATGAATGCTTTCAATTTCATTGTCTGCTTGCTGGGGTGTGATGAATTTCATGGACTGGCTCTGGTTCCTCACAGTGCCTTGCAGGCAAAGGATGTTAGCCTCAGCAAAGTGTCCAGTGTCCTTCAGAACAGATTGGCTTGCTTTGAGAAACACGTGGCATTTGAGCAGAGATGATATAATGGAAAGCACAGTCCTGTGGTTTTGTGTGTCAAATGAAATGCCCCTATCCCAATTCAAAAGAACATTCCAACTAAATGGACTGCACAAAGTGACCCAGCCACGAATAGGAGATATTCTTAGGCTACATGCAACTCTTAGACAATTGGGAAAAGCTTTCTGGAAATTTTGGCACATAATTCAGAGGCAAGAATGATAACCTAGCCAATCTGTTTTATTTATCCATCACAGTATCTGAATGCCAACAAACACATTTTCTGAAAGACTCTATTGTTTGCAGAGGTTATTAGAGATGGGCCTGATCCAAAAGCCCAGATCTCAGCATTCCTGAAATTTGAATCTCAATCTATGGGAATGTGTCAAGTCTATTAAAATGTTTCCATGGAATGTTTAGATTCTATTGAATCAGCATTTTTTAGTGGGAAAACTGTTCTGTTGGAAAACTTTTGACCGGCTCTAGTTCTTTTCCATGGCACCGGGCAGATCTGATGTGATAGAGGTGGGTATCATCAGCATATTTAGTAAACTGCAGACCACTTCCCTCACCAACTCCCCTAATTAATGATTTCATGTGCACACTGAAGAAGAGGGAGTTGAATACCAAGAGTGCCCAAAATAACCACTCACTTTCTCTTGTGGCTTCCTCGCCCTCCTCACCCCCCCCCCCCCAATTAAAGGAGAAGGAGAGCACTCACCCAGGAGGGCTGGCTCTAGAACAGAAAGAAGGGGATGGTGGCTCAGCAGTAGGCAGCTGAGTGCCTCAGCAATTGAGATGCTGTAAGTATATGAATTTGTCACCGCATGCCCTATAGCCAACAGAATAGCATGTGAGGGATGGCTTGACACTATATTGATATTAATATACATACCAACCCTACTGGCTTAATGCACCCAAATTCCAAACAAAGATGATGATAAAGCCTCCTTTTCCTGGTGGCAATGGGCTGCATCTACATCATCTGTGTAGTTCTCCCCCCACCCCATTATAATGTACAAAATAGTTTTCTATTCGTATAAGCAAGGACTCACCTCAACCTTTGCCCAAAACCTTGAACCTAATCCGTCTTGAAGGATTTCTGGGATTACCTTTCCCTCCTTCACATTTTTAGCTTTCATGTACCACTGTTCTTCTGGCCCAGGCTGGCAGCCAAGCTGCTGTAAGCTTTCCAACAGTACTTCCTGCTGAAAGAAGTCACAGGCAAGTCCATTCCCTTGACATTGCCAACCAAAATTTCCAAAGTTTACCACTGTTGGGTGCTCATCCTAAGAGATTAGGCCTACAGAACCATTGAGATTCACCCATCAATATCCTATTCCTAAGGGGTCTCATCTTCAAAAAAGCACAGTTTGTTTTGCTTTAATCTCTCTTGTACTGGAGATCCTGTAATGTGTATTGACTTTTATATTTTAATCATGGTGATGACTTGTGGGTGATCAATAAAATGAAATGTCCGTGCTTGGTGCACAGTCAGACTACAGAGTATTGTGACTGTTTTAGACAAAATATATAATGCAGACTCTTCTTAGACATGATCAGAAAAGTTCACTGAGATCAAAGCATCTTAAAGTGTGATTTTACTTTAAAAAGGAATATGTGAAAATGGCCACCCTACTCAATGTATCTTTCCCCAGAGTCATATTGGCTTACATGAAGTTCCAGCTACACTGATTGAGGAATGCTCCTATTGCAAGCGATCCTTTACAGTGGGATGAAAAGCAAGAGTTTGAAAATATTCAAATGTGCTGTGAGTATAATATAAAAGCTTAGAAGTTTGCCTTGGAGAAACAAGCCATTTTTAATCTGTAGATAATAATGTTAGTAATGAGCTTTAAAAACTGAAACAGTTCAGTATTTTTACTTTGCAATCCATAAAATGCCTTGAGGAATTTCTTTCTAATGTTGTAAAAATATTCTCCACCATGCTGATAGCACAGATTCTTCATTGTTGCAGAGAAAGAAGTGGGCTAAATATGAGACTTAGAATGGGACCTTTTACTGATATATTAAAAAATGGAGGTGTTACCAAGTGGTTCTATAATAAAGCTAAAGAGATGTTTTCACACTTAAAATCACTTGAATTCTATTCCCTGGCTGAACAACTGATACTTGAGCATACAAACCCCTTTCCATTAACTTCAGCATTTAAAATGTTATTGGCCAATATTTTGATTTGCTTTTAAGTCTTTACAACTGTGTGCCGAAAGTTTGCAGAACCTAGTAGCATGCAGGCCAGTGTTTGCACACAAAGTTGTGTGTGCATCTATGGGTTACAATAAGGGTTTGACTCACAGGAGTAATTGTAAAGAAGTATATCTCCTTGCCCCGTCACATGACAAAAGTCAATTTCCACTGAACTCTTGTAGTTACATGGACCACTAGGAACTGGTAGCTTTCTCATGCTTACCATCCTCAACAGGACACTGAAAAGAATTGGCTTCAGTGCCACTCTAATCCTGTTTTAAAAGTGAAGGCAACATGGGTGCATGCTGTGTCCACATGTAAGTGTTGTATATTTTGCTCTTTAAGCATGAACATCTTATAAGGATCTACACTGAAGAAAGAAGTTGGCTTGTGGTTTATAGGATCTAATCTCTCCACACACACAAGTCATTAGTAAATACAAACAAGCCCAGCCTGCACCTGCCCAGCTGGGCTTCATCTTCAGTTAGACTTTATCAGTCCTGCATCTCTCCTAGATGCATCTTATAAGGTTAGTTGGTCCCTTTTAACCTGCTCAAACCTTGTGTGGGATGGATACCTGATCATAGGGAGCCATGGTCAGCTTTAATATTTGCAAGCATCTGGAGGACAGCCAGGGACTGGCAAAGTCTAATTGAAGATGAGGCCTAGCTGGGAAGGTGAAGGCTGGGCTTGTATAAAGCCAGGAAGCTGAGAGCTAAAGTGGGCTGCAGGGAGGAGTTCCATAGTCACTCCCTAGAAGGAAAGGGAGTTGACTAGGGCCAAGGAGGAGTTCAAGGGGGAGTGTAAGCCCTGGGATTCTGCCCTGGGCTACAGAGTCTGGTGAGAAGTTGAGAGGGGTGAAGTAGCTTCTGAGAGCAGAACAGGGCAGAGTGGTAAACCTAGAGGTAGACCAGGAGACAGAGAAGTGAGGTAGGAAGGAGCCCAGGAAACAGCAACAGGGTCTGAGTTTGAGTAGACCTTCGTTGCTAGATATAGGGTCCCTAGGCTGGAACCCAGAGTAAGGGTTTTACCTTGGTTCCTCTACCAGCCACTGGGAAAATGGCACCAGGCTTTAGATGTGAACTGGAAGACTGCCTGATGTGGCATACAGACAAGTTATCCAGCGGGACTTTGACACTTCAGAAGGGGAGGACTAAATGGTGACCTGGCCAGAGGGCTGAGTCATGAAGAAGGAGCACCCTGAGTCCCAGAGAGAGGCCATGGTGCAAACAAGTCAGGGAAAGTGTCACCAGACTGGGTGCGAGTTAAACTCCAGACTCTGCCACAAGGACATACCCCAGCAATGAGTGTACTTTCCCCATTTTGCAAACATTGAAAATTCTCCAGTAACTTTATTCATAACTAGTAATATTTAGTTTAACAGAGCCACTTATGTAAGAGTCAGTAGGGTTGCAACATATATTGCAAGTCTTAAATACGTGCCATTTGAGTTACTTTTTAGAAGTTATATTCCTTTAAAAATCTGAGACATGAAATGTTCACCTAATTGTGATGCCAAAATTTTCCTCTATCAACATATGTTCAGACAAAATAGATTTTTTTTTATTTGCTGAAGTGAGAGGGAATGAAGGCCAAAAGTTGGGTTTAGAACAGGACTCTGGGTGTGATTTTTGACTAGAGACATTACCAAGAGGCCTCATAATAATATATTAATGTTTATTACATGTGTTTTTTTTATCTCACATGAATTGTATTTTTCTGTTAAAATAAACTGGAATTTATTAAGTTAACCCTCCCCATAAACTACTTGAATTTTACCAAGACCACAATAAAACCATGGGCAACTACCAGAGAAATTTTTTTAAGCCTCCTAAATTATAACAAGGGACACAATCAGGTTTGCATTTTCTCACAAAGCAATTATAGATAGAGTTGATCCCCAAAAGGTGATAAAGCCAGCCTGCAATATACCCCTGAGTGTGAATTGCTGCACCTGTTGGTCTAGCAAAACATGGGTGATATTATGGCTACATCAGATACCATTAAATTGGTTCACATTCTAGTAAAGAACAGAATTATCAGACACCGAGACAAATGTGATATATTGAAGAGTCAGCATGGCTTTTGCAAAGGGAAATCATGCCTTACCTATCTCTGAGAATTCTTTGAGGGTATCAGCAAGCATGTGGACAATGAAGAGGGGTAAATAGCTGCGTCCCCCAAGGATCTGTACTAGCGTGTGTGCTGCTCAACATGTTCATAAATGATCTGGAAAAGGGAGTAAACAGTGAGGTGGCAAAATTTGTAGGTGATACAAAATAACTCAAGATAGTTAAGTCCAAGTTAAATTAAGATAGTTAAGACCAAAGCTGACTGTGAAGCATTACAAAGGGATCTCACAAAACTGAATGACTGAGCAACAAAATCACAGATAAAATTCAAGGTTGATAAGTGCAAAGTAATGCACATTTGGAAAAAATAATCCCAACTATACATACAAAATGTTGGGGTCTGAATTAGCTGTTACTACTCAAGAAGGAGATCTTGGAGTCACTGTGGATAGTTCTCTAAAATTTCTGCTCAATGTGCAGTGACAGTCAAAAAAGCTAACACAATGTTATGAACTATTAGGAAAGGGACAGATAAGACAGAAAATATCATAATGTCACTATATAAATCCATGGTATGCCCCCACCTTGAATACTGCCGTTCTGATTGCTCCATCTCAAAAAATATTAGAATTAGACATGATAGAGGTATATAAAATCATAAATGATGTGGCCAGAGTGATCAGGGAAGTGTTATTTATCCCTTCCATGAGACAAGAACCGGTTATCACCCAATGAAATGAATAGGCAGCATGTTTAAAACTAACATAAGGAAGTACTTCTTCACACAATGTACAGTCAATCTGTGGAACTCATTGCCAGTGGATGTTGTGAAGGCCAAAAGTATAACTGGGTTCAAAAAGGAATTAGATATGTTCATGGAGGATAGGTCCATCAATGGTTATTAGCCAAGATGGTCAGTGTGTCCCTAAACCTCTGACTGCCAGAACCTGGGATTGGATGACAGGGGATGGTTAACTGTAATCTCTGTTCTGTTCATTCCCTCTGAAGCATCTGGCAACAGCGACTGTCAGAAGACAGGACCCTGGAGTAGATGGACCTTTGGTCTCACTCAGTACAGCCATTATGTTCATCCTAAAGGATTTTATTAGCATCAGAAGGCCTATAACTTATGATCAGGAGCTGTAATAGTTTTTCTGTGGCATTTTTTGTATGCTTACAATTGAATTTGTGTCACTCCCAATAATGTAACATTATTACAGATCATTTTCATGCTCACCTGGATGTATAGGAATCAGATATTGGGGGAAATTCTTTTTTTTTTTTAAAGGCTGTGGTGGTCAATATCAGAAGACAACTGTCTGTTGGAACAATGTCTGTGTCAGAATCTCAACTGGCTCCCAATCATTCTTGTTCCTCTTTAGAGTAACAGCAGGCTGTGTTCCACCACATATCTGTTCGTCGCCCCCAACTCCACACCATGAAATCCTGCCCTGACTAGAAGGATTTCTGCAGGAGATGATACATCTGCTATTGTTTACATTGTTTCTGACTGCACAAGCCAAGGTAGGATTTGACTCGTAATGGGGTGAAAAAGTATAAGAACAGTTAGATTTCTGGTGCATGGCGCATAGCTGAACTTTGATTTGCATTTTTTTTAATAGTCTCAATAAGTGTGATATAAAAAAGAACATTGACTCTGGTGAACTGATGGTACAATGGATGTGTATCAACAGGCCACCACATAGGTTGGCACAACTGACCGTCCATGTTGGAGTAGAGCCTGGCAATAGGAGAGAATGCGGTACATTGTCAGATCTTTGTGGAGAAACTTACACAATATCTGCCTGGCTTGAGCCAATGCTTTTAGTTATGTTTTTCTCCAATACTAATTGCATTTCACAAGGCTTAATACAAATGTAAAATGGAACAAGTGTCACTGCAGTTAAGTGTTTGCTTCCATTAGAGTATAAGGCTTTGCATTTTGCTGTATCAGATGTAGACAAACAAAAATAAAGTGGCACTCATAAACCACATTGCTTTGGAAAACAAAACAGAGGAAATAAACTACTAATTAGAAAAAGGGCATTTGACCTTAATAGTAGTACTTTAATGGTATACACTGGGATCATCTATGGTTCCATTATGCTGGGAAAATATAAACTGCCTTTTCTATTCCTACTACAACATATAAATGTGACTTGGCAGAAGTACTACAGACCGCTGTGATAATTGTGCTGTCCTTGTGCTGTATGTGTTTCATTTGCTTTGTTTATTCACCTGTTTGTGCAACGTGCTTTTGCTAACATTAAACTCTTCTCAGGAGTCATTTTGTGTCTTATGCCTGTCATTGGCAGATCTCAATTTGTTGATTCAACTTCCATTCAGTCACAGATATTTCTGGATTTTCTGAAGGCAGCACGTTTCTCACATTTGTTTATTTTTAATTTGGTAAATATGCTTTATACGTGCCCAGAACATAGCCGTTGCTGTAAGGGAGAATGACGATGCTGGGCATCTTATCCTGTGATGGTTAGAAATATTCTTGTATGACGTTCTCTGAGTTTTGTGACTGCAGTAGAAGCTAAGTAAAGTTGGAAACACAATTTAAATCTTCTCTAGGCCTTTTCAACAATTCCTGTAAGCTTCAGCTCTGGGGTTAGCTTGATCTTTTTGCATGATCTGCTTTGGAAGAAACTGTTTTTCTTTAGGATCCTGCTTCCATTTCTTTTTCCATGCATTCCACTTCTGGTTTTGGCACAGTGTACCCCCATGCTTGCTGATAACCAGAGCACTAGAATAACTGTTTATTGGTGTTCCAAGAATCCATTCCCCATATTCTATAACTCTATACTGTAGCGTTACTCACTAGAAACGGTTACTTGTTTTAGCCGGAACACAGTATATTTAAAATAAAAACTTGAAAGAGGTACATACACTTATTTAGACCTGCAACATCAAGCAGATCACTTATTCCAGTTTTACTCAAAATATTATTCTTCTCTACTTAAATATCACATTTGAGGAAAAACAGAATGCTGAGACAACTTCATATACCTTGGATCATTATTCCTTCATCCACACTGATTTTTATAATGCTTATTCAACCTTATGCATCTATCACTGTATTTTTTATTATAGAATAAAACGGAAAGATAAAATTAAGGTTGGGTGGGAAGATAGCATATGATCAAAGTTATTTGGTATTGGGTGACGTGATTTAGATTCCTTAACTAGTTATTTCCAGATCTTTTTAAGGTGTAATTTGTGGGTGGGTGTTAGCTGGATTCCACTGAAACATACATGCAGCTTTAGCTCTTTCTTAAAAACAGAACAGTATTGTCCCTGGAGGGCTTTCTCCAGATCATTAACACTAGTTAGACAACCCCCCCCCACTTTTTTTTTAAGAGCTCCATTCCCAGTAATGAATGATTAAAATTAAATGTGAGCCATCGGACAAATGCACTGAACTACTAGATTAAACCTTAATATCATTGCTGGATTACTCTATTCTAAAGAAGTACTTTTAAACACACATAAGTTATTCACATGGGTCAAAGCTGCAATAGTTGTGTGGCTCATCCCAAATGAGTGCTAGTAAAACCCCTTACGCTCCCATATACAGTCATGTGTGCAGGATTAAATGCAGTTTATCATAGGCAGCCTTATTTGCACTGTCCACTAATCCAGCTCTGCCAAGACTACTGACTTTCAAAACCTTTGAGCAGCTGTCAAACAGCTCCCAATTAAACAACAAAAGAAACTGAAAATGATCTCTCAAAGTCAGGAACTGCAGCGTGCACTTTGGCCCCTTTGCTTGACCTCAATATCCTAAACTGGGAATTACTACAAACTGAAATTTGTTACACAGCTTTTCATACTGTGAATTCCCGTACAGTCTGTGCAGTCTTCAGAAGTGGCAGAGAAAAGGGTCCTGTATTTCATTTCCTGTCCCATACAGTACAATAGCTTGCAGACCACACAACACCAAAATGTTTCCTTTAAAACCATGTAGTGTCAATACGATTCAGTATAATAGATCTTCTTATTGTCACTTGCATGCTATTATCCTTTCTTCAGAAGGCCCTTTGGCAAATCCCATTAATTTTTCCCCTTGGAATGCAAACAGCAATCTTTGGGTCTAAAACCCCTCTGCAATGTGACTCACTCTTTGATCCAGGAGTGAGGGATCTGTTATACATGAGTGTCCTACCTTTATCTACACATGCTTGTACTTGATATTCTACCTAAGCATCAAACTGTTCAGTGCAGGCTGCAGCCCTGTTTTCTTGGTGTTCATAAAGTTAACGCTTCTGAATCTGCTGCTATTGGTCTATGATGAGGTTAAAGAAATCTGGAGCAAACTGCACTTATTGCAGTAGATATATTGTTGTAACAAATCTCTGAATTGTAATCATTGCAAGTGCAAAACTGGCAGTTTTGTCGGTATTGGCTTAATATCAGTCCAATTATGAAATGTAACCTGGTTTATAGAGCCCGGCGTGGATACAAAATTTATATCCACCGATGCGGATATCTACGGATATAAAGCAGATATTGTGGTGCTGCAGGACTCTACCAGGAACCGTAGTGGTGAAAGCAGCAGCATGTCAGGCCGCCGCTTGCAGAAGCCAGCACACAACCCAGGCAACTCCTCTGGCATGGCTATACCGCCACCTAGCCCTGCCCACTGGGGGAGGCAACAGGCTCACTGGTAGCTCTCCCTGGTTGTTCTAGTGTGTGTAAGCAGCTCGCACGCTCCTGGACAGCAAATTCAGACCACTGCATGGACTCTACTGGTTTCAAATAGTTCCACATATGTAAGTAGGGGGAGGCACCCTCCTCCTATCACCAGCCATCCTCACACCTCTTCCTTCCTTTTTCCATTCACTGTTCCTCCGGACCTGCAAAACCATCCCCCTCATTACCTGTCACAGCATTCTAATTCACAGTCACCAGCCAAAGATTGGACAAACTGGAGAAATGGTCTGAAGTAAATAGGATGAAATTCACTATGAACAAATGCAAAGTACTCCACTTTCTTAACAATCAGTTTCACACATACAAAATGGGAAATGACTGCCTAGGAAGGAGTACTGTGGAAAGAGATCTGGGGATCGTAGTGGACCACAAGCTAAACATAAGTCAACAGTGTTGCAAAAAAAGTGAACATCATTCTGGGATGTATTAGCAGAAGTGTTGTAAGCAAGACACGAGAAGTAATTCTTCAGCTCTACTCTGTGCTGATTAGACCTCAACTGGAGTATTGTGTCCAGTTCTGTGTGCCACATTTCATGAAAGAGGTAGACAAATTGGAGAAAGTCCAGAGAAGAGAAACAAAAATTAAAAGTCTAGAAAATATGACCTACAAGGGAAGATTGAAAACTTGGGTTTGTTTAGTCAAAAGAAGAGAAGACGGCGTGAAGACATAACAGTTTTTAAGTACATAAAAGGTTGTTACAAGGAAGAAGGAGGTAAATTGTTCTCGTTAACTCTGAGGATAGGATAAGAAGCAATGGGCTTAAATTGCAGCAAAGGAGGTTTAGGTTGGATATTAGGAAAAACTTCCTAACTGTCAGGGTGGTTAAGCGCTGGAATAAATTGCCTAGGGAGGTTGTAGAATCTCCATCATTGGGGATTTTTAAGAGCAGGTTGGACAAGCACCTGTCAGGGATGGTCTAGGTAATACTTAGTCCTGCCATGAGTGCAGGAGATGGACTAGATGACCACGAGGTCCCTTTCAGTTATATGATTCTATGAAATCTTATGATACTAGAGTACTGACAACCTAAAGAAAATAGAGCTTTTGCATCCCTGGAGCTTTCTTTTCTGCCTTATGTTGTTTTCTAGAGTTTCCACTTTAAATACTGTGCCCCCAAGTCTGTTTTATAATCCACTCCCTTTGTTGCTCCAGTGATAGCCCCTAAGCACCCACACGCACCATGCAAGGGGCCTCTCCACCAACGCTAGAGTCATCAAAAGACCTCTACATCAGTACCTTGTGCAATCCTGATCTCTGCAGGGGCGTATGGTGAAGGCACATCCAAATCACTCTGCAGTCCAGCTGTTGTGGGACACCATGAGCATGTCTACGCTATGGGCACTACAGTGGCACCGCTGCAGCTATGCCGATGTAGCATAGACATTTCATATATTGACAGAAGGGGTTTTTCCATCAGTGTAGGTAATGTGTTTCCCTGAGCAGCAGTAGCTAGGTCAAAGGAAGAATTCTTTCATTGGCCTAGAGGTGCATACTCCAGGGGCTGGGTTGGCTTAACTGTGATGACAAGGAATATGAATTGTTCACGCCTCTGAACTACATAACTAGGTTGACCTAAATTTTAAGTGTAGACCAGGACAAAGTGGCCCATAGCTGTTCCCCAGAAGAACCTATAGGGGGTGCTTAAAGTCATGCTGGGGGGCATATAGTCATGTGGCCGATCTATGGCTCCTGAGAAGGACAGCTCAGCATCTGGCCCTGTTTGTGCCTTTTCCACAGGCACAAACATATACACTCCCGTAGTGAGTTCTTTCCTCGTGTTTAAAAATGTTCCAGCTTTTAAATCACTGGCCTAAATGTGTTGTGATCTTCCACTCTCACCTGAGAAGAAAGAAAGTTTTACAAGCCCCTTTCCAGATCAAGTTTCAGTGTCTGAAAATAAAGAAAGCATTTGGCATCTTTATGTGAAACCTCCCCTGCCCAGGCTGGATTCATTGTTTCCAATACAAAGTACAAGTGAGGTACTGGGCATTTTTAACTGTTTTTTGTTTTTTGAAACTTCTGACCTGATACATTGCCCTCTCTGGTGTATTAGCTACTGTAATAGGACCTCCTCAGTCCTGCTTCTGTCTCACTTAAGAAACCATGCAGAGACCCTTGTGCTGGTTCAACACCCTGTGCAGTTAATTTATAAGTAAGTCCCACCAACTTCACAGCATACCTAGTGTCTTTACAAACAGAGGGAGAGCAATCTCTCTCTCTCTCTCTCATTGCATACTTTCCCCCTTTTCACTTCCGTCTCGTGTCTATTTGTAGGCTCTGCTAATGGCTTAATTAGCCTTTCTGCCCTGCCCCATCCACAAATTAGGCACAAACTCCAATCTGCTATGCTTGATTGGAGCTGCTGTGAACAGAGTGCTGACTCCGGGTTTCATACCTAGCACTCTGTCACAGTACCCAATACTTTTAAGATTTTTATAGAAAAGTTTCATAGCTTATTACAAATATTAGGTTTTATCCAGAAATCAGAAGATTTGGGTATTTGCATATGTTCTGCTCTACTAATTCCACTCAGGTTCCTATTCCAGTACGTATCTCTCCTTTTCTAGTCCCACCTATTTCTTGAGACCATTATTATGTTGTGCTTGATGGGGTCATTAGACTTTAATTTCATCTACCCGTTTAAGACTACAATGATCTATTGTGCAGAGGCCTGTTCTAAGTTGTCTAAGCTAATGAAATGCCAAATCAGCCTGGTTACATAATAATGTATATAAAAAGTCAGCAAAAGTTAAAGACAGACTGGATTAGTGTCCCCCTCCCACACACACACACGATAAAAAATGGCTATTTGTACTGCCCAAGGACTGTATTCAAATCATGACTGCTAAACAAATGGACAATGGAAAAATAAGTTAATGACCCAGAGTTGGTGTGTTGGAAAGTAGTTCTATTTTGTGGACAGAATAATGAGGGGATGGGATATTCTCAACATCACCCCCTTTTGGGGGTCCTTGAAAAAAGGCGTCTGGGGCGATCACAAATGCGGAGGACAACTGAACTGAAAGTAGCAGCCTCTTCCATCTCCTGGGAGCTTGGGATCTACCATCCACTGTGGCATTGCTTCCATGGAACTCATCCTGAGAGATGTGCTGACCAGGCCAGAGAGTGCGAACCAATGACATTGTCACCTCCACCACCTTTGAATAAATCCTGATCAGCAGCTGGGATGTGAACCTTGGTTTCCTACTCTCATATCCTCCCTCCTGGCTAGGGTCCTACCAAATTCACAGTCCATTTTGGTCAATTGCACAGTTATAGAATTTTAAAAAATAGTCAATGGTGTTATTTCAGATGTTTACACCTGAAATTTCACAGTGTTGTAACTGCGGGGGTCCTGACCCAAAAAGGGACCACGGGGAGGGTGGGGTCGCAAAGCTGTGGCGGGGCGGGGGGGGGCGCAGGATTGCCACCCTCACTTCTGCGGGGCTCTGAAGGCAGCGCAGCCATGGAGCTTCCTGCAGCTGGGGGAGGTACCTGGAGGTGGGTCTGATCTCCCCTCACCCGAGAATGGCCATGCAGGGGAAGAAGAAGTCCCAGCCCCACAGGGACTAGTAGCTGGAGCCTGTTGCATAGTAGGAGACACCGGCTGGGGCGTCCCCAGCTCTGCTCCTCTCCCTCCCCTACAATAGCTAGATTTCATGGGGCAGATCTGTTTTCACAATCTGTGATGCGTTTTTCATGGCTGTGAATTTGGCAGGGCCCTACTCATGGCCTTTTCCTTCCTCCACCTTACTACTTCTCTTTCCCATCTGTCCCTTTTGGCCTTCTGTTCAATAAGACTCTGGCGAAGCTGCAAAGATTGCATCTTTTGCAACGCTGCTGTGAGCCCACACCAAGAAAGGCTGCTTAGGGCATTGCTTTTAGCTGCCTGCTGCTGGTAAAAGTTTGCAAGGTCTCTGAGAGGCTAATCACAGGATGAGCTGTGCCCCTCTCTCTCCAGCAGCAAGGTTATATATGAGAGTCAGCACCAGAGACAGCAGCTGCATTTTCTGCCTTCCTTGTTCTTTTTTCTTCCCTTTTGTATGTGGTTGACTTGTTTGGTCTTCCAGGAAGTAGGGTCAGACTCTAACAACAGCCACCCCAGCCCATCTCAGCTAACTTTTTCTCTTGTCACCAAAAAGGACAGTTAATAGCATCTCTAATGCTATACAGAAGACAAAGTTCATTTTTCCTTTTAAAATCTCTTGTGATGGACCTGCAAAGCAGGGGACTACAGCTTCCACCAGCTCCTCCCCATGGATATCCCTTTCCTCCTGGTTAAGCAGGGACTATGTTTCCCATCTGCACCTTCCCCAATTGCATGTCTCTTTCCTTTGGCTAGGTAATGGGGAAGGTCCTGAACCGGGAAGTGGCTGGGCTCTGTTTGGCAATAGGAGCTGCACGGCAGCAGAGAGCTGGAGAGAGGCCCCAGGAACGGTACGCAGAACCACATGTGAATAGGCTGTGACTGATGGACATTACAGCTCGTGTAAGTCTGTGTGGGGCTTATGAGGAAGCAGCAGGGGCTGGGCAGGGAGCCAGGGCAGAGGGGACCCCAATGAGAGACATTAACTGAGCCTGGCCTGGAAACCTGCAAATGCCTGTTTGCTTGAAGAGACTGGACAGAACTTGGCACTAGGGCTGAAGACCCCAGACTCTCATCTGGGCTGCCCCAGGGACCCAAACCAGAACCATTATTGCTTACTTTGAACTGTAACTATTTAAGCCTCTGTAAACAAGGTACCTGCAACCTTTCCCTCCGCTGCCACGCTAGTGAAACGTCCTTTCACTTAGTCCCATGTCTGAGTGGTTATTGGGATCCATAAGGGCTAGCGCCTACAAGGCCTGGCTGTTGAAGCCCCTGCAGGAAGACAGGATACTGGGCTAGATGGACCCTTGGTCTGACCCAGTAGGGCCATTCTTATGTTCTTATGTAGTGCTTGCTTCCAAGACACACTACACCTGGCATGCTACTGGCATCCGAGGGTTTTGGGATACGGCGTAATCCCAGCACTTGTGCTCTTTACAGCTAAAGGGAATAAGATATTTTGTTAAAATAAAAGCCTTACTTACCACTTTCCATGTTAAATGTTTAGCTGCTGTTCTCTCTTCCTTTTTTAAAAAAATTTTAATTGGTTATAAAAATGTAGTGTTTTTGTGGCCATGTGACAAAGCAGGCTGAGGTTTCTGTACTCACCTCCCAAACCATGTTTAGTGTTGTACAATGAGAAGAGCATGTTAACACCTTCGACTCTCTAGGCCCATTTATTCAATCAGAATTACCACAACAGATCCCAGCATCTTCCCTCTATAATTTAAGTGGTGGCAACCATGTCTGCCCAAAGAGCATTGCAGACTACAGTATAGCAGACAAGCTTTTTCCAGGAGATTAAGTGTGCTGCTTCTGCAACACTCGGGTCTTACACTAGCCTGAGCAGCCATCCGCTCCAAAGTTGCTTCCACACTCAGGTGTGGTACAAAATTAATAACAAGAAACTGTCTAAAATAAAGTGCCTGCTGCACTCTATGATCAGTCACTAATCATTATTTATTCCTTTCAGAACTACGGCAAAATGTCCACCAGAGATCTGCATCAATGGTGAACAAATACTTCAATGCTATTTACAGTTTGAGAACATGATCCTGTTCATTCGGCTTGTCTGGCTTCTTCACGCTCTCTGAGTTTGTCAGTTGCTTTAGAAAGAGTGACTCAAAGAGAGGATGATGATGCCCAAGCTGAAAATAGTCTAGTCTAGTTCCTGTGCAATGGCTCTAGCCGCACATGTTAAGTGCTCATCCTATGTCAGAAAGCAGATGCCTGCTTTACACTTGTAACATGCCTGAAAGAGTGAATATGTATGAACCATTTGATAGATGCTGCAGAGTACTGTTCAAGGTTAGAAAATACAAGCCATTGCAGGCTCTGCACAAATCCTTTTTCACTTCCGCTTTGTGGAATGCTAAACAGGCTGGTCCATACAATGAATGGACAAACCCATCCCAACCTGGTTGGCTACTTGCACTTTGAATACCTTGCTGCAAATCAGAGAGTGATGTGGATTTTATACTACACTTTGGGGAACTGGGAGGAAAAACAGCCAAAATATCCGTCTTTGAGGATCAACAGATTGTTCCACTGTGGAATTAGCCTCATGCAGCCCACCCAGATCTCAAGTAAGGAAATGGAAGGCCAGTGCAGGTCACCAATACTCAATATCCTAAAAGAAATGCAGAAAGACGTGTTTTATCTTGGTGGAGAGAAACAGTAAATGCTGTTAGGCTGGTATGTAGGAAAACTGAGTATTATATTCCTGGCATAGACACAGAGAATTTAGACAGAAAGATAAATACTCTTGTTGAAAGGTTGCAATATAACTGTTTCTGAGAATTCACAACAGTAACACCCAAGCATCCAAAAATATATAGAGAGAAAACAGGCTGCTTTCTAAGGCAGAAAGGTACTACTCATCTCACCTTGCTTTAAACTGGCTTTTTCCAGACTGACTTAGCTCACATGCTTTGTTACAGGGCCCTCTAACTTGCAAGCGGGACCTAGAAAAACACCCACAGCCACAGATGCCCTTCCGATACAGTCCTCGGTATGCCACCCCAAGCACAAGAATTGAAGCATTGAACTTGGACTATTGAAGACAAGAAATCTATAGTCCAAGTGGAAATTAATAAACAAACAAGCAAACAAGATCCAGGAAGAAATGGAAAATCAGGAGGATGGAGAGAAAAGATAAAAAATTTGGTCAGCGGGTCCTCCAGAAGGAGAGGAAGTAGGAGAGATGCTGTCTTGTACAAATAATGTTATGTATTTGCCATAGAGCTCGCTGAGCCTGACATTGAAATGGAAACTTTGACTCAGCAAAGCACTTACGCTTGTCATTAGCTTTAAGCACAGGGTTAAGTGCTTTGCTGAATTGGGGCCAGAAAGAGTTCATTGAAGCACTTCCCCAAGGCCTCTTGGTGATAATTTTATCATTGCTGCTTCTGGGGGGTTATTTTAATATTCTAAGCCCCAAAGAAAGGATCTCCAAATTAACTCAGTAGAGTAATTCAATTTACAAAGGAAAGAAAAATGTATTCCTTGATGTCTGTTCCTCCACTCATAGAATGCTGTATATTTCTGCAAAAAGAAGAGGGAGAGAAAAGGTACATCTTTTGCTCTTGGGTATCCTGCAAGACTCTAGCCATCTACAGGAATCCAATTAATTTTTTCAGTAATCAAGAGGAAGCAATGCCATTGTTGGTTCTTTCAGAAAATCAAAATGGATCTAAATAATGAATACATAAGCCCAGCAGAATTCCATAGCAAAGAGAAAAACCAAATGAGAGGCACAGAGCTGAACTCTGACAAGCTCAGCTCTTTGCTTTTACTATTTTCTTTCTTAAGAAAGGTAGTAAAAGAAAATGTAGATGATGATGAAAGCTCCTGTATTAAAATGTGTGTTAAGTTTAGAATAAAACAGCTTTTGTTGGGATTAGGTTATGTTTATAAGAGGAGAATGAGAATAGATTTTCCCTTCTTTAATCAGTGTTGTAATCATACAAATTTAGATACTTCAGTGACTGAATATGTAATTAAAATCCCTCAGGTTGTTATAAAGAAGGGATAACTGGAGATTAGACAAAGTTCAGTTAATGAGCAGTGCAGGGTTTTCTTATGCTCTTTGGGGCAAGGACATCCTTTGGTTTGATATTTGTACAGTGGTCCTAGTCCATGACAGGGGCTCCTACATGCTACTGTTACCCGGGGTTCTTTCAACCCAAAGCTCTTGGTAACTTTTACTCTGTGCGAGGTGGTGTCAGGAAATAAATCAGGGGAGACACGGCTGTCTGGCCGATAGATGGCTGGCACCCCTAACCTTTGATAATTACCAAAGCTCAGTGTGGCTCTCGAGTGGCACAGCTGCCGCTGGGAAACACAAGATGCATCCAGAGAGAGAGAGTCCAGTCCTGAAGAGTCCCCCTACCTCAAACTTCCCCCCCTTATTTATACATGAGTAATAGAATGACATGTCCCTTAAAGAAAACTTGTTAAGCAAGCAGTTCCAATGGGCAAGCAAGAGGCTCCTTCTGTTTATTGATTAACCAGGTGTGGGTTTTTCCAGAGTTTGCAGCCTTGAGGCCCCAGTAGACATTCCTGGGGCACATCCTGCTCTTCTAAGATGCATGTATCAGCAACTTCAACCCAATTCTTATCAGGAAGGACGCGGGGTCAAGCTGCCCTTTCTGTGGCACCCAAACCCCTCCCCTCCCCCGCCTTGGTTAAGCTAAGCCTGCTGACTTGGCTATTTACAGCCTGCTGACTTGACTGCTTTTAGCAATAAGCCATAGTGATTTCAGGCACTTTACTGGTTTGCCAAAGTCTCCCCGTACACTGCTGCAATATTAACCACATTCCTCTTTCTTTGTTTTTCCGAGGTTTAGGTGGCAGGTGGATGGGTGGAACTGGCCTGCTGCCAGGCTATGCTAAGAAAGCTCTTTGTTTAATTGGTGCCCTTTAATTCCCCCTTCCCACCATTTTTGCTGCATGTTAGAATTCTGTAACTTCTTGTAATTAGTTCTTTTATTCCCTGTTATGTTGGCTTGTCTACATGGGGCGTGCGTAAAGAGAGTCAGGCTCTGAAGGGAGAGCGATATGGGGGATAAAAAGAATCAACTTAGGTTGGCCACATGCATTTACTCACTCTATTAATCCCTGGGAAGGAAAAGAGGGGGACATCCCCTCATTACTTACTTGGTTTAAGAGCTTGTCTACACTTGAAATGCTACAGCTGCTGCGCTCACTATAGCAATGAGAGGGGTTCTCCCGTCTGCTTAGTTAAGCCACGTTGCCAAGTGGGAGTAACTAGGTTTTAAAAATAAAATAAAATGGAGTGGGATTGGACATGCATGTTCTATTTATAAAAAGAATTAAAAAACAGATTACTATCTGTACCATACCTTTCTATTGTAAATAACACAGACCTTATCTGATAGGAGAGAAATCCCACAGGTCTTGGGAACCATACACCTATCTGCTCCCAAAGGAAAACCCGAGTTCATTATTAATCTGTTGCTAGATCTTGCCCAATATGTCAAGAGTGTTCTGCGTATGACAGGGAACTTTAAATGGGGGCCAGAATTAATAGGAACATAGGACTTGCTATACCAAATCAGACCTGTGGCCTGTCTAGCCTAGTATCTTCTCTCTGAGGAAGACATTTCTTCTTCTTCTGACTTGTTCATAACTCAGGGCCTCTTCTCCTATAATTCAGCTTCCCCTCTCTGAGACATGACCGCTCACTGTCCCCCTCCAGTGCTCCCATTTCGATCCCCATTGCTCTTTTGCTGCCTCTGCTAGTGGTGGACATCTGCACCGTGTGGGTGATGATTGGCTGTGGCTCCTTTTGGCTTCAGAATTCAGGGAACATAGACAGACAACAGTCCCTGTACATGCTGAGACTGTCACCTCCACATTAGTCACATGCAGATTGGGCTAGTTGCTCTTAGTGACGCACCACCTCTTTTCCCAAGTCACCAAGATCACAAAGAGATGCCACTTTAATGTAACCTGATAGGAGCTGGGGAAACCAGGACATATATTGTTTGAAACTGCTGCAGGGAGACAGGCTGGTGGGGGCAGAATGGGGGATGGCTCTCAGTAGAAAGTCTAGAGTGAGTGTGTTCTTGCCTCTGGGGCTAATATTGTTTTCTTCATTCTAATTAAGTTCCTCGTTCAGTGTAGAAGAAAGTAATGTTCTGTCTCTTTACTGTTCTTATAACACCAACCATTACCCCAGGCTAAGTCCTTCCATTCTGGCCTGACTAGCCAATAGCACTACAGCACTAGCCAAAACTATTTCATACTTTCATTACAAAAAACAGGGTTTCATGAGACACAAAAAAATTGAAATCTTAACCTCAGCAGCTGGGGCTTCAAGGCAAACACCAAGTATCACAAGAATCGCAATAAAATCACAAAAGAAGGCACCAGTGGGACAGGAGATTGGGTAAGGCGGGGAGGTAGACACTAATGACGGGACAGCGATGGAGAAGGATAGAGGGACAGCTCCCTCCAAGCAGCCAATGGGAAAACTGATTATGTGTATGCCTTTTAAGACTGAGTTTTGAACCTGAACTGAAATGATCACACACACAGTCTGTCTGGTGGCTACCTGCTAACAACTCAAATCAAGAAGGCAGATCAAACTCCCACCTCTCCAGTTCATTATTTCTTAAAAAACTTATTATTTTTTAAGCTCATCTCATGATTTTGGGGAGGGGAGGTGGGGAAGGGAAGGGTCTGATGCATGATTTTTTGAAGGCTTGGTATTGGCAGTACTGGCATGGTTGACCACAGCTATCTAGCTACGGGTCTCTCTCATGAGTCTTTGAGTAAAAACTTTGTGGATACAAAGGCCCTTTTTTACCTGGAGCCCAGATCTCTGACCTCATAGATCCTGCTTCCTGACATGGAGACTGAACTCTTACTTCCAGAGAAATGGTCTTTCCAGGTCTGGGTCACTCCACATGGCAACGGAAGCTTGCATGGCCACTGCCCATACTGTATCTAAGCACACACCTTCTCTGATGCAGAGCTTTTGTATAACAGAAGGCCGTGGCCTGCCTGCATAGCTCAGTGTGTTGCCACAAGTATGTTACTCCTGTGATAGTGGAACTGCTCTGGTAGCAATCCACTCCGAAGTGCAGTCTAAGCTGTTGGCTTAAATTTATAAAGTTGTCTGTGCTTTGGAACCTGACTTCCTAAGCAAGGCTGGCTTGTCTAGCAGTCAGAGCACACAACTGGGAGTAGAGAGACCTTGGTTTTGTTCCCAGCTCTGTTATTCTCTGGGTGACCTAGTTTTGTGCCTGTTTCCTCAATTTTAAAATGGAATGTAAAGTGATTTGAGATTGTCAGGGGACTGGCCCTATGATCACATTAATGCCTGCTTCTCTCCATATGCACTATCACAAAGACTGAGCTCAACTGAGAAGCTTCTGCTGATAATGCCTGGATGCATTCATTCTTGGGGAGGGGAGGTAGGGACATTATGGCAGAGAGGCCGCCTGGGGTGGAACTTGCTACCTTCAGTGTTCTATCCAGACTCAAATTTGCTAACCTTCAAGTTGCAGTAGAAAGGAGATGTTTCTGGTTAAGTACTTGTTTGATTATGGACCAACACTGAGACAGTTTCTCTTCTGATACTTTGGGGCAGTACAGGAAGGGGCTGTTTGTGCTGCTGGTTGTTGGCAGTTTAATTTTGTGTGCTTATTTTTTTTGTCTGTCCCTGTAAGCCACAGCAATGGGTACACTAAACATTTAACTTCTCATAACAATCTAGCAAGGAAAAAATTCTAAATGCCACTTATTTGTATTGTTAAAGGGGACATTTCTGCTGAAATTATCTCCTGGGGAGTTATGCAATGCAAAAAGAGTAGAGCTGGTGCTTAGGGAGGCATAAGAGAGGGAGTATCTGCTGGAAAATAATACAATTGGCTATTTCCTAAAGTTTCTTAATGAACCACTGTGGCTTATGAGAAAATGAGATTGGGGCCTAAAATAGAATTGGGGAAAAACAAGAACAAAGTTCCCTAAAGCATGATGAAATAGAAAGATCCTTTCCCCTTATCTGTTTACGTTAATCTTCAGAAGTGAGACTAAAACTGAAGGGAAAAATGTGAAGGATCTATAGTGAAGTCATTTTTTCTCACTTCCTTGGCACTTACAAATTAAATCTTGTTTTTTTTTTTTTAAAAAAGTTTGACTCCAAGTAAGGGCCTTAAAGGCAGTAATATAAAATTATATGGATGTTTAACTGCACCATATCGTTGTGCTGTAATTAAGGCAAAGTACCTCACAGTTATTTCACCAGCTGGGTTAATATATTCAACATTCATGCATGCAAAATGAATATTTATTTATTTTAAAGAAGATCTATGTTTAAAAAAAAAAAACAACCCAAACCAAAACAAGTGAATTAGCAGCTCAAGTTCTGAAAGATGAGAAGAGGAGCATAGAAAGTCTAAGCGTTGTCTCACATATAAACAATGCAAAAACCAACATCAGATGTTTACTTGCATAGTTACTCTTACTAAGAATACTTAGCATTTATTTTCTTGGCTGCTGTACAGACTTTAAATCCTCATAACACATCAAGAGGTTAGTACATTTTAGCACCATTTTATTTTTTTTAGAGATGGAGAAACTGAGGCAGAGGAGTTACGGCCAAAAGTTGCAAAGCTGGCAGCCATAAGTTGGACATCTAAGTGCATATTTGGGGATGTAAATAAAAATGGCTGGACTTAGACCCCAGGTCAGCAAAGTACTTAAGCACGTGCATAACATTTCAGATGCTTAAAGTTAGGCACATGTTTAAAGCTTGTTGCAAGAGGGATCAAGTGCCTTGCTGAATCAAAGCTTCAGCACATGCTTAATTTTAAACATGTGCTTAAGTGCTTTCCTGAATTCGGTTCCTTACAGTGGTGCTGAGCACCTATGACTCCAATCGGAGTCACTGGGAGTTGCATTTTTTGGGCACAATAGACACTAATCGTATTTTTTAAATAGCTAGTTTATAGGCAAGCTTTGGATTATGAAATCTTCATGCCCTTTTTATGTGTAAATCATATATAATAGTTGCCTCGATGAACAGAGGCAGTGCTGTCTATTTAATGGAGTTTGAAATAGCTGGTCTGGTCCAACTAGGGACTGGGTTCACCAGTTCAGCCAGAATAAGAAAGGACCCCAATCTGTAGTCCAAATGGAAAATATTTAAAGAGGAACTCCTGAGTGTGTTCCTGAATTAGAAGTATATCGCTTCTGGAGAGCTCTTTGTAAATCTGGCTGAGGTCTCAATTGAAAATGAGTTTGCTGATGCTGCCATCATTATTGGGGGGAAGTGGGGAAATCCCAACACTTTGTCTAAGTTGTACCAGAATTGTACAGGTGGACAGGTCAAGTTCTGTGGTGAAGCGTGAGAGATCACTATCTGATCTATCTCACTAAATGCACTTCTCCCTGCACACTTAGGCAGGCCTTCCCATTGTGGCTGCCTTCACTGCAAAAGAGATAACTAACCTGAGAAATCCCAGTAGAGACAAGACACAGGTAGGTAGCTAGTCGAGATGAACTATAGGTGTGGGAGGGGGCATAGGGTTGACCTCGACTAGCTACATAAAGTTAAAACTACCTGTGCCTTGTCGCTGCTAGGACTTTACACTGAGCTAGTGATCTTGATGTTAAAAACACAGACACAGCCTATGTCACAACCGCTCTTCCTCTTCTATTTGAAATGAAGACGACTTTAGCTTCAGTCTCAGGGAGGAGAGTTGTATTATCTCTCCTGCTCCACTGGTTGCTGTCACAGCTGTGGAACTGTGAAATGTGGCCCCAGGGAGAAGTGCTATGCAAATGAATTCAGAATTGACTTTGTGCTGGCAGGGACAGGTGGTGCCTGTGAGAGGCTGAGCGACTGCCATCAATCTGCCTGACAGATTGACTCCCTTCACTGCAGAGCCAAAAGCCATTGATTTTGCCTGCTCCTCCTCACTGGGATGACCTTCTCCACAGGGAGAGCTGTATGATTTCCCCCCCACACACCCTTCACTTCCTCCCTGATCCTTTTGTTTATTTTCTTATTTTTGATTGTCATTTCTGTCAGCCCCCTTAATCTCTGCTAATTACAGATTGAAGATAAGGGAGGTGAGTCAATTGCCTCATCTGAAGAACAAAGCATGGAACAAATAGAGACTAACCAAAATAAAAAGAAGTCAGAGGCTGCTGTGGTTTCCCATGGTCAGGAATGAACGTGCAACAAATAAAGGGTAATTGTGCCACTCTCTCTTTAGCAAGTGTGACAGGGTCGGGCCAGATGGCTACAGGAGAGTGATAGAAGGCAGATATATTAGCCCCAGGTTAAGTAGGTCCCTTTTCCCTGGGTAAGGTAACAGGGAAGGTTCCAGAACAATCAGGAACTTTCTGGAAACAATTAAGGCAGGCTGATTAGAACACCTGCAGCCAATCAAGAAGCTGCTAAAATCAATTAAGGCAGGCTAATCAGGGCACCTGGGTTTAAAAAGCTCACTTCAGTTTGTGGTGTGCGTGCGAGGAGCTGGGAGCAAGAGGCACAAGAAGCCGAGAGTGAGAAGGCATACTACTGGAAGACAGAGAAGTACAAGTATTGTCAGACATCAGGAGGAAGGTCCTGTGGTGAGAATAAAGAAGGTGTTGGGAGGAGGCCATGGGGAAGTAGCCCAGGGAGTTGTAGCTGTCACGCAGCTGTTACAGGAGCCACTATAGACAGCTGAAATCCAGAGAGCCCTGGGCTGGAACCCAGAGTAGAGGGCGGGTCTGGGTTCCTCCCATCCCTCCATTCCCCCAACTCCCTAGTTGATACCGGAGGAGTTGACCTGGACTGTGGGTTCCACCAGAGGGGAAGGTCTCTGGCCTGTTTCCCCAATCCACTAGGTGGATCAGCACCGACTGCGGGGATTGTTCTTCTTCCTTTTCCCCATGCTGGCCAGCGATGAGGCTAACTGAGTGAACGGCAGATTTGAGCCACGAAAGTGGCCAAACTGAGGGCTGCCGTGAACCTCTGAGGTGAGCAAATCATCCAATAAGCGCAGGACCCACCAAGGCAGAGGAGGAACTTTGTCACACAAGTTATTTGGGGGGTGTGCATGGGGGAGGTAAGGGGAGTAAAGTGAGTTTAAGATCAGGCCATTCCAGAGACCTGCATTATGGAAAAGTGATAATCGTTCACCACTCCAGTTCCTCTTTGCAACAAAGCTGACCGGGAATATTGAATGGAGCGGTGAAAAATGTGTTCAGGGGCCTTAGCTATGTCTACACTGCAATCCGAGGTGTGACTGTAGCATAGGTCGGCATACCTACACTAGTGCCGCTAAAAATAGCAGTGTAGATGCAGGGGCGCTGGTTTCAGCACTGGCTAGCAATGCAAGTAGGTAACCAGTCTCCCTAGCATGCTTGTATGGCTTGCGCTAAAGCCCACCCCATCACATCTACACAGCTATTTTTAGCCAGGTTAGCATGGATAAAGCTAGCTTGGGTATGTCTCCCCAAGCTGCAGACACCCCTTGGATTGTGGTGTAGATATACACTCAGGTGCCTCTGGGGTGCTGTGGGTGAGCAGGTACAGTGCTAGTTGTAACTTATCCTTGTGCTGCCTTATCAATATGCTGTCACTCCTCATCCTGAGTCAACTTCTTAGGCAGGAATCAACTGGTATTTAGTGGGAGTGAGAATATAGGATTGGGAATCAAGAGATCAGAGTTCTGTTACTGGCCGTGTTACAGACCATGTGGTTTTAGGCCAATTACATCTTTCTGTACCTTAGTTTTGCCATCTACAAATTAAGTTAGTGATACTTAATTAACTAAGGCCTTGTGGTCAACTCAAGTGGGAGCCCAGGGTTGACTATGGCCAACTATAAATATTATAACTTGTGTACAGTAGGTGCTAACACATTTTAAAACAGCACTTAAGACATGTGAGCTAACATCTGAATAAAATACCACTTGTCTTAGTTTAGACAAAGCCTAATAGGGTTTGTGAGGCTTAATTCTTCAGTATTTGTAAAGCACCCTGAGGTCCTCAGGTGGAAGTTACCATAGACACATGAAATGTTAGTCTTCAGCCTTCCTCATGGATTCACCGTGGGCATTTCCTCAGTGTAGGCTCAGTGAGAGTGGTGACATTTAAAAATACAGGTTTTACAACCCTGTTTTTTTAAAGGATCCAACACTTAAATATGTGAGTATCATTGTACAACCTTACTAGGAGTCTAGGTTGTGAGAATGCTTAGATTTCTGATTACAGTGAAGGCTCTTATGCTGCTGTCATAATTATAAACGGAAGGGTAACCATCTTTCTGTATACAGAACTGTCATAAATATAAAGTAAAAAGAAAAGGAGTACTTGTGGCACCTTAGAGACTAACCAGTTTATTTGAGCATGAGCTTTCGTGAGCTACAGCTCACTTCATCGGATGCATAGCATATCGTGGAAACTGCAGAAGACATTATATACACACAGAGACCTCCCACTGGGGTGGGAGGAAGTTTTGTTTCATGGTCTCTGTGTGTATATAATGTCTTCTGCAGTTTCCACGATATGCTATGCATCCGATGAAGTGAGCTGTAGCTCACGAAAGCTCATGCTCAAATAAACTGGTTAGTCTCTAAGGTGCCACAAGTACTCCTTTTCTTTTTACGAATACAGACTAACACGGCCGTTACTCTGAAACCTGTCATAAATATAAAGGGAAGGGTAAACACCTTTAAAATCCCTCCTGGCCAGAGGAAAAATCCTTTCACCTGTAAAGGGTTAAGAAGCTAGGACAACCTTGCTGGCACCTGACCAAAATGACCAATGAGGAGACAAGATACTTTCAAAGCTGGAGGGGGGGAGAAACAAAGACTCTCTCTCAGTCTGTGTGTTGTTTTTGCCAGGAACAGAAAAGGAATGGAGTCTTAGAACTTAGTAAGTAATCTAGCTAGATATGCATTAAATTCTGTTTTGTTTAAATGGCTGATAAAATAAGCTGTGCTGAATGGAATATATATTCCTGTTTTTGTGTCTTTTTATCAAAGGTGCGATTCTCATGGTTGGAAGGGACCTCAGGAGGTCATCTAGTCCAACCCCCTGCTCAAAGCAGGACCCAGATCCTTAAATCGTCCCCTCAAGGATTGAACTCACAACCCTAGGTTTTTGTAACTTAAGGTTTTGCCTAGCGGGATTCTCTGTGTTTTGAATCTGATTACCCTGTAAGGTATTTACCATCCTGATTTTACAGAGGTGATTCTTTTACATTTTTCTTTAATTAAAATTCTTCTTTTAAGAACCTGATTGCTTTTTCATTGTTCTTAAGATCCAAGGGTTTGGGTCTGTGTTCACCTATGCAAATTGGTGAGGATTTTCATCAAGCCTTCCCCAGGAAAGAGGGTGTAGGGTTTGGGGAGGATTTTGGGGGGAAAGACGTTTCCAAGTGGGCTTTTTCCCTGTTATATATTTGTTAGACGCTTGGTGGTGGCAGCAATAAAGTCCAAGGGCAAAAGGTAAAATAGTTTGTACCTTGGGGAAGTTTTAACCTAAGCTAGTAAAAATAAGCTTAGGGGGTTTTTCATGCAGGTCCCCACATCTGTACCCAAGAGTTCAGAGTGGGGAAGGAACCTTGACAAGAACTATAAAATTCCTCCTGGCCAGAGCCAAAACCCTTTCATCTGTAAAGGGTTAAGAAGCTAAGATAACCTCTCTGGCACCTGACCAAAATGACCAATGAGGAGACAAGTTACTTTCAAAGCTGGGTGGGGGGGAGACAAAGGCTCTGTCTGTCTGTGTGATGCTTTTGCCAGGAACAGATCAGAATTGCAGCTCAGAACTCCTGTAGAAAGTTAGTAAGTAATCTAGCTAGAAATGTGTTAGATTTCTTTTGTTTAATGGCTGGTAAAATAGCTGTGCTGAATGGAATGTATATTCCTGTTTTTGTGTCTTTTTGTAACTTAAGGTTTTGCCTAGAGGGATTCTCTATGTTTTGAATCTGATTACCCTGTAAGGTATTTACCATCCTGATTTTACAGAGGTGATTCTTTTACTTTTTTTCTTTAATTAAAAGTCTTCTTTTAAGAACCTGATTGCTTTTTCATTGTTCTTAAGATCCAAGGGTTTGGGTCTGTGTTCGCCTATGCAAATTGGTGGGGATTTTTATCAAGCCTTCCCCAGGAAAGGGGGTGTAGGGGTTGGGGGGATATTTTGGGGGGAAGACGTCTCCAAGTGGGCTCTTTCTCTGTTCTTTGTTTAACACACTTGGTGGTGGCAGCATAGGGTTCAAGGACAAGGCAAAGTTTGTACCTTGAGGAAGTTTTTAACCTTAGCTGGTAAGAATAAGCTTAGGGGGTCTTTCATGCAGGTCCCCACATCTGTACCCTGGAGTTCAGAGTGGGAAAGGAACCTTGACAGCTGCCCATTCAGTTTTTAATCTTAATGCTCCTCACTATAATCCACAGAATCCCTGATTAATATGGACATTGTTTGGGATGAGTGAATTGGTTAGAATAAGATCTCCCCACCCAAACCTTCGCCCAAATGTTGAATCAGACATGAACCAAACCTATTATGAATAATTTGATGTTAACTTTTCCTTCCTGTTATTTTTCAGATTCACATTTCTGATCATTGCTGGAAGCCGAGGTGTTGAAACAGAGATTTCTAGCTTAGTTTTGCAAATCCAAGAGGTTATGGATAAGCATCTGCACTTTTGAGTCCTTCTCTAAACTGAACCTCCACTTAATAGTCACTTATCATGGTATATTTATCTACTTGTTTCTCCCCTGTTAGCATCTAGTTCTAAGGAATCTATCTGATCTACCTGTTTACTTGCTTTTAAAGTATCTATGACTGTGGTATCTGAGTGTTAGATTCTATGAAAAATATTTATCCCTCAGTAAATCCATCAAGGCACAATATTATTAAATCACACATTATTGTCATTCGTGGTAATGGGGACTATAGTTTTGGGGCCCAACCCTGAGAGTGCTGAGTTCTTTTTACAAGGTGCGGAGCATCCTCAACGTCAATTAAAGTCCATAGGAGCAGAGGATGCTTTGCACATCACAGAAACAGACCTCTTGTGTCCAGAGTCCAATTCAAGGATAAATGAATGTACTGCTCAGTAAAATGTGTTTGGTAGTCTCTGCTTAACCTTTAGTGGGAAACTGTAAACACCATATTGAAAATAGAATATTCAATTCAACACAATCTGAAATGATTGACAGTATCTGCTTCAGAGAAGCCCAGGACTAAGCTAGCATGAACACTGCATTACCTCGTGCTCAAAGAAATGATACCACATCATGAGGAAAGTCATTTGAAGGAGCCCATACTGTGTGTTGGAGTTTGATTGCATTCCCGCTGCCTTCACAGTGTACGTCCTATAGGTAAGGGAAATGACTTGTGAATCTGTCAGATTTCTTGTGCTGTCCACCTCCCGTCTTCTGCCCAACCCACAACAAAAACAAAGAAACCTCTGACAACATTACCAAACTGAGGAAAGTGTATTAGGGTTTGTATGTTACAGACACTAAAAGACCAGTCAGTGAATTACATTTTATGGTACGTTAGAAGGAGGAGAAGAGATGAAGCCAGTCTCTGATTAAAAAACTTGCCAAAGGGAGTAAAAGTGGTCTAAGGCTATTGCAACACTACAGAGCTTACAGTGGCACAGCTAGTGCAGATGCTCTAAGATGATGGGAGAGATCTGTCCCATTGACTTAATTACTCCAGTCCCCACAAGTGGCAGTAGCTATGTCAGCAGGAGAGGCTCTCCCACCGACATAGCGCTGTCCACACTGGCGCTTAGGTCGGTGTAACTTATGTCGCTCAAGGGGGTCCTTATTCACATCCCTGAGCAACGTAAGTTATACCACAATAAGTAGTAGTGTGCACATAACCTACGTTTTCTGAAGGAAAAGTCTATTTTTTAACGTTTTACATGAGCAGTCACTAATAGGATTTCTCTGTTCTGCCTGGCAAAACAATATTCACATTAAGAAGATGATCTGGCATGTCAGCGTGATGCAGTCCAGTAGGTTCAGGTCATATGTAGACAACACCAATTCCTTCTCATCCTCCACCTTCCACAAAGATATGGCTCAAAGGTGAGTTTTTGAGACTGCATGCACACAGTGGGTCACAGACCTGAGGAAGTGCAGGAAACGTACACTTCTTGGGTTACAGAGTCAGAAATAGCGAAGAGGAAGGAATCAATCCCTCAAGCAAGCCACAGAGGTGAGAAAGTTCAGATTGGACTGATTGGGAGTTGGCAGACCATGAAGCAGGGATTCCCTGCTTCACCTCATCAGTGGTGCGGGGGGAAGAAATAGGGGCTGTGTGCTTGGTGTCCCAGGAGTGGGAAGATGGGGCTGCATGCCCTGAGCTATGCTGACTGTGGGGGAGGGAAGTGTGTGTGTGTGTGTGTGTGTGTGTGTGTGTGTGTGAGTGGGCGGCTATGTGCTCCGCACCAGTAGGTCCTATATTGGGATCCAGGAAGTGGGGGGGGGGGAAAGCCCGCCTACTGCTAAAGGATCCCCCCCAGCCTAAGGGAGGGGGGTCCACAGGACCTGGAAAACCAAATAATTACAGGGGACAACTAATGAATAACAGGGACAGGAGTGCGGTGGCAGGGGGAGATTTAAAACAAATCCTATCACAATATAGATTTGTTTTAAACTTTTTTTTTTTAAAAAAAGGCCTTGAACCTTGGTAGAGATCTGTGTCTTTTGAAAGGTGTGGGGCAGGAGGGAGTCATGCACCTGCTGCAGAGGGTGTGATTTGAAAAAACACTCTAGCAGAACTTGTGGGTTTATTTAACTGATCTGGGAATAGCAGAACACCAACTTTCTGTTTATCCTTGAGTGCACAGTTCAGATCAGAACGGGTGGCCATGGTACCTACAAAGCAGTTTGGACAAGCTGACTTGGCTGAATTTCCTAAACAAGTGGCATAGAAAGTGTCGGAGCTGTATGGGGACTGACCTGGAAATACATTAAATCAACTAGGTGGAGATGAGAGAGGAAATCAGAGAGAAATTTAACACCTCGCTGGGGAAAAGCATTATAATTACCCAGGCTGTTTCAGTGGAAAACATATTCCTAGAGGAGACAAAGGAGTCAGGGCTTTAAAACTGTGTACCTGACATTGTGTACTGACTTGTCATCAAAATATTTCTGTGAGTTAAAGAGATGAGGGATCCCCACAGTCAGAACCTACTGAAGCCAGTGAGAGTCTTTCCAGTGACTTAAATGAGTTTTGGATCTCATCCAAGGGTCAATTCAGCTCTGTTACACAAGGGCACCTCTGATTTAAGTCAATGGAAGCGGAACCTGTGTAATCAGAGCAAAATGTTGCTGCCCATGGCGGGAGTGCTGGAGGGGTGCAGAGAAATGATGCAGGGAGATTCTTCCACCCCAGCACAGCCAGCTGCCATGTGGGGACCCGCCACAGCGTGACATCCTGAGCACAAGGGAGAGGCCAATTAGCGAAGCCAGCAGCGCTCCTAAAGGGCATGTCAGGGCAGGGAAAGAGCACTGGTTATGCACAGGCCAAAGCTGCAGAGCTGCTTTGAGGCAGTGCTTAATTTGTAATGAAAGAGGTGCCAGGGCTCAAGCAGTTTTTTTCTTACTTTCATAGCTGATGTGGCAAGCCAACAGGTGCTGGAGCTGTGAACTGCCAAGCCTCGGGGCTCAGCCCTGGCAAGCCCTGGCACAAATTAAACACTGCTCTGAGGTAATGCACATTACTGGAAGTGATAACTATTGCTGCTGAAAGCTCTCCTGCCAGCACCCCCTGGAGGCATTATGCCTTATCCTGGATCTCTACTGGCATAATGCCTCCAGCAACTGCTGCTAGGGCAGTACAACTCTTCACTTCTCCTTCATCCCCCTCTCCCTCCAACTTAGTGCATTTCAGGCTTTTAGCCATCACTGAGCTTGATGTGTCAGGGAGCTAGAAAGTTCATTTGTTAATGTGATGAGCTAATTGTCAGGGTGCTATTGTGCTCTGTGTGTGTCTGTGAACTCTAGAATACAGGCACCAGTGACATTTTTCTTGAGTAAGGACCTGAGGATCTGGACCTTTATGTTTGTCTTGGCTGATCTTTGCCATGTGTGTACTATGTTGCTTGCATGTAATGTGCATGTAGGCCCAGATGCACTGTTCTTGGTGCAAGACCAAAGGGCATCTTTAAGCATCCTTTACAGTCTCCTGGCCCGTGGGTTCAGTCTGTGCTTGTGTGGAACCGACAGCACAAGTTTAAATAGCTTTGAATTTAGCCCTCAGCTCCCACTGGGCTATTTTGGCAGCCATTGCGTAGAGATGGTATGACCCCTCTCCCTCTCCCATCTGGATAAACATTCTGCACTGGGGTCTCGGTCATGTAAAAGTCCCTATGGTGCATTTTGTGCCACTTGTGACTCCTCCTATGGACAGCTGAGCTTGCCTGAGCACTGCTTTGTGATGTTGGAGTGGTGCAAAGCAGCCAACGTTGGGCTGAGGATCTGGCGTGTAAAGTTGAAAGTCATTCCTAGACAGGTAGAGTCAATGAGTTCTGCAGTAAGTCACCCTCCCTAGACATTGGGTGCAGTATGCATGAAGGAGTTGCTTCTGTAATGCTGGCGAAACAAAGGTAGGTTCTTATGCATGCTTCTTCTCTGTGTTGTGTTAGTGAATTTCTGTACTCCAGTGTGATTATAAGATTTTCCCGGTTTTGACCTGTAACAAGTATCAGGTGAAGATTTTATAAGCCATTGCCTAGAAGAACTTACTTAGTCAGCTCCACAGGATTCTATGTAAGCACATTTTATGACACTTCATAATGATTTTTTGGTGTGATGTTATCTTTAAAAATCCCTGGGTGGCCTGTGACAAGTGCAAGGGGTAGAATATGTGAATCTCTTTATGTAATTAGAAATAGTCAACAAAAGTTAAACCTCAAAAGTGATTTGAGAGTCGAAAGGAAAGAACTTACAGTAGAAATGGTGTTATTTGTACCTGTCAATTTACAATTCACTCCCCGCCTCCTCCCCTATCTTTTTTTTTTGGCCCAGAGGTACCAGTTGTGAAAGTCTGAGAATCCAGTACTAGGTCAGTCAGTGTGTGTGTGTGTGTGTGTGTGTGTGTGAGAGAGAGAGATTTAACATAGTGATTTCAGGTGGGGTTGGACTGGAAGGCAAACATACTCTGGATCCAGAACCAAATGTTGCTATTAGCCCTGTATCACTATAATGGACCAAGTAAAACCTCTTATTCCAACAGTCCTGATCCCTGGGGGACTGAAATCCAGATTTAAATTTTGCAGCTCAGAGCCATGTCTAGTGACTATGGCAGGTGGGGGGGAAAAGTTTATTAGTGCTGATTGCGCTCACACTTTCCCATCTCAATTTTGGGCTGTGATCCCCTCAGATCTGATATGCTTGAGCCTGGCTGATACTTTTGAGATCTTCAGAGAAATGCCTGGTGATACAGCCAGTGGAACTGGCGACTGCATAGTTGGCACTCTTCCCTCGTAGGTGCCTGGCCCACTGCCCATTGAAATCAATGGGCTTTGTGTCAAGCCCTTGGCATCCCATCTTTGTGCTGTTGTTTACTATCTACTGCTAAAAGTGCTACTTTCAATGAGGTGTACAATGTAAATGCTGATCATTTGTGTTTCTTAAAGATCCTATGGCACTTTTCCCAGAGTAAGAGTCTTAGGCCTGGTCAACACTACATCATTAGGTCAACGCAAGATAGCTTATGTCAACCTAGCTGTGGATGTGTCTACACTTAAATTTTGCTCTTGCTGATGTAACTGCCCTGCTGTGCCAACTGAATAACACCACCACACCCAAGTGGCATAGAGTCAAATTAGTTAAGCTGACATAGTGTCATTGTAGACACTGTGTTACTTACGTCGACTCTTTTTGGCCTCCGGGAGCTGTCCCCCAATGCCCCAGCCTGACCGCTCTGGTTCCGTTGTGAACTCCACTCTCCAGGGGCTAGGTGGATAGGAAGCCACCCCTCCTCTTTAAAGTCCCATTAATTATTGAAATTCATTTTCCTGGTTGCCTGGCTTGGCGAGCACACTTAGCAGCTCTCCACTGTTGTGTGCAACTGCCCAGTTGACCATGCCAGCTATACACAGCAGACATGCTCTTGCCTGGAGTACACAGGAGGTGTTGGAGCCGATCCAGCAATAGAATCATCGACATCTACAAGCAGATTGCTCAGGGTTTTTAAACAACAATGCTGCAAGGCCAACCAACATGGGGGTCTGGTCAAACAGCAAGGACATGAAGGAGAAGGGCTTTGAGTGGGACCAGCGGCAGTACCACATGAAAGCCAAGGAGCTGTTGCATGTGTACCAGAAGGTAAGGGAGGCTAACAATTGGTCTGATGCGGAGCCACAGACTGGTTACTTTTACAAACAGCTGCATGCCATCCTGAGCGGAGACCCCATCCTCACCCGCAAGAGTCCCGTGGCTACTTTGGAGGAGCCGGCTTCACAGCCCCTCCCCCACGCCCCCCAGGAACAGCGAGGTGGAGGAGGTGGACAAGGAAGAAGAGGAGTAGGAGTGTCGGGGACAGGTGACTGTGCGATTCAGCTGTGCAGCGAGCCTGGATATGGTTTTGACTCCACCCCTGTCCAGACAGCCCCGACAGTCGAGCATGGACGAACCCGATGCAGGGGAAGGAACCTCTGGTCAGTATGCAGTTTGCTTTGAAATTATAGGGATGGAACCCCCAAAGTAGCAGGACACATCTGTTGATTTACTCTTTTTTATTTATACTAGAAGAAGTAGTGAAACAAGCAAGAGAGTAGAGTTGCTATCTGCTTTTCATTCTCCTCTAGAGTTAGGCAGAGGGAGCCTTGCGGAACAGTTTGTTTATGTGCATTGGGACGTCCCATGAATCCTCTGTAGCGATCTCTAGGAAACCTTAACGGAGGTACTGTGCAATCCTCTGCCGAAGGTTTCTGGGGAGGACTGTCTTATTTTTGCTGCTGTGATAGGACACCTTCCCACTCAGCGATTACTTCAGTGGGCACCATTCCATTACACAGGCTAACAGCATACATTCCCAGGTGGCATCAGGACAAGAGCAGCAGCTGTGCTCTTTCTGCCTCTGTTATCCTCGGGAGTGAGATATCACTACAATCACCACCACCTGTGGAAAACAGTGCCAGTATTCAGTTCCGTTGCCCTGTGCACAAATACTCATGCCTGTGAGCTATCCCCTCCTCATCCCCGCCCCCACCCCCGCAGGTCTGTACTCACCATGGCTTCTGCTGTGGCTAGCGGCATGCTGTATCAATCCCCAGGAGAAGTGAGAATGTTGTGCTTACAACTTGTAGGGATCCAAGGGACTGAGTTCAGTATCCTAAGTTTTGATTTCTGTCGTGAATACGCTGACAGCAGTACCTGTGTGTGTGGTATTTTCAGCTGCTGGTATTTTGGCCTTGAGGGTCTCCCTCTCCACACCCGAGAAATGCCTGTGCCAGATGAGGAGGAGAAAGGAGACGACTCAGGATGAAATGTTCCAGGAGGTGCTGCAAGTCTAGTGCTGAATCAGAGAATGAGACCAGGGCCTGGTGGATGACCCTTGCAGGCAGCATGGAGAAGGAAAGAGCGGAGAGGAAAAATGCCCAGGAATCCAAGAAGGAAAAGGAGAGGGAGATGCACCAGGATGTAATGGGGTTTCTCAGGCAGCAAACACAGATGCTGTGGACTCTGGAAACTTGCAGGTTCAACAATCCCATGCTTGCCTCCTGCTGCAGCTCATTAAGAACTCGATGTTGGAACCTCCCTACACTGCCCCTCAACATTCCATATGGCATCAGAGGTCACAGCACAGCCCCTACTACTCTGCCTCAGGGGACATTAAAGACATTCACAGATGCACATACACAGACCTGTGAAAGATGCAGTTGGGATATGTGTAACTGAAATGGAAATGACTGTTATTTCCCCTTCATATGTTCTGTTCCCTTAATTTATTAAGTTTTCATAGAATCATAGACTATCAGGGTGGGAAGGGACCTCAGGACGTCATCTAGTCCAACCCCCTGCTCAAAGCACGACTAATCCCCAACTAAATCATCCCAGCCAGGGCTTTGTCAAGCCTGACCTTAAAAACCTCTAAGAAAGGAGATTCCACCACCTCCCTAAGTAACCCATTCCAGTGCTTCACCACCCTCCTAGTGAAAAAGTTTTTGCAAATATCCAACCTAAACCTCCCCCACTGCAACTTGAGACCATTACTCCTTGTTCTGTCATCTACCACCACTGAGAACAGTCTAGATCCATCCTCTTTGGAACCCCCTTTCAGGTAGTTGAAAGCAGCTATCAAATCCCCCCTCATTCTTCTCTTCTGCAGACTAAATAATCCCAGTTCCCTCAGCCTCTCCTCATAAATCATGTGCTCCAGCCCCCTAATCATTTTTGTTGCCCTCCGCTGGACTCTTTCCAATTTTTCCACATCCTTCTTGTAGTGTGGGGCCCAAAACTGGACACAGTACTCCAGATGAGGCCTCACCAATGCCGAATAGAGGGGAATGATCACGTCCCTTGATCTGCTGGCAGTGCTCCTACTTATACAGCTCAAAATGCCGTTAGCCTTCTTGGCAACAAGAGCACACTGTTTATTAAGTTCTAAATGTTTTTATTTGCCTGGTTACAGAATAAAATTCTGTATTTGGAACTGTGGTGGGGCGGCTGCCCCACTCCATGAAAAAAGGGCTAGAACAGGCCAGAGAGGCTGCGCAGACCAGCAGCCAATCAGCAAAGACCTGTGGAGAGCAAATCACGGCGAAGGACTGGAAGCAGCCAATCAGGGCCAGGCGGGGTCCTATATAAAGGCTGCCTAACAGAGGAGAGGGTAGTCTCTCCTTGACTAGCAAGGGAGGAGGACTGGCTCCTGAGGAAAGGAGGTAGCACCTTGGACAGAGCAGTGCTGGGCAGGCTCGGGGGAGCAGAGGAGAGCTCCGGCCCAGTTATCTGCCAGGCTACTGCCCCTGCTAAAAAGGGTCAAGAAGGTGCATGGGGCCAAAGGGGAGTGGCCCAGTGAAGATAGGTGGACAGGAGGGGAGAGAAGGAGGGCAGAGAAAGGCTGCCGCTATAGATCCCTGGGTCGGGACTCAGAGTAGTGGGAGGGCCTGGGTTCCCCCCCCTGAGGTGAGGGGCTAGACTTTGGGGTTGGGGTTGGCCACTGAGGCAGGTGCAAGCTGAAGGACTGTCATTTCCCCCTGCCTCCCTTGTAGCTCTTGTATCTGGTTGTTCAAGTTGAGCAGACAGCCAGTCCACCTCTGCCCTTCATCCCGGCAGAAACCCCATTAGCTTCACAGATATTTAGTAGGACACAGCACCTAACTGTAACTATAGGGATTTTTTTTTCCACTGAGGTCCAATCTTGTAAGTAGATGACACCGGCAACTCTTCAAATGACCAACAGCACATTCAGCTGTTATTCTGCATCTGCTGAGCTAGTTGTCAAAATGCTCCTTAATGCTGTTGAGGTGGCCGGTGTACAACTTTGTGATCCAGGGGAGCAAGAGGTAGAGGGGATCCACCAGGATCGTTATTAGGAATGTTGAAATGCCAATCCACTGGTCAGGAAAGAAAGTCCTAGCTTGCAACTTTCTGAACAGTCCTGTGTTAAAGCTGTGCATGTCATGCACCTTCCCTGACCAGTCCACGCTGATGTCAGTAAAGTGTCCCCTGTGATCCACGAGCACTTGCATTACCACAGACAAGCAGACTTTTCTGTTGATGTACTCCATTGCAAGGTGATCTGGTGCTAAACTAGGGATATGTGCCATCTATCACCCCACCACAGTTCAGGAACCCCATTGCTGCAAAACCGCCCACTATGTCCTGCACCTGCTTAGAGTCACAGTCCTGTGTAGCAGGAGGCAATTAATGACCCTGCAGTTGTGCATCACAACAACTCCTGGGGTGGATTTCCCAACTCCAAATTGATTCCCAACTGACTGGTCGCAATCTGGCATTGCAAGTTTCCACAGTGCAATTGCCACTCACTTCTCAACTGTCAGTGCAGCTTTCATTCTGGTGTCTTTGCTCTGGAGAGCTGTGGCCAGTTTGGCACACAGATCTAGGAATGTGGCCTTATGCATCTGAAAGTTTGCAGCCTCTGCTCATCATCCCAAACCTGCATGACAATGTGATTCCCATCAGTCAGTGTTGCTTTCTCGGGCCCAGAAAAAGTGCTCCACCATCTGCAGCTGCTCCACGAATACCGCCAACAACCTTGAATTGTTTCTTTCTATGTCCCATAACAATCTAGCCTCCAAGGAATTGTCAAGTTTCCTGCGGCTCCTCTTGTGGTTCTCCAAATACTGCAGGATCAGGTGCCATTTGCTCGCAAAGCCCATCACAATAGTGCAGAGCTGTGCAGGATCCTTGCTTCTGTCATAGATGGCAGACATTGAGGAGGGATGCTCAGGTTTTCAGGAATTTTGAAAAGAAGTGTGAAATACATGGGATGCAGCTGCAATTATGGGATAAAGAACATTGCATTATGGGAAGATGAACACATGTTCCCAGTCACCCCTGCATGACTCGTTTCAGCCCTATGAAGCATTGCAAATACTTCTGAAAATACCCTGTATTTTTCATTTTCTAGGTGCCTGACTTGAGACACCTGGGGCCTGATTTGCATAAATGCCAAGCACTCACAGCTGCAATTGAAGTCAATGGGAGCTGTGGATACTTATCATGTCTACTCATTAGGTACTGTGGTCTGGAGGAATTAGCACAGGGCTGGGAGTCAGCAGGTCCTTAGTTCCAATTCTGTCTCTTCCATAGATTTGCTGTGTGGCCTCAGGCAAGTGACTCTGTCTTAGTTTCAGTTTCCCCATCTGTGAAATGGGGATAACAACACTTTCCTTTCTCAAAGGTGTGAAGGTAAAGTTTGTGAACCCTCAGATATCATGGTGATGAGCACCATAGAAAAACCGATCAGGGAATTAGTAATTATGTATTCAGAGCAGGATTTGACTGTTATGTATTAAATAAGTTGGGGCTACACAATAAATAATGAGGATAAAAAAGACTGAATAGCTATTTCACTTCCAGAGCCCCATCTAACCTGTGCGCTGAATGAGACAGGGGAAAAAAACTGGTATACAATAATGTAATTAAAGAGTACATCACAATGCTTATGCACAAAGGGGGCTGAATTAAGGTTGCACAGGCAATCTTAGACCTGGCATTTCCTAACTTTTGAGTGCTTGACTTTGCATCTTATATAACTTTCTTTCAGTGTATTTTTCTGGTATGTAATACAGTATTTAATCTGTACAGTACTTTGGGATGAAAGGAATTCTACAAGGGAGAAGGGTGTTGCCTTTCTTTTAAAGAGCACCGGGAATTGATTTGGATAAATAGTGAGGTGGAAATTTTCTCATCAAATGTTCTTCCAATAAAAGGGGCAAAGCTAATATGAAAAAGCTCTGGTACATTTAAATGGATGAGAGGTAAGGTACCTGCTGATATCTGACTACAAGTTGGAACTGGCTCCAAAGGAGTATAGGTTAATTATGATAATCTAGGCTTAAAAAAATTGATACCTACTAGACAAAAGACAGCCTACCACACAGCATGAAAATTACCTGTAATGTAATTTTCCACATCCCTGGTAATGTAAAAGAATGAGGCAGCTGTGAACATTTGTGTACTGTATTTAATAGTTGTATTATCAATCAACTTCTATTATTTATATTGTGATAGTACCCACAATGTACTTTCCAAACACAGAGGAAGACATCTGTCCCTGCAATGAATAACATTCATTCTATTTAACAGTTTTAAACAATATAACTAACTCCTAGGACAGGTCAAATAGTTAGGAAAAGGTATTCCTATAGTCAATGAACTTCACCAATATTTGCTGAATACTATATTAACCAAAGAGAGAGCTTGCCAAATACCACAAAAAAGTGTTTGTTGAATAAATTATTTAACAAATACCGGTGGAATTTGTCTACAATATTTGCTGAATACAGCTTGGCAGGCCCTACTGACTGACCCTCAGTTGCTTTTTTTTTTGCTTTTTGCTTTTTTTTTAAACCTCTTTTCCCTTCCTGGCACCACTCCACTATTTTTTTTTCTCCTGTAATAGATGCTGGTATGTTTTTTCTGAATTGTCTCCAGTGTCTCTTTCCTCTTTTTCCTTCTCTCTCCTTCCACCCTCTTATCTTTTCCTCTCTCCATTTCTCTACATAATGTTCTGTATCTCTTATATATTTTCGGTTCCTCCTTTCTTCTCCCACTTCTCCCTCTGTTGGGATTCCCTCTGAAACTCTTTCCACTCAGCTTCCCAAGAACTCAGTTCAGCTCCAGATTGCATCACTCGAGTATCTTTATTTGCCATGCAGCAAAGCTATGCTGAGTTGTTCAGACTCAAGCACAAGGGGTGGGTGTACCACACATCCAAAGTTACACAGCAGACCTCTTCCTTTATATACATTTACACATTGTCGCATTTACTATACATTGCATCACACTTTCCAAGACTGGCTTGGTTACTTGGTAGGCGTCAATCCCTGTACCACATGCTCTGTCCATGTGCTGCTCATGCATAATCTGACTTCAATCTTCTCTTACATTCAGGCTTGTTGACTACTGCCAGCATGTTCCTGCTGAACTTAGCTAGCCATCCTGACTCCAGCATACTGTTTGTTTGGACACCTTAACCTGTCATTCACCTTCCCAATCATGCCCTTGAAGAAACTGAGGAAAGTTAAAGTTACTTACGTCAAGCAAGGCCTTCACCCCCAAAACCTATTTATCCCATCAGTCTCACCTTCTCTTAAGTGACATGCCTCAAGTTACACGGTGAGTCAGTGCAAGAGCTGAGGACAGACTCTGACTCCTGACTGCCAGCCCCCAGTTCTCAATAGTAGATAACCCGACTTTCCTGTATGTTTGTTTCATACTGGGTGAGTTTCTTTCTTAGGGGAAGTGATCTTTCTAGGCTTTGTCTGCAATGCAGGCAGCCGTATCCAAATGTCTCTAATTGTACAGCCATGTCAGGTAGAAAAGAAGCACCCTTCCAAATAATGCCTCCCCCCACCTCCACACCTGGCTGCTACAAAATTTGTGAAACAGATGCCAAAAACTGGCATCTCATCTCATTCAAAGCATTTGGGATCAGGGAGAGGAAAAGAAGTTCCGTTTATAGGAGTTTTGTTTGTAGTGGTGGTAAAGGTTTCTGGCCTTGGGGTGTGAATATTTTTTGGTTTTTTATTTTATTTTTTAATTCCTTGGGTGAACTTGAGCTCAAACTGTGTGTGTGTGTGGGGGGGGGGGGGGCACACAAATCACACAGCAAAGCACAGCAATAATTGCCCTATGCACTGGACTGGGATTTTTAATTTCATTTTCATTCATCATTTACAAGTTGCTGCAGTGATTCCATCAAGTCAGCATGTCATCTTAAATTAACACACAGTGAATAGGAAGGAAAAAATACATGCTGTAGTGTTCAGGCACCTTACTCGCTGCCCACTGACTGCATTTAAAACTTGAGTCACTGAGAAGAAAAAAATATTTTGATTTCATGTTAGAAACTGTCTAAGGTATTTTCTGGGGACCTTGCCCACTGATCTCATTTTTAGTGACCACATCAATATAGAAAACCCTCTTGTCTTGCAGTTGACCAAAAAAGAAAAGAAAAGAAAAATCTTGTTTTCTTTACAGTAATTCTCACATCTAATCTGCCGTACAGCACTGACAATTTACCACAATGTAGGTAAGAAAGCAAGAGAAATATTTTGGCTGGCAGTTTGGAAGTTTTCTACTGTGTGGGCACATTGATCACTGATTTCACACTCCTTGTGCTTTATTAATGTAGCAAAGTCAAATACTGCAGGCCTGTATTAACACAAAGTAACTTAGAAAGTCTCTGTGTGTGTGTGTGTATAGAAAAATTGTGTCTTTTGTTGTTGGCTTCTAAATAGCCATGTAGGGCCATATTTTTAGGAAAGTACAATGGAAAATTAATTGCACATTAACCTCTTATATAAGCAAACCTGCAAATTAGTTAGTTGCACACACAACTGGCTACTTATTGAATCTATGCAATTATCCAAATTTTTGATACAATTATTACAAGTGTGTCGGTTTGTGGACATCATATGTGTCTGTGCAATTTTTTCATTGAGCTCATGTTTGAAAATTTGGCCAATAATTGCAACTCTCCAGTGAATGCATAGGACTTCAGTGTTAATAGCAGATGTATGGCTAAATCATTGTTTCACATTAAAATACGTATAATAGCATATTGTGCGTGTAGTCAGGCACTTGCTTTGTATGTCGAAGCACAAGTTATAATTTCCAGGGGCCATATGTCTTATGGTGTATCAGCATTTTCTTTTAGTTCTTCATCAGGCCTTCTATTAACACATATTTACGGTTTTAGAACTCCAATGCCATGAAGGTTTTAGAAGTTAGATTTGATGTCTAAATTTTGCTGTACAAAGTATCAGTGTCCACCATGGGCATTTGTCTAAGTGACTTAGATCATATCTAGGCTTTTCCAACATCCAAGGTGGACTGCAACTGTGTGTACAAGCACACTAAAACATGAAACCAGATGAAACTTCCCTGTGTTTTGCTTTCTTACAAATTTGCAAGACAGGACAGGGTCACCGTGGTTTGTGAATCTTTTTGGCCAACCTTCTACTGAGTTTCAGACTAGTCTGGGTCAGTGTACGGGTTTGGGTGGAAACCTTGCCAAATTCTATGGCTGGGCATGGTACAGGAGGAACAAGCTGAATTCTCCCTGTGGATAGATAGTACAGCCTTCCTATGCCATTTGTGCCCTGGGGAAGCTTGTGTGGGAGGGATATAAGCTATGTGAAGTACTCCTGAGACCACTGCTTATTACATTGTATAGAAAATAAGTCAGGCTATGGTTATTTATAGATTGCCAGTTTCCATAGTATATGGGTTACAACATTTTAGGATTGCAAAAGGAATCTACAAAAATCACTCTCTCACTCATGATTAGCAGCAGATATTTCCAGTTCTAATATATGGACTAAATCCTACCCTGACTTAAACATTATGAAGTCATACTAAGCCAGGTTGTATACTCAGTTACACTGGAGTAATGCCACTGAGATAAATGGAGTTATTTTGGATTTACTCTGGTGCATCTGAGGGTAATATCTGACCTATTGACTTCACTGAGATTGCACAAGCTGTGAGTCAGGACAGGGTTTGCTCCTACAAGTGCAATTGATTCAGAGATTTGAATACACAGATGGATATTTGATTACCATCATACTGGATCAGCAAAGTGCTAGAAATCCATTCTTGTTCCACTGTAAATGAATACTCCTTCTGGCCATGTCCATTATAAGGGAAGAATGCTTTATTGACTTCAGTAGATTTGCTTGATTTTTGCCTACAGTATATTTTTCTAACTGAATTTTTATTGAATTCATTTTTATTGTGTTTTATCCACCCTGCTCACACACTATCCTATAAAAGAAAACATTTAAAAATCAGCCGTGGCTCACAGGTAGTGTCAGCACATGCTGTGAAAGCACAAATACTGATGACCAACTGGCTATTTGAGATGCACAATAATGCAGTTTAGAGGCGGACGGCTGCTGGTGACCCAGTCCAGATTAACTAAATTGGTGCACTGGATACTCTCCCTGTAACCGTAACGCTTTGGGTTGTGACTGTGTCAGATTTCATAAGGTGAGTAGTGTCTAGCTTGATTGAGAGGAAAGAAATGGTAGGGATTCAGTACGTAGCACTCTGGGTTGTTAATGAATTGATTCTCCAGCATGGTGTTAGGGGTCAATCTGCTGCTCTCTGATAAGGTAAAAACTTTATCCTCTGACCAGTTCTCACTGCAAATCTCATCGCAATTGCAGATTGCGTTAGCCCTAGTGTCTTGGCTAATTCCCCCCCCCCCCCCCCCCCCCCCCCCCCCCCCCCCCCCCCCCCGCCATTGTTTTTTCCCTTCACTTCTTAAAATCATGGGACCAGGAGAAGCTGATGTAGAAAGGTGGATGAAGTAATCTGTTTTGAAGTCCTAATCTTGGGAGTGCACTGTGGTGGGTTTTACAAACCCCTCACTAAGACTGAGGCTGCGGAAGGGCTGTAGCAGGATTTGGCCAGGAAAGCTCCACCCCTCAGGCACTGCTGAGCATGCTCCTGGGGAAAGGAGCAGTATAAAAAGAGTTCCAGCAGTCCAAGCCGGGGAGAAGAGAGAAGTCATTTCCAGGGGGAGCACTTCCTTGAGGCAGGAGGAGAAGGGGTGCTTACTGAGGAGGTCTGGCTGTGAATCTCCACCCGCCCTTGGAGACATCACCCCAGCGGTAGAGAGAACCATATGTGGGGCACCAGAGCGTCACCTGCATCAGCGCTGAGACTCTGGGAGTTTGGCACAAAGGACTACAATCAAGCAGCAGCCATGCCCCCAAACTGAGACATTGGATGGGATAGGAAATGGCCAGTAGAAGGTAAAGAGGAGGTGGGCCAAGCATAGGCCAGTCTGCTCTGTCACAATTTCAGTGACCTGGGCCTGGGCCAGGACCCAGTGGAGTGAGTGGCCCCAGTTCCCCCTACCCACCCCAGATTCCCCAATGCCTAGCTCTGGGACAGGCAGGACTAGGGAGCTACAAACATGAAAGCTGACCTAGCTGAACCCTGTTCAGGGGATCCCTGACATGTTGAACTGAAAGGGACTAGCGCAGCAGGCCCTGATCACTCGGCCTGGTAACATGACCCACTCCATGTAGTGTGAAGTGTTTGGTTATTGCCCTTCAGCTCGAGAGTGCAAGCTTATATGCACACAAGCATAATGACTGAGTCATAAGTGTGACCCTCAACGTGCAAATGAGGCTCTTAGCTATATGCTCCCTTCTTTGCATTCCTGCTATTAGGCAGGACAAACTTGGCAACCAAGCAAGAGAGTTCTTGTTGATGCAGGATCAGGTTCTGCTCTGCTCACTGTCCTGCTCCGTCACATTTTACTTTCACTTACACGTAGAACATGCCCGACTTGCACAGTCCAAGATCAAGTCCATGGAAAATACTGTAAAACCTTTGGGATCCATTTTTCCTAGAGGAATACTCTTCTGAGCCACATTGGGATGATGTTATTGCCCATAAAATCGTAGAACAGTAGGGTTAGAAGGGACCACAATGGTCATCTAGTCCAGTGGTTCTCAAAGCCGGTCCGCCGCTTGTTCAGGGAAAGCCCCTGGTGTGCCGGACCGGTTTGTTTACCTGCCATGTCTGCAGGTTCGGCCGATCGCGGCTCCCACTGGCCGCGGTTCGCCGCTCCAGGCCAATGGAGGCCGCGAGAAGCGGCATGGGCCAAGGGAGGTGCTGGCCGCCCTTCCCGGAGTCCCCATTGGCCTGGAGCAGCGAACTGCGGCCAGTGGGAGCTGCGATCGGCCGAATCTGCTGATGCGGCAGGTAAACAAACCGGTCCGGCATGCCAGGGGCTTTCCCTGAACAAGTGGAAGACTGGCTTTGAGAACCACTGATCTAGTCTAACCCTCTGCAAAGATTAAGGATTTGTTGTGTCTAAACCATCCAAGACAAATGGCTATCCAGAGGTCTTTCTGAAAACCTCAAGTGAGGAGCTTCCACAACTTCCCTAGGCAGTCTGCTCTATTGTCCTACTGTTCTTACACTTAGGAAGTTTTTCCTGAGATTTAATGTAAATCTGCTGTGCTGTAGTGTGAACCCATTACCTCTTGTTCCGCCCTCTGTGGCAAGAGCGAACTTTTCTCTCTCTCTTTTTTTTTTTAATGGCAGCCTTTCAAATATCTGAAGACTGCTATCATGTTCCCACTTAATCTCTTTTCCAAATTAAACATATCCAGTTCCTTCAGCCTTTGTTCATATGGCTTGCATTCCATGCCTTTGATCATCTCTGTTGCTTGCCTCTGGATCCTTTCCAGCTTCTCTACATCCTTTCTATACACTGATGACCAAAATTGGACACAGTACTCCAGCTGAGGCTAACCAAGTGCTGAGTAGAGTGGTAGTATCACCTTCCATGACTTACATGCTATTCCTCTGTCAATGCAACTCAAAAAGCATTTGCTTTTTTGTTTGTTTGTTTTGTTTTTGCAACAGCATAACATTGCTGACTAATATTGAAGTTGTGATCCACCACAACTCTGATTCTTCTCAGCGGTACTGCTGCCAAGCCAGTTATTCCCCCATTCTGTATTTGTGCATTTGGTTTTTCTTCCCTAAGTATAGCACCTTATATTTGTCTTTGAATTTCATTTTGTTGTCTATAACCCAGTTCTCCAATTTATCAAGATCCCTTTGAGTTTTAGCTCTATCCTCCAAAATGTTTGCAATCCTCCCTAGCTTTGTGTCATCTGCAAATTTGATCAGTATGCTCTCTATTCCTACATCCAGGTCATTAATAAAATGTTAAACAGTACCAGACCTAGAACAGATCACTGTGGAACCCCACTTGAGGCCTCCTTCCAGTCTGACATTATTCCATTAACAGTTACTTTTTTTTTTTTTGGTGGTTGTTTAACCAGTTATGTATCCTCTTAATGGTAGTTCTGCCAAGCTTGCATTTCTCCAGCTTACTTATCAGCATGTCCTGTGAGAGTGTATCAGAAGCCTTGCTGAAGTCCAGGTATATTATGTCCACTGTATTCCCCCTATCCACCAAACCAATTAGCTTGTCAAAGAACAAAATCAAGCTGGTTTGGCATGATTTGTTCGTAGTAAATCCAAGCTGTCTGATAGTAATTACCCCTTCATACTCCAGGTATTCAGAAATTGAATGTTTTATACACTGCTCTAGTAGCTTTCCAGTTATCGAGGTCAGGCTGACTGGTCTATAGTTCACCAGTTTCTCCTTTTTCAAGATGGAAACTATGTTAGCCTTTCTCGAGTCTTCTGGGACCTCTCCTGTTATCCATGAGTTTGCAAATATTATTGCCAGTGGCTCCGAGATTTCATCAGCTAATTCCTTCAGCATTGTGGGATGAATAGCATCAAGCCCTTATGACTTGAATTCATTCAAATTAGATTTCTGAAGTGGTGTTTACTTATTCTGATCTGCATACCTTCCCCTTTGTGTATGATTACTGGACTAGTTGTCCGGTCACATGTTGTTTTTTGGGAGAAGACTGAAGCAAAGTAGGCATTGAGCAGCTTTGCCTTGCTATCATCTTCTATTAACAGCTCACCATCTCCACTGAGAAATGGACCCACACTGTCCTTGATCTTTTTTTTTTTTTGTCTGACATATTTGTAGAAGCCCTAATATCATGGAATTATTTAAAAGGAAAGCCATTCTTATATGAATACTCTCCCCTTCTTTTCACTTCTCTCTGTTTGTTTTGGTGAGTTATTAGTTTGCTTTCTAAATGACCCCCAATTCAGCAGCATTTTTTTAAACCAATATAAAATTACGACCTGGCCGAGAACCTATGTGCTGAGTGTTCCAAAGTTTGATAAAGGCTTTGATAAGATTATTACTTTAACAGGAACACATGTAATGAAAATGGTGGATTGCAGCAGTAGCAGAGTACCACTAGTAGGGATCAAGAAAAGCTACATTTAGAGTTTAAAACTCTTTATCCTGCAGTTTCAGGGAAATTCCTTTGGGTAGTGCTCTGCCTCCTTAAGTAGATGGGTTTTTCCACTTACTGCATGTCATGCCTGAGCAAGCATGAGCCAGCTGATGAAACTGCAGAATTTTGTGCACCAGCATAGGTTTATGGTATTGCCTCTAAATGGGATTTCTCTCATGTACAAGTTCATTCTCTAATGCCCTCTCTTTAGTTGTTAATCTGTCCTAATGTTGATTGCATAATCAATTATATTTCTTTTATACTGTCTTATTACTGGAATGCTCCTCTCAGGACAGTAACTGTAAAAAATCTACCATACTTTGCACAGCACTGTAATTAAAGTGTGAGTAAGATTCTTTTCTTTCTCATGCCAGTTTCACCCCACCTCCCAGCTGGTTACGCGTATTACACTATAAGAGCTATGACATTCTTGGCTAGAAAAGCGAACAAATCTCAGAACAATTATTATAGAATCATAGAAGTTAGAGAAAGGGAATAGATTTACTAGGTAGGTCATCTAGTTAGTCTTTGTGCCAAGATAGTTCTCTGTACATTTTAGAGCACTTTGCTGAGTCTGATTTCAAAAGTCCCAAGAGATGGGCATCCCACCACTTCCTTTTTGGAGATTATACTACAGGCGAATACTTCTCACAATCCAGAAGTTTTTCCTGATGCTTAGTGTGAATTATTTCACAGATATATCATCTTTCATTGTGAGGAAGCAGCCTAAATTTTCCATCTCAATTTCATCCCGTTATTCCTCGTTATATCCCTCGTAGCAGCCTAAATAATCCATCTGCTGCCTCAGTGTTTATACCCTTCAGATGTTTATAGATGGTTATCATGTCTTAGTCATAGCTTTGCTGAGCTGTACCTATTTAGACTTTTGAATCTTTGTAAGTGAATCCTTCTAAGAGCTAGGCATTTTTTATTAGGCATCATGGTTTTTTTTTCCTCTTCTCTGAATTACCACCAGATTGCACCTCAGCACCAGAAAGATACTGACAGAGAACTGAATGTAGTATTCCAGGTGAAGCCTTACCAGACACAGATGTCCCATCCCCTGATCTGTAATATGATGCCTCTGCATATATATCCCAAAACTCCATTGCACCTCTTAATGGTTAACATCACTGCAATTTCACATCTAATGGGGTGTTCACCATCACCCCTAGGTCTCTTCCTACATCACTGCTTTCCAGAGACATTAGAGTTCAGATTTTACTGTGGGCTGCAAAGTTTTTAGTGAACTCAAACGTGACCTTCTGCCTGCACTATAAGACTGGGGCACCTGGACTCTGATCCTGCACCATTAAAGTCAATGGGAGCTTTGTAGTTGACTTCAGTGAGCATAGAAAAAAGCCCCTAGACTTTTCCAGATGACGACCATGGAAGCAGCTGCCCTGATGCATCACGATGCAACACCCATTGGCAGTTTATCACCACAACAAATCCATCAGATGTTTGTCAAACCAAACCTGCTCTGTTCACATTTGTTTGGTTTTCTGCTTGAACTGTTTGCCAAGACCAGACCTAAATATTCCTATCACTAGTGCACATTGTTACACTGTAATCTAGTACCAAATCTGAACTAGTTTCTAAGGACTGACTGTAGCTCATCTACACTATTTCAGTATACAATACTGTTTTACCCCACTATCCCATTTTAATATTTCAGCACGTCAGTATTGCATTTATTCTCTCTCAATGTTTCACTACAGCATTTCCCTATTCAAAGTTTCACACGACAAAGTATGCCATCTAAAACAAAGTATTTCACCAAAGGCCCTTTTAGATCTATACAATATATTAAAATATTTCAGTCCATTATTTCATTAAACGACAGTATTTCATCTTCAGTATTTCACTAAGGTATTTTATTCAGTATCTTGTATCTACAATATTTTGCTCCATTGTTTCATCTACTCTACAAAAGTTTACAAAAAGCGTAGTTGGTCTAACAGTAATTCACACTTAAGAGCTGCAATTGTATGCAAATTGTGATCACCTAAGGTCCCAATTCTCCCTCTTTCTCATGTTGAGAGTACTTTATTTGGCATTGAAGTCAGTGGGATTGCTTGCATACTAAGATGCTACTTTGTGTGAGGAAGGCTAGAGAATAAAATTCACAGTGGCTGTTGCCTTTAAGAGCCAACAGCTACTTTAAATCTGAGTGACAGTTAATTGAAGCTGAGAACAAAAGAAAGAACAAAACTAAAATGTCTCCATGACAGAGCTGGACTCTCTGCTGCCTTGCACCTTGTGTGATCTTCTACATTGGCAGAAAATGAGTGTAAAAACACAACTAAGCCAGAGAGGTAGCACTTTACATCCATTCTGCACAGGTGTAAGATTACTAGAGACAGTGTAAAGCCCTGGAGAATTAGGCCCAGTGTGCATCTGCTACTAATCTGTACTGAGCTCAAACAATAAAATGGCAGTAGAACTTTACAAACAGGGAGAGTGAAATGTAAATGTGCTGTACACAAGAAACAAACGCCACCACAGTTTCACGGCTACAAGCACCACAATAAAATAACTGTGCTTATAAGGAAATTATCTTTAATTTCAAACCTAGTTTAAATTCTAAGCTACCCAAAACTTTATACACAGTACGGCATTTACAAATAAAAATAGACACTGGGTTTTGGTGTAGGAAAATGATTTGGATCATTTCATTTGTTGTATTTTTGATTTTTACTTATTGAATTCAGACACGGAATTTAATAAAACGGGACTATGCAGGAATTTGATATCGTTTTACTCCTTTCTTAGAACAACATGTTAGTGCCTGTGGTTCAAGAAAATGGATGATGACACCCATTACTGATCCTGAGGCATGGCGAGGACGGTATTCGAATAATCCATACTAGTCAGCTTGACCTTTTACTGATTTGACGTTTACCTTCTCTGGGAAAGAAAAACAAAGGTACCTATATAATGTTGTGGTGCATTGGTCATCAAATCTCTTGCATGGCTTGGATTATTATCATATTAAAACATGCTCCCTGCCAAGCCATTAGTCTCATTAGTGTTCGGCAAAACAGAGGCAGGCCGTGACAGACCTGACTCAGGATGTGCTCAGCAGTACGCTGTAAACATCTTTGTTTTTTAAAAAATAGCTGAATAGACACCCTCTTATTTCAGCATGGTACAGCTGCAGCAGTTCTCCCGGTCCAGGCTTCTGGAGTCCATCAGCCTTCAGTGGAGGGAGTGCTGATAATACCAACCATATGGGCCAAAGGGGATCTGAAGAGGCGGATGGGCTGCAGCAAGGGAAGGGAACTGAGAAGAGAAATAAAGTAAGCTTTCTAACCCAAAGATGAGCTATCCTGATTTGCATCAGCTGAGGATCTGGCCCTCTTTTCAAATCGGCTTGGCCCTACTCCCTGTGAAGGATCCAATCTTGTAGTGTTGATTTTTTCTAAGCATCACTATAGTCTGCTAAGAAAGCAAAGTTTCAAGAATTTTGGTTCAGCGCAAACAAAGTTGAGACATTTTAAAGTTCACAAACCGTGGGTCATACAGTGGTGGCTCCACCAACTGTGTCACCATCCCCATGCCTCTCCTGTCTTAGCCTCCTGCACCCCGCTATTCTAGAACAGCAATGCCAGGAGCAGTGCAGGACCTCTCAGTGCTCTAAATGGGTAAGGGGTGATTTGATTGCAGTTTAAGTGCCTGCATGGGGAACAAATATTTACTACTGGGCTCTTCAGCCTAGCAGAGAAAGGTGTGAAATGATCCAATAGGTAAAAGTTGAAGCTAAAGAAATTCAGACTGGAAATAAAGGTGTAAATTTTTAACAGCCAGGGTAATTAACCGTTGGAAAGATTTGCCAACGGTCATGGTGGATTCTCCATCGCTGACCATTTTAAAATCGAGATCGGATGGTTTTCTAAAAGATCTGCCTGTAGGGAGCCAGGGTGGCTCCCCTCCGAACCAGAGAGTAAAGAGCCACCCTCTGGGCCTGAGTCGGCGGGGCCAGGCCAAGCTTCCGCCAGTCCCCGGAAGGGGAAGGGTGGGGCAGGAAGTACAAAGGGCGGGGCGCTCTGCCCAGTGAGGAGAGCACCAGGGAGGGAGACAGACACAGGCGGCTGGCTGCTCCCTCGCGATCCTGCTGCTGACCCAGGCGAAGTCCTGGGCAAGGAGGAGCCTTACCGGGGGGAAGGCCTGTGGCAACCAGGGCTGCCCGCAGCGGATTATCCGGAGGAACCGGGGCTGCCCGCAGCGGATTACCCGGAGGAGATGGAGGTTCCGGAGCTGCCTGCAGCGGAATACCCGGACGAGCTGGAGGGACCGGAGCGACCCGCCTGAGAGAGACCGGGTAGGAAGTAGCCCAGGGGCCCAACTACACCGTGGGGTGGGTGTGTTCGGTCAGCGGGCGCGGACTGCCCCGCTGACCCAGCGGCGGGACCTTCGCCTCCCGCCACTGTCAGGGCCCTGGAACGCAGTGGAGTTGGGTGGGCCTGCGTTCCCCTACCCCGGCGCTCCCCTGCCTGAGGGGCGCGCTATTGACTCCTTGCCGGTGCTCCCCTGCCTGAGGGGCGCGCTACTGACTCCGGCCGGCACACCTCCCCGCTAATTCCCCAACGCCCGGGAGGTGGGGCCGAGGCCTGCCACGGAGACCATTGCTCTCCATCGCCCCCAGGGGCTCGGAGGACCGACCGACACCTGTCACACTGCCCTAAGAATTATCTTATGGAAGTTGTATGGCCTCTGTTTGCAGTAGGTCAGACTATATCACCACAGTGGGCCTGTCTGGCCCTGGAATCTCTGAATTCTGCTCTCCTCTCCATCTGAACCCTCCTGCTGTGCAAGTGGAAGAGGGTGAGGGAGGAGAAGCAAGAGTGTATGAGTTTGTGTATGTCCACACAGGTGATTGTGCCAGTGTCCACTGTCCCTCTCTCCTGCCCCAGGCATGAGTTCTTGAGCTCTGCTGGAACTGTCCTTGAGCAAATCTGTAATGAATATACTTCCAAGACCAAATAAAGGAATTGTGACATTCCTTGGTAAGCTATTTTGGAAATCCTCAAGTGACATGTCCAAGAAACATGGGAAGAATTTTCAAAAAGTGGTTAAAACCTCTTGGTGTGTCTGCTCCAGGTCTCAAAAACAACCTGTCTTACACATCTGAAAATGTGCAAAACCCCTCTTCTGCTAAACACAACACCACACAAAATATTTTCAAGCACAAAGGAACATTTCAGGTATTCAAAGTGTGTGGCCCACACTGGACTGATTATAAGTAGTAGCAATAAAACACAACGTGTGTGCATGATGTGTGCATTATAAGTGGGGCTAGTAGCACTGCAATCATATTAAGGTTGCCTGACGTTTCTCATTGAGACCCTTCTTTTCCTCTGCTTATAACTTTGCCAAACTTTAAGTGGGTTGAAATTTTTCATGTTAGGCTTCTGCTTCAGGTTGAATTTGTTTGGAAATGTTCAGCTGTTTCCAAGGATGAGACTAGTGAAAAATAAGTTGTCAAAATTTAAGTTGGGCAAAGCAATCTCTTTGTTTAAAATCTCCAGCACGCTTATACTTTGGAACAGGGACTTGAAATTTAGAAGGGGGTGTGGCCTTTGTGGGGATGTGCCTTTTGCTAGCCCTGTGAAAATCTGCCCAAGTTATAAACATTACAAAAACTGGTTTGCACATGCTCAGTATATACTTAAATTTTTGCATCTAAAATCCCCAAAGATTCTGTTTACACTTAACATGCTCCACCCTAGGGCTGAGCAGGACTTTCCTTGCAGTTGCAGCTCTGGGTTACTGCAGGCCATGCTGGGGCCAGAACTGGGAACTGGAAATGAGAGCAGGGAGTCTATTGGAGCTCTGTGCCTCCAATGTTTTAGCAGTAATGTTTATTATTTGTATAATCATAGCACCTAGGAGCCCTAGTCGTGAACCAGGACCTTGTTATGCCAGGTGCTGTGCAAACACAAAAAAGAGATCGTGCCTGCCCCAGGGAGATTACAGTCTAAATCTAAAACAAGAGACAGATTATAGACTACTGGCAGGGGAGTACAAGGAAACAGTGAGACAGTATTAGTCAGCATGACAGGCCATGGTCTCTGCACACCAGCCACCTACCTGTTGCCAAGTTTTGAAGATGTCACAGCAGAGGAGAGTTTTGAGGGATTTAAAGGAGGATAAAGAGCTAGTTTTGTTTAAAGGGGAGGATAAAGGGTTAGGGATGTTTACAGAGAACTTCTCTCGAGCATGTGGGGCAGGATGGGTAAAAGCATGAAGGTGTTTGGCCCACGATGCCAGCCTCTACTGTCTGCTTTTTAAGTTTGCAAACAGAGGTAAACATGCATAGCTGCGTACTAAATAGAGCCCTCTTCCAGCTGGACCTCAGTTTGTACCTGCTGAGCCCACTCCGTCACTGGGGAAATTCCACCTGGAGCCCAGGGAAGGTAGTTTCCAGCCAGATTAATTACTGTGGGGCTTGTTTCAAGCCTTCTTAACAAAAACAGGATCAGAGCATCACACCCTCTCCCCTCAAAATCTGTACAGGGGAAGTCCCTTTCCCCAAGTTTGTCCCTCACCCTACAAGTTCATTGACCCAAAAGGTCCTGGTTGTTACTTCAAGTCGTTTGTGATAACAGGATTTCCCCCAGTGTCCTTTTTGTCTCTTGTTCCAAACTTTGGAAGGCATTGTAGCCTCTTTCCATTTCCTGCTCCTCCTTTTATGAGGATCTTTTCTCAGGTGCAGTGGCTGGGGCTAATTACCCAGCCAGCCAGCTGCAGGCCTCCAACCCCAGAGGAATGGTATCCACTTATACCTTCACAGGCAGTCTTTAATTGCATGATCACATGCTATTTTTTCCAGAGACTTTTCTGTCATAGTGCACAGGATGCTCCCAATTTGAGTGCTCTGTGGATGGAGTCGGGCAGTGCTGTGAAGGAGACTGTTGTCTATTCCTGCTTCATTTGTTACAGGAGCTGAAAGGTGTGCAATGAATGAGGTAGAGGAGTGAAGGAAGGAAAGGAATGGTCTCACAGATAAGGCAATTAAATGTTGGTTTGGGGAACTGGTTTCTATCCCTGTTTCTGCAAAGAGTTCCTATGTGATGCTAGGCAGGTCACTCAAACCAGACTTTTAGCAGATGGTCACTAGTTGTGTGCTCCTTATTTTCTGGTTCCCCAACTTGAGACTGGGAGGTCTGATCTGAAGAAGTGCTGAGCACTCACAGCTGCAACTGAAGTCAATAAGAGCTGTGCTTTGAATCTATAAAGTGCTATAATGCTAGCGTACTCTGAAAAATCAGGTCCCAGGTGTCTCAGACTGGGCACTCAAAATTAGTGGATATGTTTGAACTTAATTGCTGTGTGTCAAGGTTCCTTCCCCACTCTGAACTGTAGGGTACAGATGTGGGGACCCACATGAAAGACCCCCTAAGCTTATTTCTACCAGTTTAGGTTAAAACTTTCCCAAGGCATAAAGTCTTTGTCCTTGGATTAGGTAAAATGCTGCCACGTCCAAGTGTTTTATACAAAGAACAGGGAAAAGACCACTTGGAGTTCCTATTTCCCCAAAATATTCCCACAAGCTCTTACACTCCCTTTCCTGGGGAGGCTTGAGAATAAACAAGATGAGCACAAACCCCTTGGATTTTTAAGACCCACAAAACCCAATCAGATTCTTAAAAATCAGAACTTTATTAGAAGAACAACAACAAAAAAAGATAAGAGAACAACTCTGTAAGATCAGAATGGGAGATAATCTTACAGGGTAATCAGATTCAAAACACAGAGAATCCCTCTAGGCAAAACCTTAAGTTACAAAAAGACACAAAAACAGGAATATACATTTCCTCCAGCACAGCGAATTTACAAGCTGAAAACCTAACGCATTTTCTAGCTAGATTACTTACTAACTGTACAGGAGTTGGAGAGCTTGCATCCTTGATCCATTCCTGGCAAAGGTGTCACACAGACAGACAGACAACCTTTTCCCCCCCCTCCAGATTTGAAAGTATCTTGTCCCCTCATTGGTCATTTTGGGTCAGGTGCCAACGGGGTTACCTTAGATTCTTAACCCTTTACAGGTGAAAGGATTTTGCCTCTGGCCAGGAGGGATTTTATAGCACTGTAGACAGAAAGGTGGTTACCCTTCCCTTTATATTTATGACACTCTGTGACTCAGTCCCCCGCACTGTAAAATGGGGATAACAGTCCTCCCTTTCATAGGGGTATTGCGAAAACAAATCCACTGTTGTTTGTGAAGCTCTCAGATACGACAGTAAGGAGCGCCAGAGAAAAAAAACACAAGGAAACCTAATTCTGTCTTCAGAGCAGGCTTTGAACTGTGTGCGGCAAATCAGGGCTAGGGCCACTCTCTGAATGATAAGGATAAACAAAATGACGAGTAGCTCCTCATTCAGTGAGCACTAAATGAGTGAGGGGTTCTGTTGAAAAATAGTACACCATAATACCTATATGCTGTGACCGCAAATGAAAGGTGCCTAAGCCACCTTAATGCTGGCTTTTCCTAACCTCTGAATAGTTGACTTTGCAACCTTGATAATGGTCTTTAAATGCGGGGGGGGGGGGGTTGTGTGTGTGTGTGTGTGTATGTATGTATGTCTGCATATATATACATGCTTTCTCCAAAGCTAATCATAGTCTGGGCCAGAATCATTTTGGATTCTTCCACTCCTAGATGTACAGACTAGTTGCAGTGACAGGATTGGATTGTCAACCAGCAGCAGCCTAGTTCTTGGAATCTCCAGGGGAATCATGGATGGTCGGCAGCCATGCTATTTCAGCTAATACCACACAAGCTTTTTGTGGGAAAAGTTCAGTTTGATAGTTGAATAAACTCTGCAGGCTTATCATGAATAGTGGCTAGAAATATTAGATTATATTCCATTTTACATTTTTTCTGCTAGTGTGCACTGCCACAAGTCAACATTCAAATTATGAGACCAGTAAAGAAGGCTTTTGGAGTGCCATGCCGAATGCATCACCCAGCTTGCTTGCAAAATTACTTATCCTCATGGCTTTGTGTTTCTGTAGCACTTTTACAAGTATACACAGAGGCAAGTTTTTGTATCTGTTTGAGAGAAAAATTAACAACGTCCAGCAGAGTCAAGAACACTCAGGACCTAATTAGCTCTCTTCCACAGTGAGAGATTTCACAGAAGTAGAATTCAACCAGAAACAACTGGAATTCATTTCCTATGCAATGCAGTTGTTCCCATACCTGTTCATTCTACTGCGGACATGTTCCAGCCATGACATCTTATCAGCAGCACTATCCACAAACCCAGCCTAATTAAATGTTGTGTGGAATATTTTAGCTAAGTTCTTGTACACCTTATGAGCCAGATTGTTATATCCTTACTCTCACTGAATAGTGCCTTCCTCTGAAAATAGTCAAAAGATTGGATTAAATAATTTTAGCTCCCTGTGCACTATTGAAATGGGGGGTTGCCCATCTTCTTTAAGCGACCCAAGAAACTGGACTCCACCCAGAAGCCCCCTACTCTTACATGGCTCTGATTACCATGGTTGCCCAGGAGAATGCCAAGAAGAGACCCAGCTGCCTCGGGTAACAAACCTGAGCAGTGCTTTGACTTCATGCACCAATTTTCAACTCCACTCACTGAAGTTTGGCTCACCTGCCACCCTGTCATGAGTCATGATGGAAGGGGGGTGGATGGGCCAAACCTGGTCAGGGCAGATAAGATTAACACCACTCAGAGGCAGAAAAAGCAGCCACTGCACCCTTGCCACCAGCTGAACCCTCCTCTTCCACTCTCAGGCACCGCCTCCCCTCCCCCCCAGCAGCCGGACCGTCCTCTTCCTCTCTCAGGCCCCCCCATCATCACTGCCAGCCAGACCTTCCTCTTCTCCTTTCAGATACCCCCTCCATACACTGTCCTGAGCCTCCTCTTTAAATGTTCCCCACCACCACCACCAGTAGCCTAATCCCTTGGCCCAAGAGGCCCTACAACCACCTCCTCCCAGTAGGCTTAGCCCAGGGATCCCCCTACTATCTTCTCCCAGGAGACTCTGCCTCCTCACACCCCAGTCCCCACACCTTACTCCTCCCTGATAAGCCTCGGATCCATCCTGCTTTCTGGCACTGAGAGGAGCAGCATCCTCAGCTGCCCTGTTGGCACACTGAAGGCCCCAGCATGTGGAGTGGGACCCAGGTGCTGCACCAGCAGTGCTCCCAGTGACCATAAGACCTGTGCACCATAGTGGAAGCAGCCCTCTGTATTTCCATGTGTTCGCACACCAACGGTTGCTAGTTGCAATATGCCGGGAAGGGGAGGAGGAGTCCAAACCTGGTTGGGAGCCTTCCTGAGATCAGGGGCCCTGTGCCTATGTACAGTGTGCACACTGACAGATCTGGGCCTGAGTAGTCCCCCTGAATTCAGTCAGACTATTCACGGTGTAAGGTACTATTCAGTGTGAGTAAAGGCCTGGCCCTAGAATGGTAAATACTGTGATCTGTTTTCCTGTCACTTGTTTATGCCCTTTGTTAGCCCTGTTATTTAAACAAAAGAGGCAGGTAATACATCTCCATACCAAACTGTTTGATAACTGTTCCAGCAAAGGGTTTGTGAATAGGTCGTATTCATGTGTGATGATGAAGGATGGCAGGTAGGTGTTACAAATGTCAAACAAATGCAGCAGGCATGTTTAAAAATTATTCCTTTTAATGGGAATTCAGTGCGTGTGAAAGGTGCAGGACTGATAGCCCTGGATAATTGTGCATGGACTACAGTTCCCATAATGCACTGCTTGCCAGATCACAATATATTTGAATTCAGACTGGTCCCAGTACATAGAAGAGAGACGACCAAATGCTTAGTAGCACTGTATTTGGAGCACAAGTCACGGAACTGTGGAGAAGAATGGATGTGTTCAATAAGTCACCAGCTCTTTAAGATGTAGTGTTACTTTCTTGCTAAACTGTTTTAGTTGCTCATATCAGGAAACTGCAGAAGTTAAAAATAATGGTATAAAATATTTCCACAGTAGGTAATGTACACCCTTTCTCTTTTTATTTTCAGTACCGAAAATTGTACCAAACTGGAACAATAGGGTACATAACAGGAATGAAAGGAGACAGCCTGCTGGTTAGGTCTATGTCAAACTCACTGGTTTTGACGTGCAAGTCTTTCCCTCCATTTTACTTCATGGTGCTCTGAATCCCTTGTTTCAGTTTCTAATGAACCTGAAAACTCCAAATAAGTCTTCAGCTACAAATAAGTCTTCATAGTTTCCATCTGAAACCATTACCCAGTTCAGACTTACTTGAATCTTGGCCCACACTCCCCTAGTAGCGTGCTAGAGACCTGGAAACATTGTGCAGTGAAAGCGAACGAAACAGCAAGGTCTAGGAATACCACACTTTTTGGAGCCATCTAAGAGTTTGACAAGCTAAACATCCTTTTGTTATCTGATCCATTGCTTTTAGTGCCTTCTTTCTCCATGTGACAAGCACTGATCCATGACTAATCCTTCTTCAGTTCTTCTGCTTCATCACATGTAGTCATGGTTGCTACTTTGATTCACCTCTGTTTTGTTTTGATCTTTCTTCCCCTCATTCACCGACCCCCAACATCAGTCAGGAAACATTCTACAGAACTTAATAGCAAACTAGACTCTTAAGGTATTTTCTTGTGTTGTATCTGATTTCCTTTGAAAGGAATATACCAAATTCATTTTTAAAATCGTCCATTTTTCCCTCTTAGTGCTTTAGCCCAAGATAAAGCAATTATTAGTAACAGAGAGACTCACTTTGGAACGTTTCCTTGAACACACAGGGAAATACATTGCATACACATTAATATGAATTTCATCTCCAAGCCATTAACTCCCAGGCCAACCTCCAGCTTCCCTCAGGGTGGGGAGCCTTGGAAGCTAATTAGTGAATGCACATAAGCTTCAGTCCTGAAGGAGATTGTTCATTTCATTACTTGTGCTGTGCTGAATATGGGAGGATACTGCTGGGTGATAAAATGCACAGAAGCAGAAGATGCACATGGCAAAAGAAAAAAAGCTTAAAGAATGCTCAGCCACCATACAATGATGCCATCCCGCAGTCATATGTTATAAAACTTTAGTCAGCCCAGAGCTGAATATATTTTAGAAACAACCACCAAACTGGATAATACGTAACAGACTTAAATGCCTCTGGCGTTCTAGAGGGTTTTTGCTACCAGCTGTCCATTGGCTCTGAGCCTAATGACTACAGTATATTGAAAAACTATGCCTGTCATGTCCCAATAATCCAGGTAATAGAATATCATTATTTAAACCTTTTCTTTTTCCTGCAAATGCAGTTTCAAAAACATTTTGTGTTGTCATAAAAAGTCATACATTTTAATTCCTTTTTCAAACTGATACCCTTCTAATCGCTAATTATTTTGGTTGCTTATTTTTGAGTCTTTTAAAAGGCATCACACTCTTTTCTCTAAGATCTGTATATTACATTTAACTATTTTTCCCTCCTTCTGTATTTTATTCTTCCTAATATAATTTTTATTGCTTTAATCTTTTTTTCTACATGGTCCCTAAGCAGTAGGGACTGAGCAACACACAATATTCCAGATGTGATTGCAACAGAGTGATGAGGAATGGCACTATTACGTTTCTTGTCCTACATATGATCCTTTACCTATCCATTCAAAAAAATCATTGGTAAGACTTGTCTTTAGTTTTAAAAGGGTAATTTACAACATGTATCCATCCTTTAAACATGAGAAATAAGAATGGATATTCCTCTTAACTTTACACGTGGGATAAGTACAATTTTTTTCTTTCTATTAAAAATATTTTTTCCTTTTGGAAAGTAAGTTTATTTTTTACTATTAGGTATTTGTGTGCCTTATGACACACAAGGCAACCCAGTCTTTCCACCTCTGTCTATCTAATGCCACATTTTTGCTTATAGTATGTTTCCATGACAGCAGCATCTCTCTCAATGGTTTTCTTAAATGTCATCTGGTGTCCTCCTCTTTTTCTTCTTCCAGCTGGTGGTTTCCAGTCAAGGGCTTGTCTCAGAATACAGTTTTTTGATATCCGTACATGTCCAAACAATTGTCTTCTTTCCTGAATCATTGTCTGTACATTCTGCTGGCCAGCCCTTTCAGGGGGATTACTTTGTCCCACCAGCTGATACCAAGTATTCTTCACAAGCAACTCTGATGGAATGGATTACGTTTCCTGTTGTGGGTTTCTAGCATTTGCCCAGTTTCAGATGCATAGAACAATGTAGGTATCACAAATGGCATTGTGTATAATTTTATCTTGTTTCTTATGTGTAACTCCATATTTTTCCAGATATTGCCAGTCTCAAAAAGGCTCCACTTGCCTTCCCAATTCTTTCTTGTACCACTTTATGGAGTTGGCCATCAGCACCAATTGTGCTTCCAAGATATACAAACTCACTAAGCATGCCATATTCTTCACTATCGACCACATATGCACCATCAATGCTGACTCCTTTTTCAACAATCATGATTTCCATTTTCTTTTGGCTGATTCTTGATCCTACTTTGGCGGCCTCACATTTGATGTTGATAGTGGCGTTGTTCATAGTATCATCTGTGTCCACCAGAACAATGTCATCTGCAAAGTTAAGATCTTGATGTTTTTCTCTACTCCACATAATTCCTGTATTTTCTTTTGATGTTACTTTTGTATCATGTAATCTATCACAATGCAGAAGAAAAAAGATAAGATGCATCCCAGTTGCACTTCTATGATATCAAACCAGTCAGTCTTTCCACTTTCTGTTCTTAAACAGCATTTTTCAACCATCATACAGCATCTGAACCAGTGACACTATCTTCCTAGGAAGCCCGTGTTGTTGCAAGATCTTCCATAGCAACAGTCTATTAATGCAGTTAAAAGCTTTGATGAAATGTATAAAGTTCAAGACTAATCTTCTCTCGTAAGCAAGCCTTTCCTCAGTCAATTGACTCAGGGTAAAGATGTGATGTATACATAATGTCTAAATCCTGCTTGCTCAGTACACAGTTTCTTTGGTAATTTACAGATTATACCTTTCTTCCATTCCTCAGGGAAAAATTATTTCTCCCAAACTATATTGCAAAGTTTATGTATTTCATGTTCTACCACTTCCTCCCCACCTTCAAGAGTTTCAGCAGTGATCTTATCTTGACCATGTGCTTTGCCATTTTTAGCAGCTTAATGGCTTCCTCTATTTCTGCTTTCTTTATCACCTTCTTCACATTCATTGATTGCAATTGTTGGCTCAGGTTGACTGAGCACTTCATTAAAACATTCTCACCATAATTCCTTTTGTTCTGCTTCCCTTGTTAAGAATCTTCCATCTTCTGCTTTTATGATACCACGGTGACTCTGAAATTGTGATAATCGCTTACACACCTGGAATAATTTGAGTCACTTCTCACTGATGCTTCTTTGGCTTCTCTTGCTTTTTTTTTTTTTTTTTTTTGTCAAGCCATTCTCTCTTATCCTTCCCATACAACTTCTTTACTTCTTTATCTTTCTCTACAAACTGCCATTGCAGCATGTGGTGTTCTTCTTGTCATGTGACATGTGTGTTTCCTCTAAGCTGTGCATGTGTGCGCATGCACACAGATCCTAAACCCCGCGCACATGACAAAACACTGTGCACACAAAAATTTGCACAGAAGAAATTTTTTTTGTGCACACAGCCTGTCAAAAATTAGAGGGAACATTGTATGAGGTTGGAGTTCCTTGTTTTAATACAGAACAGGAATAGCAGAAGAAAAGACAGAGCCAGCTTCCCCCACAACCCTGTCCCTTACCTAGCAGGAACAACTTTAGGTGTGAAAAAACAGTTCCGCTCCCATAACCATTCTCTCCCTTGCTGATATTAAGTAAGAAATATAGTACTGATCTTTAAAAAGGGAAACAAAGATGACTGAGCTAACTTTGATACTTGGAAAGATACTGGGACAAACTCTTAAACACCCATTTGTAAGCACCTAGAGGATAGTAGGGTGATAAGGAATAGCCAACATGGATTTGTCAAGAACAAATCATGCCCAACCAACCTAATTTCCTTCTTTTGGCCTAATGGATAGATGTGAAGCAGTAGACATGATATATCTTGATTTTAATAAGGATTGTGTCACATTCCTATATGGCATTCTCTTAAGCAAACTAGATAAATGGGGTCTTGATTAAATTATAATAACGTGGTGTGATGGGTTATACAAACCCCACATTGAAAGGAAGGGGTTAAGGAACTGCTCTGGGATGAGGCCGCCCTGCCCCTTCACCTACAAAGCCTGCCCAGGCTGGAGGAGGAGCTTAGAAAAGGAAACAGAGTATCTCATTGGCAGGCAGACAATGGCAGTGAGCTGCCCTGCACCCTGAGCTGCTGAGAAGGAGCACCACAGGAGCTCTTGCTCTCTGAGGCCTGGCTATAGGGACCTGACCAAGCCTACAAAGGAGGAACCTGTGGCTTCCTGAAGGTAGAGGCTGTATCTTTGTGTTTTAGTTATTTACTTTACCCTGTGCAAATAGAAGGGACTGGTATGATGTGGTCGTGGGAGTCAGCTTCTTAGCACCCCAAGGAACAGGACTTAGCTGCCATTGGACCCTGGATCAGACCCCAGTGGAGGGGTTGGGCCCAGGCTCCCTGCTATCCTCTCAAGAGGGAAAATGATGGAAGTCTATCCCTTGGCAGGGAACCTAGTTGGGGGAATACCCTCTTAGTAAAAGTGTCCGGACCACAAGACCCCAACCCCAGGAGGAAGCCCTGAATCTCTTGTTGAATCCTGAAGACTTTCCGGTTGCTGGACTCTTATATATACCCTAAAAGGAGTGGATTTGAAAGTGTGATCTGGCCATAGGGTTAAGTCACTGAAAGGACAGACCACGGTAGGGTGGAGCTGTAGGGGAACACCCAGAAGGAAGACAAGCTGCCACACCTCCGTCTGACCACTAAGCAGCACTGGGGGTAAGTGTCCTCCATCACAGGTGGGTGCAGAACTGGTTGAAAGACTGTATTCAAAGAATACTTATCAGTGGTTCACTGTCTAGCTGAGAGGATGTGTCTAGTGAGGTCCAGTCCTAAGTCCAGTGTAATTCAACATTTTAATTAATTAGTTGGATAATGGAGTGGAGAATATGCTTATAAAATTTGCAAATGACACCAAGCTGGCAGGGGTTGCAAACACTTTGGAGGACAGGATTAGAATTAAAATGGACCTTGAGAAATTAGAGAATTGGTCTGAAATCAACAAGATGAAATTCAATAAAGACAAGTGCAAACTACTACACTTAGGAAGGAAAAATCAAATGCACAATTACAAAATGGGGATTAATTGGCTAGGCAATAATATTACAGAAGAGGATCAAAGGGTGATAATGGATCACAAATCTAATGAGAGTCAACAATAGGATGCAGTTGCAAAAAAGACTAATATTATTCTGGGGTATATTAACAGGAATGTCGTATGCAAGGCATGGGGGGGAAATTGTCCTGCTCTATTCTCCACTGGTAAGGCCTCAGCTGGAGTAGTGTGTCTGGTTCTGGGCATCACACTTAAGGAAAGATGTGGACAAATTAGAGAGTCCAGAGAGCAGCAACAAAAATGATAAAAAATTAAGAGAACCTGACTTATGAGGAAAGGTAAAAAAGCTGGACATGTTTCATCTTGAAAAAAGAAGACGGGGGGGGGGGGGGCGGGGAGGACCTTATAACAGTTCTTAACGTATTTGAAGACTGTTTTCAAGAGGATTGTTCTCCATGTCCACCAAAGGTGGAACAAGAAGTAATGGGTTTAATCTGCAGCAAGGGAGATTTGTTAGCTATTAGGAAAAGCTTTCTAACTATAAGGGTAGTTAAGCTCTGGAATGGGCTTCCAAGGGAGGTTATTGAATCCTTATCACTGGAGGTTTTTAAGAACAGGTTGGACAAACGCCTGTTGGGGATGGTCTAGGTTTACTTCGTCTTGCCTCAGTTCAAGGGGCTGGACTTGATGACCTCTCAAGATCCTTTCCTGCCCTACATTACTATGATTCTATGCGAATTGCAGTGATGAGGACACAAGAAATGGACTGAAACCACCTCCTTGCTTCATGTAGCACTGCCAGATAACCATCAACATGTTAATGTTAACAATTTTATACTGTACCAATCAAGGCTATAAATGAACCGGTGACCTAAATGTGAATAGCTCTGTAACCCATTACTAACCTCCTGTGCATTCAGTCCTTTTTATATACTACTTTTTTCTGTTTTCAAAATGACTGTATCTATTATACACACCTTTGCATTTTGCTGTGGCCTCATAATATTTGGAAGGTGGCTAATAAAGGATTTCTCTCAGACCTTTGCAGACTAGTAATCTTTCACCTAGAAAAAACAACATGGAGAAATGTTCTAAATGCAGCAATTAGAAATAAATTATTCAAATGCAGTCATATTTGTATGGTGGTGTGACTTCTGCTCCTCCTGGGACTTCTTAAAGAAACCTGAAAATAACAAAAGGTGTAGTATGCAAAGTAACAAAAGGCTGAAAAACTGTTCAGTAGTGAGATGAAAAAAATAGGCTCCTAGATTAACTTGCTCTTTGAAACCTTTTTCTAGCTGTAAATATACCCAATAGCATGAGGTTAGTGGACCTTACTCTTACTGGCACTAAATGAGTTAGAGCACATCAGGAAACCACAGTAACATTCAAAACATAGGCATGTCATAGAATCATAGAAATGTAGTGCTGGAAGGGACCTTGAAAATAATCAAATCCAGCCCCTTGACTAGTGACAGGACCACGTAAACCTAGAATATTGTATGTCAATACAAACTGGCCACTAATCACTACAAGACACGTCCTTCTTTTTTAATCAGACTATGTGGGAGTTTAGTTTGCTACATGCACTAGGGGAATGACCAATCATGTCTCAGTTACATGTGTATTTATATTTAGTCAGAGATACACACATTTTATCTCTCTATATTTATATACAACTCTATGCATATACTCAAATATTAATAGCTTGTTTACTAGCTGGCAATCACTCCTGCATGTTTGTCAGTATTTAACTAATACCCCAGCATGGTGTTAGGTGGCATTGTACCCTCAGGTTGTTTAAACCATGGACCTGGGTAAGTGAAAATCACTGGGAGTTTCGCTTTATTAAGGAAGATGAGTAAGGACTGCAAGACGTGGCACCATTATTGTAATGTATCCTCCCTCTCCCTTGCAAGCCAGCTATGTTAGGAAATGTGGCACTTGTTGCAATGGCTGGTCTGTCAACTGCACTGTTGTGGGCAAATTCCAGTTTCGGTCATTACATTCTCTCTACCTCAGGGACAGGATGCAGTTGTCCTTTAGACAGGTGCCTGTAGGAAAGCACAAAGAGCCGCCTCCTCTCTTTACATTCCCTATACAAGGCCCAGTTAAAATGGCAGAGCTGGGCACATGCTAAGGGAGGGAGTCAAGATGCACCTTCCTGAAGACTGATGCAGCCTGCACAGTACCTGAAACACTGGGGCCTCTGAGGGAGCAAATAAACCTCCTGAAACTCCCTTTGGACCAATGGAGCTCAACACTGCCTGCTTCTCATCAAGCTAGTGTGAGTATAAAGAGAAGGTAACAACAGCAGAGGTGTGGCTGAGCCATGCCAAGTACATACCTACAGGTATGAGGCAGGTTTGTACTCTGCATGGCTCAGCCATACCTCATACTACCACAGCTACACTGCTATTTATACGTACACCAACTCAATGACAGCTCGCGTGAGTGTATTTATACAAGCAAGGGAATCGCTCCTACCTCACAGTGTAGCCATAGCCTCAGTGGTTCAGTGCAACAATTTGGCTATAAATTCCCCAACAGTTTCATTTGGATTTGGTTTCATTTTTCCTTTCCAGGCCTAGTATGATGTAGTGTTGCTGTGCACTGTTAAAACAGCTTCATATTCTGACCTAGGACGTGTGTAATGAATCCATGTGCTGCAGACAACAGACACAAAGTATTAGACAAATCACAAACATCTTGGGATAGGAAGCCATGAGTAGAACACATTGTTTTAGCTCATAAAACACAAGCATCTTTCAGGGCAGCCCCAGGATATCTCCTATAACTAGGGTTGCCAGCTATCCGGTTTTGACCAGAATACCTGGTCGAAAAGGGACCCTGGTGGCTCCGGTCAGCACTGCTGACAGGGCCATTAAAAGTCCGGTTGGCTGCCCACAGGAGGGCAGGCAGGCTACCTGCCCAGTTCTGCGTGGCTCCCAGGAAGCTGCTGGCATCTCCCTCTGGCTCCTAAGCACAGGGGCGACCACAGGGGCTCCACATGCATCAGGATTTTCCACAAGCCTTCCATAATGAAATATGGAAGGGACACAATTCTGTGCTGATGTAAACCCAATGCCATCACCGGGCGTGTGTGAGGTGTAAAGTCAGTGCAGAATTTGTCTAATCACTGCAACCACATTTTAAAAGAAAAATCTATTAAATGAAACAAATGGGAATTTTGTTTGTGCTTTTTCATTTTCTGTAACTGCCTCAGTGTCTGTGAAGCTGTTTAAGCCCCAATTCATACTGCACATGAGAGTAGTATAATCTCCCAGGTAAAATACTGACTGTGATTTGTTCCTTGAGTGCGAAGAATAAGGGGACAATTAGGTTTTAACATATTATCATAGAATATTTGGATTTAGTAGTAAAATTAACCTTGAGCCAAGGACCTGCTAGGTGGATTGGGATTTATCTTGCTTTTTAACAGCAAGACCTAACAAATGATGTTCTCTTGGACCATAGTATCATTTATGTTCCAAAGTCTGGAATACACATGTGTAGCTTCAAGTAGGGCCTGCCCTTGGTATGTTACTGCTTAAAAGAAAATCTCCATATTCAGGTCCCTTAATATTTTTGAATAGTTTTTAATTAAAAATTCAAATTATTATTTTCTGATGAATGACTGCACAGTGATAGACAGCTGCAGGTGTTTGCAATTGGCTGTGCTTCAGTATGTCTGTATTATCTGTAATTAGAGCGGGGCTAAAACCTGAGCTGATTTTTCCCCCCAAAGTTTGTGTGTGTTCAGATTGGAGGGTTTGTTTTGACTCCTTATGGAGTGGCTAATAGCAGAGTTCAGATCTACATGTGGACTTCCGCAACGTTTGGCGGTATTTTGGTCCGATTCAGCATCGTATATAGGTATGTACTTAAATTCATCCCTGTGGAGCACAACACTTCAGTTTGATTTAAGAATGTGCTTAAAATTAATGGGATTTAAGCCTATACTTAAAGGTAAGTACTTAAATCATGTGCTGACCTATGACTTAGCTCTGTGGTTCTGATTAGGCCCATCTGTATGTGGAGTAATATAAATAAAAGTAATTATAAACCACAAAAAATTAAGAATTTATCATCAGGATTTTATAAAATCGCTAGAACCTTTTAGCCTTCTTGTTCTTTATGTGAATTCACCAGAGCTGCTCCCAGCAATGAAATTCATGGACCCCTAACAGTGGATGAGGCAAAAATTGCTTGTCACAGAAGTAAGAGGTAGAACTTCTGTAATTTTGAATGTCTAGGTGCCATGAAAGTGGAAGAAACCCAAATCACTCTAGCGACAATGATTAGAATAAGGCTGGAAACTAGTACAATTGAAAGTTTGCAGATGACACTAAAGTGGGAGGAGTGGTAGATACGCTGGAGGGTAGGAATAGGATACAGAGGGACCTAGACAAATTGGAGGATTGGGCCAAAAGAAATCTGATGAGTTTCAACAAGGACAAGTGCAGAGTCCTGCACTTAGGATGGAAGAATCCAATGCACCGCTACAGACTAGGGACCGAATGGCTAGGCAGCAGTTCTGCAGAAAAGGACCTAGGGGTTACAGTGGACGAGAAGCTGGATATGAGTCAACAGTGTGCCCTTGTAGCCAAGAAGGCCAATGGCATTTTGGGATGTATAAGTAGGGGCATTGCCAGCAGATCGAGGGACGTGATCGTTCCCCTCTATTCGACATTCGTGAGGCCTCATCTGGAGTACTGTGTCCAATTTTGGGCCCCACACTACAAGAAGGATGTGGAAAAATTGGAGCGAGTCCAGTGGAGGGCAACAAAAATGATTAGGGGACTGGAACACATGACTTATGAGGAGAGGCTGAGGGAACTGGGATTGTTTAGTCTCCGGAAGAGAAGAATGAGAGGAGATTTGATAGCTGCTTTCAACTACCTGAAAGGTGGTTCCAAAGAAGATGGATCTAGACTATTCTCAGTGGTAGCGGATGACAGGACAAGGAGTAATGGTCTCAAGTTACAGTGGGGGAGATCTAGGTTGGATATTAGGCAAAACTTTTTCACTAGGAGGGTGGTGAAACACTGGAATGCGTTACCTAGGGAGGTGGTGGAATCTCCTTCCTTAGGAGTTTTTAAGGTCAGGCTTGACAAAGCCCTGGCTGGGATGATTTAATTGGGGATTGGTCCTGCTTTGAGCAGGGGGTTGGACTAGATGACCTCCTGAGGTCCCTTCCAACCCTGATATTCTATGATTCTATGATTCTGTGGAACCTACTATAATCTCCTAATTACATTCCTATTTGTGGTTCTCTCTACATGCCATTGGATGCCTTAATCGCTTCGATTGGTCAGTCCATCATCAGCCCTCACAGAGGGGGTGCCAATCACAACACGTCATTCATGTTGTTCTAGCCCGGGGTGGGCAAACTTTTTGGCCTGAGCGCCACATTGGGGTTCCAAAACTGTATGGAGAGCTGGGTAGGAAAGGCTGTGCCTCCCCGAAACAGTCTGGTCCCCAGCCCCTATCTGCCCCCTCACTGCCCCCCTCAGAACCTCCCACCCATCCAACCCCCCCTGCTCCTTGTCCCCTGACTGCCCCCTCCTGGGACCCCCCCACCCCTAACCGCCCCCCTGGAACCCTCACCCGCTATCCAACCCCCCCTGCTCCCTGTCCCCTGACTGCCCCACCCCTATCCACATCACCAGCCCCTGACAGGCCCCCCGGGACTCCCATACCTATCCAACCCCCCCTGTTCCCCATCCCCTGACCGTCCCCCCCCCGACCCTCTACTCCATCCAACCGCCCCCTGCTCCCTGTCCCCTGACTGCCCCCCGGCACCCCCTGCCCCTTATCCAACCCTCCCACTCCCCTCTCCCTTACCATGCCACTCAGAGCAGCATGTCTGGCAGCCATGCTGCCCGGACGGAACCAGCCATGAGGTGCGCTGCCTGGCAGGAGCTTGCAGCCCCGCCACCCACAGCGCTGGCAGCATGGCGAGCTGAGGCTGTGGGGGGATAGTGGGGGAGGGGCTGGGGGCGTAGCTTCCCTGGGCTGGAGCTCAAGGGCCAGGCGGGCCGGTCCCGCGGGCCGGATGTGGCCCATGGGCTGTAGTCTGCCCACCTCTGTTTTAGCCGGTTCTTCAGCCACCCGCTGGCCAGGCTGTCAGTGGCACCGGAACCTGATCAGCATAGCACACCATAGCCCAGTACTCCTGAGCAATCCGCCAGCCTCAGCCTCCCAAGTAGCTGGGATTACAGGCGTGCGCCACCCGACTAGCTGCCTTAATAGAATTAGAATAATAATAAATAATAAACCCCTTTGTTTAAGATGGCATGGGATGTATAAAACCCACACTGGCTGAGAAGGGGTTAACCGAAGCCTGAGACCTCTGTTAGCTCCACCTTGTTACACCTGAAGTGTATATCAGGCTCAGGGAGGAATTAAAAGGAAGTAGTTCAGAGCAGTTGGAGGATGGAGACCAAGGAGGGAGGTGGTGTGGAGTTCCCACTCTGTGGGAAGGGCCTGATAGGACCCAGGCAGAGAAAGAATTGTAGGAAGGCTACAGGAGTGGCATTAACTTCTGTCGTGGAACTTTAACATGGAGCAACACTCCAGGGGAGCAGCAATGTGGGTCAGCTTTCTGTAGAAGAGTGAAGAACTGAGGAGAACCTAAATTGGATTAAAGGCTCAAGCCCACGATGGGGGGAAGTTGCTTTGTTTGTATATTGTCTGTTGTTGGGGTTGGCTGAAGGACTCCAGGGAGATGCCCTAGAGCTGTTGCTCTGGAAGAAGAGTGAGACTGAAAAGGAGCCCAGGAAGGGCAGAAGATGTTGTTTTGGTTGTGATTATTTTGTTGCACATTACTGGTTTGGGACACTGATACTCTGGCATGGGTAGAACTACAGTGTGACCATGCTGGAAGGCCAAGTCACCACCATCGTAGACCACTGAAGTCCCGAGCATGAGAGGGGCAGAGCTGCTGAAATATTGTGTCATGCCACAAGGGGACACTCTGGAATAGTGAGACTTTGACTCAGCGCTTCTCATCCAGGAGATTTCAAGACATTCAACAAGTTGTACAGACATGGCTCTATTCATTTGCCACTGAAATGCAGCCACTTCTGCGGTAAAGTTTAGCAGCTCTTTTTAGCCCTAAAGTATATATCTAAAAGTCTGCTTAACTCTCCTTTTGCATGATGAGGTCTCTAGTGAGTCAGAACTACCCCTCTTCCTCTTTCCTCCCGTGCCTTCTTAAAGTAATTTTCAATTCTTTCAGAGTATTTGCTTTTGAAAGGAGACTGTGTTAATGCTGAACATGTTGTTCTGAACTCCAGCAAATTAATCTGCCATTAATTCTTTGCTGCCCAGAGACAGGGAAGATGCCAGACTGTCCAGAGTTTTATAGGTTCCTCATACCTGGAGGTGACATGACAATCTTTCTCATCATTTGACAACAAATATAAAAATATTTGTCTGGAGACAAAAGTCACCACTATAAAGATTGCACAGCATGCTGCAAGATTTAGGCCACTTAGACTTATTTTATTATAGTGTCTTAGAGAGGAACGTTCCTTTGTAAACAGCCCTTGTCTTTGGAAAAGACCTTTCTCTACTCCTATAATTTTTTTTGTGCATCGATGACAGAGTAGGCATTAAATCTGGGCAGAGATAATGCCAGGTGATAAATTCTTTCACTCCTGACCTCATAAATCAATTGGCACCACTACACATTGCTTGGTGTAACAGTATGCCATTTTTAATTTGTTACTACTGCAGTGCAAACTAATTTTAGCACCTTAATGCCTGCTCTTTACTGCAGTTTGCAAAGCAACTTCACTAAAACACTACAATGCGCTATATTTATTGGGCTTATACCAACAACTGACAACATGAAAATCACAATTGATGCCAGTATTAGTGTTGCTGCATCCTGGTGACGGCAAAAAAACAATTGCATTTTTAGTATGATTTTTTATCAACTCATAGAATTCTGTTAGTAACTCACTGGATCATCAAAAGGCCCTTATTCAGAAACATGGGACAGACATGGGGAATTCCCAGTGTTTATAGATCCCACTTTACTCAAGCTAAGAAAGTCTGATTCTCAACAAACATATTTATAGGTAGGATTGCTGCAAGTCTGGATGGTCATCTTCTTCAGAGTAGTCTGTTGGTGCAATTTTGGGGGGAAGAAACCTATGTAGGCATCGCCTCATAGAGTTCTTCCCATGTTGTTCCATCAGAGTTGGGAGGGCTGCTTGTACAGGGAATTAGAGGAAGAGTGGGGGAGCTTCTCCTCTACAGAAGAGGCATATCCTGAACTTGGTGCATCTCTGAGGAATCCAGCTACTTCCCTTTAGAACCCATATGCCTCCACACTAGTTTTGGCCCCTCGCAAGCCCCGGAGCTGCTCTACCAGAGATTCTTTGACTGGCCTGAGACCCCTAGTAGTGCTCTGTAGAAAAAACAACACAAACGTCTGGGGAAGATGATCCAGATGTTCATGTTGTCTTTTCTACAGAGCAATGAGCTTAGGAGTCTGCTGCAAAGGGGACTGTTTTCTGAAATTGATGACCAGCAACAGAAAAGAGAACCAGAGAGGAGACTATAATACAAGTACAGTCCTGCAGTCCTTAAGAACATAAGGACGGCCATACTGGGTCAGACCAATGGTCCCTCTAGCCTAGTATCCTGTCTTCCAGCAGCGGTCAATGCCAGGTGCTTCAGAGGGAATTAACAGAGCAGGCATCCACCCCATCATCCTCCCATCTTCTGGCAATCAGAGACTATCGACATCCAGAGTATGGGATTACATCCCTTCCTGAATAGGTTATAGCCATTGCTTTTAACATTCCAATCATATGAATAGTCCACCAACTAGATCAAATTTATGCTCATAAATGAGCAATTCCAATTCCTCTTGTTTGTTACCCAGGCTCCTCACATTGGTATATAGACATCTGAAGAATTTCTTCTCTTCATGTCTTTTGGTTCTTTTTGATTCATTTTGTTATCAACATCTTGATTTTTGTGCTAATTGAGTGCTCATAATTTCCTTCTTTTTACCATGTCCATGATATCTTTACAGACTCTGCAACATAGAGGTGGGGTTGAGCTACATTCTATGCAGGATGGTGCAAGGGAGGAAAAAGGTATTTTTAAGCTACATTTTGCATCCCTTGTAGTCAGAGCCCAGCTGGAGGCCTGCCAATCCCTGGTACAGTTTAGAGCAGCTTGCTCAGGCTATACCCCCTCCATCATCTGCTAGAAGACCAGTTATAGTGATGAAAGCAAAGATCACTCCTTTACTTCTCTGCTAAGACTGCCATCAAGAGTGCTACTGACAGTCAACATTCAATGATTTTTCTGATATAAATTTGTTTCCACAAGGAAATAGACACCAAACATTCTGACAATTTAGTAAATGTCTGTCTGTATCTACATCAAACTACAATCTCCATTTTGATTTATAAACATCATTTTGAGTGTGAGACTGTCCTGTGCCTTCCCTGTTGCCTTTTGCCTCTACGTTGGACTGAAATGTCAAGAGGTGTTGAGACAGTGCAAACAATGTGAAGTAATAAAGGGTCATTAACACTGCATGACTTTGCAGAACCACTTTATCTAGCCTGGACTTCAGTTAGGTGGTAACCAAGCAACAGATCACCTGATGGGGGACCTTGACCACCTGATGGAGGGGGGTTGAGGCTTACCAGGAGGGTCACATGATGGAGGACATTGGAAGTTATGAAAGGAAAAAAGTCTGCTCTTAGTAGCTGATTCTCTAACCCAAAGAAGAAGGCAAGACTGAGCAGGAGGAAGGAAGGAGTAATGGGATCCAGGAAAGGGGATCTGAGACCCCTGAAAGCACTGACCAAAACCCAAAGAACAGTCAAAAATGGTGAGGACTCTGAGGGAGGAAACTGCATACAGGTGTTTATTATTTTGCCTAGATCTGTGTATCTCTTGTGTTTTGTGTATGTGTAAAGCATTTTTGGTTTAGAAATCCCTTTGGAAAGGGGGGTACATGTGTTACTTCAATTATCACGTATCCCTCAAGGGATAAACTTTAAACTGGAGTACCCCTAAGAGTAGAGCTCTGGAGGGTTATGCGGTGCTGTAGACCTCTGGGGTCAGCAATGGTCCTGGGGCCCAGGGCAGCTGGACTCATTCCCTAGAAGTGGTACCAGCTGGAGAATGTGCCCGAGATGCCAGAGCTAGAGACTCTGACTGGAGTCTGCCCGGACCCAGGGGATCTTAGAAGCACATGGATCCAAGTGGAGCTGTCTGGCAAGCATTCTTGACAAGAGGTCAGCCAGGACTGTGACAGCTGGATTCATTTCATTTCAAATTCATTTCATATGGCTGTCTCTCTGAGGGTAACAATTTACTGTCAATAACAAGCTGGACTGGATTTGCAGATGCCTACTTTTCTGGATGGTGCTCTTCAAGTTGAAATAGCTTCCTTTACAGCAGGTACACCAATATATATGCTCACCCTCAAATCCTTCCATAAAATATCTTAGAATATCAGCACACATTGCATGGTCTTCTGCACTTCTTTTGCAAAGCTCTTTTCAAAACATTTATCTAGTCTAATCTTCTTACTTCCTTATGCAAATGATTTCAACTGTTTGCAGCCAGGTACTTAAGGTTTTATCTCCTAAGGCTTCTTACATCTGGCTTAAATAAAAGTCTGCTCACTGAGTGGTCATAGCTAATGTACACTTTTCCTCTGTTGCATCAACTTTCCTAATTACGACTCTGGATTTTCCAACAATAAATAACCAGTGGAGGCCAATTTGGAACTCTTAACTATACTGCAAGACTGAAAATCTGGATTCAGTTCTTGGTCAAATGGCTGGGAGAGTTATGTGCCTGGTCTCTGGAGGGAGGGAAGGCCTTGCATGGCTCAAAAGCAATCTTTCTTGTCCAGTCAAATAGAAGTATTGGTGGGATCCAGTGGGAGTAGAACCACACAGAACAAAAAAATTAATGCTTGTAATGTGGGACTTTTGAGAGCGCAGAGTGGAAAGGAAATAGGGATCCTCACATCTCCAACTGAGGCATAGATAATCATATTTAAAGAGTTGAATTAACCAGTTAGATGACTAAATATCTTGGTCATAAGATTTCCTGAGGGAGGAATAAGAGTGGGCTTGAAGGCTTGGGACTGGGGTTATATTCCTGGTTCTCCCACAGATTCCATTGTGGGAAGGGGAGGTTGAGGAAGTAATTTGGTCCATAATTTTCATAAGTGACCACTCTGGGCCTGATTGTTCAGAAGTTTTTAGCACCTATGCAACTCTGTTTTGGAGTCAGTGGGATCTGTGGGTGCGGAGCACAGCTGAAAACCAGACCCTATGTGTGTCAAGTTGAGCACTCAAAATCAGCTTACGGAAAATTTGCCTTCACCTCATGTTTCAATTTTTCAAGCTGTAAAATCGGGATAATGATGCTTTCCCTCGCAATACACTTGTGAAGTAGATAAATTCATTAATGAGCATGACATATTCTGATAGTATGGTGCTGAGTGACCTAGCAATGCTTATAAAATAAATATAGCATTGTCACTGAAAAACTGTCATGTGAAAATGGTTTGTGTGAAGCCAGGGAGATGGTCCATGATTATAGGTAGGGTGGGAGGGAAATTGCAAGTGGAATATCACAGAGATCAGTATTGTACCGTGTCTTGTTCACAACCATATAGTACATCAATGGGCTGGAGATGGGAACGTAGAAGACCCAAGGGTGGCTGGCCAGAGCCAAAGAAGAGTGAATCTGAATCAAAAGAGGCAAAGAAAAATGGGTGATCAAGATGATAAGTAGCATAGACAATTTAATGTAGAAAAAACTTGTAAAGTAATGAGGCTAGGGTTGAAAATGACAAATGGGATGGAATTTTTATATGATACTGGCAATCCAAAATCACACCATAGAGTCACAAAAGAAAGAATTAACCATGAAGGAAGTTTAGACATTTCTTTGTGCTGAGGATAGAAAAGTTTACTAATGGCACAAATCAAAGCTGCAGCTGTGAACATAATCCAAAGAATGTTAAGCAAGCACTAGAGGGGAAAAGCACGACAGGATACAAATGCTAGATTTAATTGGCTACATGGTTTTATGCCATTCTACAATGTCACTCTGCAACCAGTGTCAACGTCGCCACTCATCTGCTCTCCAGGTGGAAATAATCCCAGCTTTTGTACATGTCAAAATTGGGTTTTTTACTATTATTATTCCAGATAAATCTGCACATATAGTCATGTATTGCAAAGAATTCTTAACTTATTGAAAATTCCACTTGGCCATTTCACTCCATAAAAATCTGTAACTTCGAGCTGAGGTTGCTCAAGTGTATTTCTTATCAATTCACTAAAAGAAAAAAAAATCCAAGGAGGTGACAGGAAAGGCAACATTAACATCACAACTAATCTCTATTCACCTGCCTTACCACTCCAGAATCACAGTACCCAGTGCACTCAGCTTCATCACCTCCTCAATGAACTCCCATTCATTTGCAACATACAGATACCCCCATGCGTCCCTTTCCTGAAAAATCATACTCAAAAAACACAACCTGGCTTCTGACCTCAGCAAGCTGGTGATACCTTACCAACCACCAGAAAAACTTGCACGTTAAATGTGTAGAATGTATTATTTGTACCTATAAAGAATGATGAGGCTGGAGATAAACTTGTGCTTTCGAGAGTGATTTTTTTGAGGACCTGAATGCAAGACATGCAGCCATGCAAATGAAGACGGCTGCTAAGCACTTCAGAGACTGAAGAGTATTAGTTTACCGTCTGTTGTTATTACCATTATAATTCTATTTCTAACTGCATTTGCTTTTGGCTAAAACTTGGCAGATGACATCTCAGAACTACATCCTACTCATGCTCACGCTGGTGCAGCTAGGAGAAGGGTGGAGATAGACACAAAACCTCCTGAAAGAGTGATAAGTTCTCAGCTGCCAGGCAGAATCTCTCCATGGTGCTCTCAAGAGTGCATGGAGAAAGGCCTTATGGAGAGGCATGTGGTGTTCAGGAGAAGAAGTCTGTCTAGGCCTCCTCACTGCGCTGGTATGTATTTGGCTAGTGGCAGCAAGCAGTACCTGGCAATGGAAAGCGCATATGTTGTCTCTGCTCAGAGGAGCAGCAAAGCACACACACAGCACAGTGTCCAAGCGTACTTTGTAGACTCATGTCTGGCACCAGCAGGTTTCTTTTTAAGAGAATACTTTGGCCAGCATCTCTGCTCCCCTTTCCTACACTGCCGTGCTGGAACCATGGCAGAATTTGACTGTAAGGTTGGTGCAGGCTGCACACAAGGTTGCTCAGGGAAGGATTATATTCAGGGAGGAACACTTTTTCCTGGAGTGCATCCTGTCCAGAAGGGCTGCAGCGTTGCACTGCAGCTCACTCAGGCCAGTGGCTAAATGCTGCAATGTAGCCTTATATTATCAATGAGCTATTGCCCTTTGGCGACAGTATCCCCTACCACCCATCTCTATACAGTTAGGGAATTTTTCAAAGGTTTTTCTCCTTACCCTTGTGAAATTAGACTAAAAGTTCCCTTTCAGGCTTCCTAAAATAACGCTTAGTTCGTCAGAAAGTCTTGGATTCATAAAAGCTGAGTAATTCGGAATTACAGCTGAACCAGCAGGGTCAGAATCTCGTTTCAGTTACGGCAGTGTAAGCCCCATATAACCACCGCAGCCATGCCCACAGTGACAGAAGAATCTGGCTCCTAGGCTGTATTTTTTTAATTAATTTGGACTCCTGCTTCTACAGTTGTTATTTAAACATATTCCTGGTTACCTATTTGTGGTTTTAATCTATTATTGCATTAATTATATAATTTATGGTGGTTTACATACTGTATCACAATCGTAAACCACAGTACCAACTATTTCATTTACATGCTTATTTCTGTATTCACAGCATTCTCAGCCTCTGTAATAGATCAAAAATAATAAAAAATTTATAAACTAAGAATACTCCCTTGTCCTTCACTTGCACCACTTTTTAATTTAATTTTAATTATTAATTTTATAGTTGCTCTTTTCATTTTTACATTTTGCAATGTGTGAAGGCCAGAGTCTTGGCCTCAGTTTTGCAGCTCAGATCCCCCTAGATGTCATTTTCAGCAACACCGATAACCTTATTTCACCTTTGTTCGTTGAGGTTAACTTGGGAATAATTTGCTGGCATTTTTCACAGATGCTGATGCATCGTTACATTTTGTGATCAGGACGCACTGTTGACAACGTGAAACATGGATTTCAGGAAAGAGCTAGATACTACAATGTTGCCTGAGGGGTTCATGTTATGTTATAAATTATCAAAATGCTCTGACTTTTTGAGATGGAATTTCATTGGGTATGCAGTAGAGAGAGGAGCCAAAACTCTTGGTAAAAGGTTTCATGTCCAATCTTGGGTTCATCCATTTACTCGGCTTCTGAGCAGGACATGCCTTTTAGTATATGTGTGTCACCTATTGCACCTGGCTGCTGTCTGGTCAAACGCTTCTCTGGAGGAAAATGCCACCCTATGAGTCTATAGATTTTTTTTTAAGTGGCTCAGAAATCATGTCTGATGTCATTTGAATTCTCTTTGACTTCCTGACATTTTGAAACAAACAGCATTCCATATAGAGGGGGGGAAAACATTGAACAATGTGGAAACTATGTGACAGATATAATATGTGGATTTGTATTTTAGAGATTAAAATGAGTTTTATTGAACTCTTCAACCTCAATATCCATTGTTAAGACTATGTTTTAATCATGGGTATTTTTAGTAAAAGCCATGGACAGATCACGGGCAGTAAACAAAAATTCATGGCCCATGACCTGTTCATGACTTGTACTATATGCCCCTGACTAAAGCTTGGGTGCTCTGGGGTGGGGGGGGCGCTGGGGGTGCTTTGGGTGCTCTGGGGGTGCAGTGGCATGCAGCCTGAGACCCCCACTGGTCCTGGAGAGGGGCGGACAGCAGCGTGCAGCCTGGGACCCCTGCTGCTTCTAGGCAAGGGAGCTCAGCGGCCCCAGACTGTTGCTGCTGCTCAGGAGGGGCGCGGTGTCCCAAGACTGCCCCAGCAATGGCCAGTAGAGCTGCCCATGTTGTGCGGGCAGCCCCTGGACCAATTGCACCTGCCTCAGCAGAAGTCACGGAGGTCCCAGAAAGTCACAGAATCCGTGACCTCTGTGACAGACTCACAGGCTTATCCATTGTGTGCAGCTAGAGGCTGCTGAGTTTCATGCAGCACCTGTCTTTAACAAAACACTGAACATATGCCCTGAGGGTACTTCCTTTTCTGATTCTGGCTTTATAGTGCACTAAAATTTTGTGTGTATGTGCAGAGAGTGTTGAGAGCTATGTTACACCCTGAAACCCCAATATTCACCACTGTCATGTAAATATGATATGTCTTATACAAAGTATGCCTTGTGAGGTGTCATTCTAAAAGTTTTGTTCTGCTAGATAGTAATATCTCATTGGATTGTATGTGCTATTGTCGTATGTAAAGTTATGATGTTTGGCTGTGTATGTGTTGCTGAAACATGTCCTGAGGTTGAAAACACCCACAAGCAGCTTTTCAGGTACGACAGTAAAAAGGCCAAACAATGTTAATGGCTTATTGAGGAAATGCACACAAGCACAAGGATTACCCCAGAAATTGTGTACAATAGAAACCTCTCAGAGATAGCACTACACAATGGGAACTGTTTGACCCAGGTCACAGCAAAAGAGCTTTCCAGCAAGTGGGGAAATGACATTATGGGGGCACCGCACTCTCCCTGCAACAACACATATGGAAAAACGACGAACAAAGACTGAACTGTGGGAAGTGATGGTCCCAGGCTAGAAGGATTTTTAGCCTGTGTATGAAAACCTGGGAAAGCCAAGGCAACTTGTGCCTTAAGAATCTGCCAGCTGGTTTATCACTCAGGGTGAGAACTTGCTCATTTATATCTTACCTATCTAGTATGTTAAGCTCAGTTTGTGGTTTTTGTTTATTTACTAAGGTAATCTGCTTTCATCTGTTTGCTATCCCTTATAATCGCTTAAAATTGACCTATTGTCATTAATAAACTTGTTGCTTGTTTATAACATAACCCATTTTGTGCAATTCATATCGGGGGGGGGGGGGGGGGGCAAGAAGCTGTGCATATCTCTCTCCACATTGAGGGAGAGGGCAATTTTTTATGAGCTTGCACTGTGCAGAGCTTTCTATACAGTGCAATACAATATTACTTTGGGTTTACTCCCCAAATGGTGTGTTCATGTGAGTGCTGGGTGAATCTCCAAGCTGAACCCTCTCACACAGAGCTGACTTAGGTCTGTGTCTGCAGCTGGGTGTGGCCTTACCGGTGTGAGTGTGCTAGCGAAGGCTTCAGGGCCTGGCGCAGCATAAACAGGGTGAGGAAACCCAGGCTGGTGGAACGGGCGGGCTCAGTGAGACCCCGGCACATCAGGTGGCATCCCGGATTGGGGAACCCATCATAAGCTCCTTTTTTAATTTCTTTTGGCTAGTCGATTCCTTTCAGAGTGATGTAACAAGTGTTTGTGGGAGAGAATTAGAATAAAGTGGGTGAACACAAGAAATGTACGAAAATATGACAAACTAGAATTTATAGATTCATAGATTAAGGCAACAAAGGACCATTATGACATCTAATCTTACCTCCCATATATATCACTGACCATAGCATATCATCCAGTTACTCCTGTATTGATCCCAATAACTTGTAGTTAACTAAAGCATATCTTCCAGAGAGGCATCCAGTCTTAACATAACATAGGGCTACAGTGTATCTCCAATCCAAAAGTACAGCTCCCATCAAACTCAAAGGAAGTCTTATATCTGAGTACATTGGAGGCCTGATATGGGTCAGAAATGTTGAACTTTATTTCCCTCTGTGATTTTGTCTGTTTTAGGATTTTGTTGTAGTACCCATCACTCTAGCACTTCCCATGTAAATCAGATCTGCATAACAAGAGCCCCCATGGATCATAGTTTCTTCTAACTTCTGCCATACAGAGGCTGTAATTTTTTGTGCAAATGTTTTCTTCCTTCCTTTCCTCCTTGAAGGATCTGGATATTGTAAAAAGGCTCTGTCCAAAAACCAGAGTTTTGCGTGCACCCTGAAAGTGGTCAGACTCCTGGTTAGCCTGACCTCCTTTCTGTTCAGGGTTCTATAGTGGTACCATACAGGCAAAGTAGCATCACACAGCAAATACCCCAATAGCAGCTAAGTGTCACTGTGCACTGTGCTAGGTAGGAGATATTTTTCCCCTCTGATCTTTATACATTTTTGAGTTATTTGCTCACAAAACGAGTTCATGTCCTTAAAACTAACATTGAATAAATTCAGTGAGAAAGGAGCATTGTTCATAGTGGAAGGTCATGATGCCCCATGAACGAGGAAAAGAAATAAATATTTTGAATTGCATATACATTTCCTTCAATATATCTTCATTGAACTTCACCAATAGACAGAATCATCCAGCATCTTGAGTCTTCATTTGGGATCCCACAACTTGCATAACTGCTTGTCTTTAAAACTCTCAAGTGCCCAAGGAGCTCCTTAGGTAGAGGGAAAGGTAGTGCAGTGTTTCTAGTACATCCTGCAAATGACTTAAAAGTGTGTTTGGTATTATTTAAACCATTATACATAAACTGCAGTATGTAATAAAGGCGATAATGATGCCTAAGCACTTTAGTACGTTTTCTAGTCTCGCTTTGTTCTTCTTCTGTCATACTGATACTCACATGGTAAACTCTGAAAATGGATGGGACACAAATATTCAAACATGGTTTCTCATTTCTGGGTATATTCTATTTATATTTTATAGTCTCTTTCTATGTAGTTTACAGTTAAACCAGGGAGAGCAGAGATAAGAGAGAAAAATCACCCTCCATCTCCTGTACATAACATTTCTCTATTGCAACATGTTACCAATAGTTGAGAATTCATCAGTTCCGTAGAAAATTTACTTGTTCTATGGCACTAGTAATCTTGATCATATAATGTTTATATTTCCTGCTATTCGGCTTCATGTTGTAATTTCACCACATCCTTCTATCATGGCATTCCCATTCCAAACCCAATTTATTCTCTAGTTATAGAGAATAAATTTGATCTGATTGTTGCCATCACTTTTTCCCTGCGAGGCCTCAGGACACTCTCTCAGCCCTGTCAGAACTCTGCGGATCCAAGGGGATGCTGATTATACACAGCAACACATTTTCTATTGTCCATGTAGTAAGGAAAAATTGTGATATTTCTCAAAGTATTTTGTGTGTGAATGATCTAATTAAGGGCCTGAGCCTGCCTTTACTTACCACCACTTACCATGCCTACTATAGGACCTACTTCATTGAAGACAAAGGGGATCTTTTAGTTGATTTTAATGGGCTTTGGATTAGGCCCATGGTGAGTAGCAAGTTGTGTCCAATTTTTTGGCAAATAATAAATTTACCAAAATTCAAGCCATTTGCAGATTTTGGTCAAATTCAGTGTATAATTTCTGTCAGAAAAATACTTTAAAAAAACTTTTAAAAAGTTGAAACAGTTCATTCTGACAATTTTGAAAACAAAATGTATTGACTTTTTTCATTTTGAAATATTTTATTTTCAAATTTTGCTATATTTTTATTAAAAAAACACAAAGAAAAAGGGTGAAAAACATACTATGAAACAGAAAAAATTCCTGATTGAAAAACACCCCAGAAACTAAAGGAAAACATGCAAAACATTTTGTTTAGTTTCATGTTTCTCAACCCAGCACAAAAAATTTAGGGGCTTCTTGTTTTCTCAAGAAAAACCTGAAAAAAAATCAGTTTTGGTTCAAAATGAAATGATCCTCCACTCCACCCCCCAGTTTTGGCTCCTGGGCCAAAAAAATCAATTATTCTCTCAGCTCTTGTGAACAGTCCCAGTGATTTCATTGGAACTAGTCAGAGTAGCAAGCACTGCTTCTGGTAGTAAGTATTGGGACTGAGTCTTCCACAACCCAACTCCTTTTATAAAACAATAATAAAATTGGATCACCTACAGGTGGTAAATACTGTAATATGAAGTCATTAGTCAAACTGAGAGGTGGTTATAAAATGCTAAATTTTTAGAAGTGTAAGAAACAGCTGTAGCTCCAGTTAAATCTGAGAGAAAACAAAAGCACACTGCAGTATCAAAAAACACTAGAAGTATTATCTATATAGAGATGTCACAGCTACCGTGCTCCAGGCTCCACATGAAGCATCGATCCATTACCAATGAGATCATGTGTACAGCACTCATAAAGTACTGCACTTAGGAAGGAAAAATCACACGCACAGCTATAAAATGGGGAATGACTGGCTAGGTCGTGCTACTGCTGAAAAATGGATCTTAGGGTTATCCTGGATCACAAATTGAACATGAATCACTTGTGGAAAAGGCTGGTGGTTGTCCTTGACTTGCTAACACCAACCCAGCGGTGACTGCTAGGCCAGATTGCCCACACTCTGGTCCCTCACAACTACTCAAAGCATTTGAGAAATTAGTTCAGTCAAGTAGTAAATATATGGTAAGGTCACACAGAGCTTTAAGTTAAACAGCTTCTGACACATTTGGACAAATACATAAAATAGGGGTTTGGAACCCAAGCTGGGGAAAATCACCAGGGCTCCTTTGACTTCAATGGAGCTTGAACAACCTTTGATCAAAACTCCTTTTGATTATCTCACACATTTTCTTCTCTTTCTGTCAATCCAGCACCTTTCACAGGTGATGAATTTACATGAAAAAAGAAAGTAAGTCTTGGTACAGTGATTTAAGTGATATTTTTATATTGCCTATAGTCATGTACAAGCCTAGAAGAAAATGTGGTAATTAACAATCTGAACTTTATTGTGTGTTTCCAAGTAATACACTGTTTAGCTTTACATGTAAGTACTAAGGACTTTCTAAATATATTCTGTTTATATCAGTTCATTTTACACCTGTGGAAATAAGTGACTTTTTTTTAATTTGATGGCTGAACTGAAAAGGTTTAAATAAAAAGTTTCAGGTCAAACATAATGTTTCATTTGAACTGAAATGAAATATTTCATTTTATTTTGGGCTTTTTAAAAATTTTATTTAAAAAAATTCCAAAAATGGAATAATGTCTTGAATCAAAACGCTTTCATTAGAAAACAAAACCTTTTGATATTTTTGGATTTTTCTCTTTTTTGAAACAATTTGTCAAATTTGATCCAAATTTACAAATTGTTTAAAGCAACCCAAATATACAGTTTTCAGCCAAAAGAGGTTTCACGTAAAAATTTTAGTTCATTTATTGCTAGAACCTTCCATCCTTATTCACACTGAGTAGTACCTTACTCCCTGAAGAGTCCCATTAAAATTAATGGGTCTGTTCATCCACTAAGCTACTACTAACATGAATAAGGGTATCAGAATCTGGCCCTACACCCCATCAATCTAATCTGAACTATAAATGATTAAAATGTATACCCGAAATAAAACTTACGAGAGTGTGCACCATAGTCAAGTTATCATTGCTGTTAGCAACTTAGCTCTTACCTGTCCTAGCTTTTAAACACCCACTAAGGTCTCAATCCTGCAAACACTGAGGGATGTTAGTAACTTCCCACAGTATTCTTGCCAGCAAGTTAAAGAAGTACGGGCTGGATGAATGCACTATAAGGTGGATAGAAAGCTGGCTAGATCATCGGACTCAATATGTAGTGATCAATGGCTCCATGTCTAGTTGGCAGCTGGTATCAAGCGGAGTGCCCCAAGGGTCGGTCCTGGGGCTGGTTTTGTTCAATATCTTCATTAATGAACATAATGCGTGGACTGCACCCTCAGCAAGTTTGCAGATGACATTAAACTGGAAGGAGTGGTAGATACACTGGAGGGTAGGGATTGGATACAGAGGGACCTAGACAAATTAGAAGATTGGGCCAAAAGAAATCTGATGAGGTTTAACAAGGACAAGTGCAGAGCCCTGCACTTAGGATGGAAGAATCCCATGCACCGCTACAGACTAGGGACCGAATGGCTAGGCAGCAGTTCTGCAGAAAAGGACCTAGGAGTTACAGTGGATGAGAAGCTGGATATGAGTCAACAGTGTGCCCTTGTTGCCAAGAAGGCTAACGGCATTTTGGGCTGCATAAGTAGGAGCATTGCCAGCAGATCGAGGGACGTGATTGTTCCCCTCTATTCGACATTGGTGAGGCCTCATCTGGAGTAAAGTGTCCAGTTTTGGGCCCCACACTACAAAAAGATGTGGAAAAATTGGAGAGAGTCCAGCGGAGGGCAACAAAAATGAATAGGGGACTGGAACACATGACTTATGAGGAGAGGCTGAGGGAACTGGAATTGTTTAGTCTCCAGAAGAGAAGAATGAGGGGGGATTTGATAGCTGCTTTCAACTATCTGAAAGGGGGTTCCAAAGAGGGTGGCTCTAGACTGTTCTCAGTGGTGGCAGATGACAGAACAAGGAGTAATGGTCTCAAGTTGCAGTGGGGGAGGTTTAGGTTGGATATTAGGCAAAACTTTTTCACTAGGAGGGTGGTGAAGCCCTGGAATGCATTACCTAGGGAGGTGGTGGAATCTCCTTCCTTTGAGGTTTTTAAGGTCAGGCATGACAAAGCCCTGGCTGGGATGATTTAGTTGGGGATTGGTCCTGTTTTGAGCAGGGGGTTGGACTAGATGACTTCCTGAGGTCCCTTCCAACCCTGATATTCTATGATTCTATGAACTTTGCTCAGGTGAGCAGTGCTGTGAGAACTACTTGAAGGTCTGTGTTTACAGGATTATGCCTTTAGTGTATTAGGTCCTTTATTCTATTTATCTAGATCAGGGGTCAGCAACCTTTCAGAAGTGATGTGCTGAGTCTTCATTTATTCACTCTAATTTAAGGTTTCGCGTGCCAGTAACACATTTTAACATTTTTAGAAGGTCTCTCTCTCTAAGTCTATATTATGTAACTAAACTATTGTTATATGTAAAGAAAACAAGGTTTTTAAAATGTTTAAGAAACTTCATTTAAAATTAAATTAAAATGCAGATCTTATCAGTTTAGTGCAGTGGTTCTTAACCTGGGGTGCACGCACCCCTGGGGGTGTGAGACATGCGAGATTTTTTTAGAAGGTAAATCATCAAAAACACAAATTAAGCACAGGCACATAAGTACAACTACTTTGTTTCATCAAACCTATGTATTTATTAACATTATACATTTTTTAATAATTACTGTAATATACAAACAAAATTTTTAAGTTTTCAAGTTTTTAAGCTAATTGTAGCGTAATTTCTGATAAGGGGTGAGAGAACATATCTGAAGAACTCCAGACTGTCAGTGGGTTGAGCGGGGCCAGGTGTAGTGTATTAAATTGCTCCCCACAGGAATACGCTACTTATGGTGTACTACTTACGGCTGCCAGTCTGGATGCTCTGAGCGGCGTGGTAAGGGGACGGGGAACAGGGGTGGTTGGATAGGCGTGGGAGTCCCAGGGGGCCTGTCAGGGGTCGGGGGTGTGGATAAGGGTCGTGGCAGTCGGGACAGGGAGCAGGGGGGCTTGGATGGAGGTGTGGGGTCCCAGGAGGGGGCGGTCAGGAGACAAGGAGCGGGGGGGCGCTGGATGGGTGGAGGGTTCTGAGGGGGGCAGTCAGGGGGCAGGGGGTCCCGGGAGGGGGTGGTCAGGGGACAAGGAGTAGAGGGGGGATTGGATGGGTCAGGGGCTATGAGGGGGGCAGGAAGTGGGCCAGCTGTTTGGCCCACTTCCCTCGTGTAGTGTGTTAAATTTCTCCCTGTAGGAATGTGCTCCTTATGGTGTACTACTTATGGCTGCCAGTCCTGGTGCTTCGCAAGTAGCACATTCCTACGGGGAGAAATTTAGTACACTGCACCAGCGGACAGAACCCCAGACTGGCTCAGCCCGCCGCCAGTCTGGGGCTCCTGCCAACGGGGGTCCCAGCCACCGGCCCCGCTCAGCCTGCTGCTGGCCTGGGGTTCCGTTCACCCAGGCCAGCAGCCGGCTGAGCAGGGGCGGCTACTGGGATTCCGGCTGGCAGCAGCGAGCCAGTAAAAATTGGCTCGCATGTCACCTTTGGCACCCATGCCGCAGGTTGCTGACCCCTGATCTAGATTTAAGCTTTGCCTTCCAACCTGTCCAATATTGATTTTTATTCTCCAAGCAAGGGAGGGGGAGAGAGAGAGAGACCGTTCATCTTCCTGACAGCAAAACAACTAACAGCCTTTCAACTTCAATCACAAGAAGAAGTAGTTAGAAACTACTAAAATCCCTAAAAGACTACACAATGGCCACTATTTTATTGTAGGTATTTCCTGTTGCTTCTAAAAGACTCCCATGAAAATGGCAGGCTGTTTTTCTGTTATGTAGATCCTTTTGTAAACTGTAATGTTCTAATTGAGTTACACTACGATTCTTTGAAATAAAATTCTGACCAACCGCACCGTGTGTGATAGCATTAGCTGTGCTGCTTGCACCTACTGGCATTTTTACTACGTGCCTGTCTCTCTTGCCCTGTTAAAATATGCTACTGTGGGAGTTGGCCTGTCTGTGTTTGGAGGTATGGCAGCATTTTGGTGGGTGCTTTTATTGTCAGCTGTATTCCTCCCTGATTCATCTTCTCCATCTGAGACAAAGCCATCATAGAGAGTCATAGAGAAACTGTGTCACTGGTAGGTTTTCCCCACAGTTATTCTATCAGTTCTGGTCTCAGAAGCATCCCCCTGTGCAACAAATTTCATTCTCTCCATCTTTTAAGTCAGTTGTCTTGTTGTCACTGATAGATCAGAGCCCCTTCAATCTGTTTAATTGGAAGTGCCTAGTGAGAGGGTATCATGGCATTGAAGTACAGCAGGGTTTAATGCCTCTCTTTGATTGGTGGGATGTTTTATGTGAGTCTTGAGTGGACTGATGTCTTACATATCTCCTCCTCTTTCTTCCTCCACCTCATTGCAGGCTATGGAAAACAGGCCTGTTAGGGGTTGCTTCATTGTGATTGATTGTACTAGATAGATTGTGCTGTAAGAAAATAGGAAATTGACTTAATGAAAGGAATTGAACTTTCACCAGCGCACTCCCTAAGTGAGTCATGAATCAGCTACTACATGAGCCACAGGACTTCTTCCTGTTGTTTGTAAGAAATGCCCATTAATTCTCCCACTGAGTTACAGATCAGTGACTTGCCAGAGGGTGGCAATGAAGGGGCTGAAGGGACACTTAGCTAGGTTTTCCACTTAATGGTTGGAGTTGAATCCCCCTGATCAAAGAGAAGTAGTTGTATCAAGATCTTCATTAGAGTTTCAAATAAGGGCAAAAAAGCCCTTTAAAACTCACAGAGTGAAAGAAATCCAGTTTCATAATAGGCTTGATGGAAAACAAAAAATGGCTTTGAGTCACTTACACTTTAGAACTACGGGAAGAAAGGTGATAGTTAGCAATTTATAATCACACAAACTGACCAATCAGTTGCCCTCACCTATGCTCTTGCAAGGTAGACATGTGAGGGTGTCTATCCACTATTAGTCCTTGATTGACTTGGTTGTAGCTCTCATTGACAGGTGTATAAGCTTGTCTCCATGAATCAAAATGAACCATTCAAGATCTTGGTTACTAGAATGGAGGACCATAATGATCTTTAAGGGATTTTCATAGGTTACTGGTTTAAAGCCAGCTTGATGAGGTGCTTTTTTTTATGCTAAAAAAAAACATTTGTTTGATGGCTGGTGTAAATGCTTGGTAGAACACAATGTCAGCTGCACAACATGGTGTGTAGGAAGGAAGGCACGTAAGAAAACAGTGAAGGATTGTGCCAGGATATACTAAATGCACAGCCAGCTAGTAACAGTGTCAGCACCATATAGGTTTTGCTTCACAAACTTTGGTTTAAATAAGCAAACTGAAAAGAGTTTGGCAATGTAAGAACAAAATGTCCGCAAGCCATGGACAACCTTACAGTTTGCTTATCCCTACTTAGGTGTGCTACCCCGTGCACTACTGACTTTCTGTGGAGTCGAAGGAGATCACCATAATTAAGGCTGAATGACAGTTAGGTGTTAAGCCTTATTTCTAACTCTCTTATCTTTCTCAGAAGACCTTTTAAAGCATGAAGTTTTTCAGCCTTTGTTTCAATTCTGGGTAGACGCTTTTTTATGCTTGTACTTTATCAAAGAAAAACATTCGGAGCAATGTGATTTGATTTGGTTTTTAATTGCTTGCTTTTCCATTTCAGAAAATTATTCAAGCTTTCCTCAGTAAGCTGTGTTTAAATTGTGTGGATTAAAAAAAAAGTACAAACCAGTCTTCTTTATTCTTTGAAGGTCACAGGAAAAAATAGGTATTGACATCGAATCTTAGAATATCAGGGTTGGAAGGGACCTCAGGAGGTCATCTAGTCCAACCCCCTGCTCAAAGCAGGACCAATCCCCAACTAAATCAGCCCAGCCAGGGCTTTGTCAAGCCTGACCTTAAAAACTTCTAAGGAAGGAGATTCCACCACCTCCCTACATAACACATTCCAGTGTTTCACCACCCTCCTAGTGAAAAAGTTTTGCCTAATATCCAACCTAAACCTCCCGCACTGCAACTTGAGACCATTACTCCTCATTCTGTCATCTGCTACCACTGAGAACAGTCGAGATCCATCCTCTTTGGAACCACCTTTCAGGTAGTTGAAAGCAGCTATCAAATCCCCCCTCATTCTTCTCTTCTGGAGACTAAATAATCCCAGTTCCCTCAGCCTCTCCTCATAAGTCATGTGTTCCAGTCCCCTATTCATTTTTGTTGCCCTCCGCTGGACTCTCTCCAATTTTTCCACATCCTTTTGTAGTGTGGGGCCCAAAACTGGACACTTTACTCCAGATGAGGCCTCACCAATGTCGAATAGAGGGGAACAATCACGTCCCTCGATCTGCTGGCAATGCCCCTACTTATACATCCCAAAATGCCATTGGCCTTCTTGGCAACAAGGGCACACTGTTGACTCATATCCAGCTTCTCATCCACTGTAACCCCTAGGTCCTTTTCTGCAGAACTGCTGCCTAGCCATTCGGTCCCTAGTTTGTAGCAGTGCATGGGATTCTTCCATCCTAAGTGCAGGTCTCTGCACTTGTCCTTCTTGAACCTCATCAGATTTCTTTTGGCCCAATCCTCTAATTTGTCTAGGTCCCTCTGTATCCTATCCCTACCCTCCAGCGTATCTACCTCTCCTCCCAGTTTAGTGTCATCTGAAAACTTGCTGAGGGTGCAATCCACACCATCCTCCAGATCACTTATGAAGATATTGAACAAAACCAGCCCGAGGACCAACCCTTGGGGCACTCCACTTGATACCGGCTGCCAACTAGACATGGATCCATTGATCGCTACCCATTGAGCCCGACGATCTAGCCAGCTTTCTATCTACCTTATAGTCCATTCATCCAGCCCATACTTCTTTAACTTGCTGGCAAGAATACTGTGGGAGACTATGTCAAAAGCTTTGCTAAAGTCAAGGAACAACACGTCCACCGCTTTTCCCTCATCCACAGAGCCAGTTATCTCGTCATAGAAGGCAATTAGATTAGTCAGGCATGACTTGCCCTCGGTGAATCCATGCTGACTGTTTCTGATCACTTTCCTCTCCTCTAAGTGCTTCAGAATTGATTCCTTGAGGACCTGCTCCATGATTTTTCCAGGGACTGAGGTGAGGCTGACTGGCCTGTAGTTCCCAGGATCCTCCTTCTTCCCTTTTTTAAATTTGGGCACTACATTAGCCTTTTTCCAGTCATCCGGGACCTCCCCCAATCGCCATGAGTTTTCATCTCCTTTCTGTATAGACTAATCCTATTCTAGTCAACAGGACCATGTGCATAAGCAAGGTGAGGAGGATTTGGCCTCTTATGATCACTAACAATGTGGATGCAGTGACCTTCCCAGTGGTATTTACCAGGGCATAAAGTGGTTTTATATGGTTATAAGATGGGTTGGTCCTGTCCATGCAGGCAGAAATTTAAAATTGGGTTTGTGAGGAGTCTTAAACCCCATCACCTGGAAGAGAATAATTAGTTATGCTCTGCATCTGGGAGGTGATTAACTGACTCCTAGTCTTGGAAGTAAGAGATAGGGAGTTCCTTCTACCTGGGAAGGGCCTGCTGGAAGGGGTAGTAGTGGGGATTGGCTGTGGTCAGAAAGTAGAGCTACAGCAGCAGGGTTAGCAGCTGTGGTGGGACCATAGAATGAGCTAGGGTCTATGACCACCAGGGAATAAGATAGAAGCACAAGAGTGATGGAAGGCTAAATCAAGTGGTATTTGGACTCCTAGCAGGGAAAATCAGTGTAGGATCAGTGCCGTGAGGAGGAGGAAGAATTGAAGTCAAGCCCAGGACAAGCAAAGAGCCTCTCTTTTCAGAATTGAGCCCAGGAGGCGCAAAGGACTCTTTGTTTACATCTGAACCCCACGAGGGCTCAAACTGTTGTGTGACATGGCCAGAGCTATCGAAGACCCAGTAAGGCAGTCCAGGGAAGGCACTGGTCATCATGGCTGAGGAAGTGGCCACCAGAGGGAATACAAGAAGCAAAGTCCCCTGCAACAGTGTCCGGACAGGAGGGGCACCCTGGAGGTAAGGACAGTCCCTGATAAAGAAAAAGAAACCCTTTTCTGCTGCAACAAGAAATGTTGCCCCACGAAACTAAAAAATGTTCTGTATTTTGTGACTTAAATAATATTTAGTGAATGTTTCTAAAGTGCTCTGAAGATGAAAACCGTTCCAAGGCCAGGTGTTCAGTTGGTAAACTTGGGTAGCTCCACTGAAATCAGGGTTTACTAGAATAAACTATTCCCTGTCTTGCCTGATTTTCCTGCAGTTGATTATTTAACAATATTAAGACTAGTTGATGGAAATCAGTGTAACTCCGCTGAAGTCAGTGGATATAGGCTGACTGTTACCACCTGAGAATCGGACACTACAATTGCCAATAATCTACCACAATCTTCTGCAGAAGGGTAAATATTATTTTACAAATGGAGAAACTGAGGCAGAGAGGCTAAGTAGTTTTCCCAAGGCTACAGTGGGGATCTGTGTCAGAGTGTAATGTTAGAGCTTAGCTAGTAGCCTTGTGATGATGGAGTAGGCTAGAAATACACTCCAGCAAGTGGAACCCTAATCAGAACTCTTTGAACTTCATTGCGAATCAGCTGATTTGTCCTGTTCTGGTTGGCGAGGCATCCTCAACACTGCTCCAGGGCTATTGTTCCAAGAATATTATGTTGTAATAGTGTGGTCTGTTCCCTTAAGGTCCAGGATGGCTGGGGCCAGCTAGCTGTGTTCAGTTATCGGACCCATCTGGCAATGGGCCAGGTGATCACTATAAAGGACTGAGAGTGTGCAGTTGGTGCAGTAGGCCTTGAAACAGGGGGATTGAAAGGAAGGGTATGTCCTCCTTTCAGCACAGAGAGGTAAGGAGAAAAGCCCCTGTGAGCTCTAGCCCATGATGGGCAGAGGAAATGCTTTGTTTTGACATTTTGCCTAAGTTTTATGTGTAAAGAGTAAAACTGTGCTCTAAGAAAGTGCCTGAAAAGACTGGGTGTGGTATTGGTCCTTCCTGGCTGGGAAGAGAGGCCAGCAGCTTACAGGTGTGTGGTTACCTTTGTGTGGGACGGGGGTAGAAACTAGATGCATTCCTTCCACTCTTTAATTCATAGATTCTTCAGGAAAGGCAGGCAAGTAGGATTGCCAACCCTCCCAGTTTTGCCAGGAGTCTCCCAGAATTGGGGTCTATCTCCCAGAGGCTACTGAAGCCAAAGTGGGAGATTTTAGGCCGTTAAAAGTCTGGTGGCACAGCAGGGCTGAGGCAGGCTCCCTGCCTGCCCTGGCCCTGCACCGCTCCCGGAAGCAGTTGGCATGTCCCTGCGGCCCCTGGGGGAGGATGGGGAGTCTTCGCATGCTGCCTGAGCACTCACTCCACAGCTCCCATTGGCTGGGAATTGCAGCCAATGGGAGCTGTGGGGCTGGTGCCCCCCCAGGGGCTGCATGGAAATGCAGGCCACTTCCAGGAGCGCCGCACGGAGGGAGCAGCCTGTGGAGCTGCCTGGCTCCATTTACCTCAGGCGGCTCCCAGGACAGCTAAGACAGGCTCCTCCCCCACAGCTCCCATTGGCCACAGTTTCTGTGGAGTTAGCACTCAGGGAGTGGGTAGCGCGCGGAGACCCCTGCCCCTCCCTCAGGGGCTGCAGGGATATACCAGCTGCTTCTGGTAGTGGCACGGGGACAGGGCAGGCGGGGAGCCTGCCTTAGCCATGCTCCACTGCCGCCTTGGAGCTGCCTAAGATAAGCACTCTCCGGCTGGAGCCCTCACCCCTCCCATACCCCAACCCCCTGTCCTAGCTCGGAGCCCCTTCCTACACCCAAACTTCCTCCCAGAGCCCACACCCCTCATCCCCTCCTGCACGCCAATCCACTGCCCCAGCCCTGAGCCCCCTCCTGGAGCCTGGAGCCCCTTCTGCATCCCAACCCCTCTCCCAGCTGTGAGCTCCCTCCAGCACCTAAACTCCCTCCCAGATCTTGCACCCTACACCTGCTCCTGTACCCCACACCCCCTCCCACACTCTGAACACTTCAGCCCCAGTCCAGAGCCCACACCCCCTTCTAGAACCCAACCCAGCCCAGTGAAAATGAGTGAGGGTGGGAGAGAGTGAGCAACGGAGGGAGAGGGGATGGAGTGAGTGGGGCGGGGCCTCAGAGAAGGCTCGGGACAGGGGCGTGGGGAAGGGGTGGGGTTGGGGTGAGGCAAGGATGTTTGGGCTTGTGTGATTGGACAGTTGGCAACCCTACAGGCAAGAAAGGGAACAGATTATCCTGCTACTCGTACTTCCCCCAAGGCAGCTGTGGTTCTTAGAGGTGTTCAGATTGCCTCCAGCTCACTCTCTCCAGATCTGCTGCTGCAAGACCCAGTGCCCTTTACCAGTGCTGCCAGACTTCCTTCATCAGATGGACCTGGTGCTGGGCTTTTCTTCTCACCTAGCTGACAGAAGGAGAAAAAAATGTGAAACATTTTCTTTTTTATGCAGCCATGTCATGTTAATATAACTGGCTGACGATCTTTACTGGTTAAAATTTCCTAGAATAAAGATAGTCTTAGATGTGCTCTCTCTTTGAATTAGAATATAAATAACCTGATGATGAGCTACTCACATTTTACATTTCCTTCCGCATTATAGCAGGGAAGAAATGGACAAGGAGGTTTAAGTGGAAGAGTAACTAAATTCTTCACAAAAAATGATTTTGAGTTGTGGAATTGTGGGGTTTTTAAATGCGATCTGTAAAGGAGAGAATACAAGTTACTTTAGCTGTGGGTTGGTTGGGCTGTAAGCTACTTTTTGATTACTAATGTGCATATCTGGAATATAGTCTTTGCTGCAGGTTCGAATTTCAATCTTTGAGCTTACTTGCTAAACTCCTTGCTCTCTAACCTTGCAGTTTATCCACCCCAGAATTTAGTTATTACAATAAAATAAGCTACTGAAATAAACAGGAAGCACCTTCAAGTGGTCATTAAACATCCTGGGCCAATAAACCCCTCGGCTTTCAGTTTTAGCATCTGGTGAGTTCAGGATAGGGTTATTATTGCATAAACAGGAAGCATGCTGATTGCCCTGTGCTGGAAATCCAGATTGAAGATTGACCTACAGTATGGATTCAACAGCTGAAAGGTATATCTTTGTGCTGGAAAAGCAAATCAATCTGCAAGACAAAGGGGGAACTATATTCTGAATAGTGTACTGTAGTCTGAGTATTTGAAGACTCAGGAAGGGGAAGTAACCCCTTCTCCCATACACCCACACCTTGTCCTTGTATGAAAAGGGTATAGTTTTGATGAGATGCCCTTTCAGAAAAGAAATTGTGAATTTCTGGATTAATTATGCAGTTATTATGTATGTTCAAGCCTCTATACTCATTAAAGTAATACTTAAAAATAGCAGGAAGCATGCACAAGTCATCTAAATTGTACTATTACCAGTTTAAAAGCTAGCAGTCAGAATGATAATATCCTATTGAAAATATAATCTGTTTTAGGGAACAAAAGAGATGTATGAGGAAAAAGAAAAGGGTTTGTGTTTTGTTTTTTTCCCCAACATATGGATTTCTTAGCTGAATTCAGAATAGCCATGTAATCTGGGGAGATGTAGTGTACTATTGGTATCATTCTGACAAACCACCAAAATAACCTTTAAAAATTGGATGGCATGTCCCTTTAAATGCCTTCCGAGACATTCCCTAAAAATAGTTTACAAAGCAACAGAGTCAAAGTGTTGGGGAATTGCCCTCAAATGCATTAGTGAGTCTATTCCTGTGGCACTTAAGCCAGCCAAAGTAATAAATATAAAATGGTAATTTTTCTCTGTGAGCCACGCTTGCAGCTCCCACATGATTTCATTCCCACCCAGGAGTAATATAACACTGCCTGCTCACACAATCCCCTGGATTCATGGAATAAGGCAGCATGTGGCTGCTACTTTGTTAAATGTGCTCAGAAGAAGTCAGCAATTACAATTAATCCCTCCTTTGCCTGAGCACAACCCATCAGTATTTCCAAACCACAAGTGTCACTGGGTTTTTAAGTTGCAAGGAAATCTAGACCAAGCAACGGATTAGAAGAATCTATTTTTCATTTTTTTGTTTCATGTGTAGTGTTGGCAAAATAGGATTATGCTCTATTTCCTGTCCAAGATTGTTTGTGTGGCCTGATACTTCATTGACTTGGGGGTAATAAGCAGTGTAAATACTAAAAATAGGCTTTCAGAGAAGTGCTGCCCCATCATTTCTCATTTCTTTATCACTCCCAGAATTAATGGCCGTCTCTTCAGTTGGTGTAAAGTGGCATAGCTACATCTACTTCAGCAGGACTGTGGAAACTCACCCAGTTGAGAATCTGGTCTGTCGTCTCAAATTCTGCAGGGCATACTCTGTTTACTCTGGGTCAGAGTCTTCTCTGCTTAGATTTTGCCAGTGCTGCTCAATGAGGTTGTGGGAGTGCTTGGGGAGCTTTCAGCTATGTTGTGTGTGTTGAAGCCATGCCCCACCTTGCTGAGTAATGACCGTTTTTGGCAGTGCATGTTGTCCATTCCTGGAGGAGACTGCCACTTCCTTGCTTTGGCTTCCTACTTCCTGTGAAAGTAATTATTTAGACCCACGTAAGAAACCAAGTCTCAAATTGTTTTGATTCAGTACAATATTAATGTGTGCATCTGAGCTGTTCAGGTGCCTCATGGGCACCCGTTTTCTCTCTGGCTGGTCTCTCTGGCAGACTATCTCCTATGATGGAACTGTGGTCTCCCCTTTAGGGAGCTACTGCTGTGCATCATAGGAACCCTGTAACTGTAGACATCATGGGACAATCAGGGATCAAAGCCTGTAGAGGAGAATGGAGGTGTGATGGCCCTGAACTTCAACTCCCGTGAGGCACTGAGGCAGCTTGGGTAGATGTAATTTGATGCTGAGCTGAGGCAGAATGAAACATTTTGATGCAAGATGAAAACCAAGGTGGACATATCACAATTTCCAGTGGTCCAGGAATTCTGGACTCTTGACCAGTTCTAACATTGAATCAAATATTTTAGCCTTGTTTTCTGTATCAAATGTGAGACTTGTTTTTGGAAACACCTTTGTTTTCACTCTGCCTACAAATTCACCTGACAAGGAGCTTTGATTTGCTCTGTTTCTCAGGTAATAATAAAAAGAATCCTGCATGAAAAAGGGAATGGCCTGTCCTGTCCTGTTCTGTCCTGTGTAAACAAGTGTTGGTCCTCCCTTTGCGGGATGTCTAAGACTGCATGCCAAGGACACTTCACCTCTCCCTAGTGACAACTGAGAGAATTAGGTCAACCCGAGTGGTGAGTGCCCCATTATTTTAAGCCGCCATGATTCTATCTCTTCCTCCAGACTGTCATACCCACAGCATATGGGATTACTTCCGCTAGGGTCAGTTTGGTTTTATTGGAGTGGTGAATTAAGTGGATAATCCATGTATTGGAATTGGAGGTAATTAAACCAGCCGTTATACCCAGCACTACTGGCTGAAAAGGAGGATTTCTGAAGAGTGGAATGAGATGGCTGCTTACGGGGGAGGCAGAACGATACATTGGCACGGGTCCTTGCCAGCCTGGAAGGTGCCTCTGCTGAGTCCTCAATTCTCTCCTTTCTGGCCAAGAAGTAGTTGTGCCATTCACTCCCCAGACAATTTCCTTCCCAGGAGAGGGCACACTAAACAAGGGTTATGGACTGCTATGCATTGTTCTATATGCAACGTTGTTGCAGCCGTGTTGTTTTGACAGAGAAGACTTCTTAAAGGATCCCATCCCCTTGGGGCACCCCACGAGCCATACGGTTTACAGGCCCGTAGCTAAAGACTTCCTCTGCCTCCTTCAGCCAGTGTTCCAAGTTGCTTTCTGTTCCTGTCGCATCTGGGTCAAGATTTTTTTTTTCTAGCCTTAGCAGAATAGTTGAAGTGAACAAAGATTTTTATATGCTTCAATGTGCTTATCTCTTTAAAGGTTTTGCCCTGAGCATTAAAAGCTGTTGCTTCCCTTTGCCCATCAAATATGTGTGCCTGAGGAGCAGTGAGGTGATAATAGGCCACTCTGAGGAGCTCTGTGAGCATTTCACCTGCCTTGTCACTCTGAGCTCCTGTTTTTCCTCTCTGGCTGAGCAACTAAGGAACAGCCTGAAATTTCTCTCAACCTTCATCAGCATCCTTGATTGTGACTTTCCATACTCCTTTAGAGTGCATTTTATTTACCATTCATACATTTGTATGATTTTGGGGGAACACTAGGAATAATTTGACGTCTGTGTGGGTTTTTTGTTTGTTTGTTCGCTTAATGACTGCGGTAAGAAGAACTACTCTTTTTTTGCAAGTTTCACTAGGAGTTGCTGACTTTGTTTTTTCCAGAACGTCTCCATCAGGGAAATTGTCCCACTACAGGTACTTTATTTTTAGTACTGCTAAATAGACATGTACACATCTAGGAACAAAGAATGCAGGCTATACTTACAAGATGGGGTACTCTATCCTGGGAAACAGTGACTCTGAAGTTTTAGGCGTTGTGGTGGATAATCTGCTGAACATGAATTCCCAGTGCAATGCTGTAGCCAAAAAGCTAATGCGATCCTTGAATGGACAAACAGGAATCTCAAATAGGAGTAGAGATGTTGTTTTACTTCTGTATTTGGCCTAGTGCAACTGCTAGTGGAATACTGTGTCTAGTTCTGGTGTCCGCAATTCAAGAAGGATGTTGGTAAATTGCCGAGGGTTCAGAGCAGAGCCACAAGAATGATTAAAGGAGTAGAAAATCTGCTTTATAGTGATAGACTCAAGGAATTCAATATATCTAGCTGAACAAAGAAAAGGTGACTTGATCAAAGTCTCTAAGTAACTATATGGGGAACAAATGTTTGATAATGGGCTTTTCTATCTAGCAGAGCTGTAACAAGATCCAATGGCTGGAAGTTGAAACTAAACAAATTCAGACTGCAAACAAAGTGTATACTTTAACAGTGGGTAATTAACCACTGGATCAGTTTACAAAAGGTCATGGCATATTCTCCATCTATGGCAATTTTCAGATCACAATTGGATGTTCTTTGAGAAGAGACACCCTTGTTCAAAAGCACTTATTTTGGGGAATTTCTATGGCTTGGTTATTCAGGAGGTCAGTTCAGGTTTTTGGGAAAGGCCACGGTAATGTTCACTCAGTACATTTTTAACTAGTCTGAAAAGCAGAATGGAAAGCTTTTTATGAGTTGTTTAAGATCCTAGACTAGTTACAGAAAATATCTAGTTAAACATTTAAAAGTAAGTAATTTTAAATGATCAGGGGGTACCCGTGTTAGTCTGTATCCACAAAAACAACAAGGAGTCCAGTGGCACCTTAAAGACTAACGGATTTATTTGAGCATAAGCTTTTGTGCGTAAAAACCCCACTTCTTCAGATGCGTGGAGTGAAAATTACAGATGCAGACATAAATATACTGGCACATGAAGAGAAGGGAGTTATCTCACAAGTGGAGAACCAGTGCTGACAGGGCCAATTCGATCAGGGTGGATGTAGTCCACTCCCAATAATGGAATTGACACCTCCTCATCTATTATTGGGAGAGGACTACATCCACCCTGATCAAATTGGCCCTGTCAGCACTGGTTCTCCACTTGTGAGGTAACTCCCTTCTCTTCATGTGCCAGTATATTTATGTCTGCATCTGTAATTTTCACTCCACGCGTCTGAAGAAGTGGGGTTTTTACTCACAAAAGCTTATGCTCAAATAAATCCGTTAGTCTTTAAGGTGCCACTGGACTCCTTGTAATTTTAAATTAGCTACTCTAAAACTGCCATTGTTGAAATGTTAACCTCTTTCCTGTTACCTTGAAACTTGGCTCTCTCTTCTTTTAGAAACTTGTTTGAGTATTGAATGGCAGTAAAACTTAACATGGGCATCAGATGGTTACACATATATATGACTCCACAAACAAATGGCATTGAAATCCTAGCTCCTTTAACGACCTTGAAGTTTAGAGGTCTGTTTCTCTTTCTGCAGATGATTGGATGGAAATATATTGGCTGGGTCAGTGTTAGGGCAGTGCCCCTGGCAAGCAGTTGAAGTGCAAAGAAATTGCCTTGGTTAATCTCACATTCATGGTTCGGTTCAACACCTTTTCTCAAAAGGCGTAAAAGTCAAAGGAAACAAGAACAAAACCAATGCAGGAGCATCTTAATTTTTTAGAAGTTATTTTCCACTTGTGCAGTTTTCATTGGCCTAATGGCTCAGGAAATCTTTACTAACTTTAATTTGAGCAATTTATTTTTGCAAGGACCTAATTCTGGCAGCTCACACCTGGAATCCTACTGACACTTGGGCTGGCATGGAAGAGATGGTCGAGGCACTACCCTGTTTGTTGCTCGGCCTTACTGAATACAGTAGGTTGCAGGACTGCTACTAGCAGGTCAGGCTTCTGTCCTAGAGATGGACGGGAACAGAGCTTCTGTCTCAGAAGGATACACACCGGCCGTGATCACTATACGATCTTCAGTGATCTGCCAGATATGAATGCTAGCTTAAATAAGGCATGTTACTTACAGTGACGTGCCATGGCTGAACAGTAGAATAGTTGAATATTCCATTACACCCATCTCCTTTGGTGTGCTGTGGGGATTTTGGCTAGACTGGCATGTACTATCCTGGGTACCTTATGAGATCCAGAGCCAGGATCTCCTCTTCTGTGCATCTTACCAAGTCTATAGGACTTGCTTAGATGTGGGGTAGGGGGTTGCTGTTTCAGCATTTCTACAGAAACGAAATGGCATCGTCCACACAGCATGACCTCAACCTCACCTGTACTGTCTGGGTATGTTGGCTGGGAGGGTCATGCTGGCAGGGTCCCGAGTATCTATACTTAAAATAGGACTGCATCCAGGCGTAGGGAGGAGAGAGAGCACCATTTTCCTATGAACCTTGTGCCATTTACTAGCTTGTGCCTTAGGAGGCATGAAGTAAATGAGGAAAGTCTCCTGTAGAACTCACTGTCTACCATCACTAAGGTTTTAACTGTGCAGGTAAGTTAGCCAGGTATGGAGAGCATGCTGTTATGAGCACAGTGTTTTCCTGGTTAAAAATACAGTGCCGTATGCACAGTACTCAGTTTTCAAATACTCCTTCCGAGTTATAGCAAAATACACTTTCACTGGCACATTCAAAGGCACTCCTGTCCAGAGAGGGCTATTTACATGACAAACTTCAACCATATCAGCTTTCCCCATTGCTCTGTCTGCCATCTAGTAGCTAGATGGTAACATGGAGTCAACCATTTAGCAGAGTTCCCCATCCAAGAACTGGACTTGCTTTGTTTGCATCGTACCCATTACTAAAGCTAGAACCTGAACTGGAACTTTGGTGCTCTCTAGAGCGTTGGTGCAGCCAGGTGATCAAAAACGGAGCTAAGCCAGTAGGAACTGTGTCAACCAACTGCAGTACCACTGAGTCTTTTTCCTAGCCTCTTTGTATACAGTGCTCTACCCCACTTCATCTGGGTACAGTTGCACTAGTTAGCCATGCAGCTGTGTGTGTCTCTGTATCCAGATATGAATTATGCAGGTCTAGCTGATCTGAAGTGTGCTCTTTTCAAAATTCCAGGATACCTTTAAAGCTAGAGGTTTCAAAGCAGTGTGAAGGAGATACTCAGAAATCCTGTTTAATGGAAAATGGGACTGTATACACAATCCCTACAGCATACCACGGTGGAGATGTTTGCTGATAGGGAAAAGCCTAGAAATGGATCTATAGTAAATTCCAAAAGACCAAAATAAATCTTAAAGTTTTCAGCTCCTTCTCCCATGCCTGCTGCTCTTGGTTTTCATCCCAAGTATTTAATGTGAGCCATAAAGTTGTCATGAGTTATAAGTCTGTGAAATTAGCACTCTAGAACATTTAATCTAGAGAGAGCCAGCAATATCTGTAACGGAAAAAGCCATATTCTATAAGTGACTGCGTATACAGACTTATTTGTGTGACCAAGAGTAGCTTATAGCATGGTTCACGAGACAATTTACTTTGTCAAGACCACACAATTTCACCTCCGTTCTTTTGAGAACAGAATCAATACTCTCATTGGAATTTAAATTAGAATGCAACCAGATGGGGGCCTGCAGATATCTAAATTTATCAACTCCAGCCTAGTCAGATATACCCAGACTGTGTATTTTAAAGTTAGATATGACTGCCTTGGTCTCTGTGTCGATTCCAATAATGTTGTTTTAGTGACTGTTGTCACTTCCTCTGTCATCACACAGTATAGAATCAGCCACCAGAGGGAAAAAGAAATCACTATGTTTTCTTGAACCTTACTGCCCTTCCCTTCTTTAGTCTAAACAAGGTATCTTATTGTGCAAAATCCCAGTACCCTGCTCTTAAAATTTCATAAGATCCTTCTGTTTTGACCATGGTGAGTGGGGCTTTCAGTGCATGCATATGAAACAGACCATCTCCTGGTAAATCATGAGTGATGATTATGTACAAGAAGCAACATGGCTCATAAGAGGCCTTGGCCTTAGAAATATGTCTTCAGTCTATTGAAATTCTGGCCATAGATTTATTTCCAGTTTTGTAAAACATTCTTATGTACATGTGATACAACTGTAGATCTGAGGCATTGTGGAAGGCTGCTGATACGTAAAAGCAGCTATAGCTTTCCGGATCCAAAAGGCAGAGAATCTTTCCCAACTAATCAGATTTGTTCTTTCAAGCCACGTCTTTTTATAATAAATAACACACAACAGAGCATGTATTCATTAATCAATAAGCAGTGCTGTCAAGTAAGAACTGTGGTGATTCCCAGTGAATAGCTGACAATTTGCAGAGGGGAAAGTCTCTGCAGCTAGTAGAAAGACTTTGTTGTTGAATTAAAGAGGTATTTTAAACAATCTTAACATTCAAACACTGCTCCTAAAGTAGCCCAAGACTTTTCCTCCTGGCATTGAGGGAATCCATGCCCTGCACGTTATTGTGGGGTATTAATGGTGTAAGGTTGCTAGGTGGGGGCAGGATGGGAGGCAGTACCTTAACTCTCTAATTCCAGGGTTTCAGAGGCTTACAGTTGTGTTGCTTTCACTCTGCATTAGCTGACTTTTTTCAGAGATTTGATTGGCTTCCCTTCACATTCTGGAAGGGTGAGTGGCAGCACTAGGCAATTTTAACTTTGCATAATGTTTGTGCCCTGAATGTCTTGATAATACTGGACCTAATTCTCCAGTGCCTTGGGTCCTCCACACCTGTGCAAAGTTAGTAAGATGCTACCATTTTGATTTGCCAGCACTCCATGCATGGTTGTCGCAGTACTAAATGACAACACAAGGTGACAACAAGCAACTTGATGTGTGCAGCACGTGGATGTACAAAAGTTTCCACACGGGCAGTTTACAGAGGGCTTGCATGTTGTGGGTTTATTTTGGCTCTATTTTTAAAAAGAGAAGCAAGAGGGAAGAAAATGCGGAGGGAGTTCAGTGTTCTAAATCCTCAATCTTGTAATGCTTTGACACTCCATACTCATGTAAGGTTTCTGCATTCGTTACGTGAGGAGGAATCCTTACTTACACATGTAGCTATTCAATGGCTATTAGCCGGGATGGGCAAGAATAGTGTCCCTAGCCTCTGTTTGCCAGAAACTGGGAATGGGCGACTGGGGGTGGATCACTTGATGATTATCTGTTCTGTTCATTTCCCTCTGGGGCACCTGGCACTGGCCACTGTCGGAAGACAGGATACTGGGCTAGGTGGACCATTGGTCTGACCCAATATGGCCGTTCTTATGTTCTTAGTCTCATCAAAGTCAATGGGACTTCTCACACAAGAACTACTTCCCTTCAGGAAGGGTTGCGGGAACTGGATGCTAGTTATTTTTCTCTAGAACAATGACAAATGTTTTAAACTCCCTCCCTTAACTCAACCCTCTGTTATATTTGCTATTCTGATATGGGCTATAAAATTCTGAACAGAGAGGGAAATTAAAAACACTAATTTTAAAAATCTGCAGCAAAGGAGGAACAAAAATAATTTTGATAATGGTCTTGCCACAAATGATCACAGTTCAGCCCTGCCATTTGCCTTTTCCCCTTTCTGTTTCCTGACTCTTACCTTACTTTCCTCCACCTCTTTGCCTAGTTCAAGACCATTTCTGTTAATTATAAACCTAATTCCAGGAACAGGTGAGATGTTCCCCATAATATCTCCATTTATCCTGGAGATGATTACTACCAGATGGCAAGAAATAAGGGACAGGAAAGTTGCACAGTTCATAACCACAGCACTAGAATGATTTTCAAAGACACTTGAATTCAGAATGCTCTTTTGAGTGAGAACCTACGTTAATATTCATTAGCTTGAATTCCCTTCATCTGCTTTTCTTTGTCTTCCTTCTCATTCCCTCAGTGAACCCTGGAAACAGTATGAAAATACGAGAGCTTCTGAGGATATGTCTCTGCTGCAGCTGAGAGCGTGCCTCCCAGCTTGGGTAGACAGGCATGTGCTAGCTCTGTTCCATCTACCATGCTAAAAATCTTGGTGTGGAATTTCAGCACGGGCACCCAAGTACAAGCCTGCTCATCCCCCTGGATCTGAGCTCCGGTAGCTAGCCCATGCTGCTGCCTGTGCCCTGATGTCCGTACCGCGTGAGGTTCTTTTTTTGTTTTTTGTCATTTTTAAGTGGGGTAGCTCAAACAGAGCTAGCACATCTGTCTACATGGGCTGGAAGGCACAGACCTACTCTAACAGTCTTTGAAAACCTAGTGTCTTGCTGTGGGAAAGGGATACTGCTACCTATTAACTATGGGTGCAATTCACCTCTGTGCAGAAGGTCAGAGTGAATCCGTTAATGTGAGAACCTATCCAAACTGCCACCCTTTCTAGGAATAGAACTTAAACCTTGAGTAGAATTACAGAAGAACAGACTCATCCCATTTCCATCTCACTTGTCTGTCTCACTTGTCTTTCTGATGCCTGGAACCTTTTAACTCTCCTTTTGGTGAGTGGCTTCCTCCATGGCCCTTCAAAAGGCTTTGCATAGTCTTTTCCTTCACAAATCCCAAGGGATGACTCCAGCCTACTTAAAGGTCATCCTAGTCCATGTCCAAAGACCTGATCCAAAGTTCCTTGTGTCAGTGGGTGGAATCTTTCCATTGATTTCCATGTACTTTGCACCAAGCCTCTAGATCCCAATAGTCATACCTGTGATAGACTTACCAAGACTCCCTCTTTCTCCGACATCCCCCTAGACTCTTCTGTTCCCTTCACCTTTAGAAGACCTTTGTGGGATCCAGCATGTCATGCATTGTAACTGACTGGTCTCCGGTCTGCATCTCCTGTCACACTCCGGTCTCCTATCTGTCACACTCTGGGGCTTCTCCAGAAATGCCTCACTCAGAGTGTATATTGCTATGTATATGTATGCAGCTTGTACTGGGGTGTGTGTGAGAGGTGTAGGCAGGAAGAGTTGGTGTGTGTGTGTGTGTGTGTGTGTGTGTGTGTGTACACAAAATTTCAGAAAATGTCACATTTGTATCTTCTTCTGAAATAGTCATCTTGGCTCTGCTTTTAATTAGCAACTGAAATGCAATTACTGAAATAATAAATCTCAAAGTATGTGTCATTTTCCAGTTAACAGCAGTCACTTCCATAAAGACATATGAAAGGAATAACCTTGAAAACTGCTGCCTTATAGAGACAAGTGTATCAGAGGGATTTTTCTCATAGTTCATGTGGTATCTAAATTATTAACTTTCTTGATGAGGTTCACAGAAATTCATTTAATAAGTTGCTATGATATTAACCTTTTGTGTTATACAAGAATTGCACTTAATGATGTTTAAATGAAACTATTTGTAATCTCTTTGGCTTTAATCTGATGTCTGTATTTTTGGTTTTAGAATGCAGAAATGGTGAAATTTAGTCAGGGTCAGTAAAGTAACAGTACAAAAACGAAACCTTACTTTTTGTAACTGAACTTCTACCTCTGCAATTTTGTGCCTCATCACTCCCTCAAAAGCATACATAAGCATTTGCCTTTTTAAAATTGAGCATGCAAACATACATTTGACTTTGGATATGTTTCGTGTCCAGCTACTGAACATGCATAGGCAAATACCAATGCATGTATGTGCTTGTGGGATTGTTTGCTGTGTATTCACTAGGAAATTACATCGTTAGGAAATTTTCTAACTCATAAGGTGTAAATCGGGCCATATCCTGTTTCACATCATGTCCGCTGATTGTGGTTAACTCCCTTCCTCTCCCAACCCCCAGTTAATCACAACCAGCTGACATGGTGTGAAACACAAGTCTTGGCTTATGCTTAGTGCTGTGGTATGTTTAACATCATGTTAACACTTATTCTAACACATTGTAACTTCCTACTGTTGACAAACTCTGAGTGCATTTCTTTGAGTTCTCACTTCTGCCTAATCTTCTCTTCTCTTCTCTTTTTTTTTTTTAACTGAATTTTTTAATTGTCAGGCACTTATAATGATGGTTCAGGAGGTGCAGAGTTGTGATATGCGGCTGCAATGTGACTGTGACTATGTCAAAGAAAAAGAGGTGGCACTCACCAACTATCAATGACAATTTTCTTCCGAGACACTGCTACCCGTGGCATTTGGTTGTGGAGGGACATTGCCATCTTAGAGGAAACTGCTACAGAATGATCATTCTTGATAACTGCTGCAAGAGAAGGAGGGAGGGTAGTGGCGGGGGGAGAGGAGACTAAAATCTGTCTCTTAAGTATTTATAGAGCAGCCCTCATTATATTATTTGAGCATTAAGTAAAAGCCACACAACCAGGATCCTACTCTGAATACATGACCTGATGGGGAAGGGAATCCTTTTAGCATATGTCCTCTGGGTTGGTGAACTGAGAGGCAGACCGGACTCCGATACATGAGGTCACACTAGAGCAATTTAAAACTGTGGCAGATTCTTTTTCCCTTGGAGTCATTCCAGGGGAGAATAGCTAACTGCTTAGGTATGAAGAAAAGGAGGACTTGTGGCACTTTAGAGACTAACAAATTTATTTGAGCATAAGCTTTTCAAATAAATTTGTTAATCTCTGAGTGCCACAAGTCCTCCTTTTCTTTTTGCGAATACAGACTAACACGGCTGCTACTCTGAAACCTGCTTAGGTATGGTACATTGCTTACAAAGAGGGCAGTAGTGTGTTTTTCATATGGGAGTTTAAAGTCTCTGCTTTCCTCAACAATCTTTAAGTGAAGCATTCAGCAGGCTGAATTAGGTTGCAACTGGTTACATCAGATCACCTGATGAGGTGAGAGTCTTAATTTTGTACCTCTTCCTGATCCTTCTTCAGCGTTCAAGAAAATTGCATTCTTTTGGTAAGACTAAGGGCAGCTCTGCACTTAAAACACTGCAGGGGCACAGCTACGCTTGTGCAGCGCTTCAGTGAAGATGCTGCTGTGCAGCTGGGAGAGCTTCTCCCGTTGGTGTAGTTAATCCACCTCAGCGAGAGGCGGTAGCTATGTCGACGGGAGAAGCCCTCCTCTCGACATAGCGCTGTCTACACTAAGGGTTAGGTTGGTATAACTACCTCGCTCGGGGGTGTGGATTTTTCACACCCCTTAGCAACATAGTTATATTGATTGTAAGCTTATAATGTAGACCGGGCCTTAATCTTGAAAGCAACAACTCTTGGGTTTTCTCATGCTATTCTGCATTTAACAAACCCTGCCTAAGGCACAGTTGAGACATTCAATCTAACGTTTGAGTTTTTTCTTAATTTTAAAGAAACCATGAATGACATCCATATTCTTTTGTGATAGCTGTTACAGTGGATACTGCTAGGGCCAGCTCCATTGTACGCATCCCACAGGTGGTTGCTTCTAGGACCTGACACATTAAAAGAAGCATGATGTTTAGCGACTGTGTGTGTGACTGCGTGTAAGGAAGGGTGGATATTTTCCAGTTTGCCTAGAGCACCAAAACTCTGTAGAGGCCGGCCTGCTGCCCTAGATCTGCATGTACAGCTTCCATTGATACTGGTGTGGGTCCCCTGTGGAATGTGACTCTAGGATTAAAACTCGACAGACAGAAGAGACTTTGGTAATACTTTATTGGTAACATTTATCAATTTCTACTGCTAAGTTATTAGTCATAACAGTACAATCTTCCCTTATTATTAAGTGGATTATAGCATTTTATAAAAACAATTTTAGAATGGTTAATAAACCTGGTACAAAATATAACAAGTATGTAAAATCCCTCTTACATTTCTCTACAACGTGCTTTATAATCAAAATAATTTACTGAGGAAAAAGCAATATCTATATGTAAGCAAGATCTGAATGAGCTTTCCCCTAAAAGCTGGCGATGAGCTATGGAGCAAAAGGCTTCAGGACTAGACTGTATTTATATGAATACACCTATTCTGCCTGGTATCCAGCAAACAGAGCTGTGTTGACCAAGTGATCAATTTTGGCTGGCATTGGGTTACAAACCACTTCAGTATTGAATGCAGGGGTAATGAAACGTTGTTATCCTTATTCTATGAGTAAAGGGCAGCAGAGCTGTACTTAGCCTGTCCTGATGGAAAGTGTCACCCTTAACTGAACTGCACTCGCTAAGCAAGGGGTTTGGATGCCAAATCCCAGTGTGTGTGTGGGGGAAGGAGGGGAGCGGGAGGTGATAGATATTTCTGCCTGGTGGTGTGGGATCTGCCTAAGAGTCATAGGCACCATTTGACCTACCCCTCTCCTCTGTTAAAAGATAGAACTGATTATGCTCCATTGAGAGTCTTTTGTTCTGTTAAGTGACCACTAGAGCTGAAATCACTGATAATCAGGTCTAAGTGCTTAGACCTGCTGCCGGAGATTGCCCAGCTTGCGCTAGAGGTGAAGTGCCTCCACTAGGAGCTGGGTGAAACCTCAAGAGACCGACTCACAAAGGTCACAGTAGAGAGGCAGGTGGCAGCAGAAGATGACAGCGCAGGGCCGTCAGCGACAGAGCAGATGACAGCATAGTGGAGTGAACAATGGCACAACGAATGACGGCAGCAGAGTGAACAATAGCACAGCAGTGGCAACAGGAAGTGATGCAGAGTGAACAGCGGAAGCCGTAGCAAACGCATTGCTTGACGTTTCTACTCCCCCACCCCGAGTGGGAGGTGTACTCAGGCAAATGCACCTCTGAACTCTGGGTCTCTGATGACCAAGGACAGCAACTGTGAGTGAGGTGTGGCAGAGGTAGCATGTTAAAGGGACATTTGTTTGGACTTTCACACCGCAAAGTGAGAAATGGAGGCAAAGGATACTGCCCAATGTACTCTGGAGTGTGGGAGTCTTGCTCATGGTCAGATGTATTCGAATCATGGCTGTGGTGTTTTCCCACGTTCCTTTCCTCTTCTTATTAAGTTTTCTCCGCTACACACAGACTCAGTGCTTGTGAGTGGGGAAGTATTACCTCTTAGAGGCGCCTGGAATGGCATTCAATTTTCCCAGATTACTGGGTGGGGGCTCAAGACAGTTCTGTGTTATGTTGTTGAGGGACCCCGGTATATTGAACCTAGCCCTTGTTCCTGCTGGCTCCACCTGACAGAAGGGTTACATATATATCAATAGCTATATTTACATTTATAGGCAGAGCTGGCAGTGAGGCTATTAGTTAAGGTTGCCTAACACTTTCCATTATAAGACCCTGTTTTCAGTTGCTTATAACTTTGCAACATTTAACTGTTTGGGCTGAGATTTTTTTAGGACAGGTTTCTAGCTAAATGCTCTTGGAAATTGTCAGCAAAAATGGTTCAGAAAACGAGGTTGGAGAAAAATAGGTTGTTTTGACAATGATAAAGAAAACAAATATTTCAACTGTTCGAGCCATTTTAATGCCTCCAGGGACTGCAAGTTTGGCAGAGGGGTTGCCTGAGAGAGAGATATTGCTGGCTGAGGAAAAGTTAATCAAATCTGGCAATTATAAGCCTCTGAAAATAATTGCTTTCACATGCTCAGGAGAGGTTACTTAGAGGCTGGCAGCAAAGTTCTCCAAAAGTTTCATTTGCTTTGAACATACCCCACCCTAGGGCTTCAGGAACTGAGCAGGACTTTCCCTGCATTTACTCCTCATGACTGCCAGGAGCAGCTGTGCTGCCAGACATTGGAACTGAGAGCAGAAGACTGTTTCTCTTGTGCTTTCAGTGCATACCATGTTAGTGCCCAGGTAGTATGAAAGACAAGGAGGAAGCTTCCTGACTCAAATATAGAGGAAGGTAGACTGGGGCAAAAGGGAAGAGGCTAGGGGGAAATGCTACAGGAATGGGGCAGGTTGGGGGGGAATGGGGACAGAAGGACCTGTAACTACTAGATATACCCCACTCCAGAACCTGGAAAAGAACCCAGGTGACTTGAGTCTCTCCATTACTCTGCTGCCAGCAAATATCTGTGAATCCCACTATCCAAGTATGTTTCATTCCCTTCTAATGATTGTTTGATGGAGAATAACCGTCTGCTACTGCTACAAGTTATTTTGGATGCAGTGGTCCAACCTTGCCATGGACGGTGGGTATAATAGGCCAGGGGAGGCTCTGCACCCGGTTGCAGGTTTGGCAGGAGAAGATTTTTGCTTTATTATGCCCCATGTAGTTTCCGGGGAGACTGAGAAGGCGATATGTGCTATTCAACATCCTGGGTTCTCAGTAATCTCCCTGGACTCCAGAGAGATTACTGATGAATCCAGAAAACTGAGTAGCAGATAATGGCTCCTCAGCTGCCCCAGAACGTGTATGGGGCATATCAAAAGCTCAGGTTCTTCTTCAGGGAAGAGACGCTGTCATGCTGCAGCTTTTCCCGGGCAGCTTGGGGTCTGGGGAGGGGAAGACGAAGGGAAGTGCGGCTGCAGCTGGCCCGGGGCTCCTCTGGGCAAGTGTGTGTGTTCGGGGGAGGGGGGTCGGGGCTCCTCCCAGCAGATGGGAGCAGCTCGGATGGGGCTCCTCCCTCTGAGGGTGAGGGGCGCTCAGGGCTCCTCTGGGTGAGGGGCATGGGCAGAAGGGGCAGAGCTGTGGTGGGGAGGCTCTACCCACCACCCATAAACTTTGCTAATAAAACATGTGGATGGTCAATTTGACTCCACACGATAGATTTTTTTTTTCAGTTTGCCTTTTTAAACTTGAGAAATTACATTTTAAACAACCTCATAGCCCATTATGAAGGTTGCAAAGTCAATCAGTCAATCAGTTAAAAGTGAGGAAATCTCAGAATTAAGGTGGCCTGGGCAGTACTCTAAACCTAGACAGTACTACAAAAATGCTAAGCCCTCTGTACAATGATCGCGCCTTCTAGAATCCCTATAGGCATTTTCCACCCCAAAGGCGCAGGGAAGAGGCATGGCCCTGGCCTCAACCCCTCCTCCGCCCTGGCCTGCAGCACATGTAGGAGAACATCTTGTATGCCCTGTGGGTGCCAGGCTGTATGCTGGCCAGGGAACAGAATGCAGTGTCAGCTGCATCCACTGCAGCCTAGCGGGTCACCTTAGCCAACAATTTCCCTTCGGGGTAGGGGCACAGGATGCTGGTGTGTGCCAGACCGTCTGGGCTAGTTCCTGTATGGCCTCCTGTATAGGAAGGGCCAACTTGGACAGTCCCTGTGGCTAAAGGATCTGCAGGAGATGATGATGGGAATCTTGAACTGTCAATTCCACATCTTCCTCCTCGTACACTGATGGAGCTGGCTGGCACAGGGAGGAGGAATGATAAGACCCCTGCGATGGTGCCTGACATCTATGGTGTACAGGTTCTAGGGGCTCCAGTAGAGCCAAAGCAAGGGGGTCCATCAGTCTGGGTGGACCCCCTGGGAAGCAGTATCAGGCCTCCCGGGGACGGGGGGCGGTAAGGGTGACTCGGGCTGTCACCGGGTAAGGGTGAGACTATGTCCTGGGACTCCTCTGAGTCAGATGATGGTTCCGTCAGAAATGGCAGGTCCCAATCCAATGGCTGGGGAAGGGGCTTTTCCTATAACAGGAGAAATGGTTCATCCTTTGGCACAGGGACCTCCCAGAGAGCATATGAGAGCCCAAGAGGAGTGGAGGCATCAGGAACATCTCTGTACATTCCAGAGTCCATGGGGTGCCTGTGGAGACTCCAGAGAGACCTGGTCTGGTGGTTGGAGCTGGCTGGTTTGTTTGTTGGTGAGGTGGCACCAATGAGATATCTGGAGCCATACTCATAGGCAGGTGCTCCATGTGTCTTGTTACTGAGGTCACCAGTGTATGAACGGTTCCAACTTCTTCTTTGCCTTATCCTCCAGCTGGGGGGCTTTTGGGGCCTGTACCATGGGATCCACTTGTGACATCTCACCCCACCCGGCAGAGCTCCCAGAGGAATGTGTCTCTTATGAGCAGTCCTCTGTGGGGACCTGATCTTATGCCCATAAAAGAGTGTTTCTTACTCTCATAGTGGGGCTTGTCCTTGGGCTTTGGTGCCAGTGGCTCTGCACCATGGCTTGTACTCAGAGGGCACTACTGATCGACAGAGACCACTGTAGTGGAGGCGGTGGGGGGGGGGGGTTCCTCCCTGGCCTCATAGCCATCATGAACTTGTGGAGTCGGAGTTCACAGGCCTCTCTAGCTCTGGGCAGGAAGGACTTACTGGTGCCACACTTCATCAAAATGTGCACCTCATGCAGATAGCAGAGGGACTGTTAATGCGCATCACTGATGGAAAAGGAATGAAGGCAGAAGATGCAGTTCTTGAAGCCAGGGAACTAATTACACAACAACTCTTAGCAAGATAAGAACAAAGGAGGGGAAACGGTTACTCGCCTTCTCATAACTGTTGTTCTTCGAGATGTGGTGTTCACGTCCATTCCAATCAGGTGAGCATGCGCCGCGTGCATGGTCCTCGGAAAGTTTTCCCTTAGCAGCTCCCATCGGGTCAGCTGTGGAGGCCCCTGGAGTGGCACCTTCATGGCGCTCAATATATGACCCTGCTGACCCGACCCCCTTCAGTCGCTTCTTGCCAGCTACTCCAGCAGAGGGGAAGCAGGGTCCGTATTGGAATGGATGTGAACAACACATCTCAAAGAATAACAGTTGCAAGAAGATGAGTAACCATTTTTTCTTCTTTGAGTGCTTGTTCACGTCGATTCCAATCAGGTGACTCCCAAGCTCTACCCCGGAGGTGGGGTCGGAGTTAAGGAATCACTGATTGGAGCACCGCCATGCCAAATGCTGCATCATCTCTGGCATGTTGGGTGATAACATAGGGAGAGGTAAACATATGCACCGATGACCAAGTTGCTGCCCTGCAGATCTCTTGTATCAGCACCTGGGCCAGGAACGCAGCTGACGAGGCTTGTGCTCTTGTGGAATGTACTGTAAGAGTTGGGACTGGGACCTTGGCTAACTTGTAACATGTGCGGATGCAGGATGTGATCCAGGAAGATATTCTTTGAGATGAGACTGGGAGTCCTTTCATCCGGTCTGCTACTGCCACAAACAGTTGGTTTGACTTCCTCAATGATTTCGTGCACTTGATGTAGAATGCTAGTGCTCTCTGAACATCCAGTGAGTGCAGACTCTGCTCTTGGGTACTGGTGTGAGGCTCAGGATAGAAGATGGGTAGAAAAATGTTTTGACCAGTGTGGAATTGTGACACTACTTTCATCTTCTCCTTCTGAAAAACCTTGTAGGGTGGGCCGGAGGTCAAAGCCTTTAATTCGGACACCCGCCTGGCTGATGTGATGGCTACCAGGAATGACACCTTCCACAACAAATAGAGCAGGGAGCAAATTGCCAGTGGTTCAAAAGGGGGCCCCATGAGCCTGGTGAGTACCGAATTAAGGTCCCATGTGGGAACTGGTTGCCTAATCTGTGGATATAGGTGTTCTAAGTCCTTGAGGAAATGTCCTACCATGGGGTTAGCGAACATGGAGCGTCCAGACATTCCCGGGTGCAAGGCTGAGATAGCAGCAAGATGCTGCAGATAGGGCCTGCTGTTTGAGATGCAGAAGGTACTCCAGGATGAGTGTTATAGATGCCTGGAGTGGAGGTGTGTGTTGCTGGGCACATCAGCAAGTGAATCTCTTCCACTTGGCTAGATAAGTAGACCTTATGAAAGGTTTCCTGCTGCCGAGTAGAACATCCCTTACCGGCTCTGAAGATAGGAGATCTGTGGGGTTTAACCATGAAGCTTCCAGGCCATGAGGTGGAGGAACTGGAGGTCTGGGTGGTGGAGGCAACTGTGGTCCTGAGTGATCATATCAGGGCAGAGTGGTAGCAGGATGGGGGTGTCCACAGACAGCTTCAGAAGCGTGGTGTATCGGTGTTGATGGGGCCATGCTGGGGCCAGCACAATCAGCTCCACTTTGTCCCTGCAGATCTTGAGCAGCACCTCGTGCACAAGCAGGACCGGTGGGAAGGCATACATGAGGTGGTCTCCCCAAGGTAGCAGAAATGCATCCATGATTGAACCCGGGCTGTGTTTCTGGAAGGAGCAGAACATGGGGCACTTCTTGTTGCTCCGGGTGGCTAACAGGTTGACCTGGGGAAATCCTCACCTTTGAAAGATGGGATAAAGAACATCTGGATGGATGGATCATTTGTGGTTGCAGAACAATCTGCTGAGATGACCTGCTAGCTCATTCTGCACTCCTGGGAGATAGGACGTGTCCAGGTGAATAGAGTGGGCTATACAGAACTCCCATAGCTGGAGGGCTTCTCGACATGGGGGGAAGAATGGGCTCCACCCTGTTTGTTGATGTACAACATAGCAGTGGTGGTGTTTGTCATCACTGCCATGCTTTGGCCTTGTAACCGGGACTGGAAAGTTTGGCAAGCCAGTCGCACTGCTCTGAGTTCCCTGATATTGATATAAAGGAAGAGCTTGTCCTGTGCCCACAGGCCCTATGTTTGGAGATCTCCCAGGTGCGCCCCCCAACCCAGATCTGACGTGTCCGTTACTAGGGACAAGGAACACTGTGTGCTGTTGAAGGGGACACCTTTGCATGCCATCTGAGGTTGAGCCATGACTGTAGGGACTCGAGTATGTGTCCTGGCACCTTCACTACTGAGTCCAGCCTGTCATGCCCCAGCTGGTATATCTGGGAGAGCCACACTTGAAGGGATCTGAGCCTCATTCTGGCATGCTTGACTATGTATGTGCAGGCCGCCATGTGTCCCAGGAGACTAAGGCATCCCCTTGCGGTAGTGGTCGGGTACCACCTGAGACTTTGAATAAAGTCTGTCATGGCCTGGAAATGGGTCTCTGGCAGGAATGCCCTTGCCTGTACTGAGTCCAACACCGCTCCAATTAATTCTATTCTTTGGGTCAGTAATACGGTTGACCTACGTTGAGGAGGAGTCCAAAACTCTGGAAAGTGGACCTGACCATACATGAGACTCTACCTGCTTCCTGGTATGGCCCCTGAGCAGCCAGTTGTCTAGGTATGCGTATACCTGCGCCTGCCTCCTCTGGAGGAAGGCTTCTATGGCTGACATGCACTTGGTGAATATTCGGGGGGGCTGTTGACAGACTGAATGGGAGGACCGTGAATTGATAGTGTTTGTGGTTGAGTGCAACCCAGAGAAAATGTCTGTGCGCAGGTCGAATGGCTATGTGAAAGTACGCGTCTTTCATCTCGAGGGCAGTGTACCAGTCTCCCAGATTCAGGGAAGGGATAATAGTGCTCAGGGAGACCATGCGGAACTTCATCTTCACCATGAACTGGTTGAGTCCTCACAGATCTAAAATGAGACACCCCCACCCCCTTTGCCTTGGGAAATAGCGGGAGTAGAATCCCTTGCCCCTTAGCTCCCAAAGAACCTCCTCCACTGCCCCTATGGCGAGAAGCGATTGCACCTCCTGGATAAGGAGTTGCTCATGAGGACCACAGTGGTGCCAAAGACCCATGCACTGACGACCGGTGTCACGATGAGGTGTGGGACTGGTGCTGGGATGATCTCGCTGAGGACCAGTGCATGGGATCCGGCGATGGGGAATGGTAGCGGGTATCTGATGCTGGCAATTGAGGATGAAGGCCTGGTGCCGTGGGTCGGTACTGGTCCTCTGCTGGCGCCGGGGATTGGTGCTGGTCTGGCCTCAGTGTCAAGGACGGGGAACATCACGTCAGCAGTGCCAGAGGTGCTCTCATGGGGCTCGGTGCCAGGGAGCAGTGCTGCAGCAAAGGCAACCAAGAGCGATGCCGGGTATGGTGTCAAGCTGGGGACTGCAAGTGCCACATCATAGTGGGCTTGCCTCTAGACAGTACTGGTCTTACCGAAGGCTTGTCCCTGAGAGCCGGGGACTGTCTGGGGTGGAGGGTGGGTCTAACACCTTCATCTGGCACTGCTCTGCTGGAGACTCACTACATGCCGGACTCGATGGTCCCCTGTGGGGCACCAAAGTCAATGGCACCGACTCATGCTGATTTGATGCTGGGTCCTTTCTGGGGTGTGCTCATGCATCCCCTGACAATCCTGCAGATATTGGGGCTGGTGAGCGCCCTCTCTCAGCCTTCTTGTGCCTCTTGTGTTGCATCGGGGAAGTTGAGTGGTGTTGGACCACTATCCCTGAGTTTGTGGCCGCGGAACACCCATGGTGAGGGTCATAGGTGCTGACTGCCCCGTCCCTGCACCACCCTCACCCAGCAGTTATTATTTCAATTATTTCCAGAGCTTTTCATACAGGACTGAGGCAGGCTGAAGCATCCAAATCCAGGCTCTTTTCACTTCTTGATTTGGTGTATGGATGGGCATCTAACACAGAGTATGCATGTTCACCCCCAGTCCAGCAGATCCTTCACCAGAGTAGGAAAGAGTCCACCAGAATGTGCTACAGGGTGAAATGGCATCACTTCCTGGAATGGGCCCACCGCCATCACTATTCTCTTGACATGATGACCATTTCGGCCATCCTAGATTACCTCCTTGCCCTGAAAACATTGGGCTTACTTCTCAGCTCTCTTTGTGTGCTCCTGGTGATATTTAGCGCCTTCCTTCCTCCAGTGGAGGGATGCTCTATTTTTACATATCCTACAATGGTATGCTTTATGAAAGGCATGATCAAAACCTTCCCACCACTTGTCAAATCTATGCCCAGTAGGATCTTAACGTTGTCTTCTCAGCTGTCACGGGACCACCCTTCAAACGTATGGCAACCTGAACCATGACTAGTCTTTCTTTGAGAGTGGCATTCCTAGTTGCCATCACTTTGGGCAGCCAGTGATCTGGCAGATATGATGGCAGACCCTCCCTATGTGGTCTTTCACAGGGACAAGTTTTCACTGAGGCTATATCCCAAATCCCTCCCCAAGGTTGTGTCTGAATTGCATCTCAACCAATCAATCCACTTACCTGTATTCTGTACAAAACCACATGCCTCTCCTGGCGACAAGAAGCTACACTTCCTCACATGTGGCCTGGCGTTCTACCTACACAGAACTAGGCCCTTTCAAAAGTCTTGGAGACTTTGTTGCTATGGCAGAGAGATCAAGGGGCCAGGTCATATCCCCACAAAGGATCTCTAAGTGGGTCTCATGTTACATTCTGGAATGCTACAAGATGTCAAACCTCCTCCCCTCCAAGGGGTGTTATAGCTCTCCCTGTGTGTGCACAGGTCACTTCCTCCACTTTGTTAGTGGATGTTACATGGCAGGACATTTGCAAAACCACAGCGTGGCGATCTGTTCACAGTTGTACTGCACACTATGCCCTGACTCATGCAGCAGCCACGGATGTAGCTGTAGGATGAGCTGTCTTACAAATGGCTCTGCCATCAACCTCTTCACACCCTCCTCCACACTGATTACTGCTCACACGTCACCCATGTATGTAATACATGTAGGGACCATCACTCGAAGGAGAGGAGCTTGCTTACTGTAGCTGGAAGTTCTTCAAGATGTGTGATCCCTATCTGTATTCCATTACCTGCCCTCCTGCCCCTCTGCTTTGGACTTGGTTGCTTTGCAGTAAGAGGAGGAACTGAAGTGGAGTCAACCCACACCGCCCCTTATACCTTCAGTCGGGAGCACAAGGAGAGACCCTGCACACATGTGGGTCAATGGACACTGCTTGGAGAAAACTGTCAGACTCAAGCGCATGGTGCACATGTTTACCCATGTGTGTAATACAGATAGGGACCACATATCTTGAAGAATGTCCAGTTACAGTAAGGAACCTCCTCTTACATCCGCAGATTCACTGGAAACCAAACACCAGTCACGTGAAGAATGAAACACAAAACTCATATCTGAGGGGGTGAATAAGACTGGGACGAGATGGTAGGAGAGAAGAGAGGCTTGGAGAACGAAACTTGCAGATATGCTGTACCTCTGATTTTTTTTTCTTAGTCGATGAGCTCCAAATTGGGGGTCCAGAGCTGGGGAGACCAACTTCCTAGAATTCAGTCAGTGGGATGATTCTCTATCCCCTATGCCTCCAGTTAGGTCCTTGAAAAATAATGCAGAAGCATTAGAGATTGCTACTGTAGCTGTAGAAATAAAATGTAACAGGTACAAATACCTTGCTGATGCACGCAGAACTGTTTGGAAGCACCTGGGGGAAAAAATGAGTCTGCAGGATAAGTTAAAATTGCATATAGAATAAACATCAAATCACTTGCATTGAAGTCTAATAGAGTTTTAAGGATGTGTAACATTAAGTAATGGAATAAGAAACTGATTACTCACTGCAGGTGTACAACGGTGTAAAAGACAGGAAATGATTATATGAAGGAAAGTTCAAAGGGTTTCTCAGCTGCCAGAAGACAGTGCATTGAATGTTCTCCTATGTGAGACAGTAACACATCATTTGTGCCAGTAAGGATTAACTCACAGGTAAAACGATTGTAAAAGTTTCTACCACTCTCCTAGTAATAAACAAGTTAGCAAACTGGTAACTTTCTGAAGACTAAAGAGTTAAAACAGAATACATAGGTGCAACAGAGAACTGAAGCTGAAGTAATGGAAGAGAAGTTGTCTGAAATGATTTGTCCATTACTCCAGGGCTGTCACAAGAGCCCAGATAAATAATGTGTTTAGTTTTGGCTATTTCCCTTGGTCAGTTAACTCGTAATCCTCCTTGTTCAAGGGCATGTAGTGAAGAGTCATGAAGGTCATGGGAGCCATGATTATGTGAAATGAAGTGGAAAACTAGAGGTCTTTTTGGAGCACTTCTCATGTTCCTGATTCTGTTAGCAAGACAACTACCAATTTCCCATGGGAAATACAAGGAAAGAAACCATAAGAACAATCAGTGGAGAGGGAGGCCATTATTGGGAAGGCAACAAGTTCTGCCACCCAGCAAAGAAAGAGAATGGGAAACTATTATGGCACTTGTGTACTAAACTTCTGCTAGTGTTAGGTGCACACTTACATACAGAAATTAACCAATACTGTGTATAAAAGAATGAGTTACTCTATGTATAAAATAAGATTAATCTGTTTTATCAGATTTTAAGATAACAAATGATTGCCATAGCTTCCCAAGTTAGAAATGTTCCCGTAGCAAAGGAAAATGAAATGGATGGCTAGACCTTGATATACAATTTTTTGCAGAGTTGCCAGCTTGGTGTACGGCTGACTCATTGTTCCGGTCACATAAAGTAGCTGACAACTACCATATGCATAATTCAGGCCTGTTAATGGAAATTAATATCTTCACTGCACAACTGTTGATATTAAAAAGATGGTAGAGAGATCCTGGCATTACTACTCTGGAAAGAACAATCAGCATTCTGCTATTTAAGACTTTGAATTTGATCATGCACTATGATTTCTAATCCAATATTTCAGTCAAGCTACTGATTGCAAACGCAAGGTTATTTTGTGTAGGTGGAAAAAACTGTGAATGAAAAAGAAAATGCTGCCTGAGATTATTTTGAAAATTACCATGGAACAGGAATCGTTGCTATGCACATAATATAACTGATTAGTGCACAAAAATCTACATTAACCCTATGATGGAATGTAAAAACAGTGGCTTAAATTTTCAGAAGTGGCTAGAGATTTTCAGAACCTCAATTTTTGGGTGCATTAAAAGCATCTGATTTTCAGAAAATGGTGAGTATCAACCCTCTGGAAATCAGCCCCATTTAAGACCTCTCAAGTTGGGGGCACCCAAATATTGAAGGACACAAAATCACTAGCCCCTGTTGAAAATCTAGGCTATTTTCTGTAACCTGTTCAAGCAACACACTTGAAAAGGTGAGCTCTCTTTAGAGCAGTGTAATTTAAATGTGCAAAACTCCAGCAGAATTCCACTGTAGTTAGATTGCAACTTGCACAAAGAAGAGGGGCTGCAGAATGCAAAAATGGGAAGTGATGGCTACATCTCCAAATGTTTGTCAGCTTGTTAGTATAAGTGTGAAGAAGTATGGATGCTTATCCAGAGCTGCTCAGACCTTTCTGAATGTCTGTGGAATCAATCTAGAGATCATCTGAAAACAGGTTGTCTTCTGAGATTTCCAGGATTTTTTTTTCTTGTGGTCAGGCTAGAAGTGTTGCAAGAACAGAGTGATTTATCACAGAATTCTGCCATTTCTGTGTCCAGTCAGAATCTGGAAATTCAGAGGGGCAGAAAACCAGAGAAGTTAACTTTTTTAGGTTTGAGCTTGCTCCGTGTTTGGGATGAAAGTTCAGAGATGCTTTTATTTGATATAGACATGGATGAACTGGTCTGTAAGTGATACAAAGAGAATTTTAAAAACAAGTGATGACGGTTAGCACTTAAATACTACGTGTCACCAGTGAATATCATGTTAGAAATGGGGATTGGAGTACAGAGACTTTAGCCTGCTTATTCTAGGGTAGCAACAAGCATCAAAAAGCTTTGTAACCTTTGATTAAAGATACCAAACAAAAGGGAAAACACACAAACATGTGAAATGTATAGTGTTAAATAAGGAGTTCATTTTAATGATCTATTGGTCCCTTTAGCTGTAAAGAGTTTCTATAAGGAAACCTCCCTCCGTGACAGTCTTTTAGATAGTATTAAAGATGGTGGTAACTGTCCTTGTGCGGAAAAGAGAAAAACATTACTGGAGATGGACTGCAGCTGCTACTGTTGCTGCTGTTAAAGTCGGATCATTTTTCTCTGAAGAAAAATATAAGACCAACATGCACAGGGGGAGAGAACAGCACAGATAGAACATGCCGCTTCTGGGTCTGCTGCTGACTCTGCTGCTGGAAAAACACAAGTACAGCAAAAACAGCCTGATTAGCCACTCTGAGCCCTGGCAAGCGTGTACCATGGTTGGGGTGGTGAGGGAAATGCTTTTAGTTTCCTCTCTGGTGTTCTAAGGCCTAAGATCTGACACACCAATTGTGGTTCATTTAATTTCCAATTCCATTCTCCTTCTATTTATCAGTCCTAATATAAAAACAGTCTTTGGGTAGTATCAGTAGATCATTTTGTTTGGACAAATCTAGTCTGTTTCCTTTACAAGCCCGTTCTATCAATATTCATTGTTACAGGTTATAACACTACGAACTTTCACCTATTTTGCAACAGTTGAGCTCACAATAGGGGTAGGTATGTTAGGTTTCAGTTATTACAAACGTGCCCCAACAACTGGACTGTACTTCTCTGAATCTTGGAATCCTTAGTAATGTATCTTTTCTAAAGGGCCTAGTTAAGGCAGAAGCACATGCCTACCATCCTGGTTTCTGGAGTCATGTTGTCACAATCTCAGCCATGACTTAAGCTCTCTTGGTTGTGAAGAACATCTTAGGATACGTCTTCACTAGCAACATTAAACCATCTCAGTGAGGGGAGCACGGCTACCAGCGCTGGGAGCACTGTCTACACTGCCACTTTACAACACTGAAACTTGCAGTGCTCGGGGGGGGGGGGGTGTTTTTTCACACCCCTGAGCGAGAAAGTTGCAGTGATGTAAAGTGGCAGTGTAGACACGCCCTTAGAAATGTGATCAGAGTGTAACTGATGCAGTGGCTTCTGCCCAATTACACAGCCAGCCTGAAACAATTGCTCTGTGAGATGTGAACTTCCTCGTTCATCTCAATGGGCTGTTCAAAGCAGCCAGTTTCAGAGTGAGGAGAGTGTGTGTGTGTGTGTGTGTGTGTGAAGTTGCTGGCCTCCATTGTCACCACCTCAGCAGAGGACTGTGTGATGAGGAGAGAGGCCTCACTGCTACCCCCATCTCCACCATGCTTTGTTGGCCTTCCCCTGCCATCAGTCCACACACAGAACCCTCTGTGGGCTGGATGGGGTTGAATCTTCCCTCCTCCAGGGCAAACCACAGCCTGCCTAAAGACTGGAAAGGAGAGAGACTCCAACCTGTTCAAAAAGGAGAGTTGTGCCCTGAGCAGTCAGCATATGGCTCTTGAGTGAGTCTGATCACTACTACCCCAACCAAAATTGTGGCCACAGCCTGGGGCTATTGTGTGGGTAGGGCCATAGGAAATCCTCTATGTGTGCTTAGGACTTTACTCTTCCTTATTATATCCTTGCAGTGTAAACTGCAGATCACTTACACTGTAATTTGATTATTTTGCTGTTGTGTATGATGAAGTTCCTCCATTGACACAATCAAGGCCTTAGGCTTCCAGGTTACAAGTGATCTTTCTTCAGATTTCGGCTTGTTTCCAGGCTTCAGTCTACCAGCCTTTGCTAGTGCTGTTACAGTGGTAATCAGTATCTGTAGTTATCTCCTTTCTTTCAGTCCCTTCATCTTTTATTTTCTTTCTTTTGTGGCCTCTCTTTCTTCTTTGAATTTATTACTTACTTTCCTTTGGCTACATCTGTAAACATGGGTATCACAATTAGTTTCCTCTCAATGTGTAGGGGATTTATGCCTCTATATCATGCTCTCCACTTAATTTAATGGCAGGTTAATTAGATCCTCCATTTAATTAGATCAAAACCTTTCTTGAGTCAAATTATTTATATTAAAATGAGACTGCACAACTTCTACTCTTTTTAGTTTGATCACTTTAAACAGGTACTCTTGGATAATTCAATCACGGAGTATAGACATTTTCGATTTAATAAGAAAGGGCAACACTCTGAATGACAGAAGAAAATGCCCGAAGACCCATGAGAGTGACTGAACAAATGTTGACTTTCTTTGCAGACACTTACTGCAGTTATGGCCTTAATTCTGCATCCTCAAAGTCTGCCCCGGGAGTTTTGTCATTGACTTCAGTAGGAACATGATCAGGATGTGTAAGACCATATATTTGTCACCTGCAGCATCATGGTGGTAGCTATATGACTGCATAATTAACTGTCAAAATGTTCAGCGTTTACTGGATTGAAATACGAGGAAAGCACTGTATCCCATCATTACTAATGAGAATTAGCCGCAAACATCTATGGGAGAATAGACCCACTGAATGTTTATGCATCTCATTACACTGTCAATTTCAAAGCAATGATGATACATCTGAAAGCTGGTTGGTGAGGCATCAGTCTTGAGTAGTTTAGTTTCAGCTGGTGGGCAATGGGGAAGGTGAACTTTGGTCATACAGTGTCCAGCTCTGCTCTTTAGTAATTGCCAGTGTGTTGATAAGGTAATGCATCCATATTCCCATAATAATATTGATTACTTGTATTATTATGGCACCCCAATCTGTCTCAGGGCTGTGTTATGCAATATGCAGTAATATATGTTATGCTATGCAATAAAACAGTAATACTAACTTTGGTTACTAAGAGGCCAGTGTTATGTGGTGTGTAAATTCACATACAACATCTGAAGGTATGGGGAAATTATGTGCCAATGGTGAATGGACAGATGGCAAGTTGATCTCTTTGGTTTGCCACTTTGGTACTTACCACATTTGAAAGAGAATTCTAGCATTGGTTTTATTTCTGTGGAACTGTCATTTTAAGACCTCAAAATAGTTATGGAAATAGAAGGAAAACTAAAGGACCTGAATGCAAATCTTTTCCTTTTCAAGGGTGGTGATTGGTAAGTGGCAATCTTAGTCTGCCAGGTTATGGAGCTCTTATTTACTGAGTATTTACTCTTGCTACTGCACCCTTTGGCTTCAATGGGACAGTTTCTGTAAGAGCTCATTCACATAAGTATATGCTGCACAAGCAAGCCCAGTGTGACTTAGAGATGTGTCCAGATGTGTATTACGAGACATTTCTGAATTCTAAGCAACTAATTGTCCTAGAATTTATTGTGACCATAACTAGAAGGATGGTAATGTGACCCTAAGAACTCCTCAGCTCAGTGACAACCTCAGCTACTCCTGTCAAGGCGGACACATTCAGATTCCCAGAGCAAAGTGATAAATTCACTTTGCCATCATCAGATGTTGGGCCTAGTACTCCTTGATGTAGAAGCCTGGATTATCCCAGCAATTCAATAAATGTTGGTAACACTTTAAGTTAAGGCAGCATTTCTATGTATTGTACTCTGTTAATACTGTAATTAACAAAGGATTAATAAAACTTGCTAATACTTGATGATTTTCAAGTTAGAGTCTGACTCTAAGAATAATATTCAACATCCAACCCTGGTGCCTTTTACTCCCTCCTTTTTGGGAGTTGCGATATTAATATCCAGAAACTCCCTACAGATTTTAAAGTATGAGACTACCTCTTATTACAATTTTTAGGGAGGGAAAAGCAATTTCTTGTAATTGTTTATAAGTTAATTATACGAATACTTCATGTAACCTTAATTTGGAATATTATGGAGATTCTCCCTCCCCTCTTTTTATTATACTTGGCAGGGCTCCTTATGAGCACCCAGTATTTTTCAAAGAAACATGCAGCTATTTGTGTTCTCACAAGAGGAATAAAGTGGCTTCCGGTTGTGAAGCTGTTTAAAATCTTTTTAGTTATAACACTTTGTAAGTAAAAGTGCTCTTTGTCCACTGATTTCGCAAAACACTTTACAAAGGTGAGTAAGTGTCATCATTTCCCCTGTGTTACAGGTTGGGAATTAAGGCACAGCAATTGATGGGATTTTCAAAAGTAGCCTCTAATTTTGGATGCCTCAAGTTTTGGTGAACAACTTTAGGGCAAAATGTTTAAACTTGGACTAAAATGAGGCTGCAATGCATAGTCTGCTACCTAACTATAAGTGGCCCGATTCTCTGAAGACCTGGGTTTGCAGAGTTCCCATTCCCTTCCCTTGAAGTTCTGGATTTTTAGTGTTTAAATCAAGGCCTAGGTTTCTGAAGATGGTTATTTAAAAAAGCCTCCAGAATTACAGGCCACTAGTGAAAACTTGGGCCTAATATTTGCTGTATGACTTTGGGCAAGTCAGAAGCAGAGCAGGTCCCATCCTGCAAACACAAAGACTGCAATCCCACAAATCACTCTCTGCAAGTGCAACCCTCTGCTATTGCAAAGGGCCTCTGTGTCAGCACAAGGGCCATCTGCACAGAATGACTTGCAGGAGCAGGGCCTTATGTGCAGGCATAGCTTTATACATGTAAGTAATTTAGTTGACTTTGATAGGACTACTCAAATGTAAAGTTAAGCTTAGGCCACATGGCTTCTTTTTAGGCATGATATAATTTTTCTAAGATGTTAATACTAGTCATTGTTAAGTATCAGTCAAGTTCACATAAGAGAACATGGGAAGAAATAGAAAAGAGAAAAACCACCGTTGCAAAAGTAATTCCATCCCATGTTTTCCATAACGTATGAAGATGAGGTAGGTTTTAATTAGCTGTTTTTATATGTGGGGGAACTTTGCTTTGCTAATTTATTGCATAGCAAGTATAAGAACTTGATCCCGGGCTCGGAGGGGAATAAAACCAAGTGTTGAATAAATTTTTTGGTTGTTTTTCCGAGAACCTAGCTATTTTGCCATTTTTAATGACTGGAAAAGAAGTTTTCACAGTGGGGTAAATTTCACTTAAGTAAACTAATTAAATGAATTTGCTCTCCTTAGGAAAATTGCTATTATACTGTCTTGGCCAGTGCAAATGATGAATTGGCCTCCTTAGACAAATCCAAAAGTTCTTGTGAAAAAGCTGTGAGACTTTTCAAAGAGAAAATGGATTTTCACGTGACTGAAGAAAGAAAATGTGTTGTCAATAATCAAGTCCAGTTTGATAGTGACCAAAATTGCTCCGATCTGATGGCAATTTGGTGGCCTGAAAGCAATGAATTTAGTGGTGTCAATCCACTCAATTTCAGTTGTTTACATCACTAAATCTATCATAATTGAGTCCAGTTGGTAGGATCAGCTGATGGATATGGAGCCTAAACTCCTTTCTTCTAGGGAAATAACCCTTTCAAAGCAGGGCTTTCTTTGGCAACAGGGTGGGGCAGCATTGGGAAGCTTGCTTTGCCATTTGTTCGATGGCAGAGATCTTCCAGGGCAGTCAATCTGGAACCTTTTGCCAGCACTGTCACTTTAAAAAAATGAGCAAATGCTATTCTGTTGGGAATATATTGTTCCATCCATGCTGCAAAATGTCTAAGCAGCCTTCCCAAGTTAATAGCACTGGCATAAGAGTGTTGGGAATTTCTGGTTTCTATAGAAACTTTAAAAACATTTGTAAATCTTTCACTTTAGCAAATATGTTCTATTTTATGATAAACCAGATGCTCCAACTGTTACCTTTTTAATATTTTGAATAATTTAGAAAAATTGGTGTTTGTAGAACAGTGTCAAAATCTGATGAAATTACAGAATTGTATACAATCTCTTTCAAACAGTAACTTGCATATAAAAAAACCCCTATTCTAAAAGAACTTTACAGTACTAAAATGTCTTGCAAGTATGACACTTGAGAAGAGGAGCTAGTGTGGCCTAGCGCTTACAGCAGTGGTTTTCAATCTTTTTTAATTTGTGGACCGCTAAACATTTTTGAATAGAGGTGCAAACCCGTTTGGAAATCTTAGACATAATCTGTGGACCCCTAGGAGTCCATGAACCATAGGTTGAAAGCCACTGGCTTAGAGCACTGAATGAATTAACACATTTTGCACTAAACTTTCCATTCTGAGAGAGTTCAGACCACTCGCTCTGTTCTAACATGGTTGATTCAATTCTACACTTGCATGCCTTTTCAATCCTCCATGCAGAACTGCACTGGATTAGTTCATCTCAAGAACTCAGCAGTGTTCTCATATAGCTGTAATCTTAATTGATTTTTATCTGCAAGTGTGAAGTTTTAGTTGATACATTGAATCAGAATGCCAACCTCAAAGAGCTATGCTAAACATCTGTAGTGCACTTAATCTAATCCTCTGTCAGAAATATACAAAGGCATGATGTCTCAATAATAATTACTGAATCACTGTGTCGTCAGAAGAGAGAAGTTCCCTTCTTTATTTATATAGTGGCAAGTCTCCATTAAAACCTTCTACAGTTGCATGCTTTTTTAGTGGTGATCCACAAAATGGCATCCTGCATGGGCCGTGACCTCCGGATTCCGTCCGAACGAACATGATAGATGCCACTTTGTACAACAGAATAGCATCCTTCGCACAGCGTGACCTCACACATGCCATACATCTGAGGACATGCTCCATGGAGGATGACATTTTGTTCCACATGCACTCCATGCACTTTCAGGAGCCAGATGGAATAGTCAAGGTTATTCCACACACACCACACATACCTGCAAGTAATAGGGTGATTATATTTCACAAAGGGAAAACGGGACAATGCATGAGGCTAACCTGAGCCACTGCCCGCCCTCCCTCCACACATGGGGCTGGCCTGAGGCCTGCGTCCCCCCACCCCATGCAGGGCTGTTATCCAAGCCCAGCCTGCTCCTTGCATAGGGCTGACATCGCTCCTCACCCGAGCCCTGCCTGTCCCCCTGTGCGGCTGGCATTGCTGCTCACTGGAGCCCTGTTTTCCCCCACAGGCCTGGTGTTGCCATTCACCCACCTGCTCCGCACCTTCCTCTGCACCCCGCTAGAAGTCTGCACCCCACTTTTTTGGCAAAAGTCAGGACGGCAAGGACAGGGCTTAAAAAAGGGACTGTCCCGGCCAAAATGGGACATATGGTCATCCTAGCTAGTAAATTTAATCTCCTGGTTTTTAGCTGTCTGGTAAAATTTCCAAGCCTTGTGTAACTGAATGAGGGTGAGATAATGTGCTTGAATTGGTGTGGGGAGGATTGTGTGTGTGTGAATAGGAGTGGGAGAGACTGATGCAATAAGTTATAAAGATACAGAAGAGAGACCAATTTTTCAGAGAAAAGTAGGAAAGGGGAGACAGAGAATGCAATATAGGGCAAGACAAAAACAGATTGCTCTTTTCCTTCCCTCTCTTCTACCAAGGTCGGGGATACTGAAGGTTACTCCACAGTAATTAAAGCTTTATCTATCATAGTAAAGAAAAAGTAAAGGGAAGCCAGGAAGGGAAAGTGCAATGACAGTAAGTGAGATACAGTAGGTCATTTAAAAAAATAGTTGGTTGACAATGGTACAATTAGAGTGCAAAATATATAGTACACAACTGTATTAGTCCTTTGAATTACAGGTGGTGTGCCTTTTTGGTGGACATGGCCATGGTGAAGTAACACAGCTCTCTTTCACGTTGGCTAATAGACTTGGTCCTTGGATTAGTGAGTGTCCTGGCACTAAAACCGGCTTAAAGCTACTTGGAGTCATACACCTCCAATAAAATACATAATCCATTTATCTTCCATGCACCTTCAGTTTTTCACATGTCACTCAAAGCTATTTGTTTTTAACAAGGGTTTTCTTTGTCTCAGCCCATCTTCTTCTCCTATTAGCTGATGTCATGCAGTGCTGATATGGTGACACTGCAATCTCTTTCATTGCAAAAGTCATTAGGGGTGTACCCAGCAATTTGAAATTTGTAAATATTCTGACAAGTCAATTGCCCCCTGCCCATTTTATACTCATCATCTGCCAAGGTAGGCCTGCCATTACAGACAACATTATCACTAACACAGCATGTGCAGTCAGAGTGATATCTAGCAGTAAGTTAATAAATGGCTTGGCGAAGAACAACAAAAAAGCAACTTCAAACAGCAACAACCTGCCAGTTGCAATAAAAAATGTTGCCCTGAGGAAATTAAAAATTGTACACTATGGTGATCATAGTATATGCCTGACTACACCCATGGATGCCATAAACATAAGATTATGAATGCACTACAGTTGAGGCAGAATCTGAGGTGTGACAGAAAGGTCTTGCTCAAATCTTAATGCCTCCAGTAATAAGAATGCAAATATGAAATATTCATAACAAAATGTGGTATATATTTTTTCCTAATGGTGTTATATGTTTTCAAGTTTGCCTTGGAAAAGTTCTTCTCTAATGAAATGTGCAGAAAGACTTGCAAATCCCAAAATATGCACAGTGCTATTTTGTGGTTCTGCTTTGGGTAAAGAAAAAACAGAGCAGATGCTGTTTCAGGTAATCAAAACAAATTGCAATCTTAAAAGATCATAAACATACACCATATTTTCATATTATTCAACAAGATCATTGTCGGTAAAGTATTCTTTTTAAAACAAGATTACCAGAAGTAAATTACCTTGAGTTACCACAATTAACAATACCTGTTGCTTTGGACTTAAACCTGAATATTAACGCTTTTTCCGGTGAAGGAGTACAGCACTCCCTGTGGCATACAGAGGTTAAGTGACTTGCCCAAGATCAAGCAGAGCTAGGATCTGAACTGCTGCTGAGGGGTCAGTATGATGATATTGCCTAAAATGGCATATGGCCCATCTGTGACTGCTATTAACATATCTCCAATGGATGGAGAAGGGACACTAGATACAGAGGGCTCTAGGTTATTACAGAGAAACATTTCCCAGGCTAGTGGGTCTTGTCCAAGTACTCTGGGTCTAACTGATTGGCACGTTTTGCAGTTGGGAAGGAATTTCCCCCATGTCAGATTGGCAGAGACCCTGAGTGTGTTTTGCCTTCCTTTGCTGGTAGGGCATGGGTCATTTGTTGGTTTCAAATAGAGTAAATTGTGGATTCTCTGTAACTTGAAGTCTTTTCATTACAAGTTGAGGGCTTCAGTAACTCAGCCAGACGTTATGGGCCTTTTACAGGAGTGGATGGGTGAGGTTCTGTGGCCTGCGATGCACAGCAGGTCAGAGTAGATTACCATGATGGTCCCTTCTTGTCTTCAAGTCTGAGCCTATGAACTCATGAGTCCTGTCTCCCAAGCTTCTGTAATAGCCATGAGGCCACATTCTCAGTCATCATCAGTATTCGACTATAACTTCAAGCTAAACTTGAGATAAAATTAATGAAAAATGCAGTTGCTTTGCTCATAGTCATAGAACCTAGTTTTCCTACGAGTTCCTCTTTCAGGACACACTATTGCACAGAACTCAGAAAACACCTTTCTTCTCATTGAGTCTTCACTGCAGATGCAGGTTTAAAACATTTGGCATATTTCCTGGAATTCCCCTGAAAAGGGTGGTCTTAGGGATAAGGCATTGAGGGATTATTTCCAGTACTAGCTAAGTGTGAATTTAAACCACTATAGTTAAACTAGGATAACTCTCCGTGTGGGTAATTGTGTTGAATGAGTGCCTTTTTCAGTTTTGCTTATATCGCTCTGCAAGGGGTTTAAGCTAAACCAAAAAAAGTCACTCTTATTTGTCCCCATTGGAAGTTATACTGGTATAACTGTAGTGGTTTAACTGTTCAGCTATAATTATACTGGTATAACTGGTAAAATTTTCCTGTGCAGAGAAGCCCTAAAACTTAGGAGACCTAGGTTCAATTCCCAGCTCTGCCACAGATTTCCTGAGTGATCCTGGGCAAGTCCCTTAGGCCACGTCTACACTACAGAGCCTTAGCCAATATAGCTACACCGGCAGAGCCCTTAGTATAGACTCAGTTTATGTGACAGGGGTTCTGCCAGTATGGTAACACCAACTCCCTGGAAGATGTTAGCTCAACTGACTTTAGCATTCTTCTGTCGGTATAGTTGCATATACACTGGGGGTTCTGCTGGCATAGCTATGCTGGCTGGGGCTGTGAGATTCCCCCGCCCCCCCCCGCCCAACTGACATAACTGTGGAAGCAAAACTTTGTAGTGTAGACCCGGCTTCCAACCAATCTCTCTGCCTCATGTTCTGCTTCTGTATTGTATCCATTTCTCCCACCCTTTCTCTCTTGTGCATTGAGATTATAAACTCTTTGGGATGGGCATTGTCTCTTATTAGGCATATGTCAAGTGCCTAGCACAATGCAGCATTGATCTCAGTGGAGGCCTCTAGGGTATTATAAATAAATAATAATTCAGTAATATTCAATGGCAAACCTTATTAGCCTCCAAACGTTTCATTTCTCTGCATTGCTTGTGTTCATGCTGCTGGAGATTTTCACTATCTCTGCTTTTCAGCTCCAAGCTCCAGGTGATGTGAGCCTTTCATCAACAGCCTCCCAAACTGTGGTTCTTGGATTCTATGAACATAAATCATATGTCAGAAATGGACTTTCAATGAAGAGGTTAAAATTTAAAACCTCTTCCTTTGTATCTTGGTACATCTGGGGACATGTAGCAATGTTTTTAAATGTCATCTTATTAGGTAATTTGAGACCATGTAGCCCCAAATACTGTTAGTTTAAAAAATGAATTGCTACAAATGTAAAATGGTAACTCTTCTATGGTATACTGTTGTTTTTTTCAGTAGTATTTCAAGAACAATGAGGGTTACAATGGTTGAACTCTCCACTACATCACAGAGAAATTACAGGTTAGGAGTGTCTTGCTCCATTATTGGTGAATAATAACCTCAAATATATGCCTAAAGGCAATGAGCCTCAAGGTTTTGATAAATGTGTGCCTTTTATCAGTGTAGCTGTGAGAGTAGCTTAAGCAATCAATGTGCTCTCACTAGTCCTCATTTTAAGAGGGAATAGAGCACAGTATAAGTGGTTAGAGCAACAATCAGGGAGTCAAGATTCTTGTGTTCTATTCTTGACTCTGCCATTTACTCCTCATTTAACCTTCAGCAAAATACTTAGTGAAAGACAATCGTTGCGTCAGCTAATGCATTTGTAAATGAGTATAACAAAACTTGTTTAGCTTACTCTCGTTGTGGGGCTTGCTTAATTGAGCTTGGTAAAGTGAGTTAAAATCCTTGGATAAAAAATGTTATGTAAATGCCAAATATTTTTATTTAAAGTTTTTTAGGCTCTTACTTAATACTCCTGAAAATATTTTTTTCTCCATCTCAATGGGATTTATAGTATTTAGGAGACTATCTAGATGAGCTGCAGCAGAAATGAAGTAGTATACAAGCTTCTTGTATGATTACTGGTAACATATTCAGTAAATAAAACAAATTAATTCAGTTGCATGTTCCAAAAGATACCCTGGAAGCACTGGTGTTCGCTAATTCCTTGTGGAAGGAATGATGGCTTCTGTACATAGATCCAAAAATATGATTTCTTTTATTGGCAGGGGGTTGGGGAATAAACTGCATCAAGACTAATCCTTAAGAAGAAAACACCATTTGGTAGAAGTGCACTGCTAGGAAAATGAACATTGAAATTATATAAATGCAAATTTTGCTGAGGTTTTGTTTATCCTAATGTTAAAGATCAAGAAACTTCATTAAATCAATACCATGAATAAATACAGTGATAATGATTGATAGTAATTTGGTTGGACAAAACAATGAATACAGGTAAGCAGTGGAGAGAGCAGCAGTAGAGAGTTTCGCATTAAGTTGAAGGGAAACTAACTAAATCTGGGCAAAAACTAGGCTGGTTTGAGTCCAGATGGGAATGGGGTATTTATAAATAGGAGAAACATACAGTTTATCATAACCCAGCTCTTATCAGTGCATTTTGTACTATATTATACTGATTTTCCCTCTGCCTCCTCTTGAGGTTTTGGTGTTTCTTGGCTTCCTTGGTCTGTTAGTGGCTAAAATTGAAAGACTTGGCATTCTTGATATTTACACCCAGCTAAAGATGTGCTTGAATTCCTTGCTGAGTTGAGCAATCACAGGTTAACTTATAGATCTTCCCTAGATGGTAGAAAATAATTTTAGATTTATCATTGTATTTAGTCAGGCTTCTTAGAACTCACAGATAATCAGAGAATTCCCAGATTTTCCATATTTCTGGGTAGCTCCCAGATTCCCATGTTGTAGCTGTCTAGTCACAGATTACTTCACTGATTGCAATGATTAGTTCTTGGCTACTTCAGAATACTTGAGAGAGGGAAAGAGAACCAGGCAAGCCTCACTGCACTGACCATCAATGCAGAGTCAACTATCTTTTTTTTTTCCTTTTTGTGTGTGTCAATAACAAGGTTAAAATACTTTAGTTGAACGTCTGTAAGAGCGCAGAAGCTAAATTAAATGAGGATAGAATGGTCCAAATGATCAAAAAAGTGTCACAACGGACTCCTTTAAGTCTGTCTTACTGAGGCAGATTGGTGACTCTCTTAAAATGATGATCATCGGGCTCAATGAGTAGTGATCAACGGCTCCATGTCTAGTTGGCAGCCCATATCAAGCGGAGTGCCCCAGGGGGTCTGTTCTGGGGCCGGTTTTGTTCAACATCTTCATTAATGATCTGGATGATGGGATGAATTGCACCCTCAGCAAGTTCACAGATGACACTAAACTGGGGGGAGAGGTAGATACCCTGGAGGATAGGGATAGGGTCCAGAGTGACCTAGACAGATTGGAGGATTGGGCTAAAAGAAATCTGATGAGGTTCAACAAGGACAAGTGCAGAGTCCTGCACTTAGGATGGAAGAATCCCATGCACTGCTACAGGCTGGGGAGTGACTGGCGAAGCGGCAGTTCTGCAGAAAAGGACCTGGGGATTACAGTGGATGAGAAGCTGGATATGAGTCAACAGTGTGCCCTTCTTGCCAAGCTAACGGCATATTGGGCTGTATTAGTAGGAACATTGCCAGGAGATTGAGGGAAGTGATTATTCCCCTCTATTCAGCACTGATGAGGCCACATATGGAGTATTGTATTCAGTTTTGCCTCCTCCACCCCCCACTACAGAAAGGATGTGGACAAATTGGAGAGGTCAGTGGAGGGCAACAAAAATGATTAGGTGGCTGGGGCACATGACTTACGAGGAGAGGCTGAGAGAACTGTGCTTATTTAGTCTGCAGAAGACAAGAGTGAGGGGGGATTTGATAGCAGCCTTCAACTATCTGAAGGGGGGTTCCAAAGAGGATGGCGCTTGGCTGATCTCAGTGGTGGCAGATAACCGAACAAGAAGCAATGGTCTCAAGTTGCAGTGGGGGAGGTTTAGGTTGGATAGTAGGAAAAACTGTTTCACTAGGAGGGTGGTGAAGCACTGGAATGGGTTACTTAGGGAGGTCCATCCTTAGAGGTTTTTAAGGCCCAGCTTGACAAAGCCCTGGCTGGGGTGATTTAGTTGGGGCTGGTCCTGCTTTGACCTCCTGAGGCCTCTTCCAACCCTAATCTTTTATGATTCTATGATTATCCCCCAAATATAGCTGCATCTGAATGTTGAAAGGTGCCTGCATTTGCATGGGGGGGAGGGCACAAGATGACACAGGGCACTCATTCTTACGTGTATGTTTGAGGTTGTGTGTGCTGATTAAAATCCACACAGCCAAATGCTGAAACTAGCCTGCAGCCTAAGTGGTTGGGTTATGGGCTGGGGATCTCTGTGGGGGCTGTGTGGAGAAGGAATTCTCCACTTCCAAGACTGCTCAGCAATGCTGGAGATACACAGGAGAAAATGGCTGTTGGATCAGTGTAATTTTGGATTCCTAGGCTCATCCCCAAAATTCCCTGTGCATTTTAGTACAGAGAATGCCCATGCTCCACGGGGTATGGAACCTCAGTGTGGGGTCCCCAAATTCTACCCCTCTTCCCCCCCCCACCCCCCCGCAGAGGAACTGCACCAGTTCTGTTGAGTCAGAGCCCACGAATGCCATGGAGTAGCAAGTTTTCATGTTTACTAAATGACCATTCTGTTAAATGGCACTTCCTTGCATATATTGTATGCCATTCTTTTTACAAAGTGGCTTCTACAACATAATTTTCTTTTACTTGACTGATCATATATCTGTTGAACTTGCAAGTGGTTTCTGAAAGCCACAGAATAAGAATACTTGCAGTGACACCCAGTGATGTGCGAAGAGCTGCTTAGCTGTGAGGCTTCTAATTAGCTCACCAGAATTTAGACAGGCATGACATTTACATTGTGATGTTTGCAATCAAACTCCATAGGTGATTCAAATAGTAGAGCCGTGAATGTATCTATAATACAGTTGTTTTCTCCTGAAGTGATGAGCCTAAAATGTAGGAGGTCCTAAACTAATGGCTTCATTTATAGAAGCTATGGCAGAAGTGATATGACAAATCCATGTATTATTAAACATACTGTATTGCAGTTCTGTTCCCAATACAATTTAGTCAATACATTTCAAACAATACTAGTTCCCTAAAAATCAACTCCTATATGATCTTCCCCTTATCTTGAAGTTAGATTAGTTAGTCGCCTGGATTCATACACCCATTGGTAGAGAATTCTATTAGCCTATGAAGTGTGGCTTTAGGGCCTATAATCTTTTTGACGACTTCTTCATTTAACCCACTTCCTCTAGGCTCTTCATACCTGAAGGCTGCTTTTCTGAGGCCGGGAAAAGCTTTTCTCTTGAGTAATAGGTGGGCAACAGTTCTGCAGTGGCAAATGAAAGCAGCACTCATTTTGTTCAGCTTAGGTTTCAGGGAGGGGAGTGAAGGTCTTTAGATATCTAAATGTAATGTGAAATTAAATATTAGGAATACAAATGGGCCTCCTGCTGATGGCAGCCATCTTGGTGCATAATAACATCACTTGCCAAACCAGAAGAATGGGATCCCAGTCTCTCAGATATATGTAGTAAATCCATTTCTATCCCGTTTTAATGGTGATTTAGCCATTCACTTCAGGGCGTTACTATTTAAGGCGATATTTACTTGAAGTGGTGCAGTTCTTTTTCTGATTATTATACCTGCTGTTCAACCAGTGTGAAAATTGATTTTGTATCTGACGTAGGATGCCTACACTGCTAGTGTCACCGATTTTACTATGTAGCAGTGATGCTTCACGGGATTGGTTAATGCAAAAAGGAGCTTTCACTTCTCCCACCCTCCAAAATATAGCCCAGATTGGTAATGATTAAAACTTGTAATTCTATGATATCAGAAAGCCCCAATTCATTACTTTCAGTCCATTTCTGAGCTGTCAAGTGTCTTTGGCACAAAACAATCAACATGATTGGCACTATCTAAAGGAAAGGAAGGATGGATTTGTGATTAAGACACAGAACTAGGTCTCAGATGTAGATTTTTTGCCTGTCTCTGCTATGGACTTCCTGGTGATATCACATGTGTCTTTAAACATTCACCTGGGATGTTGAGTAAGCAATTCTACCAGCCAAACTGGCCAGCCCTGCATGGCTAATAACGGGAAAGGGAGCAAATACCATCCTTGCCCTGACATGTGCAGTGAGAAGCCATAATTGAGATTCCTTGAGTAGAAATTCATTGCAGACTTAGCACAGCTTGCTGTTAGTCCACCTCTGGAAGCAACACTGCTGCATCCTATTAAGAGGTGGCATTGTGCCTGTGTTGCTCTGGCTTCCCTGGGAGTTCCTGGGGCCATCTTAATTCTTAAAATAATATAATAAATGTAGCACTGGTGAAAGGCATCAGGTGGATGCTGTGTGGAGGGGGTGATGAGCCTCTGTGCTATCCTCGGTTCAGGTCTATGACTTAATGCCAAAATTTAATTCTCAGACTTTGTGTCTCAGTTTTCCAGCTATGAAATGAGTACAGTAATACCTATCTTACCAAGGTGGCATGAGACTTAAGGTTACAACATTCAAAGCCAGATGAAACACACACTGTGGGTTTTTGGTTTGTTTGTTTTTTTAAGACAAAAATTGGATTATCTTGGGGAGAGGGTCTGCCTCTGTGTTTTTTATAACCACTGTGTTTGGCAAAGAAATGTTTTGCACCAGAGTGTAAATACACCAACCTGAGCTCCAATGGGAGATTGATCCATGGAAGTTACTTGTTAATTTTGCATAAGGAATGTTAAGCAAACCAATGGGATGCTCAGACCTGGCTTCCCATGTTCCTGGGAGATTCAGGCACTCAGGGGGCCCTCCCAGGGGTGCCTGAATCTCCTAAGGGTAATAGGGAGACTCAATAGGAAATGGAGGGTGAGATGCTAAGCATACCCCTCTCCTCATATGCCTAGCCTCCATGATCTCTGGTAGGTTTCTCCAGTCTGACTGAAGCAAAGTAGTAGAGACCATAGAGAACAGGAATGTGTGCGGATAGCATGTTTTGCCCTCCCTTCCTGTCAAAAGACAGAGGATGGGACTATAGAGTGTGTTGGGATGGAGCACCTCCCACCCGCACTCTGTGTGCAGAGGGGTGGGGGCTTTCACAGCAGGATTAGCAGCTATGGGGAGGAGGAACAGAGAACAGAATGGCTGCCAGCAATGACAAAACAGGGCCTGGGATGACTTCTTCGATCCCTGGAGTGCCAGGTATCCTATGGCGTTAGTAACAGGAAGGGACTTAACATGGCATTTTTCTTCATTTGACTAGAACAGCTTTCTCTTCTCACCATGATGTTCGGGCTCAAGAGTTTAACTTCACCTTGTATTTATGTTTCAGTTTCATGAGGATTCAAAAGCTCCTAAATGTATAGTATACTTTCTTTTACTGACTTTCACAGCCTGAAACTGTGGAGAAAGCTGGGAGTAGCAGAAGAAAACAAGAACTTTGTATTTTTGTGAAATCTGCAAATGTGGCAATGCATATTGATCAATATGCCAATTAATGCATTGCATTATTTGCATATGACCATTAGATTTCTGGATCTTCATGGTTAACAGAAATGGAAATAGCCACTAGAGGGAGCCATCATGGATTCTCTGAGGGATAAATGGGATGCTCCAGTAGAGCTGAAGGGGTGAAGCAACCAAAAAATGCAGAGAAGAGGAGCTTGAATCTTAAAACAAGCAATCAGAGACCAACTTCAGGCACAAGATCACCAGCAAAGGCACTGGCAAGGGCACCCAGAGTAGCAGCAAAAGAAAGTGAGGGATAATAGTGGTTTACCAGACACCAGTAGACCTTGGTAGCTGCAGCCAGGATAGATCCAGCATATGTCTTGGGGTGCTGGGAGGAGGAGCAGTGGTAAGTGGTTCCCGCACCCTCTCATCGCCTGGAAGCACAGACAGTGAAGGTAAGTGCTATACTGGTGTTTTCTGGCTAGCTAGAGAGCTGCAGGTAAGCTGACCCTCTGTGCCACACCTGGATCCTTCTACAAGGAAGTCCTTCACACAGACAGGCAAAACCAGAATTGTCTAATTAACAAGCAAAAAGACCCACCCAAAGTTGGTGCAGAAATAAAACTGTTACCTTCACATCCAACCAAGCCATAAGCATCTCCATTAAATACATATTATATTTTGTCCCTCATCAGTGTCTTTCAAGAACCTTTCCTGACACCAAAGTTGCATGTCCACAGCTATAGATTTCCATGTCTTCCTTTGATCCCTTCTTAAATGTGTATCATATTAGTTTTCATAGCCTCTATAAATTTCTCTCTTTCTATTTTGCCACCAAAGACTACAAGACAAAAAAATCTGCTTCTGGTTATTTTACTTCATTTGCCATCTCACGCGGCTATGGATTTGCAGGAGCTTTCACCATTCAGGATTCCTTGATAGATTAAGTAATATTAAGGCAAGCATGTGAACAATGTATTTTATTTCAGAGAGCAGGCACATAAAAATCTTTCAGGAGAAAACAGGAAATAGAATCTCTTGTAACAGTTCATTTAGAAGTAGCTATAAATACTTCTCTAATGGTGCAAAATGCTTCAAGATGGCAAAAATGTATGAGCTGGATATTTCACAGGCAGGGTTTCCCTTATTAAATAAGACAAACAGGTATCGTAAGGGCTTTGTCTCTTTGCTAATAAATCAAAAATGTTTTTCTTCACAAAAGAGAAGTATATGAATCTAGTTCAGTGATATTATGCATCTAGCTCTTGTTTCAAGGAAGAGGTTGGTTGAAAGGGATAACCAAGTATAGGGCTATTCAATTACAGTGCTTTGGCAGGTCTGCTGTTGCACCTATGAAACAAGTCACTTTTTAATAGACAGAGCGGGATCCTTGCAGAGAGCAATCCTTTGCTCTTACAGGGACTAGTCATGACTGCTAGTTTGTACTCTAACCTCTTGAAATCAGACAGAATTCTGAGTCCCCTGTGACCAAGTGAGCCCCCTGTATTCACACCCTACACACCAATGTAATAATCTTTGCACAAAATGTTCTTTGTGAGCTATTAGATTTCAAGTAATAACTTTCTGGTCAATAATATCATGGTAAAATGTATGTAGCAACATTACGTGTAAAGTTGTGACCATAAAAGGTCTGAAATGTGTTTACCAGACTAGTTTGAGTAAACCAGTTTCTCAAAGACAAAGGACAAGCTGATGCTTCTAGCCAGGTGTCATCAAAGTTGATGGGCCACCACCTATCTGGTGGCCATCCTTTGGCAAGGAACAGATCTGCATTTTAGCAAACAGCATGGAACCTCTTTCACCACCAGACTCCTTGTCTCCATCCTCACAGCAGGAAGGAACTTTATCTAGGGGTGACCCTCAGGAAAATGCATTCTCAAAAGGTGACTGAACTATAAAAGTAAGGGGCAAAACACCCCTTATCCATCTATCTCTGTCACAGAAGACAAAAGAAACAGCCTTTTGGGCTTTGGGAACTGTTCCTGGCCTGAGAAATGGGTCAGCAATGTTACCGGGAATATGTGGTAAGGGATTTCATCTTGAACCAAGTCTAGTTCAAGTTTTAGTACTAGGAAGCGTTTCATCTTGTAACCATTTCTGACTTCAAAGCCTTATACTTGTACTCACTTAAAACCTATCTCCTTGTAGTTAAACTCATTTTATTCCTTAGTCAAAATTAATCCAGTGTTGTGAACTGTGTGGGTAACTCCGTTGAGGGTAGCAAACTGTTTGGTTATCAATCCCCTTACAGAGGGAAATGAACCTAATATATCTGGACTGTCCAGGAGAGGGCTGGGCAGCACAGAACTCATGTTTTGGGGGGAAATCCAGATTTGGGAGTGTGTTAGGGTTACCCTGTAAGTGGTAACTAAGGCTGGTGGAAACCAGAGTGTGACTGATTTGTGGCTGGTAGGCTGCAGCTATACAGACACTCAGGGTGCTACCTGCCTTCTGGCAGGCTGTTTGTGAATGGCCCAGGTAGGAGCTACAGCACTAAAGCATTGTGAGGCACGCAAGGTTGCAGAGCAGGGGGTGACACAGCCCCTCATTGGTCTGGGTCATATCCCCAAAAGAGGAAACAGCTTCATTAATACCATCCTAAACGAAACCTCTATCATGGCTTTGGGGCAGGAAGGGGCTTTGGACTCTTTGTGTATCTGAATTATTTTATGGCTCCTGGTGTCTCTGCTTTCCCTCCAAGGAGACTCTGTGCATTCATAAACATTCTAAATATAATTTAAGTGCCCTGAGTATATGATTTTCACAAAGCTACTTATCTTCATTGAGGACTCCAGATATTTAGAGAGGAACGGTTATCTTATGATTAAGGCACTTGAATGGGACTCAGAAAAGCTGGGTTTGATATTGACTCTGTCCCAGATTTATTATATAATCTTGGGCAAGTCCCTTAATCTGTTACTAAATTGCCTAATATGGAGTTGTTAATACTGCCTTTATCTTCCTTGTGTATTTAGTCAGTAAGTTCTTCAGTGCAGGGACTCTGTGTGTGGTTTGTTCCCTTCCACGCCCCATAAATGCCTAGCACATCCAGTTCCATTCTCAGTTGGCTCCTCTACGTACTACCTATCTTAATATCAATAACAATATTAGGGCCAAACTCTGCTGTCAGACAAGCAGGTATGTAATCCCCTCAGTCCATCTTGAGGAGTTACTCTGTAATTACTCATGTGTCTTACCAATGGACAGTCAATCAGTGCCTGTAATGTGGAAGAGCTGTAAGGTGTGCACTGATGGAGAAAGGACACCAAAGCATAAGGGACATGCACAAGTCGACTGGAATCTTCCTGTTTCTGGCCTCTAGCCAACCTCCTAGTCTGTGTTGTCTTTTGCTTATTCTGTTCAATAGTGCATTTAAACAGGCATAAAATAATTGAAACCAGATGCAGCTGGACCAGATTCTAGTTGTTGTGACAGTCTCAGTCTGGAGGAATTCCACTACTGTGAGGTTCAGACACCTGTGATCTATTTTCATTATTTCTGCAAAGTACATAGAACAGCAGGGTCAATGACACTTCCTTCTCCCTCTCTTGCGGCATGAATCCAAAGTGGAAATCTATTTACTTATTTTTGAGTAGGTTCTGCTCTTGAGCTGAGGTTGTCAGCCATGTTTGTAGTAGTTGCCCAGGTACTACAACTACTGCAGGGGCAGAGGTCCATATTGATATCCTAGGTCTCAATCCTGTAAACATGGACTAGCGTAAATGTGAGCGCATGGAATTCATGCAGGTCAGAGATCCATGCTAGCATATCTGTTGGCAGCATTGAAGCCCTGGTATATATGTGACTGCCAACAAAGTCCAATGGCAGTTATGCAAATGTACCCAAAGAACAGAATTTGGCCCATTTTGTAAAATGCTTAAGGAAACTTATAGATGAAAAGCTTTTATAAATATGTGCTATCAGCTTGTTAACATTTATTCCATTGAACTTGGAGTTTTACTTATTTCAACTGAACCTAATACTGCTAACAGAGAGACTGAAATTAGGGTTGAAAAATGCAAGTGGGCTGATTAAGTATAAATATTTCCAGGAAAATAAAATTGATGGAACCAGAGAAAGGAGGGACTTTCCACAGGCGTCAAACGAATGCCAAAGGGCCAGATCTGAAATGATTTCTACCATAGCTCAAAACTTGCCCATTTGAATTAAAGAAACCTAGTACGGAATGAAAAGTGTTCTCTGGAGCTGTGTACTAAATGAGCTGCACAGAGAGAGAATGAGACATTCATCTGATTTTCCACTTAGCACATGAATTCCTATAATGCCAGGCCTGCAATGGTGCCAGGAATGTCACAGACCGTAGGCCACGGAACATAATGCAATGACCCGCCCCTACCCCTGTTCTCATTCTGGCACCCCCTTTTTAAATTCACTCTTCATAAAATAATACAAAGCCAAGAATTTTTGTGTACAAAAGTGACAAATTAGAACATACCAAGCAGAAACATAGTTGTAAGCCACATTAAATGAAGCTATTTAAAGGCAAAGGTGGGGGGACTTAAATGCATGAACACGTTTATAACAGGTTTTGGCAGTCTGGACAGATATGGCTCCAGCAGAACTCTGGGGCTTGGCTCAATCCTTTTCTTCCTGCTCCAATACTCCCATTAAGTCAGGATCGGACCTAGCTGTGGTCTGCTTATCCTTTGGAGTGAGTCTCCTCTCAACTGGACATCCTAAGAATGCATTTGGCTGGTAACATGGCAAACTCCCGTGTTCTTATCTAGTCATTTTTGCTGGTAGGTGTTGGGGAGGGCTCTTTCCCGGGTCTTCCTTTTCCTTGATAGTCAGAAACTTGATATCAACACTGATTAGGGAGATTGTTTGATGGGAGCTACAGAATTGTGATTTTGTTCAGGTGATATTTTGAATCCTGAAATATACTGGGACCATATCTAACATCAAGTGAAAATGTGTGGCATGAGAGAATATGTGAGCAGCAGGTTCATGCAAATGGGCAGATAAGACTGGTGTTTTCATAGCTGATGTCTCCTTTAACAGGACTTGTGGATGAGAGCGAGAGGTTGTTTGACTCAGTCAAATACAGGAGGCCGTTCTAAGCACAGGAAATTGCTCCATGTTACCAGTATAGCGCGTGTTGCAGACACTGAAAGATTACAGAAAACTAGGCTTGTTTAGCCTGAAAAGAAGAGACACAGGGATCATCACTGAGGTATTCATGCTGGTTAAAATAGACTGTAACAGGAGTAGGGACATCTGTACAAGAATGCTGCTTATCGAAGCCACAGAGAGAAAGGGGCAGCTCTTCCTCTGCATTTAGTGGGGGTGGGTGTTCCTACCCTGCCGCCCCCAACACTCCCTGTATCTATATCCCCATAGTATTCACATTATTATGGGCATAATGAAAACACATGAGCCCCTTATTTTCATCCTGTCACAAAATATGGGTAGAAGCAGACATGGAATAAAATTTAAAAGGCAGTACATTTAGATCCAATAAAAGAAAATACTTTTTACATAGTGTCACAGGGTCAGGCCAGATGGCTAGAGTGATAGAAGGCAGATATATTAGCCCCAGGTTAAGTAGGTCCCTTTTCCCAGGGTAAGGTAACAGGGAAAGTTCCAGAACAATCAGGAACCTTCTGGAGACAATTAAGACAAGACAGGCTGATTAGAAACACCTGCAGCCAATCAAAAAGCTGCTAGAATCTATTAAGGCAGGCTAATCAGGGCACCTCGGTTTAAAAAGGAGCTCACTTCAGTTTGTGGTACACATGTAAGGAGCTGGGAGCAAGAGGCGTTAGGAGCTGAGAGTGAGAACACATGCTGCTGGAGGACTGAGGAGTACAAGCATTATCAGACACCAGGAGGAAGGTCCTATGGTGAGGATAAAGAAGGTGTTGGGAGGAGGCCATGGGGAAGTAGCCCAGGGAGCCCAGGGAGTCACACAGCTGTTGCAGGAGGCACTCTAGACAGCTGCATTCCACAGGGCCCTGGCCTGGAACCCAGAGTAGAGGGCGGGTCCGGGTTCCCCCCAAACCTCCCAACTCCTGGTCAGACACAGGAGGAGTTGACCTCGACTGTGGGTTCACGAAAATGGCCAAACTGAGGGCTGCTGTGAAGCTCCAAGGCGAGCAAATCCGTCAATAAGCGCAAGACCCACCAAGATAGAGGAGGAACTTTGTCACAATAGTGAACTGTTCATGTGTAATTCAGTGCCTCAGAAGATCTGCAAGGCATCTATGGTAGCTGCATTTCAAAAGCATTTGGTAATGTTAGGATCATTAATAACTTTTGCAGCTATGCAAGCTTAGATAATGACTCAAGCTTCAGCTCATAAGGCAAATGCGGGTGGTGAGAGAGAAGTTTCTCTTCTATATACAACATTTCCCACTAGTTTAAATTTATAATGGGTTGTTTGCCTTCCTTCGAATCATCAGATATAGTCCATCCCAGAGGCCAGATGGACCTATAGTCTGATTAAGTATAGCAAATTCTATATGCCCAGCAAATGATTATCTACTTTTTCCCACATATGCAGGGAGTTGGTAAAGGACAGATTCTTTGCCTTGCATAAGGAGGATTTGTTGAAGGTGATATATATCTAAGATGTTTTGTTACACAAGACATTATTATTCTGTCTGATAACTGGTATAAGACATTGAATATTGATCAAATCACATAATGTATTTGTATTATGTTAGTGCATTTGGGGTCTCAGGACAATATTTTTTGGTGGCCTCAAAGTACAGCCATCAACTCTTGCTAGTGGCCACTCTCACACTTTTTCCTAAAATACTTAATTAGCATTGTGCAATTTATTTATTTTTCCTATCTACACACCCAAATCATTGTAATGTATTTATTGCTAGCTAGTGAGTTTATTGTGAAAAGTGATATTAACAAACATACGCGTATCACTTTTCACAGCAGACTTACTCCGCCCTGGCAAGCCTGAGGACAAATTAAGCCCTGGATGGGGAGTTGGGGGAGGCAGCAGGAAGCTGGAGCCTGAAACTCCACACCAGGGGACAGGGCCTGGGGATGGAGCCCAAAGCCATGTGGCCAGAGTCTGCTGCCCCACCACCCCAGGACTGAAACCTAAAGTCTCAGCCTCACCACCCCTGGGAGGTGGGGAACGCACTGGGTGCCTGCTCCTCCAGCTTTGTGACCCAGGTGTCTCCAGAGTGGGGCAGAGCCTAACCCCTGCTGATGGCCCCAGCAACTAACACCAATGCAGGGCATCCAGAAGCAACAGGGAGGGAAGCCACTACTTTGCCCACCCCCCATTGCAGCCTGTGGATGCAAGAAAAGCCGATGGTGGCCACATATGAGAAACACTGGCATAGGATCCCAGGTTATGGACCAGGATCCCATTATGCTAAGCACTGTACAAACACAAAACAAAAAGGTGGCCCATGACCCAAAGAGCTTCCAATCTAAGCATAAGACAAGAGACAGAAGATAGATGGAGAAGCACAAGGAAATAATGAAACAAAATTGGTGGATATGTTGTGGTCTCAGCATACCAGCTGCTTAACCATTTGAAATTCTTTGATGGCATCGTGACAAAAAAGAGTTTTAAGGGATTTGAAATAAGGGATTTGAAATAAGACAATAAGGTCGTCTTGTGATGTTTGTGGAGAGCTCCTTTGATCTGTGAGGAGCAGAATGGGAGAAAGCACAAAGGTGCTTATTTTAAATTTATCAAGTGGGCAATGAAAGCTAGCATCACTAGCAGAGCAGAGGTGGGAGTCGACCTCTCAATTGCATAAGAAAGACGATAGGTCAAGTGGCAATAGCCACAGGGGACCTGGAAAGTAAAAACAAATAGGTGGTTTGATGCAATGGAGAGAGGGGAGCTAGTGGAGGAATGCAAAGGAAAAAGTCAAATTGACAAACTAGGAGAATGATCTTTGTAGCAGTGGTTTGAATTGATAAAAGTGGGGCAAGATTGCATTTCTCAAGCAAGTGAGTGTTGCAGTAGTTAAGATGTGAAATGAGATCCTGGGTGACCATTTTAATTTTATGGATGGAGGAGAAAGGCCATATCTTAGAGGTGTTAGACAGAAAGAATCTGCAAGATTTAGACATAGACTGTATGGAACTACCTAGAGAGAGGGCCAAATTAAAGATGATACCCAGTTTATGGTCTTGAGTGATAGGCAGGATGGTGTTGTCCACATTGACTGAGAAAGAAAAGGTGGGGGAGGACTTGGGATGAAAGATTAAGAGCTGTGTTTTGGTCATATTGATTGTAAACTGACTGCTAGAAATCCATGAAGAAAGGTCAGTAAAACGGGCCAAGATCTAGGCGTAGGCAGAAGGAGATGGGTCCAGAGTACAGAAGTAGAGATGTGAGTCATTAGCATAGAGATGGTAGTTAAACTTGCGCTTGGAAATGAGATTACCCAGAGACAAAGTGTAGAATGAGAAGGGGACCAAGGACAGAGCTGTGAAACTTGTCAGAAAAGGAAGGAGGAGCATCTGAATGACACTCTGAAGATGCAATTTTTTTCAATTTAAAAACTTTCCATTGTTTTATTTCATGTCAATATTTATTCTTGCCAATAAATACTACAGTCATCTCTGAGGTGCATATAATAAAGAGGTTTTCTCATACAGATAATGGCATTGAAGTGTATTACTACATATTTTCCTTAATATGATGTTATGAATGCCATTAAGATGGAATGATTTTTGAACATTTGCAGATCCTTTAGCATTTATACTGTATTCATAACTCTGGCCCTCCTATTTTCAAAAATAATAAAAAATTAGAAATGTCATCTGAGTTCCAAGAAGAATAACTTTCAAATATATCCTAGTGCCCCTTATTTCTTGTAAAGTGTGGTCCAGGATTGTTATGCTTTCCAGAGCCCTGTGTTAAACTTGCCGCCTCATAGAAATAAAGCTAACAAAGATGATAGGAAAAGAGTATCTAATCTCATATACACTTGCCAAGGATAAAGCTTGCTGTGCCATCTGCCCTGTTTGTAAACTAGCAAACACTCTACAGCTGGGCATGCTGATTGTGACACCATGAACTCTTTCCACTACCGCTTGGATTACTGTACTTTGTTCAACCTAATACTGTGTAGCGGGTGTGGGAAAGATTTCTATGTCGGTGGATTTTGGAAAACACTGCATTACATTAATCAATACTGGCTTGCTATGCGTATTATACCAGCACTGGTTTTTATAAAAAAAAATAAAACCCAACATTTTATACTACAGAAACAGGAACGTAAATGTAGAGCAGCACAGCTTCCTTAGTTAATCTCTCCTAATATGGGTTATAGATGACAAACTCTCAGGCTCTCTTTCTAATATCTTGCAAATAGGGAGAACTTAAAAAGGAAAAACCTTCAGAATTTCTTTTTTTTTTTTTTAAAGTGAAGGGACCTCTTTTGTGTAGAGTAGAAAAACCTTTATCTGCTGCAGTTAATACTTCTCCTGTTACCCACTGTGCCAGCTGGTAATGCCCAGCAGTCAAGAATCAATGTGCTGCCTCTATTCAATACTATTGCACCAACTGCTTCAAAGGGTGGACGGCATGACATGTTATCCGAGATGTGACGTGTAAAGAAAGAAATGGATGAACACAGAGCTGTGAGAGGTACTGAAATGGTTGTAATAACAGCCATCCTGTTTTTGAAATGCAAAACAATAGAAGGTTTCATACCAGTAGATAACACTAACTGTTAAGAGGGATTGGACTGGAATTGCATATTATCAACAGTCAATGGAATTTAATCTATTTTCCACATTTTCTTGCTGTAATTTAGCCTCAGCGTGGTCTGAACTAATAACTATACTTTGAGATATTTCTAGGGAAGGCATTATAGCAATACAAAGAACTTACCAAATTGTAATGAATTTAGCCTCACAATACCCCTTCCGAAGAGGGAAGTATTACCAACCCCATCTTACTGTTCAGCAAGGCACAGAGGTTAAGTTGTAACTTGCCTAAGATCACGCAGGAAGTTTGTGACAGAGCTGGGGCCTGATGCCCCAAGCCAGAAAAGCCCTTAAGCGTTTGCTATTTAAACTTTTAAAACTTAGTATTTGTATTGTGACAGCATCTCAGTGCCTCAGGCCTAGAGCAGGAGTCAGGACCGCATTGTGCTAGGCCCTGCACAAAATACAGAACAAAAAGACATTCTGTCTGACAATCTAAATACAGAACAAGAGCTAACTGGTAGATTCAGACAGAGAGGGGATCCCAAGAAAACAATGAGACAATATTGGTCACATGATAGGCAGTGGTCTGAGCCCAGCACCTGCCTAACCGCTGTTAAGGGGTTTTTGTGTGTGTGTGTGTGCTTAGCTATAAGCATGTGATTAGTCCCTTTGGGCTTTAGTAGGACTTCTCATGTGCTTAAAGAAGGGATTCAAGTTGTTTGAGGCCAGAACCCAGATTGCTTGGCTCTCAGTTCTGTGCTTCAATCACAAGGCTGTGCAGGGCTTCCTTACAGAGAAACTGGCCAAAAGCAGAGCCCTGCATTTAAAATTGGGGGCAGGGAGGAGTTTAGATGTGATCCTTATGTGGTATTGAGGAATGTGTTGGAATTCCAGTCTATCACTTTAAGGGGACTTGGAGTTCCTGGACCTGCTTGCAAGCTATGGGGCTCTATACAGAAAGCATGCAATCTATCAGCATCAAGCATGAATCAGCCAGCCTACAGTAAGGTGGGGTGAGTTGTGCCTCTTTGTTTCTGGGAACAGTCTGCTTTGTGTCTCTATGTGTTTGGGTTTTTGTGCATGTTATTGTTCTGAATTCTAAGAAATAAAGGAGTGTTATATTTCAAACTTCCAGCAAGAATATTTTTTATTTGTGATTAAAGACTATATCATAATGCATATGCACACGGGGGCTGAGTTAAGGTTGCACAGGCAGCTTTAATTCTGGTATTTCCTAACCTCTGAGTGCTTCACTTTGCAACCTTAATGTTCTTTTAACATAGCTTTTTGTATGTCACTTCCTAGGTTGAAAAAAACCAAACTGACAGAACAAACTCTATTATGTGGTGGCGTATTGACACCCACATGGACCATCAGCGTGGCAGGATCCTTCAGATCAGCACACCGACTGCTAACTGAGTAACTGGTAGCAGTATTAGGTTGTTATCCTGTATGTGAACCAGCACTAGAGGGGGAATGGGATACTGTGCTAGTGGGTTTCATGAATACTTTCTGACTGCAGAGGAATTATGAGACCTAGATATCATAGGTTCCATTCCAGGCTATGGAGAGGTGTGTTATCACGTGGGTGCTGATTTTTATGCCTCTTCCCCACAATCTTGACTACCTCTGCCCTAACCCCTTCAACCTGTCCCCCGAATTCCCAGTCTTACCCATGGCACTCTCCATTCCAGTCTCTTTGCCCAGCCATTCCTGGTTCTCCAACCAAGCACAGCCTCCTTGTCCCCAGCCTCTTTGCCCAGCCAATCCCACCCCTTCCTGGCTCCTCATCCTGAATGGTGACTGTTTGACAAAATCAGCCAAAACCAGGGTCCTATAATGGGAAGTGTCTGGCAACCTTAATATTAGGCAATGTCAGCATTCAAAAAAGTCTGAATCAAACCATCCTCTCCAGAAAGGCCTGGAAAAATACATAGGTCTTGCAGCAGGTTCTGACAGGCAACAAATCTGTGCTACGTTAGACCAGGGAGTGTGCAAGGCTCCATAGTTAGTGGAGAGGCAAATGGCTTCTGGCTTCTCTGGGATCTGAAGGAAATACTCATTTCCTATGTCAAGAAGGGTAAGTGGAAGGGAAGGAAGCAGACCCTTCCCTTCTAATGAAATAATCCTAGCAAACTGTTCTCCCACCTCACCTTCTCCCTTCCTCCTCTATGTGCCCTCCTGCTGTTGTTTCAAAAGAGGGGGTGATGATCCAGGCCCAATGCCCATACATGACCTGTCTCTAATATTAAACTAGTCCGCAAATTGTATCCAAGGGCACTTTTTTTTTTATGTTCAGGCTTCATCCAGGCCTACCCTCCATAACCTTGTTGAGGGAGGCATCACGCAATCTTGCACAACCTTGGATTGCAAAACATGTCCCGCTTATTTCTAGGAATAAGCTACAAGCTTCATAAACCTAAGGGCGGAAACAGCCATAGAATACAGAAGAACTAGAATGCAAACAATAAGCTTGCAGTTCAGGTATATGTGTAGTGATTGATTTGTTTCACTAGCAGCATACCCATTCTATTGCTGACCAGTAGTAGGTCTTTTGAAGTAAACGTCTGTCTTTGGTTGATATAGTTGATACAGTAGTTTGGAGCTTCTGTTGTGTAGCTCAAAATCTACTGTTTTTTTAGAGAAAATTATTTTCCTATCTGCTTCTAATACAGCAGATTCTGAGGTGTAGTTTTGTCTGTCTTGATGCGTGGGAAGTTATGAGCATACAGTCATGCCTTTAAAATGTTAATGGAGGTTGTGCGAATAAATCACTGACATTAAAGATTGTATCTCTTTTAGTCTGCAACTTGACATTTTCAGAGACTGCACTACACTCTTTCTGGCTACAGTTTGTGCTTCTCATGTCTGGTGTCTGTCAATCATTTCAAAAATGTTTGCGCCAAGTGTTAGAATTCATAACAACGTAAACAAATTAAACAAAGTAATTTTCAGATTTATTTTGGAGCTGATGCTCTTTCTTTGCATCCTTCATTGCTCTTACCATTGGTGTATAATGGTCAAGCTTTCTCGAACAGTATGCTTGACCGGGTACTCATCTCTTGTGTTTTTACTAGTTTTTCCACCCCAGAGAATATCTTTTACGATTTTTCAGGGAGTTCAGATAAGTAGTGGCAGAGGATCCAGGCAACATCATGGCTCCAAATATCAGTCTAGATGTCATTTGTCTTCTGTGCTTCACTCACACCTGATGAAAGATCACTCTAGAAATTAACTCACTCTATCCAGTTTTAGTGACAGAGTTCACTTACATTTTCTTTTTTCCTTTTCCCCCCTGACACTAAAGAACAGCTGTAAAGCTAGAATTGGCACTATTGATGGCACTGAATTACTAGATACAGCTAATTATTTTATTCTAATGAATTAGCTGCTACAGTTTATATACCGATTCTAAATTTTCCCCCTACAAATATGCATGGTACTTGCTAAATGAATTAACCTGTTAAATAAAGCGTGTTCATTCAAAATGATAAATTGAAATAAGTTAAGGGAGTCAGCCAAGTTAAATGAACAAACTTCTCTATTGATCCTTGTCAAAGCTGTCTATGAATATGATGAAGCATGACAGAAATTCATTTAGCAATGATCCCTGCGGCTATGGACTCTGGGTGGATGAGACAACAATGTGAGTTTATATGAATCAACCTGAAAATGCATGTGGAGCAACCAGGGTTGTCAAGGTCCATATACTGCTAGTAAAGCCTTTAGTTAGGGTACAGCTGCCATAAGATGTCTTTTTTTTTTTTTAACGAGCCAGAGGCCTTTCTGCGTTGCAATTTACTAAATCCTTTATGAACCCGACGTTCCAGATCAATAGGCCTGTGGTCATGGAGAAGTGCTGTTTTGAACATACAAAACTAAAACAGACCTGCATATATAATCTGAATATTTTAGTGAGATATGAATGTATTAGAGCTTTTATTGAAGATAGCAATTCAATTTTTCACCCATTTTTCAAAGTTTTGACCCTAGTTTGTTTATATCTTTTCAGCTATCTAATGTGTCTTGTACCCTTCTGCTGCTTTGGTATCTGAGCACCTGAATACTATCTGACAAAGGGAAGAAAGATGGTCTGGTGGTAGGGCACCAGGCTGGGACTTGGTAAACCCAGGTTCAGTTCCTTGCTCTGCCAGACTTCTAGTGTGACCATGGGCAAGTCACTCAGAGCCAGATTTTTAAATGTATTTTAGATGCCTAAAGGTGCAGATAGGCACCTAGGCACTTTTGGAAATCCCTCTAGGTGCCTGTTTGTATCGCCATGTGCTTAAATACTTTTTAAAATCTGGCTTTTAATCTCTGTGCCTCCATGTCCCATCTGTGAGATGGGGAAAGAGCACTTCCCTTCCTCATAGGGCTGTTGTGGGGCTAAATACATTAAGGATGATGAGGTGCTCAGATAGTCTGGGGGCGGGCAATATAAGTACCAGAGACAGAGAGATTTCTTTTGTGGTGTCCATAGAAAATATTTTTATATACCAATGTTTGTTCCTAAGATATTAAAAATATGCAGTATTATACAGAATATATCATTGAACTCTATTTTGTTTTACAGATACACATTTTAGCATTTGTCAATATTTTTCTCTGTATACTACTCTTTCCTGTAGTGCTGATACAATATCAAATGTTTTCATGAAATCCATATAAGATTCTGATCACTCATTTCTTTTTATTGTCCAGTGAATCCATTATGTATTTCATGCAATCTAAACTCTCTTATTGACTTTATTTAGAGCTTTGGGTGCATAAGGCACTCTGGGTCAGGCTCCTCTTCAAAAACTCAACTTGCCAGCCAGAGACCTGCTGAATTTATGCTTTCCTAAATTGTTTTGTAACTTTGGTCCTCAACTAATGTCTCTAAATTCTTTGCTAGAGCTGATTTTTTAAGTCAACTTTCAAAATTTTGGCTACATTTCAATGAAAATATAAGAAAAGTATTTTGAAAGAAAATTCACAGTCATCCTCTCCTTTCTCTCCCCTTCACCATTTTTCAATTCCTCAAACTGATCTGATTACGTCATAGAGACAACTTTCGTGTTCCTTAATTAGACAAAATGCCCTATGTTTCAACTGAAGTTTTGGCTGCGTAAAGGACTGCAGAGATAGGGTCTTAGTTTCTTGTTCCAGTCTTGTCCTGGGATGTAATGTCTCCTAAAGCTACTCAGAAAAGTGTCACTTCTTAAAACAATACTGCACAGTAATTTGCAAGCAAATCTTTCATACTTTTTTGGTGATTTTTTTTCTGAAACACTTTTACTACTTTTTATTTTTGTTGCTATAGTTAAAATTAAAGTTGGGTCACAGTGGAGGGGTAGTAGAATCCGGAGGCCAGGTGCGAAGCTTCACGTGCTATGACATGTTTTTGTGTCATGGGTTGTATCTGCGTAACCTGTAGTACTCACACAATTAGTACTAGGAAAGGGATACAGCATTGGTTCTTGGTAAACTTTGGGGAGGATTTCTTAAAAATTTGCTCCCAAGCTGGTAGCACTCGCATTTACAAGCTTGCCAAGTGCCAGCTTCAGATTCACCCCCTTAAAACATCATGTTATACCTCTAATAGAATCATAGAAATGTAGGGCTGGAAAGGACCTCAAGAGGGTATCATGTCCATACCCCTGTGCTGAGGCAGGAGCAAGCATACCCAGGCCATCCCCGGCATATGTTTGCCTAACCTGTTCTTAAAAACCTCCAGTGATGGGGATTCCACAGCCTCCCTAGGTAACCTTTTCCAGTGCTTAACTATCCTTATAGTCAGGGGGTGGGGGGGAATCTAATGTCTAATCCAAATATATCTTGCTGCAAACTAAGCCAATTATTTCTTGTCTTACCCTTGGTGGACATGTAGAACAACTGATCCCCATCCAACTTTGTAAATGGTTGTCATAAAGAGAAGACTGTTGTCATGTCTCCCCAGAGACTTCTCTTCTCTAGACTAAACATGGCCAGTTCTTTCAACCTTTTTTCACAGGTCACATTTTCTAAACCTCTTATCATTTTTGTTGCTCTCCTCTTGCTATCTCCGATTTGTTCACCTCTTTCCTAAAATGTGGGGCACCAAATTTGACACAGTACTTCAGTAGATATCTCACTAGTTCCAAGTAGACTGGAACAATTACCACCCATGTTTTATATATTAATACATCCCAGAATGACATTTGCCTTTTTCACAACAACATCACAGTATTGATTCATATTTAATTTGTGATCTGCTGTAACCCCTAGATCCTTTTCAGCAGTACTGCCACCTACCCAGTTATTCCCCATTTTGTATTTGTGCATCTGATTTTTTCCTCCTCAAGAGAAGTACTTTGCCCTTGTCTTTACAGAATTTCATCTTACTGATTTCAAACCAGTTCTCCAGTTTATTTAGATCATTTGAATTTTAGTCCTGTCCTCTGAAGTACTTGCAATCCCCTCTCATCTTGGTGTCATCTGCAGATTTGATAAGCATCCTCTCCCCTCCATTATCCAAATTGTTAATGAAAATCTTGAATAGTACCAGACCAAGGACAGACCTCTATGAGATTCCACTTGTTACATGTTCCCAGTTGGACATTGAACCTTGATAACCGCTCTTTGAGAATGGTCTTTCAACCAGTTATGCCTCCATATTCTAGTATGTTCATCTCTAGATCATATTTCCCTAGTTTTTTTTATGAGACTGTATTGTGGGACTGTATCAAAGGCCCTAAAATCCAACTACATCACATCTCCCACTCCCTTCCTATCCTCTAGGCAGTCACCTTGTTCAAGAAGGAAATTAGAATGGTTTGGCATGATTTGTTCTTGACAAATCCATGTCAGTTTACCACTGTATGAGTATAATCAGCAGTTCCTTCAATGAGTGCTTAGTCCAGGCCAGAACTTAACAAGACTTTGCGTGCTGTCTTATGTCACCACAGTTTTCTGGAAAAGTATCATAACACTAAATAGATAGTAGTTTAATAGCCCATGGGCAGAATTTTTAATCTATAGAATTCTATTACAAGGCTACAATTCTTTATTGGGTACTATAGGTTGACTAAAATTCTATAGGAAGGAGGTAATTCTTAAGCTCTTTAGTCTTAAGAATCTTTTAATATTTCTATAGAACCCTATTGGTTCCGTCCCTATTATAATGTATATGTTTTTTTCAATAAGCACAGTTCTGTTTAGTCAGGCAGTTAGAGAGCCTAAAATAATACAGGATCACGATGTGTCCTGCAGTCTCAATAAGGCTTTATATTTATTATTGACTTCAGTGGGCTTTGATTCTGGCCCCTATAATAGTGTCCTGTATCTTCTCTACCATGAAGGTCATGGTAGTACTTTTGGAATGTCAGTCTTTCCTTTTTGTTTGGTAAAAGTATCATATGCTACCATCATAATTAACTAAAGCACTCACTGTATGTTCAGGAGGCATAGAATTGCTCTGAGTATGCAGATGTACCAGACCTACAGGTCTGCTGAGCCATTAGATACATGCTTAGTGTTGGCATTACTTCCTCCACTCTTGATTTCCTTCTGTAGAGATAAGTGCACCAATACTTTATTTTTCAAAGTTGTTGATTTTTTTTCCTTTGCAGTTCTAGAACAGTATGTCTAACTTGTTTGTTTTATTTTATTTATACGTAGATTAGCTCCTGTCTTCATTATTTCACTAGGCTTTCTCTTTGGCATATTTGTTTGGTCACTGGCAGAAATGGTTTATGAATTGAAGTTATTGAAGGAGAAATATCATTATAGACTGCATCGTCAAGTCTCCAATTAGATGTGTGAAAGATCGAAGTTTTTCCTCATTGTTACTGTGATCTTTAACTCCTTTTTGGGGCAATGTGTCATTTTCTGGTCTTAGAGGGACAAGGTAGGTGAGGTAATATATTTTATTGTACCAGCTTCTGTTGGTGAGAGAGACAAGCTTTGGAGATTACATTGAGCTAAGATTGAAAGTTTGTGTGTCTCACCACAGAAGCTGGTCCAATAAACTATATTATCCCACCTCCTTTGTCTCTCAACTGTTCTGGGACCCATACAGCTACACCAACTCTGTATTTGTCAAAGGGGTGCATCTAGAATCTCTGTAGTAGGTTCAAGTCTGTTCTTCTTTCAGTCCATCTGATTTGCACATCCCTGGTATCTGTATAATGTATATATCTTAATTGTACCTATAGTGCCCATCTCGGTAATAGCTAAGGTCAAATAGTATAACAGTGTATAAGCAAAGTAATATAGCAATGTGCTCTAATGTTTTGGATCTTGGCAGTTATCTGTATTCTCTATTTCCACTGATTGCAAGTTTCAACACAACCCTCCTCCCTACTCCAAGGGTAGGAGTGGGATGGCTAGGCCATTTAAAATAAGACCAGTGATAACACAATATGCTGATCTGACTGGGCTACGATGGCTCCTTTTTCCAATTGTTTCTCAAGTCCAGGATTTGGAAAGCTGGCTCACTGAATAGACTATTGGCTAACCTTTCAGCTCTAAAGAAACTGAGGTAAATTGCTGTTTCCCTACCCAGAGGGCACTTGATTAGATGGGAAGTGGGAAGTACAGGGTAGAAGAGAAGTACTAATGTGCTGTCAGCTCTGCATGATCCCAAATCTTCCCTCACTCACCTTCACCCTATTATTTTTTATTATTATTATAGTGCCTAGGAGCCCTAGTCAGGAACCAAGACATGATTGTGTTAGGTGCTGCACAAACACAGAACAAAAAGATGGTCCTTGGCCCAAGAGGGTTACAATCTGGGTATAAGACGAGAGACAATAGATGGTTACAAACAGATGGTGAGTATAAGGAAACAAAGAGACAGTGTTAGTTAGCATGATATGCAGTGGTATCAGCACACCCGCACCCTCACCATAGACAAGTTTTTTGTAGGCATCACAGCAAAGGAGAGTTTTAAGGACAGTTTTGAAGGCAGGTAATGAATTAGTTTTGTGCATATGTATATGTGTGAGGGGCAACATGGGAGAAAGCATGAAAGTGCTTGTTTGAAAATTTAACTCCTGAGCAATGGAGGCTGGCACCATTGGCTGATTAGAGATAGGATTTGACATCTTGATCCTGAAATAAGAGAGGACAGGAAGGGTAGGGATAGGCCTTGAAAGTGAAGACATGGGCTGCTATACAATTAACAGGTGAGTCCTTGACAGCTGACTTCTTGCATTCTTGCTTTCACTGTGCAGTCAGTCATGGGAATGGTTCCAGCTCAGATAACAGTCCACCAGCCCAAGCTTTTTCTCTTCATTCCTGAGTCAGAAGGCTGAAAAAGTGCCTGTGTCTTGAGCCTAGAAGCCTTCTGTTGCATACAGAGAGGACGAGTCAGCAGGGGAGTGGAAGAAAAAAATAAAAACTTGAAGTCAAATAACAGAAGAAAGGGAAAGAATAAGTAGAGGAAAGAGTTAAGAGAATGGATGGGGGAAAAAGAGAATGTAGCAACTGTCAGGACAAGATGAGTTGAGGACATGGAAGAACACATATCTGATGAGCCATTGGAAATGGGTTCCATCATAAAATGGCTGCAACACACTGGATTTAGATCTAAAGTGGTGGTGTGCTCCACCTGCGCCCCAGAACAGGCATCCATATAGCAGTGCCACCATGCAATTTGGAGTCACAGGTGCAGACAGATTTTGGTGACAGAGTAGCAGAGGCAATTCAGGTCATTATTTAGTCACCATGGGAGAATGGAAACCAGAACCAGGCTTGACTTGGCCAATACTATGAAAGATATTTTGCTTTCATGAACACTAAAGCTAGCCATATTTAAAGGGGCAGGTAGTTTATTCATTAGAAGTCGTTGGCAGCCACTCTGTTAGCTGTTAGAACACCTTTCGCCTGCTGTATAATGAACTTAATCTATTAGACATAAAAGTTTTGAAAACACATTTTCCAGACCAAGGCTGAAATAGGAAGAGAAAATGGCACAAATGAGTCCATTCTTCAGATTTAGACTGCAACAAGCATGGATAAAGGGTTATAAATGTAAATTTTCTCATTTAAAATCTCAAATAGGGTAATTTTGCTGGCCTCGTCTGATGCCATAAATGTTCCTTTCTTTAACCTTAGCTAATTTTTTTTTGCTTCGTGTCAAATTGATGGTTGGGGAAATGTCCTTTCTGTAACAGTTTGATTAATAAAAATGTATACCGGAGACAGGGGAATGTATGTTATGATTCCAGCCCGCGGTTAGGTTAGTAAGAGGTGAGCGGATATGCAGATTTATAGGTATCTACAAAAATTCTAATCAGGTGTTGAACTCCAGCATTTTATTCAACATTAGTACTTGTGTTTGCATCAAGTATTGTCTAATAAGCAGTCAGCATCGCTGCCATATTATGAAGGCCCCCCCAAAAAACCCAGAAGGAAGAAAAGTAGGGGCTCCTTTCTCAACCCATCCATGCTCAAAGCAACAAAATAGGTCATATACTTTAGATAGATCCTCACTGGAGCACATAGGGGTTGATTTCATATTGGTCAGCAGCAGTGACCAGGCTTCTGAGAAAGACTTATGACCGGTGATAACACCTGTAAATTACATGTGATAAAATAAGAGTAATCAAGTTGCATGCTTCAGAGGTAAGCTGATTTCTGCTGAGGGCAGAGAGGACTTACTTCCCCACCCCCACTCCCACCCGTATACCATTGCATAAATGATTAGATGCATTTTTCCAAAGCAGATTTACCTGTCTGAAATATAAGATACTGGCTATTTGCCAAAGACAGAACACAGAACTTACTGAATGGATAGTTGATTATTTTTTGTCAAGGTCCAAATTTCTTGGTCAAGGTATAGTCAAGATTCAGATGCCAGAGAAACATTTTTCATGCCACAATAATGATAAAAAGTAAATAAAAATATTTGCAGTCCATTCAAAAGCATCTGGCGGTCTGGATTTGGCCTGCGGTCCATCTATTGACTACCCCTGGCTTACTGGATTAGTGATATGATGAATAGTATCTACCTATACCCCATAGTAGTTAAACAGAGACTGTCTAACCCACTTGGGAGGTGGGGGAGGCTACTTCAAATTAGGCTGGATTGCCATGACAACAAAAAATAGTGTCAGGTAAGGGTGCTTTTGTCAACACTCTATATGTGTCAGTGCCAACCATGAGCACAGAGGTTCTTTTCTAAATTTTGGCTCATTAAGCATGAAATAGAGGGCCAGTCTCTAGCATGGACTAATGTTTAGCTGAAAGTCTTTCACTGACAGCTTTTATAAAATGGATTTTTCCCCCTCCTAAATGGAGCTGGAATTGCAATGGTGGCTGACACATTTTGCAGTCAACTGAAAGAGATTTTAATGCATCTTGTAGCAGTGGGGTGCAAAAGTTTGATAGTTTTCTTTCCAATGAGTGCACAGAGGAGCAGGAGAGCCAGTTTAGCTATGTTTATTTTTGCAAGCTTTGGAGCTGAAGAATGCTTCAGATGTAAGCTGATTACTGCTCAGGACAGAGGACTTGATTGCCCCTACTCCTGCCTGTATGCCATTGCATAATTGGTTAGATGCAGGCAAAGAGTCAACATGGCTTGGAAAAAAGTCAACGTGGCTTTTGCAAAGGGAACTCATGCCTCTCTATTGCCAGTCTATTAGCATTTTTTTAGGAGGCCGACAAATGTGTGAACAAGGGTGATCCAGTGGATATAGTGTGCTTGGACTTTCAGAAAACCTTTTGACAAGGTCCCTCACCAAAGGCTCTTAAGCAAAATGAGCAATCATAGGATTAGGGGAAGATCCTCTCATGCATTAATAACTGGTTAATAGAAAACAAAGGGTAGGAATAAATGATGAGTTTTCCCAGTGGAGAGAGGTAAAAAGTGGGATTCCGCAAAGATCTGTACTAAGACCAGTGCTGTTCAATTTATTCATAAATGATCTGGAAAAGGGGGTAAACAGTGAGGTGGCAACATATGTAGACTATACAAAATAATTCAAGATAGTAAAGTCCAAAACAGACTGCAAAGAGTTACAAAGGGGTCCTACAAAACTGGATGACTGGGCAAGAAAATGACAGATGAAATTCAGAGTTGATAAATACAATGTATCGCATTTTGGAAAACATAATCCCGTCTACACATACAAAATGATGGGATCTAAGCTAGCTGTTACCACTCAAGAAAGAGATCTTGGAGTCATTGTGGAAGGTTCTCTGAAAACATCCACTCAGTGTGCAGCGGCAATTAAAAAAGTTAACAGAATGTTAGGAACCATTAGAAAAGGGATAGGTAATAAAACAGAAAATATCACAATGCCACTATATAAATCCATGGTACATCCACACTTTGAATACTGTGTGTAGTTCTGGTCACTCCATCTCAAAATAGGCACATTAGAATTGGAAAAAAAATCTATAAAATCGTGAATGGTGTGGAGAAAGTGAATAGGGAAGTGCTATTTACATAACACACAAACCAGGGGTCACCAAATGAAATTAATAGGCTGCAGGTTTAAAAAAAACATAAGAAAATACTACTTCATAGAATCATAGAATATCAGGGTTGGAAGGGACCTCAGGAGGTCATCTAGTCCAACCCCCTGCTCAAAGCAGGACCAATCCCCAATCAAATCATCCCAGCCAAGGCTTTGTCAAGCCTGACCTTAAAAACTTCCAAGGAAGGAGATTCTACCACCTCCCTAGATAACGCATTCCAGTGTTTCACCACCCTCTTAGTGAAAAAGTTTTTCCTAATATCCAACCTAAACCTCCCCCACTGCAACTTGAGACCATTACTCCTTGTCCTGTCCTCTTCTACCACTGAGAATAGTCTAGAACCATCCTCTCTGGAACCACCTCTCAGGTAGTTGAAAGCAGCTATCAAATCCCCCCTCATTCTTCTCTTCCGCAGACTAAACAATCCCAGTTCCCTCAGCCTCTCCTCATAAGTCATGTGTTCCAGACCCCTAATCATTTTTGTTGCCCTTCGCTGGACTCTCTCCAATTTATCCACGTCCTTCTTGTAGTGTGGGGCCCAAAACTGGACACAGTACTCCAGATGAGGCCTCACCAATGTCGAATAGAGGGGAACGATCACGTCCCTCGATCTGCTCGCTATGCCCCTACTTATACATCCCAAAATGCCATTGGCCTTCTTGGCAACAAGGGCACACTGCTGACTCATATCCAGCTTCTCGTCCACTGTAACCCCTAGGTCCTTTTCCGCAGAACTGCTGCCTAGCCATTCGGTCCCTAATCTGTAGCTGTGCATTGGGTTCTTCCGTCCTAAGTGCAGGACCTTGCACTTATCCTTATTGAACCGCATCAGGTTTCTTTTGGCCCAATCCTCCAATTTGTCTAGGTCCCTCTACATCCTATCCCTGCCCTCCAGTGTATCTACCACTCCTCCCAGTTTAGTATCATCTGCAAATTTGCTGAGAGTGCAATCCACACCATCCTCCAGATCATTTATGAAGATATTGAACAAAACCGGCCCCAGGACCGACCCTTGGGGCACTCCACTTGACACCGGCTGCCAACTAGACATGGAGCCATTGATCACTACCCGTTGAGCCCGACAATCTAGCCAACTTTCTACCCACCTTATAGTGCATTCATCCAGCCCAGACTTCTTTAACTTGCTGACAAGAATACTATGGGAGACTGTGTCAAAAGCTTTGCTAAAGTCAAGAAACAATACATCCACTGCTTTCCCTTCATCCACAGAATCAGTAATCTCATCATAGAAGGCTATTAGATTAGTCAGGCATGACCTACCCTTGGTGAATCCATGCTGACTGTTCCTGATCACTTTCCTCTCGTGTAAGTGCTTCAGGATTGATTCCTTGAGGACCTGCTCCATGATTTTTCCGGGGACTGAGGTGAGGCTGACTGGCCTGTAGTTCCCAGGATCCTCCTTCTTCCCTTTTTTAAAGATTGGCACTACATTAGCCTTTTTCCAGTCATCCGGGACTTCCCCCGTTCGCCACGAGTTTTCAAAGATAATGGCCAATGGCTCTGCAATCACATCCGCCAATTCCTTTAGCACTCTCGGATGCAACTCGTCCAGCCCCATAGACTTGTGCACGTCCAGCTTTTCTAAATAGTCCCTAACCACCTCTTTCTCCACAGAGGGCTGGCCATCTACTCCCCATGTTGTGATGCCCAGCGCAGCAGTCTGGGAGCTGTCCTTGTTAGTGAAGACAGAGGCAAAAAAAGCATTGAGCACATTAGCTTTTTCCACATCCTCTGTCACTAGGTTGCCTCCCTCATTCAGTAAGGGGCCCACACTTTCCTTGGCTTTCTTCTTGTTGCCAACATACCTGAAGAAACCCTTCTTGTTACTCTTGACATCTCTTGCTAGCTGCAGCTCCAGGTGCGATTTGGCCCTCCTGATTTCATTCCTACATGCCCGAGCAATATTTTTATACTCTTCCCTGGTCATATGTCCAACCTTCCACTTCTTGTAAGCTTCTTTTTTATGTTTAAGATCCGCTAGGATTTCACTGTTAAGCCAAGCTGGTCGCCTGCCATATTTACTATTCTTTCGACTCATCGGGATGGTTTGATTCCTTGAAATACAGCCAGCTCTCCTGAACTCCTTTCCCCTTCATGTTAGTCCCCCAGGGGATCCTACCCATCCGCTCCCTGAGGGAGTCGAAGTCTGCTTTCCTGAAGTCCAGGGTCCGTATCCTGCTGCTTACCTTTCTTCCCTGCGTCAGGATCCTGAACTCAACCAACTCCTGGTCACTGCCTCCCAGATTCCCGTCCACTTTTGCTTCCCCCACTAATTCTTCCCTGTTTGTGAGCAGCAGGTCAAGAAAAGCTCCCCCCCAGTTGGCTCTTCTAGCACTTGCACCAGGAAATTGTCCCCTACGCTTTCCAAAAACTTCCTGGATTGTCTATGCACCGCTGTATTGCTCTCCCAGCAAATATCAGGAAAATTAAAGTCACCCATGAGAACCAGGGCGTGCGATCTAGTAGCTTCTGCGAGTTGCCGGAAGAAAGCCTCATCCACCTCATCCCCCTGGTCCGGTGGTCTATAGCAGACTCCCACCACTACATCACTCTTGTTGCTCACACTTCTAAACTTAATCCATAGATACTCAGGTTTTTCTGCAGTTTCATACCGGAGCTCTGAGCAGTCATACTGCTCCCTTACATACAGTGCTACTCCACCACCTTTTCTGCCCTGCCTGTCCTTCCTGAACAGTTTATAACCATCCATGACAGTACTCCAGTCATGTGAGTTATCCCACCAAGTCTCTGTTATTCCAATGACATCATAATTCCTTGACATCACCAGGACCTCCAGTTCTCCCTGCTTGTTTCCAAGGCTTTGTGCATTTGTATACAAGCAATTGAGATAACCTGCTGATCGCCCCTCCTTCTCAGTATGAGGCAGGAGCCCGCCCCTCACAGACGTTCCTGCCTGTGTTTCCTCCCGGTATCCCGCTTCACACAAGTCACAGTCAACCTGTGGAACTCCTTGCCAGGGGATGTTGTGAAGGCCAAACATATGACACAGTTGAAAAATAATTAGATAAGCTCATGGAGGATTGTCTATCAATTGCTATTAGTCAAGATAGTCAGGGGTGCAACCCCATGCTCCGGGTGTCCCTAAATCTCTGACTGCCAGAAGCTGGGACTGGATGACAGGGGATGGATCACTGAATGAAGTGCCCTGTTCTGATCATTCCCTCGGAGGCAGCTTGTACAGGCCACTGTTGGAAGACAGGATATTGAGCTAGATGGACCATTGATCTGATGCAATGTGACCATTCTTATGTTCTTAAGGATTCACTACAGCCTTTCTTGTAATAGCCCTGCAATCTTTCCAATTTAAACCTTCCCATTTAATGCTGATATTCATCCTACAAGGCATTGCATTCTCTGTTTATACTAGATCTGAACACCACGGGGACATTGAATTAAACTGAAAGGAGGGAAAGTGAAGACTGATCAAAGGAAGTATTTTTCCACGCAGCCTACAATCAGACTGTGAAACTCATTGCCACAATAAGTCATTAAGGCCAGAAACTTAGCAGGATTCAAAAAGGAACTGGACATTTATATGGATAACAAGAATATGCAGTGTTATAATTTTTAATGCTAAAAAATACTTTGGAAGCAATATTAAACTTCATGCTCAGGGTTTAATTCAACCTCCAACTCTTAGGAGTTAGGAGGAGACTTCTATAAGGAGCAGATTATCCTACATAGGCCTAATATTAGGTTTTGTACTCCTTCTTCCAAAGCATGTGGTGCTGGCCACTGTCGGTGACAGGATACTGGACTAGATAGCCGATAGATTTGAACCCACATGTCAATTTCTATGTTCCCATGTAAAGTATGGTGTAAATCTATGGTGCTATTTAACTACAAGCACAAAAAAACTGTTAAAAAATATTAGTAAGGCTGCCAAGTCAAGCACTTAGTACTAATACCATTACTAAGGTTGCCTGTGCAAGCTTCATTCACCCCCTTTGTGTGCATGCGTAATGGTGCAGTCTGTAATTACATCATCACATGCTATTCTTTCTCCATGATCCCAACATATGCACAGTCCTATCAATACTGGGAGCTTCAAGGGGATGGAGAATGCTCAGCGAGGCCAGAAGCTTTGGGGATTTTAGCTGTTAAGCTTTAGCAAGTCTGAGTATCTGCAAACTGTATTTTTTTCAAGGGTCTAGAACTTGGCCAAATTTGGGTAGACTTTCATGGAGACAGCAAAAGACACCTCACACACACACACACACACACACTGTCCCCATGGCCAAAATTTCAAGTCCCTGCTCTAAAATATGGGGCACTAGAGCTTTTCAGAGAAAAGATCTCAATAATTTAACATGGGCAGAACAATGTATTTTTCCTAGCCTCATTCTCAGAAATAACTGAGCCATGTTGGCTGCAGTTTTCCAGAACAATTCAGCTTGAGGCAGACCACCAGCATGGAAAACTTCAGCTCAGATGGTTAATATTTGGCAAGGTTATAAGCAATTAAAGGCAGGGTCTTATAATGGGAAGGGTTTGGCAACCTTAATAATAGGCTGTGCTACCAGCCCCAACTATAATAATTAATAATGCAAAAGCACACAGTCTTAACAAATAATGTTAAGCAAAAGAGAACCAAAACAACCTCCCATGAGCTTCGAAATACACCATATCATCACAGATAATAGAAAAGGAGTACTTGTGGCACCTTAGAGACTAACCAATTTATTTGAGCATAAGCTTTCGTGAGCTACAGCTCACGTCATCGGATGCATACTGTGGAAAGTGTAGATCTTTTTATACACACAAAGCATGAAAAAATACCTCCCCCACCCCACTCTCCTGCTGGTAATAGCTTATCTAAAGTGATCACTCTCCTTACAATGTGTATGATAATCAAGTTGGGCCATTTCCAGCACAAATCCAGGTTTTCTCACCCCCCCCCCCAAACCCACTCTCCTGCTGGTAATAGCTTATCTAAAGTGACCACTCTCCTTACAATGTGTATGATAATCAAGGTGGGCCATTTCCAGCACAAATCCAGGGTTTAACAAGAACGTCTGAGGGGGGCGGGGGTAGGAAAAGACAAGGGGAAATAGGTTACCTTGCATAATGACCCAGCCACTCCCAGTCTCTATTCAAGCCTAAGTTAATTGTATCCAATTTGCAAATGAATTCCAATTCAACAGTTTCTCGCTGGAGTCTGGATTTGAAGTTTTTTTGTTGTAATATCGCAACTTTCATGTCTGTAATCGCGTGACCAGAGAGATTGAAGTGTTCTCTGACTGGTTTATGAATGTTATAATTCTTGACATCTGATTTGTGTCCATTTATTCTTTTACGTAGAGACTGTCCAGTTTGACCAATGTACATGGCAGAGGGGCATTGCTGGCACATGATGGCATATATCACATTGGTGGATGTGCAGGTGAACGAGCCTCTGATAGTGTGGCTGATGTTATTAGGCCCTATGATGGTGTCCCCTGAATAGATATGTGGGCACAGTTGGCAACGGGCTTTGTTGCAAGGATAGGTTCCTGGGTTTGTGGTTCTGTTGTGTGGTATTTGGTTGCTGGTGAGTATTTGCTTCAGGTTGGGGGGCTGTCTGTAGGCAAGGACTGGCCTGTCTCCCAAGATTTGTGAGAGCGTTGGGTTATCCTTCAGGATAGGTTGTAGATCCTTAATAATGCGTTGGAGGGGTTTTAGTTGGGGGCTGAAGGTGATGGCTAGTGGCGTTCTGTTATTTTCTTTGTTAGGCCTGTCCTGTAGTAGGTGACTTCTGCTTTGTGTGTATAAAAAGATCGTCTACACTTTCCACTGAATGCATCCGATGAAGTGAGCTGTAGCTCACGAAAGCTTATGCTCAAATAAATTGGTTAGTCTCTAAAGTGCCACAGATACTCCTTTTCTTTTTGCAAATACAGACTTACACGGCTGTTTCTCTGAAACCTATCGCAGATAATATATCTTTTGATCTTAGCCACCAGGCCACACAACCTCCTCTATAGACTTTTAGCACAACTGCATAACTGTAATTGATTTGTTTTATTTTGGGGTGGGTGTCAATAGGAGAGTACTAACAAACAGTATGATTAACCTGCTTGTACTTCAAATGTCATAGTTTCCCTGTGGAAATACAACTGCATTTTTTTTTCTTCTGGGTATCAATATAGTAATCCTTAAAGACAAAATACGGAACAGTCAATTTCAAGCATCTGCTTCACCATCAGCCAGTAAATAAGGATATTATAATATTGAGATGTCCTTGATCTGCCGTAATATAACACTGTTCACATTCATTGCAAGTCGAGTTGCTTAGATACAGCAGTGATACCAGTTGCAGGAATGTAACAGAGAGACAGGTGAACCTTTTCTAATGTACAATTCAAGACATTCAGACTGTTGTTTCAGGGATGCTGACTTTGTGTTTTCTAAACAACAAGAGACAAAACATGTTTAAAATATAAATATTCTTCACAATGCATTGCACATTAAGTATTTTATTAGCATTATTAATTACTATTATTAGATTATTATTTGTACAATATGGGAATCTTTTTCCAGACCATACATTTCAAAATGACCCTTATTAAAGCTTGCACATATCCACAGGGTGATAGGTGAAGAGCAGGAAGAACCATTATGCATTTAATATTGGACTATATAATTTAAAAAAAAAGATTTTTGAAACTTTTGAAAATTAAACAATGTAAAGTCAAAAATACATACCTGGGGGAGGACTGAGCAGCTGGGATTGGAGGATTTATAGACTGGGACAAAGAGAGAGACGAATGAAATGGAGGAATGAGAGGATTAATGGAATGGAAAGGGGACTGATGGATAGTGAGGGTAGATAGAATTGGTGGGAGACAAAATGATGGATTAGGGCAAGCAGGCAAATCAGTGCACTGAGAGAGAGGGAGAACTAATGGTGGAAGGGGTAGAAATGCTTGAATATGTGTGGAGGTGATTGATGGATGTGGGTGGGGTTCTGCAGCATAGGCCCCATGTTGGGTTTTTTAAATTTGCATTACAAATCCTGCATATAAATGTTATGCAATTTTTTTCCTCGGGCTTTTGCTGTACCAAGATAGGCAGGTCTGGACAGGACACTACCTGTTTGCTTAGCTATAAAATTTATTTTGACAGATTTGGGTAATGTCTTTTATGGTCCCTGAAACAGGGGAGGTGGTGGTGGTGAGGGGGAGCAAGCTTTGTACATGAGCATAATGAAATAAGTAAGCTATGTGTAAGTGCCAGCTAAAGCTGGTTAAGAGGGTTTGTGTTAATCCCTTTAATTTGCTCCAGATGTGCTTGCAAGGGAGAATTTGGATTAGTGAAGCTTGGAAAGGTCAAAGGGAAAGCAACGTTCTCTGATTTACAAGTGGAAATACTCGGATGAAAACTGCCTGTTTTGATAACTCTGCAATTGTCAGAGAAGTTAATGATTTTATTCACCGTACTGGGAGAGACTTTGAAAGGGTACTGGGAGAGACTTTGATCTTACTGGAGGAGGTATCTCCAGTAGTGAGTTATTAATATTTTAGGAACATACTAGCTATTAGAGAGTACCCAAAATGCTTGTGCTGATGGGGTTCAGAGTGGTTACTGGATTTCACTTGGGTTTCGTGGGACAAAATGTCCACATTACAAAAACCACTGCTGCAATAAGCTTTAATTAGCATCTTTGTTGGCTATATCTGCAAATGCATCAAGGACTTTTTTTGTATGTGAACTTAAAAAGCAGCATTAAATGCTGACGTCCAAGTTTGTTATCCATTCTGTCTCTTCCAAGGACTGAATGGTCATAGAGGTGAAACAATCTCATTGCCCTTAGTGACTGGCCTGCAAGAGGACTGTCTTACTAGAAAATTAGATCATGTTAGAACACAGCTGTGAGAAGCAGGTCCTCAGATACTATGGTGAGGATCATGGCATGAGAACCTATATAGATTAGAATAGAAGTCATGTTAATTAATATGATAAATGTGACTCTTAGGTGCAGGTCATGTTTAACATTGTGTCAGCTGGTCGCAGGTTAACACAGGGTTAAGTGTGACTTTTCTGTCTACGCTAGCTACAAAGTCAAATTTAATATCGTGTGTGTTAACATGTCTCCAGGTTTGTATTCTATAAGTCCCAAAGTCAGGGCTGAGACATGTTGGTAGGGCAATGTGGAGAAGCTTCCACTTTTGATGACCATGCCCTACCTACTCTGTAAACAGACTGAAATCTTCTGTTTATCTACCCAAGTATCTTCGCAAGCATTACATTTACATTGTATTTATTTTTTTAAGTAGAAACAAACAAAAATGGACTATAATAAATTGATTGAAAAATTCTTTATGTGGAACTACTCTGTGACTATTGCACTTCTGTTTAAACAAGAATCATAAAATCTTAGTATCATAGGGCTGGAAGGGACCTTGAGAGAGATCATCTAGTCCAGTCACCTGCACTCAAGGCAGGACTAAGTATTACTCTAGACCATCCCTGACAGGTGTTTGTCTAACCTGCTCTTAAAAATTTCCACTGATGGAGATTCCACAACCTCCCTAGGCAATTTATTCCAGTGCTTAACCACTCTGACAGTTAGGAAGTTTTTCCTAATGTCCAACCTAAATTGCACTTGCTGCAATTTAAGCCCATTGCTTCTTGTACTATCCTCAGAGGTTAATGAGAACAATTTATCTCCCTCCTCCTTGTAACAACCTTTTATGTACTTGAAAACGGTTATCATGTCCCCTCTCTGTCTTCTCTTCTCCAGACTAAACAAACTCAGTTTTTTCAGTCTTTCCTCATAGGTCATGTTTTCTAGACCTTTAATCATTTTCATTGCTCTTCTCTGGACTGTCTCCAATTTGTCTACATCTTTTGTGAAATGTGATGCCCAGAACTGGACACAATACTCCAGTTTTCAGAGTAGCAGCCCTGTTAGTCTGTATTCACAAAAAGAAAAGGAGTATTTGTGGCACCTTAGAGACTAACCAATTTATTTGAGCATAAGCTTTTGTTAGCTACAGCTCACTTCATCGGATGCATTCAGTGGAAAATACAGTGGGGAGATTTATATACATATATATATATTTATAAACATGTATATAAATCTCCCTACTGTGATTTCCACTGAATGCATCCGATGAAGTGAGCTGTAGCTCATGAAAGCTTATGCTCAAATAAATTTGTTAGTCTCTAAGGTGCCACAAGTACTCCTTTTCTTTTTTGCGAATACTCCAGTTGAGGCCTAATCAGCATGGAGTAGAGCGGAAGAATTACTTCTTGTGTCTTGCTTACAACACTCCTGCTAATACATTCCAGAAGGATGTTTGCTTTTTTTGCAATAGTGTTACATTGTTGGCTCATATCTAGCTTGTTATCCACTTTGCCCCCAGATCCCTTTCTGCAGTACTCCTTCCTAAGCAGTCATTTTGCATTTTGTATGTGTGCAACTGATCGTTCCTTCCTAAGTGGAGTACTTTGCATTTGTTCTTCTTAAATTTCATCCTATTTACTTCATGCCATTTCTCCAGTTTGTCCATTGTCTCTCCATTTTGAATGTTAATCCTATCCTCCAAAGTGCTTGCAACCCCTCCCAGACTGGTCTCATCCACAAACTGTATAAATGTACTCACTCTGCCATTATCTAAATCATTAATGAAGATATTGAACAGAACCAGGCCAAGAACTTATCCCTGTGGGACCCCACTTCATATGCCCTTCCAGCTTGACTTTGAACCAATGATAACTGGTTGGAAAAACTGTTCCCAGAGACTAGTTATGTGCCCACCTCATAGTAGCTCCATCTAGGTTGTATTTCCCTAGTTTGTTTATGAAAAGGTCATGTGAGACAGTATCAGAAGTCAAGACACTAAAGTCTTACTAAAGACTTTAGTAAAGTCAAGACACACTATGTCTACTACTTCCCCCTGATCCACAAGGCTTGTTATCCTGTCAAAGAAAGCTATTAGGTTGGTTAGACACAATTTATTCTTGACAAATCCATGCTGACTGTTACTTATCACTTTATAATCTTCTAAGTGTTTGCAAATTGATTGCTTAATTATTTGCTCCCTTATCTTTCTGGGTACTGCAGTTGAGCTGACTGGTCTGTAATTCCCCAGGTTGTCCTTATTTCCCTTTTTATAGTTTGGCGCTATATTTTCCCTTTTCCAATCCTCTGGAATCTCTCCTGTCTTCCATGACTTTTTGAAGATAATTTCTATTGGCTCAGATATCTCTTCAGTCAGCTCCTTGAGTATTCTAGGATGTATTTCATCAGGCCCTGGCCACCTGAAGACATCTAACTTGTCGAAGTAATTTTAACTTGTTCTTTCCCTATTTTAGCCTCTGATCCTACCTCATTTTCACTGTCATTCACTGTGTTAGATGTCCAATCCATACTAAATTTTTTGGTGAAAACTGAAACAAAAAAGTCATTTCACACTTCTGCCACTTCCACATTTTCTGTTATTGTCTTTCTCGCTCACTGAGTAACAGGCCTACCCTGTCCTTGGTCTTCCTCTTCCTTCTAATATATTTGTAGAATGTTTTCTTGTTACCCTTTATGTCTCTAGCTAGTTTAATCTCGTTTTGTGCCTTGCCCTTCCTAATTTTATCCATACATACTTGCGTTATTTGTGTTTATTCATCCTTTGTAATCTGACCTAGTTTCCACTTTTTGTAGGACTTTTTTGAGTTTCAGATCATTGAGGCTCTCCTGGTTAAGCCAGGGTGGTCTCTTGCCATACTTCCTATCTTTCCTATTCCGAGGGATAATTTGCTCTTGTGCCCTTAATAATGTCTCTTTGAAAAACTGCCAGCTCTCTTGAACTGTTTTTTCCTTTAGACTTGCTTTGCATGGGATCTTACCTACAAACTCTCCGAGTTTGCTGAAGTCTGCCTTCTTGAAATCCATTGTCTTTATTGTGCTGTTTTCCCTCCTACCATTCTTAGAATCATGAACTCATCATTTCATGATCACTTTCTCCCAAGCTGCCTTCCACTTTCAGATTCTCAACCAGTTCCTCCCTGTTTGTCAAAATCAAATCTAGAACAGCCTCTGCCCTAGTAGCTTTCTCCATCTTCTGACATAAAAAATTGTCTCCAATACATTCCAAGAACTTGTTAGATAATCTGTGCCCTGCTGTGTTATTTTCCCCACAGATGACTGGGTAATTGAAGTCCCCCATCACCACCAAGTCCTGTGCTTTGGATGATTTTTAGTGCTTGTTTAAATCCTCATCCACCTCTTCTTCCTGGTTAGGTAGTCTGTAGCAGACCCCTACCATGACATCACCCATTTTTTACCCCTTTTATCATCACCCAGTGACTTTCAACAAGTCTGTCTCCTATTTCCAGCTCAACCTCAGTCCAAGTGTTTACATTATTAATATATAAGTCAACACCTCCTCCCTTTTTCCCCTGCCTGTCTTTCCTGAGCAAGCTATACCTTTCTATACCAATATTCCAGTCATGTGTATTATCCCACCAAGTCTCTGTGAGGCCAACTATGTCCTAGTTGTGTTTACTAGCTAGCATTTCAAGTTCTTCCTGCTTATTCCCAATACTTCTCACATTAGTATACAGACATCTAAGATACTGATTTTATTTCCTTCTCCCCCCAGCCCCCAGTTATCTCTTGTCTCTCCCTTATCCCTGCTGTAACAGCCCATGCTCCGCCCAGATTCTGACCCTTCTCCCAGTCTCCTTGTTTTTTACTTACCTATGGGTCACAAAGTTGGGTAACTATCTACACAATATTTCAGGAATATTTGTTCCTATAAAAATGGAATTTGCTACAACCTTTTGCTTTCTATGCATGTTCTGGCAAATGCTCTTACTAGCAGCAACATGCATGAAAGCTGCAAACTTTAAGTGAGCAACTGGAGAATATACACAAAAAGCAAATTTTCAATTCCTAAAAGCAAGTATGCACGCCAGAAAGTTGATTCTAAGAGTTAGTCTCTCTGATTCAGAGACCAGAAACAATACCATGGGATCTATATATCTAATCCAAGTCAATCAGTACAGTCAGTTCTCAGATGCTGTTTATTTGCACTGACTTGCTCATGAACAGCTGCAAATCAAGAAGTATTTGTGGATATTATTTGTCATATAATTTTGAATATGAGACAATTGTAAGATGCTCTAAAATAATCCATGAACAGGAAAAGAAGCTAAATTTGTCAAGTTTATAGCTATAGTTGATACACTTGGCTCAGATAAAGAGCAACATTTCTAGCCTATTTGGACATCAGTGGGGGATAATTGATTGGAGAAGCCCTTGGGGGCAGGGGGGAGAGAGAGAAGAATCTAGCAGTATCTCTAGAAGGGAAGATTGAAAACTGTTGCCATATTCTGTGTATGGAAACATGACTACAGTTGCTGCAGGGCACTGGCGTCAAACGGGCTATTCCAGTGTAGGCTGTTCCAATATGTTTGGTTTGTATGTTTTAATTTGCTTTTGTGTGTGGAGATGACCTTGGTTGTCCTTAATTCAATATTGTTCCCAGGTCGAGAAGCAATCAACTCTCTACAGTGGGCAGCAATGACAAGTTGCCAACCACATGCTTCTGGCTATGATGCACCTAGATAGGTGCGATCCTCTAAACCCATCTGTATGCCAGGATGTTCCTATTAGCACACTGTAGGACATTTTATTCCTTCTGAATCATAAATGTGGTATAATCCACAGCCTAACTCTGAGGAGGGGAGAGGAGATACTGTAAAAATAACACAAGCCAACCATCGGAAAGATTTCTTCCCCCTCATGAATCAATCTCTACGACAGTGCTTTGTGACTTTTCCAGTCTGTCACCTCTTTTCCTCCAAGGATCTGCAATATACTGAGTAAAAAGCAATCTTGGTGAGAAACTTAATTAACGCCCTCTAACATCATTATCAGCACTTCACAGCACTGCAATCCTAGCCATTGTGTGGGGTCCTCCATTACCAAGTGATATATTGATGAAAACTCTCCCTTGTGAAAACCACTTATGCAATGTATGTGGTAAAGCGTGCAGCATAATGGTTTCCGCAGGTGCCACTGTGGCTGGAAACAGTGGAAAAGGGCAGAGGAGAAGAGAAAATAAAAAAGAGGGTGTAAAAATAAAACAAAACAAGAAACCCTCAATTTTGTAGAAGCCATTTACTGTTGATGTAATGGAAATGGAAGTAAGTTTAAAGAACAGGTTTAAGCCCCCCCTCCTCTTCCCTCTCCCCCCGGCTAAATTGCAGTGTTCCATGAGGCACCTTCTACTGCCTGCAATGGCACTAACATAAACAATAGGAGATGAATGGTGTTTATATGGTATTTAGTTTCCCAGTAAGTTGTAGTATGTTGTGCCTCTTTCTGTAATTGTTAGGCCCCCACAATAGATCACCAAGGAAAAAAATAAGGATACTTGTAGTACCCTGTTTTGAAGCCACCCAGCATAGGAGATAATTCTGATAATGTACATAATTTTTTTTTGTTCAGTTGAAGCTTCTTTCTATCAATCTACTTTCTATTGTTTTCCCCAGTAATATCCTGGGTAGTAACAAGAGGCCCAGAGTCTCCCTTTTTCCTACCATTAATGTTCACTGAACCACATTTAATTAAGGGAACGTATATTGACATGCATAACATAATCAGGTCAGGGACTTGAGCTGAAATTGATTGAGTGCAGCTCTTTCACACTTATTTCAATTTATGAATGTTCTGATGTAGATGGCTAGTGAAAAGGTTTAATTTCCATTTGCGTTGTTTGCACAATCTTTATAATGTAAGCATTAATTGAACATGCTCTGTGTCAGCATGGAGCAATCAAGCATGTCCAGTTTTCATAAGCGGAGGTCACAGGTCAATCTTGAGCAAGTTCCAAGCAATCTAGTTATAGAAATGTATTTACATCTGATCAGCTGTAATAGGAAAAACTATGGATCTGGAAAATTAGCATTAGGCCAATGAGGTAGCAAGCCTCTTGGAATTGCAATTCCTACATCAAAATAACTGCTGTTCTATTTTCCTTTAATGTCAGGTGTGGAATGAAGCTTATCCTCATTTTGGTACTTGCATTCATTTCCTTTGGTTAGGTCATCTTGAACATTCCTTGCAAAACCATCTCAGGGTTCAGTGCTAAGATTTCAGTTTAAATTGTATTCATAATTTTCTCACAACACATTCTAAGTCCAAATCATTTTGATCCGACAGCCCCATGGCAATCATGAGTCACACTGTTTTTTCATTGTATAAAATATGCAGAATTCCCCACCTGCTGGGTAATATTCTCTACATATTAAACCACGGCAGTATGCAGTGCTCTTTCTAGAATGCTTATTTTGCTAGTGAAAGAGCACTTCATCCACATAACGATCTTTATTGGTTTATGTTTGATCAGCAAATGGATATTTTGCACAGTGCACCATGCGCATAAAACACATTTCCTCTCATGCTCCTCCTCATTGTGTTCACATAATGATTTTGCAAATGTTAATAGCCAGAATGGAAAGATGTAAGTAACTCTGCATTTTGTCCACATGAGTTCTGTGATTTATTTGTGTATTCATTTGCTTACTGGGGGGACAGGCCATTAAGATACACATCTCATTTCCAATTTAGATAGCTCATAAATTCTGTTTGGTTGATAACTTAATGGGAAGGTCTACGGATTTCAGTCTGGGAATTCGTCACGGTAAGCATCCTGCTTTCCCTTTAGACTTTAGTGACAGAAAGGAAAACACAGTGCACCCTTTTGGGAATGCTCCTCGGGGACTAAGAGTCCGATTATAAAGATATTGAGGTACCTACAGGTGTAGATCGACACTTGGTGGGATTTTCAAAAGTGTAGGCACTCCTGTTGAAATCAATGGGAGTTAGGCACCTAGGTACTTCTGAAAATCCCAGTAGCTGTCTACCTGCATATTTAGGTACCTAAATATCTTTAAAAATCTGGCCCTGAGGAATTTCTTATGTATATTAAACTTCTACAGTAGAGACAGAACCGAGGTCAATTTAATATTCTGGGGCACTTTCCGTATTAGCATTGATCACAAAGGTCACGTCTCTTGTTGACATACCTCATTCATGTCTAGATTGTGCTCTCGCCTTACATGGCCATGCAGAGCAGTAGGAAGAAGGAAGAACCCCCTCCTCCCCCTGCTTCCTTTTACGGGGCCCATGTAAAGTCAGAGTATAGTTGCAGCCCCAGTGCTTGAGGGAGTGGAGTATCTGTGTCTCAGATACTCTCCGCCAGGAGCAACTGGGCAAAAAATGTTAAGGGAGGGGCAGGGAGTAGGCAGAATCATTGCTCAGACCCTTCTGCCCTCCCCTCCACCCCCAATGCTGGCCAGTGGAGCTGGCCGCAGAAGTTGGAGAGGATCATGTTCCACCCTGAAAATGAGTGTCACAAACATGCACAAACAGGTAGCCCCATGAAGAACCTGGCCTCCAGTTCTCCCTCAGTAGCATTGTAGCTTTTGCACAGCCTTTAACTAGCATAAACTATATTCCTTTTGCTCTCCCCCATTTAGGCAGTTAGGAAACAGAATTTCCAGTCACTTTAGTTATCCTGAGCTCTTAGGTACCCATCTTCAGACATTTGTATAAAGAGGACATGATGTTGGTGATTCAATGGGTGGCACATTTCCTACCACATCAGTATCGGACCAATGCCTCAGCATGGGGTTAGGAGGCACCATGATGCTTGAGATGCCAACTCAATATATGTCCTGACTAAATTCTCATTTGGGGACTTACATTCCAACTACCTAATTGCTCCCTGTAGAGAATACTATAATCTTCTTTGCTTCCTGTCCTAAACTGTTGTATGTGCTGCTAAAATAGCAACCATGTTCCATCCTAGAGGTGGCTGTATTCCAGTGATTCCTGTAAATAATTTGTAAATTGTTTTGGGATGCCTTGGAATGAAAGATCCTGTACAAAATGTAAGAGAACATCATTAATACTCCCCCTCCCCCCAAAAAACAAAACAAAATCCTTCTGAGTAGCATTCTTTTCTGGAGTAAAACAGTTTGAAATAGAAAAAAGTGTAACTTTGGGTTTTTTTATAAAGGCTATTTGAGGGAAACAATGTCACATCTTTCTATTGCGTGATTACCTGTGACTTCAAGATGACATCAGGTGAGGACTACATGTCCCTCATCCCAAAAGCTGAACCTCAGTGCAGGATACAAAATATGAGGACTAACCTTCCAGTCACTGATATTTTTGCCACATGCTCATTTACTAGTGGTCACAATGAAGAGTCCATTCATCCCTCACATCTGGTTTCCCAAGCCACCTTCTCCATGGGCTCTGCCCCATATTTCAGACTTTCTGGAAGAAATGAATGAAGTGCCTCCCTAAAGGGACTGGGCCACTTTCAACAATTTATCCATGTACGTACTGTTTACTGCTGAGTTAATGGCAGCTCTGTTGGATCTCAAAATATGTGAGGTAGCTGGATAATCATTTGAATAATGGGTTAGAAAATACAGTTCAAGAAAACAACACACAGATAAATGGAGCAGTTTGGAGTAAATTGCTGTTATCTCTAGGGGTAGCCAAATACTCACCAAACTGGTAATAGCACTGCAAATACATTATTTATTCGGTATGTTGTTTTTGGTGTTTTCAATATACAATGAAATCGTCAATTAGAATGTTTTTGTGGAATGTTGAAAAACAAGCCTCCACCCACCAAATATCAAGTGCCCATATTTGTACCCTGTGCTGCAGGCCTTACACCAGCGCTGGGTGAATGATGGACTTTTCAGTTCATGGGCAATTTTGAAAAGCTTAAAAACAGTTTGGTTTGGGTCAACTGAATATTTTGTTTGACCCAAAACAAAACCTTTTTTTTTTATTTTGATCATTTGTAAATGTTTTTGAATTTTTTAAAAAAATTGTTTTTTGAACAGTCATTTCAGACCAGACAGGAAAAATGAGCAATTTGGCAATGTTTTGGTGTGACTGAATCTGCATTCTTTGTCAATAAAAATAAAGTGTCAGTCAAAAATATCACCCAGCTCTACTTCCCCCAGGTGGGTGAATTAGATTCTCCCCGATAACAGGGTAAGATTGTTCTCTCTGTTTCTGCAAGCTGAGGGAACAGAGTTGTGACAAAGCCCAGATGAGAGCCATTTAACTAGGGAATGTTATGTTTATGGCATCTTCCTTCCCACCTTTTGGAAACCCTCTCCTTGGGAATTAATATTCATAACTGGAAAAGAACCAGCAGTACAAAGAGAAGACAAATGTTCTCTGTAGTATGACCTCTTTTTTCAGTCAGCTCTGCAGAAATTCCCCATGTACTTCAATGTTGATTGTAATGTATCTTCTGGGAGCAGTGATTAGTGGAGGGACTCGTGGAGCATGCCCTCAGATGGATACATCTGACGTCAGTGGGTTCAGTGGCTGAACCTTCTACTGTTTGTATATTGGAGCAAATCTTGTCCCCCACATAAGAACGGTCGTACTTGGTCAGATCAAAGGTCCATCTAGCCCAGAATCCTATCTTCCAACAGTGGCCAATGACAGGTGCCCCAGAGGGAATGAACGGGACAGGTAATCATCAAGTGATCCATTCCCTGTCACTCATTCCTAGCTTCCGGCAAACAGAGGTTAGGGACACCATTCCTGCTCATCCTGACTAATAGCCATTGATGGACCTATCCTCCATGAATTTATCTAGTTCTTTTTTTAAACGCTGTTATGGTCTTGGCCTTCACAACATACTCTGGCAAGGAGTTCCACAGGTTCACTGCATTGTGTGAAAAAATACTTCCTTTTGTTTGTTTTAAACCTGCTGGCCGTTTATTAATTTAATTTAGTGCCCCCTAGTTCTTGTGTTATGAGAAGGAGTAGATAACACTTCCTTATTTACTTTCTCCACACCAGTCATGATTTTATAGACCTCAATCATATCCCCCCTGAGTCGTCTCTTTTCCAAGCTGAAAAGTCCCAGTCTTATTAATCTTTCCTCATATGGAAACCGTTCCATACCCCTAATCATTTTTGTTTCCCTTTTCTGAACCTTTTCCAATTCCAATATATCTTTTTTGAGATGGGGCGACCACATCTGCATGCAGTATTCAAGATGTGGGCATAACATAGAGGCAATATGATATTTTCTGTCTTGTTATCTATCCCTTTCTTAATGATTCCCAACATTCTGTTCACTTTTTTGACTGCTGCTGCACATTGAAGAATTGTAGTGAAACTCTGAAAATGCAAACTCAGTTTCCTTAGCCCTACATTGGGCTCAACTTTGTAAGGGAGATTCTGAGCAATAGAGTTTTAATACGTAGTTCATGGAAGGCATTTACTCAAAGGGATGTTCCTGTAAAACAATGGATACTTGAATTTTCAATAGCTCATTTATATCCAGTTTCACTTCAGTAGTATGAAGACAACTGTTCTCTAATATTAAAATAGGATAGATATAGAAAGACATTTGTGTAATGCTGTAATTAAATAATGCCATTTCAGACTTAACTCTTTAATCTGTTTGGGATTTTAGGTTGAAAACTGATAACACATCACTAATTGGCCAAGGGGACCTTCAAGAGCCTTTTTTCAGAAGGGAGAAGCATAGCAAAGATAACTGAATGACCTTTTTTCCTTTTGTAAGAAAAGTTTTTAGCTGTCCTAATTATCACCAGGGGGAATATAATAATAATTAATAAGTAGTTAGAATAGAGACTTTGCATAACAGTATGAACACATTTATATGCTTCTCCACTGACCACCTCATTTTTGACAATTGGCATTGCCTCATATATAGTTCCAATAGTGTGTTGGATTGATTGTATTTGAAAACTATTTTAAATTTAAAAAATAAATTAGAAGAAAACTTAATACCACATTATTCTATTAAACAATGCAAGATCTCCCATCATGCACTGTAGTCACAGGACTCCCATGGTGAACTGTGGTGGAAGAACCAGATGGGAAAGGATGATGGATCATGGGAGAAATAATCCAGCTAGAGTCTGGCCTGTAGCGGAGAATGGTGGCATGAGGCACCTTAAGTGCAACTCAGATGGAAGTCAGCCTTGAACTGACCCAAAACTAAAAGTCTTAGTTTTGCTGAAACCACATTTTCCATTGAAACAACATTTTCACAGACTGTTCCCAACCAAGTCAAGTCTATATGTACTTTAGTCATGAAAATGTTCAATAAATACCACTAATATTCTTAGAAAGCTGTGGTGGTGGTGGGAATAGGGCTAGCCATGTAAGAGGAGATAAAATTTAGCCTAGAGTAGTAGTCAGACATTCATGCACCAGCTGCTTCTCTGAGGGGCAGAAGAAGGGAACGGCCTCCCAACTATTTAAAAAGACAACCTTGTCCCTTCCTCTAACAGAAGTTGGTCCAACAAAAGATATTGCCTCAGCCACCTCGTGTGTATCATATCATGGGACCAACAAACCCATAGCAACATACCGAACTATTTAAAAATACAAATGAGAGTTAGAGTAAAATAGAGCAAGGCTGTGTGTGTGTGTGTGTGTGTGTGTGTGTGTGTGTGTGTGTGTGTGTGTGTGTGTACAGGAAAAAAGGAAGGAAAGAGAAACAATCCGGGAGAAATGGAAATGTTGTGCCAAACTGTTGTCTTTTACTCTTACACAAAACCAACAATATGAAGAAGCTGCACAAGCAGAATTGGGTCCCAAATAATTGTTTACTAACTACATACAAACATGCAAGGCTTACACATACTGGTGTTTTGATTGGTTTCTGGTGATTTCTAAAACACAGGACATAGTGAGCACCGCTGGAGGGCTCACAAAGTATTTAAAGGGATTTAAATCCTATTTTTACATATTACACAGGCACTGAGGGATTTATCCTTGAGAATGGAGAGGAAGTTACCTTGTAAAGAATACTATAGCATTCTAAAATAATATCTCAAAACACTGCAGTGTATTGTTACTGTAAACGCTATGAGTGAAATTCTGGCCCCATTGAAGTCAAAAGGAGTTTTGCCATTGACTTCAATGGGGCCAGGGTTTCATCCTGCAGGGCTTGATTCTCCCATTGTCATGCACATTTACTGTAGTGCAAACTGGGTGTGAAGCTCTACCAAATTAGAATGGTAGCAGTTTACACTTGACTGGTGCAGAGCAGCAGGGAATCAGGCCCTGTAGTGTTCTGGATCATTACAGTAGTATTTTTTTCATAAAGGTGCATAGGATGAGATAGTGACAATTCAGAATGAAGACTGATAAACTCCTGTGGAAGTACAGCTGATGGGAACAAATGTAAGATTTTTCTATGTTTAGAAAATGAGATTCTTGAAGTATGATAGCTGGTATCTGAGCAAAGAATTGGGCATAGAGCTAAAGGATAAGAGCACACAAGTTTAAATATGTTTTTTTCTTATAATGAGTTATTTAATAAAAACTTTATTAAGAATAGAAACTGAGTATGCACTAGCTGCTATCCCAGCTTCACAGAATGGGTTTCCTTAATTTAAATATTTGCTAGCAATGCTTAAGGAACATGGGCATCTAAATAAACATTTTCTGCATGTACCATAGTTTGGTTTGGTTTGGATGTATATATTAAAGTTCAACCAATAATATTTTATTTATTTTGGGTCCTTCAGCCTAAGTGATTTTATGACTATATACATACCGTGTCAAATGAAGGTCTTGATATTACTCCTGCTCAATTCACATTGACTTGAAGGTGCAGGATCAAGCCCTTAATGCTTAGGAGTAAAGGGGAAGCAGCTAGGTAGACAACCAATCTACAAAATATGTTGTGGGAAGGGAGTGGAAATTATGGTTATCGATATCACTGCAAACTCCATCTCCTTCATAAAATGCTATAAAATCTTTAATGGGAAGCAGACGAGACTTTGGTTTTTAAATAGATCTGGACAGGAAATGGTTTTCCTGTCTCTCAAGAATTTTATATTTCAAAAATTTTTCCTCTCCCATTTCATCAAAAAATTCCTGACCAGCTGTTTTTAAGGTCTTATCCAAAAAGCCACACAGCTTACTAATGGAGTAAATGTATCTGCTTCAGAAAGGCAAAGGACTGTGACAACTTTGCCAGCATTTTAACTTGTTGATTTAGGATTCTAAGTATTTCAAGCCAGGAGCTTAAACCACTACCTAATATCCTCTAGCATATCTCACCTAAGTTTGTCCGTACTTATCTAGAACTATTTGGGCTGGAAATTTAGATGGAAATGTCATGAGATTTGGGAGAATGAGGCTTCCAGTATTTCCTGACTTCGTCTGGGTTGGAAATATCATACAGAGGGGCCTCCTTGTTGTGTTTCTACTTTTGGTCCAAATTAAAACCAGGAAATTCAGAGAAGGGGGTTAAAATTAAAAACAAACAAACAAACAAAAAAACCACCTCTCTTTCATACTTCAAAAAGGCTGTTATTGAGTTGGAATTAGTTCTTATTTTATCTTAGCCAGTTAGGCCTCCCCTCAGACTTGACTGGAGATGGATATGCAGTGACATAGCTGACCTGCTCTATTATTCTCGAACTCTTTAAACTATATAACCTATCTACCCACATAGGAGATTGCATAGTAGTGGCTGAGCTTTTAGATGGCAAAATAAATGTTCTCAATAACCACAGTGATAGGTGCTGTCTAAGAACCTAGAGAAATAGATTGACATGCGTCCTGAAAGTATTTTTAATCAGCTTTGAGTGATAATGTGATGCCATACTGGGACGTATCGCTTCAGAAATAAGCACTTCCAAGAGTATCACTCAAGCAATATCGTAGTGGTAATAGCCCATCTAGTCAGGTGTCTCTAAACTCTCCCAAACATGAAGATAATCAGAGTATAGAAATTATGTTCACTCCATTGCTTGCACTATATCAAGAGAGTACAGTAGCCATATGACCTCATCTAACAAAATCTACAGTTCATGTAACACCCATTCACCAGATACCCTCACTAGTCTTGAGCCAATTGTATCTTCAGAAGACCTGCCGTGAATCTATGACATTAATTTCTTTAAAAATTGTAGCTGTTCTAAAACCCAGGGAGAAATAGTAAAACCCAACTGAAATTCAAGGGCAAAACCTGCCCAGTAGCAGTCAGCTTCTCTGTTGTGCTCTCCCTATACATGTCAAGCGCTCATTGACATCAAGAGCAGAATACAGATGGACTGTTACCATGTAAGTCTCTGAGGATAAAGTCCCTACCCTGACCATACTATTGGCATCAATGGAGCAAAGAGCAAAATTGGTCATTTAAAATAAACTGAGTTGAAACAGTAAATATGAGATCAGGTTATTAGGCATCTCATCTGAGGATATTTTAAGAGGGGAAATAGGAGATTTGGCTGAAATGTTGTTAAAAATAGAATGTAAAAATATTTGTACATTTATTCTCCCATATCTTATTTTTGAACCTACATGTGGCTCTATGAGATGTAAGAATTTGTTGTAAAGGGTGCAATTCATTCCTCAATAAAAAAAGATTAAGAAGTTAATTAACTACATCTTTTGAAGACACTTGGAAAACTATTTTTAAGCATTGTTCTGCATTCAAGGAGAAATGAAACTTAAAAAAAATAAGATCTTATGACTAAGATAAGAAACTTTTCCTGTTTGATTTTGAATTCTACTGAGGCACTTTTTATGCTTTTAAAAATCTTTGCTATGAGAATGGAGGAAGCAGAATTTTATAAAACATATCTTGCTGCTCTTATCCAATTTTATAGCTGGATTGGCTGAGGCTCAAGATGGTCACCAAGTGAGTTAGTTGCTCAGGTCATATTTGAACCCAGGAGCTCCCCAGGTCCCAGCCGTTTTCTGTAACCAGTAGCCTACACTATGTTCTTTAGTTTAACTGGGATATTTCTGACATGCCTAATTTTCTCCAAATTCACCAACTTTCCATTACCTTCTGCTATTCACGGATTTGCCAAAAAGAATTAAAATGGCAGGCAAGTAGAAATGTAGTAGTAGGGGGAACAAGGTCAAAAAGTCAACTTATGAGGAAAGTTGGTGTTCAGTGTATGGTTTCTGTAGCTAGTAAACATCTCCTTTGGTGCAATTCTTAGCTCATTTACATCAGTTTTAACTCCACTGATTTCACTGGAGTTATTCCTGACTTGATATCTACCCATATAAATTAAATCAGAATCCAGCCCAATATGAGTAATAGTTGTTTAAATTTCTGGAGGAAATATGAATATTTGTGACCAGATAATCTAATCTTCTTAACTTTGATGAAAAAAAAAAAGGATAGCAGCAAGACAAGGGAAAGAAAATTAAGCAGTTTTTGTGTGAGAGGTAAAGTAGTGTAATGGATTAGAATGTAGCTAAGAAACAGAAAGCAGGAATAAATGGTCCAATTTAAACATGGTAAAAGTTCTGTACTAGCACTGGCTCCAGGATATGGGGAGTGCTGAGCGTCGCTCTGCAGAACCTGAAGATCAGGGCCATTGTCTTTCATCCAAAACCTTAAGTAATATGTTCCGCAGGCCAACTTTGTGCTTCTCTGATCACCAGGACAGCTGGGGGATGAGGGGGTGTTGCATGAGCAAGTTTGGCTTCCAATATAAATGGCTCTGATTCAGCAAAACACTTACACACCTGCTTAACTTTAAACATGTGAGGAGTGGCAGTGAGATTATTCAACTGTTTAAATCTAAGCTCATGCTTAAATGCTTTGCTGGATCAGCACCAGAGGGTTCAGTATCTTGTAGGATCCAGGCCCAAGCTGAGATCATTTAAGTCCAATGGGAATTCCTAATATATCCCTACTTTTCTGAAACAGGTCATCTTTTTAGTGAAGCATGTTTTTATTTATGCAAGTAACTGCAGAATGCAAATTATAAAATAACTGCACAAATTCCATCACCCCACCCCTCTGCTCCAAAGGTATGCCCACCCCAACTGTTGCCTTAAAAAATGAAGACCCATACTCATCATATTATTGGTTATTTATTTTGGTTTCTGTCAGATGTCACATTGAAGGAGTGCAGTTGATGTGCACTATGCTGCAATATTATTTAGTCCAATATTAGAGTACATACACTCAAGATTTTTTTTCCCTCAGGCAATAAAGGTGTGTTAAACTGGGTTAACTATGTACTTACATTTTAATTGTTTAGTTAAAAAAGGACAAATTGCAAAAAGCTCTCAGCTCAAGTTTCTGTTACCAACAACTAGAATCTATTTTGTTTTGGTGTTGGCCATGAGTAACAAACATCGTCATTTTCCAAAGGAAATAAACATTTATTTAATCATTAAAGGAAGCACAAAATATGCAACTTGTGCTGGCCCCGTTCAGTTCTAGACTGTATTTTGCAAAAAGTTCAGAAAGGTGGGCCTCAGGATTTAGCACTAGTGGCATCAAATAGGAGGAGACAGCCCATAGCAAGTGTGGATTCATTTACACAAAAGCTGTGCTGTGTTTTGCAAGAGTAGAACAAAATCCTTATGCCTTCATTTAATTACATATTGTGTAATGTCTAACAGCAAAAATAATTACTAAGTGTGAAGTTTTTAGTTCTGTTTTCTGTTTTAGTTTTTCCAATAAATAAATTGCAGCCTATAAAAATATGAAAGAACAGATGAAGCCATGGGGCCTGATTCTGCTTCCCATTATACCAGTGTAAATACAGAGTAACACTCTTAACTTCAGTGGAGTTATTCTGGACTGATGCTGCTCTAACTGAACAGGGGCCAGATTCTGCTCAAATAATAAATACAGTTCCTAATACAAAAGTATCCAGGAGGTTTATGGGCCCCTAGGGAACAGTCAGGAGAAAAGGGCTGTTTCTAAGGCAATGAAAGGATTATTTCATATATCTTGTTCCCTGACAATGACCACTATTGCTTTGAATGACATTCTCCTGGCATTTGGATATGATGGAAAAGGAAACAAAGGTAATTCCTAAAAGTTCTACTAAATTTTAAATCCAAAATTGCCAGCTCCAAAGGAACGGGTGGAAACACTTTCAGTTTCCAGAGGAGTCTGCTGGTTGGTCCAAATGCATGCAAATAAGGATTATAGCAATTTTGGAAGAGGAGCTGAAGCTCCTCTGGCTGCTACTTGGTTCACTTACAGCACTAGAAACTATGCCAACAAGAAGTGTTTAGAAGGACACTGATATTCTGTCAAACTGAGGCTCTATCTGTTCTATATGGTCATTAAAGATTTCTAAGGGTCGGTGTTTGCCTCTGTCACTGGACAAGCTTTTTCCTTCTACTTCCTGTTCTGCAGAATGCTATGCACTGGGTAGTTGCCTTCCTCAACCACAGAGAGAAATGCATTTCAGTGGCTTGGAATGCAGGTTTGGTGAGTGTGCATTTTACAAAGTGCTTCAGATCCCTAAGATTCAAAGGTGCTATATATTGTGACAAAGTTCCTGCGCTACCTTGGTCAATCTTGCACTTATTGGCGGATTTGCTTGCCTTGGAGCTTCACGGCAGCCCTCAGCTTGGCCGTTTTTCTGAACCCACAGTCCAGGTCGACTCCTCCTGTGTCTGACCAGGAGTTGGGAGGATTTGGGGGGAACCCGGGACCGCCCTCTACTCCGGGTTCCAGCCCAGGGCCCTGTGAAATGCAGCTGTCTAGAGTGCCTCCTGGAACAGCTGTGCGACAGCTACAACTCCCTGGGCTACTTCCCCATGGCCTCCTCCCAACACCTTCTTTATCCTCTCCATAGGACCTTCCTCCTGGTGTCTGATAATGCTTGTACACCTCAGTCCTCCAACGGTCCGCGTTCTCACTCTCAGCTCCTAGTGCCTCTTACTCCCAGCTCCTCACACGCACACCACAAACTGAAGTGAGCTCCTTTTTAAAACCCTGATTAGCCTGCCTTAATTGATTCTAGCAGCTTCTTGATTGGCTGCAAGTGTTCTAATCAGCCTGTCTTAATTGTCTCCAGAAGGTTCCTGATTGTTCTCGAACCTTCCCTGTTACCTTACCCAGGGAAAAGGGACCTACTTAGCCTGCTCTCCTGCTGCTGCCCTCTGGCCTGGGCTTTCCTTGCTTTTTGCCCCTGCTTTCGGCTTCCCCCCGACCGGGCCAGACACTCTCCCCCCTTTTTTTCCTTTTGTTGTTTTTTTTTCTTTCTCTACTGTTGCTAGAGTGCTGGCCGGCCGCCGGCTGGCTGTTAGCCCCCCCCACCCCCCGCCCGCCCTCGGACGCTGCTGCCACTCCAGCTGAAACCCACCCCCCTGAGAGAGGGGAGGCCTGCCGGCCCGCTTCCCCAGAGCGGGGGAGTGGAAGGACCCAGCCCCCAGACCCAGCAGCTTGCTGTTTGTCTGCGGACCCGTCTCTGGCTGAGAGAATTTCTTATCATCTGCTCCGGCATCCTGGAATGCGAAAAAGAAAGCCCGGAACAGACAGAGAAACAGCCGTCTACCGGAGGAACACTGCCCGGGGAATCTACAAATCGCCATGGAGGGGGCCTAAGACTGAGTAACTTTTGAACTGTGCTCTCGTGTGGGGGGAGGCCTTGACTGTGTTGTGACTATGTTTGTAGGGACACAGGGGGTGTGGCACGGAGCTGCCCCCCGATCCATCTATGTCCTCCCAACCCCCACACTACCATCTTCACAACTGCCTCCTCCACTGTCTTTGCTGACTGTTTAACATCTGCCTCTGGACTTAGATGCTCACCCTGATTTCACCATGTGGGCCAGAAGCACCAGCCAACCAAACAGGACTCTCTGGACAAGCATACGGTGGTTCATGTGCCCCCACCCCCCCCGAACTGCCCATCCCGCAACTTGTCCCTTTTTACCTGACCCCAACTCCTGTTATCCACCTGCCACCGCCCACGCTGGGGCATTGGCAACGGAGGGCACCGGGGTGACCTCTGCCGCTGCCATGCCCATCGCCTCCCCAGACTCTAGGGAAGCCCCCCCAGCCTGCGGGAAAGGCCAGGGCAAGAAGAAGGGGAAGGGCCCTGCTAAAACCACCGGGCCCTCCATGGCAGGGGCCACTCCCCCTGCTGCAGCCCCGCCACCGACCACGGCATCCTCCCCCGCTGCCCCCTCCACCAGCTCTGCGGATGTCCCTCCCTCAGCCCCCAGGACGTATGCCCGGGCGGTGGCAGCCCCCCCACCTGCCACCTCGTCATCTCTCCCGCCCACCGCCTCCGCCACCATCAATAGCGGCCGGGGCCCCTTTCCCACCATGACAAGGAAGCATGGTGTCCGATGCCTCTTGGTGTCCTCCTCGCCCCACGTGGAGAGCTATGTGCGGGCGTTGGCGAGGGTGGTGGGGCCCTCGGCCATTGTGGCGGCCTCCAAAATGTATGGGAAGGTCGTTTTCTTCTTAGCATCGGAGGCTGCCGCCCAGGAAGCGGTGGAGAGGGGCCTGGCAGTGTGGGGGGGTGTTTGTTCCCCTACAGCCGCTAGAGGTCCTGGGCGTCCGCCTGGTCCTGACCTCTGTCCCTCCTTTTCTTCCCAATGCTGCCCTGCTACCCGCCCTTTCCACCCTGGGAAATCCTGCTTCTGTTATCAGCCCTCTCCCGTTGGGCTGCAAGGACCCCACCCTCTGTCACATTTTTTCCTTCCGCCAGCAAGTGCAATTTTTACTGCCGTCGGCGGCGCGTGACGGAGTGGTCCTCGAAGGGTTCTTCCTAGTCCCCCACCAGGGGGCCCGTTACTGGGTGTACTTTTCCACGGGGGAAGCCCAGTGGGACTGCCCCTTAGCCCGGCAAGGAGGGGCACCTAGGATCCCTGAGACCCGGCAGGACATCGGCCCCGTCGTTGCCGACGCCCCTGGCCGCCTGGTACCTGAACCGACCCCCCCCCCCCCTTCAGACCACCGCTACTCCCGCTCAGGCCCAAGAGGCACCTACCCTACAACGCCGAGATGAGCGGGAGAGCTCTGCCCTCGCTGCTGACAATCTAGCGGGGCCTATGGAGGAGGGTGTGGCAGAGATACCACCAGGCATGGGAGAGAGCCTGCCCCAGGGAGAATCCTCCCTCCCTTATGCTGCCCCACCGTTCCCCCCTCAAGTCCCTGAGCCATCGCCTTTACCCCCTGACACAACCCCTGCTAATCAGCCCCCAGATGATGCCATGGAGGGCTGGGCCCTAGTCCAGGGGAAGTGAGGCAAGCGGAAGGCTCAAGCTCCACCTCATCTACCCAAGGCGGAGGCCCCCCGGAAGACCAGGAAGGGGGGCACCGATGCCGAACCTTCTGCTTTGCCCATGAGTGCGTCCCATCCACCAGTGTCAGCCGGGAAAGAGGTGGCAGCACCGGAGGGTAGTATCTCCCCTCCACGGGAGACCCTCCCCTCCAAGACCCTCGAAGAAGCCCCTTCTGTCCTGACGCTACCCGAAGCCCCCGTGAACCCTGAGGCTACCATCGTGGCGGGTGCTGGCAGGGAGAACCCCGGGGCGGTGGAAAGTGTCCTCTCCTCCATGTTCAAGGAGATCGAGGCCTTAGATCTGACCCCGGTTGCCCAGGGGGAGGATGACCTTTTGCCAGCAAATCTCGATCTGGGCAACCTCACTCCACCCTTCTTTTCCCCATGCTCCCTCCCCTGAACTGCTGCTTCCGCTCCCACTTCCGAGGAGCCCCTGGACTCCTCCACCGACCCAGCTGCTGATGGCACCCCGCTGACGACCACCAAGCCTGCTCAGATGACAGCCAGTGCCACGCGGCCGGGGCACGAGTCACCAGGGGCACCCCCCATTGGTGCGGAGCAATTGACTTCCTTCCCGGGTAGGGGCCCTACAGAAGATAATCCACCTCCTGATGCTGTGGCCGCTAAATTCACCACAGAGCGCGCGCCCAGTGTCACTGAGAGCTCCCTCCCCACCCCCTTAACCCTTGAGCCTGATCAGGAGGTGCCACCATCCAGCTGCTTGCCTCCCAAAACCCAGAACCTCCCCTCTGCCCCTGCCCCTACCCCTACCCCTATCCAATTTACCTCCTGCAATGTCATTGTTGCCCCCGGGGCTGTCTCCTTCCCTTTCCCAACTGATGACCCCCAGGGAGCGGCCTTTGTGTTTTCCTGCCCCGACCCATTAGGAGCTGCTATTTTCCCTCCACCGCCCCCTATTGCCCCAGAGCTTGAGGCGGGCCTAGAAGCTCCAGCCCATCAGGCACCCCGTCGGGGGTCCGCACCCTGCTTGTCCGTTTTAGTGGACCACAGGGCTGCACCAAGGGCCCCGCCGGGGAACAACCGGGAAATCATAACCCCACCCCCCCATGAGCTGCGAGAAGAGCTGTGGAAGCTCTTAGAGGATGTGCGTGGCTCCCGCAACAAGGTACAACTTGCTCTCCAGCGATGGGAGGACTTTTCTCAAATCCTCTGGGCCACAAGGGCCCTCATGGGGGAAGGTAAAGGGACGGGGAAGCAGGATGCCGCGGCCTACTGGTGGGTCCGTGTCTTCTGTGAACAATTACTCAGCTACGGGATGGGTCACAGACTGCTGCGTGGCCCACTGGGAGATGCGAGCGTCCCTGCCAGTGAGGACCACCCCGACCCTCCCCATGACACCTCTCACCATCGCAACGTTGAACACCCGGGGTTGTAGGATGGCTCTCCGCAGGTCTCAGGTGCTCTCCTTCCTTCGGGAGGGAGGGTACTCTGTGGTTTTCCTGCAGGAGACCCATACGGACCCAACCGCCGAAGACAGTTGATGGCTGGAGTGGGGGAACAGGGTCTACTTTAGCCATGCCACGGTTCAACAGGCTGGAGTGGCAACCCTGTTCTCCCCCGACCTGCGGCCCGAAGTGCTAGGGGTCACCGAGGCCGTGCCAGGTCGCCTGCTGCATCTCCGGGTCTGTATGGAGGGGCTCGTGGTTAACCTCGTTAACGTCTATGCCCCAACATCAGGCCCAGAGCGGCTGCCATTCTACCAGCGGGCATACGCCTTCCTCGGCACCTTAGATTCTCACGAGTGCCTGGTCCTGGGAGGGGACTTTAATACCACCCTCGAGGAACAGGACCGCTCAGGGACCGAGCAGAGCCCGGCCACCGCGGACACCCTCCGGGAGATAGTTGAACATCACTCCCTAGTGGACATCTGGCGCGACCACCACACGGATGACACTTCCACGTTCACCTTTGTCCAGGTGGAAGCCCATCGGTCGAGCCACTCCTGGTTGGACCGCATTTATTTATCACGCTTCCATCTCTCACGAGCCCACTCCTCCAGCATTCGGCTGGCCCCATTTTCTGACCATCATCTAGCTACCGTGACAGCCTCCCTCTGTGCGGAGAGGCTGGGGCCGGCCTACTGGCATTTTAACAACAGCCTGTTGGAGGATGAGGGCTTCGTGACGTTCTTCTGGGAATTCTGGCTGGCCTGGCAAGGGCAGCGGCGTGCCTTTCCCTTGGCGCGGTGATGGTGGGACCTGGGGAAGGTGCGCGCCAGGCTTTTCTGCCACAACTACACCCAGGGCACCAGCCGACAGAGAAATGCGGCGATAGAGCAGTGGGAACGGGAGGTCTTAGAGCTGGAGAGGCATCTGGCCACCAGCCCCAAGGACTCGCTCCTCTGCGGAGCATGCCGGGAGGTGCGGGAGGAGCTCCAGGCCCTCGAGGACCATCGGGCCCGGGGCGCCTTTGTTCGATCCCGCATCCGCCTCCTTCAGGAGATGGATCGCGGCTCCCGCTTCTTCTATGACCTGGAGAAAATGAGGGGAGCCAAGAAACACATCACCTGCCTTCTGGCAGAAGACAGCACCCCCCTCATGGAACCGGTGGAGATGTGCGGGAGGGCCCGAGCCTTCTACGCAAGTCTTTTCTCCCCGGATCCTACCGACCCTGGTGCTTGCAGAGTGCTCTGGGAGGAGATCCCTACGGTCAGCGCAAGCGACCGAGACCAGCTAGAGTTGCCTCTCACTCTGGCCAAGTTCTCAGAAGCCCTCCGTCGTATGCCCACTAATAAGTCTCCAGGCATGGACGGGCTGACCATGGAGTTCTACCGCGTGATTTGGGACGTCCTCGGCCCAGACCTAGTCACCGTCTGGGCCGAGTCTCTGCAGAGCGGGGTCCTCCCTCTTTCATGCAGGCGAGCTGTGCTCGCCTTACTGCCGAAGAAGGGGGACCTCTGCGATTTACGAAATTGGTGTCCCGTCTCGCTCCTCAGCACGGACTACAAAATCGTAGCGAAAGCAATCTCGCTGCGGCTAGGGTCTGTGGTGGTGGACGTGATCCACCCAGACCAGACCTACACCATCCCGGAACGCAGTATCTTTGATAACCTATTTCTGGTTCGGGACCTTTTGGAACTCGGGTGTAGAGACGGTCTGTTGTTGGCCCTCCTGTCCCTAGATCAGGAAAAGGCATTCGATAGGGTGGACCACGGGTACCTCCTGGACACTCTGCGAGTGTTTGGCTTCGGACCCCAGTTTGTGGGTTTTCTCCGGGTGCTGTATGCCTCCACAGAGTGTCTGGTTAAGCTCAACTGGACCCTGACCGAACCGGTCAGCTTTGGGCAAGGAGTACGGCAGGGGTGCCCCCTCTCGAGCCAGCTGTACGCTCTGGAGATTGAGCCCTTCCTCTGCCTCCTCCGCAGGAGGTTGACAGGGTTGGTGCTGCGGGAGCCGGAGCTGTGGCTGGTCCTGTCGGCGTACGCTGATGACATGCTCCTCGTGGTCCAGGACTCAGGCGACTTGGCGTGGGTGGAGGCTTGCCAGACCATCTATTCGGCAGCCTCCTCTGCCCGGGTCAACTGGGTCAAGAGCTCTGGCTTGGCTGTAGGAGACTGGCGGCAGGCGAGCTCCCTCCCACCCGCGCTTCAGACCATCCAGTGGAGCGCGGGTCCGCTGCTCTACCTCAGTGTTTACCTTTCTCTCCACCGGAGAACTGGGAAAATTTAGAGGGCGGGGTGATAGAGCGGCTCCGGAAATGGACGGGACTACTCCGATGTCTCTCCCTTCGTGGGGGAGTGCTGGTGCTTAATCAGCTAGTCCTGTCCAAGCTCTGGAACCGGCTCAACACCCTGGTCCTGGCCCCGGGTTTCCTGACCAACCTCCGGACATCGATTCTGGGGTTCTTTTGGTCAGGAATGCACTGGGCCCCTGTAGGGGTTCTTCATCTACCCCTGAAGGAAGGAGGACAGGGCCTGAAGTGTCTGCACACTCAGGTCTGCGTCTTCCGTCTCCAGGCCCTACAGAGGCTCCTTTATAGTGCAGGCAGTTCGGCGTGGAGCATACTGGTGCACGCCATCCTGCGCCGCATCCGAGGGCTCTGGTATGACCCTCAGCTCTTTTATCTCTGTCCGGGAGGTCTTCCACGAGACCTCTCCGGGCTGCCGGTTTTCTACCAGGACCTCCTCCGGACTTGGAAACGGTTTTTAACGACCAGGTCCGTGGCGGCCACCGAGGGGGCAGATCTCCTCGCGGAGCCCCTGCTACACAACCCCCAGCTCCGTGTGCAGGTGGCGGAGTCCCGCTCGGTGCGCCAGAGCTTGATCCTGGCAGAAGTCACGAGAGTCGGAGACCTCCTGGACTACGACCGGGGAGACTGGCTGGATCCCCTGACGCTCGCTCGGCGCATGGGGATCTCCAGACCTCGTACCCCCTGGTGCGTACTTCAGGAGGTGAAGGCCGCTTTGCTGCCCGCTGCTAGAGCTTACCTCGATCAGGTCCTGCTCGAGGGCAAGCCCCGCCCACCCTCTACCCCAGGCCTGCCAGACCTTTTAATTGGACCCCTGCCCCATAGACCCAATTGACCCCCTCACCCCTTCACTGTGAGCCAGCTACATGAACTGAAGCTGGTATGCTTCCAAACTGCGCCGAGGAAACATCTATACATGCTTGTGCTCCACACCCTTCACGCCCTCACCCTAGCGTCCCGTCCCGACACAAAGTGGCGAGACCTTCTGCCACCTTTGGAGGGTGAGCAGCCCTGGTGGGCCAGCCTATATTCCACCTTGGTTCCGAGGCCCGTCAGGGACATCAGTTGGCGGCTCCTTCATGGAGCTGTGAGCACGGGCATGTATTTGGCGTGGTTCACCCCCGTCCCAGATACTTGTCCCTTTTGTGGTGTGAGGGAAACCCTGGCGCACGTATATTTGGAGTGCGCCAGGCTGCAGCCCCTGTTCCAGCTCCTCACAAATCTCCTATTACGTTTTTGGTTGCCTTTTTCCCCTCACTTTTTTATTTATGCACTCCCCCTCTGTGGCCTCACAAAGTCGCGGGATCTCCTAGTTAACCTCCTCATGGCCCTGGCTAAAATGGCCATCTATAAAACCAGACAGAGGAGGTTGGCCGATGGAGTTTCCTGTGACTCTGGGGCCGTTTTCCGATCCTCGGTCCGTTCACGTATCCGGGCGGAGTTCCTCTGGGCGGCGTCCACTGACTCCCTTGATGCTTTTGAGGAGCGGTGGGAGCTGTCTGAGGTTCTCTGCTCGGTGTCCCCGTCCGGGTCCCTTTGTCTAACCCTTTGATTGGGGGAGAGAGTAAGGGACCCCAGCCCCAGCCATTGCTGCTGCGGACACCACCACCTTAGAGGTGTCCTTTCACACGTGGGTGCACGTGCCCCCCCCGGGTTGTCCACCCCACAGCCTGCCCCTCTTCTTGGGTGCTTTCAGAGGAGGGAATTGTTGGTGACACTGGGCATGGCGCCAGGTAACTCGAGGGGGTGGCAGACCTTGAGAGTTGATAAAGCCCCCTCGCTCTGGGCCACCAGGTAACTCGGAAGGGTGGAAGACCACGAGAGTCGAGGAAGCCCCCTGCTCTGGGCCCGGGCAAGCTTGAACACGTCCCTCCCCTGAAGCTAATGAGAAAACAATTGTGATTGGTTGCTGTTACACATTGCATATGCTGCTGTTTTTACTTTGTAAGTGCGTTATGCAAATAAAAACGTCTTTTGCTAAAAAAAAAATTACTCTCCTATAGCCATCTGGCCCGACCCTGTCACAATATGTACCCAATTATTATTCAGTGTGGTGGAAATCTTTCTAGAAGTACAATCTGACAAAACAGAACTACCACATATTACACTGAGAGAATGCAAACCAGTGCACAAAAAGTTATTAAATGCCTTCTTTGCAGCTGCCCATGAGCAATAGACCCTATGGTTCCAAAGAGAGCAACAAAGTAAAGAGGAAAAACAAATGAGAGAAAAGGGAAAAGTGGGGGTGGAGGAGAACTGTCCATTTCCCCATCCTGATACCATACAATCACTTTTGCCTAAAGAACAAGTGAGAATTACCTTCAAAGGCTTCCACCTACTATATACATTAAATATCAAATGTATTAGTAGTATAATAAATTGCTCTCATTCTTGTTTGTAATTATACTAAGCTGAAAAATGAAATCCATTTCCATACTAGAATTTATACTTTCCTCTATTGTGATCACCTCCTAGTTTGTTAGCATAGGTTTATTTGTGCATACTGCACTGCCAGCATTGCTTTATCTTTTAAATGTGTGTGCTTTTAAAGAAAAAATAAATTAATGTCTCCCACCACTGACATATCTCCATCTTGCATCCAAACTGGTGTTTTAATGTGTTGTATTTGAGTAAACTCATAGGATTTTTGGTTGCTGGGATTTTGTCTTGTTCTATGTTTGGTATAGCATCATTCAGGCTTACACTGCTCTTTCACTCACAAATATAACATTTGTGAACTTTTCAAACAAATAGAAGGCAGGTTAAATTTCTGTCCTCTGAGTATGACAGTGCCTCCTTAGGAGGTGAAAAAAATGTAATAAATTATATTTTGAACACTTATAACCTAGCCAGTCAGAAAAGGTCCTCTACAGAAACTGCCTAAATAACTTTATTTTGAAAAACATTTGCTTCTCTTTCTAGCTATCCCTGAACTCCTATGGGCCCCCGCTGCTATAGTAACTGAATGCTTCTCAAACATTAATGACTTTATCCTCACAACAGCCTTGTAAGGTAGGGAAGCATTATTATGCCTACTTTTCAGATGAGAACTGAGGCACAGACAGATAAAGGGACTGATTTTTCAGCGGTGCTGAACATCCATAGTTCTCATTCACTTCAGCTGGAGTTGTGGATGATCACTGCATCTGAACTGGGCACTAAATTGCTTGCCTAAGTTCCACAGGAAATCTATGGCATAGCCAGAAATTGGTTCCAGATATCTTGAGCCCACCCTAGTTCTCTTCACTGTAGAGGAAGGATGGCCTTTCAGTTTGCACAACTAATATTATTATGTATTTGTATTAAAGTAGTACCTTCAGGCCCCAATCCAGAGCAGGGTCCCATTGTGTTAGGTGCTCTACAAGCACATAGCAAGAAACAGTCCATACCCAGAAGAGTGTACAATCTAAACATACAAACCATGGGAAGGGAAACAGAGGCTCAGAGCGTGGAAATGACTCGCCTAAGATCACACAGCATATCAGTGGTAAATGTAGATATGGAAATGAGAGAAATCATCCAACGCTAACAGAAGCCATTATTCTGCTTTACAACAACTTTTTATCTAATTAACCAGCTGAGCACAAAAAACACATTTTGACAATTTACTGGGGTCTAGAGTGGAAAGGGACAAGTAAACTCCCTTTGCATGCACTGCATTGCACACTGCATCCCACATGCAGTGGTTTTGTTGTATCACTAGTAAATAGATGCTTACATTTTGTTTTTGTAATGGAAGGATATTGCATCAGTGGATTATATTTGAACAATGAACATCAAATCAATCTTTTTTTTTACAAGGAGACAAATTTGAGATTTTTTTAAACAGCTAGGCAGGGATGTTATGGTCTGATTTACTCCAGCACCTAAGGAAAATCACCACTGCCAGTGCTTGCTTTGCTGAAGAAAAAATAATTCTAAGCGAGGCTGACTTTTCACTTCCTACAGAACTTATTCCCAACCTGTACATGCCACTTCCCCAGAGATCTCCCATACTCAGGTAGGTGATCAGCACTACCTGACTCACAATAGCAAAAGGCTTGGAGTCAGCAGCATCCTTCAAAAAGATTTGTGGGGGAAAAAATGAAAGCCAACAGTAACTGTGGAGATATTTCCATGTGGTTCTTATTCCTAGTTTCTCACACATCTATTGATGCTCCTCTGATGACACAACTCGCAAGTTATTAAAAATTTAACATTATTCAGAACCATCTATTCCCACACATTCCAAGCACTACTCATTTTCCAGACAGCCTCAAAACTATCTTAATTCCTCAAGAAAAACAGGAGGAAAAAAATCTGAAATGTATATTATGTTTAATGTATGGTGACTGGTCTTTATTCATGTACATAAATGTCACAACAGATCAACACATTGAGTATTTCTTTCTCTAGTATTTAGAGATCTGTTTCTAGAAAGCTTTAGCTACTGTTTCTATACAGAGAGTATATATGGGCTAGAGATGGGCCTGAGCAACAAATGTTTCAATTTAGGTCTAAACTTCCCCAAAGCTCAGGGGTGTTCGAATCTGGTTGTGACACTGGTAAACCAAGTGCTAGCTCTGGCCAAAACTATAGGCATTAGCTAAGAACTGACATTCATAGCTGGAAACCAAACCAGCGCACACCTGTGTTCGTTTTGTTTAAAATAGGTATTAGTCTCATAACAATGCATTTAGTTTTTAGACTCTATGAAATGCTTGTAAATTGCTGCATTCATTAATCTCACTTGTAATGTGGGTGTTCGATGTAATAAGGAAATATGCACGTTTTGCTTTATAACTTTGAAAATGTTCGCTCTGAACTTGTGAAGCCAGACATGGGAATTGCCCCTTCCTCCCCCTCCTCCCCAGCCATCCAGGAGGACTATCAAAAATTAAATGGGCCATTATAAGACAAGCTTTAATTGCCCCTATCCACCCATAGAAAAGTACATGCAGAAGGCCTTGTCCCATCTGTATGAATTCTGGAAGAGGAAAAATCTTCATGTCCACTATTTTTATTTCCATCTCTTTGCTATTTGAAATCTCTCAGAGCCAGAAACACTAAACTGAAGCCAGAGATCCCCAAGGGTTACCCCTGAGTCCTCCCTGAAAGACATTTTGAATGGACAGATTGCTATAACTCTGATTTAGATTGCAACTCACTTGTGTGTATATGTTTTCTTGCTTTTATCTGTAAATAACACTCATTTATTTTTCCTAGTTAATAGACCCTTCGTTTATTATGGGATTGGCTACAGGCATTGTCTTTGGTGTTTAATCTAGGATAGTGAAGTGGGAGGAAGCGATGGTCTCCTGGGACTGGAAGCATGTGGTGTGATTTTTGTGACCATTTATCACTATAAAGTGATATCATTTATAAAGTGACCATTTATCACTAAGTCCAGTTTGTCTGAGTAGCAAGAAGGACTGGAGAATCTAAGGAGACTGTCTCTGACTCCATGATAAGGCTGTTACAGTGATCCAGGAGTTCACATTGGTTACTGGCTTGGTGAAATCTAATTATAGAACATACCACCAGGAATGTTTCCCCTGTTATGACAGTCTGCCCTGACACAGAACAATGAGTAATGGTCTCAAGTTGCAGTGCGGGAGGTTTAGGTTGGATATTAGGAAAAACTTTTTCACAAGGAGAATGGTGAAGCACTGGAATGGGTTACCTAGGAAGGTGGTGGAATCTCCTTCCTTAGAGGTTTTTAAGGTCAGGCTTGACAAAGCCCTGGCTGGGATGATTTAGTTAGGGATTGGTCCTGATTTGAGCAGGGGGTTGGGCTAGATGACCTCCTGAGGTCACTTCCAACCCTGATATTCTAGGACAGGCACTCGTGGTCGTGAGCCACTCTAGATAGTGTGACACTGGGGGTTCAGTTTGACTCAGATACAATGCCAACTACGCAGTTAAGACCTGATAAGTTGGAGTTTGGATGAATTATGCCCTTCTAGTCCAACCAAGGAGCTTGGCCTGTATCTCCCATAATGCATCACAGTGTCCCCCCCATACTAAGTTGTATGGTGCATTATGGGAATCACATGATTGTGGGTGCATCAGAGGAATTGGAGTCAGGCCAGGTAGCCTTGCCCATAGAGGGTAATGGGGACAAGAGGAATTCAAACTATAATCCCCCTGACATATCATGGCACCATAGGCAAATGCAGTTTAATGTTGAACTGACTTTGACATGAAACATTTCAATTTGTCATTAATAAGGCCCTGCAGCTGCACCAGCTCAGTCTCCCGAGAGCCTCATGAGCACAGCTGGGCTGCATCAGCTAGACTATCTGATGAAGTGCCCCACCTGTTTGGCTGAGGAAGCTGATAGGCTTGCTCTTAAGCCCACCAGGACCAGCAATTTGCTGGCTGCTCTAAGCATTTGTCTATGGCTGCAATAGCTCCTGTGCCTTTTGTTCCTGCTTCAGACTCAGCCCCGCTCCAGTCTCAGCCCATGCCTTGTCCTGTCTTACCTCATTCCAAGTAATCCAGCTCTGGTCCTCAGCTCTGATTCTGGACTTCTGACTTGAGCTCTGAACCTGGGCTCTGGCATCAGGACTCTGGCTCTCACCCTGGACTCCTATTCCAGGCTAATGACTTCTGCTCCAACCACTAGGCATGACCGCTCACCTCCTGGTCTCTGATGCGATTTAGAGTCAAGTAACTGTAACATTTCAATTCTGGAATGTTAAAATATTTTGTCTTGATTTAAAAATATTCAAATGGAATATTTAGTTCCAAATTAGGCTGAAAAGATGAAATATTTAATTTTTTTTCATATGAAAAACCCCAGAAAATTTCAATTCAGAAAGGTCAAAGCCAGATGTTGAAACATCAGAACTTCCTGTGTGATGGAAATTCCAATTTTGCTGCGCTCTGCATTAGCCACAAGAGCAAGGAGGGTTTGGAAGTGATCACAATTAAAATAGGTGAACTAGTTTAGTTAAAATACCTGCCCAGAACCTTTTCTTAGTCTTGTAACTGAAACATGTTGGAACACTGTATCCCAAGACCTTTCATGTTTAATAACTTGTCTTCTCCATTAACAGCAGGTATGTCAGAAAGAGAGCCAATAACAATTCCACAGAGCCCTTCTGAACTATTTTGTGAAATGTAGTGGTACTTAATGTTTTTCCCCACAATTTATGGCTATGAATGAACCTCAAGATTCTGCAGACAAGATTCCCTCTTCCTTTAACTCTCAGAATCAAACATTTCATGGGAGGGGAGGGAGGTATCATACATTCTTTGGATGTTTGTCTTACCATGCGTTCTGTGATGTAAATAGTAGGGCAACCTTTGTTTGTTCAGCTTTAAATTGCAGTTTAGTAGAACCTAGTGGAAGGATTATTTCAATTTCGATCATTTGGCTCTAAACATTTGTAAAGAATTCAATGGCAAGTAAATTGATTTGCCTTGTGTGGTGCAGTGAAATACATTTGAGGCCCCTTTAGGAGAGGGATGCTTCATGTGATGCAGAAGAGATGCTTCTAGCTAGAAGTCTGATAAGCATAACTAACAGTCCATGGGGGGAATTAAATGAAGGTTGGATCCATGGGGCTTGCATGGAACAGGGCTTCATGCAGTATATTGGAAGGACAGGTTAAGGATTCAATGGGCCTTTGATCCTTTAGAATCTGTTCCTTCTCACCGGGAGCAGTGTCTCTTGGCATACTGTGAAGAGAAGTTTTGAATTGTTGCTGCCTGTGTAATTCCTATACTGTGGGGAAGTATGAGAGTACAGTCTTCGGGGCTGTCACTTCAACATCTTTATTTACTGAGCCTAAATTCACTTTAAGAAGAAGAGGGGAAAAAAAGATATTTCCTGCCAAAAGAAAATCATTCACAACCAGCAAGCTGGAGAAATTAAAGACTTTGACTCTCGGTGGAACTTAGGCACTTTACTGCCATTTGTGCCTTTTAATATTTTCCCACTTTATGAGCACAGGAAAAGATTGCATGATGGGGGAAGCAATTCATCCAATTAAGTGAAGTTGGCAGCTTTCCAAATACTTGATTTGCAAGTACCTGTATTCATATTGCTAGATATTTCACTAGTATTACAAAGTGCAGTTGATAGTAATTAAAGAATTACGTACATGTAAATGACCTTAAAACTGTCTTCATATTAAGCATGAAGCCTAAAGGGGAATCATGTCATGCTGGAATAATGCCATTCCTCAGAGGTATTTACCCACTAACCGAATGCATGGAATTTCCCTAGCATAGCATGAGTGTCCTTTGTGATCAGAAAACTGCCACGTGTATATATATTTTCAGAGTGCCTTTCCTTTCATTTATGATGTATTCCATAACAGAAAACAATTATTGTATTTCTAATAATAAATGGGAGTCTGCCAACATGAATTAATTTAAATCAAAGTGACTTGAATCAGCAAGCAGGAAACCTTGATTTAATGTGGTTTTGTATTTGTATTTTTTTTAGTTATTTTCCTAAGGACTTCTTTTTGCTACCCAGGAGGATACACTATAGCTCTACACATTTATTTAAGCATTTATATAGCTTAGCATATATTTATTCGGATTCTTAATTTTTATTTTTGTATTATGTTTGAAAATGGTGAATGATGATGTATTTCTTATTACTAGAATTATTTTTTACCTGTGAGTTGGGTCAAGCTGTATTTGGATGGTAATTGAAATTCATTTACAAATACAGCATTTTAAAATTTAGTTAAATAACAGTACCTTAAATGTGTTGGATACATTTTTTAAAAAAAAAGCTTGCATTTAAAACTAACTGGCTTATTAAACTAAGGAAGTATTATCTGTAGTTTTTCTGATCACCATGTCCTCTAGGATTTTAAAACTAATAGAGCTCATCCCCTAATACCTCATTTTTATTCATAGATTGAAAAGAGTAAAACAAACCTTCCTGCTTTTTCAGTTTCTAATTGGCTTCTCAACTTTGAATGAACTAGGCACTGAACTTGGTAAATAAATTGAAATGGAGAAAATATTTTCTCTGAACCTTCAGAAGACGCTATTGCTATCAAACATTGGTTCAGCACTTCAACAAACTCTCTAATTCCAGGTACTTAGTGAGTGACTTCCACCATTTCAGTGATTTGACATGCTTTTAAAATTTTGGCCGCAAACATAGACTGCTTGACTCTGATTTTTTTTTAATTTAATTTAAATTATTTTAATAGATCATAGTAAGTGTAGTCCTTAACATAAGTTGTCATAATTTCAAATTAAACTTTAAGTTGGTTTATTTTTTCAAATGTATTTAATTTAATAAGCCAATTTAAAAAAAAATAGATTATTTTTATCTATGTTTGTGTCCACTTTAATTTGATACAAGGGTGAGTAAAGAGGTATAACTAGCAGCCTCCTCAGCTAGTCTCCACTGACCTATTCAACCATGGAGAAAATCCCTCCATTTTGTATGCAAAATAAGGCTGGATTAAATAAAATAATAATTATAAATTTCCGTCTGAAATGTGTCACTGGGATCACAGCTGGCTCAGCAGAGAAGATAACAGATTTTGCTAAGCCCACTTCAGCATGGTGTGGGACATATTGTGGAGGTGCAGTTAATCTGTTGACTCCTTCTGACAGCCAAATCAACTAAAGCCCAGAAGTATAAAAGGCTGGTCATTTTTCAGGCAGGGCAGTATGGGGGGAGAGGGACAGGCAATCCTGCAGGCAGAAACCACAAGGGTAGCCAGTTCAGAGGGAGCTTGGGGGTTGAAGCTTATGTCTGTAAGTGTAGTCCTGCCTGGAAGCTTTTTTTACTAGAAGAAGGAAATAAGTCTTACACCCGAAACTCCATTTGGGGTACAGGTAAATAGAAAGCAATAAATGGAGGTTAGAGTTAATTTGAGAACCCAGCTATATTGGCAATTTTCTTTTGACCTGTGGCAACATTGTTTGGTATTCTGCCCTCTACTGATCTAAGTTGTAGGTATAAGTGACCCTTCTCAGAGACTTGAATTTAGTCACAAACTCCCATGGAAGCAAATGGGAGATTGGTGATGCTCATTGATAGCCCATTTTGAATATAATTAACAATGACGACATCTAGGCAAGGTGGAGACCTGATTAGAGTAACTGACAAAGTGCTCTTAATGGATATTGTAGCTTTGTGAAGACAATTATTGGCAGTGCAATATTTATTTATCTGTTTGCCTGCCTGTCCATAGATGGTACTTCTGAGATATCTGTCACTTTGGAATGCCAGCATCAAATGAAGCTAAATGAAACAGCAACAAATTAGACATGTTTCTTTTCTTTCCCTCCCAATGGTAACGGAATGTCTTTTTTATATGGAGGGAGTTAGTGTTTGCAGAAAGCTTTATCAAATACGTAGCCTTTACATTTTGATCTAGGCAGAGTCCATCCTGAGCTCACTCTGATCCCTTCCAGTAAGATGTTCCATAGGTAGGATTCTGCTGTCAGCAATACTCCATCCTCTGCACCTGTGAGAGTATAAATCTAGGTCTCTCCAGCTGCATTGTCCCTTTGGAGAATAGGTGTTTCAAGTACAGAGGTATCTGACTGACAATCCACTTGGTGGTGTTTTGCCAAGACTTTAGCAGATACATGGTACTGACTCTCCTTATTTCCCTCTGTTTCTAGAGGTTTCTTCTACTTGCATTAAAGACACTACGGTACTTTTCCTCATTACTTTTCCATGTGGTCCATGCTCTAAAAGAATGTGAAAACCCCTTCACTAAACTCTCCCATAGGTGATACAAAATGTTTAGCTTTTTCCATGTCAAGGGTTTGAGTGCATGAGGCAATAGCAGAGAGAGAGCTCGAGTGTGGCTTGAAAGGATGACCTAGCTTGCTGACCTAAGTCCTGGAGTTTTATTATAATGGCAATTAGGATAACTGGACCTTAGGGACTGGAGTACTGTGTATTTATTTGGATACTGTGGTAAACTTAAAACCTTTTATATACATAAAGATACATCCTAGGGAGACTGCATAGACAAGGCACTGAGTTGACATCCCAGAGGCCAGTTTGACCTTTATAGACTTAACCAGTGTTGCCAGAGATGGGATAAACAGATGGATAGTTTTAAGTTCTTTATAGCTGCTTCTTGAATCAGAGACATCTCACAGAAATGTGCCTTGTGGATGCAATACACTTGGGGGAGCAGGTGTTATGCTTATAAGAAGCACACGGGATCTTTTTCAAGGGAAAAGGCAATACACTGCGTTTATTGAAGATACACAATTAGCATATGCATTCAGTCACACACACACACACACACACACACACTGTCCCACTAGTCGATATTATAGTTACCAGTCCAGAGTCCAGATCAATCTAGTGGCTAGCTAGGTTGATCACTGGTAGGTAGGAGCCGGATTCTGTCAGTCGCGACACGACGGTCTGGGGAAGTCTTGGCAGGACGAACCCAAAGTTTCATGGCAAAGCACCCTGTTTATATAGTGATTTTCCTTCATTGGAATCAATGAGTTTTGCACCATCATGCTGTAATCAATTGTTGTTTGATGAGTGCTTGTTTTCTCAAGTTGTCCTTCCCATTCTTTATCTTGTTCTTTCATTAAGTCTCTCAGGGAGTTACCCCAAGCTAGTTTTGATCATAGCTATCTTGTGCCCATCGATAGGTGCCTGTCTCATCTTTAGAGTCGTCAATATGCCCTCCTTCTTTATTTCAATAGGGGTGAGTTGCAACCTCCTGGCACCCTTGCATCTATCTTTGGTTCTTCCCTAGAATATCTGGTTCGGTGTTGGCCTTCACACTTATCTCTTAACACACACATTCTTCACTCTCACACAAAACAGAATTGATTTACACAGAATATTTGAACAGGAACATCAAGTTGCTATGCAAAAGAAAAACAATCATTGCATTATTTTACTTATTTTAAAATGCTAAGCCTACAACAAAGTGGTGACCCTAAAAGGTCTCTCACTGTCTTGAAATCAGCCCAGGCACCAATTCTGGTTGATGTATCTCTACTAATGGCCCATTCGGCCATTCCTTTCTGCTATTCAAATAGGGTGACTGGCAGGATATGGTCAAATCGTACATCAATACATTTAATACAAGCTATATTATTATTCTTTATCCTTCATTCTAAATTATACAAAATACAAACATAAAATCCTACTACTGCACAGGGATCTCCAATTTTGTTGTACTCTCGGAAGAAAAGCTGGGATTAAAGGGACTTTGATGTGTGTATTGAGAAGTTAGAGCATTTTAGACCACAAAAGGCAATTCCCTACTGTAGACCAACGTTCATGTTCATATAGGCAGCACAAGAAGAGACTATTGATCATTTTGCTTCCAGACTTTAGCAGTTAGCTTGATCCTATGGCTTTGGAGCTGTCTGGGCAGATTTTATCAGCATTTGTAATTGATGCACTGTATAGGAGATTGCTGTGAGAAAGGGACCACGCTAATGAGCATACGGGATATTGCTGGGTTCAGGGAAACAGAAGAGCATCTAGTCTCCTAAGGTGGCAAAGTTTCCTTTTAATGCTGTAGATCACAAAATTCACAGATCTGATCAAAGAGTTTGTTTTGTGTAATGTCTGTGGATGCCAAGGCATTGCAATGCTGATGTGATATTGTGCAGGAGTTTGATGTCAGTTACATGAGTGCTCTTGCATTTTGTTCAAGAAGTGGGTGGACTGAAGAAGAATGAGATAGAGAAGGAAACCTAAAAGAGAGAATGGGGGGAAATAGGCATCTGGCAGCAGAGAGCAAGCCAAGAATCCAAAAGGGCACAGAAAAATCTGCTATAACTCTAGGAAATCTGCCTCACAGATGTGCTATGATCCTGACCCAGCAAAGTACTTGAGCACATGAATAATTCAATGGCACTAATTGAAGTCAATTGGGCTACTCACATGCTTAAGTACTTTGCTGGATTGATGCCTATATTCAGATGTGATTTTTTAAAAATCTTTTTTATAAGATGTCCAGTGTATTTTACTCACTTTTGCACAATTTTTTTTAAAAACTCATGTGTTCATTAGAACATCTAGACATTTGTATTACAATTATGAATCATTTCTGATTATTTTCCCACAACTTAACTGTCATTATTTTATCTGACCCACCAAAATGGTTTTTAAATACACTTTTCTCCTTCGGCATCTCTTGTTTTGAATTAAATATGCTTAAAAATTTTGAATTTAGTGTAACCCAGAGAGAATTTAGTACATGTATGAAATAAAGCAGATACATAAAAGCAAGTGATTTATGAAAAAATAGTAAAATCCATCTTTTGGCATAGAAATTACATAATGAGGACTAGTGTCACAAAATATTCACTATTCATTATTTACAGCCATGCATATTCTGCTGTATATTTAACACTTGTGTCTCAGAAATCAAGAAAGGACTCACCCAACCGTTTCAAGGAGGCATTTGCTAGACAAAGCATTTGTTAAATCAGTCACATGTGACAAAGTGAGAATGAATCAACAGTGCTGGGTATACCACTCTGCATGGATGGAAAAGCAAATGAGAGATTCAGAAAGGACATAGACTGCTACGGCGAGATCTGTCTGACCTCCATCCCCTTACATCAGTCAAAGGGAGAATGCTTTCTGTATTCCTTCAACTGTTGGGAAAGCCTGGGGATATCTGCAAAGTCTAAATACAAAAATTCCACAGTTACTGCATGGTTGCAAAAATTAGAATGAGTTTGAAAATGTTGTTCTGCTCGCAGCCATACTTCCCAGGATAAGTCACTGATTTTATTGTCTGTTCAGCCTGAGCAGAATTAAGGACTTGATCCTGAACTCCTTAGTCAGCTAGAACTTCTATTGAAGACAATGGGAGTTTTGCTTGTGTGAGGGGTGCAGGGTCAGGTTTTAAGATGGCGTGTTATTCCCTTAATTTCTTCTTCTGAGAAATAGAATATTATTTTGGAATAAGAACACAGCCACAGAAATTATACCGACTTGCATTATGTCCCTCATTCATAGTGATCTTCAATTGCTTTATAAACTGATTTTCAAACAATAGGCCAAATCCAGCAGTATTTAATTGAGGAAACTGCCACTGACTTCAGTGGAGATTGAATAAGTACTGAAGAATTTGACGCTGAGAGCCTAGTCCTATATTTCTGAGTCAGACAGAGCTCCCACTGAGGTAAATAGGAGTTTAGCGTCAATGAAGACCATTTGATTAAATCTTCACCTATAGGAACATTTCATTCACCACTCAGTGCATTTATCCCTGGAGTGCAATATGGTAGCTGTTTAACACTGCAGAGCAACGCTACAAATTTGTTCAGTGTAGAAGTGAAGAACCATACTGGATGTCTTTGAAACTGCAGGACAAATATAGGTAGGAAGGATGCAGTTGCCTGCATTTGGAATTTGCTAAGGACTGACTCCATTGCCCTTGTAGACAGTGCCATCTTCTCTCCATTGGAAATGACACAGAGGAAAAACAATGCAGCTGTAGCTTGCATATCCAGAGGTATATAGGGATTTAATAATAATACTTTGCACTTACACAGAACCTCTCATCCAAAGAGCTCAGGTAAGTCTGTTATCCCTGATATTACAAAAGAAAAAAAATAGGAATGTTAAGTAACCTTCTCAAGCTCTCACACACTGTCTGTTGCAGAATCAAGCTTAGAATCTGGAGTTCACCAGTCCCATTAGAGTACATTATCTCTAACAAGGGGAACCATCTGTGATAGAATGTTCCCCTTTGTCCACACCCTAAACATTGTTCTAATAATCTTTGTACAAAGTATGCCTTGTGAGGTATCCTCTGAAAACTCCCAATTTGCTGGTCAATATTGTCCTGATAAATTATGTGTGGCAACATTGTATGTGAAGTTATAAGATTTCCCTCTATAATGTTGTTAACTCGTGTTCCAAAACACAGCAGAAGTTGACAAACAGGTCTGTCTCAAACAAAGCAAGGTGTGCTCTGCTTAATTTGCATTTAAGCAGTAAACAGAATCAACAAGCAGGAAGGGTAGACAAAAGAAACATCAAAAGATGAGAAAAAGCAACAGGGAACGTCTTTCCCCATAGACTTTTTGTCTCCAGAAAGTCAGCTGGAAAGGTTCCCCAAGAAGGGGACTGACACTATAAAAAGGATGCAGAAACACCCCAAGGCACTCCTCCTCTCTTTCTCTGTCCATTGATTTTACTTCATTAGAAGGGACAAAGAAAGCAGCCATTTAATTGGAAAGGGGGTTCTGACCTAAGAAGTTTGTTCAGTAAGACTGCTGAAAGCATGTGGTGAGAGAACCTTGCTTTAGAATCATAGAATCATAGAATATCAGGGTTGGAAGGGACCTCAGGAGGTCATCTAGTCCAACCCCCGCTCAAAGCAGGACCGATCCCCAACTAAATTGGAGGATTGGGCCAAAAGAAATCTGATGAGGTTCAATAAGGATAAGTGCAGGGTCCTGCACTTAGGATGGAAGAATCCAATGCACCGCTACAGACTAGGGACCGAATGGCTAGGCAGCAGTTCTGCGGAAAAGGACCTAGGGGTGACAGTAGATGAGAAGCTGGATATGAGTCAGCAGTGTGCCCTTGTTGCCAAGAAGGCCAATGGCATTTTGGGATGTATAAGTAGGGGCATAGCGAGCAGATCGAGGGACGTGATCGTTCCCCTCTATTCGACACTGGTGAGGCCTCATCTGGAGTACTGTGTCCAGTTTTGGGCCCCACACTACAAGAAGGATGTGGATAAATTGGAAAGAGTCCAGCGAAGGGCAACAAAAATGATTAGGGGTCTAGAGCACATGACTTATGAGGAGAGGCTGAGGGAGCTGGGATTGTTTAGTCTACAGAAGAGAAGAATGAGGGGGGATTTGATAGCTGCTTTCAACTACCTGAAAGGGGGTTCCAAAGAGGATGGCTCTAGACTGTTCTCAATGGTAGCAGATGACAGAACGAGGAGTAATGGTCTCAAGTTGCAATGGGGGAGGTTTAGATTGGATATTAGGAAAAACTTTTTCACTAAGAGGGTGGTGAAACACTGGAATGCGTTACCTAGGGAGGTGGTAGAATCTCCTTCCTTAGAGGTTTTTAAGGTCAGGCTTGACAAAGCCCTGGCTGGGATGATTTAACTGGGACTTGGTCCTGCTTTGAGCAGGGGGTTGGACTAGATGACCTTCTGGGGTCCCTTCCAACCCTGATATTCTATGATTCTATGATTCTATGATTCTAAATCATCCCAGCCAGGGCTTTGTCAAGCCTGACCTTAAAAACTTCTAGGGAAGGAGATTCCACCACCTACCTAGGTAACGCATTCCAATGTTTCACCACCCTCCTAGTGAAAAAGATTTTCCTAATATCCAACCTAAATCTCCCCCACTGCAACTTGAGACCATTACTCCTTGTTCTGTCATCTGCTACCACTGAGAACAGTCTAGAGCCATCCTCTTTGGAACCCCCTTTCAGGTAGTTGAAAGCAGCTATCAAATCCCCCCTCATTCTTCTCTTCTGAAGACTAAACATCCCCAGTTCCCTCAGCCTCTCCTCATAAGTCATGTGTTCCAGTCCCCTAATCATTTTTATTGCCCTCCGCTGGACTCTTTCCAATTTTTCCACATCCTTCTTGTAGTGTGGGGCCCAAAACTGGACACAGTACTTCAGATGAGGCCTCACCAATGTCGAATAGAGGGGAACGATCACGTCCCTCGATCTGCTGGCAATGCCCCTACTTATACATCCCAAAATGCCATTGGCCTTCTTGGCAACAAGGGCACACTGTTGACTCATATCCAACTTCTCGTCCACTGTAACCCCTAGGTCCTTTTCTGCAGAACTGCTGCCGAGCCATTCGGTCCCTAGTCTGTAGCGGTGCATTGAATTCTTCTGTCCTGAGTGCAGGACTCTGCACTTGTCCTTGTTGAACCTCATCAGATTTCTTTTGGCCCAATCCTCCAATTTGTCTAGGTCCCTCTGTATCCTATCCCTACCCTCCAGCGTATCTACCACTGCTCCCAGTTTAGTGTCATCTGCAAACTTGCTAAGGGTGCAATCCACACCATCCTCCAGGTCATTTATGAAGATATTGAACAAAACCGGCCCCAGGACCAACCCCTGGGGCACTCCACTTGATACCGGCTGCCAACTAGACAGCCATTGATCACTACCCGTTGAGCCCGACAATCTAGCCAGCTTTCTATCCACCTTATAGTCCATTCATCCAGCCCATACTTTTTTAACTTGCTGGCAAGACTACTGTGGGAGACCGTGTCAAAAGCTTTGCTAAAGTCAAGGAACAACACGTCCACTGCTTTCCCTTCATCCACAGAGCCAGTTATCTCGTGTTTAAATAGAACATAGTTGAAGTTAGGCATTAGTTGTGTGTTACCTTTACTTGTACTCATTTAAAATCTCTCTCTAAGAAGTTAATAAGCTTGTTTTATTGTTTCATCTAATCCAGTGTGTTTAAACTGAAGAGTCTGGAAACTCCATTTGGGGAAACAAGTTATGTGCATATTATTTCTGTTAAAGCTATATGGACTTCATATGAATATGTATTGTCCAGGAGAGGACTAGGCAGTACAGGACATACATTTAGAGGGCGGGAATCTAAGACTGGGAATGTGTTGGGATCACCCTGCATTCTAACCATGTCTGGTAAGAGTCAAGGTGTGGCTGGCTGGCTGCAGCACACATGCATACACAGCTGGGAGTGACTTGCATACTGGAGGCTGTTTGTGAGCAGTCCAGCCTGGAGGATACATCAGCAAAGCATTGTAAAGGGCATCCCAGGTTAGAGGGCTAGGGTGACACCGCTACTCATTTGTCTGGATTGGACCCTGGTACATCATACCATCTAGTAGCTGGAACCATCCCTGCATTAACTCTGTAAGTATCTTCAAGTGAAGAAAATACAAAGCTATGTTGTCAATAAAATACTTTCTTTGCCATCAGATTCCTTCATCAACTGTACAGTAGGTGGCAAGGGTGTGGTGAGCTCTTACTACATCGCTCAAGTGTAAATATCAGGTACTTATGCACCACAATAATGGAGATACATGGGCTAATCCATTAGAGTTCTTTTAAAGGGTCAACAAACCAGTGGACAAGGGGGATTCAGTGGACATAGTGTACTTAGATTTCCAGAAAGCTTTTGACAAGGTCCCTCACCAAAGGCTCTTACGTAAATTAAGTTGTCATGGGATAAGAGGGAAGATCCTTTCATCGATTGAGAACTGGTTAAAAGACAGGGAACAAAGGATAGGAATAAATGGTAAATTCTCAGAATGTAGAGGGGTAACTAGTGATGTTCCCCAAGGGTCAGTCCTAGGACCAATCCTGTTCAACTTATTCATAAATGATCTGGAGAAAAGGTAAACAACGAGGTGGCAAAGTTTGCAGATGATACTAAACTGCTCACGATAGTTAAGACCAAAGCAGATTGTGAAGAACTTCAAAAAGATCTCACAAAACTAAGTGATTGGGCAACAAAATGGCAAATGAAATTTAATGTGGATAAATGTAAAGTAATGTTCATTGAAAAAAATAACCCCAACTATACATACAATATGATGGAGGCTAATTTAGCTATAACTAATCAGGAAAAAGATCTTGGAGTCATTGTGGATAGTTCTCTGAAGATGTCCATGCAGTGTGCAGCTGCTGTCAAAAAAGCAAATAGGATGTTAGGAATCATTAAAAAAGGGACAGAGAAGAAGACAAAGAATATCTTATTGCCCTTATATAAATCCATGGAACACCCACATCTTGAATACTGCGTACAGATGTGGTCCCCTCATCTCAAAAAAGATATACTGGCATTAGAAAAGGTTCAGAAAAGGGCAACTAAAATGATTAGGGGTTTGGAACGGGTCCCATATGAGGAGAGTTTAAAGAGGCTAGGACTTTTCAGCTTGGAAAAGAGGAGGCTAAGGTGGGATATGATAGAGGTATATAAAATCATGAGTGGTGTGGAGAAAGTGAATAAAGAAAAGTTATTTACTTGTTCCCATAATATAAAAACTAGGGGCCACCAAATGAAATTAATGGGCAGCAGGTTTAAAACAAATAAAAGGAAGTTCTTCTTCACACAGCACACAGTCAACCTATGGAACTTCTTGCCTGAAGAGGTTGTGAAGGCTAGGACTGTAACAGAGTTCAAAAGAGAACTGGATACATTCATGGATGTTAAGTCCATTAATGGCTATTAGCCAGGATGGGTAAGGAATGGTGTCCCTAGCCTCTGTTTGTCAGAGGGTGGAGATGGATGGCAGGAGACAGATCACTCGGTCATTACCTGTTAGATTCACTCCCTCTGGGGCACCTGGCATTGGCCACTGTCAGTAGACAGGATACTGGGCTGGATGGATCTTTGGTCTGACCCAGTATGGCCATTCTTATGTTCTTATAACTAGATAGGCCACGTAGAACTTGCTCTGAGGTATGAAATGCAATTAAATAGTAAACCAACACTGGTGTTGTACTTAAACATACATAAATGTTAAGAAGCCCCCCCTCACACAGACTATATAACAGGAAGGAGTGTCTCAGTCAGCCTCCTTTTCTCCCTGTTAAGACCTGGCCCTAGCTGCAGCTGTCTAACTATGCCTCACTTCCCCATTCATCACATGGGGGAGTGGGTTACGCAGAGTAATGCTTACTTAAGATCACATAAAGGTGCAGCTTAAGGAAGGAGTTGAGTACTCTGCAAGAACAGAGACTAACCAAGAAATTAGATATGTAAAGGGGGTGATCTCACAGGCCACTTGCTGTTGTTAATAGCACTAGACTGGACTGTCACCAGCTTAGGACAGCTGTGGGCAAGAGACATACAACATGGCTGTCTCTAAGCACATGAGTTAGTAAAGCTTGGTTGATTGAGTGTTTAGTTTGTAGTCACTAGTTATTAAACATTTCTGAGAGAGAGAGAGAATTGCTTTGATAACACAGGATGGAGCAGCTCAGCAGGAGGGGAAAGGAGACATTCAATAACAGAAGAATTGCTAAAAGTTCCTCTTAAAGGATTGGTGTGAATCAAAAGCATTAATAAAAAGGAAGTGTTTAAATCTTAATCTAACATAATCTAACCTCCCGCCCACTATTGGCAGGCATAGACTGTCTCTGGGAATGATCTTACCAAATAGAGGATTTCTTAAAACCAATATACTTTTTTTAACATGAGTTGTCATAAATATAAAGGGAAGGGTAAACCCCTTTAAAATCCCTCCTGGCCAGAGGAAAAATCCTCTCACCTGTAAAGGATTAAGAAGCTAAAGGTAACCTCGCTGGCACCTGACCAAAATGACCAATGAGGAGACAAGATACTTTCAAAAGCTGGGAGGAGGGAGAGAAACAAAGGGTCTGTGTCTGTCTGTATGCTGCTTTTGCCGGGGATAGAACAGGAATGGAGTCTTAGAACTTTTAGTAAGTAATCTAGCTAGGTATGTGTTAGATTATGATTTCTTTAAATGGCTGAGAAAGGAACTGTGCTGAATAGAATGACTATTCCTGTCTCTGTGTCTTTTTTGTAACTTAAGGTTTTGCCTAGAGGGATTCTCTATGTTTTGAATCTAATTACCCTGTAAGGTATCCACCATCCTGATTTTACAGAGGGGATTTCTTTACTTCTGTTAAAAGTCTTCTTGTAAGAAAACTGAATGGTTTTTCATTGTTCTCAGATCCAAGGGTTTGGGTCTGTGGTCACCTATGCAAATTGGTGAGGATTTTTACCAAACCTTTCCCAGGAAGTAGGTTGCAAGGGTTGGGAGGATTTTGTGGGGAAAGACGTGTCCAAACTATGTTTCCCAGTAAACCCAGTTAGAGTTTGGTGGTGGCAGTGGAGATCCAGGGACAAAGGATAAAATTAATTTGTACCTTGGGGAAGTTTTAACCTAAGCTGGTGAAAGTAAGCTTAGGAGGTGTTCATGCAGGTGCCCACATCTGTACCCTAGAGTTCAGAGTGGGGGAGGAACCTTGACATGAGTAATCAACAAAGAGCATGTCAATAGCAGGAACTGGCACTAAATGCACTATGCTCCAGTGTGTTTTCACCATGCCCCCATAAGACTTCCTGCCATTGGCATGCTCACTATGTCAGTGGGGCCAGAAGCAGACCATATGTAGCTGGCTGTGTTCCATTCAGGGAATTCCCTATTTAAGGGGAGCCACCAACTGCCCTGTTAGGGTAGTGTTCTTTGCACTACTGGAAATGTGCAAAGGGGATGGATATGGGGCTGAGGAGCTATTTTATTTACTCTTAGTTACTTGTGACCTGAGCTGGATTTGAAATGTTGAACTATAAAGCTGCACCATATTTCTAAGAAAAATAAATACAAATAGAATGTTAGTGGAAGGCTTAAAATATTCTATTAGAATCACTTAAAATAGATTTATGATCCAGTAGATAATGATAATACGAAATGGGGTGGGTGATTAGTTTTAAGAACATTTAACTTCTCATAATGTTTTTAGGAATGTGGCTGCCTTAATTTTCTCAAGGATAAAATAAGCTACTGCGGCGGCATTGCTTTGTTATTGTATTCAATGAAAATGTCCTTAGGATTTTTAGCATGTGACACAAATGCACATTTGCAGGAGCTAACCTGACAAGGCAGAAGGTCACGGCTTCTTTTTCTGTTAAATGATCCAGGAGCTAAAAAAGATTTATATAATTGTGTCAAGTTCACTTTTCAGAAAGTGTCTAAATTTGTATTAATGGCTCCAGCTACACCATTATTGCACCTACTCCACCATAATCTCTGATGGTGATCAATGTATGATACTTCAGAGGAAAATTTAAAAAAAAACTTCTCTAATACAGCATGTCCAGTGTATCCCACTTTAAAATCCATCCCCAAAGACTTCCTGCAGCAGTGAATTCCACAAGTTAACTATAAGTTGCATACATTACAACTTATTTTTGCTTGTCTTCACGCTACTGCCTTTCACTTTCATTTAACGTTTCTTTGTTCTTGTACTGTGGGATAAGAAAAAATGGAACATGTGGTCAGTTTTCTCTGTACCTTCACATATCTGCATGTTAGTCACATCTCTCTCTTATTGGCTATGTATATACTATGCAGCTTTTAGCGACACACTTGTGTCGCTACAGCCGTGCCACTAAAAGGTGTGCAGTGTAACCGCTACTGGTCGGCTCTCCTGCCAACAAAAAACTTCCATCGCCAATGAGTGGCATTAGCTTTGTCGGCCTCAGAGGCCTACTGCCGACAAAGTGCTGTTCACACTGGCGCTTGTTGTTGGCAAGACTTGTCTTTTGGGGGTGGGTGTTTTTTTAACACCTCTGAAAGACAAAAGTTTTGTCGTTCAGTTGCCAGCGTAGACATAGCCATCCTTCTTTGCAGATTAAATGTAGGCGGGGCTTCATATACTCTATGATTCTGTGGCTACAGAATTTATCCCTAATGGCAGAATTCTATAGTGGTATCTAAGCATTCATTTAAAAATAGCCCCTAGATCTTCTCTTATGTTTGAAGAAAACCTGAATGTTGAACAAAGTGTAAGATGATGCAGTGTTGTCTGCCTGTCTGCAGACAGTCTGAAATAAGAGCGATATGAACTGGAGTGCAACACATACCGGTCTGGCTTGGTCACTAAATTTAGGTCCAGCTTACTGTGGGGTTCATGAAGCTATGTATGTAACATGACAGCATAAATAGTCTCCTATATAACTAGCTCTGTATTTGCGCCTGAGCTGTCGGGTCAGAGAGAAGGGTGGAATGCTATCACAGAGGAAGGCAAGTGCCTCTTTGCAGGGGGATGGTTTTTGTGCCAAGGCAATGATGCATGTATGCACAACTCATGGGGCTGCAAGCTGTTATGAGATCCTTTGCACTTCTCCACAGCTGAATGGCAGATTGATTGGGATGGAGTTGCACGAATACTAGAAGTAATGTCTATTGCAAGTTTTGGGGTTTTTTTAATTCTTATTTGCCCAATAATAGGGATGGACCATCTGGTTCAAATAAAATAAGCCTCCAGTCCTGAGTCATCACCCTAACTCTGCTCCCAAGTGGAACACAGAACTATAGATCTGATATTTAAGTGTCTAAGCCTGATCCTAAACCTGGTGTAATCAACAGGAGTCTTCATTGACTTCAGTATTGTCTCAGTGAAGACATCCTATTTGACAACAAAACCAGGAGCAGAAAGTATATAAAATTTCACAAGAGAGCTTGTTCTTCTGAGATTTCTAGCTCAGTTTTGCGGAGTCCAAATGTTTAGATAATTAGATGAGCATCAAAACTGTTAGCTGCTTATTTGAAGCCAATCACTGAATCTGTCTTGTTTACCCTTCACTTGTCTGGGGTTTCTCTTCATCTACTATGGCTTTTTTGGATCTGGGGTGAGGAGAGGGATGGTGGTGTGGCAGAAAAGACAATGGACCCCAATGGTGCTTGTACATTAACTGTACATCAAGATAACCAACTTTGACGCCAATACTGTGTACATCTGTAGGAGACATCATTTCTCTGGATTAAAAAAAGCCCCATGAAATCTGTGATATATGTAACTGAAAGGAGATGTCCTGTTTTCCGCAGAGTACACCTTTACCTTTAGAGGCTTTGTGCCTGTTGTGAAGCAGCTTCCATTTTGTTCATTGTGGATGCACAGAATGTTACCTTGTGTCACTGAGCACTTTCTGGCATTCTCTCTCACTTAGTCATTTTGGCCAAGATTTTCAAGACTAGGTGCCAGAAGTAAGGCTTTTAAATGAGTGGCCTGACTGTTCTTAATGCTGAACACCCAGAGGTTCCCATTAAAGTCAGTTGAAGTAGCGGGCACCCATCACACTTGATAATGTGGTCAAATTTATGTAAACAGTGCCCATTCAACTGGACACTATGTTGCCATCTAGTGGTGATGAGCCTGCTATACGGCCTTGGGCAAGAGAGTTGGGTCTTCTAGTTCAGGCAGTCGATGGTCCTTCATTAAAATCCAGAGCTGGATTTGATCCCTGCTTCTAACCCCCAACCCAGAGATATCAGTGTTAGTTTCCTAATTAAGTGTAATGTTAAGCATTCATTTAAAAAAAAAGTTGATCTTTTATTTCTTTTCCATTAATACTTATTTCAGACTACAGAAAATAAATAATCTACATTGAAAAGTACATTTGGCTGTGTGTGGAGGAAAAAAATCATAAAACTTGGAGTCCTTTTAGTTACAGAGTGAAGAGAAATCAGGTTCCTACATTTATATCTGGGAGCGAGAAAACCAAATGATTAAACTAGGATCTTTGTGGCATAAGGAAGGGAGGAAAAGGTACCTGGGATCTCAGGAATGGAGAGCTCTCATTATGGGTTCAATCCTGAGAATAGCTAAGTGCTCTCAACTTCCAATTACTTTGTTGGAAAGTGAGGACTTTTAGCACTTTGTAGGAAGTGCTCAGAAACTCACATGAGTGGGCCCTAAAACGTATTACTCAGTTTTTGGCTGGAAACTAGAGGAGAGACCTAGTGGGTGCCAAATGCAAGGTACCAAAAAGGTGATATAGAGTTAAATGCAATGAAGAACTGGATAAAGGGACTTGGGAATAAGAGTTAACAGAATGGTAAAGAGAATTTAATTTATTTAGCCTAAAGAAATGTTTGACTAAAGGGACATGATAATTCCATATAAATACTTAAAGGTTATTAACGCTAGGGAGAGAATTAAGTTATTTACTCTACATTAGACACAAACAGTGAGATAGGGAGCAATTGGCAAAGTAAAAGGACAAATTCAGCTTAGAAATTAGAAAAAAGTTTCTGATGTTAAAGGACAATCGGACCATGGAACGCTTTGCCTAATGAGATAGTCATGGCAACCTCAAGAGAGGTGTTCAAGTTGAAAATAGATAAGTTTGGGACTAGACTAGTGTAGCCTCCTTGATGAGAGTCTGGGGGATGTGATATGTAACCATCCACATAGATAATAGGGTTGTCAGGGACTAGGATTCCCACTTCTCTGCTCTCAGCCAAGCCACAGAAGGATCTTTTTCAAACAGCTGCAGAGCTAAGCGTTGGCGGGGGGGGGGGGGGGGGGGAGGAAGTTATGGCAAACTTACAGGAGCCACTCGGAGCCTATATTGTGGAGGATGAGGAAAGTGAGAACTAACAGCCAGCTGTGTCAATGAAACTGGAGTCAAAGGGGTAGTTCCCTTCCAATTAGTCTGGAGAAGCATCCTGACTTGAGCAAATCCCAGTTTTGTTTGTTCATGCCCTAATTAGAGATGATGTTCCAATGCATTTGTCGTGAATAAATATTTCTGAGTGAATAGCAGAACAAGGTTTGAGACTATTCATTCACATTCAAAAGTGAATTTGGCTTTGACCCATTTGTTTGTGAAATGCAGACACAAGGGTGGTGCAAACATTTGAGCCCTTGAAGTTTCCTATACCTGTGTAAAGCAAATATCAAGCTGAAATGTAGGTATTCCATTCATTTAGATTTTGTGCTGGGTTAGAGAGGTTACATAAATCATCCAGAAACAAAGCCATGAGATTTATGTAACTAAACATCATAGAGTGAATTGTGCAATTTGAATAGTTGTAACAAACTGTTTGCAAATGATCTGCACTCCAAGAATTTTTCATTGATGTATAATTTCTAATTACTACATTCAAGAAATTAATAATCTGTCTGAGGAGAGGTGCCCAAAAGGGAGGAAAGGTGAAATTCACTGAATACATTTTTGGTGATTCATTAGCTCAGCTCTAGTATCCAATATAAATATACAGGGTGAAATCTTGGTCCTATTGAAGCCAACAGAGTTTTTTCATTGATTTTAATAGTGCTAGGATATCACCCATAATATATAGTGTGACAAAATTTGGGGCTATGTAGCTCGGTGGCAGGAGAAATGGAGAACTCCTGTGCCATTCTACATGTTTAGAGCTAGATGGTTCAGGATGGGCCTGGAAGCTGTGGGTTAACACTCCTGATGATGTAAATGGATGTAGCTCCATTGACTTCAAATGAGTTTTTTTTTCCAATTTGCACTAGGAGAGTATTTGGGTCTGAGTGCTGCATTGTTCCATATGTGTGCTGTCTCCCAACCTTGAGCCAGCCGTCAGACAGCAGAATGCATGCAATGGGGTAGGGGTTTTGGCCTTGCTACACACCCAAACTGGTTGACCATGCTTCTCAAACTATGGAGCACTGCTGGTCATGTTAGCCAGACTTCAAGTCCAGGGCTCAATGGAACACTAGAGGCTTCTCTTTTCACTTGTATCAGTTTTACTCAGGTTTAATTTCACTGGACCAGATCCTACTCTGAGTTACACTAGATGATCTCCTTTGACTTCAATACAGCCTGCTGACTTCAGTGGAGACACTCCTGATTTTGGCCAGTGTAAGTGAGAGGAGCAGCAGACCCACAGTGTCCCAATTCACCATTGCTTTGCACCTTGTATAGTCGTAGACCTGTGCAAAGTGAGTGTGAAATGCTGCCATCCTGACTGGGTTGTGTTTTACATGCACTTTGCACAGATGTAAATAACCATACAAAGTGGTGGGCAGTGATGAATCATGTGCTAGGTTTATGGTGGTGGATTAAGAGTCTTAATGCACTGTCTTCCCCCACCTAGTGTACTCATGCAAGACAGGACTGAATTTTGTCCATGGCCTACAAGCCTTGAAATAGCTTTTTGTTCTGAACATGCAAATCAGCTTAGCCATTCTACTGATTTTTCTTTAAACTATAGGAACAAGCTGAATCCTTGTTTTAATTGTTGTTATTGCAGAAACCTCCTAAAGTCATTTTGTTCTTTACCCACTTAAAGCCCTAATAAGAGGGGAAATCAGACTAAATGGTGGATTAATCATTTTTAAAAAACACATTCATCATGGCCACTCTTGTTCAGTTTTAAATTGTATTGCTATATCATGTTTAACAAAGCATGCTGCAAGCTCATAAAGGAATACAAAAAGCTACATGGGTTAGCTGATCCTTTTAAAAAAGGCAAGATATGTAAAGGGGGGAGAATTAGCTTTTTAATATCCTGCTTACTTTATGCTACATGCATCTATCAAGACATGAAAGAGGCAACTTACATCTAGACAAGAGGAAGCAAAGTCAGAGATGTCCTACTGTGATTTTAATTAAGCATATAAATATCTAAGAGGGAAGGAAAGAATTTAGAGGTAATTTCGAGATACCAAGGTAATGGTAACGTATTCACTGGTTAGCATTGTAGGAAATGATTTGAAGGTAAACCAAAGGAAAGTCAACAGGAAGAAACAACACCATTTTCTTACACAAAATCATGCTAGGTACAGACATAAAGTGACTGCTAGACTGGATTGTTTTCAAAGATCTGAATTATATATCTTTATATGTATATGCAGGATACTGCATTTAGTTATGTCTGGAATTACAGACAAAATTAAATGCTGTATCCTGTTGGACTGACAAATAGAAGGGGAAGAATAAGAGTGGCAATACTGGCGTAAGTGCTGCTTTGTAGTTAGTAATCTGGTCCCTCAGCCAGAAGTTTTGGGCCTTTATGTCTCATACAGGGACTTGGGCTGTGTCACAATATTGACCAGAAAATGCATTGGGTGAATGAGGGATCAAGGTGCTGCAGCATAAAAGTCACACCTTCTAGACACGACATTAAATTGACCCCATTTCTGATTGTCTCTCTTGTAGCTGACCAGGTGGAAGTTAAAAATCTCGTAGTACCTTTAAAAAGAAGGGTAGGGGGATAGCTGCACTGCTCTGGCTGACAGATCCTCTATGAATAAAATTGATTCTAGATAGAAGTTCCAAGGATTCCAGTCAGCCATTTAAAAGCTACCTCATTTGCCTACACTTTACTGTCACTAAATGACTAATTATTGAAAGTGCTTTTAAGAAACCCTGAGTGTGAGAGGTTTATATAAAACTGATCTTCCCCGCTGAGGAGGAATATGATGGTGAGTGCAAGGTGAAATGAGATACATAATTTGGCTCTGTCCACAATGGAGACTGCTTGGTGGAAATTCAGGACAGTGCATATAGTCAGGTTACTGTAGGATTCTGCTATAGCTCCCCAGGGCAGTTAGGATAAGTACATCAGGAAAGGTCTTTACAGATAAAAGAGGATTGTAAGATGAGAATTTCAATCATGGGGGATTTTAATGACTCAGACATTTGATCAGGATAACAACTATGAACAAACCAAAGAGTGGAACATGTTTCTGGAATTACTGAAGGGCTGCTTTCTTATGCTTTCTTATGTTTTAATTGCAGCCTACAAAATCCGAAGTTATTCTGAACAAGATAGTGGACATTTATCCAAGTATGGTAAATAACTAATAAGACTGACTACTCAGAAAGCCAGTAATTGTGAAAAGAAATAACACAAGTATATTTGATTTTGAAGGAATGTGAAAATTCACCTAATACATTTTGAAAGAGTTTCCTATAGTGTATAAGACATCTATGACAAAAGAAATGGAAAACATGCTGGAGCCAGTTAAATCTGGATTGAATGCACTTCAAAAGATCCACCATTATGAAAGACCCTACCCTTACGAGTTCCAGAGAGTTTCTCTATCTTTAAAATGGGGAATTACATAAGGACTGGTAAAAACTTTCAGATTGATGACAATTTTAAGCATGTCTATGGTAGGTCAATAGTGACAGAGCGTTACCACTGGCAAATAACTGATTATGTGTGACTGATGGCCAATATGAAATAAGTAGCGGGGGTAGACGTGTTAGTCTGTATCCACAAAAACAACAAGGAGTCTGGTGGCACCTTAAGGAGAGGCAAAGCTCCTTTTGTAATGAGCCAGCCAATCCCAGTCCCTATTCAAGCCCAAATTAATGGTATTAAATTTGCAAATGAACTTTAGTTCTGCTGTTTCTCTTTGAAGTCTGTTTCTGAAGTTTTTTTGTTCAAGTATAGCTATTTTTAAATCTGTTATAGAATGTCCTGGAAGATTGAAGTGACTGGCTCATTACAAAAGCAGCTTTGCGACTGGCTCATTACAAAAGCAGCTTTGCCTCTCCTGGAATTGACACCTCCTCATCTATTACTGGGAGTGGACTACATCCACCCTGATCGAATTGGCCCTGTCAACACTGGTTCTCCACTTGTGAGGTAACTCCCTTCCCTTCATGTGTCATTATATAATGCCCACATCTGTAATTTTCACTCCAGGCATCTGAAAAAGTGGTGTTTTACCCACGAAATCTGTTAGTCTTTAAGGTGCCACCAGACTCCTTGTTGTTTCAATATGAAATAAGTCACTGGTCTCAGTCATATTCCAAAGGCATCTATGTAACAAAAAGCTACTCTCAGATCAGGTACTTTTTCATCACATTGCTAGCAATGCTAAGGATTGCATGAGTATGGAAACCAAACTGCCCTTAACCTTGACAGAATGTCTCCATACCATTACTGAGGTTGATAGGATATCTTGTCCTACCAACCAGTGTCTGATCTGTACCCACTCTATGGCTATATAGATAGCTTCTTTCTTCAAGGCTGTCAATCCAACCCCTTTCACTGGTGCTCCATTTTGTTTTAAGCTTTTAGTAAAAAGAGATCACAAAAGGAATTAATTCCATTATGTCTGAACATGAGAAGGGCCACATAGGCTGACGTGGGTAAGCAGAAATGTAGAGCGTAGAAGATAAAATAAACAAAGTATCTAGCAATATGTTCTAAAAAGAAATTATCTGGGGAAAACTGATAGAGAACCCCATGGAATTTTCCTTCCCTCAACGGATTTTTCTGCAGGAGGAAGCAATTTCAGTCTTTTTCACTGTGTTTTCTCATCTGTAAAAATTGATAAAATACTATGCAATTTTCAAATGGAAGGAACTGTCTAAATGCAAAGTATTACTGTTGTTCGTGTGTGCTTGTTTTTAACTCTATACAGTTTATTTTGTGCACAGGCACACATACTGTGTTGAGTCATTAAAAAGTAATGATCAGCGGTATCTGAAATAATGCAACACATTCCTGTACCTTAAATAGTTAGTAAGTGTGGGTACATTGTGTGGGTACGTTAATACGTTTTGACTGTGGCTACATCTATACTGCATGTGTCTTTTGGCAGTATACTCTGCTAGCCCCCCAGCATGGTTTAAACATAGACAGTGAGGCATGGCTTAGGCAAATGGAGTGCAGACACTCCTGAAGGATGTAGGTATGTACTCAAGTACATACCCCACATGGCTCTCTACTTGTCAAAATTCCATCTACATGGCTATTTTAGCCGTGTAGTGTCCCGCTGCCTCCCTGCTGCTGGAGCCTTTCCCTGCTCTAGGTAAGGATGCTGACAGCAGGGAAAAGCTCCAGCAGCTCCCCAGTGCTGGAGCCTTTGCCCACTGAAGGAAAAGACTCTGGCAGCTCCCTGCTGCTGAAGCTATTCCCTGCCACAGATAAAGAGTAGTGTAGACAGAGTGTGCGTGCATGGCATAGTAATGAAGTCACAGGGCATCCCCTTCCTCACATCAAAACTACAAAAATCCAAAATACAAACATAACAATATTCCACACAACCTGCTCCTCTTCTCGGTTCCAGTTCAGTTTCAGTTTGGGTGGCTATTCTTTAGGTGATACAAACTGTTCCCAATATTAAGAGAAGAGATGATTGGAAACTAGCAAAGTTTTAAACTGAAATTTGTGAAAGTTCTCCAATAACAAGTCAGATACTTAAGGCCCAGACAATGTCATGCCGTCACTGTTTAGAAAGAGCCACAATGTATAGCCAGTAATTAGAGCACCTTCCTAAGTGCCAAGTGTGGCCATAATATTAGCAACAATTTGCATAACTTTAGGGAGGGAACACCTTGCAATTCAAAAACCATAATTTGTTTAGAGAAAGCCACGTATGAAAGGAGAGTCTTAACTAACTAACCTGGAGTGTTTCAAGCATACCAGTGCAATGAATGTTAAATGCTTAGAGCTGTATCATGCCATCAGTTTTTAAGCAGAACTCCCTACTGAGTTCATTGAGAATTTCTACTTAAAAACTGATACCTCAATATGGCCCTTAAATTTAAAAAACACACAAACCCAAAACACTAATTTTGATACGGTTCAGTGTCACAGCACAGGAAATGAAATAATTTGCTGGGGAAAAACCAACCTGTGTTGGGGGGTGCGGGGAGAAGGGAAATGTCACAAGAAGTGTGCCTTGCTGTAAAGAGGTTACCAGTCAAGTGTTCCAAGGTTCCCCAGATAGGAAACTTCTCCTCTTTATACATCTGTGAGTCCATGAAAATATCAAATAGGAGTGATTCTAATTTGCTAACAACACTAAAATTTGAAAGACTAGTGATGTGGGACAGTCCAACTGCAGTGAGGATGGATCTGAGGAATGGAAAACCTTCTTGTGAAAGGAGACTCAAAGAGCTTGGCTTGTTTAGCCTAACCAAAAGAAGGCTGAGAGGAGATATGATTGCTATCTATAAATATGTCAGAGGGATAAAAACCACGGAGGGAGAAGAATTATTTAAGCTCAGTACCAACGTGGACACAAGAACAAATGGATATAAACTGACCATCAGGAAGTTTAGACTTGAAATTAGACATAGGTTTCTAACCATCAGAGGAGTGAAGTTCTGGAACAGCCATACAAGGGGAACAGTGGGGGCAAAAGACCTATCTGGCTTCAATACTAAGCTTGATAACTTTATGGAGGAGATGATATTATGGGATAGCCTAATTTTGGCAATTAATTGATCTTCGACTATTAACGGTAGATATACCCAATGGCCCGTGATGGGATGTTAAATAGGGTGGGATCTGAGTTACTACAGAGAATTCTTTCCTGGGTGTCTGGCTGGTGAGTCTTGCCCACATGCTCAGGGTTTAGCTGATTGCCATATTTGGGGTCGAGAAGGAATATTCCTCCAGGGCAGATTGGCAGAGGCCCTGGAGGTTTTTTGCCTTCCTCTGCAGCATGGGGCACAGGTCACTTGCTGGAGGATTCTCTGCACCTTGAAGTCTTTAAACCACGATTTGAGGACTTCAGTAACTCAGACATAAGTTAGGGGTTTGTTACAGGAGTTGGTGGGTGAGATTCTGTGGCCTGCGTTGTGCAGGAAGTCAGACTAGATGATTATAATGGTCCCTTCTGACCTTAAAATCTATGATTCTATGATGTACACCAGCTTCCGGGCAGCAAACCAAATACGTTTAAATGGAGCAGCCATGCAGCATACTAACAAGAGGGCAAATTGTCTCCTGCATGGTTTATTTCCCTACAGGGCACTGAAAGCTCCACAAATTTGAACTTGCAGAGTTTCCACTTAGAATCATAGAATATCAGGGCTGGAAGGGACCTCAGGAGGTCATCTAGTCCAACCCCCTGCTCAAAGCAGGACCAATCCCCAATTTTTGCCCCAGATCCCTAAATGGCCCCCTCAAGGATTGAACTCACAACCCTGGGTTTAGCAGGCCAAAGCTCAAACCACTGAGCTATCCATCCCCCTCGACTGGACCCCCCTTGGGGGGATGGAGTTTATCTTTCATGAACCTGGCAGGATCTTCAGTTTCCTGCTTCCCCTCCACCTCTGACCCCCCAAAATCTGCAGCTCTCTCAAGATCCACTGAATTTGCATGGCCATCTGTGCAGAAGGATAGTATTTCCACACAACTTTCCACGCCCGACCTGTTACAGCCCCATCCTGCAGAAGCTATGTTCTCATGGGCTGCTATGGCAGTTTCCTCTAGCCCCACCTCCTCCCAACCTCAACCCCTTCCCATTGGTTCCCAAAGGGGAGAAATCCCCTCTCCTTGCTCCCTCAACTAGGATCTTAGGCTTTTTTCTCCTCCTCTGATTGCAGAAGAAATAAGGAGTACATTTTAACAGTGCAGGTAATTAACCGTAGGAACAATTTACCAAGGCTTGTGGTGGATTCACCATAACTGGCAATTTTCAAATCAAGATTGGATTTAAAAAAAAAATGCTCTAGTTCAAAAGGAATTATTTTGGGGAAGTTCTGTGGCCTGCATTAAGTGAGGTCAGACTAGATGATAGCATTTGTCTCTTCTCTCCTTGAAATCTGTACAAAAAAAGATGGGAGAATGGCCCAAAGAAAACAATGGAGGTGTTAGTGTAGGAAATTTCTTGAAGACACATCAGTGGATGCATTAAAAAAGGTACTGGGTAGCAGTGCTAAAGGGACAGAATATAAACCACAAGATATGACGTATGGGTCTTGTGGTTAAAACATGAGTGAAAGTCAAGTGATCTGAGCTTATACCCATCTCTGTTTCCTATGTCACCTTGAGCAAGTACTTTAACCTCACTGGGTCTTTGTTTCTCCATCTGTAATATAGGTCTAATAATAGTTCCCTACCTTACAGGTGTGCACGCGAGAATAAACTCAATACTGTATGTAAAATACTTTCTTATACTGGCATGGAAATCTCTGTAGAAGTGCAGATTGTTCTATTGTTTTTCCATTGCTTATATAAAATGTGGTGGTCTGTTCTGGCCATTTCTTCATAAATCTATGGTCTTACACATGTTTGACTGCCCTTTCCATAGTCTAAAAATATTTGTTTTGGGTTTGGGGTTTTTTTTTGCATTTTCCCCCACACCAAAAAACAAAAGACTGAGCTGATTCTCATTGCAAAAGAGCAGACTTCAAGGTGACCTCAGAGAAATATTCAAAATGATGAAGGAATTTGTGAAAGCAGAAGAGGATCAACAATACACACTGATGAAGGGTTCAACACATGTCTTGAAAAAGACCTCAGAATAGATTATGTCTCATTCAGGGTGCAAGCAGGCAAAATCAGGATAATTGACAGCAGGGAGTTCCTATCAGTAATTAATTTCCAGGCTTTAAAGGGACTGTCTCCCTAGAAAATCTTCGCTGCTTTTAATGAAAATATTTGTAGCATGGGACACAGATGAAAGAGCAAAGGTTTTTATTCATTTAAATGATGGCCTTGATATTGAAATTAAACACAGTGGGTAGAGAAGTCCTGCATGAATTTGAAATTATATTGTGTGTGTATGTGTATGCTGACGGGGGATGGGGAAATTGGCCTGGATTATATAAAATCACCTCCTGTAAACTTTCATGGAAAAACTCAAACTGACCCTTTTTAAGATCCTGAAATGTTTTCCACTTTGGCACAGTTTTGCACTTCCAGCTAGGACTAAAACTGGAACTATTAAAATACTGCTGGGGAGTCTGCTCCTGTGGCATTTCTGACCGGGACTGCAAGGTTCAGAAAACTCATGAGTTAACTTTTTCTTGTAAGTCCAGTTTTGAGAACACCAGTGGATCAGATAACCTTTTGGGTACTTAGCACTTATGTAGTACTTTCCATCTGTAGGTCACAAAGTGCTTTAAAAAGAGATATAGCTATAGGTATATATAAAAGAATTTTCTTCATTTTAAAGATGGGGAAACTGAGGCACATAGTTTATATGGCCTACCCAAGACCACACAAGAGTCAGTGGCAGATCTGGAAATAAAACCCAGGTCTTCAGACTCCTAGTCCAGGATACTTTTGAACCAAGCCTGATCTCCAAACTTTTTGAATTTTGATCAACAGCAGTGCTAACACTTTTTTTTTCTTTTCTTTTTTAAAGTTGATCCAATGTCACTGAGGCAATGCCACATCTGTATAGTGTTCAGATAGGTTGGAAATACTTAGAGCCAAATTCTGGTGTTTCCCTTCTTTGCCACATTAGTTGAGGAATGGAGAAGTGGCACTGTAGTGTCTAAATGCACAGAAAAGAGACCAGCAGAATGACTCAGTGGAGCCAGGGAGCACAAACTCACTCACCAGTGGTCCTTACTGCAGCTTCAGAGTGTGCTCCACCCAGTACTGGCTCCCAGCTGCCAGCAGCTACCATGCAGGATGGCAGGTAGCACTTGACTATGCCTTGTGGCAAACCTCAGACCCTTAGGGAAATGATGTGTCACTAAGCTCAAAAGCCAGGCCCTCTACCTAGTGTTCAGGGAATCCAAGGTCAGCATTCTGCTTGACTTCCATTTGGGAGTGATGGGACTGAGGAGGGAGAGGATCCATACTCACTACATTGTGCCCATACAAGACAAGGCAGAATTTAACCTGTGGCTATCTTCTTTAATGAATTCACTGTATGGTGACTATGAATGAAAAGTGCAGGGCCCATTCTTTCCAGTGCTGCAGAGCAGCACAATGCTCTATAATGGAGATCCTCTGCAGGCCTGGATGCTGTACTTTTCTGTGGCAGCCATTATAAATGCATTAAAACTAACTACATATATTAACTTTATCTAGAAATTAAGGCTAGCTATTTGAAACCATTATTTTTAAGGCCTTGTTACTTTTTTTTTAATTGTCCACATAAACTACAAAGCATTAGTATATATTCATAATTTGACTAAACCAACCTTAACCCTTTTATTTTAAAACTACCCTACACTCGCCAATTTTGGCATCTCTTTGCAGTGGAATACCCTTGTCATGTCCAGGCGAGTCTCTGACAGGGCCACCGAGACCTCCAATGTCCTCCCGACTCTGAAAGCCCCATCTTCTTTAACTAACTTGCCTTTTCAATTGGGTAGCAGGGCCTGACTCTCTCCCTGGTCCCCCTGTATATCCCCTCATAGGCAAGCCCTATACAATTTACTAGGAAATGACAACTTTTTATAGGTTTTTGAAATATCCTGTGATCTTGAATAGAAAATATATCCCTGCTATAAAATTGCATGGAAAGGAACTCATTTTCTATTATATTCCATACATTTACATTTTATATTCCATACATTTATAAAAAGAAAAGGAGTACTTGTGGCACCTTAGAGACTAACCAATTTATTTGAGCATGAGCTTTCGTGAGCTACAGCTCACTTCATCGGATGCACACAGTATGCATCCGATGAAGTGAGCTGTAGCTCACGAAAACTCATGCTCAAATAAATTGGTTAGTCTCTAAGGTGCCACAAGTACTCCTTTTCTTTTTGCGAATACAGACTAACACGGCTGTTACTCTGAAACCATACATTTATAGAATTTACGGTAAATTCCATAAAGCCATATTTTTCTCATCCCCTAGTAGTTTCTATAGGTATTAGTAAGGCACCAGAGGTAAATAACTTTTTTTAAAGTGATTTCTGTCTTGTTAGTATTTATGAAAGGGATTATATGGTGGATTGCCTGCAGTAGCAGGGAACTGGACTCCATGACCCAAGAGGTCCCTTCCAGTCCTACATAGTATCTCTTTAAGCATGAAGTGTGTCCAATGTATGGTAGATATTGTTTAAAACAGCAATACAGCACTCTCTCAGAATTTGCAGTATTACCTACAGTGTGAATAGAGAAATATAGTCCCACAAATACCGAGGTAACCTTATCTATCTCAGGCAAAACCAGTTGGTAAAATCACCACTGTATGGCGGTAGGTTTGTCAAACACAGAGTGGAGGATTATGGATTATTTTAATTTTTATCTGTGGACAGGGATGTATATGAGACTCCCAATTCCCCTCAGTCCACAATGGATCCAGTGCTGATTTCACCAAGAGGTTTACTCAAAGATCGAAAGGAAAATATGGCTTTTATGTAGTAACTAAACTTTTATTTATCTATAGGTCAATACAGTACCATTGCATTCATCAGCTAGTGGGAAAATCTGCTCCCATTTAGAACCACTGATATTTCTGCCTTTTGTTTGTCTTCCTTCCCCATCTTCCTTTCAATTTCTCTCTTCTCCTTCCTTATCTTTGTGTCTCCTCTGTTCTTCCCTCTATTTCTTTCTCTGCAGTAACTCCCAGTCCCCATTTGGCTTCACTCCCATCTCTCTTCCCATAACATCCATGAAAATGTTCAGTGATTAAATAGTTAGTGGGGAGAGGGTTGTATTTTTAGTCATTAGTGTTTAACATGCCATTGAGATTCATGGGAAATGGAAGATTTCACACCTCTGAGTCATTGATTCAGGGTCTCTGCAGAATCAGGAAGAAAGCAGCATGTTGGGAGAGCAACCATCAAGGCAAGAAACTTGCTTTTAAAAAAATGAAAGCTGAGGTACTCTGTATATGCCAGTTACCCCATGTGTAAAATGGGGATAAAAATACTGACCACTGTTGTAAAGAATGTTGAGATCTATTGAAAAGTTCTGTATGAGCCTAGGAAGGAGTATTGCAGAAAAGGATCTGGGGGTTATACTAGATCACAAACTAAATATGAGAGCAAACATCATTCTGAGATGTATTACCAGGAATGTTGTAAGTCAGACCAGAGACATAATTGTTCCACTCTACTCAGCACTAATGAGGCTGCAACTGGAGTATTGTGTCCAGTTCTGGGGACCACACTTTGGGAAAGATGTGGACAAGTTGGAAAAAGTCCAAAGAGGAGCAACAAAAATTATTAAAGGTCTAGAAACCATGACCTATGAGGAAAGATTTTAAAAAATGGGCTTTAGCTTGGAAAAGAGAAGACTGAAGGGAGACATAACAGTCTTCAGGTACATAAATGGTTCTTTTGAAGAAAAGGATGCTAAATTGTTCTCCTTACCCAGGACAAGAAGCAGTGGGCTTAATTTGCAGCAGGGGAGATTTAGGTTAGACATTAGGAAAAAATTCCTAATTGTAAAGGATAGTTAACCACCAGAACAAATTACATAGGGAGACTGTGGAATCTCCGCCACTGGAGGTTTCTAAGAATAGATTAGACAAACACCTGTCAGGGATGGTCTAGATAATATTTAGTCCTACCTCAGTGCAGGGGACGGGACTAGATGACCTATCGAGGTCCCTTCCAATCCTACATTACTGTGATTCTAAGTATTTTTATTGTAATCATCATCAAATGATCCGGATCTGGCCCATAGGCTGAGAGTTTGGCACCTCATGTTACAGTAAAAAAAAATCTTGCAAAATTCTTCATAATGCAATGTCATTGTTTAAAAAAACATTTTTATCAATCAGAAAAAAATTGCTCTTCTGATAACATCTCAGATCTGAAATAAACCATTCAAAACATGGCAACTAAGGGCCAGATCCTCAGCTCTTTAAACTATCCTAGCTCCAGTGATTTCAAAGGTCTAGCCCTAATGCCATTCATGCCATTTCAGCCCTAGAGTAATGTGGGATCATTGAAATCTTCTTGAAAATCAACTGAATTATAGCATCTCTACACCAGGGCTCAGATTGCTTCTTTTCCTCAATAGCAACCCCATCATTGTCAGCTGAGTTGTAGAGAACAGAAAACAAAGCTAGATAGGGACAAACGACAGCAGAATATTTTAGATTGTAAACTCGAGGTAGTGGCCATTTCTTCTGTGTCTTGTAGAGCATTGAATACACTGACATGTAAACCAAATACTGTTTGTCACACAATTTGAAACAGAAATAGAAAATATGTACAATTCACCAATACGTCTCATGAAGAATTTTTAAAAAAACTATTTTAATGCATATAGAGAACCTAATAGCCACAAGAGGAAAGAAAATAGAATAAATATATGCAAAATATGACATTAAATCCATATTATATTACAGAATTTGTCAACTTTCTGGCTACGGTATGAGAATACATTTTTAATGGTGTCAAACCTCTTCCTTCTTTGAAATCTATATCAAAAAGGTAACTCTCTCTAAAAATGATATTGGGCTCAATCCTGCTCTCACTGATGTCAGGAGCAAAACTCACTGACTTCACATGGTGCTGCTTCTGGCCCATTGTGGGGTTCCACATTTATTTTCTGTTGATGACTTAATATCAAATTTGCTCAGTTTATGGGTAAAGGGATTATTTTTTCCAAATGAAAATTGAGACTAGTCACTGAAAGTCAAGCTACGTTCCCTTATGCTTTTACATTATCACCGCTAATAAATAATCTGTAGTTGGGGACTTAGTTGACAACTTTCTCAATGATGTATGAAGCAGACTACAATCTAGCTCACTCTTCCACAGCTGTACTAGCTCTACAGTGTGAACATAAGTAGAAACTTTTTTTTGTCAGTAAAGCAGATGGAACTGGGAGGCACAAAGGTTGCAGAGATGGTGACACCATTTTTAATACATGTATGATGATATTCAGTTTCCAGGATGTTGTGAAGGCCGAGACTATAACAAGTTCAAAAAAGAACTAGATAAATTCATGGAGGATAGGTCCATCAATGGCTAGTAGCCAGGATGGACAGGGATGATGCCCCTAGCCTCTGTTTGCCAGAAGCTGGGAATGGGTGACAGGGAATAGATCACTTGATGATTATCTGTTCTGTTCATTCCCTCTGGGGCACCTGGCATTGGCCACTGTTGGAAGACAGGATACTGGACTAGATGGACCTTTGGTCTGACCCAATATGGCGATTCTTATGTTCAAACTCTCTGCCTAGCTTTTAATTCTTTTCTACCTAGTGTGCATTTTTCTACTTTATATTTGTATATAACATAATCTTGGGCTTCTGCATCTTTATCACTGCTGAAACTACAAATTAGTGACTTCCTTTTTATATTCACTACTTCTTTGTTTACTTGAAGGTCTCCAGAATTCTGGCAAAGATGTGTGTGTCTGTCTGAAAACATGGTCCTTGATGCTCTTTGTTTCTCCCTGGGGAAGAGCTTGTCTGTGTAATAGGTTAAAAATATTCAGTAAGATTTTTCTCAGTGGTTGACTCCACACAATTAAACTTGATCTGTTCACTTTGCTTGTCAAGCTGAAAGGTGAACTGCCAGTTTTATAAACAAAGGATCTGATCCCTAGCTGGCATAACTCAGCAGTTAATGGGACTATGCTGACTAACATTTGCTGAGCATCTGAACTAAAGTGTTTTGGGGACCGAATGGCTCAGAGGAGTAGCAAAAGAATTTGGAGCATTTCATGTCTAAATTGCCAGCCTAAATCCAGCTCAGAGTGGGAATGACTGGAAGTCTTTATCACCTAATGGCTATATGATGTCTTATGTGAAAGTAGTTGCTTTCAATCTGGTTCCAAGTGGAAAGGTGTCCTTCACAAACAATACCATTGCAATTGGCAGTGACTGACACCCATGTTGGTAGTATCTATTGAGAGGGAGACCATAAAGAGGAGTGGTCAGTGATAATAAACTATCCCTTTACCCTTAATTCAAGACAAAGTTGAGGTATATTAGTGGAGCAGTTTGAGAAGACTTGTTCTGATGCTGGAATTCAGTCCCCAGGCCTCATCATCCAGTACCTGTCACAAAATAGTAATATGCTACCGTTACTAATAAAATGTTTAATTCAAAGCCAAGGTCATGGGTATAGAGGACCTAGAAATCACTGGTTAATGTCATGAAATTTCCTCTGAATGCATCCTTCAGTGGAGGAGGGATTAGGGGAGGTGGCATGGAAGCAACTCTGAATTTCATGGATCCTAGAATCCATAGGAAAAGGACATTCCAACCACATGGAAGTCCTGCCTCTCTGGGCTGCTTCTCTTCCTCAAGAACCAAGCAACCATTGTCACTTGCCATTTACTCCCCCTCTGTGGGGAAGGCATGGCATGAAGCGGAACCTACTCCTGATTCCAACAGCATTCATTTCCATGTGATTCAGTGGGGGACATGTCTCATGGAGTGAGTGTTTCCTGGGACTTCCCCAACTTAGAGCTACAGAGCACTGATCACATACAGATCTGGGTTTCATGGGCTTCCAGGGAAGGGCAACATGAGTCAGATCTGTTGTCCCCATTTCTGTGGGGTTAGGAACCTTTATGCCTCACACCGAAGGGGATCAAAAAGCCACAGATCTTTAACTATTTTTAACTTGAGTAATTCAAAATAACTTAGTTTGCATTCATTATTATTATTATTTATTAATAATAATAATTTGACATATGCCCCAAAATTTCTCTGTTGAAAACTTGGTATTGGGACAAGGACTGACTGGCTTTATTTGTGATAAGGGCACCTGATTGTCACTCTATAGGAGTTCTACTCATCCAATATCATTACAGTGTGCTTGGCTGTGACATGGATGATCTGGACTCTGGCCCTGAACTCTGTAGGAAGTAGGAGCTGGAAGCACAATGGAGACGGACCATGAAGTCTAATGGACAGAGATAGAGCTTGGAAAAAGCTGCATCAACCAAAAGGACTGTTTCTATAGTACGGGCTTTTTGATAGGATGGGTGCCTGGGGGTAATGGTGGGGGGGGTGGGGAATCCAAGAAAATCCCATTTCCCTTAACACAGTATGGCCGGAAACATTAGAAAAAGGTTAATTCTACTGGAATCAGTAGGGAAGAAAGAAAAATCATCATGTTTATTTCTGGGCACTCCCTCCAAGGCTTTGCAGGTGACAGATCCAGTGAAAGCATCCATCTCTGCTCTGTGCTCACTAAGCAGAAAATGAAACAGAAGAGTCTGTGTGACACTGAGTGATTTCAAACCATTTATAAAAGCATGCATTAAACCCCGAGGCCAGCCCTCATGACAAACGGGGTAGCTTTTAATAAAAACACAGCCATCAGAATCAAAAGAGAGCTTGAACCAGACAAACAGCAAATAGAAACCCTCTGAAGTGCTTGCTGCTCACGGAAGGACTACAGGTCCTCAGGACATGCTCTTGAGATTCCAACTTACCAAGTATATTCTCATGCAAACCAAGGAATTCCTCCCAAAATGTCAAATGGAGCAAGATTTGGAATGGCATTTTCCTTTCCACCTGGGAGTAGGAACTGCAGTTCCTCCTTTGCACTCTGACAGATGTGGGAACTGCAAGTCCTGGGCCAGGAGAGAGAGTGTATTATGAGATTCATTCAGTTTACTTTGTGATGTAAAAACAGGGGGTTTGGCCTACACCAAGGCAGTTTACATATATGTATGTAAATGGCAGCTCTCTGCCAAAGCAGGTTGTTCAGAGCATCACCCCCAATGGTTGCCTTCCACTGGGAGCCCCCTGAGAACCTGTATTCTCATAATACTACTGAAAACTCTGTCATGTTCAGCTCTCTTGGAGTATGTCAGGATATATTTTCTTTTACAGCAGAGATCAATAGTAAATGATATCTCTCAAGAGTTGGATTTGAGGGATTCTGTAGGAAATCAGAGGGATCTGTATCATACAAGTCATTGTTTCCTTCAGAGGGTGATCCCATTTAAGTCTATTCTTTTCGAGTCGTGGCTAGTAGTGCCTGTCACAAGCCACTGAGGTATAGGAAGTTTAATAGGCTAATGAAAAAACAACATTACTTTAGCTTCATGATAATGTATCCTCTATAGCTCTTCCTAAAATGTCTTGGAAAACAGTACCCCATATAATGGTTCATTGACTAACTTCAGGAATTACAGAATAGGGATCCTTTCTTCATTTGATTGGAAGGTGTGCACACATGTCAAGGAGAGAATAGATCCCTACGTATATGCTTTAGATAGTAAACCAAATAAACAAGCTTTCTGTGTTTAGTTGTTATTTGATAATGTCCAAATGTGTGCAGAACACTTCATAGCTGATATAAGATGTGATCCCTGCACAAACGAGTTTATATTCTATTTCACACATCGCCCCGGGAGTGGGGATAAAAACAACGGGAGCAGGTGGGGTGTGAAAGGATGAAGGTTTTATATAGCTGCATGTGGTTTCTTTATGAAGCAGCAGTAGAATTCCATAATTAGAGTTAAAGCTAGAAAGGAAAGAGGGTCCAGTAGTTAGGGTATTAACCTAGAACTTGGGAGAGCTAGGTTCTGTTCCCAGCTCCACCACAGACTTCCTATGTGACCTGTAGCAAGTCACTTAGTCTCTCAGTGCCTCAGTTCCCATCTGTACACTGGGGCTAATAGCACTGCCCTACCTCTCAGGAGTGTTGTGAAGACAAATACACTGTAGATTGTAAGATATTCAGATGCTATTGTAATGGAGGCCATATAAACTACCAGAAAAGGCACTTCAAAGTAATGATGGTTGAAAAATGTTCCTATTGCTGGCTTTTAGGGATTTATTTTGTTTTATTTTAATTTTTATTGCACTTCATTGCTTCAAAATGGCTTGGGCTACAAACTCCATATTGTTGTTTCATTGGCTTAATTGAGAAATGTAGTTCAGTGTTTTGTTTATTAGGAGAATTACAAAGATATATAAAAAGATCTTGTGATGGGGTGAGTGTATACCCCTCATGAAAGCAGATAGGGAAGGAGTTAACTAAGGACTTGTTAGAGAAGGGAGACCAAAAGGGGGGTGATGGAAGATTGTTGGAGGACCTTGAGGAGGAGGAGAAGAAAAAGAAGAAGAAGAAGAAGGGATGGGATGAGAGGAGAGGAGAGGAGAGGAGAGCAGAGGAGATGGGATGGCAGTAGAGAACTGGCTGCATTTCTCCAACTGCTAATTTTCAGACTTTTTAAAATTCAGATTTTTATGAGGTAGAAAAATAATTGTAATGAAAGTACCATTTTTTTCTGGTTGTTATGTGAAACATGCTGTCAACCTTAATGTTTTTTTAAATAAAGTTTTTGCTTAGCAATATGCTAATAAGTGAGCACTTTTAATTGTATTAGTCACAGAGACAGCCAAGTTATGTAGAAAATAAAACCAGAAAAGGAAAGTTGCATCCAGTAGATGGTTAATGACTGTAGTGCAAAGGGATCAAGTTAAAGATATATTGCAGGTCTGTGGCTTAATTAGCTGGCAGGTGCTTATATATATATATATATATATATATATATAATATAGGGAAAGTCGTAGTTGTGAAAGGATTTAGTGTAGATGATTGCACAGCATCTGTTACTCAAAATAATGATGGCCTGTGAACCTGTCTCATCTGTGCTACAACCTATGACATACTCTGGAAGGTGACATGTGCGCTAGCTACCACTGAAGTCAGGTTGAGGATGTTCAGCAACTTGAAGGATCACAAGATCTCTAATCAGTTTTTTTTTTTCAGACCCAAGACCATCCTTCAGTAAGACCATATTATACCAGTTCTAAGGAAGACAATTAAAAATAGAGGAATTTAACTATTAGCTGAAGGCCTATGCTGCCATATGGGTGTAACTCGTAACTCATGTGTGTTAAAAAGCAGAAAATGGGGGTAGGGTGACCAGACAGCAAGTATGAAAAATCGGGACAGGGGTGAGGAGTAATAGGCACCTATATAACACTAAGCCCCAAATATCAGGACTGTCCCTATAAAATCGGGACATCTGGTCACCCTAAATGGGGGCTCTTTCTTCCATGTGCTGTTACAGAGAGCAATGTTGCCATTCATACATGTTCCCCAAAGTTTGTGCACAGAACTGCCACCTGGCTAGAGGCACAACCACATCTTTGTTATTCCACATAGCTGTTACTCCCACCTTCTGTGATCAACTGTCACATTCCAACTGCCACAGAACCTTTGTGCTCGAGCATTCCATCTGGCTCTCCCAGGGTCCAGTGGTGATTCAACCTGGTGATATTCTGAACAAAAAGAGCTCTCAGACAAGTTTGTATCTGTTTCCATCACTTCACACTGACTCAACAGACATTGTAGGCTTTAGCGTGACGCCCAGACAAAGTGACAATCCTGGCATCATATTATATACTTTTGAGTATAATAGTTTTTTTGTGTTGTTTTTCCTGCAAGTTATTCAGAAAGTTAAGGTTTCCAGTGGGGGAAGAAAGGGTCTGATCACCTGGAGTCAATGGCAGGATTGAAGCCTTAATGTATATCTTGATAAATATAATCTTCCTTCTTTTAACTTTATGCCGCTTTTCCTGGTGAGGGTCACGGCGGCAGCATGGAGAGTAGGAAGGACCAGACAGCCTTTTCATGCGCAACAGGTTCCAGCTCCTTCTTGGGGATCCCCCAGCGTTCCCAGGCCAGTCCGAAGATATAACCCCTCCAGCGTGTCCTGGGTCAGCCTCTGGGCCTCTGCCCAGTGAGAAGTGCCAGGCATGGTTCCAATGGAAGCCTCCCAGGAGGCATCCTTTATCAGATACCTAAACCACCTCAACTAGCTCCTCTCGATCTGGAGGAGCAATGACTCTACTCCAAAGCCCTCCAGAAGAGCCAGTCTCTTCACTCTGTCTCGGAGAGTAAGCCCAGTCACCCTGCGGAGAAACCTCATTTCTGCCACTTATACCCGCAATCTTGTCCTTTCTCTCATTAACCAAAGTTCATGACCTTAGGTGAGGATGGGGATGTAAATTGACCTGTAACCTGAGAGCTTTGTCCAAGAACTCAGTTCCCGCTTCACCACCCTGGATCAGTACAGCACCTGCATCACTGCCACCACTGCACCAATCTGCCAGTTGCCATCACTTGTGAACAAGTCCCCTAGATACTTGAACTCATCCACTAAGGGCAGCTGCTCCCCTGGAGAGAACAGTCCACTTTCTTCTGGGAAAGAACCATGACCTCTGATTTGGAGGTGCTGAGTCTCATCCCAGCTGCTTCACACTCAGCAGCGAAATGTTCGAGTGCACATCGGAGGTCGCAGTCTGAAGAAGCAAGAAGAACAACACCATCTGCAAATAGCAGAGATGGCACCTGAGTCCCCACACTGGAGGCACTCCACAGCTTGGCTGTGCCTTGATATCCTGTCCATGAAAATCACAAACAGGAGTGGGAACAAGACGCACCCTTGGTGGAGTGCAGCGCCCACCTTGAACAAACTCAGCAATGCCAAGAATACAAACACAACTCTCACTCCGAGAATAGAGGGACCAGATAGCACACACAAGTGGCATGGACACCTCATACTCTTGCAGCACTTCCCACAAGCCATCTCAGGGAATGCCATAAAATACACATATTCATTGTGGCTGAGTTAACATTACTGTGAGAACATCAACATTTTTATGTTCTGACATTTGATCATTTACATTAATTAGATCTTTTATATATTTAAACACAGAGGTTCCAATTTTCAGCTAGGTATAAATCAGAGTAGCTCCATTGGCTACAGCAGAATGATGTTTATTTACACCAGCTGAGGATCTGGCCTAATATAAATGTGTGTGTATATAGCCATGTCAAGGTATTTCACAATGCTCAGCAATGCTACACAACACCGTATGAAATGAAATAAAGAAAATACTGCATCAAATTGAAACTTCAGGGGTAATTTAGCTTGGTAGAATTTAATTAGTTTGCCTAAATTGGGATTTGGGTAGGCCTATGGTAACAATAAAGTATTCACCATGTAGTAATTCTGCCATTATATAGTGATTATCAATATGATGATTATCAGATGATTAAATGATCAACGGTTACTTTTATAACTAAGAATGACTGTCATTGTGGCTTTTAATTTCAAATATTACTGTGTATTACAGTAACATCTGTGTGCTATCTGTTCCTTTCAGCACAGCTCCAATTTCAAGTTTCAGTAAAAGAGAGAAAGCAATTTAATATAATTGTGGTCATTTTATTTTCTTCAATAAAAGCAATCATTGCCTATAACTAGTTTGAGTGTTGCAAGTAACTTGCAACTGTTACCAACTGTCTGTTAAAAGGAATCTCCCAAACTTAGCAAATGTCTTCAGAGACTTTTTTATTATTATTATTTTTAGCTTAACAACTGAGAAGCACAGGCAGTACAAGACAGCTGGCAATCACTAAAGTAAAATGAAAGGTATTGTTTTGAAAAATCTCAGGTGGGTGAAAAAGAAAAGACTAATTCTTTTACTTCTAGCTTATTAAAAAAGAACTTGAACATTAAGTGTCTGATCCTGATCCCATTGAAATTGATAGCAAAACTTGCACTGACTTTAATGGCAACAACGGGCCTTAAATTACACTTGAGATTGATCTGAGAGAACCACTTGCTTCAAGTATTTAAAAGCATCATTCTTAATGGGGAGTTGTCTGGATTGCACCCTGGAATGTGACAAGTGAGGAGTTGTCACTGCCTGCCTGGAACCTCGGGTGCCTCACAATGCTTTGCTGTTGTGGCTTCCAACGTGGGCTGCTCACAAACTATTTACTAGTGTACAGGTCACACCCTGAGTGTTTGTGTATAGCTATACCCCTGGTCCAGCAGCTCTGACCCCAGCAGCCTGTCAGCAACACTCCAGTCACACTCTGGCTTCCACCAGCCTTTGGGAGGGAGGGATAGCTCAGTGGTTTGAGCATTGGCCTGCTAAACCCAGGGTTGTGAGTTCAATCCTTGAGGGGGCCATTTAGGGATCTGGGGCAAACATTGGGGACTGGTCCTGCTTTGAGCAGGGGGTTGGACTAGATGACTTCCTGAGGTCCCTTCTAACTCTGATATTCTATGACTACTTGCAGGGTGCCCTCCAACATGCTCAGAGTCCTGAATTTTCCCAAAAACGTGTTCTGCACTACCCAGCTCGCTCATTCAGATATTAGAGGTCTATTGCCCCTGTAAAGGGTTACTATTCAAAAGTTTGGCTATTTTAACGGAAGTTACCAAACAGTTTAGTGTAAACACAACACTGGATTAGTCTAGATTAAAAATGAAACAAGTTTCTTGAACTTGTTATTAAGTGTACAAATATAAGGTATTAAAGTCAGAAATGGTTGCAATAAAAAAAAGATAATACTTTTTTCTAGTAGCTAAAACTTGGTTCAGGGTAAAATCCTTACCCAGGAATATTGCTGACCAAATTCTCAGGTCAGGCTCTCCCCGCAAAGTCAAAGGGCTGGTTGCTTTGTCTTTTTAGATAAAAGAGAGAGACAAAGAGGGCAGAAAACCCTACGCTTTCATTTATAGTCCAGTTAACCTTTGAAGTGGATTCTTCTGAGGGTTACCCCTCGAAACAAAGTTTATTCACACAGTACAGAAGGCAACATGGAGTCTGGTTCTTTTTTATCACCTGTGTTTGCTGAACTGCAAATTTTCTTTATCTTCTGCAATCTCTTCTCCCTGCTGTCTCAAGAATTCTGTTTATTACTTACATGTAAATTGAGGTAAATACACATTTCTTCATTCAGGATACATCTACCTGGATTGGGCTGTATGGTTTTGAACAAGTACTAAGAACATCCTAAGGGGGGATTTAATAACTTTACATATAATGTTGATGCATACATTTCATTATGATATTATTGACCAGTGAGTTGTTAGTTTTCAAATGATACCTCACAAGGCATATTTTGTACAAAGATTATTACAGTAGAGTGTAGGGTGTGAATACTGCGGTGCTTTCGGTCACAGGAGTATAATGCTCTAAATATAGGATACTGTGACTCAGGATTCCTGTGCTCTGTCCTTGAAACAGGAAAGAACATGCTTAACTTTAAGCATGTGATTAAATGCTTCCCTGAATACAGATGTATTCCTCAGTGGAGGTCGCTATTCTTGGCTCGGCCACTGATTCTGTTTGTGGCTTGGGCATATGAGTTATGGTCCCATCCTTCTAAATGCTGAATAACATAAAATCTCACTAGTGTCCGTAAGAGTTCGGAGTCCTTAGCATCTGCTCACAGGATTAGGCTCAATGCCAATTTCCTCATCTGTAACATAGAGATAATAATCCTAATTTCCCTCTTGGGGATCTTGTGAGGCTAAATCAACTGATGTTTAAAATGCTTTGTGATGGGAATGCTGCATAAATGCAAGCAGTCGTAAAATTAAAGCCTCATTCTTAAAAGTGGTGTGATCACGAGGGAACAGCAAGTCGGGATTCTTGTACTCTATTCTTGACTCTGCCAGCAACTCACTGTTGGCCAGTCCAGTGAAGTACTAAACACTTTGTGTATTTGTGAGGCCTCCAAACCTTACTTTTTGAAGAGGAAGCATGGATCATTACAATACGTTTTTTAAACCACACTCTCCCTTTGAACTCCCTGTGCTTATGTTTATCTGTCTGAAAAATATGGACAATACTTATCTACCTCACAGGGATGGTACAAGGATTAAGAGATAAATATTTAAGCACTTTCAAATATTTGGATGAAAGGCTAGAGATTAGACTGCCCCAAACCTGTGGAAAGGCACTTTGCTCTGTGCAAATAATTCTTTCAGTCTGTCAGTCCCTAGAAATCCCTGGAGTTTGTGAGCTCATTCCGCAGTGGGGGACATGCTCCCATCCTGAATTGTGTGTGTGTGTGTTGGTGTGAGTTTGGTAAGATTTTTCTTAGAGATGTTTCCTCTCCCTTCATCCCCACACACAGGATTTACCAAAAGGAGAAGCAGTCAGGCCCACATTTGATTGTAATTTACATATCAAAGACAGCTCTGCTCAGATACAGAATCTGACTTCTCAGTGAAGTCCTGTTGCTTTTTACTTGCCTTTTCTAGTTGATTCTAACTGACAGGTCCAAGGTGATCAAATGACTTAGCCCTGCTCACTCACACAGCCTTATGCTGTGACAAGAATGACTCCTGAAAAGAGCTGACCAGCCTCAGCAGAAATAAGAGGGGGTACAAGGTCCACATGGGATGTACAGAACACTTCATAACAAGCCAGCACAATGCCCCTCTCATTCTCACCATCTTGAATCTGCCTCATAAGAGGCATTGTAAGTAGTTTGGTGTTCTGGAGGGTCAGGTATACTTCTCATTTCGCAGCGATGTTTCTCATGAAGTGGAACACTTAGTGGACTGATCCATTATCACTATCAGAACATGGAGAGGGGAGTTTTTTGGTTTCATCATTTTAAAATATACTCTGAAAAGCCCAATGAGTTTTTGTTTTATAAGTAATTCATAATAGCTGCCCGGCCTAAGTCTTCCAGATATTGAATACTTTAGGGCAGCTGTTTGGATGATACCAAAACCCTGAAATCTGAGATACTTTATGTCAGCCAAAGAGCTCACAAGAGCATTTATAATTCTGTAAAGAGACAATCAGGGGAGCACTTAACTATAGAAAGGTCAGTAGCAATGGGAGTGCTCAGGGTGTTTAAACATCAGGCCACTTATTCATAAGCAGGGATTCAGGTGTGAAATCCTGGTCCCAATGAAGTCAACAGAATAACTCTCTGTTACAACCTAGACCAGCCTGCTCCTGTTTGGTCACAAGTCTGTTGTATGTGGACCCAACCACTGGGTCCCATATGCTTATAAGACAACTTGGTCTTGTCCCTGTTTCTAGCTCTGGGTTTCTAGGACATATGCCCAAGCTCAGCCCTCTTGTCTGACACCCTTCCTTAGGCCATGGGATTTCTGCAGTCCATCCACCAAGCCGCAGGAACTGGTGCCTCAGAAAACCCTACTCCTGCCCCCAGTTGCTTATGTATGCTCCCCCAGAGTTCCACCAAGCTAGGCAATCTGTCTTCTAGTTTAACCCGTCTTGGGAAAACATGGCAAGTAGGCATGGAACATAGGCTTATCAAAGGAATTTCTTAATCACAGACAGACACTTCACTCTTAATCTCTTAAAAAGCCTTAGAGAGTTACAGAGCTTTGTAAAATAACAAAAGTCTTGAGATGCACCCTTCCTCCATGTCTGATCTCACTTTTTGTGTGAGTCTGAGGTTTTGTCAATTTTTCAGACTGAGCAGTGTCTCTCCTGCCTGTTCCCTCTTCAGCTTGGTCATCTTGCATGCAGGAGTTGATGGCCTCCCACACAGAGAAGCACCTCTTCTAAAATATAGTCTGTCCCTTTTTGTCAGATGCTCCACTGGCATGCTTGTCCCTTCCTCCCTCCAGGCTCCTGTGTAAAGAGTCCATTGTTCCATGAGGATGGGCTGGTAATTAAGAAAAAAAGATTCCCTTGACTAGCTTGATGGCTTCTCAGAGATTCTTTCAACAAGATGTCAATTATGTTTCCTGGGCAGTGTAGCCTGTCTAGAATACATCATATTTAGTATGCAGTGTAGTTAAAGCCTTGTTGGTCCCAGGATATTAGGGAAACAAGGTGGGTAATATCTTTTTTTGGGCCAACTACTGTTGGTGCGAGAGACAAGCTTTCGGGGACCTGAAGAGCTCTGTATGGCTCAAAAGCTTATCACTATCACTAACAGACATTGGTCCAATAAAAGATATTACCTCATCCATCTCGTCTCTAGAAAACGTCATAGTAACTTTGTCTTGGGTAAAGTTAAACATGAGTTCATCACAAAACACACAGTGGATGTTCTTCATACAAAATAGACATTACAATACAGAAAGGAGTAGACAATTTGACTCTGACATATCCCACTCTGTCAAGTTTCCATTGAAGTCAATGTTGCCAGGATTTCTCCCCAAGTGCCTAACTTGAGGCCACCGGAGTTTGAATAAAATTGGCCATAAAGTTATGTAAGACAAGAACAGGATGAAAAGCAATAGCTTTGGTTTAATTCTTATTCAAGATGAGCCAGAATCAAAATCACAAATTGCGACATCCTTGAATTTTGTGGACATTCAGATCCAGATTTGGATCCAAACTGTAGGATTTGGGTGTATCTCCGATTTGCATCTGCCTTGTCCAGCACTGAAACAGGAACTTGAACCGAATAAAATCTTTAGGTTTTTTGGCTCCATCTCCACAATTAATCTTTTTTCAGTGTTTGCATTTATAACACATTTGAAATTTTGGCATTTTGCAAGAATATAATAAGGGTTGTAATTAGAACATGCTGGAAGCATCTGAGCCAAAGTCAATAGTTACTTAAAAAAAAAAAAGCACAAGCTTGTCAAGTGCAGCAGAGAAATTATTTTCATCATTATTTATTACAGTAATTACAAAAACAAATTATCTAGAAAATTTTTTCACTTGTGATCTGCTTTCCAAAATGGTCTTGGCAAGATGAGGGAAATCAGATGAGGGAATATATATTTTCATTCCCCTCTCTCCCCCCCGCAAAACAAAATGTGTTCCCCATATGAGTGCATGTAAGAACACAACAAAATTGGGGGGTTACAAAATTAGGCCCTGATCCAGCAATGGGAACTACCCAGATAGAAATCAGCACCTGCATGGTTCTTATTACTGAATTGGGCCTCATCAAATAATAGGAATGACTGCCTGGGTTGTCATGTCTATGGAAATATTGGTGAATAGCCTACTGCAGTAAACAGAAAAGGAGATATCCCAGACAAAGGAACTGGTCTGATAAGCAGCAAAATTAACAGAATGTTGAGGTGTCTTGCAAAGTGTTAACTTCTAACAAGGATGCTTAAGATTCAAATGCTGCACTTCTGCAAACATTAATACAGGCTGCCATTAGCCAAGGGAAATACTTTGTGAGGCTTATTACTTTAATTGATCCCTGTCATCTAGTTAAAAAGGAGAAGAGAAGAACTGCTCCTGACAAAAATTAAGGCTCTTAAAAGTGCTATTTGTTGCCGTAGCACTTCAAAGTGCTGTTTAGAGCATTTTCTGAAATCTCCTAGATAGGGAAGAAATTAAGTTTAGACTGTTCATCCACCACATCCTAGTAGCAGCAGGGAACAGTCATATCCAGAGACTATACACAATTGTGGGTGTGTAATGAACTATTGGATAACATACAGTAATTTGTAACTAGCTAGTATGTATGGGTACTACTACCCCTCTACTGGATAGAACCAGAAGTGCTAAACTGAGTGTTACAGGTCCTTTACTGCAAACAGTTAAAGAAGATTCTCCTTTATCTGAAGTAGTAGTATCCTGTACCTTAGGAACAGGAGGATCTGAACATAGTGAAGTTCTTGGATGGCTACAGATTTCTTACAGTTTTTTAACTTTTAGATTCATGTCTTTTTCTATTAAAATCTTCTTCTCTTGGAAAACATGACATTCTTAGTGTGGGGACAGATGGGTGGAGTTCTATTACCCACAAGCTTCAACACTTGTGAGGTTCAACTTCTCATAAGCTTTTACTTCTTGAGCAGTGTTAAAAGCAGTTGACTGAGAGTTGGGGACTGTAGGTTACTTTCCTGGCTGCCAAGTCTACCACTGACTTGCTGTGTGAACACAGACAAATTATGTAACCTCTCTGTGACCTCCATTTCCCCATCAGTAAAATGGGAACAATACTTGCCTCATAGCAATGCCCATTGTGATGCAGACCTATTTGTCATAATCACTTTGAAATCCTTGAATGAATAAAAGGTGCCCTATATGTAAGTTATTACTGTGGACTATTGACAGTTCCATTTACAACACAACCACCATCCAAAGTTTATTGCAAAGTTGTTTTGTGCTATCCCCATCAGAATGCAAACAATATAAGTTCAATTACTATATTAAGATTCACACACATTTATTCTTGTAAGTGTCACAGGATTTTTTCATTTATGACCCTGGCTGCTAAAAAAAATAAGTGCTGTTAATAAATTTCCTTTTGTTGCAGATTCTTCTTCGTCGATACTATTAAGCCAAAGTTTGTATTCTGCTTTCTAGGATCCTTAAAACCTGTAGCAAAATTAACATGTTTTGGTTAATTGTCCTCATCCAGGAAACATTGGCAGCTCCCCTGGGTCACTACAGCAATTTCTTTCATGTTGTAAAAATGCTTTCTTCCCATAAGTGAAAATGCACCGAGTTTCATTATGTGACATTCCAATTCTATACTGATAAAGGCTACCTGTGGATTTTTTAAATGTGGTAAACAACTGTCACGTTTAAAGGAACCATTTCAGAGACTTACCTTATATTGTACTCTCCATTGTTTTGTGATGCCCTATTAGAAGCTTGAAACTGATGTTTCATTACCTACTGCTCTTGCTCTCTTTCATTAGACAATTTGTCCTTCCCTTTTTTATGGACCTGTCAATATGGCAGAGTCCTATTGCCTTCCTTTTTTTCTGTAATATGCATCACCTAGGGACATAAGTACAATTCTGATGGGTAAGGGTTGCTAGTTAACGTGTGCTTCAGTTGCTGGCTGAGGCCAGGTCTACATTAGGAAATTCGGTAGGTATAATTCAGTGTCTCAGGGATATGAGAAATCCACACCCTTGAGCAATGCAGTTAACCTGACCTGTAGACAGCACTAGGTCGACGGGAGTATTCTCTCATTGACATAGCTACCACCTCTTGGGGAGATGGATTACCTATGCTGACAGAAGAAGCCCTCCCATGAGCACAGGTAATGTCTTTATTGAAATGCGACAGCAGCAGAGCAGCTGTGTTGCTGCAATGTTTTAAGTGTAGACCTGCCTTGAATGTTTGTCCAGTAGGAATGAGTACCTGGGCTCCGGTGAAATCTGAGAGTCCTCGTCAAGACATATTTGGAAATATTTATAATACAAATAAAATATGATCTATGATAAGCAGGGAAGGGAGACCATCAGGACCATAAGAATGGGCAAAAAGAATGGAAAACTAAGATTGTTCTTTGTTACTGTCAAATATTAAAAATGATAAGCAAAACTACAAAGGTAGTAAGATTGAACATAAATAAAATAGTATCACCTTCTTGCTGAGGATTTCTAAGTGCTCTGTAGAGATGGCTAGTCATTATTATCCTTAATTTACAGATGGGAAAACTAAAGCACAGGGATGTTAAGGCAAAATTGTCACTTTGCCCACCCTAGCTCCAGGGCATGGGCTACTGCTACCTACATTGCAAGTAGGGGAGAACAGCCTCTGTAGGGCCACCACTTCACTCCCATGCAGATAGGTAGTGTGGGGATGGAATGTGGACAGAACCTTGACATCACCCCCTTCAATGTACCAGCCAGTACAGCTGAGCTAGCGCAGAGGGGGAATTAGTCTGTGCCTGGTAAAGGGCTGGCTCTGATTACTCCTCCACCCCACAAAAAAGGAGGGACCAAAGATTGTGGCTCTTGATTTGCAGTTCATTCTCTGGTCTACTCCAGGGGTTGTGCACTACCCTTACTCAGGGCACATTGTAATGTTACAGTCTAGTGCAGTGGTTCTCAACCTTTTGCACTAGTGACCCCTTTCAAACAGCAAGACTCTGAGTGCTACCTCCCTTATAAATTAAAAACATTTTTTTATATTTAACACTATTATAAATGCTGGAGGCAAAGCGGGGTTTGGGTGTGGAGGCTGACAGTTTGTGATACCCCATATAATAATCTCACAACCCCCTGAGGGGTCATGGTCCCCAGTTTGAGAACCCCTGATCTACTGCTGGGATCATATGGTGCATTAAATGGGAATGGAATCCCAGTCCCCTGCTCTAAGTACTAGAGGATACTTCCACATCAACTAACACTGGTAAAAATGATGAACCCAAACATTCTTTTTATTTAGAAAAGGTCCCTTCAACAAAGAGAAGAGGTAGCTTCAGTTCTTAGCTGTGCAACACACTTCCTGTGTCACCTTGGGCAAGTCAGAGTATCTCTGCATCTCAGTTCCCCACCTGAAAGGTAGGGGAAACAATACTTCCTTTCTCCCACTCTTTGTTTATCTTTAATTGTAAATTCTTCAGAGCTGAAATTGTCTCTATCCATGTATGCAGTGCCTAGTACAATGGGGCCCCAATTTCTTTTGGGTCTGCTAGGTGTTACTATAATAGAAGTAATAAATAACTGGAGCAATGTTGGTAGGGGCCACATTCACTAGACACTGCCCTGGGAAACCCATTGTGGGAGGAAGTCCAAACTGCAGAAGGAAAAAGTGGGTACATTTTAATTAGAAGTACCACCCACAAAAACACTATGGGTTTAAAGACTGACTCTCACAACCATCCTTTCATCACCCAAGCCTCCTGCTCCTGGTTGCTCTCTCTTTTTCCATGGAGCATAGAGTTCTTTGCTGGGTTTGGGAAAGGAGAGAAAGATGATGCAAAATTGGTTCAACTCCTTAAGTTGGTGGGGATGATATCACCCTGGAAACAGGATCTAAAAGTCCTCCTGACTTGACGTTAATATTGGGAGTTACAGTGTCAGATGATACATGAGTGTAAGCAGTGTCAGGATGAGCTCCACCCTGACATCTGGTGGTGAGGTGTGGCAAGTGTGGAAAAAAACTTCAGGGGCCGATCTCATTTGCATAGGCACACCCACCCCGCCTAGACTGAGGCCATAGCTGCCCTAATGGTCACTTTGGCTGCTGTGGGATCCCCAGTGTCTTTGTTATTGGGGCAGGAAGAATAAATTGTTATTACCCTGATTATGGGAACTGTGCTTGGAACTGTACTTGGCCTTTTGTTATGATGGAGGGACTCACCATCAACTAAGTAGCACTCGCTAGGCAAGGGGCATGGGTTCCAAAACTGTGTGAATAGAGAGAGACTCGAGACAGGTATTAGTACCTGGTGATGTGGGCCCCTTTGTGAGGGCCTGAAGCACCAATTGCACCTCTGTCTCTCTCCACTGTGGAATGTCAGAGCTAATTTTGGGTCTATTAAGAGTCTTGCTACAGGTACTGTGCTGCATTCACTTTGGCCTTATGGTGCACCAGCACTAAGGCTCCCACTACTATAAGCTGAAATCACTGAGAGCTGAAATCACTGAGCACTGTGTCAAGTAGTGGGGAGCCGGAAGATCTAGAGTGCAGTGGTGCTGTTTGTGGCTAGGCTGGCAGAGCGGTTTGTGAGACGGCGAGCTGTGCAGAGTGGAGCCGTTCGTGAGACTGCGAGCTGAGCAGAGCTGTTCGTGAGACAGCGAGCTGTGCAGAGCAGAGCCGGTCGTGGTGGAGCGGAGCCGTTCGTGAGACAGCGGTGTGTTCGTGAGATGGCGAGCTGTGCAGAGTGGAGCCGTTCGTGAGACGGCGAGCTGTGCAGAGTGGAGCTGTTCGTGAGACAGCGAGCTGAGCAGAGCTGTTCGTGAGACAGCAAGCTGTGCAGAGCAGAGCCGGTCGTGGTGGAGCGGAGCCGTTCGTGAGACAGCGGTGTGTTCATGAGACGGCGAGCTGAGCAGAGCTGTTCGTGAGACGGCGAGCTGTGCAGAGCGGAGCCGGTAATGGTGGAGCAGAGCCGTTCGTGAAACAGCGTAGCAGAGCAGAGCCCTGTGGGGCAGTCAGCTTCAGGACACGTAAGGTGCCCCTTACCCCTTTCCCCCCCCCACACAGGCACATTTTAGCCAGACTGGGGAGTAACACTATGCAGATGAACTTTTGAACTCTGGGGCTGGACTTTTTGGACTTTGGGTGATTTGTGGATTGCTGGACTCAAGAGACGTTTGGGTGCTGGGACTCAAGAACCCGAGGGAAAGGGGCATGCCCCAATTTGCTTGGGGTGGGGTTTTTTTTGCTCATGGGTTGTGTTATGAATCCTGTTGGTGGTGTTTCCCCAACATAATGCCACATTGTTTCTCTCTGTTATTAAAAGGCTTTTTGCTACACTCAGACTATGTGCTTGCGAGAGGGGAAGTATTGCCTCTTGAAGGTGCCCAGCGGGGGTGGTATATATTTGTCCCAGGTCACTGGGTGGGGGCTCGAGCCGGTTTGCATTGTGTTATTGGAATGGATCCCCTAGATATTGAACCCGGCCCTTGTTGCTGCCAACTCTGATGGGCAGAAGGGTTACATGAGATTGCCCTACCTCAAAATTCCACCAGTGGATGATACAAAATTTCCTGGTTTTTCATAGAATCCACCAAAGATTTAGTTATTTATCTTATAAATGAACAAGTGGCTAAATTAAATTTCTTGGAACAACTGGTAGTTTAATTCAATTTCTTTGTAATAATCTGCACGTAAATATGCATACAAAATCTTAATTTTAGTCTCTTCAAAGTCACAACTTGCAGTATAGATAAGTTAATGAGCTTCAGCAGAGCATGAGATAAGCTCCAGAAATGTAAGGTCCTTTAAGAGTGCCACATTTGTGCATCACTCAGCAACTCATTCCATTTTTTATGATCTCGCTGAGATGTACAAACTATGTTAGTTGTCAAATGATTTTTGGTATTTAAACTATTTCCTCTTTCTCTATCAGAGAAGAATTGGCATTTTATTTCCCCTGTAGGTCACCTGTTAATATTGCAAGGGAAAGGGGGAGAAAAATAGGACAGATCATGCTAATCTTACCTGTTCATTCTAAATACATTTATGTCTGTATGTGAGAGATTGGTATAGCTGCATATTCTCACTTCTAATACACAGGACCATGTCGCTAGAAAGGAATGCCAAAAGGACAGACTAATGACAAATGTTTTTTTCATGTACTGGATACTATCTTGGGGAGAGGAGGGCTAGGTCCAAATTAATGATAATTGCAATTAACTGAGTGTAATTTAGAAAGTAAAGTTTAGTAGAAGTTATGGTCAGTTAATGAGCAGTACAATAAGACTTGCAGAAGAGCTGTTGACTGGAAAGCAATTAATTGGATGTTTCAATGTCATTTATCTCAGCTTCCTCAAAGCAAACTGATCAAGGAACTCCAATGACACCTAAAGTCTGGAAACAAAAGAGACTGAGAGACCTATCTTGCTTTGATCAACTTACTATAACTAGTTTTGATATTAAGAATTACGGTCCAGATCCCTAAAAGTTTATACAGCTAAACTTTACACAAAAATACTTTTTGAGGATCAAGGCCTAAGAGTCTGTTCCCTGTAGTACTTACTTTCAGACCTGGTAAGCGTTTGCGGGATCAAACTCTAATCCATCTATACTGCTGAGCTATCTCTTATAAACAGTATTCTAGCAAGCATCTTTGTCAAAACGTAGGAATATTTTCATGGTAGAAATTATATGTACTTTAATTATGCTGTTCATCCAGTTCTCATTTGTGGCAATCTGGGTGAAGCAGCTCACGGTTGAATTTAAATCCCACTTTAAGCCTTCAAAGTAGAGTTTGATAGTGCCCATGCCTTGTGGGAGATCTCTTCACAGGGGTAAATTTCACTCATATAGCAGAACAGGCCCTGCCCTTAAGTCAAGTTCTGAGCCAGGGTACAGCTGAAGATATAATTAAACAGGAAGGAGGATAGTTAAAGAAAACAGCAATGAGAACATATGTTAACATAGGCCAGCTATACATGTAGCTGAATTTTTGTCTTTGCATGTCAAGGTTATAAGCTATTAATAGCAGTTGAATGTGATAAATATTTGAAGTGGCTGCCAGCTATCTATCTAGCAGTTATTACTTGGCTTTTTGTAAAAAATAGCACTCAGACTTGCATGTGGGAGGTGGGTTATTTGTCACAATATCACTTAAGAAAAATCTAAAGGAAAATTTAAAAAGGGGATACAAATAAAAAGCCATAAAAATAATGGCTTGAAGTGTTTATTTTCCCACTGTAGCTGGCCAGCTATATTATTGTGCAAACTGCACAGTCCAGAATATCTAGATTGGTTCTGAAAGAAGGCAGTTATCCCACTTTTTCCCCGTACACAGACTGAGCAATTTAGTGAAGTGTAAGCAGAGAAGAACCAGCACTACAAATCACAAATCAACTGATTTTCCCCCACCCCCCGCAACTTATTTTAAAGATTTATAAATCAGGCTTGTGAAGGGGGGAAAGCACATGTGAGAAATTACAGCTCTGGCAAATCAGGGAAATGTACAGAGTTATGTTTCAGGTGAAGAGGAACAAGATGTTCAGACTCACAGAAAGTATTTGACTCACTGGCTGCATGAGCAATAGGCCTGTGTTTTGAATTGTCTATTCTTCAACTTGACATATCGAGACAAAGGAATAATGCCTCCTTCAAAACCAGAGAGCAATTTTTTCAGTGTAGAGTCCACCATGTGCCTCTTGCTTGATCCAAAATATGCAACGATCATTTACACCCCAACAACAGGATAACGATATGTTGTTTTTGGAGGCTTTACAGCATCAGCCAAGGGTGGGTAGCAAATGGTTACCATACTGCTGCTCTTGTTCTTATAGAACCCTGCTGCCTGCAATCAATTTACCATTGTCCCATTTTTAATCTCTTTTTTTTCTTAGAGGCAGTACACTCAAAAAGCTTTTATGTTGTTCTATTTATTAACCAACCAGCAATCCTGAGTCAGGAAAATAGCACCAGTTCCCCACATAAGAGGTAGTATTAAAGCACAATTATATTTAGAGATTGTTTAAAAAAATGAAATGTTTCTTACACTGTGGATTAATGTTAGTTGGCACTTAAGATACCAAATTAATAAAAACCTTATTTCTAAAATAAAATGTACTTATTTGTTTAAACTACTGTTAATGTCAAATTGATATAAACAATAGAGCAATAGTATTTCAAGGATTAATTAATGATGATAATTTAGTGAAGAGGCAAGATAAGTATCTATATAGACTGAAAAATTAGATTCTGGGCAGGGAGGTTAGTTTGAATTGCTGGATCAAAGAACATTCACAATGTATACAAAATGGAAGAATTAATTGGGTGTATTCTTCCCCCCGTCTCCAAACGTTCTATGTTTCAGATATCAACCAAGGCCTGTAGACATGATGTGATTTGGCAGCCATTTAATTTAATGCTAGATATTTTAATGCAATAAATTCTTGATCAGCCTTTAGGCTTATGGCCTACTTTGCTGTAAGGTCCTGTATGCCTTTCTGAATCATATTTGCATAATGCTTATGTTAGTCTATGACTTCAGGGTGGATTATTGTAGGTACACTTTATGTGTCTTCATTTATTACTGCTCTCTTATTTCCTTGTGAGACATTGCTGCACTATTTTGGTTGGGTTTGATTTAGTTCTTATTGCCTTCTAATTTGAAAAGATCATATGGTTTGTGCCATAAAGAGATAATGAACAACATGTTTTAAGATGTCATTTGAATAGCTCCAAAAGGATGTCTCAGAAGCCTGAAGTAAGAGTAACAAGAACTCTGGCCCTAGTTCTTAAGAGAATATGAATCAGCAGGTGTGAAAAGGTGACATCTACAACTCAGGGAATTCTGAAAGGTGTAACACAACAGGAATAGGCCAAAAAAATTGGTGTGTTGATGGGACAGAATGAGTGAGTGATCACACTGCCTATCAAGAGGTCTGATTTTCAGAGGTCAGGTGCTTAGCTGTTTCTGATAGTCAGGAACCTTTAACGTATCTCACGTTAGACACCCAAACACATAGATCTCTTGTAAACCTTGCCCATGGATTCTCCTTTCCAGTTTCTATTTTTATTAAGTTTCCATGTTTATTTTTGGCTACTCTAGTGGCTTGTTAGCCTCCTTGGAAAATGAGCTGCTATAGGTTTATTTTAATAGATATCAGAGGTTTCATTAGCAAGGAGTTTTAAAAAATTCACAGTAAAAAGCTATTAAAGTTGAAAGTATGTTTCAATGGAGTCCTGCTAATAACCATAATTGAGAGGTAAGCTTTCTTTAAAAAATATAACTTAAAACAATTAGAACAATGAACAATTACGGATTAAAACAATTAGAATAATGAACAATGAAGACTTCTGTCCAGTGTCTTACTGCCATCAAATGCCATAATACTAATAAAAAATGTTAAAAACACACTCTTATTTATTGGTTCCATCATACAGTCACACGCTTTGTGTAAGCACACATAAAAGTTACTCATTACACTGTTGGTGTTATGTGACCCCAAATAGTGAAGAGCAGAGAGCACGAACAAGAAGTGATACAGGCCATAATTTACAGTGGGCAGCATGAAAAGGATGTAATTCAGTTGCAAGTGCTTTAAAAGAACTTTGCTGCTTTTTTGAGGTTTTTCAGTGTTTATTTTTTATAACTAATTATTGCATAATTACAATCCATCTTGTTTTATTGGCTGATTTTGGTCAAAACATAAAATTGGAATCCCTAGCTGCAGACTACAAAAAAAAACAACAGCAGCAATTTAAGAACTTTTGGAGGTTCCATGTAAATTAGAATAAGAGCACCACATCTTTCAGTGCTGAATTCAGGCTCTCTCAAGTTTCCTGGAACATGTACAAAGCATTACTAGAATGCTGACCTTATGAAAAAGTACCAGTCTCATGTTGAGAAACTAAAGTCTAAATGAGACATCCCATGCAGTTTCTAGTTCCTCCTTTTGTTGCTGACTGGGGAGGGGAAAGGGAAAGGAAAGCAACAATATGTCCCAGTAATGCAAAAGCAGAACTGAATCATCAAGGTATTTATATACATAACATAAGAATGGTCAAACAAATGGTCCATCTAGCCCAGTATCCTGTCTTCTGACAATGGCCAGTGCCAGATGCTTCAAACAGAATGAACAGAACAGGGCGGTTATCAAACGATCCATCCCCTATCATCCAATCCCAGCTTACGGCTGTCAGAGGTTTAGGGACACCCAAAGCAGGGGTTTCATCCCTGACCATCTTGGCTAATAGCCATTGATGGACCTATCCTCCATGAACTTATCTAATTTTTTTTTGAACCCAGTTATACTTTTAGCCTTTACAACATCTCCTGGCATCAAGTGACACAAGATGACTATGAGCTGCGTGAAGCACTTCTTTATGTTTTAAACCTGCTGCCTGTTAATTTCACTGGGTGACCCCTGATTCTTGAGTTATATGAACAGATAGAAAAAATTTCCCTAGTCACTTTCTCCATGCCATTCATGATTTTATAGATCTCTATCATATTGTCTCAGTTGTCTCTTTTCCAAGTTGAACAGTCCCATTCTTTTAAATCTCTCCTCATAAGGAAACTGTTCCATATGCCTCTAATCATTTTTGTTGCCCTTCTCTGTACCCCTTTTCCAATTCTAATATCTTTTTTGAAATGGGGTGACCAGAACTGCATGTAGTATTCAGGGTGTTGGCATACCATGGATTTATTTAGTGGCATTATGATATTTTCTGTGTCATTATCTATCCCTTTCCTAAGAGTGCCTAACATTCTGTTAGCTATTTTGAGTGCCGCTGCACAATGAGCTCATGTTTTCAGAGAACTATCTACAAAGACTCCAAGATCTCTTTCTTGAGTGGTAACAGCTAATTTAGACCCCATCAATTTGTATGTACAGTGGGGATTATGTTTTTCAATTTTCATCACTTTGCACTTATAGGCATTGAATTTTATTTGCCATTTTGTTGCCCAGTCACTCAGTTTTGTGAGATCCCTTTGTAACTCTTTGTAGTCAGTTTTGGTCTTAAGTATTTTGAGTAATGTTGCGTCATCTGCAAATTTTACCTTCTCACCGTTTACCCCCTTTTTCAGATTATTTATGAATATGTGGAACAGCACAAGTCCCAGTACAAATCCTGGGTGGGACCCTGCTATTTACCACTTTCCATTCTGAAAACTGACCATTTATTCCTACCCTTTGTTTCCTATTTTTTACCCAGTTATTAATGCATGAAAGGACCTTCCATCTTATCCCATGACGGCTTACTTTGCTTAAGAGCCTTTGGTGCAGGACCTTATCACAGGCTTTCAGATAATCTAAATACACTACATCAAGGATCACCCTTGTCCACATGCTTGTTAATAATTTCAAAGAATTCTAACAGATTAGTGAGTCATGACTTCCCTTTACAAAAGCCATATTGACTCTTTCCCAACATATCATGCTCATTTATATGTCTGATAATTCTGTTCTTTATTATATTTTCAACCAATTTTGCTTGGTTACTGAAGTTAGGCTTTCCAGCCTGTAATTGCCAGGATTTCCTCTGGAAACTTTTTAAAAATCAGCGATACGCTAGCTGTCCTCCAGTCATCTGATACAGAGGCTGATTTAAGCAATAGGTTTCATACCACAGTCAGTAGTTCTGCAATTTGGTATTTGAGTTCCTTCAGAACTCTTGGATGAATGCCATCTGGTCCTGGGGACTTATTACTGATTAATTTATCAATTTGTTCCAAAACCTCCTCTGTTGACACTTAAGTCTGGGACAGCTCCTCAGATTTGTCACCGTAAAAGAATGGTTCAGGTCTGGGAATCTCCCTCACATACTCTGCAGTGCATACAGGTGCAAAGAATTCACTTAGGATTTGTCTACACTGGCACTTTACAGCGCTGCAACTTTCTCGCTCAGGGGTGTGGAAAAAACAAACAAACCCTAAGCACTGCAAGTTTCAGTGCTGTAAAGTGCCAGTGTAGACATTGCACCAGCGCTGGGAGCCGCACTCCCAGTGATGATAAATATTCCCCTCGTGAAGGTGGGTTTTTTTACTACCAGCACTATGTTGCGACTACACAAGCCATGTTAGAGCACTGCCACGGCAGCACTTTAACATTGCCAGTGAAGACGTGCCATTAGTTTCTCTGCAATAGTCTTGATGTCCTTGAGTGCTCCTTTAGCACCTCGATCATCCAGTGGCCCCACTGATTGTTTGGCAGGCTTCCTGCTTCTGATATACTTGAAACAAAAAATTTACAGTTTAGTTTTTGTCTCTTTTGCTAGTTATGCTTCACATTCTTTTTTTTTTTTTTTTGCCTACCTAATTATACTTCTACACTTGACTTGCCAGAGTTTATGGTTCTTTCTATTTTCCCCAGTAGGATTTGACTTACAATTTTTAAAAAATACCATTTTGCCTCTAACGGCCTCTTTTTCTCTGTTGTTCAGCCATATGGAAGAAAAATTCTCACATGGAAGTAAAGCTAGCATGTAGCTAGAGGGTGAAGGAAATGATCCAAGAAGGATTTGAGCACTAAAGACTAAGTAAAAGCTGAAATATATCTTCTAGGGTAGAGAAGTAGGTACAACACTGGAGAATAGGGGGGTTATTGTCAGTCACTCTTGCCCCTTGTGCTTCATATATGAGGAACCTTCAGAATCACATTAAAGTCACTGAAAAGCAGATGAGAAATCCTACAAAAGCAAAGCACAGATCCTAGGGAAAGTAAGGAACAAAGAAAATGAAGAGGACCCAAGATAGGTGTGCATACCCAAGATAGGTGTGACTGTGAAGGGAGGAGAAACACTGGAAGTGCTGGAGAGCAACTATCCTGTTAGAGATTAGATGAGCTGGGAGGGATTCCAGGAACCCTAAAATAACAGAAGTAATGGTAAAAGACACCAAAAATCCAGAAGGATAGATGCTGAGAAGTTAGAACCACGCACGGTTCCTAAGGTAGATGGTAGAGTAATTTGAGGAGAGGAGAAATCAGAAATACGTGTTTTATGCTGAATTCTCTCTTACTCGACAGAACCCTTTTACCTATTGTAAATATCAGTGTAGATAGCACCTCCAACAATAGATGGTGCTGTATCATTACTTTAGTCTTAATGTGTTGTCTGTTATGATGTGGTTGTATCTGATGGAGCAGGCAGGGGCCGGGGTGGAAGTGGTACTTAGGAAGTTTGAGTTCTGCCTCTGTGTACTGGAGTTGTTACTTGGAGCATCCCAGTAAATCCATTGATTTCTATAAACGAGTATTATACTTTATTTGTCTGTGGGAAAACATTGGCTGTGTTCACATGTTGTCTGTTATAAACCTAATGTTAAGCATTACAGGCTATTCCATACCTTTCTATTGTACAGATCGTGAATGTTAATTATGAATAACCACATTGTAATGACAGGTTTCAGAGTAGCAGCCGTGTTAGTCTGTATTCGCAAAAAGAAAAGGAGGACTTGTGGCACCTTAGAGACTAACCAATTTATTTGAGCATAAGCTGAAGTGAGCTGTAGCTCTAAGGTGCCACAAGTCCTCCTTTTCTTTTTGCACATTGTAATGGAAAGTTAGTATGGGGGGCAGGTTTCCAAACACACTGGTGGAGTATATCGTATTATAACTCTCAAGAGGGAAAAGTTTGCATGTGCTTGTCTAAATACTACATTAAGCAGATTTTCATATATGATAACCTGAGTGTGATTAACAGCAGATTAAGTGTTTATTTCATAAAATTAATACTCAAAGGTATTAATATTAGAATTGGCCAGTTAAGAGGGAGCAGGGTTTTCTGGGACCCCTGCTGGCAAAAGTGAAGAATGCCAAGTTATGCAAAGCCAATTGATTTAACAGTGCGGGAAGCTCATCCCTGTTGTTACTTGTATTAACCTAAAAAGGATTCACAGATTAATTAGAAATAAAGACCAGCAAATGAATTGGTGGTTCCCAAGGGAAGCACTAGTATGTAGTATTCTTGTTATATAATTTGTTCTAAACTCTTAACATGTAGCAAGTGGTTACACATACCTGAATGTAATCCTAATTGCTTCTTTCATTCTTAGTTTAAAGTTTTTGTACAAATTGCTAATCATATTCCAAGCCTGCAACTGTCTACCAAAGACCCAAAGAGATAAAAGCAGAATAATTTTGAGCAGTCTAATTTGAGAGGAGGTTATACTACCATATTATTAAGATGAAACAACATTTTGCCTAAAATCAAGAATAAAACTGCTCTTCTTTGACTGAAGTCACATAGAAGTACTCTGTTCTGCAGGTACTCATTCTCTCCTACGGGTTAAGCTTTAGTAAAAAGTGAAGTGGTACCTGATTAAAAGGTGGGATATGTTAACTTAAATATCTTCTAAAGGGAAAATCAGAATCCAAGCCTGTATCTTTTGATGGCTGGTTACTCACTGAACAGGCTTGGAGTGACATACAGGAAATCTGGTTTGGTCCAGAGGATTACCTGGCACCTGAAAAGGGTGTAATAAATAGGCAGCCAGCTGTTATATGATACATTTAGTTGCAGCATGGAAGGTGCCAAGGATCAAAGAGAGATCAGCTTTCCATCCTCATTCCTTTATGTGAGCTTTTGAAAGCTTTCCTCCCGGTGTGTGCACGGCTTCTTTGTATGACTCTACCTGTAAGTAGCATCCTTAAAACCCTATCACACTCCCTGTTTAAAAAAAGTGTTAAACATAAAAGTAAAACCTTGGAATACATATTGATAAGTTTAAAAAGCACAAAAGTGCCTTGCAGGGAGTGTTAAAAAAAAAGAGAGAGAAAAGAAAACTTTAGATCTTTCTTTCATCCAAGCTCCCAGTGGAATGACTGAGAAACCTTTCTCAGTCATATCAGTGCAAATATGTGATTGTTGTATTTGAATATTCAGCAAAACCAGTTATTATATTTTCTTGGTAGCAACAAGAATTGGGCATATTTTACTGCTTGTGAGAAGTACTGCTACTGCAACACAGTAACAGCGGGAAAATTTGACGTAGACATTAACCACTAAGGACCAGATCTAGCCAGCCTTGCATCGAGTGGTATTCTGAATAGTCTCACTGACTGCAGAAGGACTATTTATGAAAGAAGGTTCTACCCAGCATGAGTAAGGCTGGCAGAATCTGGCTTGATATTTTCAAATTGGTGCACTATAGGGACAGTCAGATCAACTCAGATAAAATAAGACACAAGCATTTGCCATAACTGAACCTCAAGGGGTGTTAAAGTTCAGTTCCCGTTTGTGATGATCACTTTTCAGCTTTGTGCAACTCTGTGGTTTCTAGTTCTAGTTGGGACTGGAACAAATATTGTTCATATACCACGAGGGGAGATTAAAATAAGTTTATCATATGGAAAGGACATATGGATCCTTTTGTCCTTGGATTACAATAAAGGAGAGCAATGGGCAGTGCAGTTCCTGCTCCTCTGCTAAAAAAAGAGTACTTCCTTCTTTTCACTGGTTTGAATGAGCAGAATTCCTCCCACAACTCCGTTCTCCCTCTCCTTGACTGGTGCAGTGAGCTCTCCCTCCCGTTTCAATCTGCTTAACCACTGTTTTTGTCTGGTCTGAATGCAGCCTATTTGCCTTTCAGTGCTCTTTAGTTGCTTATGTGTGAGGAATTGGTGGTTTTAATTAGAAATAGGCCTGACCCAAAAATGTTTAGTGAGATCATATATGCAGATGTTGTTTCTGTTCTTTCTGTGAACTTTGCATTTTTACACATGTACATTTTGGAGCAGATGAAATACTATAGTGTACGTCACTAAGATGTGTGGAGTCTTAATTAACAGAATACTTGCACAGTGAGGGCTCAACTCTGCCCCAGGTAAGTGAATGGCAGCCAGATTGGGCCTTTTGCAGTTTTACTCCAAATATTTAGCCATTGGAAAAGCCACTAAGAAGCTGGGGAAGCAACTTTAAGAGAGTTAATCAAATTCCTAACTTCAAATAACATGGTATGCCTCAAAATATCCCTCTGGGTGACCTTTGGCAAGTCACTTTCCTATCTGTAAAATAGGGATAATAATGCTGACCTCATTGCTAAAGCACTTTGAAATCTAAAGATGAAAAGGGCTATATAAGAACTACATATTATTAATTAATATTATTACTATTATGTATTTATTATTGCTTCCCAGGCATGTTATAAATGAATATCTGCATTTCTACCAGCTGCCTCTAAATAAGGAACCAAATCCTTAACTGGTGTAAATCAGCATACTCAATTGACTTCACTGGATCTGTGCTAATTTATATCAGCTCAAGAGGTGGATAGACACCTAACAGTACCTGCACATCTACTTTCTTGTGTGAAAACTGGGCATTATTCTGCATCAATTGCCCCTTCTCATCCAGACTGGCTAGCAGAAGAATTCCCAATCCATTGAATAAATTCCGCTTTCTATCAAGTTGAATCCATATTACTTCCCATAAATTTGTGTCCTGACCAGCCCTGCAATCTTTCTACATGCCATAAATTTTCCATGGAAAATTTGAGCTAATCACACATTCAGTGTTGAAAACAGATTGCCTAATCATTTCATTCCTATCAATAAAAAAAAATTGTCATGCAAGAAATGGATCATCTTTGCTTCATTCTTCCTGTTTTCTTCAATTATCTTAATTTTTGTGTCAGCTGGACAAGCTTAAAGCTGAGGTAGTAATTTAAAAATAAATGAGACTTGAATATTAGCTGCAGTAATTTTTTTGAAGCACACTGTGGGATGTTAATCTTTTTTTATTATTCCTAGTTCCTTTCACTTTACATATGGGGCAATACTTAGGCCACTGTTTTGAAGCAAATCCTTCAGCGCGATTATTTCCTCATTGAAATACTTTCTACTGTGCCTATTTGTTTGATGTGTTTTCCTTGCACCTTATATTTCTGATGGCTTTTGGGCAAAATAATCATTATGTCTCCCATACTATTTCTTTTAATCTCCTGAAGATTAAGTATGTTTATTTAAAACCCGTTTTGATAGTGTCTGCACAAACTCAGCTATTTTATCAAATTGGAAATAATGAATCAGGGAGATGCAATTTTGATAATGCCATTTACCCAGCTCCTGTGAGGCTAGCTAGCAAAATAACTAGAGATATGTAAGTATCTGACATACATTCAGTGAGAATAGGGGAAATATTGTAAGTGTATGTAGGTTATGAAGCTCCTAGAAAGATACAGTCAGCCAAAGAACAGTTCAATTAATGACTCACATTCTTCAGGGACTGAATGACTCAGGGGACTGGTAATTGGATATGGACTAAAGTCTTTCATCTCTAGGTCACCAGTTCAAACCCAATATAGTGACAAAATTTTTCTACTATCTAAAAGTTCTTTGGCAACCTTTTTAAAATGGCACTATTGGACATGTACCTAAATCACACTCGCTGATCAACAGAGAAACCAATAGAGCTGATTAAAAATTTTTCATGAAAACTTGGTCCAGTGAGGAATGGCTTTTTGATGAAACAGAATATTTTGTCCCAAAAACACTCGTTTTCTCAAAAAAATCAGGTTTTGTTGAAAAACAGAAAACTATCAGTTATTAACAAAAATGAATATTTTTGTTTTTGTTGAAAATTTTCACAGGAAATTTTTTCCCCAGCCAGCTCTAGAAACCAGTGACTGTGTTGGGAAACTAAATTACCCTTGTACTCATAGTGGTGCTCCATGCAAGTCAGGCTTAAAAGCTTTATTGGTGTGATGATGTATTTTGCCCCTCCATGGTACATACTTTGCAGTTTGTGTTTTGTAACTAAAGTGGAAGACATAGGGGTGCCTCAAAATGAGCAGTGCTGACTGGAATGGGAACACGATCATGGAGTACTTCAAGTCAGAGACCCACTCCACCAACAGATCTCCTACCCTAGCCAATGGAAACCATCTGCCCTCATGGAGCTGCAAGGGCCACACTTGTAATCTATACCTTCCTGTTCCAGCTTTAGTGAATCTGACCACACTCTTTTCTCTAATTCCCAGCCTCTTATATTCTTCCCTTGCCTCTTTCTTTTTTCATGCCTCCTTTTCTTCTCTCATTCACTATCCTGGCAGTTCAGTACACTACTCTCAAAAGTTACCAGCAGATACAAACATGGGTGGATTTATTTAACAATCAAGTGAAAGTTAAGGGATGAGAGTCCAAGGCCTCAACTGATGTAAATCAGTGTAGTTTCATCCAGTAGAGCTGTGCCAATTAACAGCATCCAAGGATCACCTGAGGTGTTGAAATAAATGAATATAGAATACCTGGGTCCTGATCATTACATTCAACATATATGTCATACATCATTACAATTATAATGTTTTGTCCCCACAAGATTGTAGCATCATTTCTTTAACTCCAAAAAGTAATGCAAGAACAGGAAGAAAATGTCCTTCAGAAGATCCCTTAAGAAAATATAGTTCAGTGGTTTGTGAGTAACAAAACTTAAGGATTCCTCAATACTTATGTGAAGGAACTGCTGAGGCTGATGACAGCACCAGCAGATCCAGCACCTGAGGGGGTGAAGCCACTAGGGGGTTGGTCAAGCTGACAGGTGAGATGTAGAACTGGAGGAGGCAGATCTGGGAATGGGGGAGGGCTGTCTCAGGGAATAGGGAATTGGAGGGTCAGACAGAAGGTCTGGTTACGCTTGCCTGGAGAGCTGGGCTAACTGAAGAAAGGTTAGTAGAGCCCTGAGGAAGTAACCTGAGGGACTCAAGGGAGATCAGCTTGGTGTCCCTGGCCCCAGCAGCTCCCCACCTAGGTGGTTTGTGGTAGGCTCTGGATAGGAGAGATTTCTCAGAGAAAGTGAAGGACTCCCAAAGCCACCCCAGTGACCAAGCAGCAAGGGCTGGTGCTGGGAGGTGACACTAGACACAAGTAGGTCACGGCACAATGGGTTTGTATATTTGTAAAGAAGTAAGAAGCTCCAGACAGACTGACATAGCCAGGGTAAGATGAGCAGTTTCTGGGTATAGAACTATTTCTTTAATGTTTCTAGTTCCATGTTAGATTATATTTTTTCTTGGTGTAATAAATAAGATCCATTATTTTCATTAAGACGAGGCCTGATATGTGCTACTAAGTTATTTAGACACCTGAGTGCTGCTTCTCGAAGTGACACTACATAGTAATTACCACAAGCTAGAGAGTATCTCTGGGTTTCCAGCTCCTGGAGAGAAGAGACTTAAAACCTTTTAAATGTAAATCTAAAAGAGGCAAGGACTGAATATTGGATGGTGGCAGCAATGGTACCAGATAAAGTCACCAGGTGGTATATATGTGTATATGTTCACCGGAGGGGGAGCAGATTGTCCTGTATTAGACCTTTGTAGGATTTGCTGGTTGAGTTATGTTGGTGTCTTTTCTTTTCTTTTTTACTTTTTGGTGGGATAGCACTGTTGGAAAGAGATCTCCCCTCCGGAAACAATAATTTCACCACAGATGCTTGGTGGAACATAGCACTGTCAGGGTGAGGGCGAGGGATTACATCAGGAGGGAAAGGTCTGACAGAAAGAAAAACGAGAAAGCACATTTTCTGTCAGGAGGAGTTAGCTCATGCCTACTCTGAGGTGATGTTAACAGAGGAACTCGGTGGGTGGATCAAACGAATTCCCTAGAAGAGCCTGAAGAGAGCAAGGTCTGTTGACTTGACTTGGCCAGTAGCAGTTGGGAAATTAAATACAGCAGTGAAAGGGACGGTTGACTTGACCTACCCGAGATAGTGCCAGTTGGGAAGTTTGAAAATTCAAAATGGAGTGGCCAGTGAGTGAGACCAGGTTGCTAGGCAACCAAGAGGGGTGGTTCGATCCCTGTGACCAGTGAAACTTTCCAGTTTGTTGGGCAGAAAAAGGGTGGAAGAGACCACTTGGCCAAGAGTCAGAGGGGGAGCTGGAACGTACCAACTTACCAGCCTGTCCGCAGGAGAAACTGGCCACACTGCAGTGCTAGGCACAGGGAACAGGCAGGACTGACTCATAGCAGCCTTTAACCTATTATCAAAAGAACTGAAATAAAATCTAAAAGAACTTGGAAAGAAGTTTTTTTATTTTTATTTTGAAGTTTATTTGCAGGGCAGTGAGAGATTGCAAAATGCCAGTGAAGTACACCAACTTTAATATGGAACAACTCAAGGACTCATGTTCTCATAGAGGTACAGTTTATGGGGATCATGACAGGAAGTCACTCATCAAGGCTCTGAAGAGTTACAACCAGGAAGTCCAAGAAAGCCAGATTACTGAAGTTATAGGAAATGAGGACCAGACAATGGTGGCAGGACGTGAGGACAGCAGGGGCATGGGAGCTAGAGCGACTGCAGATCAAGGCAAGGTGAGAAGGATGTCAGCATGAAGCAGAGGAGAGAGAGAGAAAGAACATCAACATGAACTGGCAATGGCCCAGTTACAGTTCCAGGCAAGGGGATATGAGTGGGGTGAAAGTGGATCCAAATTGCTTCTCAGATATATGAAAGAGGAAATTATTGATGCCTTTCTAATTGCATTTAAAAAAATTGCAGACAATATTAATTGTATGAGGACATGTGGGCTCTCCAGTTAACTCCACTTCTATCAGGTAAAGCTTTAGACATTTGGGACTGAAAGGATTACAAACAACTGAAGTTGGCATTGTTAAGAAGGTATGAGCTGATGATGGAAGCATACTGCTTGAAGTTCTGTAAAAAAACCCAAACCAGAGGATAATTATGAGCCACACATAGTAGGGGAAATAAGGGAGGTGGTCCTTCTAGACCAATTCCTAAGAGTTTGCCCAGAGGGCCTAAAGGTGTCGTTGGAGGATTGCACCAGTAGAAGGACAGCTGAGCTGGCTGATCAGTACATGAGTAACAGGGGGGTTCAAAGCATAAAATTGTGGGAGGAGGGTTCTCTTAAATCACTCACTAGTACAGAAATGAATATTGCCCTTCATACCAATTCAACGTTTTGGGAGGGGAAGAGGGAATTCTGGGAATTGTTAAATAATAGAAGTTCCTCATAGATTTGGAATGTTAGAACTAGTCCCTGCAGGTAAAACTGTTTAAGTGGAAAGATACATTCAGTGTACCACCTGGGATACCAGAACCGTGTGTAGTAGTTTGCTGTAAACTAGAGCCCAGAGGCTACCAGAATGGGCTCTCTTGAAGCATAGTTTAGATGACAAACCCTGTGAGATTGAAATATTTCTAAAGGGTTTTATAAACATAGTGTTTATACCTGATTCCAAGAGTTTCAATTTTTATGTTGTATTTTTGGCAATCTGTGCAATAACTATAAAGAGTGAAAAACTCAGCTCCTGCCATTGGCTGTAATATCTTCCTCATTAATCCAGAGTTTTCTTCAATAGCTTTTTTCCCTATTTAGCTGGAATATATAAAGTACCATTTTATAGCAGGAACTATAAAACGAAGCTGTTTTAATGAGATGTACATTGGGCACCATCTTTTTTGCAATAACTTTTAAAGCTAGAGATTGGTTGCATCAAGCAAAGCGTAAAGATATGTTGAGAATGCATGGGTTCAAAAGAGGCTTTGCCTTCAGAAAGAGCAACACTTCTTAGTGGCCAAAACAAAACTGGGAAAGAGAAACTTTCAATGCTTTGGACACATGATTTGGCATCTAGTGAAAGCTGATGAGTTAGTAGAGAAAATGTCATGCAGATCCTCTTATGACAGCTGTTCAAACAATTCCATTTGCACCAGGCACTTCATTGTTTCACAGAAAATAACCTCACCAGGGCTACCTGGATTTGTTGGTCTCAGAAGGAGGAGGTTTTCTTTTCAGCAATGGAGAATATTTTCTCCAGAAGGAAGAAAAGTCATTTATACCCAGAAAAGCACACAGTCAGGAGATATATATTAGAATTTATGCACATACCCAGCTCATATTTTAGATGCAAAATGAGTCAGCTATTTTGTGAATGGAAAAAGTGGCTTGGATTCATATGTGTGAAAATGTGGGCCTTTAAACACTGAAAATTGCAATAAACTAGAAGCGTCTCATTGGAACCCTGGAAGCCCCATCCCTTTTCATTTGACTTTGGTAATTAGAAGCTCCAGGGGTAAAATCCTGGCCTACTGAAGTTAATGGCAAAACTTCAGTTAATGTTATGGTTTTATTTAATGGTGCATATGTGCCAAACTTGGGTGCATTTTGTACAGAGACAAATTTTAAAAATATAGCAAATTGTGGGGCCATAAGCACAATTATTGGCCACAGAACCGACACATAAACATACCCCTCTTCTGACTGGGTAGCAAATTGTCTGCAGGGAGCCAAGGCTTTGCTCAAGTCTTTGTTTAAGTGTTCTGTGTGAGCATGAACGCTATCTAAGGGTATGTCTACACTGCACAGCCACAGCAGTGTATAGAGTACAATATAGCACAGACCCCCTAGCACAGGTATAAATAGCAGTGAAGATAGAGGGGCACTGCTTAGGCAAGACATGCCAGAACCTTAGGGCATGTACTCTACAAGGCTCTGTACATGCCCAAGCAATTCTTCCCATGTCTACACTGATGTTTTTAGGGGTGTTGTAACCCACAGCTGGAGCCTTTCCCCGTCACAGGGAAAACGCTCCAGCTGCAGCGAAAGGCTACTGCAAGTCCCTGTGCCAGAGAAAAGTTCCAATGCGGGGGGGCGGGGGCGGGCAGGGACAGCAGCAAAAGGCTCTGGCAGCTCCCCACTGCTGGAGCCTTTCCCCATTGCCTTCCTTCTGCCAGAGCCTTTCACAACCACATGGATTCAGCCTGCTTTTCATTGCAGTGTATAATTACACATACCCACCATGCCACCACCAGTGTAGAAAAGGCCTAAGAATGCCATAATTCTACTCCAAGAAAGGTGCATCCCAGGAATTGCCTCTGAGTGGAAAATGAAGCTCTCCATTTTGTGACTGAGTTCTCTGAAGTTTCAGCTAGGGCTGGTTGAAACATGGAAAAACAATTTTGTGGAAAAATTGAGATTTTGAAATGTGTTTCCATTTTGCAGGGTTCAGAAAGGAACAGTTTTTTGTTTCTTCCAATTTTTTGTGATTTTTTTTTAAATTTTGAATATTTTCCCCCCATTATTTTACTCTCCCCCTTTTTGCCATGGAGCGCTATACAGTGAGCAATGTCCAATGAGATTTCCCCCCTACTATTTCCTTATTCCACTTCTCAAAACATCCTGAAGTTTGGAAAATTACATTTGCCCACTAAAATGTCATTTTTGATGCAACCCCACTTTTGGTGGGGAAAAAAATTTCAACCAGCTCAAGTAGCTCAGCCAATTTCAGCCAACAAGGTAAACAAATCCTCTCTCTCCTCAAATATACTAGAATTCTCAATCACTGTTGATTTGATAACCTGATCTGGATTACCACTCACAGTGAGCAGCAATCAAGTGCTGCTGATGGAGTGTCAGACCAACTAGTCCCTAAGGCCTTTGTCTACACTACAAAACAGAATGGTTGCATCTGAGTCAGTGCTGGGTGGAGTTCAGCTGTAAGAGTAAATTTAAATTAATTAAAATTAAAAGGTACTGTCTCAAAAGTGAAATGCCCGTGAGCTGCATGGAAACTTTTTAAAAGCACCATAATACAGGCTCAAATTAAATGTATATTTCAAATTAAAAAAATATATAAGAGGACCAAAAAAGTACCACCGTGGCTAAACGACAAAGTTAAAGAAGCAGTTAGAGGCAAAAAGACATCTTTTAAAAATTGGAAGTTAAATCCTAGTAAAGGAAATAAAAAGGAACTTATACTCTGGCAAGTCAAGTGTAAAAGTATATTTAGGCAGGCAAAAAAGAATTTGAAGAGTAACTGGCAAAAGACTCAAAAACTAACAGCACAGACATTTATAAGTACATAGAAGCAAGAAGCCTACTAAACAATCAGAGGGGGCACTGGATGACTGAGGTTCTAAAGGAGCACTCAAGGAAGATAAGGCCATCGCAGAAAATCAAAATGAATTCTTTGAATCAGTCTTCACTGCAGAGCACCTGATGGAGATTCACACATCTGAGCCATTCTTTGTAGGTGACAAATCTGAGGAACTGTCTCCAGATGGAGGTGTCATGAAATGAGGTTTTAGAACAAACTGGTAAACAGCAATAAAGCACCAGGACCAGATTGTATTCACTCAAGAGTTCTGAAGGAACTCAAATGTGAAATTGCTGAACTACTAACTGGGGTATGTAACCTAGCATTTAAACCAGCTTCTGAACCATATGAATGGAGAATAGCTAATGTGACAACAATTTTTTTAAAGGCTCCAGAGACAATCCCAGCACTTACAGGCCAGTGAACCTAACTTCAGTACCAGGCAATTGGGTGAAACTATAGTAATGAACAGAATTATCAGACATATAGATGAACATAATTTGTTGAGGAAGAGTCAGCTTGTTTTTTGTAAAGGGAAATCATGCCTCACCAATCTATTAGAATTCTCGGGGGGGGGGAGGGAGGGGTCAACAAAAACATGGGGACAAGGGTGATCCAGTGGATATAGTGTACTTAGACTTTCAGAAAGCCTTTGATGAGGTCCCTTACCAAAAGCTCTTAGGTAAAGGAAGCAGCCCTGGGATAAGAGAGAAGGTCCTCTCCTGAATCAATAACTGGTTAAAAGATAGCAAACAAAGGGTAGGAATAACTGGTCAGTTTTCAGAATGGAGAGAGGTGTCCCCCAGGGGTCTGTACTGGAACCTGTGCTGTTCAACATATTCATAAATGGTCTGGAAACAGGCGTAAACAGTGAGGTGGAAAAATTTGCAGATTATACAAAATTACTCAAGAAAGTTAAATCCAAAGCAGAGTGCGAAGAGTTACAAAAGGATCTCACTAAACTAGGTGACTGGGCAACAAAATGGCAGATGAAATTCAATGTTGATAAATGCAAAGTAATGCTCAGTGGAAAACATAATCCCAACTACGCATATAAAATAATGTGGTCTAAATTAGCTGTTACCACTCAAGAAAAGATCTTGGAGTCATTGTGGATAGTTCTCTGAAAACATCTGTTCACTGTGCCGTAGCAGTCAAAAAGCAAACAGAAATGTTAGGAACCATTAAGAAAAGTATAAATAGTTAGACCGAAAATATCATAATGTCTCTATATAAATCCATGGTATGCCCACATCTTGAATACTGAGTGCAGATCTGGTTGCCGCATCTGAAAAAAGGTAAATAGAATTGGAAAAGGTACAGAGAAGGGCAACAAAACTGATCAGGGGTATGGAACAGCTTCCATTTGTGGAGAGGTTAAAAAGGCTGGGACTTTTCAGACTGGAAAAGAGACGACTAAAAGGGGATATGATAGAGGTCTATAAAATCCTGTGAAGAAAGTGAATAAAGAAATATTATTTACTCCTTCATTTTAACATAGCCAGCCTGGGTAGATGTGGTGCTTTGTGTCTTTGAAAGTAGTCAGTGCAAAGGTAGGCTAGGAAATGTAGTTCTGACTCATATAACCTGTTTCATAATGAGTTTAATAGGTTTGTTTTACTGACCAGGTAATTTCACAAATACTAGTACTAAACTGCAGGTGGGGGGGGGGTGGACAACAACCCAAAGGTCAATACCTGAAGCTGGATTTTGTGATTTAGTCAGAAGGAAGCTTTTAAGTAAAATCAAAACATTTCCATCATTATGTTTCTATTTAGGCTGGCAATATGTTATTACTATGTTTATTCAGGTAAGTGGGCTTCATAATGGTTTCATTTTAGAATGTGGTTAATTTACCAATAGAAAGGAGATCCTGAATGGTTCCTTACCTATTTTTGGCAATTTGAACATTTCTCTGCAATTTTAATCAGAGAGAAAATATTAGCTATTTAAATTTATTCATAAAGTAGATAAAGTTCTTGTGTCCTTAGCCTCTGTTTGCCAGAAGCTGGGAATGGGCAACAGCGGATGGATCACTTGATGATTACCTGTTTTGTTCATTCCCTTGGGGCACCTGGCATTGGCCACTGTCGGAAGACAGGATACTGAGCTAGATGGACCTTTGGTCTGACCAAGTATGGCCATTCTTATGTTCTTCATATAATACAAGAACTAGAGGTCTCCCAATGAAATAAATTGGCAGCAGATTTAAAATACATAAAAGGGCATACTACTTCACTCAACACACAGTCACCTATGAGGATGTTGTGAAGGCCAAAATTGTGACAAGTCTCAAAAAAGGAGTAGATAAGTTCACGGAGAATAGGTCCATCAATGGCTATTAGCTAGGATGGTCAGGGATGCAACATCCATGCTCTGAGTATTCCTGGCCTCTGACGGAATCTGGGGTGGACAACAGGGGATGGGTCACTTGATGGGTCACTCGATCATTGCCTGTTCTGTTCATTCCCTCTGAAGCAACCGGTATTGGTCACTGTTGGAAGACAGGCTACTGGGGCTAGATGGCCCATTGGTCTGGCCCAGTATGGCCATTCTTATGATGAGGGTAATGGGTGTATTGTACAATTTAAACTAACTCATGTTAACTGAATATAACTGCATGCTCTTGCCTGCCGGTAAGATGAATTGTGTCAATAGCTAGTTCAGCTGTAATCCTTATTAGCGACAATTGTCAGCATGATTCTCCTTTGTAGTGTGGACAAAAATTACATTCCTTCTGAGCTGAATCCCTACTCTTGCCTCTTTACAAGGAAGGGTTCCCCTTGCTCCTGCCCTTTTGACAGCATCAAAGGTTCCTCAGCCAAATCAGCATAAAGTAACAGATTTTATGTGACAACCATCCTATGGTGAAAGCCAAAGCAAAGAGCTTCTTGACTTATTGGTGCTGTCATCTTTTATAAAGAAAGCGCTGAATTGTTTCAGAGACAAGATGATGAGGAAGTGCATCTAAAACAGAGGAAGCAGCTCAGTGAAAAGGCCTGTCTGTGGTTTTGTCTACATTCCAGGAAGGTCTGGCTTCTGTGTTAGCCCCTAAAGCAAAGGACTTTTTCTGTGGGCGCAGACATCAAAAAAGGAACATTTGATAGTGCTTTGATAGCTAGAGGCAGTGCCCCTGCCTGATGACTAGTAAATTGCCATTCTTGCTAATTTACATAGTAGCTCACACCCTGGAAGCAAAGCAGTTAGGTTTGCCTGATGCATCTCAATCCATTTCGTGTAAAAGCTTCCACCGATGAAATTGCTGCCACAGTTTTCAAGATGGAGTACTTCACAGTCTGGGATGTGCGTAAGGCTCATGGATTCTGACATGTAGGAAAAAACAGCCAAATGGCTCCACTCTGAGGCGTTGAATTATTGATTCCTGGAAACTGAACCTGCTGGAGGTTGCAGTTGAGCTGGTGAAAGATAAATCTCTTGATCTCCCTTGACCTAACGCAAAGGGTCACCACCTTCTCAGGCTGTGTGGGTCACTATGTTGCGTTCCTGAGAAAGTCTGTGTTTCCATCATGGCAAATTGTGACTCTCCTGCTCTTTGGTACATATATGTTCTATGAAGCATAATAGGACTTTTGCCAAATGTAGCAATTTACTTTTGTGAATACAGTAAGTGAATGACTAACACTGGGCATGGATAGAACTCAGAAGAGTTTGGGATTTCACAAAAATCCCCTTTTCACACTCCAGAGATTGAGAAGCATTCTATAAATGTATTGGGAAATGTTGTTTTTTCCCCACCGGGAACTTACTCCAGGCCAAATCCTCCCCAGCCCTAGCTTGAGTAATTAGGTTTGGTGGGGATATGAAGCAAGCAAGCACCCCTCCATGCACAGAGTGGTAACAGCCTGCTCCACCCCCATTGGAGAAGGAGCCAACGGCCAGTATCCACACCCTTGGCTTGCTCTGAAAATCCTGCTATGTGAGAAAATGAAGAGAGTTTCAGTATCAGACAAACTATGAACCCCCTTGTGGAGACTCCTCATCTCCAGCCCCACTTCTAGGGAAGGTCCTGATTGCACTGTAGGCAGGGCCCCAACTGCTATAGTGGAGGGAATAGAATTTGCCATGGCAAGTCTTGCCTGATGATCACTTTGGTGTTTCCACTCTTCCTGCCCCCATTACCTACCACCATTCAGAAAAAGTTTTCAGGAGCTGAGATTAGTCACTACTGAAGACAAAAATACCTAAGCTGAAAGTGGCAAGAGCCACAAAGCCAGAAAATAAGTACCCCGTGCTTTCATATAGCTAACCTAATAATGTGAACAAAAGCATTAAACATTACAAAAATGCTGCCAACGTGAATTATAACACAGCAAATATGCTAATATTTAGTGCATTCACTAGTAGTGCCGGTCAAAAAGTTTTCTACAGAACAACGTTCTATTCAATAATGCACTTTCGTCACAATCAAAATATTTCATGGTAACAAGTCAATTTGGAGAAAATTTTTGATGTAGTGCTGAAACTTTAATTTTTGATAGTGTGGAAATGTTGCATTTTGACTTTTATACTATATTTAATTATGATATGGAATTTGTGTATATTATATGTACAACTATATTTAATATTTTAATGTAATATACAAGTTGAGATTAAATTAATCAAAACAAAACTTTCTGATACTATCAAAACAAAATGTTTCAAAAAGCTTACTAAAGTCAAGACATACCACATCTACCACTTCCCCCCTATCAGCAAAGCTTGTTACCCTGTCAAAGAAAGCTATTAGGTTGGTTTGACATGATTTGTTCTTGACAAATCTATGTTGACTGTTACTTACCATCTTATTATCTTGTAGGTATTTGCAAAATGATTGCTTGATTATTTGCTCCATTAACTTTCCAGGTACTGAAGTTAAGTTGACTGGTCTGTCATTCCCCTTTTTATAGATTGGCACTATATTTGCTGTCTTCAAATCCTCTGGAATCTCTCCCGTCTTCCATGACTTTTTAAAGATCATCGCTAATGGCTCAGATATCTCTTCAGACAGTTTCTTGCATATTCTAGGATATATTTCATCAGGCCCTGCTGACTTGAAGACATCTAAATTGTCTAAGTAATTTTTAACTTGTTCTTTCCCTATTTTAGTCTCAGATCCAACTTTGTTTTCACCAATGTTCACTATGTTAGACATCTAATTGCTTTTTGGTGAAAACTGAAACAAAAAGGGCATTTAGCACTTCTGCCATTTCCACATTTTCAGTTATTGTCTTTCCTCCCTCATTGAGTAATGGGCCTACCCTGTCCTTGGTCTTCCTTTGGCTTCTAATGTATTTGTAGATTGTTTTCTTCTTAACCTTTATATCTCTAGCTAGAGAGCTCAGATGCAGACAAATCCCAAGTATTCAGAAGCTATTTGTCGTATTTTTGTGTATTACTTGACTGACTGTAGTTTTCATTATACACCAGTGAGAATGTTTTCTGTTGCTCTTGTCAAAAGCTTTCCTGCTAAAGATCCAGACTTGTGGAGGTCCAGTGGAAAAAAACCAAGCAAATATAACCTCCCAGATTTTGCTTGACAAATATTATTGTGCAATAATGATTTAGGGCCAGACCATGCTCTTCCATTGGGAAACATGTGTGGGAGGTCAGGAGGGAGGAAAACTCCACAAGATTTCCCATATGGAGTTTCCTCCTATTCTTCCATTGGAATGTGAGTATCTTGCCACCCCAGAAGAAACAGATTCTGGCCCCAATTTTTGTAGATCCCCCAATCTCCTAAAGTCAGAAGGTCATCTACAAAGATGCCTTGAATCTGCACAATTGTGGGACCCTCTGTGATTTAATACACTTCATCAGTGCAGCCCCCAAGACCCGGTTCAATGAAGGAGGCTCTACATGCCTGGAGTGCATTAATTCTATGACTGCAGGTTACCGAGACAATGCAGCTAACTCTTGCTCCCACTACCCTTCTAACCCCGGATGTTAGAAGATCACTATAGCTCTGACTAAATACATTGTTGCTGCTGCTGCTATGCTTACATTGTCAATGTTAGGCAGTGGTATAGCCCAAAGCATGCTGGATCTAAAGGGTGAAATGATACTAGTCCTACAGTAGAGTCATAGGGAAGATGTTAGACTAGTCCTTAATCCTTAAAGTGTAGTATAAACCATAGCATTCATACATTCAGCATGAAATACTCTGTACAATATTGTACAGTGCAATCATTAATAATAGCATTCCAAAGTACCATTTCCTGAGTTAACAAAAATATTATTGCTGACTTTTAATATCACATGTTATGGATATTGACATGTGGAATGATTAATAACACAACTTTACTGCTTTTATTTTTTACTTCAATTTCAGTTCATATTTTTGTCAGGCCTATTAATATTATTTGCGTGTAGGCAATCTGATTATATCGACATAGATTAGCTCACTCAGAGAAAGAGAAATAATCATGCTATGCACTAAAAATCAATGCCTGACAGCACCACAACAACTGAGCCCCTGATACAGTGAATGTTATACAGTCAGTGATCTGTGTTGTGAGCTGCATGACTCCACATCACCTAGGAACTCCCTGGCACAGAAGTAGGCATGGGGCAGGGCATGCTTCCTTCTACAGCTGGCCAGGGTGGGTGGCTGGAGCAGATGGGGGACATGAGGCTATGGCCTTCCTCACCACCTTTAGGGTTGGCTAGCTTGGGCATTTCTTGCACTCAGGTGGAATTCAAGGACTGGGGCTTTGCCTGGCACCTGGACAAGAGCACTTGTGTGTCGTTCTGGTTTGTATTTCACTGTGGGAGAAGCATACATTTCTGGTTTAAATGATCTGAAAGAAAAGTAAAGCTAGGGAAACATTTCTTTGTGGTCTGTCTGTTTACTCTCTTTAGCTATTTATAGTAGTGTGACGGTATAAGGGATACCATTCCTCTGGGGCCAGAAGCCTGCAACTAGCTGGCTGGCTCACCGATTAGCCCTACCTGCTGCATCTGAGAAAGAGCTGGAACTTAATTAGCTGACCCTCATATAATAGGGCAGCAGAAAATGGAGGATGGCAATATCTCCCAGAAAACTGAGGGATTGGAGCTGTGCTCCCAATGGACTGCTATTGGAGCTACTACAGAGAAGAATTGCTCCAGAAGCCAAAGGACCTCTATGTGGAGACCTTTATTGCTGACTCTCTGAGGTAAGAGCCAGGAAATTTAGGGTTACTGAAGTCACTGGCATGAGAGACAGACTTGGGCGAAGAGACTGCTTGACCTGCACAAACTTTTAAGGAAGAGGCTACAAGGTTTTTGATTAGTTTATTCATAAGGCTTAAAATAAAACAACAACCCCTGCTACAAGCTGCTTCTATGGATTCCCATGGAGTGAGCTGACTCAGCATGAGCAAAGACTGGTCTGAAAGGAGGGGGGTCCTATAAGATAGGCCCCAACTCTTTTACAAGGAGGCCTATTTCCATAGTATCTGAATGCTAACAAAACTTACATAAGCAGACAGTACCCTTCAGCCCCTCTGTATCTGTCTTTCAGGTGGGTATGCTTGGATGGGTTTTTTCTTCTTCCTACCTCTTCTCTTACTCCTCTTCTTTCTCCTCCTATGGGGAGGAGAAACCAAGCTATTGTTGGATTGCTGTTGAGAGAAAGATATGGCAAAGAGATGGAACTTCCACTTCCACTTTGAGGTTCTGGTTTTAAAGCAAGCAGAGGAAGTGTGCTAAATTACCAGGCCATAGCATCTCAAACCGTGAAATCCATGACATCTCATGAACTATTGGTAGGCAAGGCTAAACCGGAGAGGTGAGGCCACCAAAGAAAACCCTGAAGACAGTGGTGTTGGCCGTTCAGTGAGACAGTATTGAATCAATGCCCCACTATGGTGTTAAGGGGGCTCAGTCTTTTGGATGCCATTGAAAACCAGGGTCCTAACCACATACATTTCTTAAAGATCCCATGACACTTTTTTTGTAAAAGTAGGATTGTTAAACACTGGGGTTATGGCCCAATAACTACTTGGAAGATTGTATTCTGCCTACTGAGAACTTTTGTTTTCAGTTGGATAAGGTAATCTGCACTTCCTGACCCAACCTATAAAGTAATGTATTTGTGTTATGTTAAACAGTTACTATGTCACATATACCTCTAGGATGAGTCTCAGTGATGGCTGAAATGATTCCTATATATGTAACTTGCATTGCAATCAATTTGCAATATATTTCCCTACCTTACAGGAGTTTTATGCGGCATAATTAATTCTAGTTTGTAAAATACTTTAAGATCCTTAAAAGAAAGGTGATATAGAAGTGTAAGGTTATATTATATATTACGGTTTATGCTGCAAAGAACTTTGGGATTGAGATAAAGGGCTATATATACATAAGTCCCTAGTTCGTGTGATGACATCTTCTGGGGCCCTGTACATTGTTTAGCCATGATGCAGTGGAATATCTACATTTTCTCTATAATGTATCACTTGAAGTCATAGGAGAAAGTACTTACAAAAATAAGGACTTTTTAGCCACTCAACAAAAAGCAGCTTCATCAGTTTAAGACTTTTAAAGCAAGGCACACCGGGGCCTCTCTTTTGCCCTAGTTTTTACTTCCTCTTTTCTCAATAGCTATACTTGAAGAAACACTCTCTGCTCAGTCAAGGAGGGACAAGTTTGGCTCCCTCCAAACAGCATCAATGATTTTCTGGACAGCTAAGCCTCCTGAACTGCTAGTTTTCATATTTTTTTACAGCTCTTGGGCATGGTGTGACACTTTCTCAGGGCACCCAGAACCATAAGCCACTGTTACCCTTCTGCCTGAGCAAGAGAGTGCTTTTGCTAGAGCTTAAACTGTGTGTCAGCTCCCTGCCATACCAGTTCATCTGCCTCATTAGCAAACTCCTCAAGGCTCTGCTAGTTTTAACCTTCCCTTGACAGTAACATTCGGTGAACCCCAGTTCCCAGAGCCCCTGGAAGAGCGTTCCTCTGAAGTATCCAGCACCTATCACTGGACACTCTCAGAAATTACCAAGTCTGCTATCTCCAAAGCTACAGAATAAACACCAACCAGTTGGCTCAACTGAGGGTGCACACCTCAATTTAATGTAACAGTGCAGTACTGAATTTATAGTAAAACAATAAGTGTATTAATAAAGAACAGATTTAAGTGATGCTAAGCAGAGATAATAGAAACAGAAAATCCTCATAAAAGAGAAGTTTAAACATGCTTTCTAGAGACTAAAACTTAACAGGTTCCAAGCTTTGTCTCAAGCAGTGTTGTCACCTACTGTTACATTCAGTGTCACTAACCCACGTAGTTGGGGATTCACAATTCATAGGTGCAAAGAAGTATTTCCTCAGTGACATAAGTCAAAATGGTTTTTTGCTTCTCCTTATATTTCCCAAAACTCATTGTTTTGTCCTCAAAGTCTGGATGACCTGCTGCTGTTCTTCTTTTCCTGTTGGCTTCCCATCTGACTGTTGACTTCTATGTAAATCAGTTTTCCATTGTTTTGGCTCCACAATGCTTCTCTTACATTAGAGACAGGGAAATAGCTACCTTCCCTTATGTCTGTGAGAAACCTTTCTTAGTTTGTTTGGTCACGGACTTTAAAGTATAATAGCAGTAGGTATCCATAATTCCTAATATAGTATTAATATACATCTCACAAATATATTAATCACCAGTGTGCCACTGGCTTTCATAAAACATCTTACTCAATGCACTTTTATAATGCAATATTATATACAAACAGTTGAATCAATTGCTTATTCTTTGGGTTTCAGATCCCCATTCTCTCCCTGGGTGTCTGGACCCTGATTATCACATATGGATAATAGAGCTACTCCATTCTAACAACCATTTAAGACAAACCAGTGAAGCCTTGTCTCTGCTGGAAAAGGTATCCATTGCTGACAACAGGTGCAGCTGAGTTGGTGCTGAACATGGTTTAACTAAAAGTTTTGCCAGGGACAAACTGTTTAGTAGTAGTCTTCCAATCATCTTATATAGCCTCTCTGGAAGGGGGTATAAGTGCCATCTATCACTTCTTCAGTCTTGCCAACAAGAAATGATTATCTGACGCCCACAAGAAAGGATTTGTGTGAGCAAATCACAGCACCTGTGTACAGCCCCATTGAAATCAGTGTGGATTCAATTAGGGCTTGTCTACATTACCAGCCAGATCGGTGGGCAGTGATTGATCCAGAGGGGATTGATTTATCATGTCTAATACAGACATGATAAATCAATGGCTGAGCTCTCTTCTGTTGACTCCAGTACTCCACCAGAACAAGGAGCACAAGCGGAGTCGACGGGAGAGTATCAGCTGTTGACTTACCACAGTGGAGACACCGTGGTAAGTAGATGTAAGTATGTCAACTTCTGCAATGCTATTCATGTAGCTGAAGTTGCGTATATTAGATCGAGCCAGCGCGGTAGTATAGACAAGCCCTCAGTCACAACATCATTGCCTTAGATTGTAAAACCCTAAAGTCAGGGACCATCTCACTATCTGTTTCTAGAGTGCCTCACACAATGGGGCACTTATCTGATTGGAACTTCTAGATACTATTGCAGTACAATAAATAACAATGATATAAAAGAATGCAAAACTGTTTTGAAACAAAGAGCTAAATTAATTCCTGCTGTAATTCCTCTGACTTCAGTGGATTCATACAAGACATGAATTTGGTTTCTTGAGCCTTTGTACCTTTCTCAGACTGGCACACAAGATGAGAGAACTGAAGTGCTTATGAAGTATTCTCTTGGGGCACAGTGTGCCCCCCTGGGGAAGGAATTAATCTTTCAGTATTCTTTCTCTGATTGTTCCCTGATTTGACTAATAGTGACTGCAGCATCCTAATATAATGCTGGGTTCTACAGAGAACACACAAACTTCATGTAAATAACCTTTATTTCACTCTTTGCTGATGTCTTTATGAAATGTGCTTTTATTCATATTAATGAGAACTAATGTTTTGCTAATTTGCCCATTAAAAATCCCATACAACATCCCTGATAATTCTCTTACCACATGGGGTTTAGCTCACTGTAAAGTGGAGGGTGTGTGTGCCATTTGAATGCAGTGTACTTAAGAAATCCAGACTTTAGGAGAAAATCTCTACAGGATATCAAAGCAAATTCACTCTAAAAGGTTTTGCTATGTCAATAGATGTAGCACAAACGCTGCCTGTTGTTTCACAAACAATAAGTCTTCTCTAGCCTATAAATAATGTAAAGGCAAGTCTCAGGATTTTTAAAAAATTCTGTTAGCTTCAGGCTACCTACCCAGCATGCCTTCTTGTTTACAACTACAAATACAAATGTATATTTTGTTTTCAGTCAAAGCATTAGCTTTTCAGACTTCTGAAATTAACCTCTGGTGAATATCAAGTATGGCCTTTTGAACAGTTTTACCTGTATAGAGTTTAAACAATATGACTATTGTAGAAGCCATGCTCTTGAATTGTTGAGAGCTAAGCTCCTCAGAACTTAAGGGTGCAGCTGGAATGCCTTCTAGGACTAAAGCTAACAAGATATTGAAATCAGCATACACCAGGCACTTGGAAGACACCTGCTGTTCAGGTAAGCACTCCAAAAGTAATCTAAAAATGTAAGAGGAAAGGGCATAGTGATTTAAAGAACTAGCATTCCATATTTTGATTTCTGGGTTTAAATACATAGGGCAAACAATTTTAACAGTGAGGGTCATTAACAATTGGAAGAACTTACCAAGGGTCATGGTGGATTCTTCATTGCTGGAAATGTTTAAGTCCAGATTGGAGGGGGTTTGTCATTGTTTGGTTTTTTTGAAACACGTTCTAGTATAAATGGGAATTAATTCAAGGAAGTGCTATGTCTCTGTTATACTAGATGATCACAATGGTCCCTTCTGGCCTAATCTATGAAAACATGGTCACAAAAATAAATGGGTTTGGAATCTCAGTCTCATGTCCACGGATGCTGCTCCATGTAAGAAACTCACAGCAATCTAGTATCGCAGGCACTGTGGTTGTAGACTTTATTTTTTAACTATTAATCATTTCTCCTTAGATACCATCTTTCAGAACACCATAATAAACCTTAATACTTTATATTGCACTACAGTATAATTTTAGACATTAAATAATTACTCCTAGTTATATAAAGCCCTCCAGTTTAGGGAACTGAGGGCATCTGGCAATAATTCATGTGAGGCTTGGTTGACAGGACACCCTTCTTTCTTTCCTTTTTTTTTTAAATTTAGTTCTGATGGAAGGTAGCAGGTTGTGGGATCTGAAGTTCACAGAACAGGTACAGCAGGGAGGCAGAAGGCTAGGGAAGTGGGAGGCAAAAATGCAAACTTCACCACCCTGCTGGACTGCACTATGCAACAATCTTAATCTAGAGCGGTAATACTCAGATTGCAGCTCTTGAGTCGCAATTGGCTCTTTAATAAGTCTCCTATGGCTCTTTGCAGCACATGATAATAATACACTGATTTAATTATTTACCAGTTTAAGTTATTAACCAATCAGGATGCTTCTACTATGTTATTAACCTATTAAATTATCAACTTGCACTCAATTATTAACTTATTTGCTGTGACAATAATATATATAAAAACTAAATATTCCACTGTCATACTGTTTAAATATGAATAGTACAATAGTCAATTAATTCACTCTACTGTGGCTCTCTTGGGTAACATTGATCGCTAATTTGGCTTCTGAAGCACTGAGGTCTGAGTATCACTGATCTAGAGGGACCTGCCCCATCACACCAGCATTTAGCTAGAACTTTTGGTGACTCTTCACAAAGATGAAGTGGGGAGAAACCAGGGACAGGCCTTGACCTCTGCAATTTCTTCAATTTTTTGAGCAAGGGGTGTGTGTGTGTGTGGGTGTGTTTTTGAGAGAGAGAAAAAATCCGCACACAATTGATATTCCCCATGATCTATTCAACATTTTTTTTCTTCTGCATAGAAACGTCACTTATCTGAGACAAAGTGATCAATTTGAAAACAGGTACAAAAATGAAAAAAATGGGGCAGAGACAATCTAATGTAGAATGACGATAGAATGGAGCCTTTCAACTCCAATTCGTTAGTTTCAATCTGGACCAGGATGGTTGTGACTGAAAGTCATCGCCATCTGTTTGCTGGCCAGTGATGTATTTCAAAGGAGTGTCCATCCAATTCTTAGCCAAGTTTCCAATTTTTAGTTGACCAACAGCACAATGAATGACCTATGTTGGACAGACTCATTAGAGGCCAATAACTGCATGGATGTGGAGACTGAAATTCCCTCTCACCCCTAGAGGTGGTCTTTTCAGATTAGAATGGAAGTGCGCTAATGGGGAAATTAGGGTTGTACCTGTTAGATCAGTTTTGGGTGTTGTCAATCTTGCATCTTTCATAACCACTGAATTTGCTTGGGAAACAAAATTTGGATCTGGGTTATCTGAAATCATGGCAGACGAGCAGCATTGGTTTATGAAACTATATTTAGTAAGAATCCCCAAAACATCAGTGAGTGGGTTAGCTGATAAAGTTACAGTGCCCCTCGTGATCCATTCTATGGTTTCTGTTATGGGGCTTAAAAGCATTCCATGCTTAATCTATAACCTGGTCGCTGAATATACAGCTGAAGTATTACTTCCTTAAAACCTGACCTGGGTAGTATGTTCTTCAAATGGCTCTACAGGAGTATGATAACTACATAGCTGAAAGAGCCTGTGCCTCTAAGTATAATGACAGGTTTCAGAATAGCAGCCGTGTTAGTCTGTATTCACAAAAAGAAAAGGAGTACTTGTGGCACCTTAGAGACTAACCAATTTATTTGAGCATAAGCTTTCGTGAGCTACAGCTCACTTGATTGGATGCATTCAGTGGAAAATAGAACTAAAAGTGGCAATTCTTCAACAAAAAAAACTTCAAAAACAGACTCCAATGAGAGACTGCTGAATTGGAATTAATTTGCAAACTGGATACAATTAACTTAGGCTTGAATAGAGACTGGGAGTGGATGGGTCATTACACAAAGTAAAACTATTTCCCCATGTTTATCCCCCCACTCCTCACCCCCCACTGTTCCTCAGATGTTCTTGTCAACTGCTGGAAATGGCCCACCTTGATTATCACTACAAAAGGGGTTCCCCCCCCCCCCCCGCTCTCCTGCTGGTAATAGCTCACCTTAAGTGATCACTCTGGTTATAGTGTGTATGGTAACCCCCTTTATTTCATGTTCTCTATGTATATAAAATCTCCCCACTGTATTTTCCACTACATGCATCCAATGAAGTGAGCTGTAGCTCACAAAAGCTTATGCTCAAATTGGTTAGTCTCTAAGGTGCCACAAGTACTCCTTTTCTTTTTGTGAATACAGACTAACATGGCTGCTATTCTGAAAACTGTCATTATACTTAGAGGCACAGGCACAAGTACTCCTTTTCCTTTTACATTTACGGGAGATAATGCTGCCCTCTCCTTATTTACAATGCCACCTGAAAGTGAGAACTGGCGCTTTTGTAGCGAGCATTGCAAGGTATTTACATGCCAGATATGCTAAACATTTGTATGCCCCTTTATGCTTTGGCCCCCATTCTGGAGGACATGGTTCCATGATGATAATGCTTGTTTAAAAAAGTGTTTAATTAAATTTGTGACAGAACTCCTTGGGGGAGAATTATGTCTCCTGCTCTGTATTTTACCCAAATTCTGCCATATATTTCATGTTATAGCAGTCTCGGATGATGATCCAGCACGTTGTTCATTTTAAGAACACTTTCACTGCAGATTTGACAAAACGCAAACAACGTACCAATGTGAGATTTCTAAAGATAGCTACAGCACTCGACCGAAGGTTTAACGATGTGAAGTGCATTCCAAAATCTGAGTGGGACGAGGTGTGGAGCATGACTTCAGAAATCTTAAAAGTGCAATGCTCCGATGCAGAAACTACAGAACCTTAACCACCAAAAAAGAAAATCAACCTTCTGCTGGTGGCATCTGGCTCAGATGATTAAAATGGACATGCATCAGTCAGCAATGCTTTAGATTTTTATTGAGCAGAACCCATCATCAGCGTGGATGCATGTCCTCTGGAATGGTGGCTGAAGCAGAAGAGACATATGAATCTTTAGCACATCTGGCATGTAAATATATTGCAACACCAGCTACAACAGTGCCATGCGAACGCCTATGCTCACTTTCAGGTGACATTAGAAACAAGAAGCGGGCAGCATTGTCTCCTGTACATGTAAACAAACTTGTTTGCCTGCGCAATTGGCTGAACAAGTAGTAGGACTGAGTGGACTTGTAGGCTCTAAAGTTTGTTTTATTTTTGAATGCAGTTATTTTTTGTGCATCATTCTACATTTGTAAGTTCAACTTTCATGATAAAGAGATTGCACTACAGTATGTCTAGGTGAATTGAGAAATATTTTATTTTTACAGTGCAAATATTTTTAATAAAAATAAATATGAAGTGAGCACTATACACTTTGCATTCTGTGTTGAAATTGAAATCAATATATTTGAAAATGTGGAAAACATCCAAAAATATTTAAATAAATGGTATTCTGTTATTGTTTAACAGCGTGATTAATCACGATTAAGTTTTTAATAACTTGACAGCCCTAATCTAAACCATTTACATTCTGTGCCTATAAATTATCCTTTATTGTATTTCCATCACAGGGCATGTACCCTGTTCAAGAAACTAAAGAAAATACCCCATTTCCTCCATCCACTTTATAACATATTGTAGATCACAGTAGTTCCTGTGACTTACGTTATGACAGGACAAATTCAGCAATGATATGCACATTAGTGTAAATACTGGGTTTCAGTTACACATTGAAGCTAGCTTAGGGTATGTCTACACTACAGAATTAGATCGACTTTATAGAAGTCGTTTTTTTAGAAATCGGTTTTATATATTCGAGTGTGTGTGTCCCCACAGAAAATGCTCTAAGTGCATTAACTCAGCGGAGTGCTTCTACAGTACCGAGGAAAGTGTCGACTTCCGGAGCGTTGCACTGTGGGTAGCTATCCCACAGTTCCCGCAGTCTCCACTGCCCATTGGAATTCTGGGTTGAGATCCCAATGTCTGATGGGGCTAAAACATTGTCGCGAGTGGTTCTGGGTACATATCGTCAGGCCCCCGTTCCCTCCCTCCCTCCGTGAAAGCAAGGGCAGACAATCGTTTCGCGCCTTTTTTCCTGAGTTACCTGTGCAGACGCCATACCACGGCAAGCATGGAGCCCGCTCAGGTAACCATCACCATATGTCTCCTGGGTGCTGGCAGACGCAGTACTGCATTGCTACACAGTAGCAGCAACCGATTGCCTTCTGGCAGCAGACGGTGCAATACGACTGGTAGCCGTCATCGTCATGCCCGAGGTGCTCCTGGGCACGTTGGCCAGGAGCGCCTGGGCAGAAGTGGGAGCAGGGACTAAATTTGGAGTGACTCTACCAGGTCATTCTCTTTAGTCCTGCAGTCAGTCCTATTGAACCGTCTTATGGTGAGCAGGCAGGCGATACGGATTGCTAGCAGTCGTACTGTACCATCTTCTGCCGGGCAGGCAAGAGATGAGGCTGGCTAGCAGTCGTATTGTACCATCTTCTGCCGGGCAGGCAAGAGATGAGGATGGCTAGCAGTCGTATTGTACCATCTTCTGCCGAGCAGCCATGAGATGTGGATGGCATGCAGTCCTTCTGCACCGTCTGCTGCCAGCCAAAGATGTAAAAGATAGATGGAGTGGATCAAAACAAGAAATAGACCAGATTTGTTTTGTACTCCTTTGCTTTCCCCCCTCCCCTGTCTAGGGGACTCATTCCTCTAGGTCACACTGTAGTCACTCACAGAGAAGGTGCAGCGAGGTAAATCTAGCCATGTATCAATCAGAGGCCAGACTAACCTCCTTGTTCCAATAAGAACAATAACTTAGGTGCACCATTTCTTATTGGAACACTCCGTGAAGTCCTGCCTGAAATACTCCTTGATGTAAAGCCACCCCCTTTGTTGATTTTAGCTCCCTGAAGCCAACCCTGTAAGCCGTGTCGTCAGTTGCCCCTCCCTCCATCAAAGCAACGGCAGACAATCGTACCACGCCTTTTTTCTGTGCGGACGCCATAGCAAGGCAAGCATGGAGGCCACTCAGCTCATTTTGGCAATTAGGAGCACATTAAACACCACACGCATTATCCAGCAGTATATGCAGCACCAGAACCTGGCAGAGCGATACCGCGCAAGGAGGCGACGTCAGCGCAGTCACGTGAGTGATCAGGACATGGACACAGATTTCTCTGAAAGCATGGGCCCTGCCAATGCATGCATCATGGTGCTAATGGGGCAGATTCATGCTGTGGAACGCCGATTCTGGGCTCGGGAAACAAGCACAGACTGGTGGGACCGCATAGTGTTGCAGGTCTGGGACGATTCCCAGTGGCTGCAAAATTTTCGCATGCGTAAGGGCACTTTCATGGAACTTTGTGACTTGCTTTCTCCTGCCCTGAAGCACATGAATACCAAGATGAGAGCAGCCCTCACAGTTGAGAAGCGAGTGGCGATAGCCCTGTGGAAGCTTGCAATGCCAGACAGCTACCGGTCAGTTGGGAATCAATTTGGAGTGGGCAAATCTACTGTTGGGGCTGCTGTGATGCAAGTAGCCCACGCAATCAAAGATCTGCTGATATCAAGGGTAGTGACCCTGGGAAATGTGCAGGTCATAGTGGATGGCTTTGCTGCAATGGGATTCCCTAACTGTGGTGGGGCCATAGACGGAACCCATATCCCTCTCTTGGCACCGGAGCACCAAGCCGGCGAGTACATAAACCGCAAGGGGTACTTTTCAATAGTGCTGCAAGCTCTGGTGGATCACAAGGGACGTTTCACCAACATCAACGTGGGATGGCCGGGAAAGGTACATGACGCTCGCATCTTCAGGAACTCTGGTCTGTTTCAAAAGCTGCAGGGAAGGGACTTTATTCCCAGACCAGAAAATAACTGTTGGGGACGTTGAAATGCCTATATGTATCCTAGGGGACCCAGCCTACCCCTTAATGCCATGGCTCATGAAGCCGTACACAGGCAGCCTGGACAGTAGTCAGGAGCTGTTCAACTACAGGCTGAGCAAGTGCAGAATGGTGGTAGAATGTGCATTTGGACGTTTAAAAGCGCGCTGGCGCAGTTTACTGACTCGCTTAGACCTCAGCGAAACCAATATTCCCACTGTTATTACTGCTTGCTGTGTGCTCCACAATATCTGTGAGAGTAAGGGGGAGACGTTTATGGTGGGGTGGGAGGTTGAGGCAAATCGCCTGGCTGCTGGTTACACGCAGCCAGACACCAGGGCGGTTAGAAGAGCACAGGAGGGCGCGATACGCATCAGAGAAGCTTTGAAAACCAGTTTCATGACTGGCCAGGCTACGGTGTGAAAGTTCTCTTTGTTTCTCCTTGATGAAACCCCTCGCCCCTTGGTTCACTCTACTTCCCTGTAAGCTAACCACCCTCCCCTCCTCCCTTCAGTCATTGCTTGCAGAGGCAATAAAGTCATTGTTGCTTCACATTCATGCATTCTTTGTTCATTCATCACACAAATAGGGGGATGACTACCAAGGTAGCCCAGGAGGGGTGGTGGAGGAGGGAAGGAAAATGCCACAAGTTTAAAAGTTTACAACTTTAAAATTTATTGAATGCCAGCCTTCTTTTTTGGGGGCAATCCTCTGTGGCGGAGTGGCTGGTTGGCCGGTGGCCCCCCCACCGCGTTCTTGGGTGTCTGGGTGTGGAGGCTATGGAACTTGGGGAGGAGGGCGGTTGGTTACACAGGGGCTGTAGTGGCAGTCTGTGCTCCAGCTGCCTTTGCTGCAGCTCAACCATACACTGGAGCATACTGGTTTGGTCCTCCAGCAGCCTCAGCATTGAATCCTGCCTCCTCTCATCACGCTGCCACCACATTTGAGCTTCAGCCCTGTCTTCAGCCCGCCACTTACTCTCTTCAGCCCGCCACCTCTCCTCCCGGTCATTTTGTGCTTTCCTGCACTCTGACATTATTTACCTCCATGCATTCGTCTGTGCTCTGTCAGTGTGGGAGGACAGCATGAGCTCAGAGAACATTTCATCACTAGTGCATTTTTTTTTCTTTCTAATCTTCGCTAGCCTCTGGGAAGGAGAAGATCCTGTGATCATTGAAACACATTCAGCTGGTGGAGAAAAAAAAAGGGACAGCGGTATTTAAAAAGACACATTTTATAAAACAGTGGCTACACTCTTTCAGGGTAAACCTTGCTGTTAACATTACATACATAGCACATGTGCTTTCATTACAAGGTCACATTTTGCCTCCCCCCACCGCATGGCTACCCCCTCAACCCTCCCCCCTCCCCGTGGCTAACAGCGGGGAACATTTCTGTTCAGCCACAGGCAAACAGCCCAGCAAGAACGGGCTTCTTTGAGTGTCCCCTGAGGAAAAGCACCCTATTTCAACCAGGTGACCATGAATGATATCTCACTCTCCATAACACAGAGAGATAAAGAACGGATGTTGTTTGAACGCCAGCAAACATACACTGCAATGCTTTGTTGTACAATGATTCCCGAGTACGTGTTACTGGCCTGGAGTGGTAAAGTGTCCTACCATGAAGGACGCAATAAGGCTGCCCTCCCCAGAAACCTTTTGCAGAGGCTTTGGGAGTACATCCAGGAGAGCCGCGAATGCCAGGGCAAAGTAATCCTTTCACATGCTTGCTTTTAAACCATGTATAGTATTTTAAAAGGTCCCTTCTCCACCTGCCGGGTCCAGGAAGTAACCTTGGGTGGGTTCGGGGGGTACTGGCTCCAGGTCCAGGGTGAGAAACTGTTCCTGGCTGTCGGGAAAACCGGTTTCTCCGCTTGCTTGCTGTGAGCTATCTACAACCTCATCATCATCATCTTCTTTGTGCCCAAAACCTGCTTCCATGTTGCCGCCATCTCCATTGAAGGAATCAAACAACACGGCTGGGGTAGTGGTGGCTGAACCCCCTAAAATGGCATGCAGCTCATCATAGAAGCGGCATGTTTGGGGTTCTGACCCGGAGCGGCCATTCACCTCTCTGGTTTTCTGGTAGGCTTGCCTCAGCTCCTTAAGTTTCACGCGGCACTGCTTCGGGTCCCTGTTATGGCCTCTGTCCTTCATGCCCTGGGAGATTTTGACAAAGGTTTTGGCATTTCGAAAACTGGAACGGAGTTCTGATAGCACCGATTCCTCTCCCCATACAGCGATCAGATCCCGTACCTCCCGTTCAGTCCATGCTGGAGCTCTTTTGCGATTCTGGGACTCCATCATGGTCACCTGCAGCTTGCCACACTGGCCAAACAGGAAATGAGATTCAAAAGTTCGCGGTTCTTTTCCTGTCTACCTCACCAGTGCATCTGAGTTGAGAGTGCTGTCCAGAGCGGTCTCAATGGAGCACTCTGGGATAGCTCCCAGAGGCCAATACCATCGAATTGTGTCCACAGTACCCCAAATTCGACCCGGCAAGGCTGATTTAAGCGCTAATCCACTTGTCAGGGGTGGAGTAAGGAAATCGATTTTAAGAGCCCTTTAAGTCGAAATAAAGGGCTTCATCGTGTGGACGGGTGCAGGTTTACATCGATTTAACGCTGATAAATTCAACCTAAAGTCCTAGTGTAGACCAGGGCTTAGAAAAAGGGCATATCTGGTGAAGTAGTAGAACTTCCCCCAATTTGTCATTCAGGAGGTCTATAAAACCAAGGTACTGTACACTAATCTGGTATTCGTTGGGACCAAATTCATCCCTGGTGGCAAACAAGTTCAGTATCCTCCTGAAGTCTTTGGCTGAATTTGGCCCCAGAAGTGAAGTCAATGGAATTATTCTGGGTTTATACCAGTGTCACTAAGACTGGGATCTGTCTTTAGCCATGTAAAGCTATAATAGAGGCTGAGGTAGTGGGAGCTTCTCCCCACTGTTCTGCTGATGTACCTTAATCCTGACAGCATAACCCATTCTTGCTCCAAAGGATTCACAGCTATAGTTTAGTCACCATGCCCATTCAATCCTTGGATTATCCACTGGGATGCCCTGGTCAAATTATTGTAACTCTCAGTATATCAGTATGAAAGAGACAACCGTAAAATAGCTACAATTGGTTTAGGAGCCTGTAGCTCATATCTTCAGCAACACAGACTTCCAGAAGCACATCACTCCAGTTTTCTGGCATATCTGGACCGATTTGAGTAGTTGGTTTTCATCTACAAAGCTGTCCATTGCACTAGTCGAAGGTACCTGAAGGATAACCTCTTCCTGCACGATGACTTCCCACAACAGCTACATTTCAGTGGAGTCATGGAACTGTCCACCGTGGTAGCGAGACTCGTGTGTGTGTTGAAGAGACAACGTTCTCAGCAACTGATCCATGAAGTTGGAATTTATTCGAGGAAGAGATCATGAACTTCAGAGCAAAATGCAAAACTAGCTTCTTCAACCTAGCCTTACCACAAACTACAAAAGCCAACCAGTTAAAAATAAAGTTAAGGGAGAAGAGAGAAATATCTTATGTACAGTTCATAATTTTCTGGAGGCTGTCAGTCATTACAGCTGTAGTCACTTTGTAAGACAGTTATGTAGATACCACCAGTAGTGGTGGTGTTTTAGGGATGTGCACAGCTGTCTTCTATAGCCCAGATTCTGCACTATTAAAGTCAATGGGAGCTTTGCCATTGAGCATAGGATCAAACCCCAAACGAACTGAATTGAAACTACTAAACTACCTAACAGCCATGAGATAGGGAAAACTTTCAGGTACTAGCATTTGGTTTTTTGAAAATTCAAGAAGCTCATATTTATACTTCCACTAAGAAGGAAAAAAACAGACTAAATAAAGCCACACTTTCTTTCTAAAAGCACACTTTTTTTAAAAATATTTTTTTTTAATCATAAACAGTTTGGAAGTCCTGAGGTCAATCTATGCTAATATTGTTCTGTCCTTACAATATGTGGAATGAGCCTAAATAAATTGTGTAGCCATTATCGCTATATTTATTGTTGCATTGATGACAAACTATAGAGACACAAGGTGGGTTAGGTAAGATCTTTTATTGGACCAACTTCTGTTGGGGTGAGAGACAAGCTATTTTGGGGGGGGAAATAAATAAGTTGGTCCAATAAAAACGTATTACCTCACCCACCTTATCTCTCTAATATCCTGGGACCAACACGGCTACCACAACACTGCATAAATCCATGAAAAGGCAACTATGCAATGTCATGCATTCAGTAGCAGTGAGGCAATGAAATATTTTTGTGTGGGTGGGAGACATGATTAAGACCCTTTTTTATATATTTGAAGATCTCTCTGTGAATAAAACACTTTTCCCTTGTCAACTCTGCAATCAAGTCTCTCTGGCTTAGCAGACTAACATTCTCATCTTAGACATCCTGGCTCTTCAGGGGGTCTGCCTCTTTGTTGCTAGTGTTGAGCAGGCAAACTTGCACATTTCAGTCATGCTAGCATTTGTCTCCAAAAGGCCTGAAATAAATGGTCTTTAATATTCCCTTTGGCCTAAATATTAGATTGAACTGGAATCAGGGCACACATAAGTCAACCAAGCTGGGAGCCTTGAGACAGGATCAGTTTTTTCACCGTAAGTGTCATTGCAAACAATGTGGGTTCTTATAAAAATGTTCAAGGTGCATGCAGAGAACTAAATTAGCCAGTGTAAGACAAACCAAACTTATCCTCACAAAATATTAAAATAAAAACTTTAGGACTGAATAATTTGACCAGCAGCACTGATTGCTGCATCGTTATTTGTTCTTGGGGGTCAGATATGAAGGGGAGGTAGTGTTGCCTCATTTGAACTTGTTTTATTAAATATTCTGAGTCCCTTCAAAGGGACTGCTGGGGTAAATGGCATGGATGTACTGAAACTGGAAACTGCAGAATGATTTTCTGTAATGCTTTGAATGAGAGGACTATCAAAAGCTGCAGCATCAATCTGAATGAATAACTTTGAAAATATAGGGGCGAGGTGAGAATGTTATACAGTTTTTATAGCATGTCTGTAAGGTTTCCACAGTGCTAGCCATATATATATAGGGAATCTGCATTAACACTGCTACCTACAACTACTGTGATTTCCTAACAAGTTTCAGAAGTGATACTTCCTTGCTCTTTGTGCTATGTAGGAAGTCTCTGTGCATTACCCTGCTGTCTGCTTGAATTAATCCTTTTATAGCAGAATAAACCTGACCATGAAAAACAAAGAATGTTTTCAAGCCAGAGTACCCGTGTAGAGACTTCTCTTTATAGTGAGTCTAATTCAAGGGTTCTCATCCTTTCTTGTACCATGTTTCTGCACTCACCTATTTGTGACCAGTCTTCCTAGGAAACAGCACAAAGGATTCTGGGATGTGTTCTACAGTGCTTCAAAAGAGGTGCATTTCAAAGGAGATGCAGCAGGAATTTGCAGTGTTGATTTTTAAGCTAATGTAGGCAGGGAAAATGTTCTAATCTATGATTGTAAAGCGCAATGTAAATTTATGGTACTATATTCATTATAATAAGAGTATAATGTTTCACAAACTGTAAGATAGTGTCCACCTCTCAAAAAGGTTCAAAGAAGGGCAACGGAATTGATCAAGTGTATGGAATGGCATCCCCATGTGGAGAGACTAAAAATATCAGAAAAGAAAAAGCTAAGGGGGGATACAACAGACATCAATAAAATCATGAACGGTGTGGAAAAAGTGAATGGAGAAGTGTTTGTTTACCCTTCAGAGAATACAAACACCAGGGTCACCTGCTGAGATAAATAAGCAGTAAGTTTAACACAAACAAGAGGAAATATTTTTCACACACCGCACAACTAACCTGGTGAATTCATTGCTATGGATGTTGTGATGGTCAAAAGCATAACTGTTTTTTTAAAAAAGCAACTGGATAAGTTCATGGACAATAGGGCCATCAGTGTCTGGCAGCCACAACAGTCAGGGATCCAACCTCATTCTCAGAGTAACCTTCTGATTAACAGAAACAAAGAGTGGAAGACAGGGATGGATCACTCTATAGTTCCCCTGTTTTGTACACTCCTGATGAAGCTCTGGTATGGGCCACTGTTAGAGATAGGGTACTGAGCAAGATGTGTCAGATCATGGTTCAATATGGCAGTGCTTATGGGGATCCTGGGCTCCATTTTGAAGGGAACACCCTGACATACTGTGTGATCTCCAACAGGCCAGTTTGTGTGTGGCTATTCTGTTCTTTTTTTAAAAGTTCCCATTGTTGCTACCACTGCCATTCCCATCCCACAGTGGTTGTAGTAGTGTGAGCACTAATGTAGACATGGCCCCAAGCAGCCCTCATGTGCTATGCACCATGTCATCTAATCATGCTCAGAATAGACCTACACTGACACAGCACTTCAAATGCCAGTAGCTGCCAGCACCTCAGCTAAACAAGAGCTTCAACTGTTGCTACCAACAGTAGAGCTGAAGTGGACTGTTAGCAACAATGGTAAATCTTAGCAAAAATTTTCTAGTATAAACAAGCATTTCACCACTTTACCTCTACGGCTGAGTTGAACCAGCTGGACAAAAGAAGGATTCTGCTGGAGAGTAACTGCTTTTTTCATTGGAAAATGGTGATTTGTCAAAACCAAAACTTTTCATGGAAATGTGTGTTTGACAACTTTGAGAAGTTTTCTCAGGTCAAGGGGTAGGGGGAAAGAAGTAGGTGAGTGTGAGTGAGAGAGACATGCCTTTCCCAGGCTGGGATAGGCATAGCCCATAGGTTAGGTTATCCACTGTGGATATAGGAAACCCAGGTTCCAGTCCTTGCTCTGAATAAGCTGAGTGCCTTATCCATCAAGCTAGAATCCCCCCCCCCCCCCCCCGCCCCCGGACCAATGAATAATAGATTATTTACACAAAATGGTACAACTCCAACAGGAGAGAGATTCGATGGTCCAATGGTTAGGGAATTTGACTATGCTGTAGGAGACACAATCAGCCTGATCCAGAGTAGTGACTTAAGCCTTGTCTCTCTCATTCCAGGTGAGTACCCTAAACACTGCACTGCTCTGGGGTGGGGTTCTCTCCATTTTCTACCCCCTCCCCCTAAAAAAACCAATCAAATAGTCTTGGGGTCCCACCCCAAAAAAGAAACAAATGTCAACACCTTGACCTTTTTTTGCAAAACTGACTTCTTGTTTTCTGGCCAGCCTTTAATCATTAACAGTAACGGGCATCTTTAAGTAATCTACTGGTAGGACTCTGCTCCCAACCTTCTACTATTCTGCCAAAGGCATGCACCGGTTTGATTGGGCATATTCAGCCCCATATCCGCCAGAGTTTGGAACTGCAAGAAATTCTGAAGTGGTGGGAAATGCCTGTTATGCAATCACAGCATTATAAAGAAGCCCCTTCTGATTGGCACCATCATGTTCCTGATATTTGGATATTTGGAAAGGTCCTATATTTATCTTTTGCATTCATACCTAGTCCAGCTGCAGGTAATCTGAGATTCACAGAAGAAACAAAGGGAAGAAGCATCAGTGGTTGTCAAATAAAAAAACAAAACAAACAATATTATTACGCTGTCATGTGTGTGGGAGAGAGAGTCAATATAGAATGTAATTTAAAATACCTGCCAACATTCACATTTTTAAGTAACTGTCTGGTTTCATATCACTGTAAATTTAAAGTTCAGCTGATCAAAGATCGCAGCAACAGCAGCCCCCACCTGGCATCTGAACTCGTGAGTATTCTCATCATGACGGAACACAACAAGTGGCAGCCAAGAGGAGCATACTGGCCCATGGCCTTAGCATTGTAAATGATCCCAATATCCTGCAGAGCTGTTTCTTTCCCTTCCCAGTGATTGCAGACACTCTTCTGCTGTTCCAGCTGCTTTCTGCATAGCCATTATTGAAGGACTGCAGAACTGGAGCACGCATTCACAGCCATGGTAGATCTATAATTTTCTACAAATAAGTCAAACAGCAGTCTCTTTGTTTGAATTCATAGCTTGGGAGCCTGATGAGGTTGGGAAACTTGGACAGGAATGTTTGAGAAGCTTTATGATTGACTTTTGTTATCTAGCCCTAGTTATCTGCAGCCTGAAGAGCAGTTTATTAACTTCAGTACAGTCTACACTTATCAGCCCAGCATCAGGGATGCAGAATTGAACTGTTCCATGTCTTTCTGTTACAGGGGATGTAATTAGTGCCTGTCTAAATGTGTAACGATCCAGTAAAATACATATAAATAACAGGAAGAGCATACCCACAAAACTGTGTTTAAACTTCAAATTTGATTAAAGGGCAGTTACCAGGAACATGTCCCAAGTCTGAGTTGCCTTTTCCCCTTTTTATAATTATGTAAATGTAGAGGTGTGTTTACAAAAAACAAACACAAAATGATTTACTGCTCATTTTCTTTTTAAAAAATTGTGAAATAAAATCAGTGGCTCCAAACCATTGGTGAGCAACCCTACAATAACAAGCCAATGCGCCTGGCCAATGAAGGAAAACATGTTGCAGTCAGGAAGCAGCTTTCAATTGCAAACTTCAGAAGGGTTATTAGTGTAGGATTATTTTTTAAACTCTGCAAAATACCGGAATGTTTTTAACCTGCACTACATACATGAAGCATCTCCATTGCTACACCATTTTTCTGTACATCAGATAAAGAGCTTGAGTCTGATCTCAGTTATGTCAGCTTAGCACCAGTGTAACTTATTGCTGATTGGGAATTTTTTGACAAATTTTTGGAGTCAAAATAAACTTTTTGTGGGCTCATGCCAGTTTTTGAGTAACTTTCATCAAGAAAGGTTTTCAGGTCCAGGATGGAATTTCTGGGTGGGAGCAAGTGGGGGGAGGGGTAGGAAGAGATTTCCCTCTGCCCCCACCACCACCACTGGGCATTCAGGTGGCACATCTGGGATGTGGGAGACCAGAGTTCAAGTTCCAGCACTACTTCATTCAGGCAGCATCTCTCACATCCCCACATAAGGGCCCTGATCAATAGGCAGGTCTGGGATCTTTCTCTCTCTCTCTCTCTCTCTCCTTGGAACTCTTTAAATGTTTTTGCTTTTGTCCCAGTGAGAGATGGAAGAACCATTTCCCATCCAGCTCTAGTGTAATTATGTTGGCTTCCACAGTAGCTTCTTATTTCCACTGCTCTTTGGGCCACCCACTTGACAGCAATGTTACATCCACGTGCAAAGCAAGTGTGTTACAGCACCTACTCAGGAACAGGGTATATGGGCATAAGGTAACCAGGGCTGCTCCGCTGATGTACCCAGCAGTAGTCCTAGGCTCAAGGGGCATAATCAGCTGGGTTCAGTTATGTCCAGGACCCCCAGATTTCAATTCTTTTCTGGAGAAGAAGTTGGATGCTCTGCTGAACATGCTGTCCCACGAGCCATCTTGTATAGTCATACCGCTCAATAAACCTCTTCTCAGCAACACCAAATTCCCTATTCTCTTACATGATTCAGACCAAGAGGGTCATCTTTTGGATAGGTACTCTTTCTGTTTTAACCTGGTACCCCTGTTTGGTATTTCCCTTTCTGACCAACAGAACATTTAATTTGCCTTGTTCAGAGAGATGAGTAAATGAATATTTGTCAGATAAGTATTGATCCAAACCTTGGCCTGTCCCTCAAACTGAGCCCAAATCAAACCTTTTCTGAGGTTTGAACAGCTTTGAGAAGTAAAGATGTTCTGATTTTTGGCTCCATCTAGAAATAGAAGTTCGTGAAATACAATGAAACAAGCTGTTCTCCTAGGATTTCCATCTCTTTACCTCTTCTCTTTTTGCCCATCATACATAGATTACACTGATATTCCCGTTATGAAAGGCATTGCAACAGGTTTCAATGGTGCCCAGTCATTCATAATATCTGCTTTTGAGTAACATCTAGTTCTTTTTCCTTATTTCTGATATTCATTGTTTTTCTATAGACACTTTAGTGCATTAATTCCCTTATTCTTCATCTTGTATCAGAAGAATTCCATTTTTGTTTTACATTGCATTTTAGAAGTACATGTCACATTATTTGATATAGGGAGTACAGGGAGTTTTTGCTTATGTAGTTTAAATTCCCCTGAATAAGCCTTGTCAGTTTTGATGCCTGGAGGTTGATACACTCCACTTAGGCAGAAGAAGTATCTGAACAGTCATCTCTTATCTCAGATATCACCCCAGTACTCTAGGGACCAGAGTCTCAACTCATATAAACTGACATGGCTCCATTGAAGTCAGCTGAGGGTCTGGCCCTAGTAATCTAAACTACTTTTCTCTGCACAATTGATACATTCAGCAGTTGAGTTCCACCCTCTTCTCATCTCTTCAGTTGTGCTTGGCAACACAAGAATGTTGAAGATGATCACTTCTTTCTCTCTGCATGTCATTTGCTCTCATGTGGGCTATAGTAAGTGTAAAATTCCCTAGGAGTCACGATACACCCAACCCTTCTGGTCTCATCTCTTATCCTGGCCACCAAATTGTCACATGCAATCTTGGTTTTTTTATCACAAATGGCCAGCCCTTTACCATAGGTATCAATAACCAAGAGCAGAGGCCTTCTCTTTCTGTTCACAGCCGGTTACTCTTTGTTCCTCAGCTGGCCCACTACTCATTTGTGGCTGGCACTCTGTGTCCTCCTTCATCTCATGGGCAAAATATCTATTGCAGGTGACTAGATTGAAAAGCTCTATAGCATTTCTCCTCTGAGTTTCCTTAGTTGCTCACACTCACCCTTCCTTCTTTTATTTCCCTACCTCCTTCAGTAACCAAGGCTTAAAGTGAACTAAGCTATAGGGGGAGGTTGCAAACTCAAACAAAAATAGAAGTAGACACCACTGAGGTGGGTCTGAGGCAAGTCAGTCAGTGGCAAGGGGGCATTTATAAAAAAACACATCTATTGAAAAGTATATAAATGAGCTGCCCTAAAGATTTGTTACAAATTAGTGATGTTCAATTGCTAGGCAATAACCAATGTTGAACTTCTTTGAGCTCATGCAAAGCTTTTCTTGAAAGATGGTGTACAGGATAGGGCAGTGGACTGGGACTCAAGAGACAAGGGTTCAATTCCTGACTCAGCCTCCAGCTTTCCTGTGTGACATTGGGTAAATCACTTAATCTATCATGTGCTTCAATTTCCCATCATTAAAATGGGGGTAACAATTTCCTGTCTCAGGGTATTGGGAGGATAAAATCCATTAATGATTGTGAAGTGTTCAGAAGCTACTGTGATGAGGGCAATATAAGCAAGGATAGACTAAACCTTATTCATAACCATCCATATGTATATTTGACCTTCAAGATCCCTGAAAATGCCTTCTTTCATGTGCCATCCAATTTGGTTTTAGTTTTTTCCCAATGAAGTGAACCATTGTTTAAGCCACTCCACGTTCTCCTCTAGAAAGGAGATATGTAGCCTATGTCTTTGTTCAGAACAGGGAGCCATCATATTGCTTTGGATCTTTGGTCATTTTTTCAGTTGCTCTGTTAACTTTTTGCCATGCTTTTCCAAGGACTGATGAAAAACAAACTCTACAAAATAAATGCTGAAGGAGATCATATAGTATTGGAGAATATGGATTGGTTGGTGATGCTGCTGTATAATTTTTGGCATTAATACCTTCCTTAGGTAGTACGCCCATAAAGTCCTCATGGGATAGGGTAGTATTTGATGGCAACAGAAAGGAACAGGTAGTTGGTTCATACCTGGTTATACATAACCTTAAAATCTTCACCATACACCAAAGATTAACTGTATAATAAAAAGAAAAAGAGTACTTGTCTAAGGTGCCACAAGTACTCTTTTTCTTTTTGCGAATACAGACTAACACGGCTGCTACTCTGAAACCTGTATAATAATAAGTATAATATATAATTTCCTGGTCTTGGAATCTCCAACATCCAAAATTCTGAGTTTCTGGCCAAAAAAATCAAAATCTGAAGTGTTTTGGCTGAAAAACAAAATATTTCAATTTGGAAATGCAGCTGTGGTGCCTCATGGAAGTTTTAGTTCAGGTGCCTCATGCTAATGTAGTAGGAAGAGGGCCTGAAACATAAGCCCATGCCTCAGAGGCCTAGTATGAGGCCTGAGGCCTGGGCTAAGGTAGTTAAAATCTTGCTGATATGAAGCAAAGTCAAATTATGAGCAAGAGGCAGGCCCTGCTCACAGAATTTGGCAAGCATAGGGCTGATATTGCAAAAACACATATTCCTAAGAGGTGCTAGGCATAAAGCACTCATGCAAGCACATTCCAGAAGGGTGGTACCAGAACACGCCGATAAACACATTCCCCAAAGATAACAGGAACGTTCTGGCCCATCTTAAGGATAAGGTCAGGATGACAGCATGATCAAACATACAGGTACAAGGCAATGGGTGGCACCCTAATACGTCAGAGGATGGCACCCTGATACGTCACGGGTGATATGTAACTTGTTTGTATTGGTGTATAAAGATGTATCTCAGAGGGAGTGTCTTTGTCCAGCCAAGGGGGCAGCGGAAAGTCCCTCCACTGACTGAGCTGCATCCATTGTCACTGGCATACATGTGCTAGTGTAACTGTAGACATTGATCCGGGGAGCTAGGACTGTGCTTTGCTGACAATAAACCTGACCAAGTGCCTTTGCACCTTATCGGATTTTGTAGTCATTGGGCGGTTCGCTCAAGATCTGCTGTGCCAGGTATCTGCGCAGAGCAGGGACAACACACAGGGAGAACACACACAGCCGAACATTTCACGACAGCTCCCAGGTTCTACTATAAGGCCATCTTGGTCAGATTATATCTCCCATGAGCTACCACAGTCTCCTCTCTTGGTGAGGTGTGGAGTTGTATCTTCGCAGTCATAAGGCCACAATGCATCTTCGGAGATAAATTCTGGCTGGGGAGTCTCATTCATAGAGGAGAATGAAAGCATGAGGCACCCAAAATACAACTCCCATGAGGTATTATAGCAGCATTTCAGACACTAAATATTTGTTTTTGATCAAAAACTTTTGTTTTTTGGTGTTTTGGTTTTTCAATGAAAAATTTAATTTTCCACAGAAAGCAGAGATTGTCAGAAAAAAAATGGATGGAGAATATTTGATTAATCCTAATTTGGACTCTCACAGTGCTCCTCTATACTAACTCTTCTATATTATGTCCAAAAAACTTCCCTTCCCCTGTACCAGGAGGAATGAGTGTTGCCTTGTGTCGCAATGTATTAGGTTCATCAATGGTGGACCTATTGAACAGTCCCACAGTAGTTTTGAGAGGATGGGAAGCAGGCCCTTATTTGCTGAGGACCCACAGCTCTGGAAATCTCTCCCCACAAAATTATATCACTGGCAGTCTTCTGGTCTCGGTGTAAGACTAGTTTGTTTGGTTTTCCTCTATAGTTATTTACAGTGTGAGGTTCTGTGGTTGTTGAGAGTTTTCAGCCTTGGTTCAATGCTGGCAATTCATCAGGCATGTTGCCTACTAACTGTGAATGATGTGGTAGGGCATCCAAGTGTGTGTGTGTGTGTGTGTGTGTGTGGTGATGATGATGATGACTGATTGATGATTAATGTGTTAGGGCATCCAAATGACTTCCCAGATGTGTGTTTGTAAATTAAAGGTTTTAATTCTTGTTGAGACAATAGTCTTTAAAAACAATTACCAGTCCTGGTATAAGAGCAGAGAAAAGGATTAACATCAGAAAAAACACTGTATGGACAATAGCATCATGTAGGCGTTCATCATGAATCCAACTCTAATTTATTTGCATATTTTAATTGTAGTACACACCAGCATCTCAGCCATATGAGTATGTGCTCTGTAGTTTCCATGAGTGCTGGACTCGATGCACATCTTTAGCATCACTCATCTCCCCAGTTTTCTGCCTGATTACTGAAATATGGGAAGCATTTTGTGGGGGTGGCACATCAACCCAGTGGCCGTTTTCATCATTCTGTCAAAGGCAGGGAAATAATCAAAGAGCAGCAGCAGAAAAACAAATGGCCAAATATCTGTTGAAGCAGGAGGTTCCAAGTCATTGGAACTCTGTTTATTACAGGCCATATGCCTGAATGATTCCTGTAACGGACAACTGTGTCTGACTATGGAAACAAGTATAAAATCACCTGTGATGCATGAGGCCTGATTTACTGTAATTGTGTATAATTGCCAGAGAACAAAGAGAATAAGAATGTAAGGACTTTGAGGCTAATTCCAGAGGGATTCCTTTAAAAAAATATCAGAGTATCTGTCTGAAGCTATTAATGTGCAGCACTAATTAGTTCACTAAAATAGCAGCAATGTGTAAATAGTGCTGATGAATCAGCAAATGTGATAGATTAATACATAAGATCGGAGCGCTAGGAATCTTGTGAGTCACTTACCCAAAAACCAGACCTCCACAATGTGGCTATGCTTTTTCCTTCTGTTCTGAGCTATTTTCTAATTGTTAGAGAAAAATTAACCCATTCTGAGGGAGGATGAGCAGTTGACTACCCGCACACAGAAAAGGGAACTTAGATACCCAGATGTGGTGTTTACATGAACGATGACACACACAGCAACAGCACAATTTTTTAAAAAATCTCCATGTATAGTAATTCTACCTCAGATTTTTTTAGAAATTTTCATCTGAAGATTCCTACTCTGAAATCCCAAGTATACTCAGATTACTTATGGGTATGTCTATGCTGCAGTGAGAGGTGTTATTGCACTACAGGTGATATACATGCTAGCTTTAATCTAGCTCTCATGGCTAAAAATAGCAGTGTAGTGGCAGAGGCATGGGCTAGCAATGCGAATACATACCCAGCATCCCTGGTGTCCTTGTACAGCCTGTGCTGAATCCCACGCCACCACATCTACACTGCTCTTTTTAACTTGTACTAGTGTGGGTATGTCTACCGGTGCTGCAGTCGCCCCTCAGATTTCAGCGTAGGCATACCCTTGATAATAGAGACACCTATTACAGCTGAAGTGCAATCACTTTGGGCCTAAAACCAGCAAATGCTATACAACAGTCTAGGCCAGGGGTTGGCAACCTGCGGCACGCGTGCCAAAGGCGGCATGCAAGCCGATTTTTACTGAGTCCCAGCCGCCGGTCCCGCCCGCTCAGCCTGCTGCCTGCCTGGGTGAACGGAACCCCAGGCCAGCAGCGGGTTGAGCGGGGTTGGTGGCCGGGTCCCCAGCTGGCAGGAGCCGGCGGAAGGAACCCCAGACCAGCGGCAGGCTGAGCCGCTCAGCCCGCTGCCGGTCTGGGGTTTTGTCCATCCAGGCCGGCAGCTAGATGAGCACCAGGGCCGGTGGCCAGGACCCCAGACTGGCAGCATTCTGAGCGGCTCAGCCTGCTGCCAGTCTGGGGTTCCATCGGGGGGGCCCTGTAAATGTAAAATTTATTACTAGCACATAAAACCTTAAATTAATGAAGACTTAGCGCGCCACTTCTCAAACGTTGCTGACCCCTGGTCTAGGCCAACAGGTGAAGAAGAATATTGTGCCAAATTCTGCCTTGATGTACAACCTGTCTAACACCATTGTTCTCATTGGAGTTGCACTGGGTATTAGCAAGCCAAATGTAGCTAATTGAAAGAGTTTACTGATCAGAGGATCACACTAATAAAAACTAAATGCCATTTGATGTTTCTCAGGCTTTCAGGCCTCTGAAGTAAATTAGGGTTCTTTGTAATCACATTATATTTGTTTAACCCAGTGATCCCAATGAAATGACATTTCAGGTTTCAAGGGTGACCTGGTAGTGATTCAGCCCAATATAAGTGTGAGTATACTTACTTGCTGTCCAATGTTGTGTTTAAATTTCATGGTGCTATATTGATGATAACTACTGACAGTATATTTGGTTAACTTCTTACTAGTTATGAGTAATGTTTGCAATGCATGTTGTATAAATGAGGGGAAAGGTCAAGAGTACAGAGCATGACATTTAGATCCAGGGTGATTGGTATGCTAGAGAGAGAGTGAAATGGGGAACATTGGGAATGGAAGAGCAGAGTAAGGAAACAAATGGTGTAAGAAGCCTTTTTCTGACTTGGAGTTTCATTGGTCTCCACACTGAATATCTCCTACCAAGAACACACAATGTTCAGAACCCAATTTCTATGCCTACACACACCTTTCATTTGAGTGTTTTTGGAAAGGTTCATAGTCAAGCAAAGGTGCATGCTATCCTGCAAACTCGGGGTCTGTTCTAAAGCTATTTCAATAACAATCCTTTTACAATGTGCCCTATTTCTCTTACTTTCACTCCCTCCGCCTCATCTTCTGCATATTTAGGGCCTGTCTGCTTCTTCTTCCTTGCCCTTTGGGACCCATCCGGCACCCCTCTTTCATTTCAGCTGTACCAGTGACTTCATGAGCCACGGCTACAGTAACTTCAACCCCTTTATCTTGTCCCTGGCCAAGCCTTTGCAGTGCTCCCTTGGACACAACTCACTGTGCCTGTACATGTAGCTCAACCCACCCCACCCCAATTAAATATATGGGAAACGTTTTGTTTCTCAAGTGTCTCTATTGTAGTTATTTACTCCTCCCCCATTTAACACCCTGATTATTTTTAATTTGTCGACCTTTTTTCTGGCATGTTATGTGTGTATTTTAAGGTGTTTTTGCCACTGTTTATATAGCTGAACTCCTGTAGCAGCACTTCATGCAGGGATGTGCTGTATAAATAAAATGAGTAATGGTGACAGGGAAGTCTGCTTGTTAGATTTGAAACATTGTCACATGAAGTGCCAGGAAGTTATCTAACACATCCCTGTCTTGGACCTCATGGTAAGCTATTATAATGCGCTTCCAGTTCCTTACTGTCAGTTGCCCCCCGCATCTTAGTTCAAAGGAAAGAAAAAGAGCTATGTAACTTTTTTCAAATGAAAATAACGATGTGCTGGTTCAGGTTTTGCACAGAAAGCCCATGTTATCTCTCCTTTCTTCTCTTATACCAATGAGCAAACCAGACACAGAAAGTCTGTTTCTCAGAGTTAAAAAATCCCATTTTACTGATTTGTATTAAAATGTGCAGTTTTTGCCTCTGGGTTGCATGAGGGTCCATTAATTATCCTGCCGTCTCTGAACCTATCTCCAAACAGTAGGGTGACCGCCTATTTTGAATAAAATTGCAAAGTTACAATTTTCCAGCTCACTGAGTTGCTAGTGTTTAAATATATTCAGAGGCCAGTGCCAGGCTGCCCTGCCTCCCCAATGCTGAGCTGTATTGAGGGGAGAGACTAAGAAGGGAGTATATGGAGACAAAGAAAGGGAGCAGGAGAGGAAAAGGAGAGAGAACTTAAGTGAGGGCTGATGAACCCGCTAAATTACATAGGGCTAGATTACAGTGATAAGGTGGGTGAGGTAATATCTTTTTATTGGACTAATTTATGATGGTGAGAGAGATAAGCCAATAAAAGAGATTACCTCACCCGCCTTGTCTTTCTAATATCCTGGGACCAACACAGCTACAACTACACTACATAGGGCTAGACTGTTCCTTTAGGCACAGCACTGGGCAAGCTGCATCACTGAGGAGTAGCACAGAAGGCACTGTTCCAGAGACGCCTCGCAATTCCTCCTGTGCTCTCCTCTTGCTCCAGAGGGAAGAAAGTTACTACAGCCCTAATTCATAAATTCCAAGGCCAGAATGGACCATTGTGATCATCTAGTCTGACGTGCTGTATGACACACGCCATAGAACTTCCCAGAAATAATTCCTAGAGCAGATGTTTCAGAAAAATATCCAAACTTGATTTAAAAATTGTCAGTGACGGAGAATCCACCTCGACCCTTGATATATAGTTCCAATGATTAATTACTCTCGCTGTTAAAAATGTGCACCTTATTTCCAGTCTGAATTTATCTAGCTTCAACTTCCAGCCACTGGATCATGTGACACCTTTCTCTGCTAAATTGAAGAGACCATTATTAAATATTTGTTCCCTATATAGGTACTTCTAATCTGTAGTCAAGTCATCCCTTAACTTCCTGTTTGTTTAGCTAAATACACTGAACTCCTTGGGTTTGAAGAAGTGAAGAGTACTTCCCTGCTGTGTCTGGCCAGATACTCTCGCCAATGAGTGGGGATGTAGTAGAACATTCTGCACCTTTAAGGGCCTGCAGAGCCAGGGAGCAGCAAGCCCTGACCTAAGGACAAGCCCAGCAGGCAAGTGTTGGGAACACCCTGATCCAGCTAAGCAGCAGCTAATGATTGGCTTTGATCCCCAGCTAGAAGATATAAGTGAGGACTCAGCTCTGTGAGGAAGAGACAGGAGAGACAAACACTTCCTCGAGCAGCAGTAAGAGCATGCTGCAATGTGGCAGGTAGCTTTCTGGGATGGGCTGTATAAACCTCACACTGGGCCACAAGGGGTTAAGGACATACTTTGGGTCCAGCCAGCCCCACCCTGCCACACCTGCAGCAAATGCTTCATCTGGTGGAGGAATTAAAAGATAGGAAAACAGCCAGAGGTGAAAGTAAGCCGGTACACCCCGGTACGGCGTACCGGCAAGAGCCGGTGCACCGCACTGGGGCAGCCCGGCTTCCCCAGGGGGCAATTTAAAGGGCCTGGGGCTCCCAGCAGTTGCTGGAACCCCAGGCCCTTTCAATTGCCTCCAGAGCCCCGCTGCTGGAGCCCTGGGGTAGCGGCTGCAGGGCTCTGGCAGCTATTTAAAGGGCCCACAGCTCCCCTGCTTCTTCCGCCCAGGCCCTTTAAATAGCCACTGGGGCCCCACCACCGCTACTCCAGGGTGCCGGTGGCTATTTAAAGGACCAGGGCGGCAGAGGCAGCTGAAGCCGCGGGCCCTTTAAATAGCCCCCGGAGCCCTGGGGTAGCGGGGGCTCCAGGGGCTATTTAAAGGGCCGGGGCTCCAGCTGCCTCTGCCGCCCTGGTCCTTTAAATAGCCACTGGAGCCCCGCCGCTTCCCCAGGGCTCCGGCAGCTATTTAAAGGGCCAGGGCGGTAGAAGAGGGGAGCCCCGGGCCCTTTAAATTGCCTCCAGAGCCCTGCTGCGGCTGCTACCCCGGTGGGGGGGCACTTACCTTACAGGGTGGGCTGGGGCTGGCTCTGACCCCCTCAACCCCACCCCTTCTGCCCTAGGCCCCACCCCTTCCTGGGGCCAGAGCTGGCCCCAGAGTACCGGTAAGTTACTCGACTTACTTTCACCCCTGGACATGGCTCACTTGGTGCAGACTTGAAAGAGAGCAGACCTCCAACAGTGCAGCGAGAAGGCTGAAATGGCTAAGATAACTGCCCCCAAAGGGGCCCCCTAAGGAAAGGGAGGATCCACTCTAGAAGGAGTCAGAGAGAGAAGCATTCCCCTCTTCCCTGCATATGGCCCCTGAACATTGGTAATCCCGGTTTATTTTCTAGGTTTGGACTAATCCAGCAGAGAAAAGCCTTGGACTGAACTGGCTTTGGGAAGGGCAAGATAGGAAGTGGCCTAGGGAGGGCAACCTTGGTTGCCAGGTAACTGGTAGACCCAAAGGGCCCTGGTTCAGAGCCTGGTGGAATGGGAGGGGCTGGGTTCCCCTACCAACAACCCACCTGGTTGTAGCTCTGACCACTAGGCCAAACTTTGACCACCCCCTGAGTGAGGACCATCACCCCCCATCCCCTGAGGCTAAGAGAGGACCAGGGCCCCGGAGCTACTAGGACCCTGCAGCAGGAGTCCAGGTTAGGACTATACTTTTTTTTACATTTCTTTCTTAATTTTAATTTTTTGCATTTGTGTGGCAAAAGAATAAAGAAGCCTGTGCTGAAAGCTAAAACAGAGTTGGGTGTGGCTGAATGTTTTGTCCCCAACCTGGTGGACAGGCCCACCAGACTGCCGGGGAACAGTGGGGGATAGTGCAGATCCAAAGCTCTGCTTCCTCCTTGACTATTTGCTTGCTGGTAGGAGTATCTGGAGAGTAGGGTCTGAACTATGTAGTAGAGTCAAAATCCAGATGGATTTTGCTTTGCCAAGTGTGTGGGAGTGTGCTTTGTGAATTCTACAACCTTGGTTTGGCTGACTAAGACAAGGGCACAACTGAGTCCATAGTTTTCTAGCTAAATGTCCCCTATTGAAATAGTTTGCCTTTGGCAGAGTGCCTCCTCTAAAATGAAGAGATCTGCTATCCGTTGGGGAGACAGAACAGAGGGCAGTCAAGCAGGAGGGAGAAAATTGATGAGAAGAAGAGAGAAAAGTAATTAGGTTATTTAAATAAAGAATAAAAGAAAAAAGCGAAGACACCTGCTGTCATGTTACTATAGTTTCAGATCCTGATAAATCTGAGCAAAATTTCCAATTGGCCTTACTCTGTGTAATATGGCAAACGTTTTAGGTTTGAATTATTTTATTGATATAATATCACATAATCCAGGCTCAATCAGTTTATTAATCAAAGATAGATTAGCACAATACAGAAGGGCCAATGCATTACCAACCAATCTGGAAAACAGTTTTGCAGCACTTAGATATTTCAATTTGTCCCAAAGTGCCAGCTCACCTCTACACATACTATCCAAGATTTATACACCAGTTCTTTCTTGTTGCTTATCTTGTTTTGAACATAGCATTTCAGAAGCCAGCATTGAGCCCTTTTTTGTTTGCAGTTGTCATGGATGTGACAAGTAGAAATATATGAAGGGAGTCACACTGGAGCATATTGTTGCTGATGACTTAGTGATATGTGTGGAAAATTGAACAGTGGGAAACAGTTTTGTTCAGGCAAGATTTCAAATAAACATTGGTAAGACAGAGAGCTTAGAAGAATGAGAGAATTTAAACACAGTGGTGCCCTCCTGAGTGATGTCCACCCTCTTACCAAAGCTGCTTGGTGCAAGTGTTGGGAGCTGATCCCAGTTCTGTGACAAAAATATGTCAATAAAGTTAAAAGGCATAGTATATAAAACTGTAAGTCAACCCATCGTAATGTACAGAATAGAGTCCTGGCCAGCCACAAGACTAGAAATCCGTATTCTCTTCATTTCTGTAATACAGATGTGGAGATGGTCAAATGGTTGGACACTCCATGATAGGAAACAAAATGAGGTTGTGAGAGGGCATAATGTGAGTTGCCCCCATTGAAGACAAGTTGTGGGAGGCTAGGCTAGGATGGTATGAAGAACTCCAGCAGAGACCCATCAGTTATAGGAGTATGATGGCCCTTGCAATGGTCATGGACAGAAGATGACTAAGGAGGAGTGCAAAGATTTGGTATGTTGTCCAGATATCAGCAGACCTTAAAAAGACCAATCTGCACGACAGCCAGGTATACAATCATGAGTTTTTTGAAGAAAGCTATAAAAGTCACTGATCCCAAATAAGGAAGGAGCAATGAAGAAGATTTCAGAAGTCAGCAAAGCTTAGAGACATCTGCGCTAGCTGTACTTTTGAACAGAGTGTGTGTTAGTAAAGCATCAACAACATCATCCATTTTGTCCTGGGTTTTTTGGTATGTGTCTGTACCTAGCACTGAAAATACAACACTTCACATTTCCCTTGGTTGAACAACTTAGGATAAGTAAAAAGAATTCTGGGAAAGTTTAACCTGAATACAATTCATAGATATACAACTTAGCATAAGTATATAACATTCTGAAAATACATGACATATCTTTCTTGTTTACTACTAGCTATTTTCTTATCTTAGGCTTTGTCTGCTCTAAAAGCTGGAGGTATGATTCCCCTGCTAATGTACGCGTGCTCTTACTAGCTCTTATAGTATAAAGAGCAATGTAGCTGCAGAAGTACAGGTAGGGGTGGCATAGCTGTGCTGGGTTGAGTATACACCTACCGGTTTCAGGCAGGGTTGTACTCAGCACAGCCCAACCATGCCTTTGCTGCTGCTAGCAATGCTACCCTGGTAACAGTGGTATTTATACTTCTGCTAGTTCTATGAGAGCTAGCGCAAGTATTTTTACACAAGCAGAGAAATCACACCCCTAGCTTCTAGTATAGACGTAGCTACCCTGGGCTAAGAGAACAAGGTCTTTTAGATCAGATGGTAGGAGCTCATGTATTAATATCCAGAGGTCCCAGGTTCCATCCCTGCTGCTGACAATTCACCCATGGGCATCTCTGCTATGCATGTATTTGCCAAACTGCAGCAACAAGTATGTTCTCTCCAAAAACTGCTCAGGCAGATCTGAAAGAACATTTTCTTCTCTCCTTCACAGACACACACAAATGGTGTCAAACATTTCAACCCTGGTGTCTGGCTTCATAGCTCAGTTATTTTTTGTGTAAAGACATTAGGCGTTTGACAGACTTTATAGTGCAAATGCACAAAAGGAATCACCTAATAATGTAGGCTAGAGACCAGATGAAAGTATAGGGTAACTAACTGCTATATATTCCATACAACTGTGTACGAAACAGCAAGAGACCTCAGCAAACCACATTGCACGGGATTATACTGATGGCCTAGGAATAACCCTGGAAATGCAGGCCTCAGAAGAATATTTTTAAATCCTATTGAGTCTTTTTATAACTCTTTTTTTTAATGTTAGAAATTTGGTTATTAACTGCCTGAAGAGTTTAAATGAAGGCTCTTCCCCTTCCCTTCCCTCCTCCTTCCCCAGAAACAAAACCATACTTACCAAATGACTGCATTCAAGTACACAACTTAATAACTGAGCAATTATGCTTTACAATTTCCTGAAAACACTTTCAATTCTATTGTCCTTTTTGGCCAGGTAGGACCAGAGTGTGATGAAGCTGGGTACAGAGGAGCAGGTATGCAGGGCACACAAAAATTTGCTTCTGCTTGCACAGAGTCAGAGGATGGTCAAAATGGCAGTGCATCCCTGAGCATAGGGCTGCTCAGGGCTAGTACCACTGCCTGAGCTAGACTCACCAGAGAGGCAAGGCCATAGAACCATTTATTCTCCAGGTAGCCAGCGGAGCCACACGTGCACTCAGTCCCACAGTTACCTGACTTCAATGGGATGTGAAGGCATTCAGCACATTGCTGGGTCAAGCCCTCAAACGCTAGACAGCAGCAGTGAGAGCTTCTTCGCATGGTTCTTTCAATGTGCTTCTGTAGGGTGATTCCTGCAGGTCAAGTTTGGAGAGGGAGAGAAAGAGGGGGTAGGTCAGTGTCCACACCCATTCATTCCTTAGCGAGACTGCTAGCAAAAGTGCCAGCTCTCCAAAGTTGCAATGTTGGCACCTGTGTTGTTTAAAATCTATCTGAGTCTTGTGACTTCATCATATTCCTGGAGACAAACCACTGCCCTGAACACATCCCTGCTTACTGTAGCTGTCTGCCACCATACGAAGATACAACAAAGATGGTGCGTGTGAGCTGCTTGGGATAGAATTTATGATATAGTCACAAAGTGCCTAGGAGTCTCTCATTTATTTTAAGACAGGCTGATATTGCACATCTCTTTGAGGATGACTAATGTTGAAGGTGGATGGCTGTCAGAGATGCAGTTATTTTTTCATTTTTGATAAATACACAATTACAATAGTTCTAGTTTTCAGGTGTGGTGGGTTTTTTTCCCCAACGGTTGACAAAGATTAGCTGTCAAAAAACTGGCAAATGAAGCCCATTTCCAATCCCAATTCTCCCTCACAGTTACATTTATAATGAAATATAAAATCTCAAAACAGTAACGGAAGAAACATTTAGCATCTTAAAAATGAGCTTTAGGTTCCTTTGAAAAATCTGGTGGTCCATTATTATGCAACCTTTCTAAAATATGTATAATATTTCTGGCATATTGTGGTATTATTATGCAGTATTCTTCTGAGCCTTGTTCAGAAATGTGAATAATCTGTAGCTGGAGAGACTGAAAGAGATAGCATTACAGATCAAGAAGAACTATTATATTTGGAAGATCTTTCTTGTATGAGGAAAATCTTCAGTTTATGCCAGGGGCGGGCAAACTTTTTGACCCGAGGGCCACATCGGGTTTCGGAAATTGTATGGAGGGCCGGTTAGGGGAGGCTGTGCCGCGCCCCCCTGGGATTCCTGCCCCATCCAACCCCCCCTGTCCCCTGACCACCCTCAGAACCCCTGCCCCTGACTGCCCCCCACCGCCCCATCCAACCCCCCTCCTTCCTGACTGCCCCCCGGGACTCCTGCCCCCATTCAACCCCCCCGTTCTCCACGCTCTAACCGCCCTGACTCCATCCACACCCCCACCCCCTGACCACCCCAAACTCCCCTGCCCTCTATCCAACCCCCCCGCCCCCTTCCCCCTTACCGCGCAGCACAGAGCTCCGGTGGCTGGCGACACTACAGCCCCGCTGCCCAGAGTGTTGCCTGGCCACACAGAGCATTGTGCCAGTGCAGTATAGTAAATTGCTCGCCGTAACTGCTACCAATTGCACATTCCTACGTGGAGCAGTTTAATACACTATACCAGCAGCATGGTGCGCTGAGGCTGCGGGGGAGGAGGAACAGCAGGGGAAGGGCCAGGGGCTAGCCTCCCGGTCCAGGAGCTCAGGAGCCGGGCTGGAGGGTCCCGAAGGCCGGATGTGGGCCGCGGGCCATAGTTTGCCCTCCTCTGCTGTAGAGGGAGATGGACAGATTCTGAAACAGTGATGTAAATCTATTGTAATTCCTTTGAGGTTGATGGAGTTACTCTTGACTTTACACTGGGGTAAATGAGATTAGAAACTGTCTCCAGTCTGATAGGGGAGCAGATTTCCATTTCAGGCTTCTAAGGGGTTTACAGCAGTAAATCAAACAATTTTTTAATTATGAAAAATGTTTCCAATTTTTAAAGAACATAAAATAAATTAACAAATGGCACTTTCAAGCTACTGTGGGTGTAATAATTACAAATGGATTTAAATTACGTGAAGCACAAATTGTTCATTGCATTTTTTTCCCCAGTGCTAATATGGCTCACTGTTTCTGGCCTCTCTGCAGGCAGCATCTTTGATGGATGCCAGTTAAATTTTGTGCCTCTCGAGAGGAAGCAGGCAATTTCATTGCAGTTGGGTCTTCTGCAGACAGGAACAGCTATAAAATCATTAGTCATACCAGTTAATCACAAAAGTCCTAACTACATTAGTGGAAGGCTGAGCAGAGACAGATTGCTGCTGGTTTTGGTTATGCTATCTACGGCCCATATTTATCTCTAATATCAGACACGGCTTTACTGACGTCACATAGAGATTCAGAAATCACGTGTGAGAGGAATTTTCTTCCTGTAAGATTCTCCGTTTAGATAGTTTGACTTTCTCTATTAGATTTTCTTTTTAGTGGATCTTATTAAATATTTCCCTGCAATTGTTAATACATCTCATTTCTAGCAGACTGATTATTATCTCTTTTCTTGCTCTGTACTTTTAAATTTCTTGAATGCTTTGGCTGGGTAGCATATTTTTCTTCTTCTACTAGCTAGGCCACTGCTATTTCCTGCCATTTCTTAACTTTTGCTTGTAGAAACATTTTTTTTTCTTGCTTCTGAGCAGAGGATGATCTTACAAGAGGTCTGTCCTCTCATGTACAGAAAGCTCATTGAAGGAGAAGTCTGCACAGAGCACAGCGCAATGGGTTTGTGATCCTGAGTGGGGCCTCTGGATGCTACCATTATGTAAAATAATATCAACTTGAGGAGGGGGTCGTGCGATAGCAGCATGCAAGAGGATGTACAGAACTCTTTACTACCACTGCGCTATTTTAAGGTCATTTAATCTATTTGTTGTAATAGTATTTTGAGTTTCATCCCAAGATCTCAAAGCACTTTACAAGCCCCACATAAAGGGCTAGGCTGTCCTCATTCCTTGTCTAGATGAAGGAGGAAGAAAGGGCCTCAGGAGCCTTCCTTCTCCAACTATGACCTTGTCCCCACATGCAAAGGCCAAGGCCAGCCACTAAAGACTGTTTCCTGCTGTTACTCCTGGGAGTGTAAATCACCCCAGACGAGGCAAGGCCATGCAGTGGCCAGCACAGCTTGCAATGCAGGTAGAGGAGCACTTGGCATTATCCCAGAACTGGTGCAGCAAGCACATTTCCTCTATGTGACAGGGCACTCTGAAAGAAAATTTGCCTTTTGAGGTACATTCCTACCCAGAGTTCTTCCTGGGCTAGCTCATCTCTACATTGCCCCCAATGAAGGCCTATGTGTAAATGACATCATCTAGTCCAAAATGTTGTTGTAACCATTTAATGGATAGGTAAGCGGAGGGAGAAAGAGGTTATGTGACATGTATGATACACATAATCTGCCTGAAATCAAAATAGCAAAGGCCTTTGCCACCATATGGGTGAGCTTTCTGTCTTTGCATATTGAAGAACTGAGTTTAAGAAGCCTTGCTGAGGCACTGGATCTCAACACGGTTCCCCAGAAATAAAGAAGGTAATAACACACAGTCTGCACAGATGGAACAAGTCAGAGAAGAAGTATCCCCAATTAAACAGACAAAAAGTACTTCCATGCAGTATAAACTGAAATGATGACCATAGGAGATAAAGTGAATGCAATGATACAGGAGAAACTTGTACATAACTGCAACATTAATTACCTAATGGGGCAAAACTGATAATTCAAAGCATTGCTGTAGGTAGTTTAAGCTAAGAATAATCAGGAGAGCAAGACACTGAGCTCCAAATATCTATTTGAAAAAAATCTGCTTCCAGTTTATTTCTCTTCTTTTGCTATTCATTTCTGTTCAGAACCCCTGTTTTTCACAAATTTGTTTGCCTCAGGTCTGGCCCTTATGTAACAGACAGGGCTAGAACGTGATTCAGCTTGTCACTGTCTTTCTCTTCTTTGCTTACCCACATCTATTCCTACAGTTATTTTGTATACAGTCACTTTCTGCTAGATAGAAATGTAAGCAGGGTCTGAATGAGCTCTCCCCTGACATCTAGCGATGAGCTGAGGAGGACAACTTCAGGAGCCAACCTTGTTTGCATGGACACACTCACTCTGCCTAGGTGAGCAGCAAATGGAGTCACTTTGCCTAAATGATCACTTTTAGTGGGTGCTGGATTGCAAGTCACTTTGTTAATCGGTGCAGGGGTAATAAAGGATTGTTATCTTTGTTGTGGCAATCAAGGACAGCAGAACTGTTCACCCTCAACTGAACAGTGCTTGCTAGGTAGGGGTGCCAAAGCCTACTAGAGATGAGTGTGTGGAGAGGAGTTTGCACCTGGTGTGGGCTCTGTCTAAGGGGCCTAGACATCATTTGACCCTTCCTCCTCTCCACTGTGTAATGGTAGATTTTATTTTTCATGGGTACTTTGGTGACTGAGGAGTCTGATCCTTGAGCTACAGACTCATTGGCAGACATTGCAGGTGGTGTTGGAAGACAGGATTGGGCCACAATTGCTGCGTGACAGTTGTCTTTCCTTTCTTTTCTGGTGTTTTTCCACAACCAGGGCAAGGCAATTTTCCTCGAAAGTGGACATTCCCTCTCTGACAAGTCTTCGCCAATTATCCCTCTCTTGGGCTGCTGTCTCCCAGTGTGTGATGTAAATTCCACATCTTTTCATGTTTATCTTGAGGGTGTCTTTAAAGCCTTTCTTTTGGCCTCCCTGTTTCCTTTCTCCTTTGGGCAGACAGCTGTTGTTTTGGTAAGTATATGTCAGGCATGTGCTGCTCCACCTCAGATGGTCCTGGATAATCAGGCCCACAACGCTGAAGATGTTGGCCTCTGTGAGGATACTAACATTAGTGCAATGATCCTCCCACTCTATGTTGAGGATCTTCCAAAGAAAGTGCTGTTGCTGGCATTCCAGGTTTTTCTAATGTTTTCTGTAGGTCACCCAAGTCTCACAGGAAAGTTAGGATTACCACCACTTTGTAAAAAAAAAAAACGTCTAGTATGTGTTGAACACCTGTAGCGGATTCTGTGCTGAATCTCAACATCTATGTATGCCCTCTGAGAGATGGCATTTTCCAGTTCTTCTTTGTCAATGTAGATCTTCCTTGCTGGGTCTTATTATTGACTGGGGACTGGCTGGTGGAGAACTTTTGTTTTGATGATGATCAGAGTTAGCTCTAGTCTTTTGTAAGCTTCAGAGAAGCAATTAAGGGCTGTTTGTGGATCCTCCTTGGAGTGTGCAACTGCAGAACAATCATCTGTGCCCTGGAGTTTGGATATTGTTGCCAATATTACTTTAGTTCTGGCACAGAGACAAGAAAGGTTGGAGAGATTGCTGTCAGTCCAATATTGGATGCCAATGCTCTGTGGTTGACGATCTTGGGTAAGTGTTTTCATCGCTGCTAAGAAAATGGAGAAAAGGGTGGGTGCCAATACACAGCCTTGTTTTACACCAGTTTGGATGACAAAGGTCTCAGAAGTAGAGCCACTACACAGGCTGGAGACAGTCATCTGATCATGGAGGAGTCTTACAATGGTGATAAATTTGCTTGGGCAGACAAACTTTAACATGATTTTCCACAGAGCCTCATGGTTGACACAGTCGAAGGCTTTGGTCAGATGGATAAAGGCCATATACAGCTCCTAGTGGTGTTCTTGACATTTTTCCTGGATCTGCCTGGCTGCTAAAATCATGTCGCTGGTGCCTCGTGATGGTCTGAAGCTGCACTGGGACTCTGGAAGTACTTTCCCTGCAAGAGGGAGCAGGAGATTCAGTAAGATTCTAGCAAGAATCTTTCCAGCGATGGAGAAGAGGGCAATGCCTCGATAGTTGCCGCAGTTGGCCCTGTCTCCCTTTCTGAAAATGGTGACTGTGTTAGCATTACGTAAGTCAGCAGGGATTTCTTCGGTGCGCCAGATTTTAAGGAGCAGCAAGTGAAGCTTGTTAGTCTGTGTTTCTCCCCCCACTTTCAGACTTCAACTGGTATGCCATCAGGACCTGGTGCTTTATTATTTTTAATTTGTTTAATTGCTTTGCAGACCTCCTTAGGTGTCGGCTTGGCAAGAGTTTCTCAGATTGGGTGCTGAGGGATGGAGTCGATGGTGTTGTCAGTCACAGTTGATTCTCAATTTAGAAACTTTTGGTAGTATTCCTTCCAGCACTCTTTGATGGATTCGTTATCTTTAAGAAGGGTATTACATCTTTGGATCTCAGAGGTGTGAGGCCACATGAGGTTGGTCCACACAGGGTCTTTTTCTTACAAAAAAAGCTCCGCATATCATGTCTGTCAGCGAATGTTTGGATATCTTTTGCTTTGTCCTCCCACCATTCATTTTTGACATCTTGGATCCTCCTTTGAACTTCAGCTTTGAGCTGATGGAAAGAGCTCTGCTTCTGACTGGATAGTGGTTGGTTTTGCCAGTGGCAGAAAGTTTTTTTTCTTCTGCTCCGAAAGGGCTGTAATCTCAATGTTGTTGTTGTCAAACCAGTCCTGATGGCAGTGGGTAGCAAGGCCGATGGATTTCTCACAAGCCTCATGGATGTTCCATCTTAGGGCTTCCCAGTCTTCAACGACACTTGTGTTGTCATTTCCAGGTGTGCACATGGTCGGTCGGTTTTTCCCTGAGGAGTGTTTGGAAGTTCTCTTGGTGCACTGAGGATTGAAGTCTTTGGTGTCTGTATGATTTACTGTCTGTGTGATATGGATTGCTTTCTATGTTTTGGTGCAATCCCGATGGACATGACAGACCTTATCAGGTAGTGGTCAGTCCAGCAATTATCAGCTCCTCTCATGACACGGGTGATTTGGATATCTCTTAGATCCTGTGTTCTTACAATGACATAATCGAGGAGATGCCACTGTTTTGAGCGGGGGTGTTGCCAAGTTGTTTTGTTCTTGTTGCTTTGTCTGAAGATTGTGTTTGTGATCACAAGGCCATGCTCTGCACATTTGCTGAGCAGAAGGATGCCATTGGAATTGGACGTGCCCACTCCTTCCTTCCCAATGGTGCTGCTCCATATGTTAGAATCTCGGCCACCTCTTGTGTTAAAGTCTCCTAAGAGGATTATCTTATCTGTTTTTTGGCATGGCTGACAACATTTTATCAAGGTCAGTGTAGAAGGATTCTTTCTGTTCTTCTTCAGCGTCAAGTATTGGTGCAAATGCATGGATGATAGTGGCAAATGACTTACTGACCAATTGGATGCAGAGGGTCATAAGGCGCTCATTGAGGCCAACGGGGAGCTCAGTCAGGCAGTTGACTAGAAGGTTCTTGATTGCAAAGCCAACACCTTGTATTCGCCTGTCGCTTGGTGGTTTTCCTTTCCAGAAGAAAGCGTAACCACCACTCTCTTCCCTCAAGTGGCCTTCATCTGCACGTCTTGTTTTGCTCAGAGCAGCAATGTTGGTGTTGTACCTCAAAAGTTCTCAGGCAACAATTGCTGTTCTGCATTTGGGTCTTTCACTTTTTGATTCGTCTAGTAGGGTACAGATGTTGCAAGAAACATTTTTGGTTTTCGACAGCATTGGGAGTGATCCCTCTGGACATGGTTATCCAGTCAGGTATGGTGGGATAGCCTATGTTTGGGGAACCTTTTCTATCCCCTTCCCCATATGGGGTGAGCAGAGGAGTTCCTAAAAAGGCCTGCTCAGTCATGACCACTGCTGCCAAAAATGATCCCCTATCCCAGTCCAGGGGCACATGATGACCATCTTGCAGTCATCGTCTGCATGTGAGGCTGTGACTAGGGACTCCTGGTGATCACTTCACCTATCCCCATCACCACTCACTTATCACTGCAGGACTTTTAGGGGTAAGGGTGGGGAAAAAGTTCTTCCTGTGAAAGAAACCTATGCAAGAGTAGTTTAAAATGGGGGAGCTGATGCGCACCACCAGCCACACAAATCTTGCTGGAAGAGGCATCTGTGTCCAGTGGCAAGGAGATCCAAAACAACCGGGGGTTTCTCTTCCATTGCAGCCTCCCTCCACCTTCACAGCCATTGAGAGGTGATTCTGCTTCATCCGCATGTTCTGCCATTGAGGTCTTACACTAGGTTGTGTTGGGCTGCACTTTGTCTGGTACCTTGCCTTTGACCTTACTGCCAAGGGTGACCCAACCAAGAGTACGGGACTCCCGACGGCATCGCTCTTAGGGTCTTAGGTATACGCAAGCTTCTTCACCACATCAAGGTGGCAGCCCAAGGAGAAGGGTAGAACTAATTAAGACTCAGTTGAGTCTTTTGTTGTAGATCAGTAGAGCTGAAATCACTGAAAATCAGGTTTAAGTATTAGGCCTGCTATGGGACAGTGTCTCTCATGAGAGACTGCCCAGCCTGCACTAGCAGTGAGGCTCCCCCACTAACGGCTGAAATCACTGAAAGTGGTGTTAAGTGGTGGGACCTCAAGACATGCCAGCAGAACAGCTGGCGGAATGAGCAAGGTGCCTTCTCTCCTCCTCTCCCACCCCCTCAGGTTGGGAGATGAACTTGCACAAAAGCACCTCTGAATTCTGGGTCTCCACTGACCAAGGACAGCAACTGGTGAGAAGGGTACGGTGGAGGGAGAAGGCAGGGGTATGTTAAAGGAACTTTTGTTCGTTGGATGTTCCCACAAGGTGAGAACCTGAGGCAAAGAACATTGCCCAATATGCTTTGGGGTGGCCAAAGCTGCAAGAGTAAATTCTAGAGAACCCAAAAAGCTCAAATTCAGCCAGGAAAAGGGCTACCACTGTAGTTTAGTGAAATATGGAATCTCAAATTTTCTTTTTCAACCACAATGCAGTGTGACAAATTAGTGGTCCCCGTGATTCCATGATGATGTACACCATTGCCATATATAACTTCATGGTGATAGCAAGGTTAGAACTCATTTCTCCCTCCTCCAAAAGGCATAGGCCTTTAGCACTTGAGCTTAAGACAAATCTCTCTTAGGAGCCTAGATCCCATGACAAATAATTGTTCTGATTTTCAGTATAGTCAGTTCACAGAAGAGATTTGTGCAATCACAGGGATATGAATAGCCCAGATTAGGATTTTTTTTAAAGGGAAGTGTAATGTGACACTACCTAGTTTTTTCCAGCTAAAGCAATGCATCTTCTCTTCTCATATTTGTGCACCGAGACTTTATTGGTTACATTAAGTGCCACATTTTGGTGGTTTGCACAGTCCCTGAGCAATGATTAAGTTCATCTTTTTTAAAAAATGGAAATTGACTTTACACTTATGTTGATGTACACTTCAGTTGCCAAGAAAAGAGCAGTTTGGCTGAAGGAGCCAACAAAATCTGCTTAATAGCTGTTCATTGGCTACAACACACGGAGCTGATTGCCTACATAGTGTACTCCCTTAATCACTGAAAAAACATTTCAAAAATATTAACTGGTACAGTTGCTACACCCACACTTCGTGACTCAGACACACAGATGAGGCCCGAGAAGAGATTGAAGCTGTGTGGGCCACACAGATACATGCCAATACTTAGTCCAATAAAGTTGCCCTTTTGGCAATATGAAGGATAATCTTGGAGGAAGAGGATGACAGGATCTATCTAGTAGGTTCCACATACTGCAATACAGCCAGTTATATAGGAGTACCTCCTCACTGGGTTCAAATTAAAGGCTGCAACACATACCCCTCTGTCTAATGTCAGTGATGTTGATTAAAGCAAATAATATTTAGTCCAGGAGTTGTGCTGTGCTGCTGCTAGAGAGGATTCTAAGAATAAGAAGTGTCCATTTGGTTTAGATGAATTTTCAGTCAGTCTTTTCTGAGAGCAGAGCTAAGGCAATCTGTTATCAGTCAGATGTGGTGCAGGCAGATGGTGATCAAACAGGAGCTGTAGCAAATGTAGTGCGGATGATAGACGTGCCGCTGCTGACGATGATGAATTTAATAGGCAGCAGGTTTAAAACAGACAGAAGTATTTTTTCACACCACGCACAGTCACCCTGTGGAACTCTTTGCCAGAGAATGTTGTGAAGGCCAAGACTATAACAGGGTTCAAAAAAGAACTAGATAAATTCATGGAGGATAGGTCTATCAATGGCTATTAGCCAAGGTGGGCAGGGATGGTATCCCTAGCCTCTGTTTGCCAGAAGCTGGGAATGGGTGATGGGGAATGGATCACTTGATGATTACCTCTTCTGTTCTGTCCCTCTGGGGCACCTGGCATTGGCCACTGTCAGTAGACAGGATGCTGGGCTTGATGGACCTTTGGTCTGACCCAGTATGGCCATTCTTATGTTCTTATATGAATTTAGGCTTGCAAGTGACACTGGTGTTCCTGAAGCTGTAGTGGCAGGGTAGATAGCCAGCATTAGACATTCATGTTGTCTGATATATTTACATGTAGCATTTCTCCTTTTATTTATATTTTCTTTGGGCCAGATTCTGCCACCCTTTCTCTCACTAAATAGTACCCTTCTTCATGAGTAGTTTCATTGATTTCAGTGGGGCCACACTAGCGATAGAGTTGGTCCTGGGTGTTTTAATCATATTCAGCTTACCAGACAATAAGTGACAACTTTATAGCTACTTTCATCCAACAATCATAAAGTACTCCCAACACTTGATTACTAATTATGGGTCTGCTCCTGCTCCCATACAGTTCAGTGGCCAAAATTTACGTAGACTTCAGTGGTGCAGGATTGAGCTTGATATGCACAGGGACCATGTTACCCATTAAGCAACGTAGCCACATCTGGGGTAGAATGGATCTTTTAAACACTGTACAACAATGCTATACAACAGTTCAGGACAGGAATGTGAAAATCTTAATGCCATGATGTTGGTGCTAAGTCAGATTGGTTGGGAATTTTGTCAGAAAATTCTGATTCATCAAAACCAAAACTTTTGATGGAAATGTATCAGTTTTGGCAAAACTGATACATCAGGAAGGCTTCTGAAGTCTAGGTTGGAATTTCTGGTCAAAGTGAGAGAATGAGACCTCAGAACCTCCAAGTGTCAGGGCACTCACTCATCCCAGTGGAGTGCCCTAACCACCTAACCTAACCATTGGCTATTCTGGGATGTGTCTCCCTGCCAGTTTTTCATGAAAAAATTGGAAAGGTCTTGATTTCATCCAGAGAGAAAACAAACCAAAGGCCAAAACCTTTGAAATTTTGCATGAAATGGAATTCTTATTTTCTGGCTGGCCCTAGTGCTAGCAGTCTTCTAGAAACAGAACCAAGGCAAGGCTGACGGAGATTGGGGAAGCAATGTAAACCCCATGAGTGGTATCCAGCCCAGCTCTGCAGAGGTTCCTTACACAGCCACATGTAGGTGGAGCAAGAAGAAATAATGGTAGGTTAGGTGAGGAGAGAGTGCAGGGTCAGAGGATCTTCCCTTATATGGATTCTTCAATACTTTTCCCATGTGAAAGGGGTGGCAGAGTAGCTTCCGTGGAGCGGCTTTGCTGTCACTCTCGGTGTGTGAGAGAGCCTCTAAACAGGCCATAGACGATTTATTTATGCTGAGCACTGGGGAATGAATTAAGTAGAATGCAGGTACCCAAGTGGAATTTGGACAGGACACCATGACTGACAACACTTTCTGCTACAAAAAATGCCATCAGGACTTTAATCAGTGACACTTTGAAGGAGGAAGTCACAATGTCAAGCATCACTGATTAGCTAATTTTGTATTACTTCCAAAATTCTATTACATCACTCCAAGAATTATCAGTTAGGTGCAGTGATGGTCAAGGTGGGATAGTGCTCAAGATTGCAGCTGTCTGCTCTTGTTGTAGACAGGGTAGTTTCACATATTCATTGGGTACCTGGGATCAGCTGAGTATATGTGTATGCACAGCTGAATATTAAAATACTGTAATGTATTGCCTCACATAATCTCTAAATGCACTCATTATTTTAAATTCCAGGCTAACTGCCAGCAAAGCTGCATACTGTATGTATGATTTAGTGTGTAGGTGTTTGCAGATATGGCTAATATTTTTAAAATCTTAATATATCTTTTGAAATTGGCAGTCTCAAATATGTTTTCTTAAAATGCGGGTTGTCTGCATTTCTATTACATCTGGTTTTGTTTGTACATCATTTCATAGGTCATGTTTAACCTAGTTCTGGGGAGCATGTGCCACACTACAGAGATTACGTAATGCACATGGCTTATTATAGCTATGTAAATATTTCCCATATAGTAAAAAACTGGCATTTTCTGTTTTACAGTTACCAGTGAGACTCAAGGTGTATCTCAGGGTAGGTCTACCCCTATGGGGGTATGTAGAATACAGATACTGCATGCCCAGCTAGCACAGGTATAAATAGTGGACTGAAGATGGTGAGGCACTACTTAAGCGAGTAGAGCGCCTTACATGCCTGAACCCTGAACCCACATCTTCACTACTACTTTTAGCAGTGTAGTGTCCCACGGCCTCTCTGCTGCTGGAAGCTTTCCCAGCCTCAGTGAAAGGCTCCGGCAGTGGGGAAAACCTCTGGCAGAGGAGAGGCAGCAGGGAAAGGCACCAGCAGCTCCGCACCGCAGAATCCTTTGCCACTGTCAGAGCCTTTCACTGATGCAAGTAGCTACATGTACCCTACACACCACCACAAGCATAGACAAGGTCTCAAGATATGCCTGTTTTTTATTTTCAGTTGATATGTATTGCCATTTTATCATCTCATTGTTTTACTCTTATTTATTACTATCATCATAGTGCTTAGGAGACCTAGTAATGGACCAGGACCCTGATGTGATAGGTGCTGTACGAACACAGAACAAAAATGTAGTCCATACCCCATTCATTCAAAAAGCTCTTTGGGGTAACTTACTGTTAGCCACTAAGAAAAAACTATTTTGAAACATGCACAAAGTTGGGAATTGAATATTACCCAGATGCACAGTTGCCAATAGCCCTGATGAATAACTTACCGACAATGATTTAATCAATGCGTTTAGCTTCTCTTTCTGTTTGTGAATTTCATTGATGAGACTGTGATATTTTCTACTTTATTCTTTACTTGAAATTATTCTAGTGCGAATGATTTCAAGACCCTAGCTTGTTTGTGAATAGTTTGGTGTGAGTTTTCAATATTAAAATTTGAATCTGATTGGTCTGGATTTGACATTTGGTCATATGGCGTATTTCTGTTCTCTGTCTGATTAACTGTATCTCTTAGAATTGGGTTTTTGGTGTATATATTCAGGATTTCAAATTCACTATCAGCAAATATTCAACAATATAGACTATTTTGTTGAGTGTTCCTGCCAGCAAACTCTTCCGCCAGAATATTCAAAGGAAGCCAACATAAAACAGGCACAAGCACAGTCAATTAAAAATCTGAACCAATATTTGTAGAATTCTGAGAAAATCATGTGTTCAAGTTTTTTTCAGCCAATCAGATCACAGCTTTCATCCAAGTCATGTTGTTGGTATTAACTGCATCACCGAATAATCATATACTATGCATTTATGATGTCACCAGAAGCATGCAATATTTTATCCTTGTCAATTATTGCAGCCCATCCACACTATTGGCACTTTGGCACTATTTAAATCCCACTTGAACACTTAACATGGGATGCATATGATCTTCTGTGGGCCTCTCTGTACAGGATGAACTTCACCCTATAAGACTGAAGGATTCCTATACAGTGAATCCTACAGCTCCACCTTTTCTGTATCCAGAAACAGTTTTATTTTCACCTGCATTTTGCCTTCCTGACTTTTAGATGCAACAGAGGCGCACACAGAATGTCACTGTGTTAACATGAGTTACTGCTTAGCTATTTACCCAGGTATTTTGCTTTGAAATTATTGGTGGCAGCACAGATCTGTTTCTCTCTGCTCTTGCCCAAGATTTATACATCTGCTCCTGGATTACATCCCACCCTCCATGTTCTAACCTGAAGCTGAGCATGGCCATAATTAAAAGCGGACAAGTGTGCCAAGCTCAAGGCAAGAGGTTAATGAGGAGATAGTTTTCATTTTAAATTTTTGCATGTTGAATCTTTATCAGAGGTTGAGTTTGTCTTCACTAGAGAGTTAACAGGAGATATAGCTCAAATGTTCCTGTTAGCTCTACTCCGGTCCACACACCAAAGCTGTACCATTTGTGTGCCACTTGTGTGTGGTAGTGCTAATAATGAGTTGACTGGCATGATCAGGAATATAGGGCAGGCTTGGAGTGAATTTTCCTTGTCAGCCACCGGCACAACCTATCTATTATAAGGGCATAGGAGAGCTCTGTAGTAGTCCTCAATTGTTATGTCAGTCTTCCAGTGCTTTATCACAAAATCCTAGGCCACCCTGTCCTGTGGTCTTTTCTTGCCATCTACCTATACCCCATTTCATGATGGGAAGTCACCTTCCGCTGCATATTGGCCTGCTTGGCATTCATTCCCCACATTTGCACTCAAGTTCCACCAGCAGCAGCTGTACTCATCCATCTCCAATACAGAGCTCTGTGGTGTGAGAATGTAACTAAGAAGTCATTGTATTTGTGTGCGGCCAGCTGGCCGGATGCCAATAGCTAGGTACTGGTAGATCTCTGGTGAGATGCTAATGGGGCCCACAATTGTGGGAGCAAGAAGCAAAATGCCAAGTTGTATGATGACATTTCAATTAAGCTGGCTGAGCATGGAATCCAATGAATTGGACCTCGATGTCAGGAGACAATTGAAAGGATTAAGATGCTCTTCCAGAAAGACAGGGACCATAGCTCTCAGTCTGGTCATTCCCCCAAGGATGCACCTGTAGTATAATGAGATGGATCATGTCATAGCAGTGCTCCAAGTACAGACCCCTATTTTACAAAGGGCAGTTTAAGGGCTCCAGGTAAGGCCTTGGGTCAGGTGGACTGCAGGAAACATACAGAGCTTGGGGTCAGTGAGTTGGAATGAGAGGAGCCAGTGACTTGTATCCTGTGCCCAACCAGTTTCAACATGGCCCCAAGCAGGACCTATTCCAGGATGAGACAAAAGCAGTGGAATGGCTTAGGAGTAGCTGTTGTTTGTCATTGACATGCTTCCCCACACCGCCTCAGACAGGTTACTTAATCCCTTCTCAGTCTCATGGAACTGGGGATGGGCAGCCTCCCCAGTCTTCATGGTGTCTTTCTGGGAGTAGACTTGCCCATTCAACCTCCGCACCTCTTCTGGTCCAAGAAATTTCTCCATGGGATCCTGCTGCTTTGACCCTTAAATATTAATAGTTAAATGCCTAGGCTCACTTGAGATTGGGTACGTCACAGCATCCCAGGCCCCAATTCTGCTGCCCTTATTCCACATTTGTTGACTTCAAAGGAACTACTTGTAGAATTGGGATCCCAAAGCATAAGGGGGCATAAAACTCTGGGGTGCTTTTTAATATTGAAAGCCCAGAGCAGCAAAAGAGTTAAGTTCTCAATGCTCTAGATCAGTGGTTTTCAACCTTTTTTTTTTTTCATTTGTGGACCCCTAAAATATTTCAAATGGAAGTGCAGACCCCTTTGGAAATCTTACATGTAGTCTACAGCCCCCCAGGGCTCTGCTGACCACAGGTTGAAAACCACTGCTTTAGATCAAGGAAGCAAGCCCAGTAGCCACCTTCATGCCCCCTTGATGGGGTGAGTAAGTGAATAAGGCTACTTCCAGAAAAAGCAGAGCAAGCCTACTGCTTCCAGACCTCTGGAGGTTAATCTATCTCAAATCATGATCTTGTCCAATCTCTCATGTTGATTCATGATGAACAGTGAAAGTTTAATTCATTCTGCACTATATTTCCCAGCATTATGCTTCAGCCAAGAAACATTTCTGGCTCTTAAGAGAGTGCTGTTTTAATACACATACACCCTTATATGTATATATAAGAGAGCCAAATTAACACTGGATTGGTCACTGATATCTTTAGGCTACATTTGGCTGTCAATTACACCACTGTAAATCCAAAATAACTCTTTGAATGTAATAGTTATTCTAGCATTACAATGGCATAACTGACAGCAAAATTCAGCACATTATAAAAAACATATCCATCCTATTCACATATCCAAGACTTCCCTCCCTGCTGCTTGAACTTGCTTCATGCTTTTAAGAAAAACAATCCAGCATGTCAGGAAGGAAAAACCGTGCTGCCTCTCTTTATGGTATGATACATTAGCACTGTTTTATTTATAGTTAATCTATTCACCTTTTGAGCCTATAGAGATATGCATGTACCGTTATCCCCAGTAAATTCTTCCTGTGTGTGTGTCTAGTGCGCATCGATGGAATAAGTAAATGAGCACACACCAAGTTGTTTGGATGCATCTTCATTCTTTTCTGCTTTCTTTCCTAACCACCAAGCTAGAGCTTTAATGGACAAAGTTCTTTATTTTGGTCTGTTTTCCTATTGGAAAGGTATTTCTGCAGCAACTATTTTTAGAAGAATTTGTGGGAGGTAGTGAGTGAGCCACCTCTGTGAAGGGTTGACTCACCACAATTTTACTAATTGCCAGCCAAAAGCATCCTTCTCTTTGCAAGTTACAAAACTAAATTGCTGCAAAATAAAAACCCTGTAAATCTGAAAGTCAAGCAATGTAAATGGTCTCTCAGTGTTGAAACCATGAGGCATGGATGCACAGCTGATAAACAATGATGGACACAAATATGAAACTAATCCCAGCGTCTATATCTTCCCACGCCATTTGCCCGTCCTGATTTCCCATTGCTTCTACCTATTTCATTATTACTTCTGCTCCATCTGCTTCCCTTTGAGTTTTTCCCCCTTTCTGTTCTGTAGCTTTATATTTCTTAAGTAAAAGGTGGCAAAGAGGCTAGTAATGGGTTACAGACTTTCAGTTCTAGGTCACTGATTTGAATTCAGATAGGTCAGTAATGACTGACAGTCATTACGACCTGATGGCAGTTTGGTGACCTCAGTGAAATGAGTTGATGGTCTCAGTCCATATCTGGCAGTCTCAGCAGAGAAACCAAGACCTCACATATTGTCTGTGTATGGAGACTGAACTATCCTCTCCCACACACAGGTGGTGAGTCCAGGTCATGGTTGAGGCAGCTTGCACTGGCCTCTTCCTGACACCAGTATGCCATCAAATGGAAACACCTTTTACCTGCCACCTTTTGGACTATATTAAACTGTCAAACTCTTCTCATTGTTAAACCAAGGTGCAAGCAGGATGAAAACCAAGGCTAGACTTTCACACGTTTAAATGCTGCTGGTTTACAGTAAGATGGCCACCAACAGCAGGATTCTAAAAAGAAAGGTGATAACATTAAAAGCTTCCAAAAAAACACTTCCCAGTTTATCTGGGGTGACCAATACAATCCTCACTGTGTGACCCATTAGAAGTGATGAGTCCTGCAGAAAGGATGCCTTTCTCTTTTAAAAAGAAAATATGCGTGACTCTTGCTGGGAGCCGGCCTACACACTGTTAACATGCATTTCCAGTATCTAGAGAGCTCCTGATGGTTGCTCCCAGCTGTTTTGGTCTACTCCTACATTACTTGTGGGCTGACAGGGGCTAGGAGCCAGGTGGTCAGGAGTATGTCCCACAGCTGTGCCTCTTTACTGACATAGAGTGTTGGAGCTCTGTTTTTTGCTCAGACAATAATTTGTACATACTGTGTGCTGTAAGGGCAAAAGTTTTTCTGCCTCAGACTTGTGAACTTAAAATACTTGTAGGTCTTGTCTCTTAAAGGGCGTTGTAAGGAGCATATGGTAGCAGCAGTGTGTCTTGATCTACGACGTGGGCAGTCAGGCCTGTCGTCAGAGCAGCGGCAATCGTGCCGAGTGGTCAGAGCAGAGGATCACAGACAGGAACCAGGAGTCAGAACCAGAGTCAGGAACTGAGCAGATCTGGAGTGGACTGGACAGGAGGGTAGGAGCAAAGCTGGAAACAAGGCAGGAGCAGAGCTAGAGCAAGGCAGACACAAGAGAGATCACAGCTGCAAGCATGAGCTTTAAGAAGCCAGAGAGCAGTTGTTGCTGTTGGGCTTAAGAGCAGGTTTGCTGACTTCCTCAGCCAGTCAGGAGGAGTGGTCAATCAGGGGAGGCCCTGCTGAGCTCATAGGCTGCATGGATACTGGGCAGGTGCAGCTGCAAGTCCTCGTTCCTGACACACTGGAACTTCATGAAACCAGGAAGGCACAACTCGCACGGCAACTGGCAAATATGCAGAGCATGCTGGAGGCACGTTTCTCTGCCAGAGCTGGGTGGATAATGAATATTCATCAAGTAATTTATTTGAAGGGGGAAAAAGTCACACAATTTATTGAATAAATAGTTCCGTGAGTGTTCTCCCAGCTCTCTGCAGAGGAGAACAATGTACATTGGACTAAAAAGATGCTCAAAGTAGGGTCACACTGTCAGATTTCAGTTATTTATTTTATCTTCTTTTGTACTCAAGAATACTGAAGTCGCTTTCCCAGTTGCAAAATCTTCCAGTTTAACTGAGAGCCTCACAATATTTTCTTTTTAACCCAGCTCCCCGAGTCAGGTGATTGAGAGTCTTGGCTTTGATTTTAAATATATAAATGTCTAGTCCTCCTGCCAGAGGAGAAAAGCTTGAAAATCAAATACCAAAGGCAAAAAACCCTCTTCTTCCCAAAAGTCAATATATTTTTTTTAAAAAAAACCTCATGATTTTTAAACTAATCTCAGAATTGGGGAGGGGCCTTACTCAAGAGTTCTGAACATCTGTGGTTGGCAGTGCTGATTTATATCAGATGAACCAGGATCTGGGTTTATTGTATGTAAAGCTCCAAGCCACAATTAAGATGACTTCTAGTCCCAGAAAAATAAACTAAGCCATCTAGCAAATCCTCGAAATACCGGGCATAGGGATAATCCAACACAAATATTGGTGCTAATGGTTTAATATCAATTTAATTTTAATTATTAAAATTAATGTTATCCGACAAACTTCCAAGTTCAACTTGTACCACCTGTCAGGAATAAAGAAGTAATATGGCAGTGTTTATGATACTGCGGAGGATTAGTAAGAGGAAAAATATACCATTTACCTGCTAGCTTCCCAACCTCCTATTACTTAGAGATACCTGAAAGTTTCCAGTCATATCTACCCATTTCTGTCCTGTCTCTCATCTGTCCCTCATTCCAAAAGATCTCTTTCATATGAAACTTAAATTTATCTGTGTCCTACACAAAATTGGCAGTGTTGCCTGTTTGTTAATGAGAGAGGCCAGATTCTTACAATGACACCGTGACTACTGCCACTGGACTACATATAGAGTGAGTGCTACTCAACGTGAGGGAGAGTGGCAGTTTTGGATGCTTCTCTCCAGTGCAGAACAATGAGACTGAGGTTATAGAAAATGTTACATTTATTGAAAATCGAATTGCACAAAACCATCAGCTTTCTGGTCTATTATTTGTCCAGTGCCCCTCACTTTTGAAGTTTGTCCCACATTTGGACATTGGCAGGCTCAGAATAAGCCCTAGCAGCTGGGGTGGGGGGAAGGTAGTATGGTGCCATAGGAAAGAGAATGCTCATAAAATCTGTGCAGTACATTTGTATTTATACCTTCTGAATCTATAAAACATGAGAATAGACTTCAGAAGTTTATATTTAAGGAATTCTACTATGTGGTTTGTTAGCTATCTGGTATTGGAAGAAAGCTTCTGTGGACGATGAAAATGCACTGAAAAGTTGATGTAGCAATTGGTGGCACTGAAAGAAAGAGACACAGACGAATGATAGGTAGGAATCCATGGATTTGATACAGTACCCATTAAATTCCATGGGATTCTTTCTGTTGCTTCAATAGGCTTCAGATCAGGCCCTAAATGAGTTGTTTAGTGATAATTAAGCTATAGTACATAAAGATATGGATGAATAGGAAGAGATTCAGTTGAATTGTCACTGTCTCCTTGTCAGATTCCTTTCACCAAATTTTCCATCTCTCTGGAGCAGATTTTCCACAGTCGTGAATGAAGTGAGGCGAACATCAAGCTAAGCAAAGGCCAGTGGAGTTATGTCCAATTTACAGATTAGATTGTTTTGAACACCTTTTCCAGGCCCTGAATCATATCCATAAGACTGACCTCATCCAAGAGCCAGCCCATTTGTTTACAATTACGCAAGAATGTTTCATAGTAGCTCTAAGAGAGACAAGGTGGGGTAATATCTTTACTGGACCAACTTCTGCTGCTGAAAGAGACAAGCTTTTGAGCTTACACAGAGCTTTTCTTCAGGTCCCGTCTTTACATTATAACTCTGACAATAGTACGATTGGAAGGTACTATAGAAATGCTGGGAAGAATTACAAAGAATTAATATCATTAACAGAGCATTGTAACCCTATTTAATGCTGGGGTTGATACTCACTTTGGGGATTTTGGAAGTTACATTTCTTTGTATCTACTTCAATAGCATGAAAAACTCTCTATTCAAATTACATTCAAATATGTAGACAAACACAAGGAGAGTTCTTAAACAACCCTTATAAAAACCCATTAACAGGTCAAAGAGATTTGTTTAGAATTTAAGCTGTGTTCTGTAAAATCCCAAGAAATAGCAATAAGCAACTAATTCAAATTAATTAACCAGGATTCTATAACACTGGTACATATCATATATTTAAAATGTGCTGGGACTGTGTGATTTGCTACTTAACTCTTTCTCCAGGAAGCATTAAATATTCTTCCATAAATCTCTAAAGTAATTCATGAAAGCTGTATGTAAAAAATGAAAGAACAGCTTGCCTCAGTTTTTTATCAGACATTCAGAGGCTAAATCCTGAAGTCCTTGTTCAATTTTTACTCAGCCCTTGTTCAGGCAAAGCTCATGTTTATTTCACTGGAGAGCTCTGAGGGAAAACTGAGGGCGCAACTGTGGCTTTGCCACGAGACCTGAGTCAGGGATAACACATAGCTGCACTGTCTCTGGAAAAGATCAGGAACCAAACTTTGACTCTGACTCGCAGTCTGGTGGTCCCTGGTAATGCTGGCCACATTTTTTTTAAGCAGATAATTTTTTGCTGAAAAATGCATTTTTCAGGGTTCAAAGCTATTTGTTGAATTTGGAACAAATTTGGAAAATAGCTTTGGTTAGAAAAGGAATGAAAGAATCAAAATATTTTGTTTCAAATGTTTCACTTAAAAATATTTTGATTTGAAACAGAATTTCAATTTTAAATCTGGCCATGCTTTTTTAAATATACAAACAAGGGTGAAAAACACTGAAAATCAAAATGAAAAAGTCAATATTGTTCTGAGTAGATCAGAACATTTCAGTTGATGCAAAATGTATTTTAAAAAAATGTTTTGGGTTATCTCAAAACCATTACAGTTTCAAAATGTTTGGGGGTTTTTTGTTGGTTTTTTTTTTTTTTTTGCTTCGTAGTTTTCTGATTCAATGAAAAAATAGAAAAAATTGTTTTGATCAGGATCAAACTGGGATTTCTTTTTTTTAAAATTTTTCAGTTCAGCACCCAAACCAGAAAATCCATTTTTCACTCTGTCTGCTTCAGGGGTTAGTTTACACCACACCTATATCTGGTGCAGACTACTTTCCACTCTGCGCTGGCAAGTGAGTTGAGGGGAAGAGCCAAGGCATTGTTCTCTCTACCTGTCCATCAACTCCCCACCAGCTAAGCTAGAGGGGAAGAAGTGGGTCTGTTGAGGCTGTTTCCCATGCCATACTGCTACCTGTGATAGAGCAAGTTACAATCTTTCCCTTAATATGGAATCCAAGATTTGGCCTAATAAATTTAAAGATATCTGTAGCAAGGAGGTATGGCCTCCCTCAGAGGCGGAAGCGGAAGGAATGCCACAAGCTGCCTGGTGGGCAGAGCCAGGAGGACCACCCCCCACACACTGGAAGCAGAGGGGCGGGACAGGAAGGGGAAGTATAAAAGGCCGGCCCAGCAGCTCAGCTGGGAGGGAGCTGCCAAGGGAGACAGATGCACAGAATCATAGAAGTGGAAGGGACCTCGAGTTCCCTGCACTCCAGGCAGGACTAAGTATTATCTAGACCATCCCTGACAGGTGTTTGTCCAACCTGCTCTTAAAAATCCTCAATGATGGAGATTCCACATCCTCCCTAGGCAATTTATTCCAGTGCTTAGCCATTCTGACAGTTAGGAAGTTTTTCCTAATGTCCAACCTAAACCACCCTTGCTGCAATTTAAGCCCATTGCTTCTTTCCTATCCTCAGAGGTTAGGCACCTTCTCTGCTGCTGCAGAAGGATGCAGAGGAGAACCGTGGCTGCCCCGAGGGTCTGCATGAGCCTCCAGAGAGCCCTGCAATTACCAACACTGAGGAGCTACTACCGCTACCCTTGACCATATATCCCGAGGAGACTGAGGATGACCACCGGACGCAGGTACCCCCGAGGGGCGAGTAGGAAGCAGCCCAGGGAAACCAGGCAACAGTCTGGTTGAGAGCTGTATGGAGACAAGTTCAGTATGTTGTGGGTGGACGCCCGCTGAGCCAGTGGAAGACCACTCCACCACTGTTAGGGCCCTGGGCTGGGACTCGGTGCAGTTGGGCGGGCCCGTGTCCCCCCTGCCACCCGACCCCTGAGGTCTCCCCACTCCTTAGGTCAGGGGGCCTGTACCCCGCAGTGATCTCCTACCTTAGCTCCATAGACTGTGCGTGGCACCCACCCCTGTCAGAACCCTGCTTAAAGGCAGGGTGAATGAACTGCTGCAGCTCTGCCTGATTGCAGGTCAGAGCCCACACTGTTTACAGTCCCGCCCTGCTTGAAGGCTCCTTGAGAACCACTAATTCCCCCCTTTTTTTCTTTGCTTGGAAAAGTCTATAGCAGACCAAACTGCGAGGAGGAGTGGCCTCCCTCAGAGGTGGAAGCGGAGGGATGGCCACGCCAGCTTACAGTATCCAATTGTTTATTACAGTATTCAATTGTTTATTGTTTATTACGGTAGCTTTCATCAATTACTTGTGACACACATGGAAGGATATTTAATGCTTCCTGCTGATAAATTTAGATAGCAAATCAGACTTTCCACCACATTTGCAACATATATATGCAAGTGTTATGGAATTGCCATGCATCTGGATTAAGAATTTTTTAATACTGTGGTGGACAGCCAAAGTTATTTTTCCCCAAAAAATTAAAATAGCTATAATGAAGAAAGGCATAATAACCTAAGAGAATTAATTGGATTCTGCAGCAGACCATGACAAGTTGTCCAACACACATTCACAACGTCTGCTCTGCTTTTTCAAGTTAAAGCCACGGACTCTGCAATTTAGTGCTGCTTCTTGAGGTTGCAATTAAAGAGTATTAATGTTAGGAGGAAAATATATTAGCCAAAATCCTTGCTGGAGATGTGAGATCTGCTTTTTGGCACAAATCAATAACCAGAAAGCCCAAGGCAGATTGTTATCGGAGTATGGAACTAATACCTATAAGAATAAAAGATAAGTGTTGCCCAGAGATTTCATTCCCTCCCTACAACCATGTGAAAAATGTAACCATTCAGTCCCCATGGAAATATTGGCCTCAGTTAGATGAAAATTTGGGTTTGCTTTTATTTAATTTACAGTAACAATCTTGAGCCAATAAAAACTGTGAACAGCTATGCATTTTTGTTGTTGTTGCAACAACAGCATTACCTTTAAGGACTCAGACTTGGGACAGGAATCATCACTTGTTGTCATTTGTGCAACACCCAACAGGGCTAGGCCCTAATCTTGTTTGAGTCCTGTGGGAGCAGCTGCAATATGAATGATTAATAATTAAGGTGTTCTGGCAAAGCTAAGTCATTAATGGTACATCGTGGCCATAATAATTATCATCTTCTGGCAATGGCTGAGGATCATGTGTCCCAGATGATCTGGTCATCTGTTTTCAACACCATTGCTGAGTTACTTCTTGATTCACATGGAGTTTTAGCAGGGATAAAAAGAGTTACTGTTGAGTGTCTCTGTTCCTTTCTTTTTGAGAGCTCCCAGAAGGTAGGATAGGGCACTTGCTCATCTTCCTCAAAGGCTCTTGTATGCTGGGTTCTACAGGGATCCATTGTGTGACGCCTGTTATTCAATGGGGACGTGAGGCCATTCGGAGGGCTAGTGAGAGGTGGGTTGTGGTGTCTTCAGCATGCAGATTACACATTTTTTTTTCGTCTCTTTCATCTGAGCTTGTCTGTGTGGTTGAGCAGTTTTACCCAGTGCCTAACAGAGATGGCATTTGGATGAAGTGTAGCTGGCTGAGACAAGGTTGAAGCCATTTAAGTAATTTAGAACTTATTACAGTTGATTTGATTGGGAAGTTTGTCCACCATTTGTGATACTGGTTCACAACTTGGTGGTCTTGTTGGATTCCCCACACACCCAGCCTAATGCTTCTGAATGACCAGATAAAGGAACAACTGTGGCCAGGCATGTATGTTTTCATTTGTATTTGGATAGAAGATTGTGAACTTTTCTTTTGGATCTGTCACCTTGAAACAGACTTCTGGTAATGTTCTCTAGATAAGGCTGCATCTGAAGACGATTCAGAAATAGCAACTAGTGCAAAAAATGATGGTCTTCTTATTTTGGGTCCTCTTATACCTGTGCTCCATGATCCGCACTGGCTAAAAACTCATTTCCAAGTCCAATAATAACAATAAAGCCAAGCCTGTATGTCACATGTTTCATCAGTACATTGCAAAGCAGAGATGCATCCTCATTTTACAAGTGGTGAAACAACTGCCAAGGTCACCCAGCAGGCCACGGGATGAACTGGGAATAGAACCCTAGTCTTGAGAGTCTTAGTTCAGCATGCTTGCTAGTATGCCACACTGTCAAGGTATTGTGTTATATCTTTAAAGTCCTGGGTAATTTTGATCCTGACAACCTGAGAGACCTTCTCTCCTTTTGTGTAGTATCTGGGCAGTTAGGCTTCAACTGAGGAGCTTGAATTAGCTGTCTCTTGGCTTAAGTAAAATTAAGCTGCTGGCAGTGGCTCCTCAGTAAAGGGCCCTTGAGGCCAGAACTTGCATCTTCCATTGATCCAACAGAACCCAAATCTGTTGACTTTTAGGGTATGCAGCAAAGACTTTCCCTGGCTTTTGGGAAATGGTGATAGGGAGAGTGTAAATGTATTAAAGGAGCAGTATTTGTTCATCCTGAAATAGATAAACAGACATCCCTGAGGACATTCACATACTATTATTTGGATTATTTTGTATGATTTTTTTGTCATGGTTTGGTGCAAATGTGCCCAGGGTGGACAGATTAGCACATTATTTAGAAATGCAAATAGAGTAGCCACAATGCCTGTCTCTGACCACCACCACCATCAACAATACACTTAAACAGTGGAGGTCCATAGCACTGAATGTCCATTACCACACTGCACAGCTTTATTCCAGGAGTCTAAGAGCTCCATAGAGCTATTGCTGATTTGGTGGAGCCAGGTTAATTGTCAGTGGCTGCGTGACTGCTGCCAGACTGTGACTCGGCAGTGTCCCCTCCTGACTTCAGGTCTGATCTACAGGGCTTAATATGTGGGGACTTTGCTCCTGAGGCCAAAAAGGGCCAGCAGGCGGTGGCCAGTAATGGCTTCAATCCTCTCAATGATACAGTTCTCAGTGATATAGCCCTATTACTGATAAAATCAAACAATCTTATACTAAGTAGTTGCTGCTGCCTCCAACCTCCTGGTGTCTTGTGAAACATGGACGCTGCTTAAACTTTTATAGAAGAGGATCAAAGTATGCAGGCTTGATAAATCTGTACTTTTGTATATAGTTTCACCTTCTTTTGGCTCCAGACTCTACACAGATCCTTCATGGCTGAGGCTGCTAAATCAGTTCTCCTTAGGAAGTCTGTCTGGCTGCACCTGTTTGATGACAGCATACTGCCTAGATAGAGGAAGTCATCCACTATTTCCATGGTTTGTCTGGAAGCACAGATGTCTTGTATCACAATTTTTGTGGCAGTGCTTTGTTTTTGCCCAAGAAACCCTTAGCCCAAGGGCAGCTGACTTGTGCTGGAAGCTCTCTAGTTGAGCTTATATTTATTTAGATCATGAATTAGCCTCAGGAGGATGTGCAGAATGCTGATGCCTCATGGGGCCTTTCACAAGGCAGCACTATGGACAGAGTCGAAGGCTGCCTTTAGGTCTAAGTTTGCTGCTCTCAAAGGTTGGTTAAATTCATGTACAACGAGGTGTAGAAAATCAAAATTAGGATGCGGTGAATTATTCTAATACCTAGGGATACAGGATGCCTCCAAGGATCAGATCTGATTCTGAAAAGACCAGAGGACTCACAACCCCCATGACTTGAAGGTGTACAGCACGCTCAGACTGAGGCCATTAATTAGCACTTTGTAGGGAGCACAGCTCACACATGACGTGTCAGAGTGAAAATGAACATTTGGTTTAGACAGACATGTTAACTGAGCAGCAGAAATCAGGCCTCTCACACATGGACAGCAGAAGTCCTCTGGCTAGAAACAGTTACCCCTCCCTCCCCACACTCCTCCAATGGTTACCTCAGTATAACCATTATAATAGGTTATAATGGGATTATAATAGGATTTCTGAGGAAATGCTTGTGTTGAAAAGGTTAGATAACCACGGAATATTTGAGTTTTGAATATGTCCAGTCAGTGATGACCTAAAATTGCGATCCTCTGATAGCTGACTGGCAACCTATATAAAATGAGTTGGTAGTCCATGTGCAATTCATATTGCAAAGGTGTTCACCTCCTAGATAACACTGATGCTAATTGGTATGCTTTTTATAGGGTGTCTCAGCATAGAATCCAAGGATTGAATGAGTCTGTAGAATATACAGACCCTCATCCCAATAGATCAGAGTTGAGGCCTACAGATGGGGCAGTGTGGAGAAAGCTGCATTTCCTGCATCTTTTTGAGGATAAAGGATTTAATTTTCTATGGCTTTGAATTGTACCTTTCATAAGCACCATAATTTTAAAAAATCAGAGTTAAAAAGAAAAAAAGCAAGAGTCCAAACATATCCCAACCCTACATCACATTTAGTGTTTTCTATTTGTTTAGCAAGTTAGGCTCTCATCCTTCAATGGGATCTGATAGAGCAGATTCCAAAATTCCACACAAGGAAAAAAAAAAGCTACCTTATTGGAAGCTGCCTGATTCTTTAGCATCACAACAGCAAGTTGTAAATGATGTCTGAAAGAAACATATCCCTGTCCGCCTAATCCCCAGAGAGCTACAGGCAGCACTTGACAGTCACTGCAGTGCGGTGCTATATCAGTGTAATATTTCACTCAGACATTTTCAGCAAAGCCCAGCAAGTCAAGAGATTAACCACAGCCACAAAAAAGGTGGCCAGGAAAGATAATATCTCCCAAAAGAGCTAGCCTGTGAACGTGTGTAATTCTGTGGGAAAGTTAATGAGAGAAAAGAAAGGGAGGTGTCATTTGATTCACAAAAATTTACAGAATTATAATTTCACTGTTGTCACCCTCTTCAGTGTGGCTGGCTGGACTCGTTTGCCCCCTACCCTCCCAGCTTCAGGTCCTCCAGTTGGTAGAAATTTTGATAATATAGTGCCTCAGAAAGGGGTCATGCTGGGTATCATTTGAAAGTCATTTTGCCTGCAAACACAATGGTACCAAACATGACAAACTTAGAACAATTATATACGTATTTATTTTAGAAATATTTTTTAAAATAGACATTTTTGAAATTCTATTTAAACACAGGCATGTCAAACATGCAGCCCTCACAGAGTTAAATTGTGGCCCTCAACGGACAGTGCTGTTGTCAGTTAATGCTCAGAACATGATACTGTGTGATACTGTATGAATATGAGTGACCCCATTTATAATATTACCGATACCAATATTATAAAATTGCAGTGAATCTTATATAAAATATGCCATGTAAGGTATCAGTGGAAAAGTTATGATTCGCTAAATATGATCATGTTTATATGTATGTATCCTCTTTGTACTGTGAGTAATAAATATGTATGGTATATCTGTATTTCAAACTTGCGCTGTGTATCTGGGTGACATCCCCAGACAGATCATCATCTGCACTAAACCTGCTCCTGCTTGATGGCCCATCAAGGAAATCAGCTATACAATGAACCCAATGAGAGAAGCCAGGGTCTACACCTAGGAGGCAGCAGGACATGCAGGGATATGCCTGTGGATGGGGAATCCCAAGTACTTTTTTCCATGCCCATGTGCTCTGAGCTTGTCTTTGGGACAGAGGATGTACAAGCCACATGGCAAAGGATATAAAATGGCAGCTGCATCTTCTACATTTTTGTCTTCAGTTCTGCTTCTTACCTCTGGAGGATGGTTCCAGAGGGAATCTACAAGCCAGCAAACTCACCAATGCAGCTAAGAACCTGATATGTGGACTCTGAAGTCTTATGTAAATATCTGATTGCTTTGACCATATAACAATTCTCTTCTTGTTCTTTTTCTTTTAATAATAAACTTTTAGCTTTAGATATTAAGGACTGGCTGGCAGCCTGGTATTCTGGGTAAGATCCAAACTAATAGTGATCTGGTAATGTGGCTGGCCCTTTGGGGATCAGAAGAACACTTTTTGTCTAGTGAGTAGAGGTTTTTAATAATTCCTCACCTTACTGCATCTATTTGCTGAGTGGGAGCCAGAGAACTGGAACGCAATAAAGGGGGCTGTGTGATTTCTTTTTTTAGCTTTTGGATAACCAGGGTGATGGGATCAAAAGCACAGTTTGTGACTGGTTGATTAATCTAACAGTGTTAACCACTAGTTTTGGGAGATTCTGCTCTTCTTTTTGCAGTCTGCCCTCATCTTCGCAGTTTCAATGTGGGCTACCTTACATACCTTAGGTCACCACCTGATTGATTTTATTTTAATGTTACAGATTACTATACATGGAAGAAGTGTTTCAACTTTATTTGCAGTCATCGGCAAAAAAGTGGTTTGGTGGTATTTATTATCAGCTTTGCTCATTATTCCAAAAGAGTGTTAACAAGGCACTGGTTAAGATGTCAGTATCCAGTTAGAAATTACTGGACTCCATCTGCAAACAGTATGCACATAGTTACATAACATAACATAATTAATTCCAATCCCAAAATAATTGATGCAGCAATACATGAAGATGGTTGAGTTTTTGCTGCTCTTTATTTGATCTGTCAGGATTGCTAATTGGAATTTGCACCTCTCAGCACTGAATGACTTCGAGAAATATGCATTTGCTTTAGATTTAACGAACAATTCTGAAATGATTGCCTGGTACCATGCTGAAATAAGATGTGTAGAAAAAAGTCTGACCCTGGCACATGGGAGGAATTTCTAAAAGGAAACTGGGTTGTTAAAAGATTGCCAGTTGACTTCTGTGCACTTGGTTCAGATGAACCCTGGAACAGGAAAACAGAACACTAAAAGTCATTGGGGGATTGGTGGGCATAACACAGCATCCACACCAGAATTCCATTAAATTTCAAATGCAACATGGCTGGGGATGACTTCCCCAAAAGTAACTAAGCACCATCTAGACTCATTAGGTGCTGTTAAATGCCGAGAAGGGGCAATTTTAAAGCTATAGGATGAGCTTACTGGCAACCCATTCAAGTATGATGGACCAGAGCTAATTAATATAATGATGAAAGCAGTCTTCAGTGACGAGATGCTAAAGATATCAGTCCAATGGATATTATGGGTCATGACTTGTATGAAGCCTTCAAAATCCATCACTGTATAGGCTCCAGTGAAGAACAGACTAAAACTGTGCTTGAAAGCAAAGAAGAAAGTGAGAATGAATGAATGGCAGAGCTAACAGAGCTGAATGAATGTAACAGAGCTAACCACAGACAGGCCATTGTTTGCTTGTCTCCTGGTCATGTCCAGATCTCAACATGATGTTGATCTACATGAGACTTTGGGAAAGTACGAGTTCTCTGTGGTATCATGATCAATGTTTGAATGTGTCAGAACAATATATATGTGCCAGGTGACAAGCAAAACTAATACACATCTTGCATGGTCTTCCTAAGCCAGCACCTATTGACAATGTGGCCAGTACCCTATGCCAGCAAAGGCCTTTCAATGTAAAAATCATAGATGGTATGGCTGAGGTACAAGCTCTCGCCAAATCAGAAATTGTTAACACCTGCTGCAGTTTGGCTAAACACTTCATTCTGAGGCTACCAAGAAAATACTGGACCGATGATGAAGTCCACTTTGTGTTTGACATGTGTGCAGAGGAATCAATTAAAAATATTTAATAAAAAGAAGCAAGTCTGTTATTTCACTTGTTCAGCACAAAATCATTGACTCCATGAACATCACTAATGTCACAATGAAGAAGCTACTATCTCATAGTTTCACGAAGGCTGAGTTAATAGCATACATTGCAGGAAAAACGCTCCAGCATGTGAAGAATTGCTTGAAGAATTTTGTCATTGCATAGTGTAGTAAATTTGCTGACTGACAGTGTTCAGTGGAGTTTCTTGGTAGTTCCCATGAGGAGGCTGACACAAACTACCTTGCATGCCATCAGGGCCACAGAGAGGTGCTACTAAACTCCATAATTTTGCAAAAGAACCGATTGTTCTAGTACTTTCTTGGATATGCAACCCAAGACTTCCACGTGATTCTGTTTTTATGCCTGCTGCTGGGGAACAGAATCACCGTACATCCTTCAAAGTTGTGTTCCTATCACTTTCACCATGAAATGCTGCCAGACTGCCAAGTTTTCATGCCCTTTCAGGATATAACACTGCTGGAAGGTTGGTTGGAAAGAAGAAGTTATCTTACTGGAAGGCATTTGATTCAGCCTCTGGAGACACTGTCCTCACTCTGAAGGTACTTTGGAATGCCTGAGACAGTCACTGATGAGGCCACAAATGGACTGGAGGTGTTCTAATGCTGAGTTTACCATTGGAAGACCAGCATTAGAACACTTGTAGAGCTATGTTGGTGGATGTTTTCCAAGAAGCAGACAAATGAAGATCAACTGCCACCAGCAAGGGGCGCATTTATACCTGCTATCAAGAGGGAAAATTATCAGGAATGGAATGGCTCCAGGATGATCAAGCTCATCCAAAGCTACCCTCCCTTATTGGGCATGGATGGATCTTGGAGGATGGACTGACCACACCACTTATGTGTGAAATACCATCATTCCCTAATCAATCCTTCAGCAAATCAAATGCTCAAATGCAAAGACTACATGCTTACAACCTGCAAATGCTTGGCCAGCACTTGCCTGGTAGAGAGATGTGCGGATGCGGATCAGTGTGACAACATGGCTAGCAGTGGTGCCTTAGGTGGAGATGATACATTCAAAATCCTCATCAGTATGTTTTCAATCCTATATGTCAATTCCCTAGAATTACCAAAGATCAAAGTCTTTTTCAAGGAAAGCAGTGCATCCCCCTGTTAAAGTATAATTTGAAGTTGATTTTTAAACACTTTTTTCAAAGATATATCTATATAATTGTTCTAGGGTTGTCATGTTTGGTACCATTGTGTTCCTGGGAGAAGTGACTTGTGATTGATACTCAACTTGAACCATTTCCAATAACACTGTATTATCAAAATTTCCACCAACTGAAGGGCCCAGAGCTTGGAGAGCAGCAAGTCCTTCCCCTCTGCCACACCAAAGAGGGTGATGCCATTGAAGTTACGATTTTGTAGACTTTTATGAATTAAATGACATCTCCCTTACCTTTCTACCACTAACTTGCCCCCAAATGAGATTTTTACTACATTATGCTCCCATACAAAGCATGACATACATTCAGATTAACAAAAGAACAAAACAAAAGTCAGTGACATCCGTTTTTATTTCAACCACCATAAAAAGAACACAACAAAAGGCTTTGGTGTTTCTCGTATATATGAGCACTGAGTTTTAGAATAGTGCAAACTATTTCTGATTTTTTTCTCTCTATATATTTTTTAAAATACTACCGTGCTTTTTGATGGATAAACACTAACTGGTATTTTCTATAGCACATCATATGTTGTGAAGTATGAGTACCCACTGCTAAGTGGATAAAAACGGCTCTGCTGTGCATGAGAACCACAAGTGACACTGAAATCATGTACTCTCAGAAAAAGTAGGGCAAAGAAATGGAACAAAGTAAATTCATTTTTGCTACAGTACAATTTAAAGTTGTGGCCCACCTGGGATTCTGTTCTACTTGGAACCAGAGCTGTATAAATCAGTGTGAACGGCTTTTATTATTTAATTGTTCTGCTTGCAGTATGTATAGGTAACACCTGATTTTAAAAAAGTGTGGCCATTAATTCATGGTTAATTACATTAGAATTACCCATACATGTTATATGATTTGAGCTTTCATAATTATACCAGTACTTCTCATGGATTTATGTGCACTTAGTTAATAAATCCACCTGAAAACTGACCATTAACTTAAGTATACTGTCAATTTTTCTTTTTTTAAGAATAACTTTTATATTTAACAATTTTTATTAAACAACAAAGATTTGGGAAATATTAATTTGTAGCCATATTTTATCTGTGGAGCAAACAGTATACTTTTCTTTTAATTCAGAATAAGGTCATAACATTACATAGGGAATGTAATTTTTAACTAAACATGAATTCAGTAACAGCAATAAAAACAAATGCAATGAAATATAAATTGAGACACTTTTTAAAACTGTTACCAGCTGGTTGTAGCTTCAAAAGAATTAGGAGTAGCAATTCCAGATGTATCACATGTACTGGTACATTCCATATACATCATAAGCAAAAATTCTCTGGATTGCTATAAAGCCCTTATGTCCCTCTGATAAGAACCACCTGTTCCTTCATGAGATTATCTCGGACAGGCCTCACAAATGGCTGATTTCCTCCTATTTGTAAGATCATTTCAAGGTGCCAAAAACTCTGTGTGCATTGGAAAATTATTTGAATTTATACATGCTGTAGTTGTGCATGAAATTTAAAACTCCCCACACTCAGTTTCATTTATTAGTTCCAGTTTAGAAGGATGAGCTTCATATGTTTGCATACACAACAGCAAGTACTATTCACTCCCGGGATGCTGAGAAGTGCAACCCTGTATGGCTAGCTACTGGCTTTTCTCAACAGGAAAAGCCAGATACATTCTCCTCCCTACTGCTTCTCTTCCACTTCCCTTGCCCAGACCCCATAACTTAGGCCTTGTCTGCACACAGAGTTGGCACTTGTTTAACTTAAGCTAGGTCTACACGACAGCCTATGTTGGCAAAACTTATGTTACTCGGAGGGTATTCCAGCCCCGACATAAATGTCACTGACAAACGCTCGTGTGTACAGCGCTATTGTCGGTGGGAGAGCTTCTCTCACAGACATCTCTTATGCTGCTCATGGAGGTGGGGGTTTTTTATCCCGACAGGACAGCTCTCTCCCATCGGCATAGAGTGTCTTCACCAGACCCAGTACAGCTGCGCTGCTGCAGCGCTGCATGTATAGACATGACCTAAAATTGATTTTTAAACCGGTTTAGTTACAGCAATGGAAACGACTGCGTGGACCCTTTTCTTTTGGTTAAACCCTGTTTATTTTGCCTTAGACTTAAGCAAAATGGAAATCAGAGTGTCAACACAGTCTTTTGCACTGGTTTAACTTAAATCAGTTTACGCTCACCCCTTAAATTAAACCAGCGCAGCTCTGCATGTCGACAAGTCCTTGCAGCGTTTGTCACCCTGAACAGAGCTAATTATTACTAACAAACAAATAATGTAGTAAGCAAAGAAGAAAACCATACCCTCTGCAGACTTGTTTCTCTGAGGCCTTTCTAGATCTCTCTGCCTATGTTCTACTCCTTAGAGGGGGCAGAGAACAATGTACTAATTAAATACATACATACAGCATACTATGAGGCCTTATTCTGGGTTTGATTCAAAGCCCACTGAATTAAATGGAAATGCTCCCATTTGCAGCCATGGGCTTTGACTCAGGCCCTCTGTTCTCGGATATGTGCATGTGACTTCCACTGCAATCCATGGGAATTGCATGAGAATAATTGAGGGCAACAGACTCATTATAACACATGCACAAAACATATCACTGCTTCAGATCCTGGAACACATCTGCAGCCAGCGCAGATGGCAGCCAAATGTCAGCAGCCAATATTCCTCAGCTCTCTGTAGCTTGAAAGCTTGTCTCTCACCAACAGAAATTAGTCTAATAAATATTATCTCACCCACCTTGTGTCTCTAATATCCTGGGACCAACAAGGCTACAACAACACTGCACATAACAGCCAATATGTCAGTCCTTAGACAAAGAGGCCAACTTTCCAAAGCAACAACTAGAGACAGATCTCCTTTTAGAGCTACTAATTTAACATAGATTTCATGTGCTAAGGAAGAAAAGAGGACAGGAAGAAAACTCTCTCATTTGCACAGTTGCTGTAGCCAAAATATTCAGAGAGCCAAAAAAAGAAAGGGGAAGAGGATCAGAAAGATCTTGAAAGCCAATGGCAAATGTGTAGATCCCCAAATCAAAATGTAAATACATTTGAAACGATTTTTTTTTGAAAAGCAAATTCTTTTTCAGTTACTTGCTAAGACTTAGGCTCAAGATTCTTTTGTTTAATTCACCAGCATCAGCTGATGTCATGAAGAGTGGGGAGGATGGACTGATGGCTCAAGGGAATAGTAATACAGTTGTGAGGCACAAAAGGTCTTGAATTAGAAGGCTATTCGTACATGGTTTAAGTTTGTCTGCCTCATGGTATCAGCCTTTCAAGATGTATAGAAATAGCCTATGCACATGCAGGCATGGATTATTGCTATTAGAGTACTGTATGGTTTTGGTTTTTTAATGGAAAACGTGGGGGAGTTTTTCAGTGTATCCTCTAGTTCAATTATTTGTGGCAAATAAATTATTCAGTGAATTTCATCCTTTTAATTTTTTCTGGTTGCACAGTGCTCATGAACAGACTTTACTATTTCAGAATGTATTCTTTTTGTAATTCTTGACTGAACAAATTCCTGGCAGGGAGTTGTTCATGAACTGTGCACTTTTCACTATTCGTTAAAACCTGTGTGATTGGTCATGTAAGTAGAGATTCTGTTCCATGGATGACTGAAAACCTTTTAACCAGGAGAATAATTAATGATGTCTGCTGAATAGAGAATAGTCTTTAGGTGAAAATCTGGATCTCTTGAAATCAGCAGCATAACTCCTATACATTCCAGTGGGGCCAGCATCTCACCTTTGGTTCTTCACCAGTACTTTTGCTCACATGCAAATGCAGGTACCTGTATTAAAAAACAAAAAGACAGTTCCAAAACATGGCATGAATGTAAAAAGGGCACAAACAAGGTTAAACTGAACAACCATTTGGAAACTGAGCTTGTTTTTGTGCGCTATTATCTATAAACCATCCTTTGTCTACAATTTTGACTATATATATTTTTCTTATCAGTTTGCTTTTTTAGGGTCTCCAGGACTATTTAACCCCTCATCCTCCTCTCCAAAACCCCACCTAGAACTCCTTTGCTAGATCAGGGCCTTCATTTTTACATGAAAAAGTGAGCTAACTGTGTCTGGAAGTCCAGAAACTGCTAATGAGTAGGCTACTTCACAATGTGTAGTGATTTTAAAAAAAAAAGGTGGGTTAAACTAACCTGAACTAAACTTCCTATTCCTCAAATGAGAAGTGGGTAACCTCCATTTATCCAAGTTTATCCTTGACTATGCTACTGCTGCTTGTGCTGAGCATTGTTGGCAATGGGTAAACGGTCATGATATCACAAGAAAAGACTCATCCAGCCAATCAGAATGTGGTTTTGGACAATTATTACCCCCAAACTATGCTGCAATAGCCTACGGAGCCTTTCATCTCTAGGAAGCTGTCTCAAATCTGGTCCTGTTTAGCAGTGGCTGAAGCTCGTCAGCATTTGATGGCTGTTTGGGGGTCTGTGAGATACAAGTTTGGTGGGTTCAGCAAGGTTCCCGTGGGCAGCTGTCTACCTCAGAGAAACCAACACCAAAACTGGCACTAATTAGAAATTTTGGGCATTTGAATGAAGCCAAGGACTGAATGAGGCATGGAGAATGGAACTACTCTGCCACGAATAGAGGTGATCCCTCCAGATCAGGGCTCGTTGTCAAGACCATATGCGAAAGCTTCCACTGTACCTATTGTGGGCATAAAGGATTTTAGTTTCCAGGGATGTCAATCTAGCACCTTTCATCTCCACTAAAAATGTAGTAAGTTCACAAAGAAAGAGAGGAGTCATTTGCCTTCCCTTCCCGCTTTGTTCCCACTGTTTGATTGGATGCTATCTACTTAACAACACAACAGAAAAAGAAAATCCTGATCTCAGGTCTTGACAGGTAAAGGGTGCTTTAAAATCAGCAAGTATTTTGTAATTTTATGCCTGCACACACACTCCTTGGTGTTGCAGGATAGTTTTCCATAGGGCTGGTGAAATAATTGTTGAACTTTTTCTCATAATATTCACAATATTTCTTTCAGATTAATCATTCAGCTCACTTATTTTTAGTTACTCACCCATCTTTATGTGTTCACTTTTGTAATAAAAGTGGGAGGGATATGAATTTATCATTTTCTTGAGGAAAAAATGTATAAAATGAGCTTCCAAAGGAAGGGAAGAGAGGGAAATTGACATAACTGGCAAATTCTCTGTGGGAGGAAAGGGGTATGTAGTCCTGTCCTACTCCAGCTCCCAAGACATAATTAAAAATGGAATTCAGCTCTTGCTACAGAATGAGTTTTGTTTGTTTTTGCCTCTGAACATTGTCATTCATCTTTGAATGCTAAATGGAGCAAATAACTAAGCATGTGAATGATCTAAACACAACAAAACCCCATAGCTTTTATTTCATCAACAACCAAGACTTCAGATCCATTACCTAGGAAGTTCACACAATCACAGTTCAACTTTTTGTGATTACTCTAGATTTCAAATTGTAATATCCCTCCCTAGACATATTATTATCATTAGATTAAAACATTTACATATATATTTATCTCAGAGAGATAATTAGATATTTTCCATTCAATGTAATTTACATGAATGTGAGATAACTTTCAGTGTGTAATTTTCTGACTGCACATATTGGAAGCTAATAATATCTATGAACTTTACTTTTTTGTTATCTCTGAAAGGTGGATTATACATCCTTTTAATAAGAATAAGGAAAGATACACAGTCTTAGCACTATGTTTCAACATAATACCCTTGATAAACAATACTCAGGTGTCTGTGAACTGAGTAGATAACTGGCCAAAGAGTGATGGCTTATATTATTATCTACCAGATTTTGAGACTCAGTTCTTCACTGCAGCCAGGGCCGGCTTCAAGCACCGGCTTTCCAAGCAGGTGCTCGGGGCAGCAGTCCTTAGCCCGCGGCGGCAACTATTCGGCAGCGACTGCTTGGGGCGGCAAAATTGGTAGAGCCGCCCCAGACAGGTAGGTGCTGGGAGTACCTCATTTATCCTGTTTATGAAAAAAAGGTCCATGACTTAGCGTTAACACCTGTAATTAGCCTTTCAATGCCCAGTGGATTTGAAAATCACAGACTGAATACTGATACCTATATGGCCCTACAGAAGTGTGTACTCTCTCCTTGTATTTCAGAGATGTCATGCATGGTACAGTCCATGTGTCCTAAGTATGTGCTATGCACTGCCAGTCAACGCATGAGAGATTCTAAGGGATCCTTATCTTATACTTCTCAGCTGGAAGAATGATGATTGCAACACAGGGCTTGAGAATTTGGGGATTAAAGTAAGGAGAAGCTGGGGTGAACTTCAGGTCTTTGTCAGCCATACAGAGAAAAACTCCCTTCCCCCAAACACCACAATTAGTTAACTACTTCTATCAAGTTGGCCAATTATTAGTGAAGAAGGAACTGGGTGATCATACACCAGTACCCCCTCTTGAAGTTTCTGCAGAACTCTGCCCCATTTACATTTTTGTTTTTGTTTCCTCCAGCTCCCATTCCCATTGCATACACTCTTCCTAAACCTCCTTCCTCAATAGCCAATTGTATCCTTCTCCCACTCTCATCTTTGTACCATCTTCCATGCTGCTCCTTTTGCTTATAACCCTTCTCCCCCCACTCTTCCTCCTTCTTTTGTGCCCTAACACTAGTCCTATCGTAACTGCATCCCCTAACTCACACATTAGGTAGACACATGCTCTTAGACCTAGGTTTGGAGTGGGAACCCACCTTACATTTGATAGTTGATGCAACCGACATGGCCACACCAACTCCATGATGCTCGTTTCATTCATACACAGCTAAGTGCCCAGTGGGAGACATCTGGGCCAAAAATGGCTCTGCAGTGTCATCTAGCTAGGTCTCATTTAGCCATGCACAACTGGCTGCGGGGATCACCCATAATTAAATCACTCGTGGTGTTAAACTTATTGACTACTGCTCTTGCATTAGTCAGCATAAATCAAAGAGCACAGACTCTGCTGGTTGTCCAACAGCTACTGAGGGCTCAGAATCTGTTAGTTGTCACCCCACGCTACTGAGGAACAAATTCAGACAAAGCCATTGAAACATACACCAAGTACCTTTGGCCTGGCCTACGTCGAATAGCTACAATGGGCATTCCCACCTTACAGATAAAAGGCAGCTGTTATAGAAGCAAGGAAAAGTTCTTAAATGAGTGTCTTTTACCTCACCTTTCCTTTTCTTGCTGGTATGTATAGATATGTAACACACCTTGATTCCATGACCATTACTGGCAGATAAGCATTCCTTTCCTAACTCCCCTGTCCCTCCTCCTGGAAAGTGTCCTGAATTTTACCCTCCTGCATTAAAAAACAGCAGCAGCAACTCCAAAAATCTTAGGGATTAATGAGATGGTTTCATAACTATCAGCATATCCGTGACAAGCTGTTGGAAGCTATAAGTTGAGTCCTTTGAAAGTCAGCACTAGTAACTTATAGCACCCTGGTAACTTAGACCACCCAGGGCACACTGGATGTAGTTAGAGTAGAAGGGACTTGGGTTGGCTGGCACCTGCAGGGAGCCTGATGAGCTAATGAGGTAATTTGCTCACCAGCTGGACAGTGCTGAGAAGAAAGCAAGCGGTATGAAACTACTCTCATATGGGGACAGAGCTGGAGTATAAACAGCAATAAAGATGCTTGTTGGAGAGATCCTACTGGACAAGGCATGCTGCTTAAATCACAAAGAGGGCTTATAAGTCAGGGGTTCCAGGAGCTGAGGGGGGAGCTTATTCACAAGTGGGGGCTTGTCTGGGAATCACTTGTCAGCCAGAGCCAAGAAGGTTGAGTGGGGGCCTGTGAGAAGAATGGCTGAACTGGGAAAAAGCTGGAGGAGCTGCTGCAATGGCTGGTAGACCAACAGAAGGCTGCTGCAGGCACTCCAACAGACACAGTGACATGCTGGGCTGGCAGGTGCAGCAGCAGTAACCGTTTCAGGAGTGTGTGAAGGAACAGGCCCAGGTACAGCTGCAGTTAATACAAAATGGGACACATCCTGCTGTGGGGAAGGGAAGTTTGCGAGGGGACTCTGTAAAATGGGCCCTGGGGAAGGTTCTGATGCATTCTTATTGACTTCTGAAAGAATTGCTAATATGTGGGCTGGGATGAAGGATTATGACTCCTATAGTTTGCCCCTTATCTGGCAGGAGAAGCCCAAGCTGGTTATGTGGTGTTGAGTGAGGAGCAGACCAAGAACTATGATGTGTTAAAAGTGGAGATACCCTGCTGGACTTCTGTTGTCGCTTATCTTTCTTCCCTCCATCCCTTTGCTTTATTGCCATCCCATGCTGAGTTATATTATGGTAGAACCTAGGGGCCCCAGTGTGCTAGGTGCTGTGTGGAACTGTAGTAAAAAGACAGTCCCTGCACCAAACAATTGACAACGTATATAATCTAGACTCATTGTTTGGGGTACATGGTTGTCATCTTATTGACCGGGAGTTCCCCTTGCACAGCTATGGCTCTGTGAAGAACAATTAACTAATAAAAAGTGAAGTAGTTAGACAACATCTACCAAATTTGGGGACAGTGTAAGAAATAGGCCCATATTTTGTGACTCCCTCCCTGCCCCCTATTTTCCTCTTGTCTTAGGGCACCTCTGTTAGATTTTCCTCCTATTTTTATCTATTTTATTACTATCATCTGCAAAATAAGACCTTATCTAAGAACTTAGACCTCTTTAGATGTTACAGTTCAATAGCTGTTTACACCATTTTGGTACATTGTGCACAGCAGTCTGCCACAATTAAATGAAATCCTCATTCTAAGTCTCTGTAACATAGGGGTGTAGATTTACTTTGCTCAGAATACTGTATATCTTTATTAAATGCATGAAAAGAGTTGGCTCCTAAAACAGACTGTGAAAGATGGTTTGTTTTGTTTTATTCCCTCCCTTATACAACTCTGAGAGACGCCTAAAGCAAGTGTCTAATTCTAATGAATGCTTGGTGAAGCATTCATTAGAGGGCCTGCTGTTTCTGTAGGTCTACAATGTTCAAAGGCACCTGACTGCTAGATGTAGTTAAAAAACAGACTCCTCTGCCTTCAAGTCCTCTCAGTAAATGCCGTTCCCAGTGCACAAGAGTCCAGACTGGTACACAATGGCATCATTCCAAAAAGACCTGAAATTCAGCTAAGCCTAACTGGAAAGAGCTGATTTCCATCTGACTAAATAATGTGACTATTTTGCATAGGGTAGAGAAGAGATGGGAGGAGAAGATCAGTTAGATTGATTTGCTGCTACTGTTAGGCATGTTGCCAACATTTCCATATTAAAACAAGGGCACACACTATCTTCTACTCAAGCTTTCTGTTTCAGAGCAGTGCCCTTTTTTCTGTGGCTGGGCAGTGGTTCAAGTGGAAACACAAATCAGTCTCTATAGTGACTGCCAACTAGATGTATACATTGCACATTTAATTATCCATACTCCAGCAACTCTTCTTCAGCATTCAGCTGAGAAGGCAGCCAGTTGTTTGTTTACCTGTGGTTGGCCAACAAGGTTTCTGTACCCTGACAGCCCATTCTTGGAGGTCTCGGAAGAGGATGAGAGGTCTGGTTTGACTTGTCCATAGTCAACTAATCTTATGTCAAGTACTAGCCTAGAATTCGAGACCTTTATTTCTCCCCACATGTTTTCTTGAGAAGCATGGTCCAGTGGTTTGTACACAGGACTGAGGACTGGGAGCCAGGAAACTGGTACAAGGCAGAGGCCTGCTACCCTAGGCAAAACTTCATTGTGCTGCCCCTTTCCTAGAACAAAGTTTCTGAACTGTGGGTGGGTGCACATGAGACTTTTGGGGGAGCATGACACGCCTTCTAATGGTTCCGTGATTTTGCTAGAAATGGGAAAGCCAAGGGCCAGGTGGCAATGCAACTCACTGAGGTTTGGCCTGGCTGCCTCTCTACCATGACAGTGGCAGGGAGGTGGCTGGGACCAAAATTGAGTGAGTGGCATTGTGACCTAGCATGTGGGGTCACAGCACCACTCAGGTTTGGCCCTGCTGCTCTAGGCAGCTGCCAAGTTTGCCTATAGCCCCTAGTAAGAGTCATGAACTCCTCCTGAGTTGTAATTTCTGCTCCAACATTGATTTCTCTTCTGGCCTTGGGCAAATCACTTTACTCTGCCTCAGTTTCCCTATCTTTAAAATTGGAATTATATTTGCTTACATATTTCACAGGCTGTTTTCTATGCAACAACATTACTCTATCTAAAACAAAACCATTAGAGCTCTAGTTCTCAATCTTTCCAGATGACTGAACCCCTTTCAGGAATCTGATTTGTCTTTCATACCCCAAGTTGCATCTCATTTAAAAACTTCTTGCTTACAAAATCAGAGATAAAAATACAAAAGTGTCAAAGCACACTTACTGAAAATTGGCTTTCTTTCTCTATTTACCATATAATTATAAAATCCATTGGAATATTAATATTGCACTTATATTTCAGTGGATAGTATATAGAGCAGTATAAGCAAGTCATTCTTTGTATGAAATTTTAGTTTGTACTGACTTTGCTAGTGCTTTTTATCTAACCTGTGTGATGCAGCATGGCTAGAAGGCAGCAGGAGAGTGATATAGGAGAGATATGTAAGTCCCAGGATGAGGAGAAGTATTATTCCCTGTAGAGGGAAGAAAGGTTTCTATAGATTAATTAAAAGCACCTGAAGCCAATTAGAGCACCTGAAGCCAGTCATCTGACTGAAGCAGGGTTTTTAAATCAGCCAGGGAAAGGAGTTGGAGCAGAGGAGAGTTTGCAGAAGTGCTGTGGCTGGCTAGAAGACCAAGACCCTAGGTAAAGAGACACCTGGCTTGTACAGAGAGAGGGTAGGAAGCCCCACAAGCTGAAGAACAGGAGAGGGAAGTAGCCCCGGGGGAAGGAAGCACTAGTTAAAGTGGTTTGCCACTATCCCTAGGGCCCCTGGGCTGGGACCCGGAGTAGAGGGCAGGCCCGGGTCCCTCTCTCTCCACTACCCTTCTCTGGGTTACTAGTTGGACAGTAGATACCCTAGTTCAGGGGCAGGAAACTGTGCCCTGAAACCCCCCCACACACAAACACACAAGAAGAGGAAGTGCAGGACCCATCATAATTGTGCCAGCAATTTGCCACATGCATTGTAAAACTAGGCAAATATCTAGATGACTTGATGTACTCCCTGGAAGACCTCTGCCTACCCCTGGGATATGTGTGTGTACCCCTGGTTGAGAATCATGGCATTAGAGTAGGCCATGGTCTCCATGGGGGAAAGAACAACATTAGGGATCGGATCTTACAAGACAATGAGGACCTCCTGCAAGGTACTGATCACCCTCAACTCTGTATAGCGCCTATAAGGTGTGAGAGGGCTCAGCACCTTGCAAGGGATTGCTCAGAACCTCTCAAGATTGGGCCTTAGCTAACTGCATTTCAGTCTCAGGAGAGGAATAATTGGAGACACTGGGCGTGGCACTAGGTAACTCAAGGGGGTGGAAGACCACGAGTGTCGAGGAAGCCCCCCCGCTCTAGGCCACCAAGTAACTCAGGAGGGTGGAAGACCACGAGTGTCGAGGAAGCCCCCCCGCTCTGGGCCCAGGCTAGCCTGAACACTTCTCCCTCCTGAAGGCTTCTGTGTCACACCTTCTGTTTGCTTTTGTTTTGTTGCATAGTTTTGCTTTATCCTCTTTGGTGATTCTTTGTAAGTGTTACACAAATAAAATTCTTTTCTGCTTCAAAAAACCGGCATTTCAGTACCTCTGCTTTCGTCAGTCAAGGTCACTGTGACAAACGAAACAATTTTGAAGGGAGTCCAGGAGTATAACTGAGACAATACAAGCACCAATGTTTCAATGCAGCCAGTTTGGTATAATCTAATTATGACACTGAAGAGAGAAGAGAAATTTTGGGGGGTGTGGTATTCTGTTAAGTAAAGAGCTGCAGACTAGAAGCCATAATTTCCAGACCAATGGGAAAAATGAGGCGTTGTCTCTGTGATAGCTCTAGCTGACTATAGGGAACACCAAAATGAGCTGCCTATTACATTACATCTGACATTATGAGAGCCCATGTAATGTAATTACCTATAAAGTCCCAACAGTCTGCCAATTGCTCCTCACAGGTGTACTTGTTTTTAACACAGCTTTCATAGATATCCATTACTTACAGCCTCCTGTTTGCCTTTGTCTGTTCTCTGAACTTTATTAAGAAGAGTTCTTTAGCAATGAATAACTGAGGGAAATAATTTTGAAGCCGGCGAGAATCCTGGCTTTAAAAAATAAATATATTGTTATTGCCGTTTTTTATTTAATCCTTTATTTAGCCAGGACATTTTGATGAATATGTATTTATCTCCCTCATCAGCAAGATGGTGCAGAAAGGAAATCTTGCAGACTTGTGGCCAGATTCTGATCTCCGGCAGACCTCTAAGTCTGGCACGATTCCGCTGACTTCAGTGGCGTTACTCCAGATTTATACTGTTGTAACTGAGAACAGAGTCTGGCCTCCAAATATCATTTCAGTACTGTCTCTGCTTATAGTCCCCACATGCTGAAATACAAATCAGCAGCAATGATCACACAAAAAAGGCAAGGACAAAGATTATGATCAGCCTCACACTGGTGCACTAATGACTCAGAAGCCTCATAATTTATATAGGTTTGGAATGAAGAAAATGAGCTGAAATATATGATTGATGTTGTTGGCTTGTGTTTTCAGTTTGGCTCCCCCCCCCCACACACACACACACACACTTTACAAATCCCAGATTCTAATGAAGGCTAAGAAAAATGAAGAGAAACTAGGAGGATCTGTAGGTAGCAAATTCAACACTGGAGGTCACAACCCATAAACCAGGCCCTTTCTAATTTAAAAAATAATAATTATAATAGCTTTTCTAAACTGGGATAAAGGAGGGTGTGGTTTTTTAATGTGTTTGCTCCAACCTTTAACGTGTTTTGAAACACTAGTGTAGTCAGCAACAATTTATTTTACAATTAGCTGGTAAAGATGAACCTGAGGCTCTCCCTCAGCTCAACTAACTAGCACTTGCTAAAGTACAATTTGCCATGTCTACACTAGTGTTCCAGAAGGTGTGTGGGCTGGTCTGCCCTGGGAACTTACTTTAGTATAGCTGCCTCTCAGGGATGTGAAAAATCCCCCTCCCTGAGAGTGAAAGCTGTGGTGACCTTTTTGACCCCTTTATAGAGAGTATTAAGTTGATGGAAGAATTCTTCCATTGACCTAGCTACTCCCTCTCGGGGAGTTGGATTACCTATGCCAATGGGAGAACCCCCTCCTGTTGCCGTAGGTAGTACCTACGCTGAAGTGCTGCACCTGTGCCGCTGAAGTGGTTTAAGTCTACCCTTAGTTACGTGTTAGCTAACACTTCTAACCTTTCATCCTCACCTAGAGACCTCCTAAGAGAACAAGAAGTGCAAAAGCCAAGAGGGAGGAATCACATTCCAGAGAAGCAAATGGCCCCCAAATATAAAGCAAGGGAAAGAAATGTAATTTGTTTAAAAATGAGGGGGGAAGGACTTAAATAAATTGGATCTTCCACACCATGACCGGGGCACAGTGACACAAACACTCAAAAGAGCTGTGGTTTCAGGTAACAGAGATCAGCCAATAACGATAGATGTGATTAAAACTGTTATAAACCAAATGGCTACCTCTGGTGTGGTGACACCCCAAGCAAGATGAACACAGGTCAAATAAATCATCTAGCAATACGATCGTCTGGTGAAGACAAATGCATTTGATTACGGAACACTAACTGCATGTGTCTGGGAATGGCAAGACTCCCATTGATTTCAGTGGGCTTAGGATGAAGCTCTGGAAGAATACAGTAATACATACATCACCCACGAGTTACATAGTATATAATCATCTGGCCATGTCCCATCATTAAGTGGGTATATTTTTTAAAAGCATTGACCATTAGCGCTCATAGGGCTAAATCGGGTGGGAAGAAAATCCCTTTTCAATCATCCATGAATCTTATTACATTATTTTGATTTTATTATTTAAAGATAAAAAAGACTGAAATAACTTTTGCTGCAAGTAGCATCATGCCTTTAAAACACCCACATGCCAGGTGTGCTGCACAGCAAAGCTGCATTGTTATCCTGGAAAAGATCACTTCCAGAAAACAATATTTTCATGAACAAGGGCCCTCTTCCTTCTGAAAGAGAAATAAAACATGCATCAGGAAAGAAAGTCTCTCTGAACGTCTCTGTGCTCTCAAGTGTTATTCCTTATATGAGTTCTACAGATATAATTACCATCAAACAAGGGCAAATCTTAGGAATAAGCCACCTAGTTCAGAAATGAATTATATTTATTTAGATTTCAATCTTGTATAAGCTTCTCCACAAATGCCACTTTGGGCACGCATTTAAAAAAAACAAGACTATAGAAGGTACAAAGCAAAAACTGACCAAAGCAGCATCACTTTTCTCCCATTTTACCCCGCATCACTTAAGCAGCATAGTGCTGTGGCCAGGGAATCGGCCTGGGATTCAGAATCAGGAGCAGCACCTCATTCTGCCACTGGTCTGCTGTGAGACCTTGGGGAAATCACTCACCTTTCTTTAAGCTTGTTTCCCCTCCCACCCAGTGTCTGTTTTGTCTATTTAGACCAGAAACTCCTGGCGGGGGGAAAAGGGGGAGGCAGGGACCATCTATTACTCTTTGTTTGTACATATTGCAGCTAGAATCTCAGGCTGAAATTTTTCAAATTTTGATGACAAATTTTTCACAAACCCTCTTGGCTGTTTGTTTTTTTTTAAACCAGCTTTATAAAATAGTTGGAATGTTACCAAAATTTCTGAAAACACTTTTGGGACATCTATAAATTGCAGTAATAGTAAGTTGACTGTGCATGCATGAGAACCTGGAGGTAAAGAATGGAAGCCTGGGAGAAAGGGATGGGCAGATACAGCCCTACATATTGGTGGTAACACAATCCATATGCTTACCAAGGCAGCAGCTCATCACGGAGGAGACATTCTATCTAGCTAAGGGGATTGTGAATCTGACATTTTAAATTTAGTTTTACATGCATCCCAAATGCATTGATTTTTAGCTAGACTTTGCTTTGTGGTTTTATAGGATGTGGTGGGCATTTTGGTTGGGTGGTTTGCATTCTGAGATATTTCCAAAGGAAAAAAAATCCCCAGAGTTCTCTAATTGACTGCAAAATGGCTCAAGTGCTGGAAGATGGATGATACTGAAAGCGGAATCTCAGCCATAGAGAGAAAAATACTAAAGGGGAGGTCATTCACAGGGAAATGTGGTGTCATTCTGAATGTCTGCCTACACAACAGGGGCAGTCGGTGATGGAACTCTATGCTGTATCCCCTTCGGTTTACCAGGCATGTGGTCCAGAAAGTTGACCTGAGGATGTGGTTCGCTCCTCTCCTGCTAAAGCCAGTGGAGACTGAAATAATATGTAGTATCCTGGGACCGATATGGCTACAACAGCACTCTATACATATAATATCTAGTATTCATATTAGACTATTTATGAGGAGTTGGGGAAGATTGATTTGGCCACTGAGAATAGAAATGTGAGCATCTGCTGTAATGGCAGTAAAAAGAATTAGACTAATCAAGAGTAGTGATTCATAATGATTGTAGCAGTGTTTGTTCCTACCATATTAAGGGAAACAATAATCCCCTTGAATATAAGAGAAACCTAAGCTTTTAAATTCAAGAACTATTCCTTCCCCTCCCCAGTCATAATCCTAGGCAGAAAGGGGCCAAAATCTTAATGTGCCCCTGAATGCATCGGGCATTCAGCAGCTATTAGTTGAGGCACTTCCTCTGAGCTCAACTCTTACAAACAACAAGGCATGCCCCAGCACTTGTGAAGTCATTCCAGGAAACAGTGCTCTCTAAAATGCAGTTGATGGGGAAAGGGTTGTAACACTGGAAACCTGGTGTGCAGATCACATGATCAAGTCATTCGTTAAACCAATCAGCACTGTTTGTTTGCTACATGAGTGATCCTAGGTCAGATTTTTGTCCTTCTGTAGAGTGAGGAAAGGGGTGGGGTAGATATCTTCTCAGCTTCTCCCTTTGATACTAGAGGTGATGTCTGCTTCTCCTTTCTATACTACATGTAGTAAGGTACTACTCATCATGATTACTGCTGGCAGAAACTGGCCCTCGTCAGTCTGGCAGGATCTTCAGCTCATACTGTTTACCTGGTAAGTCTCACATACGTGCACTAACCCACAATGTGTAAACTGTAGACACTGTCTTAATATAGTTGAAGAGCTTCCCAGCCTTACTTATGGGGGGAAATAGGTTTATTGAATAATTATGCTATGAAATACAACTGACTCCCTTTCCCGCCCCCCATAATTTTTTATGATCGGTTAGGTACCAAAAATTCCACTGTAATTATAGGCAGTGATTGGAACTAGGTTTGGGATCCAGCAATAGACTTTATTGCCCTCTGGAGCAATCATTCATGATTTCACAGGTTTAAGGAATTTCAGGAATGTCTATGAGAAGCTAAATCTTGTAGAGCTATAGCCTGCTCACCATCTGAGACAAGAGGGACTGTACCTTCTAGTTTAATTCTCATAAAACATGTTCTAGGGCTGAGACGTTTTTGATGCATAAATCTTGGGGGCTGAAAATTCACTCTTGTTCCGCTGCCTCTTGTATTTATTTCAAAGCAATATGCCACAGCCAGTGTTTCTAGAGTTGTGATAGAACCAAATACACACAGCATTCCATTCACATAGGAAATTAAATTTCTTACTTTGTTTCCTGACCCTTTTCTTAAAGATCAGATGCAGGTTTGTTTGTCAATCAATCATAAGGCAGTCAAAAATGTTCCTGAAGACAGGAACACTGAATATGTTATGCAGTAAGGCAACAACTGCTAATATTACTGCAGCCCATGGTCTCAGAGTTTATAAAGATTTCATCATACAAGAAAGTGCTGACCAGTAAGATTCTGATCTGAATAAGATTGCAATCGAATTTTTAAGGTGCTAAAAAAAAAAAATTGTGTTCATTAATCTTTCATCTGGCGCAAGCCTAGTCTCGGTGCAAGAGACTAAATGTGTGGAGCTAAAGCCTACTTATTTTGGGCTAAATTACAGCTTTGCTATGAGCCTTGAACAACAGGCAATGTGTGGTCAGATAGACCCAGAATCAGAAAGTGACTCAGAATCCCAACCTGATTCCCAGGTCCCTTCTTGTCTCAGGAGTGAAGCAATCTGCCCCTGCCTCCATGCAGATTACTTCACTCCCTGTGCTGGCTCAGCTGCATGGCTGGAGCATTGGCTGGGGAGGGAATGGAACCAAGGCTTGCCCTACTCCCAAGTGGCACAAGATGCAGTGCAGCAGCCCCACAGAGACTGTTCTCCCTCTCACGCTACAGGTACCCAGTGCAGGAGAGTAAATGAATGTTGAGCTGACCCTTATCTTAATAACAGCTTTAGAATATCAAGCCAAATTTCTCCCTGGAATAACTCCATTGGCTTAAATGGAATTTCACCAGCACTGTACAGTAACTTCTCACTTAATGTTGTAGTTATTTTCCTGAAAAATGCGACTTTAAGCAAAATGATGTTAAGCGGATCAAATTTCCCCATAACAATTAATGTAAATAAGGGGGGTTAGGTTCCAGGGACATATTTTTTTTTTGCCAGACAAAAGGCTATATATACACAAACACAGTATAAGTTTTAAACAAACAATTTAATACTGTACACAGCGATGATGATTGGGAAACTTGGTTGAGGTGGTGGAATCAGAGGGTGAGATATTTCCCAGGGGATGCCTTACTGCTAAATGATGAACTAGCATCGGCTGAGTCCTCAAGGGTTAACATGTTGTTAATGGAGCCTCACACTCTACAAGGCAGCAGGAATGGAGGGAGGGGAAACAGCATATCAGACAGAGACACACACCCTGTGTGTGAGAGAAAGAGATGTGCATTTCCCCTTTAAGCAGGCTGACACCTACTACATTACCTTGTTAAGTTAATCAGCAAGCTGAGACTGCAGCAGCTGCTGCCAGGAAGCTCCCTCCCTCCTGACCCCTGTCCTGTGTGTCCCCTGCTCTATGGAGATGGGGTAAGCAGGGTGCAGGAGCAGAGGGGAGGGGGACACCCTGACATTAGCCCCTTTCTCCTCCCCCCCACCCCAGCAAGCAGGAGGCTCTGGAGAGTAGCTCCAAGGCAGAGGGCAGGAGCAGCACACAGCAGTGGGGGGAGGGACAGCTGAACTGCCAGCAATTGATAGCCTGCTGGGCGGCTGCTGCACAGGGAACATAGGGGAGCTGATGGGGGGGCTGCCAGTCCACCCTGGTTCCAAGCCCCCACCACTAGCTCCAACAGGCTGCTCTTCCTGCAAGCAGTGGACAAACGACGACCTTATAAGGGAGCGTTGCACAACTTTAAACGAGCATGTTCCCTAATTAATCAGCAATGAAACAATGTTAACCGGGACGACTTTAAGTGAGGAGTTACTGTATCTGGCTCTGAGGGCCAGAATGTGGCTTTAAAGGTGACCTGGAAAAGGGAAATCAATTGGGTTTGTGCCCTTCTTTGTTTCTTTATAGTGAATAAATAAGGCCTGAAAGGGGTTCCTTTTTTCTTCCTGCTTTAATTTTATTTTAGAACTATCGAGTCTTGTCGTCTGTGTTTTTACTGTTGATTTTGGACCAAAGAAGCAGAAAAGGCACCGTCTTAATACTTAATTTCAGGTAGAGAGGGACTGCATCTTTAACAAAGAGAATGCTTCCCAACTGTTTGGTTAACTCCTATTTAACTCAAATGGCTGACAAAGCAACACTAAACTAAGTGCTTTAAGAATTCTGAATTAAAATCTCTTCCCCTCTCAGTTGCTCAGGTTTCACCTCCTTGATGCTTTCTATTCTGTTTAGCTTCTTATAGTGCTCTCATCCCTTAGTATCTGAGCACCTTTTGGTAGTGTATTAAGTGATGTGACTAGCATCTGTCTCGTGATGTTTGTCATCTCATCTTCTCCTCGGGGGAGAAGTGTGTGCAGTGGAGTGTCTTGTTTTGGTAGGGTTTCTGTTTGCTATATATTTATATTTGAGAAGGGCAGGTCAAAGAAGTGCACCTTGCATTTGGCGTGGAAGGTGGTGAGATTTGTGATAGTCTTTAGCTCCTAGGGGAGTGAATTCCACAGTCTCAGACCAGCCCCGTAGAAAGCACAGCCTCCTACACAAAAGAGCTTCACCCTTGTTGTAGAGAGTTTCATTGCACCAGAGGAGCAGAGCTGCCACAAATGGTCTTCATCCTGGGTGACTCCTCACCCAGCAAGCTTTCCTTTGGGGGTGGAGGAAGAGCATACAATGGCTGGAGCCCCTCCCCACCCTCTTTGCAGGGGAGGCTTCTGCTGCTGGCAATGCAATCCTAGCACAGAACCTGTGCTCCCTGCTCGGTTTGTGGATGGCCCATGAGCAGGGACACAAGGCAAATGACAGGGTGGACGTGGGGAAGGCTCTTTGTGCTTTCTCCCTCCAAACAACTGAAGATCACCACAGAGCAAGTTCCAGTCTAGAGATGTATACTATAAATGTGCTTAAATCTAGAAGGTATGATGGTGTGGTATAAAGTTTTATTGCTATGGGTGAGTTATGCTCGTTTTCCCAAGCCAGTGGCAATAAAATGGGATAGGAATAGTAATCCTAATATATTTCACTTATGTCCTGTATTAGTGAGGTTTTCATGGTGTTTCAGTCTCTTCTGGCTTTTCTTGCCTACTCCTTATCACATCAACAGATATATTTTTGTTTCCATGACACTGCCCTGGTGTGGACAAAACTTAGTGGCACTCACTACTGCAGACAGAAGTCTGTTTATCTAATGGATTGCCATTTATTCCACAGCTGGTGAAATAGCATTGTTTATGTAATAGTTGCCCGGCTCATCTATGCTGTGCAAAGCATTTTGCTGCATAACTGGACATGTAACAAACTACAAAACATATTGTAACTCCACTGATGATCAAGGTAAAACCTGTAGCAGAATTAGAATCAGGTGTGTATAATTCTAACTCTATCTACCTCAGAAAAGAGGAGGAAAGTGGGGGAAATGCTCTGTAGTTCAGATTCCTCAGGGCAAGTTCAGCATAGACACGCATCCCATGCACTCCCAATGAAGTCAATAGGATTGCACATGGTGCTGAATTTGCTTCTTGATCTCTTATTTCCTAGATTTTGTGGGGGCGGAGGGAGGGAGCGAGCTTGTAGAAGCTGCATGTTTGGCCTCTGAGAGAGTCCCTTATGTCTCCCAGCAGAGAACTGTCTGGTTGATTGCGTAGTGTTGATGGACTCAGAGTTCTGGTCAGTCTTCCTTGCCTGTAAAGTGGGACTTTGGTAGGGAGACGCTCGGAGCAGCTGGTGGTGGATTGAAGGAGGTGGAGGGGAAGAGTAAGTGATCAGAGAAGATGATCAAGTCAGCAAATGAACCAAGATTAGGCAGGGGGTGGGGATAGGGAAAGGAATGGAATATATGTTATGGTCTAGTAACGTTTGCAGTCTATCTATATCATTATCATGCCTTCAGAAAATTGCTAATACAGTTTGGGATAGGTGCGCTGGTAGGTAAGAAACTCCTGAGAGCAGATTGCATGGCTTATTAAAGAAAATATGACAAACAGGGGTCCACATATGGGCTGGCACCTGCAGTGTGCACTGGGGACAGGGAATGTGGGTACAGATGTGGTCTCCTCATCTCAAAAAAGATATACTGGCATTAGAAAAGGTTCAGAGAAGGGCAGCTAAAATGATTAGGGGGTTGGAATGGGTCCCATAAGAGAAGAGATTAAAGAGGTTAGGACTTTTCAGCTTGGAAAAGAGGTGGCTAAGGGGGGATATGATAGAGGTATATAAATCATGAGTGGTGTGGAGAAAGTGAATAAGGAAAAGTTATTTACTTGTTCCCATAATATAAGAACCAGGGCCACCAAATGAAATTAATGGGCAGCAGGTTTAAAACAAATGAAAGGAAGTTCTTCTTCACACAGCGCACAGTCAACCTGTGGAACTCCTTGCCTGAGGCGGTTGTGAAGGCTAGGACTATAACAGGGTTTAAAAGAGAACTGGATACATTCATGGAGGTTAAGTCCATTAATGGCTATTAGCCAGAAAGGGTAAGGAATGGTGTCCCTTGCCTCTGTTTGCCAGAGGGTGGAGATGGATGGGAGGAGAGAGATCACTTGATCATTACCTGTTAGTTCACTTCCTCTGGGGCACCTGGCATTGGCCACTGTCGGCAGACAGATACTGGGCTGGATGGACCTTTGGTCTGACCCATTACGGCCATTCTTATGTTCTTAAGATCAAAGCATGCTGTGTCCAAAGCAAATTTGTGTTGTCTCATCACATGCCACTGTGAAGAGCCTGGCAAGAATCTTGTTGGAGAGCAAATCCCTTCTCCTCTTTGCCCCCTCCCAGGGACACTGAGTGTCTAAAAGGCAGCAGAAGCGGTGGGGTGGGCACCAGAGCATGGCTCGGCTCTGCCCCACCTCCACATTAGACAGTTAAAAAGGAGACGTATGATGCAACCTCTTTAAGCTTGGTACAGCTGCCCTGCCAGTATGTTGCGTCTGCAAGCTGGTAGGAGAAACTCTGGCTTATTAAACGAGAATTCCTCCTGGAGAGTCCAGCTGCTGTGTGGCCCCTCCATATCACTCGAAAGCACCTTGGGGAGGGCTAAGATAGAATCTAGCCCAGAAACTTACACTCTGAAAAAAGACTTTCTCCTTTGCAGGATAAAGAAAATCCCTTGGGCTCAACTCCCCTTCCATCTTTGAGAGCTCCAGCAGCCACATTCAGCACAGGGACTGTCTTCACGGGAGTTTGCATAGCATCTAGCATAGGGGGGCCTTGATGCTGAATATGGGCACTACTGTAATATATTTATTTAATCATGATAATGAGAGCTTCCTGCTTTTGGAAAGCAAGACGCTACTTTACCTGAACATAAACCACTAGGGGAGAATTACCCAAAACACATCATTCCAAACAAACTTTAATTACACTGTTAGCCTCTTGTTTAGCCACTCTTAGTTTAATTTTAAAATGGGAGTGGTGGTATTGATTTGCCTCGAGTTATATGGCCAGGTTTTTTTCTTAACTACCTTTCTATAAAGTTATATTTGCTATAACTTCAGTTAAATGGTAACTGTAGGGATCCCTTTAAATTATAGATTTGAAAAGTAGCTCATGGACTTGCTAGCATTTCACCGGACTCAAGGGCAGAGGTGACCCAGAGCCAGAGGACAGACATGAAGAGAAAATTCCTTCCCTCAGAGGGAGATAAAGGACCTCAGGCGATGCAGCAAGTTCTGCAGCTGGATACAAAGTACCATTTTTGGTTCTACTTCAGAAAGAGGGAAGGGGATAGAAACTGGCTTAGCTACAGATCTGAGGGAGGAAGTCTACCAGCTGCCCTCCAAGAAGATCACAATGCGGGGTGTAGAGCAGGCCAGCTAACTGTTCCCTAAATATATATATATATCTATGAAGGGCCCAACTGTTCTTTGAAGATATCAGGAGATGAGGGAGAGGAGAAGGCCATCAAGCCTGGAGGTAAAGGGTAGGAATCAGCCTAGTGGGGACTGCTGTGAAGAGGGAATGGGTGGCGAAACTCACTGGTTTTTATTCCAAAACCGATGAATTTTGCTGGGTTTGCTTGAGGGTAGCTTGGAGTTTAAGGATATAGGCATGAACCCCTGAAAACTGTATTCACTGGTTCTAGTTCAGAGACTAGTGTGAACTGAACTCAGAGGATTTCACGCTGCTGTACGTGGAAACACAACGTGTTCATTCAGACCTACCAGTATTTACAGGGACATTTCTAGTAAAATGCCTGCAGACCCCAAGTATGACAAATGCTACAAAATGAGGCAAATTAATTTCTTGGTTCTCTTGCTGGATGCTGGAGAGGTATTTGACAGAATTTAATAGTCATATTAATTTGATATGCTTTGGAGCATTAACGTGTGAGAGCTCTTTCTCACATGGATCCATAATGTTTATAATAACCCTATGCTATGCTAGTTGCTACCACCCTCATGAAAGAGACACCACACAAAGATGCCTGAAATTATTTGCTTAGCTATGGAAAATCTGGCATAGTGCATATCAAATAAGGAGAACTGCTGATGTATTAACTTCTCCTGCAATTTCAAATGGTTCTGCTCGTCTTCACTTCCTGTCCTAAACCGCTATGTAGTGTTGCTTAGCCGTGTTAAACAGCTATTGCGTGTCCCCCAGAAGTGACTGCATTTGAGTGGGTGAAGCTTTTCCTTGATAGCAGTATAGTGCTTGTACCCGATTCTTTGGGAAGGAAGGTACAATAGAAACGTAAGCTATTGTATTGAAATGTCAGTCTGACCAGCTGCTTGAATTATATTCAGTCCTCAACTGTTTCATCGGTGCCCCTGCTGAGATCCATATCTACTTCTGCTCCTTCAGACTGATATAGAATATGTATGTTTTCATTAGCTTTTGTGGTCAGACGCTGAAAGATGTGGATTTAGGATCCAGTCACGGGTGCTCTCACCATAAGGCTAGCATGAAGAATGAAGTCACAAATCAAGATCTATTGTGCATTTTTTAAAAAAGGGGAGGAGGGGTGAAATCCTGGCGCCACTGACATCAATGGCAATAATCCCATTGACTTCAGTGGAGCAGGGATATCAGATGGACTCAAGCCCTATGCCTTGCCTTTGCTTTGCTTCCATTATTTCTTTTTTTAACTCTCTCCCTCCAGGTTCCACTCCAAATTCAGAAGCCTTTCTTTACTTTTTTTTCCCCTGTTTTTAATGAATCCATGGTCACAAATACCCCTAATGATCATCATACCAGCTAAGCCACATATTTCAGGCACCAGCGATAGAACCGTAGGCCTGGTCTACACTACAGAGCTCAACATGAGGCACCTCACGTCAACCTAATCGTGTAGGAGTCTACACTAGAGTGTTCCTCCTGCAGTTCCCCCACTACGCCGACCTAGTCAATCCACCTTGGCGAGAGGCGTAGCACTTAGGATGACGCAGTATCAGTGTAGACACTGCATTGCTTATGTGGGCTTTAATGGCCTCCCAGAGGTGTCCCACAATGCTGCACCGTGGTCACTTTGGTCACCTTTTTGAATTCTACTGTCCGGCAGCCAGGTGCATGCCCCTCCTCTTTTAAAGCCAAATTCCATTTCCTGTTTGCTCAATGTGAAGCACTCACATAGCCACTGCCCAGCTGCAGCAAACAAGCTTCTGCCTAGAGTATAGCGGAAGTGGTGGATCTCCTGGGTCTGTGGGGAGAGGAGGCTCTGTCAGCCCACAAGTTGCCCAGGGTCATGGTCCTGCATACCAGAATGCCATTAATGGCCCTGCACACTTGTGTCCACAGCATCCCCCACAGTGGATTTATCAACTCCAAATTGATTCCTGACTGAGTGGTAGCAATCTGGCATTGCCAGCTTCCACAAAGAGATCTCCACTCACTTCTCCACCATGAGTTCACCTCTCATTTTGGTGTCACTGCATTGGAGGGCTGGGGCGAGCGCCATGCACAGTTCCAGGAATGGGACCTTGTACATTCAAAAGTTCCATGGCCACTGCTCATCATCCCATACCTTCATTAATGATGCATTCCCACCAGTGAGTGCTTGTTTCTTGAGCCCAGAACTGGTGGTCCAACATGTGCAGCTGCTCCATGAATGCCAACAGCAATCTTGAATTGTTTTTTCCATGGTCCACAGCAAGACAGCCACCAAGGCATAATCATCAGACTTGCAGCTCATGACACTGCAGGATCAGCACAATACTGAAGAGCAATGCTGGATCCATTCTTCTCTCAAAGATGGTGGATACGCAGGCTTGCGTGGCACTCAAAAAGTGGTGCAAAAGGTAATAAGATGCCCATGGAGTGATGGGATGGAGAAAACTGCATCATTGGACACTGAATCTATGTTCCCAGCCACCTCTCCATGACTTGTTTGCACCCATAAGGCATTGCAAACCCTTTCTAAAATACCCCATGCTAGATGGTGGCTAGAAGGTGCACAGTGGGAAAGCTACCCACAGTGCACTGCTCTCTGCATCGATGCAAGCGCTGCTTCTGTGGATGCATACCAGCAACACAAGAAGCATAGTGTGAACGTGCAAAAGTGGTTTAATTACTGTGGTGGCTGTACATCGACGCAATTTAAGCCAGCTTAATTGTGTAGTGTAGACAAGGCCTAAGCCCTGCAGCTTCAGACCAGGCCTCTCCCATGTGAGCTTTGTTAGTCATAGAATTAGTAGGGCTTATGCTCTGTAGGCTTGCCACGGTCACACACTTATCAATGTCTGACATTCTACCCAGTAGAGAACAGTAGTATCCACACACAGTGACGGCCAGATCCTAGGATGGGGTAAATCAGCACAGCTCTTACTGAAGCCAGTGGTGCTACACTACACTTCCACCAGCTGAGGATCTGGTCTGTAGAGCCTGATTCTGCAAGGTGCTGAGCAATGGAGACTCTATTTGGGGATGGCACCCAGAGAATTGTGCCACTCCCAAAAATAAAATAGATGAATTGGAGGTAAAATAAAATTACCAACATCTTAATAGCTTGTGCCTGCCACAATTGTTGGGGTTTTTGTTTTGTTTTGTTTTGTTTTCTAGCATAGTGGTTCTCAACCAGGGGTACACAGAAGTACGCAGAGGTCTTCCAGGGGGGACATCAATATCCCCCATCAATATCATCCAGATATTTGCCTAGTTTTACAACAGGGCTACATAAAAAGCAGTAGCAAAGTCAGTACAAACTAAAATTTCATACAGTGACTTGCTTATGCTGCTCTATATTTTCGACGGTTTTCAACAGTGGTTCCCTGTAAGATGTACGGCCACGCAGCAGCCTATTTAGAGCTGTGCAGGTGCTCTGGGAGATGTGCAGGTGCCCCTCCCCCGGCCCCAACTCAGCACTTGCCCTCCCCCAGCCCGGACCCAGGCACTTATCCTGCAGCCCCAGCCCTCCCACAGCAGGGACAGGTGCCTCTTCTCTCCCTCCCCCACCCCTCCTGACCAGGTGCTGCTGCTGCAGGGAGAGAGCGCTGGGGGGAGTCCTCTCTCCCCCACCGTAACCCCAGAGAACCCGCCCACACCCCCAGCTGGAACCCTCGCCCCCTGCACCCAACCCTCTGCCCCAGCCTTGAGCCCATCATCCCTGGCCCCACCCCAGAGCCCACACCCCCAGCCGGAGCCTTCACACCCCTGCACTCCAACCCTCTGCCCTGAACCCCCTCCCACGCTCTGAACACCTCAGCCACAACCCCACCACATGAATTTTTTATGTGCATCAATATAAAGGTGATGTGTCACACATCACCTCCGTATTGGTGCACATAACAGCATTCATTCCACACATGGGTGAGAAAAATTAGTGAACGCTGGTCATGACCCCAAAGTGGGTCACGAGTTCATTTTAATGGGGTCACCAGGGTCAGCATTAGACTCACTGGTGCCCAGGGCAAAAAGCCCAAGGCCAAGCCTAGCTGCATGGGGCTGAAGCCAAAGTCTGAGTTTTTAAGTGAAGTGAAACTAAGCGTATGCAAGATAAATCAGATCCCTAAAAGGGGTTCAGTATTCGGGAAAGGCTGAGAATCACTGCTCTTGAAAAGCTCTTCTAGATGGGGAGCCATGTGTGAACCTTTCTCCCAGCAGGCTCTAAATTAGCAGCACTAGCAGGACTTCATTGAACAACCTATTCACTACAAACCCCTCCGCCCGCCACAGGGGTGCACTCTCAGAAGTGCCCATCCCTTGATGTAGGGAAGGCACAAGGCAAGATCTTGCAACCCTGAGTAGAATTTACTCACGTAAGTAATTCAATTGGACTACTGGCCTGAATGAATGCCACACAAACTGCATCAAGCTTCGAGAGACGGGCCCTAAGTGAGCACACGCACACAGTATAGGCAAATGGCCACGCCCAGCTAAAATTTTGATCTAGATCTGTCTATGTGAGGTGTTGAGTGCCCTTTGTGGACATTAGGTTCGGTGCGCTCAAGGCACTGCACACTTTGCAGGATATAGCCCTTCGTCAGAAAATTACACTATGAAGCAATTTAATATAATATGAAATAAGACAGCTCCCACTCTAGAAATGTCTGTTCTTCAAATAGCAGAAGAAAGCTGGCCTGATGACCAAGCATTTCTGTGGCAGGCTTCGGAATTTATTAGGAGTGAGAAAGTAGCCTCAGCAAAACTTGCTGCTCTGTGTCAACACTCTGAGAAAGGGCAGATTCAGACAAATGTAAAGGGAAGGACTAACACAGAGGGACAGATTTAAAGAGTCTGTTGTCTTGGACAGCTGAGCTACTTCAATAGCTCATGAAACAGCCTGGCACAAATGTACCACTGTAAATCATGTCCCAGTAGCAAAACAAAATATTTCAATGAAGTATTCCAGTAACAAATGAAATCCTTTCCTAGTCTGGATTTACCCTTTGGCAAAGTCTATGAAGACAGAAATAGAGAATGGGTGATCATAATGTTTATGAAACTAGCCCTACTGAGGGTACGTCTTCACTACCCGCCACACTGGCGGGTAGTGATTGATCTATCGGGGATTGATTTATCGCGAATCGTCACCCGTACTCCACCTCAGCAGGAGGAGTAAGTGGAGTCAACAGGGGAGCCGCCGCAGTCGACTCGCCACCGTGTGGACGGCCAGGTAAGCAAACTAAGATACTTCGACTTCAGCTACACGAATAGCGTAGCTGAAGTTGTATATCTTAGTTCAAACCCCTCCCAGTGTAGGACTACAATATGTTTTGCTTTCTGAAAAGTGTATCCTCTTCCACCACCCCCAGCTGACCACCTGCCTCTCTCTGTCATTTTCGCCACCCAATAACTCCAAGTCTCAAGCTGTGGTTTGTTTTGGGGCTTTTGTTTTTGTGAGGGGGGGGGTATTTTGGGGGGGGGTCAGGGAATTTTTGTTGGGAGCGGGTGTTGGGATGTGGTTTTTTTGTCTTTGTTAGTTTGTTTGTTTTTTAAATTCTTCCTATTATATTTCCATGGCAGGCTCCATTCTTGCAGTTTGCTAAATTTCCTCACAGGATAGCCAGAGCTTCAACTGGGCAATTTACAAACCCTTTTGCGAATATGTTTCAGTGCCTAACAGTATGCCACAGAACAAATGATTATCACAATACAAAAGGACAAAGGGAGGTAGAGAACATAATGAGTTACAGTGGGATAACACACTTATCCGTGTTAGAGAGGAAATGAGCTATAAGGGGAGATAGTTAAAAAGGTCTGAGGATTTGTACTACTGTGTTATTCTACTCCATACTTGTATTAATTTTAAGCAAACCTTTGCTTTAAAATGCTACTTTAAATTTCTAGGCTTCAGCAAAAATCACTAAAAACTGGCTACTTTTCTCCTTTGGTAACACAAGGTACATCCAAGTGTTTGATCATTGTATTTATCTTATTTTCTGAAGTAGTCACAACGCCCTAGTTAGGGCTAACTAGAAAAAGGCATTTAAAGTCAGGACTCTTTCCCACTGATTTTCTAAAAACCAAATAATTCTTTCCCAACCTCCCACCACTTACTGAGATTTAATAGTTTTGACGATTTTAACCGATTCTTTTGCATAGGTCAGAAGCATTTAAAAATTATTCATGTTTGACACTTTTCACTGATTAGCCTTTGGTCCCTCTAGTTCAATACACTCAAAATTCAAAACTACTAGTCTGTAGATAATGTCTCTGATACAGACATATATATTGGTTGAGAAATATGAAGTATTTGCTTACAGTGTTGACATAACCTCATCAAGTTACACTCCAGCATTTCTCAACAAACGTACTTAAGTGTTTAGATATATTTATGGGGTGGGATTTTCCAAAGCATTTCACATTGCCCTAATTCTGCTCCCACTGAAGCCAACAGTAAAACTCACATTGACTTCATCAGGAACCAAAGTGGAGTGTTTTTAAAAATCCCATGCATAATGTCTGAAATAAAGAATCTTTAAAGTTCTTAAAGCAAGCATAAGTCATGTTTTGATTTTTTTTGTTTTGTGAATGCTATTCTGAATTTTTTTTCTTGCAGTTTGACTGTTTATATAAGATACATTTATTGTGACTTCATATTTTGTTGTTCATTACCTAGGGTCGTTATTTTAAATGTTGTGTGCAGCCATCTAATTGTTAAGACTGCATAGTTCTTCAGAAATGATTAAACATGTAACTACATTAATGCACAGAAACACTGAATTCAGATTAGAGCCATGTGAAATTTTTCAGCCAAAGCCTTTTTCAGAGAAATATGCAGAGTCAGGTCCATTGAAACATTTCATGAATTTGTTTCAAATTTGTCTAATGGTTTCAGTTGGAAAAAGAATCTGAAAAAAATTGAAACCTTTCATCTCCACATTTTCGAAACAAAATGTTTTGATTTTGCTATTTGAAATGATTTTTCATTTAGAAATTTCCTTGAACTTGTTTTAATTTAAAAAGTTAACAGCTCAAAATCTAAACTAAAAGTTTCATTTTGGGTCTAATGAAGTGTTTTATTTGACCTAAAATAGTCTGCTTTTTATTTTTACATTCACCAAAAACTTTCATTTTGTATCAACTTGAAATAATGCATTATTATTTTTCAGAATCGCCAGCAAACTGAAGAGAAATCAGTCCTTCCACGCAGCTCTAATTCAGACTTTTTGTGAAGTTGGTGTGTAAATTTTTTCTTTTCATACTAATATACTATGCCATATCTGAAAGAGAAAGTGATTACTAAAGGTTGGGAGAGAGCCTAAATCAGGATTTCTTGTAGTTTTAGGCCTTGTCTATACTTGGAAAATGCATCATGTTAGCTAGCACGTTGTATCTAGCTTGATGTTAAATGTGATTTTTGATCTTGATTCGGACAAAGTTATCTTGTTGTGGTCAAGGTTAACACATTTTGAAACAACTACTGCCCTTCTCCACAGTAAGGGCAAAATTGTGTTTAATATTGTATTAGGGAAAATGGATTGTGTAGGTAAACTTGTTAACAATACCGACAAGGCCTTAGTGTTTGTGTTATCTAGGAATGGACGTAAAACGTAATTATCCGTCATGTCAGGATAAGGTTCTGTGTATTGGAAAATATAAGTTCATAAATATACTGTTTGCTTTTTTGTTTTGCTTTTTTTACACTGAAACATTAGAATGTTCATTGCCCGTATTTGGGGAATCTTGACTAGAAGTAGAGAGGTTATTTTACCTTTGTATTTGGCACTGGTGTGACTGCTGGTGGAATACTGTGTGTCCAGTTCTGGAACCCACTATTCAAGAAGGATGTTGATAAATTGAGTTCAGAGCATAATTAAAGGATTAGAAAACATGCCTTATGAGAGAAACAGATTGAGTTCCTTGAGTCTAACTTAACAAAGAGAAGATAAAGGGGTGACTTGCTTACAGTCTATAAGTACCAATATGAGGAACAAATATTTAATAATGGGCTCTTTTAGTCTAGCAGAGAAAGGTATAACATGATCCAATGGCAGGAAGCTGAAGCTAGAGAGATTCAGACTGGAATTAAGGCATACATTTTTCACAATGAGTGTAATTAATCACTGGAACAAATTTACCAAGGGCCGAAGTGGACGCTCCATCCTTGAGTATGTTTAAATCAAGGCTGGATGTTTTTTCAAAAAGTTATGCTCTAGGGATTGTTTTCAGAACATTCTCTGGCCTGTGCTATACAGGAGGTCAGACTAGATGATCACAATGGTCCCTTCTGGCCTTAGTATCTATGAATTCCAAGAGATCGGTGGGATAAGCACATATCTAATTCCAGAATACTATTCAGAGTCCAAACACCCTTAGTACTTCAGAGCTCCTGGAAAGCATAGCTGATTCTACGCTGTTAGGAGAGTGTGACATGCTTCCCCCAGTGTGGCTGGCCGCTTCCACCAGCTGGTGTGGAGGGTGAGGAGGCTATGGCCCCATCTCCTCTCCACCTGTTTCTGCTCCCTTTGCAGAGGCTACCCTGGCACTGGCATTAGCCCTGCCATGTCCTTGCAATCCCTGAGCATGAAGACTTCTAGTTTCCCAGCCCCTCCACATTGTCAGAAGGTGGTGGAGGCTCCTGGTGCCCTCTTTCTCCATTGCACACTCGTCTGTGGATTGGATACAGCCTAACATGTTTTCCATGGGAGTTCATACGGTCTCTGTGAAGCAAACTGGTAGTTTCAGACTAAACCTTGGTGGACGGTGCTCATCACAGCTGGCACCCTTTGAGGAAGAATCAACTGAGAGGCCAAGGACTAAAAGAGCCATGAAAACTGGGCTGCCCTGTTAGCTCTATATGTGGTGCCTCCAGGTCAGGATTGAGGCCCATGTGCAGATCAGCTTCCTCTACAGCTGTCCCTGTTCTGTGGGTAAACACAAGATGTCACTCACCCAGGCAGTCAACCTGGCCTCTATGACAAGAATTTTGTTCTCCCAGTTTAAAATATATATTAAGGAATCTCCCCAGTAGCTATAATATGGTGAGCTCCCAGAGCTGCAACAAAATGGTGGCCCAGAATAAAGCTGCCAGCCCTCCCAGCCCCCTCTTTCACTTCCTTGATAAATGTCACACTCAGACTTGTTCGTCTGGGGGTTGGGTTTTTTTATGTACAAAAAACCAATTGCTCATTTTAAAAATGACGCCTGAATAAACGTCGTAATTACACATGGGAGGGACCCTAAACATTTTACAGCCTAATTATAGAGGTCGCAAATGTGAGAACAATATCATTACTGTGTAACTCCACATGCTCTATGTACCTGTGACTAAACAGGCTGCACCACAGCAAACCAGAGGCACTGAATGACTTCTACAAGGTATTTGATGCTTTCTAAAGGCTATTGGTCAGATTGGGGCTGGACACCATGTGGATGTGCAGAAGGGCAAGCTGCCTTCTTTTCCTTTGTGAGCTCCGTGTGCCAGGACATGGGATGCAGCAGCCAAAACTGAAGCACCACTGTTCTGATCAGGACTCAGGGCCCTTGTAGACACTCGCCTCTCTGAAAGTGGCAATGAGGAGGGAAGACCTCAGCGCTCCCTCTCCTTTGCAATAGCCGTTGGAGCTAGCAGGTCTGTGGCAACCTCCTCGGCCCTGTCTTCACTAGGAAATGTAATTGTGTTTAAACTTGATTTTTAGCAATCAAGTTAGCTGACACAATGCTGAAGGGTCAATATAGACAAGGCGAGATTGTTCAGCATCATATCGACGGGTCTGGACTCAGTAGGGTTTTTCTGTGACTAGCTGACCTAATGCTGCACGTTGACCAGCCAGTCAGTCTTTATTGTGTCACCTAACCCATTTGTTAAACATGATTAAATTTCCTAGTGAAGACAAACCCCAAGGAGGGTAGCATAGTTACTGTACAGGCGCTCTGTGGGACGATGCCCAGACATGTTAGAGTATTTTTCTGTATGCACAGTTTTCACCAGCCCGCAAATAGGCACTATTCTTTGCAAAGTCAAGTCTGTTGCTCAAAATAATCCCATCAAAGCGAGGTGATCTGTTATACTACAAATAATTTAGTGTCTAATTAGTCCCTCTGTAAACTATTCAGAGCTTTATTAGGTAGGTATTTAACATAAACTATGCCTACATTAGAGACATGAACCATTGATAATTGAACTAGTGAGACAGCAGGGATGTACAAACACCAAAGGTGCAGCACGGCCACATTAACTATGCTGTTTTAATTTCAGTTACAGCTGAGTTAAAATCAGAATTTCCATCTCCCTTCCCTGATCTTCTTCTCACTTTTTTCCATCTACCAGTGGGGAAAAAGTGAATAAGTGGAAGAAGAAATATTTTCTTGCATTTTTAAACCCTTTCCCCCCCCCCTTTTTCTACTTTGAAAGAGATGACAGGGGAAGAAAATTGCTAAGAAAAAAATGGAAATATTGCCACACTTTCAAAACGAAAAATTTGCAAAATTCCAAAATGTTTTAGGAAGTGTTTCATTTTTAAACTTTTTTTTTTCAGAACATGAAACGTTTTGTTGGGAAATGATGGGCTTGGTGAAAAATGTCATTTTCAAAGAAACCCATTTATTGATTTAAAAAGTTTTTCCATGAAAAAATGTTGGCCAGCTCTACTCCAGTGCAGAAGACTTGCATGGCCAGTCAAGGCTCTGTATTGGCCCTGCTCAAAGCCCCCAGGACAGGGACCATTTTGGAGGGGTGGCTGGAGTATAGAGCACTACAAATACTCTCTGCTTCCCCAGAGTCCACTGGGGGTTAGGCAGTCCTGAATATGAGGACTACAACTGTCGAGTTAAGCCACCTTTTGTCTACCCCCTCTTCACCTCTATCCTTCCTGCAAGCAAAGAAATGGAGTAGCAGAGAACCAGGCTCACTGACGCCAGAAGCCCCTATTATACCTACAACCAGTAGTGAAAACTGACACAAAAGGAGACTTTTTAATTTAATGCTGCAGTCCACAAATTGAATTTTCAAACTTGAGAATTGCAAACCTGACTCAAGGCTTGACAGTTCTTAATAACCCAGTTACAAATTAATAATTTTCACCTCGCTGAGCAGATAATATTTTGATAAATTGTCATTTGGCTGTCTGTTTTATCCAGTTATGCTTTATGTAATTTCTGAATCTAGAAAACCCAGCCCTTAACTTAAGCATGATGGGAAAAGCCATTAAAAACCCTACGTCCCCTAACACTGCACATGTTCTGCTGGAAAAATTATTGCTGCATGGCTGAATAAAAATAAGATCATATGTTTACAGGGTGTCTCATCCTCCTTCCTTTTTGTCTGTCTCTCTCTCACAGCATGTATTCAGATACTCATAATTATGCAGTTTTGGTGTCATGTCTTTCACTTCCTGTCCTAAACTTGTGTGTAGTGCTACTGTGCTCTGCTAGATTAATGTCACAGCACCCCAGAGGGTGGTCAATGAAGTGCTTCCAAATGTGGATGTAATTAACTGAGACTCCATAGGTTAGCTTGCAAGCAGAGGTCCATTATAAACTTTTTTTAATCTCCTATCCCCTTCTCTTGTATTTTAACAGGAACCAGATATTGTTAATTTTTTAAATGATCCTTTTAGGGTTGAAAAAGAATTGTTCAGAGAGATTCAAAAATGTCAACTAAATAGTTTGTTTAGGGTACAAAAATCACCTTTAATTCAAAAAAAGTCATGAATTTTTGGCCCATCCTTATTTCAAAACAAGTTTCATCAAACAAAGGGTCCTTCTGATCTTAAAAGATCAGCCACATAGCCAGGTCAATATAGAACTCAGATCTTACCCAATAATCACGCTGTTGCCAATCTTTTAGTATCTAATATCTAAAGGTTTATAAGAGAAAAGAGAGTGTTTTTCTTGACCATTTTAACTAATACATATACTCATTGCAGAGTCCTTGTATCAGGTTTGAAGAAGTGATGGAATAAACTGCTGGCTTGTAAAGTCTCTGTTAACTTCAAAAGACTGGAAAGTCCTCAGTCCTTTGGTTGGAATGCTCCTTTTGTGTAAGTACATAGTCAGAGCAGGGGTGTGCATGGGAATAAAAATCTGGCTGCTTTTGGAGGGGCACTTTCTGCAGCCGGAGGAGCTGACTATCTTTCTCCCACCATGGCTGGAAGAGCTGGCTCACCCCACTTCAATGAGGAGCTGCTGTTCCTTCTGCCACAGTGGCCCCGGGGCTGGTGGATCTTGCTCTCCCCCAGCAGCTGGAGGAGTTCTGTGCCCCGCCCCTGTTGCGCATAACCCTGGTCAAGAGATCAGAGCAGGAAAGAAGCCAAATGGAGATGCTTCCAGGGTCTTTTATATCTTCACCCATGTGGAGGGAATGCTCTCAGTCTTAATTTGTGGAAAATCGCAAGAACAAGATGGAGTCCAGGGTCACATGAGCTAGTCACAGGCCTGTGCATGATTTGATGACTCAGAGGAGCACCCATTACCCATACTCTGGCCAAAGCATCCACAGGAAGGCTCATTGGGTGGGGACAAGCTTCTTCTATGGCCCATTGTGAGTTAAGTATTCTTTGATTGGGCCATCAACTTGAATAGTCCATTTATAATTTGCTGTCTGTCTTTAATGTAGATTTTACCTGGAGGGTGTTACTCAGGACAGACACATTTGAAATACTAGTACACAATCAATATTCATAACTTAAGATATATAAACGATGCATGCATATAAACAGGATAATCCTACTCAGCAAATCATAACTTTCCATTTACACCCTATATGACATACTTTGTATAAGATTTGTTGCAATTGTCTAACTGGCAATATTAATGATATAAATGGTCATGTTTTAATCATATGGCATCACATACTCATCAGCTGTTTTCATCTGCCTTCTATTGCACTGCTAATGCTTTTGCCACTTATTTAGAATTCACTTTCCAAGGAAGGACGGCCTTCTGGGTAAAGCCCAAGACTGGAACACAAGAAGTCTGGGTCCTATTCCTGGTTGTATCACTGACTTCTTGATTGATCCTGGGCAAATCATTTAACTTCTTTCCTTCCACTTCCCCGTCTGTAAAATGGATAAGAAAACCTAATTCACGGGGTGTTGTGAGAGTTAATTCATTAATGCTTGTAAAGTGCTTTGAAATCCTTCCTTAGATAGAAGGAGCTTCAGAAATGCAAACTACTATTGTTTCCATTTGCAACATTCTGCACCTCTACCCTGTCAGTTCTGAGGAAGAATCTGTGCTTCTTACTTCCCTTTAAACTGCTTGGGATTGGATTATTTCCAGCCTGGTACTGTAGGTCATTATTTACACCTTCCACCCTGCTGACTTGGTAGCATTCTACACTTGTTTAGCACAGGTGCCCCCTACTACAGGTGTCAATGACCACAGCAAAGTGCAAAGCAGTGAGCCAATCAGGCTTTTTTTGGAGGTGGCAGCACTATATAAGATGGAAGGATTGTGAAACACCAGAGGTGCTATATGCGATAAAGGGCCTGTCCCTGCTCTCTCTTTTCCCTTCCCCTTGAATGTTTCTGAAACGATGCCCCTTGTAGGTCTGTGTCCATGAAAGACCCCAGGAACTTGCCCAGCTCAGGCATTTGTCTCCATTAAGTCATGTGCAAAGATAAGGGCATTCCTGTCATCAACAAGACAGCACATTGGATTTTAAAATGACGGATTTGCAGGGGTGGCTACTCATTTGTATGCAAGGGATGTGGACATGGCAGCGGAGGTGTTGTAAATCACCAAAGAGCTACTTGACAGTGCCAGTCTCTGAGTCTGGTTCAGAATTATTAATTAAAGCAGTCCGAGGATGGTTTGTTTGCATATCAGTTGAGCTAAGCCATGCTGGAATCCCTGTAAATAATAAAACAGCCTGATTAGGCCTAGTCATTAATTAAGTGTCTTCACTGTGAATGAACAGCTAAATCTTTCGGTTTGTGAGGGAGCCTGTGACACTGTGATAAATATGCAGTCATGGCTACTCCTGTAACATAGTTTTGACATCTTCATCCATTAATAGCAGCTCTCTCCCTGATGACAGTGGGTTCAAACCCCATGACAGACGATACATCTGTCTAAGTCTGTTCCTTAAAATATACCGCTTAGGAGGTCTCAGATAATCTGGGTTGAGAATAAGATAGGGGGGGAAAAAACTTGTTAAAACTCTTAACTGCAGTGTTCAGTCATCTGTATGGGTGGTATTTTACTGGTACAATTCAGAGGATGATAAAAAAATCCTGCTTTGTGTTATCTTAATGTAAAAGTCAACTATTGTTTATTTTACTAAAAAGATATACACTTAAAACCTAATTACACTCATCTCTGAGGCTGCTGTCCAAATTGCTGTTTGTGGTATTAGCATCAGCTGCAAACCAACCTAGAACAAGAACTGCAGGGTAAGAAGTTTAGAGGTTACTTCTATAAATACTACTTTTTTAACTTAAGATCATGTTAAGGACAATCAAACCTCATGGTTTGGGACATGAACTGATCATAGTAGGTGATCAGGAAGGAGATTTTCACCTTTGTATAGCACTGAACAAGTGGTTATGTGCAGTACAGGAGGAGTTCATCTTCTAAAGATTCCAATATCGGTGACCTCTGCGGTCAGGATACTAGAGTGATCAATGAGCTGAGCAGACATGACAAGTTTTGTTTTCATGTGTAGTATTCCATGTATTGTAAATAATATTTGAACCTTGTTTCTTAGAAAACATAATTTAATATTGGTTCAGCGGCAGCAGGCGGCGATCCACCCCTTCTTAAAAAATTAGTCAATTGCCATGTCCTATACTCATCCCTTCTTCCTGCCCTGCCTTTGCAACAGCATAGTACTAGTCCTGAGAATGAGATCACAGCGGTCTTCAAAAGAGAGTGCAGTTACCACTTGAATACTTCTGTTATAGCAGTCATTTTATATGTAGAGAGAAAATTGTAATATTAAGCATGAAAGTTTTAAAGGGGTGTGAGACAGCTGCTTTAATTCAATGGACCTATAAATATTAGGGTTTTCTACACTTATCACTGTGGTATTCAAGTATCATACAACAATTAAATATACCATTGAGTGTACCCTAGACTGCTATGGTCTCACTACCACCCCTGTTCCTGGTGTACATGTTTGGGAGAAAGGATGATGATGGTTCTTAAAGAAGTTTTCATAAGGGCAATGCTTGAGAAACCAACTCTTGAGGCTTACAATCTCCCATTTTTGGAGGCGGTCACTCAGATTGTTGGTGGGGCTACTAGTAACTTCTTGAGTCCTTAGATTTCCCCAAGCCTGGTCAGTTGATTATGGATAAAAACTGGATATGGGACAGAAACTGGTTCAGTTATCTGATTATCTTCTGCTAGAAGAAGAGAAAGAGAAAGTGGCCATTGTGGCTCTTTGAGATCTCTCAGACCTTAACAGAAGTGGATGGAATTGTTCTCCTGTGACTCTGCACTTATTTCTCTGTGAGAACTCAAAAAGTAGTTATTAGCAATTGCTCCTCTGCACCTAGACCTTTCCTGAAAGGTATGATGGTGGTCTATATAGTCATTCATCCTGCATATGAAACCTCATGGGCAGTTGGTGAGGAGATATGGGCTGGGATTTATTCAGTATGAAGATGTCACCCCGCTGGAACAGTGGAATGACTTACCCAGTGTCCAGATGAACTGGAGGCTTGGATGAGAGCTAGGTGGCTGCAAAATAATCCAGAAACTATTGAGGCGAATTTTGGTGGGTTGACTGAAAGCCGAAAGAAGATTTGGCAGAATGTCAATCAGTGCTGCACACTGAGGGAGTACAATTGCCATTTGTAACATGGGGGTGGGAACTTATCGGTGGTGTTAGATTCCTGAATGCTCTGTCTTTTGCCAACAACACTTTTTTGGTCTGCATCAAATGAGCAAAGCGTAGCCCTTCTCTTCTACTGCAGACCTTGCCCTAATTATCCTTGCCCCCTCTCATCTGCAGAGTAAAATGCTGCAATAATCTCTAGACCGAAACCATTTGGAAACAAGCTATGCTGAGGTACGCTTTTTAAGCAGACTTTAATGGTGGGATCAAATTGTACCAGTGCTTCGGTTTCTAATACATTTCTGGGTAGAATTCAAGGAGTTGCTTTGACACTATCAATCCCTGACTGGTTTGGGACCTGGTTACTTGAGAGACTGCCTCTCCTCCCATGACATATTGCGACAGTGGCAATCAGCAGATGTGTTTTGAGCAGGAGTTCCCTTGCTATGAACAGGAGGAAGCTTCTAGCAAAGCATGGCTCCCCATCTTTGGAAGTCACTTCCTATCCACCTACTTGGATCTGCAGTAGTCTGGATTTGTTAGCCTTTTGGCAGTACTGCAAGCTGTGTCTTTACTCCCTTGGCTTTTGGGGAGTGCGTGGTCAGAAGATTGGAGGTGTCTCCATTTCTTTTATTATCTGGTCGATTTATGTATTTGTTAGAGTGGGATGAGCAGTCCTTTCTACTGCAGCTTGAAATATGTCTCCCTCTAGACTAGACGCCCTACTTGCTCTGTGCTCACGTACACTGCTGCCTCAGGTTTCCCTCTTGGGCTCCTCTAGAACCCCACAAGAGCTTTCCTCTGTCCACTGATACCCCTTCCTGGGGCTCGTTTATTAGCACAAAGTTCAAAATGAAAACCAGGTCCCCCAAAGGGAGTCTTAACTTCTAACCAGGTCCTTCAGAATGAGGGTTACCACCTGGCTGGTATTTGACTGGTCTAGCCAGTTTTTTTTATGGATTTGTCAGATGCCAGAAAAATAATTTAATCTGCCGGGGGGTGGGGGGGAGGGTTACGTGGGTCTAAAGATTTGCATTATTATCACGACACACGGGGATATCTAATGTTAAAAGTTTGTGTCCAGCTAAAGATGCTACGATATTGCTGTTAAAAATAAGAAATTGCTTGAAACGGCAAAATCAAATGGCAAATACAAATTCAAGAAGTAGGATCAATGGATTTTCTTTATGTATAAAGTTACAAAACATTCACATTCAAGTATATAGTTAAAATATAGAATCAATGCAGTTTGGGCAAAAACAATCTCAATGAAGACAGACACAAACAAAGCAGCTTGGAGAAACGTGACCAAGGTAAGAAAATGGTGTTCTCAATCTTATCTACATGTGTTTATCTCTCTAGATACTCTAAGTGGCTGTGGAAGGGGAGGTTGCAGAGTTGCCTTGTGGTTGGGGGTTGGGGTTGCAGCAGGCTGGCCTTGGGGGTGGTGGGGAGTACTGGTTTTTTGGCATTTCAAAGTGGGAACCCTACTCAGAATCCTGAATAGTCGTGCAACACTTGTTCATGTACTCCCTGCTCTCTACTGAGCAGCAACTCTCAGGGCTTCCTGGGGTGGTCTTTCTCCCTCAGGAGAGAATTCAGTGCCTCCTCCACCTTCTATTGCCTCACTTACCTATACTTCAGTGGCCTGATTTAGTCACATGACCCACCTGTCACATGACATTCTTCATTCGCTCCACTGGGGAGGTGAGTTGTATATCACAGGTGGGGCGGGTCTCGTCTCTCTTTAATGAGGCCAGCCACTCTGTGACAATCCCACTGGTAACACAGGATAGACCTCTAGAGAAACCTTTTGCAAAGCTAAAGAAATAAACAAAAACACCTACTCTAGGAAGCCTCCTCTTCTCACTTTAGCTCATTTAGGGTGCATTCCAACTCCCATTAAAACTGATGGAAAGCTTCCCATGTATTTCATTAGCTTTGAATCAGGCCCAGAATTATTATATTTCTTACATTCAGTGGAAATACAGCATTGCTCCACAGTCATCATAGAAAATACCATAATTTACCATGAGATTTCATGATAACTATGTTATTTGATGGAACAAAATGGCATTACAGAGGAATTTCAGGGTAACTCCTGCCAGATCTCAGCGCAATTAGCGTTTATTACATCTGCTTGAGGATCTTTCTCAGGATATCCACATCCATATAAAGCATCTCTGAAGCTGTAGTTAGCAGATAACTTATGCCCTTGCCTCATACCAAAAAAAAGGCCTTGGGTCCACTTTTCCTTACACAACCAGTTTTTCCAAGAGTATAAGTAAACAACATACTGTAGTAGCAACTGATTCTGGAAAGTCAAGGCAATGTTTGTTTCTAACTCTGTATAAAATGCTGGTGATCTGTCTCTGTAACAAACAGAAAAGAAAATATGGACTGCAGAAAACTCGGTGGAAATTGCAGATTTTGTTCAGTTCTCCAGATTTTTTTACTAGAGATTTTTAGTACTTCTGGATATGAGAATAAGCTTCCCAATACAATTGATACACAGGTCATTTGCTTGATTCTACAGCCAAGCAGACAGAAACGAAGCACTGAAGGCCTGACCCAAAGCCTACTATAGTAAACGGAAAGATACTTCAATGGGCTTTGGATCAGGCCCCAAAAGAGGTGTTAACTTCCTCCATTCATCTTAACAGAGTGTGTTACTTTCTAAGACTAATGACCATTTAAATACCATTTCAGTTAAAACTACAGAATTGTGTACTGATTACATCCATCAAATTTACTTGTCCAAAGCAAAAGGCACATCCTTTCAAATAGATATTGCATGGAAAAACTATTCCTTGAACACGTGCCCCTTCTCGTAGCAGTAGCAAGAGCCATTAAATACCAAGCCAGGCCAGCTGGCTCTGGCTTTGTCTTTGTCTGAGAACATGTGGAACAAGAAACAATTCTACACAGAAAGGAACCAAGGCCAGCTCAGTGCTTTCCCTGCTATTGCGTATCTGTGTTTTGGGGCTGTTTTGCCCAGATCCGTTATCTTGTATTGTCTCAAGATTAATCAGATTTTATTTCCTCCTCATGTTTCTAATATCTAGGCTGTTCTTGTAATATTCAGCTGTCCTCTCTGGTGTTGAGAGCTCCTCCCAGTTTATTATCGTCTGCAAATTCTATTTATGAGTTTCACTTACTCCCTCTTCTACAGCATTAATGAAGAGACTAAATAACACCCCAATCCTGCAGACCCCAATGCAAGATTGGGGCCTAAAACCAGACCTAACACATCCCTCTGTTTCCAATGAGACACCTCCCTCCAGTTTGATACTTTGCAGTTAATCATTACCCATTGTTCTCACCACCCTTCAGCCAGTTTTTAATCCACACGACAGTCTTCAGGTACAAGCCAATTTGCATTAATTTTGAATGTAAGAGTTCATCAGACACTGGAACATACCTGCTTACCTCAAATCCAAAGGCCTGATTAATCAGTGTGTTAATCCGTTGAAACCAACAGAGTTCCACTGGCACAAATCTGGAGTAACCCAGGGGTGAATCAGGCAGAAAGTCAGCACTGGCCTTGCCTGCGTTGAGCTTTGTTTTATAAATCTCCCACCAGTGTTGTAACAATAGTGCACTGACATTGGTGCGAGCAAGAATGGCGTGATGGTGTTGACTGGCTGCTGCTGATTTTACCACTGTGTCATACACACCTGCTTAGAGATTTAAACAATATGGCAGTGCTTTTTATACCACAGTACTCACCACTGTCAACACCAATAGAGCGGCACGGGTGCAAGGGGAAAAAACAGTTGCAAATTTTCCCACTGAAGCTGCACTCTAAGGCCATGCCTGTAGCAATCTTGGGGTTTGCCATAAAAATAAAGGGAAGGGTAACCACCTTTCTGTATACAGTGCTATAAAATCCCCCCTGGCCAGAGGCAAAATCCTTTCACCTGTAAAGGGTTAAGAAGCTAAGATACTCGGCGGCACCTGACCAAAATGACCAATGAGGAGACAAGACACTTTCAAAGCTGGAGGGGGGGAAACAAAGGGTCCGTCTGTCTGTGTGATGCTTTTGCTGGGAACAGATCAGGAATGTAGTCTCAGAAACTCTGTTAAGTAAGTTAGTATGAAATCTAGCTAGAAATGCATTAGATTTCCTTTTGTTTAATGGCTGGTAAAATACACTATGCTGAATGGAATGTATATTCCTGTTTTTGTGTCTTTTTGTAACTTAAGATTTTGCTTAGAGGGATTCTCTGTGTTTTGAATCTGATTACCCTGTAAGGTATTTACCATCCTGATTTTACAGAGGTGATTCTTTTATCTTTTCTTTAATTAAAATTCTTCTTTTAAGAACCTGATTTTTTTTTTCATTGTTCTTAAGATCCAAGGGTTTGGGTCAGTGTTCACCTGTACAAATTGGTGAGGATTTTTATCAAGCCTTCCCCAGGAAAGGGGGTGTAGGGTTTGGAGGGATATTTGGGGGGGAAGACATCTCCAAGTGGTCTCTTTCCCTATTCTTTGTTTAACGTGCTTGGTGGTGGCAGCATAGGGTTCAAGGACAAGGCAAAGTTTGTACCTTGGGGAAGTTTTTAACCTAAGCTGGTAAAAATAAGCTTGGGAGTCTTTCATGCAGGTTCCCACATCTTTAACCTAGAGTTCAGAGTGGGGAAGGAACCTTGACAGGGTTCATTAAATAACAAACCAGTGAATAAGAAAGGAATAAAACAAACTGAAGAGAATCTCTGGTGAACTGCTGCACACAGCCATGTGGTGTTCCTAACCCCCACCTCTAAGGCACATCTCCAAATTCCTATGTTCCTAATACTGTCCCGTACAAGGTAGTGTCTCTGAATTATAATCTTCTACAAACATATCTCTACCATGCCTACAGTACTAGCACTTTACTGGTCCAGGAATACCAACATACTACATTGGAAAGCTCTGAAAGTATAGACACAGCTTGTACCAGCAAAACAGCACTTTAATTGGTATAGCTCATTCCACTCCCTAATCTCCCCCAACCGAAATAAACTATATTGGTAAAATTGCAGCTTTGCTGGTATAATTGTCTATACAGTTATACTAGGGGCTATTGCTGTCATAGCTATGTTGATCAGGGTTCACATGTCTTTACACCCTGGCTGACGTAGGTATGCTGGCAGAAGTCTGTAGTGTAAAGTAAGAGTGCTAAACTTGTACTGGACCCGGGAGACCTCTTCAGTGCAGTACTTTATCAAGGTATTTGCTGTAGGTGATTTCCTCAGTGTAAATGACATGGGTACTCTCCTACATCCCAGTCAAGTATTGTCCCCCCTGCCACTCTCTAGCCTGCTGTGAAGGAACCCAGCCACTGGGCCCAACATGCTTTTATGCCTCTAGAGCTGACCAGAGCTGAGCCATTGTGTGGCACCATCTCCTTAAGAGTTAGAACATGCTGTCCAGTTGCCTAACCCAAGGGCTCAGTGCTGACCCTTCAGGCTCCCCAGTAGCTTAAATACTCCCTCTCCCAGAGCTGCTTCCAAAGGTGTGAGCTCTCTGGTTTACAGTTTAACTCTCTCAGGTGGCCTGTGGTAAATGTAAAGTATACAGCACACATAGACACTTTGCCCAGAGTCTAATATATTATTGCTGTTTAGTAGCATGAGACATACACAGATCTGTATAAAATAATAAACCTTAAATTTATTTCTGTGCCTGTTTCCTCACCACTCATTCTTTGGGCTGGAATCAGGATCCTCTGGGCTGTCGAGGTGGTTCTGCTACAGAGCATGGTTTGTGAACTAAAACATGTTTTCTCCCCTCAGTTCACCCCCTCTAACCTTGATCTGTGCCCTATCTTCCTCCTGCCTAAATTTCCTGCAGTCACACCCCCAGCTCTTCTGTGAAGCTGTGTGTGTGTCTACTTACATACCTATCCCTACTAGCATCTTTGATTCTTCATTCTGTATTTTGGTATCTTTCTACTACTCAAGAAAACCTGTCCTCAGAGAGGTACAATAAAACAGGCTTCCCCTACGATGCAGTTACTCTTTAACATAACTATTATGTGGTCAAAGCATAGTTGTTAAAGATAAGCACTATCCATTGTCTCCAGTCTGGTGTATACCTGCTGTAGGTCCTCTCCACAATGGCGGTATGCATATGGATCCTTTTCTCATCAAAACTGGGGTTAAGCAAGGATGCGTTATTGCCCCATCCCTGTTCTCCATGTATTTAGCAGTCATTTTGATCATCATTAAAGACCACCTCCCCAGTGGAGTTGACATTCAATACAGAATAGCTGGACAGCTTTTTAATCTTTGACATCTCCGCTCAAAGTATAAAGTTCTCAGGGTGTCCTTTACTGATCTTCAGTATGCTGATGACAGCGTTATCCTCGCGCACACTGAGAATGACCTGCAGTCCAGACTGGATTTTTTTGCACAAGCTTATCAAAGCCTAGGACTCACTCAATATTGAGAAGACTAAAGTGCTCTATCGGCCTGCTTCAGGCCTTGCACATGACCCACCACAAATCACCATTGAGGGACAGGCTTTGGAGACAGTGGAGCACTTTTGCTACCTCTATAGCCAAATGTCTCAAAATGCAATAAGCAACAGTGAGATCCAGCAAGGATCCAGTGTGCAAGTGCTTCCTTTGGGAAATTGCTCCGATGTGTTTTCACGGACCGTGACCTATGGCAGGACACCACGATCCAGGTCTATAAGACCACTGTTATTCCTACACTCCTTTATGGATGCGAAACCTGGGTGACCTATCAACAGCACCTCAACAATGCCTCTGGAAGATCCTTCACATCAAGTGGGAAGATCGCTGCACTAATGCCAGTATCCTCACTGAAGCCAATGTCGTCAGCATTGAAGCAATGATCCTCATGCACCAACTCCGCTGGGCTGGACATGGCATGCGGATGCCAGACTCTCTCACCTCCCAAAACAAGGCCTCTACTCTCAGCTCACCCATGGTCAGAGATCCCATGGTGGTCAGAGGAAATGCTACAAAGAGACACTGAAAGGGTATCTCAAGAAAACTGATGTGGACATCACAAGCTTGGAGGAGCAAGCCGTTAACTGACCCAAATGATGCCACATTCTCCATTAGGCAGTGGTCCGCTTTGAGGAGCAATGCCTTGCCATTGAAGCTGAAAAGACAGAGAGAGAGAGAGAAGGAAGGAAAAAAAATTTTCCCAGCAGGGAGCTGGCCGACCAGAAAATGTCTGTATGTACTGCAGGTGGATCCATGGTTCCAGGGTCGGACTCCTGAGTCATCTCAGGACTCATATGTAAATCTGTGGTAGGGATCGCCGATGATGGTATGCATACATAGGCTTTCCATGATACAGGAATTTCCAGATAACTTAAGAATAACTTTGCAATATCAACTAGAATGCATAATTTGTACAGACAGAGCCCCCAAGTCATCACAGTTACAAATTGAAAAATAGGGCCAGATGACACAATTGTAAAGATGTTTGTATCCTGTCTACACTGCAGCTTGCATTGTTAGCAGCACAGATTGAGTTGCACTGGTGCAGAAAAGTGGTTGTTTTTTTTCCTGGTATAGACAAGAGGCCTGATTCTGGACAGCACTTAAGCACATGCATAAGCCCTATCCTGAATAGGGATGATTTATTGAATCAGGGCCAAGGCTTGTCTGATTAACCATTCCTCATGTTTTGTTTGAGGTGTGAGCTCCCTCAACAGGCACTTGCATCTAAATTGCTGAACGTAGCTTGTGCTGTGTTACTCTGAGAGCCATGGGGTATGTGTATGTCTGTCAGTGAGTACCTGTGTGCCTATAGCAGGAGACCTAAGAAGCAATAGAAAGGCTTCATTAAATTCACAGGAATGTAGAAAACTTTCACTGAAGTCACAGTGAGGGGGAGATGCAATCTGGTTGATGGTGTACTTGCAAAAATATTTATGCCATAGTATAAATACCGTAAAACACTCTAGTATAAAAATAACATTTTTGAAAGCCCAATGAATTAAATAAAGCTCATTTTTAACTAACTGGCAGTAGTAAAAAAGATGTACATTCTGGGTGCTAGAAAAGATAATAATAAACACGTGGGGAATCCTACAGCAAGAGACCAGCCATTCAGACTTTTCAAACAAGCTTCTCTGACATATGGTGATATTGCCAAAATACCTATCCCATGAAGTTGGCCTCAGAAGGCACACGGGCTAGTAGTAGTATTGTGAATGAAGGCAGGCGCCACTTCAAAGAGGGTAGGGCAGATTTTCTGGTGTGTTAAGCCAGTTTAATGCCACGGTCACTCCATGGAAGTTGATGGAATTAAACTGGGGTAACCAAGTGGAGGGTCAGGCCTGGTATATTAAGGAAAGAGGAAAGAACAGAAGGAAGCAAAAATGGAACAGCAATGCTATTGATGTGATAAATTACTGGAGATGATAAACTAGTCCCCTACTCTATCCTTTAAAAGCATGCATTCTGTTCTCTCCCTGACGAGGTGACAAAAAATGATATCTTAAGACTGGAACAAAAGTAGTCTAAAGAGATGGAAAATATCAGAGACCCTTTTCGCTGTGTAACAAACAAAGCAAACTGGCTGGCTTTATCACCGAAATTTAACTGAGCGTCCAATCAAAGCTACAGTACGTACCTCATGGTGGCAGTAATCAGAGACATTCTGCATGGAGTAAGGTCACAATCCCTGGAAACAGCTGCAATCTTATTAGAAAACACACAAAGAAACAAATAATTGCATGGTCTATAAGCCAATCTCATTCTTCAATACTGATTACAAAGTACTTGCTAAGCTGACTGCCAGACACCTGGAGGGAGTTTTTGTTCTATAAATACTAGCTGACCAGAGAGCATTTATAACCAGCAAAATGAATATACACTGTAGATAATATTTGTTTTACCAGTACATCAATCTTGTTTCAATCAGAATAACAATAATCATTTTAAAATTGTTAATAACTAATGTTTAGGCCCTGATTCAGTGAAGTAATTAGCAGATGCTTAACTTTACATGTTGTCAAGGGTCCTTCCCCACTCTGAACTCTAGGGTACAGATGTGGGGACCTGCATGAAAGACCCCCAAGCTTATTCTTACCAGCTTAGATTAAACTTCCTCAAGGTACAAACTTTGCCTTGTCCTTGAACCCTATGCTGCCACCACCAAGCGTGTTAAACAAAGAACAGGGAAAGAGACCACTTGGAGATGTCTTCCCCCCAAAAATATCCCCTCAAGACCTACATCCCCTTTCCTGGGGAAGGCTTGATAAAAATCCTCACCAATTTGTACAGGTGAACACAGACCCAAACCCTTGGATCTTAAGAACAATGAAAAATCAATCAGGTTCTTAAAAGAAGAATTTTAATTAAAGAAAAAGTAAAAGAATCACCTCTGTAAAATCAGAATAGTAAATACCTTACAGGATAATCAGATTCAAAACACAGAGAATCCCTCTGGGCAAAAGCTTAAGTTACAAAAAGACACAAAAACAGGAATATACATTCCATTCAGCACAGCTATTTTACCAGCCATTAAACAAAAGAAAATCTAACACATTTCTAGCTAGATTGCTTACTAACTTACTTAACAGAGTTTCTGAGACTGAATTCCTGATCTGTTCCCGGCAAAAGCATCACACAGACAGACAGACAGACCCTTTGTTCCCCCCTCCCCTTCCAGCTTTGAAAGTATCTTGTCTCCTCATTGGTCATTTTGGTCAGGTGCCACTGAGTTTATCTTAGCTTCTTAACCCTTTACAGGTGAAAGGGTTTTGCCTCTGGCCAGGAGGAATTTTATAGTTCTGTATACAGAAAGGTGGTTACCCTTCCCTTTATATTTATGACACGCCCCCCAAATCACAGATGGAAGAAATCACAGCCAGTGTTTCACCCTGGAGCTCTAGGAGAAAACAGAGTTAATAAGACACTTGCACCTCTAAATATACTACAAAGTGTATAAAGACTAACAATATTTTCCACATCTCAAGGACGATTTTAACCAGTTGATTCTGGGAAACTTTCACAGGAGAGTGCATCAGCCACTTTGTTAGAAGCTCCTGAGATGTGTTGGATGTCAAAATCAAAATCTTGGAGCGCTAAACTCCACCAAATAAGTTTTTTGTTATTTCCCGTGGCGGTATGAAGCCACTGTAGCGCAGCATGGTCAGTTTGCAGGTGGAAATGCCGTCCCCAAACGTAAGGGCGTAGCTTTTCCAGAGCGTAGACAATGGAGTAACATTCTTTTTCACTGACTGACCAGTTGCTTTCCCTCTCAGATAGCTTCTTGCTGAGAAACACTACAGGATGGAATTCTTGATCCGGTCCTTCCTGCATTAAAACTGCTGCCACACCATGCTCGGATGCATCTGTGGTTACTCGGAACGGTTTGTCAAAGTCTGGGGCCCTTAGCAAAGGGTCAGACATGAGTGTCACTTTAAGCTGGTTAAAGGCATTCTGACACTCTTCGGTCCACTGCACGGCATTTGGCTGTTTCTTTTTGGTTAGGTCTGTCAGTGGGGTGGCGATTTGGCTGTATTGCGGTACAAATCACCTGTAATATCCGGCCAAGCCTAAGAAGGATTGGACCGGTTTCTTTGACTTTGGGACAGGCCATTTTTGGATAGCATCCACTTTGGCCTGTAGGGGTTGATAGTTCCTTGATCCACCTGGTGTCCAAGGTAAGTCACTCTGTTTAGGCCTATTTGACACTTCTTAGCCTTTACAGTTAGTCCTGCCTCCCTTATGTGCTTGAAGACATTTTGTAGATGTTTCAGGTGTTCTGCCCAGGAATCTGAAAATATGGCCACATCGTCAAGGTAGGCGATGGCATATTTTCCTAATCCTGCTAGGAGACCATCTACAAGTCTTTGGAAGGTGGCGGGTACATTCCGCAGGCCGAAAGGAAGTACATTAAATTCATACTGCCCAACATGTGTGGTGAAGGCTGACCTTTCCTTGGTGGATTCATCTAGTGGTACCTGCCAGTACCCCTTGGTTAAGTCAAAGGTAGAGATGAACTGGGCCTGTCCCAGTTTCTCCAATCATTCATCTGTGCGTGGCATTGGATAGTTGTCTGGCTGAGTTACAGCATTTAGCTTATGGTAGTCCACGCAAAAACGTATCTCCCCATCTGGTTTGGGAACTAGAACCACTGGAGATGTCCATGCACTGCCAGAGGGGCAGATTACACTCATCTGTAGCGTATCCTGGATCTCCCGTTCTATAGCAGTTTTAGCTTGAGGAGACATGCGGTAAGGTTGGACTTTAATTGGGTGAGCATTACCTGTATCAATGGAGTGGTATGCCTGTTCAGTCAGTCCTAGGGTGGCTGAGAACGTCGGCGCGTAGCTAGTGCACATCTCCTTGATCTGCTGTCGCTGCATACGCCCAACAAGGGTCATGGAGATGTTTACCTCTTCCACGCCACCATCACTTTTCCCTTCGTAGTAGACACCTTCAGGCCACTCAGCGTCATCTCCTCCCTGGGCGGTAAACTGACAAACCTTTAATTCTCTGGAATAAAAGGGCTTTAGAGAATTAATATGGTACACCTTAGGTTTTCAGTTGGGGATGGGGAATGCTATGAGATAATTAACAGCTCCCAGGCACTCTTGGACCATGAATGGCCCTTCCCACAATGCTTCCATTTTATGGGCCTGGAGCGCCTTTAAGACCATGACCTGGTCCCCTACTTCGAAGGAACGTTCTCTGGCATGTTTATCATACCAGGCTTTTTGCTCTTTTTGAGCAGCCTGTAGGTTTTCTTTAGCACGGGCTAAAGAGGTTCGGAGGGTGTTTTGCAGGTTGGTTACAAAGTCCAGAATGTTAGTTCCTGGAGAAGGTGTAAACCCCTCCCATTGCTGCTTCACCAACTGTAATGGCCCCTTAACCTCGCAGCCATATACAAGTTCAAATGGTGAAAACCCTAAACTGGGATGTGGTACAGCTCTGTAGGCAAAGAGCAACTGCTGCAACACTAGGTCCCAATCATTGGAGTGCTCATTTACGAATTTACGTATCATGGCCCCCAAAGTTCCATTAAACTTCTCCACCATGCCATTTCTTTGATGGTGGTAAGGAGTGGCAACCAAGTGATTTATCGCATGAGCCTCCCAAAGGTTTTCAATAGTTCCTGCCAGGAAATTAGTTCCTGCATCTGTGAGGATGTTGGAGGGCCAACCTCCCCTGGTAAAAATGTCTGTTAGTGCCTGGCACACACTTTTAGCCCTACTGTTGCTTAGAGCTACTGCTTCCAGCCATTGGGTGGCAAAATCCATGAAAGTCAGTATGAACTGCTTTCCTCTGGGTGTCTTTTTCGGAAAAGGACCCAGAATATCCACAGCTACATGCTGAAATGGAACCTCAATGATAGGGAGTGGCTGGAGACGGGCTTTGACCTGGTCTTGGGGTTTTCCCACTCTTTGGCACACCTCACAAGACTGGACATAGGTAGAAACATCCTTGCCCATTCCCTCCCAGTAGAGTGACTTTCCCAAATGGTCTTTGGTTCTGTTCACCCCGGCATGGCCTCTAGGATGATTGTGGGCTAAGCTTAATAGCTTTACCCGGTACTTAGTCGGAACTACCAACTGTCTCTGAGGATGCCAGTCTTTCTGGTGTCCACCTGAAAGAGTTTCCTTGTATAAAAGTCCTCTTTCTACAACAAACCTGGATCAATTAGAAGAGCTGAGAGGTGGTGGGTTGCTCCATGCCGCCATCCAAGCTCTTTGAAGGCTTTCTTCTGCTTCCTGTTTGGTCTGGAACTGTTCCCTTGAGGCTGGAGACATCAGTTCCTCATTGGATTGTGGATCTGGGCTTGGTCCCTCTGGAAGCGATGTAGGAGATGGGGCTGTTTCCATTGACTGTGAACCGCTTTCCGCTGGTGCACTATGTTGGGGTTCAGGCTCCGGCTGAGCCTCTTGTTTAGGGTTATCTGCTGCTGCCAGTGCAGATTCGGTGGGGCCCTCTGGTGTTGGGGTTGCAAGTACTGGATTCAGTGCTGGCAATGGTTCTGGTTATTCCATCAGTTCCGGTTCTGGGACTGGCTCTGTCTAGGTCTCTGGCACCATTTTGGTCAGGTGCCAGCGAGGTTATTTTAGCTTCTTAACCCTGTACAGGTGAAATGGTTTTGCCTCTGGCCAGGAGGGATTTTATAGTTCTGTTTACAGAAAGGTGGTTACCCTTCCCTTTACATTTATGACACGTGTGATTGCACATGATTAGTCTTATTGAACTCATTGGACTACTCATCTGCTTAACATTAGTGCTTTGCTGAATCAGGGCCCTACACAGAACCTTTCATCTGAAGATTTTAAAGTGCTCAATGAACTTTATGAGCCCAATCCTGCCAATTGCTGAGTGCCTTTAGCTTCCACTGGAAGCATCTGAAAGGATCAGATTGGGTGAGCCGAATCTTACAGGGCCAGATTCACAAAAGTACTTAGGCTCTTTAGGTACCTATGTCCAACATTTAGTCACCACTGAGATCCTTGAAACCCCTGCTCAGCTGGCATCTAACCCTGAAGGCACCTAAGGTCTCCTAATTGCTTAAGTCTCCACCAGCTTCCTAAGTCCTGATGCTGCCCCACAGCTAATGAGCAGCTCAGAGCCCTTGCTTAGCCTAAGCCCCAGAGGGACTCTCAAAGTAGGTATTCCCTACCTATCTCCCCTGCAGGGGCTGATCCAACTGGTGTGCTCAGGGCACCTCTGCACCAAAGACCTGTGTGTGTGCTGACGACACTCACCTGGGCTGTGGGACACCCAGATTCAAATCCCTGCTTTGCCTTTGAAGCCCAGACCAATGGGAGCTAGATGCCTGAGTACCTTTGTGAATCTGGGCCCTAAGCCCTACCGCTTTCCTCTGTGTTTCATGTGGAAGCTTAGGCCTCTCCCTGCTCAGTCTGCTGGCTTCAGAGAATGCCTTTCTTAGGCACCTAACACTTCCTGTGGATTGTATGGGATGCCTAACTCAGGGCAATGAATTCCCCTGGGTGGCAGAGCACGTAAGAGTTAGACCTTGTAACACCTAAAGTCCCTTTGTGAATATAGTCCACAATCCTTACTAAGTAAAACTGCCACTAATGGAGAGCTGGAGAAAATGGCAGTCTTTAAACAGGACACACAATGACAACAAAACATCCCTCCCAGTGTGCCCTGATTTTCCTATCAAACACTGTTATGTGTCAGTTGTTTGCTATCAAATTTAGTTCAAGTGGCAAATTGGGAATTGTGGTCCCATCCTAGCCACAGGATGCTGCAATTGGCCGTCAGGGAAATTCAGTCAGGCCTTCAGACACAGGGCACAACTCAGCAGAGCACAAGTCCCCCGCAGAAGTTGGGTGATTTTGGAGGTGGAGGCTAATAAGGCAGATACTGCCTATGCAAATCAGTTGGCAGTAAAAAAACAATTTTTAAAAATTTCATGTTTTGGTATAAATACTATCAGCCAAGCCCCCCAAAGAACGAAATATTTGCCTGGTAACACAACTGTGTGAAAAGCACTGAGCTCTCAGTTTATCCCACCCTTGAACAAAGCAGATACAGAGCTAAAGTGCTGGTTTCCCGTCTCCTCACCACTGATGAGAGACTGAATGCCAGCAGCTACCCTGCTGAGAGTCTCTTATTTATTGCAAGCTATGCTGTTCCACCGAAAGCAGTATTCAGACAGTGAGCAGCATGATGTCAGCCTTTGTTTATGAGAGGAAGAGGGGCAATCCACCAAGTTTGTGACTAGCAGAACTAAGCTCCCTTTTTGTTTGCTGGGTAATTAAGACTTAACGTAGGTGAACCTTTACAAGCAGGGTGGTTTCTAGAGGAGTTTGATGTGCAGGGTGAGCTGTACAGAGCCCTTGTCTACAAAACTAAGCTAGCTCCATTTTGCTGGGTGTAGGGTTCTTAAAATTCACACCATGAGAAATTCTCACTATGTATCAAACTTCCAGTTGCTCTGGAACTTTTCCTTTTTTCCTTTGACTGGATTCTTGCCTGTAAGTTAAAGAAGTATGGGATGAATGGATGAAAGAGAAGAATGAGGGGGGACTTGATAGCTGCTTTCAACTACCTAAAAGAGGGTTCCAAAGAGGATGGATCTAGACTGTTCTCAGTGGTAGCAGATGACAGAACAAAGAGTAATGGTCTCAAGTTGCAGTGGGGGAGGTTTAGGTTGGATATTAGGAAAAACTTTTTTATTAGGAGGGTGGCGAAACACTGGAATGTGTTACCTAGGGAGGTGGTGGAATCTCCTTCCTTAGAAGTTTTTAAGGTCAGGCTTGACAAAGCCCTGGCTGGGATGATTTAGTTGGGGATTGGTCCTGCTTTGAGCAGGGGGTTGGACTAGATGACCTCCTGAGGTCCCTTCCAACCCTGATATTCTATGATAACTCAGTGCAGCCAGTGGAGACAGCCATATTGATATAAAACTACACAACGTGTGACACCAGCAATATAGAAGCTCACTGTTTGTGTCTGCAGTCCACGGAGCTATGCTGGTTTACACCAGCAGAGGAGCTGGCCCTAAATAGTTCTTAATCAATACAAATCTCATTATAAAGAGCTCAGGACTAGATCCATGAGGGAGACTCAGTGCCACAATGCCTACCTTCTAGGCACCCTGCTGCCTAATGGAATCCACAGCCACCCTGAGTTCGGTTTCCAGGCTCCCTATGCACTGCATGGGGAGAATTAGGCATGTACTCATGGGATCCACAAAAGTCAGCAAGCTGCGGGGCATAGGCAGCGGGTGAAAATATTCCTTGGGGGTGGGCTGAGCAAAACTTAATAGTAACGGTGCTCAGGAACTTTTAGTGCCGTTCAGAACCGAATGATTCATAGTTCTAGCATGTCTATCCCAGCCTGGTGCGAGGGGTTGGGGGTAGGCACTGGGAGTGTTGGAGAGCAAGCCCACCTGCACTCAGCCTCTAGCCGGCGTCCCTACTCCCCACTCTGACCTGTTGGCTCTTGCTGCTCATGGAGTCGGAGGAGTCCACCACAGTGTCACATGATGGGCACATCCATGCATAGGTGGGGTCTTCCCGCTCCCCACCCCCCAACCCTGGTGCTGTCGGACGTGGGCTTTGCCTGTCATGCTGGTCTTGGGCATGCACGCGGGGTAGCTCAGAAAGTGGCACAGCAGAGCTGTTGGAGAGTAGCTTTATGCTAAAACTGGAGAAAAATTGGTGAACTGCTCAATAGATTTGGGAGGGGTCTGAACACCCACCAGCCCTAGCCAGCCACTACCTATGCTGAGTAGGAAGCTGAGTAAGATAGGCAGTAGAAATGCTGAGGAGACGGATGGGGCCTAAGCCCTGCCCTTCCAGGATGGTTAGGCACCTAATTCTGGGCCAGAGGGAGGTGCCTATCTCCGCTTGGGATTTACAGCCATGAACCCTCTCCTGGAGGTAGGCACCTATGGGGTTAGGTGGCAACTGAGCTCTGATTTTGTGAATGCAAGTGATGCCTAATTGTTAGACTTAGGTGCCTAAAGTGGCAGTTAAGCATCAAAGACCCCCTTTCAGATCTAGCACACCCTGTTTATCTTAGCCCTGGCTCTGACCTGGTTGAGAATTTTTGGAGACACAAGCTTGACTTGAAGCTCCACCGCCTCCTCTTAATGATGTTTAACACTTTATGTAACAAGTATTACTACACAAGTCAACTTGGGTTCAAGGGGCATCTTGCTTTGGCAACGAAAAGGGAAGGGGATCCTGGGTTTTGGAGCAGACTCAAGTTGTTATAAACCTAGGGTGAAATCCTGGCCCCACTGACATCAATGGCAAAACTCCCACTGACTTTGGTGGGGTAGAGATCTCATCCCCAGGGTCAATGGAGGTTAAGTTTACCATGAAAGCGAGGAACCTTGTCTGGTTGAAGAGGCCCTCACTGCAATGCAGTCCTGACCTATGTGCAGCTGCACTGGTGGTTGCTGCTTAGCACACACCTTGTCTTTCTGCTCTGACAGAATTTCACTGCAGCAGCTCCCAGCTAGGGATAAATAAAGGGAAATACATACTGTACAAAAGGAAGGCTAAAGAAAGGATGCAAATGCAATGGTCAATTCTCTTTTTATTGTTGTTACGGAGGCTGTTAGTAGTCATCATGTTTCTGATAAAACACCTTCTCCTATTAACAATTCTGATAGAGTCCTATGCAACCATTCATTTCATGGTTAAGAACAAAATTAGCATCCGTGATATTTTAAGGGGTGAGGCTGAAGCATTCAGCAATTTCTGAACCAAAATGGGAATTGGGGATCACAGCAACTAACCTTGTTTACTAATTTCCTTTGCTGGAGTTGAGAATTACTCACATATTCCCCAAATTCCCCCAGAGAAGTTTAGCAGTTTGCATTTTCTCACTGAATGATTATCAAGTTTCCAGCAAGAGATCTTCCAAAGATCCCTGCGCTAGGAGTGAAGCTCACTGTGGCACCCTCCAGCAGGCCCTGCTCGCTCGCTCTCTCTGCAGGGGCTTGCCCAGGCTCACAGCCTATCTCTTGGGTAAGTATCCAATGCAGTAATTAGAAAACTGTAAGTCCTGTACAACATAGTGATGTGTCTTGGAGCACAACCTTGAACATGCTCTTTTTCTAGGACACAAAAATACAATGCAATCTTGGAGAAAGGCTTATCTTTATAATACAGCATCTTATTGGGATTTTAGCAAACAGCAAAGCATTATCATAAATAAAAATGACAGGCAAGTTAAAAGAAATTCATGCATTATCTTGAGGGTCGCTCAGCATTGATGGTTTGTATCTGATCAGAACAAAATGTTGCTTGTAGGGCTTGCACCTCATCCTATAAGGTGCTTAGCCCCTCCTCCAAGGTGCTTGTGCTCCTTCAATTCCCAAAGGAACTGAGGGGACTCAGCCCCTTGCTTGATTGGGTCCATAAATAGCAAACTATAATGCAGTAGGTGATGGTAAAACTGACAAGCACATGCATTTCCAAAGGTGAGAGAGACTGGCCATGAATCATAGAGAATTTTCCACTGGTTTCTTAAAAACCAGAAAGGATTTGATATTACTCAGGTCTGAATCTCTGTTATCATCAAGAAAAACTGTCTTTCAATTTTGAGCTCTTTGACCATGGCACACCCTAAATTAACGTGGTGGGGATGAATCTTGGCGGGGGGGGTGGAGGGGGAGCGAGAGCCAGCAACAGTTTAAAGAAACCTGTGATAAAGTTGAGAGGACCTTTAACAATTGCACAAGTCTTTCAACTCTGCACTCACCCTATGCACTTTATTAAATGCTACAAAATGCTTATCTCTAGGTGAAGGAAGAGAGAATGCAATGACAATTTTTTTTCAAATTAATGACAAATAAAGCCTTTCTACTTCTGTATAATGAATTTGATTATACAGCGTTAGCCTTTTACTCTTAAAATTCATGACCAACCGGCAAAGGAATGAGGGGAAAGGGAGTGGGAGGGAGGGACCATTTTAGATACTGTGCCACTGAATATTTTTATGCATTTTAGACAGGAATCTGAAACACCATTTACACACTGTGAGGTACATATACATGTTTTACTGACTATTCAATGTCACCATAATCAACAATAACATTAAATTATGTTTTGGGGGCAGAAAAAAAGGGCTCTCTATCATTTTTATCACCTCGGTGCCCAGATCTACATAAATATTTTGTAGATTCCTTACAAAAAAGTAGCAGCAGACTAGCTAATGTAAAAAGTGCCTTGGATCCAAATGACTCTGAGCTCACCTAATCTTCTTGACCTGCTATCAAAGTCTGACCCATTCATCTGCATTAGAAATACAAACCCTGATAATGAGATATTCCCACCGTGAGATCTGAACTGAGTAAAACTCCTTTAAGATGTCATTTGAATTTAATGTCTTGTCCAGGAACTAAACAAAGCATCATAAAAAAATATGTTTAATGATGCACAATGAACCAAGTGAATGTACAATGTGCCAAAGAACTGTTTAATCTTAACGGGTTCCTGTCTATATTTTTTGCAACATGTTAGCAGAAGAGCTGAGCTCATCATGATACTTTTTTGGTAACATCATGATCCAGCCTTTTAACTGGAACAATCAATTTTGATTGCTATTCCCCATTGCTTTATATTGGAGAAAAATTTCACTTTGCCAGCAAAGACTGGTTCAGAATCCTTGCCTCTGTTCTGCTGTGTGATCTGTGTCTTCTCTTTACTCTTACTGCTTGCATCAGATCCTACTCTTGGTTATACAGGTATAAATCCAAATTCCCCCAGAGCTTTTAAGAAAAACAAACACACACACACACACACACACACAAAACTGGTCTTACACCTGGATGGGAAATCCATGCAAGATACTCCTGCTAGTTTTTCTTAGTATTAGAATCTGAAGCCATCCATACTCCTTAAAGTAAAATGAAACTCATTTCCTCTTTCACCGCTGCACAATGTCACATCAATTTTCATAGTGCACTTTTTTGGGGGGACAAGCGTACTTCAGACTTTCTCAGATTTCTGACTCTGCTGTAAATTGTTCCTGCCAGTGCCTGTCTGACACTTGAACCAGGCAATATCTTCAAGTTTTCCAAAAGCCTGCATGACATCAAATGCTATTCATGCAGTGCACCGCTGTGGCAGATGTAGATTATGATGTTGTAAGGAAAACCAGAGAAAAAGATGAAATGCAGGAAAAAATGCTTCACAGAGTTCTCATAACTTGATTCCCACCCTCCTTGAGTTCATAAACCCATATTTGAGAGCTTTGAGCCGTCACGGGCTGCAAGGTCATGGGTGGGTGGCAAGAAAATCTGTTTTGTCTTGCCTAAGATGACAATTTAAACCTGTAACCCTTTCCTAGCATGGCCACTCTTATAGATATTATGGACCTGATTCTTCCTCTCAGTTACCTTGCTATAAATCAGAATTATCACCATTGAAATCACACCAGTTTAAATCAGGCGCAGGTAGAATGACAATTACATATTGTTGAAGTGTTCTTTCTCTCACTGGTTTTAGTTCATTTAAAGATATGAAATATTGTGGATCAGCTTGAGGGTAGTGTCAGTGCTCTTTTCCTAACTTGGTTCCAATTACCATGAAGATTCTTGTTCTTTTGAAAACTGGATCAATATTTAAAGGCTCAGAATGAATACAATGTTAGTTTAGCCCCTATAAAAAACTGATTTGGGGGGAGACTTCTGTAAGTCAATGTGATTCTTCTGCAAGTACAGCTGCCAAAGATAGTACTGTAATAGACAGGGGTGTGCCCATGCTCAGGGAAAAGCCTAGAATCCACCTCCCCTTCTTTTAGCTTTGTTCTCCCACAGCAAATGGTGGTAGGTTAGAGGAAGATTACTCCCGTTTAGGAGGACGCTTGTTTGGCATAGAGCTGCCAGAGTGACTCCCACCACCAATACCTTCCCTACAGCTGGTGCAGGGAACATAGCCAGGAAGCAAGGCCAGGGTATTCCTTTGCCTCAGAGATCCCCAGCAATCCCAGGCTACTATAATGGCTGCTTGGATCTGTCGGGAGGCAGTGAAGATAAAAGCACTTTTCAGGCTTCTCTAACTTGTGCCAGAGGATTTTTCCAGTAGGGAGCAGTCCAAGGTTGGGGGAGTGCAAAAAATGCTTACAACTACCTTTGCTCCATACCCACCACCTGAATTGTGCTGAGCATTTCCCGGCCAGAGTGAGATGTTATTTTGAGACATAATTGTTTTTCACATTGTTGCTGGGAGTGATTTGTTCCAAAGAAGGTACAAGGAATTGTCTTGTAGCACTGTTGTTTGCATGGCATCCACCATGAATAGCTGGTAATATACATGTCTCTAAACATGATTTATTGCTGAGGTATGGGAAAAGAAGAAAGACAGACATCAGTATTTGAGGACGTTGGCATTTTTCTTCTGTTACACACAACTCACTAAGATTGCTTTTATAGTGAACTTTCTTAGCTTAAAAGCTGGTTTCTTATTGCAGAGGGAAATAATGTTGCTGTTTATTTACATACCCTCTTTATATAAATACAAAGAGCTATAAACAATATCTCAAGTGTCAGCAATGATTCCTGCAGCTATCACTCTGTGTAAATCTTCAGCAGGGCTTTTTTTTTCTTCTTCACCTTTGTTTCATATGAAATGTTGTGTCCTCAGTTGTTCAAGTGGAGCTCACAGTTTCCCCCACAGCTTCAACTTGTCTTCAGTAATCCCTCTATTTAAAGGTGAGAGAATCAGCTTTTGTTTTGTTGGCTTGGATCTAAGACAATCTTTGGACTAAAAACAAAGAGGAGCCTACACTGAGGGAATTCAGAGTCTCCACTTGCCTGCAGAGAAAGGAGATGGCCTTTTATTCATTTTTCAGGACTGAAAATTCTCATGCCCTGGAAACCCCAATGGTATAACTTAGAGCATTCCCCAAAGACAAACACTCCTGTTATTAAGTGAATAAGTTTGGGAAGCAGGCTCAGAAATGTGCCAGAATACTTGGCACAGATGATCATCTTAAGAGAGAAAGAACAACTGCTTTGTTCATCAAGCCATGGGACACAAGGCTTCTGGCCATGGAACTGCCTTTTAATTTTGCTGCATGTCACCATTCTTGTGTGTGTGTGTGTGTGTGTGTGTGCGCGCGCGCGCTTTTTATTTATTGTGGGGGGTTGGAGGAAGAGTAATAGGAAGGGGGAAATGAATTTAGTGCTAGGGAAAAGTGTTGGATTGAAAATCCTTGAAAATGAACTCTTTTATACCCAAAAGAGGTACAGAACAGGCAGTAAAAATGCAAGCCTCCCCACAATGCTTGGCCGCCATGCCTTAGCCATGGCCCGGAGGTGTGGAGGGTGTATTCCGTCTTTGGGCCTATTCTGTCCTTGGCTTCTCTGCTGAGGCTTCCCACCAGAGCATGAACTAATGACAAGTGTGACAGTGGGTTGTGGACACCTGACTCTCCACCTGGAACTAGAATAAGCCATCCATTTGATTCACAAAGGTCATGTCAAGTTTGCCAAATTTTTCATGTGGGAAAAAGAAAACAAAACATCTTGTTTTGAGTAAGTTCAAACATCCAGCTGCATATCTACATTGCCCCACAGGAGTTGTAGTTAAGATAACTGATTCCCCATTCTCCCCTATGGGCTGAGCTCCCTGGCTGGACTATATCTCCTATGAAGCAATGTAGTCTCCCTTCTGACCAGCATGGTGCATCGTGAGAGTCACAGGGTGCATCATAGGAGGTGTAGCCTGGCCAGAGAACCTGGCTCATAGGGGACAAGGGAGACATAAGCCCTGAACTACAACCGTCATGAGGCAATGTACCACCATAGGGAAATGCAGTTAGTATTGAACAGACTTGAAACAAAACATTTCACCATTTCCAAAAATTATAATTTGGGGGGAAATTTTTATTCTGTGAAAAATTGATATTTCAACTTTTCACCCGCCTTCAGGAGAAAAACAAGTATTGGAATTTCCTGCAGAATGGATATTCTAATTTTCACTCAGCGCTACTCACTACCCACCTAGTGTTTCTGCAGTTTCTAGCACAGCTAGGCCCTGATTCTGACTGAGGCCATTGGACACAGCACTGCTGTTAATAATAAACTTTGGTGTTTATTAGCATAAAATAGCCAGATGTTTTTGTTCTCTTTGAGGACTGGGTGTGGGAGGATGTTGCTCATATACCATGACTCCTCTTTCATTGATGCAGCTGTCAGTGGCCAAGAGAAAACAGTGTCTCAAGAATTTCCAAGCAAGAGGAAGGTGACACTAAGCATCAGGTGCTTGAACTAGGGACAGCAACAGAGGCCAGATTCTGCTCCCTACTGCAACCTCTGTATGCTGAGCTGACAGTGTGCAGGGCCATAAAGGGGATGTCTACACTGCACACTAAGCCTGAACTCTGACTCAGGTTTGAGCCCAAGTCCCCCTTCCATCCACACACAAATCAATGTGAGATCTTGTCTACACTTGCAACAGCAAGTAGGGAATGTGTAGCTATATGCCTCAGTGGAAGGCAGGCTACGTCCACACTCACTGCATTGCGTAGCTTCATGCAGCAGTGAAAGGCTCTGGCAGGAGGGAGGCCACGGGGAATGTCTCTGACAGTGGGGAGCTGCTGGAACCTTTCACCATTGACCTCCGTGCCCCCCTCCCCCACTGCCAGAGCTTTTCACTGCTGCCTTCAACCTGCCAGAGCCTTTCCTTATTGCCAGAGTCTTTCACTGTGGCTGGGAAAGGCTTTATCAACTCCCTGCAGCTGGAGCCTTTCACTGCAATAGAAAAAGATTCTGGGGGGGGGTGGGACACTACATTGCTATTTTTAGTGTAGTGTATTTTTAGACATGTGAGGCATGGCTTGGTCAGGTAGAGTCATGTAGGGTATATACCCTGGGAGTTCAGGCATGCTGGCCACTCTACTTTACTCACCTAAGCAGTGCCTCACCGTTTACACTGCTATTTATATCCATGCTAGCTGGGTGTGCATTGTCTGTACTGTACATGCCACTGTAGATGTAGACCCATCCTGACTTGGGTCAGCAAGCACTCATGACTAGGACCCTGCTAGTACAATGGGTCAGAGCCCGAGTCCCTCTATGATTTGGGTCCAAGCCCTGTCATTTTGAAGTGTGGACACAGTTCAGGCTGCAGACCCAAGTCAGAAGGTCTGCCTAGCACAATAAGGACACATTAGCATAGCTGTGAGACCTGGGTCCAGCAATCATAAGCCCAGGTTTACAATGCCCCGTGGACAATTTTTCAGTTCAGTGGCCAAAGTGAAAAATCTGGAAAAAGTTTGTAGTTTTGAATCGAACACTTTGTTTGGGTTGAACAAAATGTTTTGAACATTGTTTTGATTCAACGTTTTCAAAATGAAATGTTGATTTAATTTGACATTTTGTTTTGAAAATGTCATTTTGAGATGAAACACTGAAACAAAATGTTTTGACATCTCTAGAAAAAAAAAATTTTTTTTTTTTTTTTACTAACACTGCTACATTCAACCTGAATTCACAAATGGATTTTGTGCCCCCTGTGATGGAGTCACAATCTCGGTGCTCTGAAACTGCTCTGAATGATGCCAGGCAGGACTCTAGGGGAGTGTCTCCCCTGAGGACGCACTCTCACCAGGGCAAAAAGCCTCTTCGGCTTCAATACTTTCTGGGTCTGGCCTCGAAGAATTCAGCACCCCTGTTCACATCGTGAGCTTCCCGCAGTGAGTCCACCTGGAAGGGACACCTGAGGAAGCCTTACATGTCCCCATAGGGGCCATTCACCCCAACTTCGCAGTCAGCAGTGACTCTCAGCCAGTGTTGTAAAACAGAAGGGTTTATTAGGTGACAGGAACACAGTGTAGAACATGTCTTGTTAGCACAGAAATCAGGAACATTCAGTAAAATCCACCTTTGGAGAATTCAGTGTCTCCAATCCTGGGTTCCGCCACTCACCCCCAGAGTCCCAAACCAGGAGACTGACCAGTTTCCACCAGCCCAGCCTGAGTCATGCCCAGCTGCCCCGCCTTCGAGTTTTGTCTCTTTGCCAGGCAAACAGGTCACCTGGTCTCTTTGTTTTCCGTCACCTCTAGCTGATTCTTGCAGAGGAGGGAGCCAAGCCACCAGTTGCCAGGATACAGAATGTCGGCCATGCTCGTTGCTCAGACAGCCAGTTGGCAGTCACATCTGCCCTCTAGGGGTCTCTGCAACGATCACACACCCTTGTCCGACCACCTTGATACTTGAGTAATACATAGGGGAAAGTGAGGCGCGCACACACAATATTCAGAGAAAACATCAAGAACATTCATACTTTGTCACACACCCCAAAATGCATTTTTGGCAAATTTACTATTTGTGGACAAAAGTGTGCCCACCTCTCCTCTGTGCTGCTATCCACCACCACCACCACCATCCCTGGTGGTACCTGGCATAAGGACATACTGGGAAGTAGCCAGAACATAAAGTCTACAGAAATGGGGAGGATTCTGCCATGGAAGGGTGGGGTCTGGCCCTGTGTTATACAATCTTAAGGTTAAACAGCCACAAATGTAGAAGTTGGAAAATGTACAAGCAAAGATTCTTACAGCAATAATAGCTCTGCCAAGTTTCATGCCCCCTATATTTTCTCATATACATTTAACATCTTACAGGACAGGTTTAACACAAAAAAGTAAGCAAAATAGGGTTGTTTTATAACCAATTTAATAATGCTGTAGAAACTATAATTTTTGCACTTCTTGACCTTTAATATTCTACCTATTTAACTTTATCATTACATTAGCAGAGGCTTCCTTTAATATAAACTACCATGTCCCACATATAGTAAGGACATTGTCCATTTTGGAGTGATAGTGTCTACTGTTAATATAAGCTGTTTTCTACAAAGCCAAGGCTCACCTCTTACTTTCCTTTAGCAAGCTTTGTTGGTAGTGATGCAGTGTGATGGTGACTAACAGCGCTACTGAGCAAAGTCTCTTAAAAGGTGAAGTTCTTACCAACATAACGTCACTGTGACAAGACTTTAGTCACTTCTGGAATTTTCCAAGCTGTTAATACAACAGCTACTGAAACAATCAGACTTTTGTCTCCTAGCTGTGATACAAAAGTGACCTTCTGCCCTGGAAAGACAAAAAGGAATAATGAGCTAAATTCAGCACTGGTGCAAGTGGATGCTATTCCATTGATTTCAGTGGAAATATGCCAGGAACAGAGTTGAGCCCCTGGACCTAATTCTCCTTTCATGCACATGTAAATCAGGAGCAACGCTACTGAATCTGTATAAAACTAGGATCAGTAAGAGAAGAATCAAGGCTGTTGGTCATTATTCTCCTCTGCCCTACACTTGTGTTAGAGAGACAAAGTGGGAGAGGTGATATCTTTTATTGTACTGACTTCTGATGGTGAAAGGGACAAGCTATCGAGCTACATGCAGTTTGTGTTATGCAATAACCAAGTGAGGTCAAGATTAGTGAAAGTAGAAAGCTCTACCATAGTCCATATAACTGTTGCTTCATTGAAAACTGGACTTCTTGGCTTCAGAATCTTTAGACCTTGGTAGGAAAGTAAGTGAGTCATGAAGTCAGGAAGCTCTTTCAAGGAACAGTTCTTTGCTCGTCCACACAGCATTGAAGGTTGGGACTTATCCCCATTAATACTCTCCTAATAGCAGACCATAGCAGTAGCATGAAGGTACCCTTTGCCATCTGCTGTATCTTCAAGGAAGTCTGTTATTGGCAGCATGGAATATAAACCTACCCTTGATGAGATCTGGGGGAATGTACAACTCTTCTTTCAGTTCCATGCAGCAAAGAACCTCTCCACCATTTCCATATTCAGTTAATAGGTGCACTTCTTATAGCAGATAAGGTACCCACAGCATTGTGTTTAACTACGTCTTCCACTATGGTATTCTCCAAAGATTCAGTTACTAGTTGGTACTCTATATCTCCCCACTGATGCCTTAAAATGGTGAAGACCAAAGTAAAAACAAGGATTTTGTAATCAATTATTTTGGAATTGTTATGTAATGTCTGTTACATAACATGTGCACACTGTTTGCAGATGGATTCCGGTCATTTCTGGCTGAACTCTGACAACTTTTTGGGCACAATAAACAAAGCTGATAATCAATACCACTGAATTGCTTCATTTTTGCCAACGATGGCAAATCAGCCTGACGCACTCCTTCCATTTATAGTAATCTATAACAGTATATAATATAGATTATAGTATACTATAATATAGATTATAGTAATCTATAACATTTAAAAAATGAATCAGGTATCATGTTCTGAGCAGTAACTGATAACACAGCACTGTCAGTCAAGGGCCACAATTTAACTTTGTGAGGGCTACATGTCTAACATGCTTGTGTTAAAGTATAATTTTAAAAGTTGATTTTTAACATTTCTTGACTATATAGCTACATAGTTGGTCTAGGTTGATCATGTTTGGTACCATTGTGTTGGTGGGAGAAAGGGCTTTCAAATTATACTTAACTTGACCCATTTCCAACAACATTGCATTATCAAAATTTCCACCAATTGGAGGACCTGGGGCTGGGTGAGGGCAGGGAATCCCCCCTGCCACACCAGTTAGGGAGACATCACTAAAACTATGATTCGGTAGATTTTCACAAATCAAATGATACCTCCCTTACCTTTCTGTCATTAACTTGCCCATGGAATTACAGATGTTCCCAGACTATTAGGGAACTGTCCTGAGAGGTCTGAGAGACCACTGTTCAAATCCCTTCTCCCCATCCGGCAGAGGGGGGACTTGAATCTAGATCTCCCACATACCAGGTAAGTGTGCTATCCACTGGACTAAAAGTGATAAGGTAGGCATTACCTCCTCTTCTGTCCATTTTGTGCAGAGTTAGGTGCGTGCCTAACTCATTCTATCAGGAAACACCTTAGGCACCTAAACTCCAGCGAAGGAGTTCTTGGCTGTGGATCACAAGCAAACAAAGGCTCCTTCCTCCAGCCTGGACTTAGGCATCACATTCAGGGCTTGGGACACACCCCTCTCATTGGCATCTCCCATTGCCTAGCTTAGGCTGCTCCCTCGGAGAGAGGGATAGCTCAGTGGTTTGAGCATTGGCCCGCTAAACCTAGGGTTCAATCCTTGAGGGGGGCATTTAGGGATCTGGGGGGAAAATTGAGGATTGGTCCTGCTTTGAGCAGGGGGTTGGACTAGATTACCTCCTGAGGTCCCTTCCAGCCCCGATATTCTATGATAGTCACTGTGTTAGGCAGCTGCATGCTTAGCATCCCTTCCCATTCTTAGGCGCCTATCTCTCCTCATGCATTGTATAGGGAGCAGAGGCACTTAACTCAGGGTCTGTGGATCCCACTGTTCCTGTGATTTTTCTAGCCATGTGGCTCCAGGGCAAAAATTACAAAGTCAAAACTCAGATTTCCCAGACAGGACTTTACAGCCTTCATTCCACCAATGTTTAGATCCAGCTGTTGTGTGCAGGAGGCCTCTCACTTCTACCAACTGAATTGTTCCTCCCTTTCCCCACAAGTTTAGGAGAGCTGTTCTTATCTGGCCCTCCTCTGGTCCCGGTTAGCTCCAGACTCTGCTTTCCTCAGAAGGCCTTTCAGATTAACCCAGAGCAATTAGACCTTGTCTTTTCTGGCCAGTTGTTGCTAAGGCAACCCAAATGATTCCCAAGTGTCAGCAGTTTCTAGTGCTCATTTTATTCCCCACAAAAGTGAGAAGGGAACTCAAGAACAAAAATGCTGCAGCACAGAGACACATAAAACAGAGGGAAGAAAGAAAAAAAACCAAGACAAGATGAATTTCATTCTCCATTTGTATCACATTAAATCACTTAATCATACCACATACAACAGCATGAGTTGTATACATTACAGAAAACTCTCCTAACATATACACCCCACACCATACCAGACCACCCTGTTATAAACACGTGCTGTCATTTTACAGCAAAGCACACAGGTCCTTCTCCCAGAGTTCATAAACCAGATGTCCTACCACAGTTTCACACCAAGCTAAGTAATAGCTGCATGTATGTATACCGTATATGGGTGTCGTATGGAACTGGTGACTGCCATTTACCAGTGATTTATTTATGTAGTTCCTTGTTTCTGGAAAATCTTGAAGCTGCAGACTGATACTGGGTTGTGTTTGCAAATGATCATTCACAGGCCAGAAAAATATATAGAGGAGGGGGAAATTATATTCTTTGGCTGGGAAGTTATTGGATGTTTTGATCAAGGGAATAGCAAACAGCTTAGAAAAGGTAAGGGGAATTTCCCGGGCTTTCCCCAGAAATAAATCAATTTTGCAAATAGAAAAATGACAAGTTCTGTAAATTCATTTGTCCAGATAGCTTCAGCGGGAGTAACTTGGTATTGATAGCCTTGCAGCTAAACCACTTCCACCGCCCGAGGATCTGTTCCTACATCTTCAACATGCGGGTGTGCTCGGCAGCAACAAGCCCATGCAGGTGGCCTCTTTGCCTCCATTGCTCGACATTGAGCAAAACTGTGTGGTGTCTTTGTACATGGCACCACAGATTAAGAGGGGAAGTGGGGTAGGCCAGGATGTGATACCGTGCCCATATACAGTGGGGGCAGGAAACACTGGAGCTGGCAGCAGCTACAAACACGTCTCCACATTCTCTGCGGTAGCAGCTGTGACCCGACCATTCACTTGCATGTGGTGGATGAGGACTCTGTCTCCTAGTCTTGCAGGGTTTTTGTGAACTAACACTTCACTCGCTCTCTTGGTCTATGTGGGGTTTTTTTCAAGCAACTGAGCAGCACATGTATGACAGGCAGTATTGTATCTACTAAACATCCCAGAGTGCACTAGAGAGAGGCAGCCTCCTCCCATGAGGGGCTGCCCCTGTGGAATTCACTCCCCTTCAACACACACAAAAGCATTTTGATCGAATACTTAAGAGCATAGGTGCGGGAACTAAGGGTGTGGGGGAATGCTGCAGCACCACAAGGTTTTAGCTGGGGCTCCGCTGCCAGCTCCCCATGCCCGGGTCCCTGCTGCCAGCCCGCTGTGCCCTGGGTCCCAGCCCACCGGCCCTCTACCCCCCGGGTCCCAGCTGCTGGCTCCGGACAAGAGTAAGGGGGCTGGCTTTCAGCACCCCCACTATTCAAAGTGTTCCCTGTTTAAGAATTAGGATCTTTTTTTTCCCCCTCTATTGATTACAGATGTGATCTGTAGATTTAGTTTTTTCTGATTTTTTTTCAAACTTTGTCCCCTGTCTGATTTAGTTGGGCAAGTTGTCTATATTGGTAACTTATGCTTTTAGGCCCAGATTTTTCAAAAATGACTAGTGATTTGGGGTGCCTCAGGTTTTGGGTGCCCAATTCAAGACAACTTGAATCTGAATATCCATCCTCTGAAAAATCAGGCCCCTTGAAGGTATCTCAAGTTCGGCTCCCAAGCACTGAAGAATCCAAACTCGCTAACCATTTTTTTAAAAACTTGGCTTCAGTTAATTTTTGTTAAATCTCCCAGAGACTTTTGGGCATGTTCAGTCGCCATCAGAAGTTAAAGGTTGTTGACATTATTGATTATTATTATATTCTAGCCTTGCAAATTCTACTCCCCCACTAGTCCCAGGTGAGCAATTATTTTTATGTGCGTGCAAATATTAATTTCACTAGTTTCATTAGTGTCATCATCATGGGAAGGGTGGGAGAGGAGATTTTCAAAACAACTTTCATTAAATTGTGAACTCTTATTTCTTTGGGACTATCACTAATTACACTTGTATAAATTGTTTCATAACTTTACAGTCATTTTCCCAGGCAGGCTACACAAGGCAGGCATACAATAAATGCTGTGTTTTATTATACCTATACAAAGGTTTATTTACCTGTAATTAATATATTATTTCATTGGAAGTTAAATATTTACATTTCTTACAAAGTGCATTGCTGTTAGGTTGTGATGCATCCACCTGGAAGTGCAAATTACATAGTAATGCTAGCAGCAATGCCCCCAAATGGCTGTTAAGCAAGCATAAGGTTTGGAAATATAGCCCTAAGTAACATCAATACACTTTATGAACAGATTCCTAGCACAGAGTTATGATCATCATATGCAACAGTTATGGTGCTGTTTATTTGAAAGATACATTTTAAAACAACATCTCATTTAATGGGAATGTAACAATTTTAAAGACAAAATGCTGGCGTGCTATAAGAACCTAGCAGCAAACATGCTAGTGCAAAGGTTCTCTTTGCCCCCAGACTCCTCCAGACTAAGGCAATACAAGAAAACTGGGTTTGAGACGGCTACTGTTTTCATTAAAGCACTATTAAATATCTCTACAAATCACCAATGAATACGGCATTATGGTTGTAACAAGTTTTCTGTTATATATCATAGAATCGTAGGACTGGAAGAGACCTTGACAGGTCAGCTAGTCCAGTCCCCTGCACTCATGGCAGGACTAAGTATTATCTAGACCATCCCTGACAGGTATTTGTCTAACCAGCTCTTATATGTCCAATACAATCCAGTATGCCTATAGCTCAACCAAAATTAAACCAATCTGCCTAAACTTTCTGTGTGGTCTTATCTCAAAGGAGAATTTTAGGGAGTTATTTGAGGGTAATCAAACTGAACTATGACAATTTGGAAAAATCGGAGGTATGTTGCCATTGTAAAATTGTTCCTGATTTTATCTAGTCATAACTCACAAACAGCTGAGCCTACAAACTCCATATTTGGTTTCTTCCTTTGTCCTCACTGAGGACTGGTGTCTTTAACTATTCTGGGGATGGAGCCATGTCCATTTTTAATATACCTGTTATAGATTTTGTGAACATCTGAGAACTTTGTCGAGTCTCATGCATGCATTGTAAACTCTGTGATGCCTGCAGGCATTACAAGCTCTAGGGCCAGATAGGAAATCTAGCCTGGCACACACAAAGAGGCCTGGGTATGTGAAAGACTCTGGAAGTCAGGAAAAAGAGAGAGCACCTGGCCTGGGACAGAGAGGGCAAGTACAGTGGAGGTTCAATGCAGGAATGTCCAGTGGAGATACTATCAACTCTGCCGAAGTTCTTGACTTTTAGGGCTTGTCTTCACATACAGAGGAGCAGCTGCACTGATGCAGCACTTTAATGAAGATGCTTCTACTCCAGTCGGAGAGCTTCTCCCATCGTGTAGTTAAGCTACCTCCCGGACAGGTGGTAGCTTTGTGGACAGGCAAAGCTTTCCCATCAACACACCGCTGTCAACACACCAGGGAGGTTAGGTTGGTGTAAGTACATTGCTCAGGCATGTGGATTTGTCCCACGCCTGAGCAACATAGTTGCCTTAGATACTTTTCTTTTTAATTATTACAGATTCTAATGTTAATGGCCTATTTGTACCTACTCTAAACTCAGTCTTAACCAAGAGTTTCTTTTGGCAATGTGTAATAGTATATAGCCAATTTTAGCCTGCTGTATCCTGAACTAAGAGCTCTAGAATGACTCCATGTAAAAACAGCAATGTAGAATTCTAATTCCCTGCTTTGGGAACCCACTCACCTATTCGGGCAATCTCAACCGAGTCGCCCTGCTAATTAAATGGTGGCCATAAAGGACAGAGCACTGAGCCATGCAGCCTCTATTAAAATGACCTCATCTTCTCTGCCAAAAGAAGCTATGTAACCTAAGGGTGTATAGCAAAAAATACTGGGGGGTGAAAGCTTGGCTCCTTGGAAATCAATGGGAGTTTTACCATTGACGTCAATGGAGCCTGGATTTCACACTAGGGCTCTGAAGAGCCTAGTGTTAATACAGCTGAGCCACTGATTTACTATGCGCCACCTTGGGAAACCCACTTACTGGGCTTTCCTGTGTCTCAGTCAATCTAGTTGGGAAAAGGGGTTAAAAAAAATACCGTGTGTTGCTGAAAACCAGTACTGCCTTGGAGCAGAGGTTTCCTAGAGATGTAAATTACCAATTTAAAATATTAAACTAAAACACAGGAACAGTGACATTACCTATTATCAAGAAAACTGATGACCCTCGCACCCTTAATCATCTACAATTAGCTGTGACAGTGAATAAACAAAGTGCACTAAATCTTAACAGGAGATAAGTCACCCTTAATAAACCAATGTATTCACCTCAGCTCGCATATTTATCTCTTAGATCCAGAAAGGGGTGCGCAGGTTTATAATGAGCTCAGCAGCAGCAAAATGGTGCATATACTGAACATTCCCTGTGGTGGAGTCATAGCCAGGACAGTCTAACCCCCTTTGTTTTCTCCATAATGCTTTTAGATCTGTGGTATGTCAGGATAAAGTAGCCAGCCAGCCCCTTGTTCTGGAAAGTGCTTATTATGTAGTAAATTGTCAGCACGGTGCATGGGAAATAAGCCACATGGTTCCCAAGAACAGGCACGTAGCTAGCCATATCAGTGCATACCATGCTGAACGTTCATGTCTTTTTGATTACCTGATTATCAGCTCTGCCCACTCAGACTGCCTGGAGGCTGAGATTTTATATTAGTTTTCAGATTTTTCATTGCAAATTCAGATGCAAATATGAATAAACACAAATTCGTCCAAGGACAACAATTCACCCTCTGCCCAGATAAAACCCTAGATAAGGCCCCATAGGCCCTTGCCAGCATGTATAGGAGGAAAATTTCTTATATTACAACTAACCTTTGAATCCTACATTGCATCTACAGCCCACCCTGATCCCCAATAGTTTCTCACTAGCAAAACTCCCATTGACTTCAGTGCAGCTACGATTCCATCATTATTCTCCAGAGATCTCTCAGGGTTTCCTGCAGGAGTTTAATCTAATGTGTTCTTACGTGGCTTTAGCTGCCCAAGAGACACTAATTTACTGTTTCCCAGAAGCCTATGTAGCTGATTTCATAGATTTTTCAGGTCAGAAGGGTCCATTGTGATCATCTACAGCATCAACACTCATTCTTTAAGAGCTGGGCAGAGAGACAAGCCCCTGCATGGAGGTCTGTTTCTGTTTGGCTGGGAACTTTGTTTTTTGTTTTAATACCTGTTCCTCAGCAAATGTTTCATGGTGAAAAAACCTGCCTTTGTGTCATATTTATCTTATCATTGGATTTAGCTTTTTGTGGGACTGATAAAGTAACCCCAATATTCATTTCCATGAATATTCAGAGATATGAGGGAATTTTGCCTGTCGGTGATTGGATTTAAATAAAATGTAGATTCCCCCAATGCCAGCATAATCATAATCATATCAAGACTCCTCATTTTCATGCAAACCCTTCCCCTGTAATAATTTATTTTTAAAACCTCCTCCTTGTATTATTTTCAGATATCATAATTAATCAGGAAGGTGTAGGCTAAACACTGATACAGAGTCACAGAGTTAAATGGAGAAAAAAGCATAAATTATATCAATACTAAGCCCCAAAAGAATTGCAGAGATAAGGGGAGATGAGTTGATTCATGTATTTCACCTCCTTTTCTGCTGCTAATAAAATAAGAAATAATGAATAATACATAATTTTGTTTATAAAGAACAGGCCATTAGTGTTCATCTCTTCCATAAAAAGTTCTTTCTCAGTCACTGAATTGTGTGAACGCTCACTATTTCATCCAATGCACATTTGATGGAATCTATGAAATGGGTTAAGGGGCTCAACTCAGTTCCTAATGGTCAAGTGGCCCTACCACCAAAAAAACCCAACAGTCCTCCTTCAAGTAGTCCCATTTAAGTCAGTTGGACGGTTCACATGAACAAGGCTGCTCATGTGACTATGAGTTTTCAGGCCCGCAATCTCAAGAGACAGACCACAGAGTGGAAAGGTACCTAAATCTGAGCTACCCACTCAAACCTATAGCTCATCTCTCTCCTGGGCACAGTTAAGGCAAAGTGTGAGGGCAGTGCAGGAAGGAAGCTTGCACTTCTGCTGCCCACGCTGTATCTGTCCTGTTAATGGAGAACTTCCATCATCATTAGGCACTTTCCATGAATATTACATACATATTTTAAGAAAGAAAAAAGATGGATGGAGGAGGTTAGCTAAGAGGTTGGTTTTTTCCCCCTTTCCCTAAGATACTCCTGGGGGAATTCTGTGCCCCCCAAAATTAAAATTTTTGTGCACAATATTGTAAAATTCTGCAAATTTAATTTGTCAGAATAACACTATATAATCACACCAGTTTTCAATTATTTTGGTAAATTATTTCAAAATACTTATTAGCAAGTATGTCACACCCCTCCCACACAGAGCCCAGCCATGGGGCCCTTCCCCCAGACACTAACACCCCCTCCCTCCCTGAGAGTCCAGCCGCTCCCCCCTCCCCGACCCAGACTTTCACACCTCCTCCCCGCAGAGGCCAGCTGAGGGACCTCCCTACCCCAGACACTCACAGACCTTACCCTCCTAGAGCCCAGGGATCCAGAGGGAGAAACAGCCTGATGCTGGGTCCTGGGCTTGCATGAAGTTTCCTCCTGCCTGCTGCAGCCTCCTTCCTTCAGGACATGCTGGGAACCCTCCAGTTCCCTCTCCCTGCCCCGGCTTTGTTTTCTGTTTGTGAGCTGGGCTTTACTGAGTCCAGCAGCCCTTAGTGGCAGCCAGTATCTCTGCAGCCCATTTCGGGGGGGGGGGGGAGGGGGAGGAAATTCTGTGCACCCAACAGTAATTTCTGCAAAATTCTGCATTGTGCAGTGGTGCAGAATTCTCCCAGGAGTACTAAGGCCAGATTCACCAGTATACGCTGACTACTTTGCATTGCTCCAGTGACACAAAGCAGTCATAAACATATCTTAACAGCATTTCTCAAATGCAGCCACCGTGGCCACCAGGGGATGTTTCTGCAGCCACGCCAGCCTCTTGGGCAGAGATTGCGGGAGGCACAAAGCAGAGGCCCCCTCCCTGCAGTGCCAAGCTATTGCTCCTGAATGTGCTGCCTTGGTGTTTGTTGGCACTGCCAGCAGGGGATTGGCACCCTGCACTGTCCAGCCTCCTTTGTGCTCCAGAGAACACCTCTGCAGACACATGGAGCCGGTGTGTGTGCTCAGCAGGGGCGTTCACAACCCACTTTCCTGGGGGGAAGACGAGCTTCAGGATTCAGCTTGCCGAGGCTCCAGCAGCAGGCTTTGGGCTTCATCTCCTGGGCTCCAGGTCTGGGCTTTAGCCCAGAGCAGCAGGGCTCAGGCTTGGAAAAATTATCAGAACAGCCACCAGCAGGGATTGAGGCCACCAAAAAATTTGTTATGAGAACCCCTGCAAACCAACCAGTTAAACAGGGTGTGGCTGGTTTTTGTCACTAAAATAGAGCAAAGCTGCCAGAGTGTAATGATGAATTTGGCTCCTAATTTCTATAACTCAACAAGAATCCATTTAATTCAGTATTCAAGCCTGAGTTACAATCACATGGGAGAAGCAACTTTAATATACAAAAGTTCCTTTCTCTGTCTCCCATAGCCTAGAGTCCTGGAATTTTTTTAACAACGTGCATTAGATTATATTCTCTGATTTTTTTTTCACTTTCTTTTAAACTGGATGAAAGACTTGTGCCTTTGTGCGCTAGTTACTGTATGCAGTGTTTTCTCTACATCAGCTCTTCGGTGGGCTCTATTCTGTGGATTTCGTATGAAAAGGAAACAAATGTTTCTTTTAGAAAGGTATAAAATACTTCAACAGACTACCAGTAGCTGTGAGCAGTTTTATGGAAATTGTGGAATTAATTGTTTTAAGGCTCTGCAACTCTCACCAACGAGAATTGTGTGATTATTTTGCAGACCTGAATTTCCTGTGGAGTAACAATTTACATCAACAAACTAATTATTTTGGGGGAGTTATTAACAAGTTTATCTATGAATTTATGTATGCATTTAAAAACTGCTAAGTGGAAATTTGCACCCTGCATAAATATTCATCTCACTTTCAAAAGGTGTAATGTCTCTCGTGCAAATTTCTGGTAAAAGTATTGAGAAGACTCTTGTAGTGTCCTTGAAGTTTTAAAAACAGATTTTGTAGCTTGATTATTGTGTAGGACTGCCAAAGGCCAGACATAACAATGTTTTCCACCTACACGAGTGTAAAATCTTTCAGATCTTCCCATTGCTGTTGAAATCTGTGCATGAGCAGGTCAGCTGGTCTCATATGAAATTCTCTTTTGCATGCCCTTGAAATCTGGGTACTGTTGATTTGATGGGGAAAAGCATGTGGGAAGTGTTTCCATATCAGCACCTCCCCCCCACCTTGTATCACTGTTAAACTAAAGTCAAATCCCATAACCAAGATACAGCAATGTTAATATTCCTGTCTTAAGATCTCCTGTTTCAGCTGGACACCATTGACCAAATCCTTTAATTCCACTCCACTCAAATGTGCAAGAGAATCACCAAGCTAGATATCACTTGCTATTGAGAGGAAGCATGGTTTATGGATAAATCGTGGGACTGAGACTAGAGAGAGCTGGGCTTAATTCCTGGCTATCCCAAAGATTTTCGGTGTGATCTTGGCAAGTCATTTAACGTCTCTGCACCTCAGTTCCCCAGTCTCTCTCTGGCTTGTCTAATTAGACTTCAGTTCTCCAGGACAACAGGTATATGTACAGTGCCTTGCACAAGGGGGCCTCTAGCTATTACGCTAATATTACTGACGTAATAGCTAAAATAATAGCTCTCTGCTACCAATTCCACCCACTACGTTGCAAACAAATTACGACAATCAAAGAAATTTAACTCTGTTCTCTCCTCATGCTTCCACCCCAACTCAAGCCCAAAGCCACAGAATAGGAAAGCCACTAATGTGTCAATCCAAAACATGGAAACCATGGACATTCTCAGGAAGTATTCACCTACCTCACGACACATACCCATACTTTATAATCACCACCATCTAATTGTTCATGGCAAACTCAGATATCTTGAATGATTAGGAGTCTGTTGAGGAGCTGCTGTGAAGGGCAGCTTGCTGTGGCAAAGGAGAAATGGGTCGGAGCAAAGATGCAGTTTTAAGGTACATACAGAGGAGTAATCTGGATACTAAAAATCAGAGTTCAACCCATCAATCTATCTCTCGACTCTATGATTTCTTCTGGACGTGAGACTAAGTCTTAAGCAGGAACAGGGCGCAGGCTTTATATTGGCTCTCCACACAGTGGTGAATTTCACACTAATATGATTCTGTTGAGAGCTAGTTTAACACCCAGAAGAATGCTTCCTCACAAATAGAAAGCATCCAAAGATTGAGTTATCGTAAACTGATACATGTGCTTAAAACCTAGCCAATTTAGAGAAAGTATCTTCTGTTTAATGAACAGCAGGATGAATGTAGAAAAATATAGTCATTTTCTTGGGAATTTATGACTACTAATATCCTTGCACTAGTATTTTTTTCTTGTAAATGTGGTGTGTTTTATGATGTACTATGCTTTTATGTGTACTTTTTATTCTTGTTATGTTTTGAAAATATAAAATAGCAAATAGGGAGGAAAATGTAGAGTGTGCTAATATTGAATTTGCCTGATATTTTAGCAATAATGTGTCAGAAGCTGCAGAAGAAGAAGAAAAACGCCATAAAATGTAAGCCCCAAGACAACAAAGTCACAGACTGAATGTCATAGACCGGTGGAACTAGAACACTGAACTTGCGACCAATTATCCACTGACGTGTTTAAACCTCTTGGATTAATGCAAAGCTCCCAAATAGAGGAAAAATGAAAATTTAATGATCTCAGCACTTAAATGGAAACCCCCAGGGTAATATAAAACATTTCCTAATGACTGCAACTAATTGCAAAGAAGAATAAATCACTGAACAAATGTACATGCCTTAAATATAATTTTAAAAAGCCAGTTAAGAAGCAAACAGCAAACTGATAGCTTGACAACTTTACATCATAAAATAGGACTAGAGAAGGATGAAATCTTGATTCTGTTACAGTCAGTGGAAAAACTTCCACTGGATTTCTCTCCAAGAATCTGCTCTCCTACTATAAAGTAATGGAACTCAAAACATTTCAAGATTATAGAAAGGTAAATTCCACATTACGGTATAGGTGGGGAATAGTTAATGCAACAGTTATCAAGTTAATGTACTAACATTATAGCACTTTCTTTACAGGAATTTTGAAAATTTCTGGTCTGATTCAGTCACACTTTGCATCATCATATATGCTTAAATATCCTGTGTTTTTACTCTCCTGAGATCATTGAGTGTTTACATACTTAGAACTAGTATTCTTGAGTTGTCTGCATTTGCCTATATACCTGAATAGTGGATCTTGTAATGCTCCTGTGTACTTCGCAAACCCTTGCCCTAGAGTCCACATATGCAGGGCTGGACACAGGCATAGCACTATGTACTTGCATTTTCCCACATACACACTGCAGCTAGAGGTATGTGATGTTATTGCTACCATTTCAGGAGTGGTATCCCCAGGTTCTGTGCATCACTAGGTGACGCTATAGGTTCCACTTTACCGTGTGTTGTTGGTACTGTCCCCCGCCTTCACACATTTGCTAATGGCAGCTCCTGATCAGGTTGCCCCTCACTGTTTTTTCCCTGCAAAACTGGCTGGAAGATATGGATCAATTGGAGGATGATCTCATTCCACTCCTCCTCCTTATTGCAGGACAAATACTTATGCAGAGGAGTGGGGGCTCAGTGAGATACTGGATGGAATTTTGGCAGCATTTTCTGACACACTGAAGACTGCTAACTTTGAAGGTCAATGACAATTTATTCAGCTCACACTGTACAGATATGATGAATGCCAGTATTGTCACAGCATGCCCTTTGGTTGATCGTCACTTCTGGCACAGGAGAACCAGCATGGTGTGATGGGATCACATCATTTTGGAAACCTGGGATGACCAGCAGTGGAAGCAGAACCTCCAAATGAGGAAATGGACCTTCATGGAGTTATATGAGGAGCTTCCACTCCCCCGCCCAGTTCCAGAACAGTCGATTCATGGAAGCCATACTAATTCACAAGTGCGTTGTTATTGCCCTGTAGAAGCTGGTTACACCAGACAACTGTAGGTCTCTTGCAAACCACTTTGGGGTTGGAAAGTCCATTGTCGGGGTCAAGGTTGTGGTTTTGCACATTTGAGAGGCAATTAACACTGTGATTTACTCACATGTGGTTGCTATAAGAAAAGTCCCAGAAGTAATTGCTGGATTTCAGAGGATGGGGTTTCCAAACTGCTCCAGGGCCATCAATGACACCCATATCCCAAGAGTTTGCCCACCACCAGGGGCAAGTGAGTATGTGAACCAACACAGTTACTATTTAATTGTTCTGCCAGGCTTAGTGAACAGAGGCAAACTCATGACTAAATATGTGGGAAACACTGGAAAGGTTCATAATCCCAGGGTGCTGAGGAGATCAGGATTGTATGGGAAGGGTGAAGAAGGGACTTAATTCCCCAGAAATTATGTGGTCCTGTACAGTGTGTCTCTGTCAACTATTATTGTGGAGGACCCCAGACATCCACTCCTGCCTTGGCTCATGAAACTGTACTCTAGCATCAGTGATTCTGAAAAAAGGGACTTCAATTACAACCTAAGTAACTGGAGAATTGTTGTGATGTGAGTGTTTGGTACGCTGAAAGCTTGTTGGCGCTGCCTATGTTCCTGTGTGGGTGCCAATGTGACAAACAGCACTCATATAATCATAGAATCATAGAATATCAGGGTTGGAAGGGACCTCAGGAGGTCATCTAATCCAACCCCCTGCTCAAAGCAGGACCAATCCCCAACTAAATCATTCCAGCCAGGGCTTTGTCAAGCCTGACCTTAAAAACTTCTAAGGAAGGAGATTCCACCACCTCCCTCGATAACGCATTCCAGTGTTTCACCACCCTCCTAGTGAAAAAGTTTTTCCTAATATCCAACCTAAACCTCCCCCACTGCAACTTGAGACCATTACTCCTTGTTCTGTCATCTGGTACCACTGAGAACAGTCTAGATCCATCCTCCCTGGAACCCCCTTTCAGGTAGCTGAATGCAGCTATCAAATCCCCCATCGTTCTTCTCTTCTGCAGACTAAACAATCCCAGTTCCTTTAGCCTCTCCTCATAAGTCATGTGTTCCAGTTCCCTAATCATTTTTGTTGTCCTCCGCTGGATGTTTTCCAATTTTTCCACATCCTTCCTGTAGTGTGGGGCCCAAAACTGGACACAGTACTCCAGATGAGGCCTCACCAATGTCGAATAGAGGGAACGATCACATCCCTTGCTCTCCTGGCAATGCCCCTAAATATACATCCCAAAATGCCATTGGCCTTCTTTTGCAACAAGGGCACACTGTTGACTCATATCCAGCTTCTCGTCCACTGTAACCCCTAGGTCCTTTTCTGCAGAACTGCTGCCTAGCCATTCGGTCCCTAGTCTGTAGCAGTGCATGGGATTCTTCTGTCCTAAGTGCAGGACTCTGCACTTGTCCTTGTTGAACCTCATCAGATTTCTTTTGGCCCAATCCTCTAATTTGTCTAGGGCCCTCTGTATCCTATCCCTACCCTCCAGAGTATCTACCTCTCCTCCCAGTTTAGTGTCATCTGCAAACTTGTTGAGGGTGCAATCCACACCATCCTCCAGGTCATTTATGAAGATATTGAACAAAACCGGCCCGAGGACCGATCCTTGGGGCACTCCACTTGATACCGGGTGCCAACTAGACATGCAGCCAGTGATCACTCCCCATTGAGCCCAACAATGTAGCCAGATTTCTATCCACCTTATAGTCCATTCATCCAGCCCATACTTCTTTAACTTACTGGTTGTGGGAGACCAGGGGAGACCATGTCAAAAGCTTTGCTAAAGTCAAGGAACAACACGTCTACTGCTTTCCCCTCATCCACAGAGCCAGTTATCTCATCATAGAAGGCAATTAGATTAGTCAGGCATGACTTGCCCTTGGTGCCATGCTGACTGTTCCTGATCACCTTCCTCTCCTCTAAGTGCTTCAGAATTGATTCCCTGAGGACCTGCTCCACGTTTTTTCCAGGGACTGAGGTCAGGCTGACTGGCCTGTAGTTCCCAGGATCCTCCTTCTTCCCTTTTTTAAATTTGGGCACTACATTAGCTTTTTTCCAGTCATCCGGGACCTCCCCCAATCACCATGAGTTTTCAAAGATAATGGCCAATGGCTCTGCAATCACATCCGCCAACTCCTTTAGCACTCTCGGATGCAGCGCATCTGGTCCCATGGACTTGTGCTCGTCCAGCTTTTCTAAATAGTCCCAAACCACTTCTTTCTTCACAGAGGGCTGGTCACCTCCTCCCCATGCTGTGCTGCCCAGTGCAGCAGTCTGGGAGCTGACCTTGTTCGTGAAGACAGAGGCAAAAAAAGCATTGAGTACATGAGCTTTTTCCACATCCTCTGTCACTAGGTTGCCTCCCTCATTCAGTAGGGGGCCCACACTTTCCTTGACTTTCTTCTTGTTGCTAACATACCTGAAGAAACTCTTCTTGTTACTCTTAACATCTCTTGCTAGCTGCACCTCCAGGTGTGATTTGGCCTTCCTGATTTCACTCCTGCAAGCCCGAGCAATATTTTTATACTCTTCCCTGGTCATTTGTCCAATCTTCCACTTCTTGTAAGCTTCTTTTTTGTGTTTAAGATCAGCAAGGATTTCACTGTTAAACCAAGCTGGTCTCCTGCCATATTTACTATTCTTTCTACACATCAGGATGGTTTGTTCCTGTAACCTCAATAAGGATTCTTTAAAATACAGCCAGCTCTCCTGGACTCCTTTCCCCCTCATGTTATTCTCCCAGGGGATCCTGCCCATCAGTTCCCTGAGGGACTCAAAGTCTGCTTTTCTGAAGTCCAAGGTCCGTATTCTGCTGCTCTCCTTTCTTCCCTGTGTCTGGATCCTGAACTCAATCATCTCATGGTCACTGCCTCCCAGGTTCCCATCCACTTTTGCTTCCCCTACTAATTCTTCCCAGTTTGTGAGCAGCAGGTCAAGAAGAGCTCTGCCCCTAGTTGGTTCCTCCAGCACTTGCACCAGGCAATTGTCCCCTACACTTTCCAAAAACTTCCTGGATTGTCTGTGCACTGCTGTATTGCTCTCCCAGCAGATATCAGGGTGATTGAAGTCTCCCATGAGAACCAGGGCCTGCGATCTTGTAACTTCCATGAGTTGCCGGAAGAAAGCCTCGTCCACCTCATCCCCCTGATCCGGTGGTCTATAGCAGACTCCCACCATGACATCACCCTTGTTGCTCACGCTTCTAAACTTAATCCCGAGACACTCAGGTTTTTCTGCAGTTTCATACCGGAGCTCTGAGCAGTCATACTGCTCTCTTACATACAATGCAACTCCCCCACCTTTTCTGCCCTGCCTGTCCTTCCTGAACAGTTTATATCCATCCATGACAGTACTCCAGTCATGTGAGTTATCCCACCAAGTCTCTGTTATTCCAATCACATCATACTTCCTTGACTGTGCCAGGACTTCCAGTTCTCCCTGCTTGTTTCCCAGGCTTCTTGCATTTGTGTATAGGCACTTGAGATAACTTGCTGTTTGTCCTGCTTTCTTAGCATGAGGCAGGAGCCCTCCCCTTTCATGTTCTCTTGCTCATGCTTCCTCCCGGTATGCCACGTCCCCACTTACCTCAGGGCTTTGGTCCCCGGTGAACCTAGTGCACAAGTTAACATTTGTGAGGGAAAAGGGGAGTTCTTCTTGCCCAAGGGCAAGTCTGATTTATAAACTTTGTACGGGCAGCCAGATCCCATTCATGTGCACACTGGGCCTGGTTTCCAGTGGACAAGGGAAATCAGGGATGTCATATGTGCACACATCTCAATACAGCTTGAAGGCAGAGGATGACATCTTCCTGTGCCAAGGGACAGCTTCACGTCTTGTAAAACTGCTGGAAATGCACATGAGGAAACATTGGTACGCACTTATGGAGCTACATAGCTTTGTGCGGGTTTTGTTCCTCTGTAGCCAAAGGTCATTAGCCATTTGTTCATATGACGTTGCACACATTAAAGACAATTATAGCAGAGCATCTCCATTGGATTGTCACCTTGGGGTTGAGTATGTGCTGTGGAGGGTGGTGGTTGAGCTGTTATGGGGTCATTGTACAATGATTTTGTCTTTCACTATTCACACTTCTTTAGAAACCTCTCTTATCAGAAGCACTCAAACTTTTTTAACAAGCTTATGATGGTTTGCTTTGGGTGGGGAGTATTGTAGCCATAGTTGTGGTCTGCTTAGTTTTTGGGGTTTTTTTAACTTTTCATTGTCAGTAGTGCTAACTGCAAGTAACAGCTGTTAGAACAGTAATGCCTGGTATGGTTGAAATTGCTTAAACTTTCAGAGGGTGAAAGGTTGGTTCTCTACAGGGTACTGGTAGAAGCCATTATTGTCAGTATGTTCCTTTTGTCTTTGTTATTGTTCTTGGATTTTGATTTTCAACATGCGTAATAAAGCCGTTAAGACATCGATCAACCCCTTTTGTGTGCTTTAGAAATCTGCTACATTGAACAACAGTAGTGCTTTAAAAGCACATCACCACACACACATCACTTTCCTCAGTCTTCCTGGGTAACTGTACCACTTAAGATATTTATGAATCTTGGGGTGGGGAAGCCTCAAAAACTAGTTGCACCTGATTTTTACATACCGTTTCATGACATGAGGCAAGAAGCTTGCAGCCCAATCAAAAACAAAAACCCCGCTTCAGTTAATCACTAGGAATAAGGACCAACACACAGTTAAACAAAGCATAATCATTATTAAAAGTATGAGAGAGAAAGTTTAATGGAAAGATTCTGAAATCAGAACAAGAGCTTTTTACCAAAGTGTCTGTTCACAGCTGAGAACACGGCCCACAGTTTAATGTCTCTGCACTCGTCTCCTTTCCCTCCTCATCAGCAGGGGTGAAAAATGAGAGACAATGACTCTTGGTAACAACTGGGGACATCTCCTTCAGGGCCAGTACATGCTGGTGTTCTGGGACTCCTGCAGGATCAGTGTTCTCCTCCTGGTCTGTTTGTAGGGGAGGGGTGTCACTGCAACAGGAGGCTCTGGTTTGGCAGCATCCTGGCTGGCCACCAGAAAAGGCAGCTGATCAGCTGGTTCTGAGGCCTTGGCAGCAGGCAGATGCCTCACTCTTTTGGCCACCAGTTCAATGAGCCTCTTGATCAGGGAATTCTCCCATTTCTTATGGTGTGTCACCTGCTCCATGAACCAGTTCATCAGTGTCCCTTCCTGCTGAAGAGCATGATCCTTCCGTGCCCCGAGGGACTCAAACTGCTCCTGATTCCTCTTCTCCAAGCCAATGGTCCTTCAGGGTCCTTCTCTGACTGTCTCTGGAGAGTTGCTCCTGCCTTCCTGGTGGAATGGTTTCCCTCTCGGAAGCTGAAGGTCCTGCCAATTCAAAGACAAGGGTAGCATTCTATTTTTTACCTTCTGAACATGCTAAGAAATCCCACCCGCCCCATGTATCATAACTTTGCTATTAAAGGCTGCAATTCTGATACTTTCTAGCATTTTAGGAATACAATGGTTCAACTATCTTCAGTTCTCAGACAACTTTTGAAGCCCAACAGGAAGGACCAGAGGCTAGTAATGGTAAGAAATCTGTACTACTGTTTTTAACAATTTAACATGTTCATACAGTCTCAACAGGGGAAGTGGGGTGGGGGGGGACGTAATTCCTTCCAGGGGCTATGTTACCTGTTCACAATTTCTTCCCTTAAGGCTTGCCAACATTTGGAGACCATAGCGGTTTTCAAAGTACCAGAATGGAAAAGAGAAAAGCCTTTCCAGTCCGGTGGAAGAGATCTGGCAATCTATGCCAGAGAGATGTTTCTGCTAATGGTCACCCCCCTCCATTCTCTACATATTGCTGAATGGAGGATATTGATTAGCTATGAAGGTGGACCAAGCAGATTTGCACTGCCAGTGAACCTGAAGAACCAGCTGGAGTTTTTGCTACAACAGAAATTTGCTGAAATGTGCTTTCAGGATTGGGAGGAAATTTGAATTAAATTGACTAAATTCTCCACTAGCATAGGAAGCTTTCATGCTAAAGGAGATCAGCCACCCCCACCTCACCCACCCCCAGCCACCAGCTTGGCCTCAAAATCCTGCCCCTGTGTCTGCCTAACAATGGTGAAATGGGCAGAGCAAGAAAAAGACACACTGCAACTTCATTAGGTTTTCTGAAGATTCAACTCAGCACCACAACTTGTCACTTCAGACAACTGGAAAAGGACACTGCACTATTTTTATCCAACCGCCAGACCAATCCGTCTCCCACCCCCACTTTCTCCCAGCTTGAATAGCGTTGCTCTGTGTGGGGAGAAGGCAGAAACCAAAGACAGAGACTGTAAAGACTTGGTAATCTTCCAAGGGAATAAGACTGACATAATTAGCTTCTCCTTAGACAACCAACTCTAACTTTTCTACAACTTTCTGTTACCTTTCCCATCTGAAACCTATCTCCCCTCCCTCCCCAACACCCATCCCATGCTGCTCCAGTTTGTAAGGAAATGGGAAAATCGGTGGGGGGGGGGTAGGAGAAGCACTGAAAATATGTAATTATCCAAGGGAGAACAGAGTGCTATAACTAACTTTTTTCCTGAGGCAACCAACTGTAAAGTTTTCAACAGCTATGTTCTGTTCCCTTCCCCAGCCAGGACCTCTCCAGAGGCCCTAGGACCATCTCTGGCTGGCTGCTGGCTGAGAAAATGCACAGACACAAGGGCACATTGATTTTTCCTTTATAAAGTATTTGAAAAAAATAGCTTTAGAAGCCAAATGCCTAATTGTGCTTCATCAGAAATCAATAAAATCATCGACTGAGAACTCTGTCTCACTTGAGGACTCTGTTGGGGTGGAGCAGAGCAGGGGCGAAACCAAGTGGGGGAATGTTGGAGGAATTTGGTAAGGAGATGGGGTATGACAATGCTGTGGCTTCAGCACTGCAGGCTGTATTACCCAGGGAGTAAGAGTCGGTGCACAGAGCTTCAAATACCCTGGAACTTAGAATTGGGAATTTAGCACCAGAGCAAGGTGGGATATTGGGGTGGAGGGTGGGGGTCAACTGTAATTTAGCAGCTTGGGACTCTGGTTCCTGCCACAGCTGTAGGGCTCCTTCAACACTCTGCACCAGGTAGTGGCGCAGAATCACATGTTCCTCATCCTCTGGGTATTCTGGGGTGTCCACCACAATCCCTGCTGCCTCCTCATTCTGGCCCTCATAGATGTCTTCTCAGACAATGAGACCAGCAGGGCTGAGAAGGGAATCATGAGCCACTTCAAGCTCAGTACGGGGATCTCATGACAGCACCTACTCAAGCACCTTGTAGAAGAGACAGGTATGACATGCCCTCCCAGACCACCTGTTGGAGTCTCTGCTTTCCTGTACAGGAGCCTCAAGTGCTTCATGTGTTCACAGCACTGGGCCAGACTCTGCTCAATGCCCACCCACTCCAGCCTCCATGAAAATTTCCTGGTACAGGTGAATATTCCTGCTGTTCCAGCTGAATTCATGGAAAAGGGTGGAGTCTGTCCACACATTGATCAGCTCCTGAGTAACCTCAGCAGGGCAAGCGACTGCGCTCAGCGTTAAATCCATTGTCACAGCAGAAAGCTGTTCTGGGGTCAGTCAGTGCAACATGCTTCTACCAGTGCAGATGAGGACAGGGACCTAGGTTGTGAAGGGTCAGGAAGAAAAGGGTTCAGTGCCTTGTGGGAATGGGAGTGGAAGCCTAATGAAATTTGAGACCTGGTACTTGCCTGTTACCCCTGTTGATACTGCAGACAGTACAGGACCATGCCACAGCCTAAGGAGTGTACTTATCCACAGCCCTCTGGTATGCTCGCTTACTCACACGCTGTTCACCTTGAGATGTGTTTCTGGGATTAAGTATGGACAGTAGGGGGGATTATGACATATGCCCACGCATGGACACACCTACAGTCACTAGTGTAGACATGCAGGGCTGGCCTTAGGGAAAATGGCACTCTGGGCTAACTTGTATTTTGGTGCCTCTGGCCCCTGCAGGCTTCCCATCCCCCCATCACCCCAATCCCTGTGGGTTCCCCCCATCACCCCTGACCCCTATGGCTTCCCCACAGCTCCCCCCATCACCTCCAGGCCCTGCTGTCTCCTCCCAGTGCTTAATTTGTATTGAAAGAGGTGCCAGGGCTCAGCCCCAGCACAAATTAAACACCGTCTGGGACCCAGCTCTGAGTTTTGCGGGGACTGTGTGTGTGTGAGGGAGAAAGTGTGTTTGTGATGGAGAAACGTCTATGTATGTGTGTGCCTGTGAGCGAGAGAGAGAGTGTTGGGGGAGTGTATAAGTGTGTGAGTTGGGGGTGGAGTGTGTATGAGTTGGGGGGAGTGTGAGAGAGAGAGTGATTGTGTAAGTGTGGTGTTGGCAGGAACAGGTATGTGTCCGAGTGTGTCAGAGCACTATCTCTTTAAGCAGAACATTCATAAGCCTGAACAGCAGGGCCAGGCAGCTCCCACTCCAGACCCAGAGGCACCAGCATAGACGTGCTCCCCCTGACCCCCGCCCCAGTGCAGTGGAGACCGGGGTACACAGGTGCGGGAAAGGAAACACTGTGACATCAGTGCCCTGCCCCGCACAGAAACAGGAGCCAGGTTTCAGGTCCTGAGCTTGGCCAGGGGCGTCTCCATGGGCACGGGGGGGGTGGGGGGGAGTGAAGGAGGGGAGGAGCAGTGTGGCTACAGACGGCAATGGAGCAGGGGAGGAGGGGCACCCCTGCTCCAGAGGAGTTATCTGGCTGGTCCAGCTGCACCCCTGCAGCTCGGTTCGTCTGCCCTCTCCAGACGCTGCCGCACCTGCCTGTCTGCTTTTAAGCCCCGCGGCTGTCGGCAGGTCAGGTGGGTGGCAGGGAGCAGCATGGCGCCCCCTTGAGTACCGTGCCTGGGCGGCAGGCCAGCCTGCCCACCCCTAATGCCAGCACCACATGCCCTTATTCATGGAATGGTCAATCAGTACTTTACCACTGGCTTTGATGGCTTTCCTTCTTTTCTTTGGGCCATATTCTGCTACCCTGTCTCCTGGAAATGAAAGGAACTCCTTGCAGAGAAAGGTACTACTCAGCATCAGAAAGGATAGCAGAATGGGGCCCATAGTTTATTTCAGTAAACTCCGATAAAGGATTGCAAGCAGTTAAAAAGACAAGGTGGGTGAGGTAATATGGTTCATTGGTACAGTGTCTGTTGATGAGAAAGACAAGCTTTTTAGCCACACAAAGCTCTTCTTCAGGTCTGGGAAAGGTATGAGTAACGAGCATGGCCTATTACATTTTCCACAGGGTTGGAAGCCTTTGCCTATGCTTTAACTCATCCAAAGCCCACTAAAGTTAGTGGAAAAGGTCTCATGGACTTTGAACAGGCCCTTACCCAGACCAGTAGTGTATGGACGCATGCTACTGCGACCTATTCTGCTGATTTGGCAAGGGGCCTTTCAAGAAAACATGAGACGACACGAGATTCATAGTTAAGATTCAAGGTGCCACAGAAATTATGGTCAAGACACCCATTTACAGGCACTGCAAACTAAAATTCCTTTTATTGTTTTTTTAAAGAGCAGTGCTAGCATCACTGACTGGCGGTGATCCCTTGCATCCTCAGTAAAGCCCATCCTGGATTAATCAATCCAGTTGTTATAGCTTGGCATGGTTATGACATTTTATTGAGTGCAAGCTTTGTACAATTCAGTCCTTCTATTACAAGGCTATACACAGCATGTTTAAAATAATGTAAAGACAGATAGGAAAGGCAAATAAAATGACAGCGGGAACACATTTGTAAAGCAATGAAGTGATTTAGAAGCTTGTGTCCCGTTTTCAAGTCACTTAGGTATTTAGGAGCCTAAGTCACTTTGACCATCAATGAGACTTATTTGTGCATATGCATTATGATACAGTCTTTAATTACACGATCACCTACTTTTTTTTCCACCGGATCCCTGCCTCATCCAGTGCAGAGAATGAATGGTGCTAGTCAGTATTTCTTTTCACCCTCAATCAGAGGCACACATGGAACAGGCTGTGACCACCCCCCATTACAGCAGAGTCCAGGTCTGTGTGGGGGCTTATGGGTGAGCAGCAGTGGCTGGGCAGGGAGCTCCCCAATGAGAGACACTAACTGAGCCTAGCCTGGAAACCCACAAGCACTTATTTTCTAGAATAGAGCCTGCGGACAGGGCGGCGCGCAGAGCCACCTGGCCATGTCTCCACGTAGGAGCTGGAGGGGGGACATGCCGCTGCTTCTGGGAGCTGCTTGAGGTAAGCTCCGGCCAGAGCCTGCACCCCTGAACCTCCCCCATACCCCAACCTCCTGCCCCAGCCCTGATCCCCCTCCTGCCCTCCGAACCCCCTCGGTCCCAGCCTGGAGCACCTTCCTGCACCCCAAACTCCTCAGCCCCAGCCCCACCTCACAGTCTGCACCCCCAGCCAGAGCCCCCACTTCCCCAACCCCCTGCCCCAGACCGGAGCCTCCTCCCACACCCTGAACCCTTCATTTCTGGCCCCACCCCAGAGACCACACCCCCAGCCCAGAGCCTGTACCACCTCCCACACCCCAACCCCTTGCCTCAGCCCGGAGCCCCCTCCCATATTCCAAACCTCTCAGCTCCACCCCCCAGCCCAGAGCCCCCTCCTGCACCCCAAACCCCTCATCCCTGGCCCCACGCAAGAGCTCACACCCCCAGCCAGAGTCCTCACTGCCCCCCCTTACATCCCAAACCACTGCCTCAGCCTGGAGCCCCCTCCCAGACCCTGAACTCCTCATTTCTGGCCCCACCCTGGAGCCCGCACCCGCAGGTGGAGCCCTCAGCCCCTCCCGCAGCCCAGCCCCCTAAGCCAGCGCGGTGAAAATGAGCAATTGAGTGAGGGTGGGAAGAGTGAGCAACAGAGGGAGGAGGGGATGGAGTGAGCGGGCAGGTGGGGGTCTTGGAGAAGGGGTGGAGCATGGGTGGGGCCTCGGAGGAGTTGCGAGGCAGGGAGCAGGCGAAGCGTGTTTTGGTTTTGTGCGAGTAGAAAGTTGGCAACCGGAGATGAAGTAGACCTGACACACTACTGCTAATAGCTAGCCCACTAAAGCAGTGGTTCTCAGCCAGGAGTATGTTTACCCCTGGGGGTATGCAGAGGTATTCCAGGGAGTACATCATCATCTAGATATTTGCCTAGTTTTACAACAGGCTACAGAAAAAGCAGTAGCGAAGTCAGTATGAACTAAAATTTCATAAAGACAATGACTTGTTTAGACTGCTCTATATACCATACACTGAAATGTAAGTACAATATTTATATTCCAATGGCTTTATTTTATAATTATATGGTAAAAATGAGAAAGTAAATGATTTTTCAGTCATAGTGTGCTGTGTCACTTTTGTATTTCTATGTCTGATTTTGTAAGCAAGTAGTTTTTAAGTGAGGTGAAACTTGCGGGGTACATGAGGCAAATCAAACTCCTGAAGGGGGTGCAGTAGTCTGGAAAGGTTGAGAGCCACTGCACTAAAGAAATAAAGGCAAGAATCAGTAACATTAGGGAATATTGTTCCATTTGTCACATAGTTGGAAGAGTAAGAAGATACATCTACACACTAAAATGAGATTGTGCAACACTATTGTCCTTCCAACATTATGTGTGCCTCAAAAGTGAGGGAGATGGTGAAAGTAAACAACAGGAAGCTGAATGTATTCCACCAACGTTGTTTAAGAAGAATATTAGGCATTTATTGGTGCGCTCATGTAACCAATGTGGAACTGCTGTACCACATAGGTCAGCAGACAAAGGAGTCAATATTAGACAGAGATGGCTATGGTAGTTCGGCCATGTTGTCAGATCACGTCTTGTGGCAGAAGCACAAGGTCCATTGTAGATTGGATTTCACCTGGAGGGAAGAGAAGATGTGGAGGACAAAAAAATGACCTATCATAAGGCAATCAAAGAGGATGATGGAGACCTCTTACGATGGAGCCAAGCATCTTGCTCTGGATAGACAGCAGTGGGCAAAATATGTTGCCTCACGTGCCACTAGGCCCAGGAGAGTCTGAGCCTGAGTGCCCTAAGCAGGAATGACACTGGCAGAGCTGCAGGATTCAAACTGCTGGATGTGGGAGTGCGGTGGATTCAAAGGGGAAAGTGGTGCGGCCATAACTGCTGCCCAGGTTGCTGGAAGCATCCCAAATGGAAGGCTGAGCCCACGAGGGGGTTGTTTGCTGCCGGTTTCTACTTCCCTTTTTAGCTCCTTTGTGTGGGGTGGGTATTCCAGCCCCCTGGCCAACACACAACAGTCTGAGCTGTGGGAGCTTCAGCTCTGTGCCCTCAGACCTCCCACATCCACTCCCTCTCATGTCTGTCTGCCCCGTCAAAAAATGTCCCACGGCCTGCATGCTAGTCCCTGCACTGTTTCCACATCCTCTCCCCAGGGCCTCAGCCTGCAGGCCCACGTCCAACACCTGTCTGTGGGGCAGAAGGCTGAGAGGGTGAACTGAGCGAGGCTGGATAAACAGAGAGACAGGAGACAGGATGCAGGAGCAGTGACAAGGCTAACATACAGACAGTGCATTCAGTTGCTGGGGAGATCATTCTCAAGGAGCAAGGGAGAGCCGGGCTGTTGTACATTGTGATGCTAAGAAATTATTTTATAAAAAAAATAAGGAAATTAAATGCCCCCCAACTTCATTAACACAGTGATAAGGTTACCCATTGGTGTCCTTTACCCTTCCAAAACATCAAGTTCAGCTCTGCTCAAACCTCTGAAAACCAGGAAACAATGCGTTAAGGTAACACAAACAAACGTCTCAAAAATAGGAAATACAGAGAGTGTTAAGATACTCATGACACCTAGGGTGACCACACAGCAAGTGTGAAAAATTGGGACGGGGGTGCCGTGTAATAGGCGCCTGTATAAAACAAAGCCCCAAATATCAGGACTGTCCCTATAAAATTGGAACATCTGGTCACCCTAACAACACCTCATGATACAACCTTAACTCTGCCCCTTTTTGGGAGTGATGCCCCAACACATTGATAACCCACACATACTAACAGGCTGCCTTTGCAGATGCTACCAGACACTCAGGGAACAGTGCACATGAGCCCCGTAGGACAAAGTCTAATACTTTCTCTTTGCTAAGGGAAAACACAGGTTTAGGTCCTGCATAGCAAACAGGAGCTACCCTCACCTGGCCTACACTCAAACAGATCCTACTCCACACAAAGCACCCCAGACTTGCAAAATATTTATCATTCTCATTATGCTTGCGCTGAGGATTCTTTCTGCCACATTGCCTTCACTTACCCCTTATTAAGCCCTGGAGCATGCCACTACATTGCTGTTAATCCCCATGGCTGCTAATGACACAGCCTACAGAACTCAGGGCTGAAAGGAGGCATACTGGATCCTTTGAAGTACACATGCACCTCTCCTTATGTCACAGTAATGTATGCCAGCTGATCCCCCCACCGTGCAATACAGCTGCACCTAGCACACCAAAGGCAGTGAGTGCAGATAAATGCTGGGATTCAAATCTGTGGCATGCAGCACAAACAATGGCATATTCTCTTAGAACTTCCTTGTGGTCTACTTATTTTGTCCGACCTCCTTCTTGAATCATGCTCAATGGCTATTGCCAACTCCTGGAGGCAGAGTTAAGTTTCTGTTACAGGGGGTGGCACATACCTTAACTCCATATTTCTGCTTTCAGACCTTTGAGTGTGTGCTACCTTAGCTCCTTGTTTTCAGAGGTTTGAGTATAGCTGAAGTCTATGTTCCAGAAGGGCACAAGGCACCATTGGGCAATATTAATGCTGCATTAATGAGGTTTGGGGCACTTAATTATACAGGTGTATATGTATGGCAGTGTTATCTGTTGCCAAGAGACTCACAATATTTGATGGTTTTCTTAAAGTCCCAGGATCTAGAGTCCTGTGAACATGTGAGCATCTCAACTTTGCAGGAGGAAACCTTGAAAACTTGAATCCTGAAGGATCAAAAAACAGAAAGCAACTAAAAAGACCCCCCAAACGTATATTTAAAAAAAAAATCTCGTGAATGTAAGTCAATTTCATGATTTGGAGGGAAGGAGCTCTGACTCCTGATTTTGTTAATGCTCAGGATTAGCAATACTGTATGGAGGGCTGCTTTAATTTATGCTCTGCTCACAGTGGTCCCCTGTGGGCCATTAGCCAGGTCAGAGTAACCAGTGTGCAGCCCTCTCTGACCCACATACTCTACTGCCCATTCCCAGTGAGCGCCCTGTGCTGATGGCTGTGAGAGGGCCAGAGTGAGCTAGTGTTGGCCATTCTTATGTTGGAGGCTATTCCCCGAGGCCATTGCCACCTCCCTCAGGTCTCTTTATGCTACTGGAGGAAAAGATGAGGTGAACATTACAATAAAGAGTTGGGCCTGTTATATCTGAAATATGATGCTCTCTCTAACCGTCAAGAAACAAATATAAATCAGATATTTCTATATTTTAAGGACAGGCAGACAGAACATTTCAGTCATTATTTTGCATGGCAATATACATACACTGTGACATGGTTTGCTGATACAGCCATTACTTTGCTGCTATTTCACATAGCATATATGGGCAAGATTCACAAAGGAGAATTCACAAAGGACCTTGGGCGTGGTGGTGCTGAGCATCACTGTGTCCAACTTTTAGGCACCTAGGAAAACACAGGGGTTTACACAGCCTGAGTTAAGCACCTAGGCTCCTCTATAATGAATAGGGAGAGAGAGGCATCTTCGAATGGCATTCACAAAAGCAGCACTACAGGCAGCTTCTCACCTAAGCAAGCCCATGGGAGATGCCAGCCCAAGACGCGTGTACTAAACCCCAGCCCACTTGGAGATAGGCACCTAATTCCAGGCTGCAGCCTCCCTCTGCTCCAGATTCTCAGCTACAAACCCCCTCTTGGAGGGAAGCGGCTAAGCCATTGAGGGAGCAGGACCTGCCTCATAGCTTTAGCCACATCGTAGCCACATCTTTAGCATACCCACCTGGGATGTGCGAGACCCCAGGTCAAGTCCATGTGAGGGAGAGTAGAGATTTGAACAGTGCTGTAACCACTGGGCTGTTATGCACATGTGGGGCTCCCATTGTCTCGCCTGTTGAAGCTGTTCCATGTGGATTAACTAATTGAAAAAAGAAGTTGTCATCATTGGAGCATGGGGCACTTTCTCTCTCTGGCCCAATTACTCTTTTTCATTATTTAGCCACAATGGAACAGCTTCAACAGGCAAGACTGAGAAAGCCCCACCTGAGCATAGCCCAGAGCCCTGGGGTTAGGGGACTCACTTGCGGGATAGCAATCCCACTTCAAATTCTTTCATGCTCCATCCCCACCCCCAGTGGCTTTGAACTGGGGTTGCCCACATTCCAGATGGGTACCCAAAAGATAGGGCTAAAAGTTATGAGGAAGGTCCACCACCACTGTAGATAAGCTCACCATTCAATAGGTGAGGTCTGGCCACATTTACTGGATTGGGCCTTGCAGGTGTGTTGGGCAGAGGAACGCCTATCTTCCCCCAGTTTGTGAATTGTTCTGGGGCTTAGGCATCCAGATAGCCAGTGTGGGGGCCACAGCACACATGCTCAGAGGCAAAAGCAGGTGCCTAGGGAAATTTTACTTCATGTAGGTACTGAGCAAGTTTAGATGTCTACAGGTTTAGGCTGCAGCCCAGCTGAGGTTTTGTGCATTCCACTGTGGCCTGATTCTGGAATTTAGGCACCTAAAGTGCCAGCTGAGTTGGGTACCGAAGTCCTCTTGTGAAGTTAGTCCTATAAGCCAAAACAGAAATATGAGAAAAGTTGTAAAATGATGCCTCTCTGGCAAATCACTTACGCATGTACTTAAAGTTACGCACCTGCTTGTGTGTTGGTGAATAGGAATGGGATTAATCGGTCACCTCCTTTAAGTTAAACATGTGCGTAAATTTTAAGCACTTAAAGGTCAACTCATAGTTTGTTGTGATCATAATTAAAGTTGCCAGGTGACTTTTGCTTTCTTATTCTTAGGTATCTATGAGTGTGTTAACTGAAATAGTATGTAAAAGTGGAAGTGATTTCTAAAAGTAGCGAAAAACAGCTCAGGATTCACGGTATATTTGTACTAATAATTACATCTGTTGTTTGGGGAAAGCTCGCACCCTTAACTCAGTGCTAGCATAGGTGTTTGTGTTACAGTGTTTGTGTGTTAATTTAGACAGTGGAAGAGGCGCAAACCACCAGCTCCCAACCAACCAATCCATGACAACATTTCCCAGTGGGAACAGGGGCTGGGTAATGGATCAGCCTCTCCAGCCAGCAAAAGAAGCCAGAAAGCAGCCTTGACATCTCCCTCCCAGGAGAGCTGTTTTTATGTATTGCCATCCTTATGCGTATAAAGACTTCAGTGCATAACCCTCCCGCTCCACAAAATGCTAGTAAAACAAACACTCACTTTCTCCAGTGACAATAGCAATAAAAAACATTGTCATCTAGTTAAAATTGTTCCTTTAGTTGGGTATATTGTGCTGAGCGTTATAACACAGTCTCGGGAACTATTTTTACCCTTGGCAATCATAATTCATTATTGAACATCTAGGTCAGTCATTATAGAGCTAGGTGAACTAAAGATTTGCCAGCGTTTCACTGTAGCTGTTCCGAATTATGGTTTCTTAAGCGTGCCCCTTTTTATGAAACAACTGTGGGGAAAGAGAGCCAAAAAGAGCAGCACTATTTGCTCCTCTCTCGGATAATAAATGAGGTCTCTGGCATTAGATGAATGAGCCATTTAGTGATGTTCTAACTCTAAGGCTTAGGGAAGAGCCCCCAGCTGAATGAGACAAAGCTGCTGATCTGCATCTGAAAACGTGGCGGCAGGTTGAGCACTTCAAACCACAAGAGGGCGCTTCCGGACACAGGTCTAAAGAAAGGCTGTTGCTTACACAGTTCATTAAGAGCACTAGCAGCAGGCAGGATGAACATTCCCACATTCTGCAGGGGTTATTATGTAGCCAGTTGCAGCCTGGAAGGCAGTTTCTGGCATTTAGTGGTGCTCTGTGACACCGACATTATCATAAGGTCAGAGAATTCATCGAACTCTTGCAGCTCTTATGCACTTTTAGATACATTTGTGGCTATTCAGAGCAAGCCATTTTTTTTAAAAAAACCAACTGTCTGCTCGAGGTAAAATGACAGTGCAAAGACCACAAAGAGGATCGGAGGCTGTTTTAATAAGCTGCCTTGCTACTGTGTCAGGAGGAGACAACAGATTGTTCCAAACAAGCAGTTTGCTGTGCCAGCTAAAGAACGGCTCTGTAAAGTTAATAGAAGCCAAGCTCAGGCGCAGCTGTGCCAGTGCGAGCTACGGTGGGAGCACGAGGGTTCAACAGCCGCCTGCCTATGAAACGTTCTGGGTGGGACTAGACGACATGGTTGTGAACAACCCCGTGGGAGCCTTGTCTACACTAGTGCTGCCAGCGCTAGTGCAACAGTGGGGCAGCAGTAGAAACATGGTCGTGCAGACAAGACCCAGGGAGATTTAAATAAGCTGCTGCTGGAAGGTCATGATGTAGCCTGGATGTTTTTACAGGAACCCTTGGTAGCTGGCAGGAGGAGCCTCTCAATTCCGCTCCTGGGAGAGGGCCAAGATTCCAGTCTCCCCGCTGCGACTGCAGGGCAGAGGAGGAGAGGACTATAAAGGGAACACGAGGTAGAGGCAGAGATCGCTTTCCTCTGAATCAAGGGCCAACAGCTGTCAGTGTGAAGGTGGAGATACGCAGATGAAAAACGGGATTCAGTCTCTTCCCCGAGCAGTAGCAGCTGACTCAAAACAAGCACAACCCGCCTTTTAAAAAAAACCCACCACCAGCCACCCCATAATTCATGCTACATCAAAGCAGTGATTACCAGCGCTTCCTGGCTGTCTATTTTGGTTTATTTATGGTGCATAACATATCTTAATGCTATTCTCATGCCATGGTTCAGCTGCCACTGTTCTGTATTTGGGTGGCAAATCAATACATGGTGGCAACAGACAGTATGCTGTTCCCTGAGAACAAAAGGAAATGAATGCACATCACTTTTCAGGGAGCAGCAGTTTAGGGCTGTTAATAACACTTCCCACAACTGCTTCCGGTCCCTTGACTGGAGGTGGGAGGTGTGGGGAGAGGGGACTTTTTAAGCTTGGCTGGACTCAAAAGAATTGTTACCTCATCTTTCTGCACTGTAACTTTTTCAAACCTTGGTGAGCTGTAGGGTGGTTTTTGACATCAGTCTCTGAAGAGCACTAAACTACATGCACGTGGGTCTTGCTTTAAACTGACTTTGAACTCCTGCCATCAGCTCAGAGGTAAATGCTGCCCACTGCAAAATTACCCACAGTACCACATGGGCCCATTCACCTTCTATAAAGCAAGAGCAATGATGATTTTGTAAGTAAATGCAGTAGCTAGGCCAAGTCGAAGAGAGAAGATTTATTTCTCCTTGCTATAAAATTTACCATCACTCCCCTCTAAGCCTGACTTCTCATTATCATTACTCTCCTTGTGAAATGCAAGTCATTTTGTTTATGCCATGGGAAAAATATATAATCTCTTTAAGTGCGTAGACAGTACCAACATAAAACAAATAACATGGAACAAGGAAAGTGATACAGAACAGGCAGAGGGAACAGAAGTGATTGTACGTGCAACCCTCCTGTGAGTGACACACACAATGCTGCTGATCACATACTGCCGTAGCCTGGTGAGTAGGAGTGACGCTTTTCAAAGGCTCTTTTTAGGCACCTTAATATTCTACCCATCCTTACGACAGTGCTGATTGCACCATTAGCTCGTTGGAGCTTCTGTTCTAAGCCGTCTTCCTGCAGTCAATTTCCACGTTTGTGAATGGTGCCAGGTTGAGAGCTGTGTAGCCTGACATCCTCAATCCACAGAGCAGGTAGAGCAGGGGCAGAGGTCGTGCAAGTTGACCCTACTCTTGCCTGCTAATAGACCTTGCCCTTGAACTGTAGCGATCTCGTCTAGGGGTGAGAGGGTAATTCAGTCTTATGCCTAGTCAGCCCTTGGCTTTTCTGCTGAGCCTCCCAGTAAGAACGTCAGTTAATGCCAACCAGGGATGGCGGTGTTTGAGCGACGGACATCTGCCCACTGGGGACAAGCCCAGGCCCAAAACTCATTTCACATAGGAGAACAAGCTGCCATCAGATGGCAGCAGCTTTCAAGCACTGCCGTGCCGGGTCACATTCAAACCAGTGACCTACGGAGGAAAGATTCCTTAGGAAAGATTCCTTATCTCATTCTAAAGCCCGTAAGTCAGCCAGTGCCTCATGACACCCTATTTTCAGAAGCTGTCTCAACCATAAAAATGTGGCCTGGATGGTGTTTTGTTTTCAGACTGCTCAGGGGATATTTGTGCTTTTCACAGGAGCAGATGGAAATGCAGGAATTTCAACTATTTGCTGCATGCCATTACTTTAAAAACAAATGATTTCAGACTCAGTTTTGAGCTCACACCACTAGAAATACAGCCTAACTTCACTGAAGTCAGTGAGATTTCTCTGGATTTACTCTGGCATACATGGAAGACAGCATGTCTGGAGGGTATTATCTACACCGAGGGTTTCTGACGCACAGATCCCCACCCCACCCAGGCATCTCTGGAAACATTCCCTTGCTACCACAGACCGCACAGCGTTCCAGCTGTGGAACTAGAGTGCCAAAGCTGAGGAGAAGGCAGGCCAGGAGCAGGAAGGGAGAGGCTAGAGGTGTGGGGGTGGGGAGCGTGCATTGACCCCCTCCAAGCCACTTGGAAAATCTGGCAGGGAATAACACAGTCTGGAACTGCATTAACTCTTCTGCCGGCCCTCCGCACTTGGGAAAGCCCTGCTTTAAAGGAGGTTACGGGGGTAGTGACCACTGCGAGAAGCCCTGGCAGCATGGCCCCAACAGAACTAAAATATCAGGGAGCAGTAGGGGAGATGTCAGAGCAACTCTGAGGGACAGGGCCCTCACCTCTTGCAGGGTCTGAAAGATCCATGCTGCTTGGAGGCAGAACTTAGGGAGCAATGCTACCCCCTTTCCCCCCCGCCTCCCCAAGGACCCAGCCTAAGGAAGCCCTTGCTGAGGTTTCTATGCCCCCACCCCCAGCAGGGTGCACTCTGGGGCTGAGGACAGAATTTGAGCAATAGTTTTCAAACTGACTTCTGCAGGTCCTTATTCCATGGTGTGCCTTCATCTGATACAGTATCTGGGCTGGGGTGGGGGGCAGCAACAAAATATAGACAGCGTGACTTCATATGGAAGAAGAAATCCTCCAGACAGGGCTGGATTAATGCTCCTGTGGGCCCGGGGCTTTTAGATTTTATGGGGCCCCTGTATATAAGTCTTTTTCCTGGGAGGGAGTTTGGTGCAGGAGGGGATTCTGACCTGGGGCAGGGGGTTGGGGTGTGGGGTCTGGGAGGGAGTTTGGGTGCAGGAGGGGATTCTGATCTGGAGCAGGGGTGGAGGAGGGGGGGTCAGGTGCAGGCTCTGGCCGGGCGGTGCTTACCACAGGCAGCTCCCAGCCAGCAGTGCAGCAGGGCTCTGGCTGCCTGCCTGCAATAGCCCCATGCCGCTCCCAGAAGCAGCTGGCTGCTAGCACATCCCTTGGCCCCTGGGGGAAGGGAGCCAGCAGGTCTCTGTGCACTGCCTGCACCTGCAAGCGCCGCCCCTGTAGCTCCTATTGGCCAGGGGCTGCAGGGATGCTGCTGGGGGTAGGTGCAGAGCATGAAGCCACCGTGCGCCCCCCAGGGGCTGCAGAGACATGCCAGCAGCAAGCCGCTTCCGGGAGCGACGTGGGGGTATGGCAGGCAGACAGCCTGCCTGAGCGCCCCTTTCAGCAGCCCAGAGATCGCTGCCTGTGATTTACTTTTGTGGGGGGCCCCCATGAGCCGGGGCCCTGGGCTACAGCCCCTAAAGCTGCTCCCTTAATCTGGCCCTGCCTCAAGTTCTGTGGTAACATTTGTAGAACAAGGTGGTTTTCGCATACAGGCTTCATGGATATGGGCAGCAGCCACAGCACTGACAGTTACATGGTGAGAGCTCCAAGGGACCTGTTACAGGCTGCCAGATCAATAATTGAGGGTTTTAAAGAAAGGTCTTAAGTATGTATTTAGGCTAGAGACTGTAATGGCTCCAAAAGAGCTGTTAGTGTCTCTTGGCTCAATAATCTAGTCACAACTGGGCGGTTTAAGGGCTGCTCATCATCCTGAACTTTGAATTTCCTGCAGTTTGTTCTTGGGTTTCATGTCAGTGAAGTGCGGGGCCTTCGGTTTTGCAGCTGTGTCATTGTGATTGGGTTTGACAAAGAAAAGCAACAGCTTTTTGGTTCGTCTTTTTGAATTCAAGGTTCTAGTAGCTCTGAAGTTGACTGAAAAGGTTCTCTGCATTAGCCCTTTGTGCATCCTAGTTAGACCTTAAGACAAAAGGAAAACAGAATATAAACTAAAAAAATCCCCATTACAATAGCAACCTATTTTGGCCAACTGAGTGGTGCTTTCTCTTGTCCCATGAGTGAATCCCCCCACCCCACCCCTCAAGAGGAAGAGATAAGGGATGAGTGTCCTTGATGGACAGCATCCATTTATACAACAAGCAGAATCAGGGGACACACAGGAGAAAGACACATGATGATGATGATTAGAAAAAAGAGCCACCTTGCTTTACCGTGCAATATTTAAATGTGTAGGCCAGTGCTGGATCCAGAAATATTATATCTTCTTTAATTCTCTATGACAGATTACACACAGATTTGGCAAGCAGGAAATAACTGTGCAGGCAATTCCCTCTATAAGAAAGGTGTTTTGTTTTTTTCTTAGAGATTTGTTTGTTTCATCAAGACCCCACCATGTGATATTAGTAATATCTCAAATCCAGACTTGCTACTTCACCTTCAAAATTGAGAAGGCCTGGACTTGATTATCTATATTCCCCACTATGTGCTGCAGGAAAATGTTAGTTGCCCACAGTAGAAAAATAGATATATGAATATTATACTCTAGTCAGCTCAGTGACTCACAGTAAGGGAAATCCAGGATTAGAGAGAATATTTGGCTTTCTACTACAGGGCCCTGTTCTCACCCACACATGAGGTTATTTAAGTCAATGGTAGTTAATCCTATCCTGCAGGATGCAAATTGGGCCCCTACTTTGGCTTTTGTACATGATGGAATAACACAACCACCTTCCCAATTCATTTGTGACTGCATTTGTTATAGTCCTGGGCCAAATTCTCCTAGCTGTTCCAACATGAATCTAAGGTCACTCCACTGAGGCTTTCTTTCTTCTCAGGGAGCATGGTACCTGATGATTGTTACCAGCTAATTGAAGGAAATGGTGTGGGTGCCTGTTTTTAGAATTCTGGCAGCTTATCTCTGATTTGTGCCACTGAGCAGGAGCTGGATTGTCCATTGCATGGGAAATGTTGCGATTTCAAAAATATTCCCATTTAAAACAGAACAAAACCAAAACATTTCACATTGTCCCACCAAATGAAATTCGGGGGGGGGGGGGGTGAATTGTTTTGGGTAAACTGAAATGTTTCCTTTCAATTTTGACTTTTTAAAATGTTTATATTATAAAAATTTTTAAATGGAAACCAACAGTTGTTTTGAAACAGAAAAATCTTAGTTGAATGCTTTGTTCTGGGGTCTGTTTTCTTTCTGAAACGTTTCACTGAAATAGAAATGCTTCTACTAAATGGTTTGTGTCTGATGAAGCTAAATTTTCCAATGGTTAAACATTCTGTTAGCAAACTTCCAGCTAGCTCTCCTGTCTTGTCCTGAAGGAAGAGAATGAAACCATTGCTATACTGCAGTGCAGCTGCTTTGAGCTCACTAATGGTGCAAAGTGGCCTTCATGTCACAACGTAGCTAACCCCAGGAGGCTCACTGTAGTACAAGGGGATCCTCCAGTGTCCCTGAGCCAGCATTGTGGCTTCTATACCGCTGTCCCTTCTGTAAGGTCAGAGCTAAGGAAAAGGGTCATGGCTGGTGCATCCTTATGCCCTACTAATGCCCATTTGTCATACTGGCCCATGGTGGACTATTGGCAGCCATTGCACATTAAAGCAGCCTTCGGGCAACTGTGCGTTATGCGTGATGCCCAGTTGCCCAGGTTCAAGGGAGTGTGCTGCTGTAAAGTGGCTGAAGCGCTGTAGTTTATGCATTTGTATAGCACCCACCTGGCATAAAGGGGGCCCCCGAACCTGACTGGGGCCAATGGGTGCTACTGTAATACCATAAATAAATAATAGCCATCCATGAAGCAAACCTGGTTTTTCAATGACTCATTATGATAACCAAAATCCAGCTAGACCATTTAGACAACTAAGAGCAGGCAGCAAATTAACAAATTCACCAGCTCATTATTTTTATGCCCAGAGCTGGATATAAAGGACTCTTGCCACCTGCAGAAGCAGTAAACAAGTGCTCCTCTTTCACCCAAAGCCTCTTGAGGAAGCTAACTGTGCTGTTTTGTGTGAGCTCTGAGTCTCTGCTTTATGCCCAGAACTCAGCCAGCCTCACACAAACAAGAATTTACTGGGTTTTAATTCCTTCCTCCCAAATTCTTCCCATTGAGGGATGAGCTCAGAAATAAGTGCATGGCGCATGGATGGCCCATGTAACATTTGGGCTCTAGCAATAGGCTCTAAACGGAGCTGAGAGGCACCAAGGTGCCGTTCCCAGTCCTCCTAACTGTACAATTAAAGAGAACAGTGATTTTGCTGCAGGATTCACACACCTCTTATCTAAGCAGTGCCATTCCCTTCTGCACTGGAGCAGTGATTTGCTTTTATTGCTCCCCAAATCCTGAACTATCCCTGAAGCCCTGGCCTGAGTCATGCACCTCATCACCACAAGATTAATTCACTACTGTGCAATTAACTTGCCGTGCAGTAGTCACTGGGCAGTCACTGCACAAGACCAGTCTGACTTTACAGGCTGTTCACTAACCGATGGTGCCCACTTCTGTGGAGAGCTTTGCCATTGACTTCAGTGGGAGCAGAAACACAGCCTAAATGATACGTGTGGATCACATTATATTATTTGCACCAAAACAATCACTTTGGCCATTCCTGCTGAAATGATGTCTCTGTGCTGCAATGCTGGGCAACTTCTCTGAGATGCTTTGTTTCAGTTCCGGGCACTTCAGAGATTAAAAAAAATAAAATATTTTTTTAAAAGATCCCAAGACCAAATGCAAACCTCAGTGCAAAATTGGCAGCACTAGATAAGCTTTGTTGGGATTCCGGAGGTAGGGGTAAATCAGAAATGAAATCTTATTTTTTAAAAATTAATAACATTTTATTAAATATTAAAGAGCAAGGCTGGAGTCCATTTCCTCCAGTATGAACACTAAGCAAAATCAAATATACGATTCTTCTCCCTTCAAGCCAGTTGTGATGAAAATCCCAATTTTTAAACGTCTTGTCATTTGAAATTAGTATTTTAAACTATTTAGATAGAATAATCACAGCTGGCATCTCACCTTGGAAAGAAACTAATCAAATACACTAGCCATAGAATGAGTTCTTTTCCTTCTGATGGGAAAGGAATTATGAACGTAATTAGGAAAGAAAGTGCTGCCTATTGGTTATAAGGGACTTGGAGTTAGGACTCCAGTGTTGTATTTGCAGCTCTGATGTACTGGGTAATCTTAAGCAAATCACTTAATTCTCTATGCATCAGTGTGCCCATCTGTAAAATGGGCCCAATAATACGCACCTCATGGGGTGACTCTTCCTCACAAATATGTATGACACATTGGGTGTATGTAGGGGTGCATGGCACATGAGGTGTGTCATAAGTTGCCAAAGACAACAATTCATGGATCCAGACTAGGAAGCTTGGGGTGCTAGATGGCAAGAGTGGTCACACTGAGGGCAGGGGCCAGTGAGGGCATACCTCATCTCCCCATCCCACTTCATGGAGGTGCCGCAGAAACAATAAAGCCTGAGGCTATATTATTTTTCCCATGGACCCCCAACTCTGGGAGTGGAGAGCACTGGGGTGACCAATCGAGGGCAAAAGCACAGGGCCTCAGCAGGGCTGGATTGCCAAGTTTGGTGGGGGAAGGCCCCAGAGCCTAGCTGTCGAGGGGGCAACCTCACCCTGACAGAACCATCAGAGAAGGGCTAGCTTGAACAGATTTCTTCCCCCGGAGGCCCCTCGCACAGTTCGTTCCATTGGAGGGGATGCTCTGGCCTAGGGTACAACGAGGTTCCAGTTGTAATGCCTGTTGGGCTTCTTGGCTAGAAGGCATTGTGGATAGACAATGCATTATTTAATTTTAAAATGGTTTAGAAAGTCAGTGTGCGTACACCACTAATATTGTAATTACTGGTTTGCCTTTATCAGCCTTAGTTCTTTTTGTAGCCCTGCCATTTAAAGTTATTGTTCACTTACTGTAGCCAGGGATGGATTACCCAATAGGGAGACTAAGCACGTGCTTAGGGCACCAGCAAAGTAGGGGGGCACCAAAAAATGAGGGGGGGGGTTGAAAAAATTTGGTATTTGATATTTTTTAAAAAAGCATCGAAGTAGTCATCATGGAAAAATCAGAACTTTGTTAGACTTCCTTACACTCCACGACACACTCTTCCCCCATTTTTCTGTTCTCTTTTTATTACTTATACCCACCTAAACCAGGGGGGCTTCCTACTAACATAGATCGAAATAATGCGAGGAAATCAGATCCTGTCATTTATAACATTCCTCAATCTGAAAAGCCACACTGGTGAAGAAATGGCAAAACAAGTACTGCATTATCTGTGCCAAGTTTGCAAAAGAGATTTCTCAAAGTGCAGGGGTCAATCTTATGACAACGCTGCCAACATGTCAGGGCGTTATCAAGGAATGCAGAAGAAGCTTTTAGAACAGAACAAATAAGCCATATTCATACCATGTGCTGCGCACACTCTCAGTCTTGTTGGCCGCAGTGCTGTTGATTGTTGTCCTGTGGCAGTAAGTTTTTTCTCAACAGTCCAGTTACTTTATACATTTTTCTCGGCCTCAGCACACCGATGGGCAGTTCTTAAAACATATTTGGGCAATGATCATGTGTTGAAATCTCTTTCTAATACTCGCTGGGAGGCACATGCAGTGGCAACAAGTGCAATTCTGGAGTCCTACTCAAAGATTGTGGATGCATTAGAAAATACAGCCGAAGACCAATCAGAAAAGGGAGAAACTATACGAGAGGCAGAAAACATTGCAAACAAGATGCAAGAACTAGGGTTTGTATTCATGTTGACCATGTGGAATGAAATTTTACAACACTTTTACCACACAAGTCAAGCTCTCCAAGAAAAAGAACTGGATTTGAAAACATGCGCAGACCTCTGTCAATCATTAGCAGACCACTTACACACTTTGAGGAATGATTTTGAAAGATTTGAAGACCTATCAAAAGATATCGTGCCTGATACTAACTACAAAGAAGCCCAGTCCCACAAGCAAATCAGGAAAAAACCAGCAAATGATAGCAGTGCAACAGAAACAGCATTGAATCCTGAAGACAAATTTTGCGTATCGACTTACTGCGCTATAATTGATACACTTGAAGCTCATATGAAAAGGAGAGGTGAAGTGTACAAAGAAGTATCAAGTAGATTTTCTTTTCTAAACGATATGGACTTATCTGACGAACAATATTCACAAGGTTCCCAAAAGCAAGTTGACTCATACCCTGTTGACTTGAACATGAATCTCTGTGGAGAAGTACGGCAGTTCCACTGTTATAGGCACGCAAAGTTTAATGGAACAGGAAAAATGAAATTCAGTCACATTGATCTTCATGACACAATATTGAAAGATGGAATACAACGTGTATTTCCAAATGTAGAGATCGCACTACGTATTTTTCTAACATTGATGATTACTAACTGCTCTGCAGAACGCTCTTTTTCTCAGCTGAAAAGAATAAAAAACCCTCAGAGAACAACAATGTGTCAGGACAGACTAGATTCACTTTCCCTACTGTGTATGGAAGCGGACATGCTTCGTCAAGTCAGCTTCGATGAACTTATCTGGAATTTTGCAATCAGAAAATCTAGAAAGAAGCTATTTTAATTTCACCATACATGTAAGGTTTTTGTCATTACGAAAAAATTTGTTTTATGGTATAGTATTGTTTTTATTTTGAATTACATATGGTGGGGCACCATAATCTTTTCAGTGCTTAGGGCCTCTAAAGGTCTTAATCCGGCCCTGACTGTAGCTAATTCCCTTTGATAAATTTCATAGCAAATACTGCGTCCTGAATACTTGTTATTCCAACCCTATGGATGTTGGCTTCTTGCACAAAGGACAAGCTGGGCACATCCATCTACAGGTCAGTGAAACAGGAGAGTAATCCAATGGCTGCCACAGATACTGATAGGTATGGATACTGATGGGCATTCTTGAGCTGTGTTCATTTGGCTGGCAAAATGGAAAAACACTGGCAGCCGAAAGGTTAAAAAAAAACCCCAAAACATATGGATGGTGCATGACAGCGACAGCTTTGGTTTGACCTGATCCTGCAATTAAGCAAAAAGGAAATATAATTTGGAGAACAAGAAAAGAATCATTAAAATATTCAGGGCCTGGGAGGGAGAAATCTGTTTGTATTTTCCCTGGCATTTTGCCTGTCAAATTATGATCTTATTTGTGGCTCTAAATGAGTTGCTTATCTCTCAGAAAATGTAGAAAGTGCTGGCTTCTTCTCCATTACATAGACCATAGGAGGGAGAAGTTGTTAACAAACCTGAAGGTTAAGGGATTGACAGCTTGGAGAAACTAAACACCTTTATTTATTCACAGAGCAGAAGCTGGGTAAGCCAGAGAAATTCCAGTGTCCTTACATTACTGCTTACCGTCTCCAAGGGTGCTAGGTCAGGAGGAAATGTGGAGGGGACTCAGATTGTGGATTGTATTTCAGTTAAGGTCTGAGATCAATCCAGACCAAAACTTCAGATTTTACCACTCAAGAACTGTGGGGCAGATTGGATCCAAAACCAAACTTCATAGATGTGCCCTATTTTTTTAATAGGCCAGAACAAACCCCCAAATCTGAACATGCAATGCTAAGCTTTGAGGAAACTCAGATCTTGCACCTCAGGTCAGGGTCCAGTGAAGCATATGGGTGGGGTATCCCAAGTCGCTGAGTGTCTCTAATCTAGATGCTAGATTGTGGTGGGCGGGGGGGGTGGGGGTGGGATGCAGCTGCACTGCTCTAGGAGCAGCAAAGAGACTGTGTCTCAGCCAAGCACAGTCTCTCCTGGAACTGCTCAGTGCACACAGTGGGTGTACAATCTGCTCCATCCATTGGGCTCGGAATTGGGAACAGCTTGCTCTGCCTGGTGCATCTGAGCTCTGTTGTGAGCAGGTGCAGAGGGTGGGTGGGGTCAGAGCCCTGCCCACTCCGTTTCCAGCATTCTGCTCCCTGTGGGGCTCAGGGCTTGCTTATAGGAAGCCTATGCACACACCGAGTGGCTCATTCAAGCACATGGCAATGAGAACTGCTGAGCAGAAGAAGGGGTGTCGCTGTTGCTGTTTTAGCTCTGTGGTGGGGCTCACAGGAGCCGGTGTCCCATGGCAATAGCTGCTGAGAAAAAATGGCTTGTTTAATGAGACCAGTGAAGAGATGTACCGTAATCAAGTCACCATCAGTGTCTCCCCCTAGCTGAGGGCCAGGTTGCTCCCTCCGGTACGGGAAAGAGGGGAAGAAAATGGCACAAAATGAACCTCGCAGAATGTTCACCCAGTCTTTTCATCGACGGGGGAGGTGACAGCATTTGCCTCTCCATGGAACAAACACTGGATTCCATAGCCCTTCCTCCCTGGCTTTGGCAGTCCATTGTAGCACCTTGAAGAAGCATCCCCCAGCATGGAGAAGCTCCTCTTAAACATTAATATAGCCTCAGGTTCTATTAACTGTAACACAGAGGTTGGTAGGGGGGACTGTAACACAACTGTCTCCCCACCTTTACCCAAGTCTACATGCATGATCCACTGCTTTCCCAGGAGCAGACCCCCAGCCCTGCAGAGGTCCTTCTGAGGAGCGGAGTACATGGGAATGATATTGTGGAGGTGACAGACCTTGCCCCTTCCACATGGAAAGAGGAAGATCCATGCCTTGGCCCAGAATGGCTCAGTTCCCTTACCCCTACAGTTCTTCAGGGTGAGAGGTGTGTGCATTAGAGTAGAAAAACCCATCCCCTGATAGCAGCAAGTGTTGTCTGTGCTGGATTGCATGTGGCTACAAGGAACCAAAGCGACACTAAACTGTAGGACACACTGAACATGACCTGAGATTGCACCTGAAAGCACCTTATGCAGCAAGCCAGCTAGCCCGCCCAATCTGAAATTGCTCTGTCTCACACACACACACGCTACCCATCTCTACATTTCCTCTTTTGCCTTGAGTTTATTTCCTCTCAAGCTCACCTCCAAGAAAGCAGCTGATGCTGCAAGAAATATTAAGAAAAACAAGAATAAAAATGGGATGAAGCATTTAAAACCTCCACCTGATCCCTGAAACCATATCTGACCTTTTAGCAGTTTAGTCTAAAATACTCATCCTCAAATGAAAGAAAAGCACAGCTTATTTCTTTAAAAAGAAAGAGCAAGCATTAAAGAGAAAAGAATAAAACTGAGTGAAAGTTCACTCTTTGTCCCTATGTTTATTTAGGACCCAATCAGTGAAATCGATGGGAGATGTGACAGAGTAATGAATGCATGTATTCCTTTAATCACGAATATTGTGGCAGCACAGAGAGGCCCCAAACAAGATCAGGCCCCATTATGCTAAGCACTGTCCAAATACATGATAAGAGTCGGTTCCTGCCCTTAGATCTAAACAGAAGAGCCAGGCAAGGAAAACACTGTGATCCCCATTTTATTGGTGCTGAAGCTACAGCACAGAGAGATTAAGACTGGGATGCTCAAACCGCTCTGCCGCTTTGGCAAGCCCATCTGGCGGGACTTGCCCCAAGTCACACGGATAGTTTGTGGCAGAGATGAGTGTTGAACGCTGATCTCCTGCATCACAGGCCAGTGCCTTACTTAGAAGACCACCCTCTCTCTCAAATATATCACTGGAGAGATTGAACTTTTGACTCTAATGCCACTGGGGCAGAGACCTTGTCTTCAGGTATAGCTGCACAGCACTTGGCATGCTGCTGGTCCTGCATAAATAATAATAATAATAGGAATTGGGCTGAAAAAATCAACATAAACCACCGCATTGCAAAAAAAATGTCTGTCTCACTCAAGTTAACGGCCTCTCCATTACAAGAAGGGAGAATATTTGAAAAGGAGCAAGGGCAGAGCTGTAAAAGAGGGATATGCATACTATTAAGCTGCAGCATCTTTGCCAGTTTGGCAATTCTTCTGACAAAAATCTGTTCATAAAAATCATAAAAAGCAGTGGCAAAGACCGTACCAGCATAAGCGAGGCGGTGGGCATGAAACTAATGAGAGCCCTTCGCTCTGTAAAACCTCTATCCTATCTCAGCATTTATCAGCTCCTGCGCCTTATTGTCTAGTTAAAACGGAAATAGCTAGGCTTTTACTCGTAATCATCTGGCCATGTGGATGACAATGTCAACTGACACTGGTTTTCATAAGCCAAACAAGCTGCCCTGGGGTAAGCAACAGTAAAACCAATCAGATGTAGTGACTAATATTTCCTACTTCCGAAAGGATGAAGACGGAGATGTGGTTAAAATTAGATCCCACTGCAAAAGACTACTCGAGAGAATGGCTGGGACGGAACATGATCAACATCAGGTTTTTGAATGCGGAACCAGTGCCTTGATTCTAAGTGACATCTCCCAACACAGAGGTGAAGTTTTCAGGCTGTTTACACAGATAGATGAGCATTTAAAACAAAAAACAAAAAACAGGAGCTGCCTGCTGCCCTGCAGCAAAATCTATTCCCTGGCCTGAACCATTCAAAGACAGGCCTGTTCTTGGCACTTTCACTGTAATTGTTCTGCACTCACTACAGCCACAATTTTTCCTCCCTACCTTTCATCTTGGCTGTGTTCCTTCAACTTCCTGCAGTGTCCGCAGTCTGGTTCTGAGAAATATCACACTCTCTTATTCTGGTTTTCATTCCTTTCACCCACCAGCAGCTTTCACGTCACTTTGCGAGCCTGTCCATCTGAAAGAAACGTTTGGAGTCCCCAGAACTGGCTTTGCATCGTTTGAGTGCAAAGGAGTTACACTAGTGTAAAACTGGTGCATGATCAGAATCAGGCCAAGGGAATGAACAGGAAAACTTTACAAGCAGGGTTTATGCTACTGACTTCAGTGGAATTATCTGGAAGTAACTGAGGCTTGCATCAGACCCATTACCTGTTGGGGTTTTATTAAGGCCATATTTGCTCCTAGAAGATGAGTCTGATTTAAAAAGACAAAACACCCCCCTCCCCTTCTGTCTCCCCAAATATCATCTTTCATCAGGGCGACTTCTAACATTTTCAAAACTGGAGTGGGGTCAAAATTCCATGTCTCACACATTTCACACCATGTGCCATTCCTCAGCTCTGAGCTCTCACACAGTCAGGCCTGTTTGCTCAGTGTGCCCTGTTGTTTCTGACTGAGCAGAGATTACTCTCAGACCTGAAAGCAAAGCATTGTTCTGCAGTGGGATCCCGCAGGGATCAGTTCTGGGTCCAGTTCTGCTCAATCTCTTCATAAATGATTTAGATAATAGCATAGAGAGTACACTTATAAAGTTTGTAGACAGTGCCAAGCTGGGAGGGGTTGTAAGTGTTTTGGGGGATAGGGTTAAAATTAAAAATGATATGGATTCTGGACAAACTGGAGAAACGGTCTGAAGTAAATAGGATAAAATTTAATAAGGATAAATGGAAAGTACTCTGCTTAGGAAGGAACAGTCAGTTGCACACATACAAAATAGGGCAGAGAGGGATCTGGGGTGATAGTGGATCACAAGCTAAATATGAGTGAACAGTGTAACTCTGTTGCAAAAAAAGCAAACATCATTCTGGGATGTATTTGCAGGAGTGTTGTAAGCAAGACACAAGAAGTAATTCTTCCGCTCCACTCCGTGGTGATTAGACATCAACTGGAGTAGTGTGTCTAGTTCTGGGTGCCACATTTCAGGAAAGATGTGGACAAACTGGAGAAAGTCCAGAGAAAAACATGAGGGAAGATTGAAAAAATCGGGTTTGTGTAGTCTGGAGAAGAGTGAGGGGGTGACATGATAACAATTTTCAATTACATAAAGGTTGTTACAAGAAGGATGGAGAAAAATTGTTTTCCTTAAACTCTGAGGATAGGATAAGAAGCAATGGGCTTAAATTGCAGCTATGGCAATTTAGGATAGACATTAGGAAAAAATTCCTAAATGTTAGGGTGCTTAAGCACTGGAATAAATTGCTCAGGGAGGGTGTGCGATCTCCATCGTGGAAGATTTTTAAGAGTAGGTTACACAAACACCTGCCAGGGATGGTCTAGATAATACTTAATCCTGCCTTGTGTGAAGGGGCCTGGACTAGATGACCTCTTGAGATTCCTTCCAGTCTTACAATCCTACTTAGACCCATGAACTTAGAAGCCGCTATCGTGGGTTGCATTCTGGTACCTTTTCACCACTCCTGAGATATAAAAATGATGGAAAGCAGCCAGATCTTCCCACATAAGAATTCCATGGTGTAAGGGGACTCCCCGGTTGGTGTAGGGCCAGCACAGTGACCCTACAGCGTCCCTCACCTTGCAGTCTCCAATATAGGGGCTTGCCAGGAGTCTGTTGGGAAAGGCAGAGGCTATGGCTTGAATGAGTTGTGCTTTACCTATTTCGGGCTTCCAGATCATCCCTTGAGGACGGCAAAAGCCTGGTAGTAAGTTAGAATCGCTGCTGAGGCAGATACAGTGTATGCCAGGAGCCAAACTGGCCCCTGACAATCTGAGAATCCTGAGAGGCATGGCTCAGACTTGGGGCAGGAACCTTTTAATAGAGCTAGAGGATTGGATCCAATAGGAAAGGCAGGAAACAGAAAAATGGAGCCTTTGAAGAAAAATGAATGAGAGCAAGAAGCAGAACCCAGGTGGCAGAGCAAGAGGAAAAACAACTAAATAATGGAAACTCAGAGTGAGAGACCAGGCCTGGAAACAGAAAGAAAGATCACTAAAAGCAGAGGGCAAAGCATTAGAAGCAGAGAGCGGAAGAGCAGAGCAGAGCACTGAGATCAAAAGGAGTGCTTTGTAGAAGTACTAAGAAACAGAAAAAGTAAAAAATATGTCATGGAGAGAGCCAGTCTCAAGGTAGTTGCTGAGATTTTTATTTCTCACAAAACAAAATATAATATCTGATCTTAAAAAAAATCTTGATTTCCTCAAAAATTTTCCAGAAAAATCCCAATGTTTTCAAGTGTAGGGTGATTTTTGTTCCACAAAATATTTGTTATTTTCTATGAAAGAGTCACCCTGTTTAAAGGTACATAATTGCTTGAAATGTGTACCATAGTTTGGGAGATAGGAGTTGACTGAAAGGGTATCATGGACACATTTGACATGTAGTAAAAATATACATTAACTGCCACATTTTCAAAAGAGGTCAGGGTCAGATTTTCGTGTTCAGCACCTATAACTGGATCACAGTTTTCAGAAGAGCTCAGCTCCCATTTAGTCACCTAAATAAACAGCCACATTTTCAAAGAATTCAAAATGCTGAGCACTTTTGAAAATCTGGCCTGAAAGATTTTATCCTGGGGTGTACAGCAGCCAGTGAGGCAAATCAGGGGTATTCAGTGTTTCACAGGATCAGGCCCTCACAGAGAAACGCATGGGCTACTGAGTCCGAAACTCTTGAGTTTTAATCCATGCTTGGACACTATCTCTCTGTCTCTGTAGGTTCAGTCAGGTCACTTTAACCTCTCGCCCTCCATTTTCCTTTCTGGAAATAAAGTCTAATGCTCGGTTCCTTCTTCACAGGGAAAGTCATAAGGAACAATTCATTTTTTGCAATGTGCTTTGTAAAATGTGCTATGTACTGGCTAAGTAAAATTATATATGAATATACATTTCCAACAATGATATACTAAACCTGATCTCAAGAGTTAAGTGAAATGATCATTTGAGGACAGTAAAGCCCTGTCATGATTTCTGAAATCTTTTGCAATGTAGAGGAATGGATGACTTTTCATTCATCATATGTACATTAGCCATTCTGTTTTTACCACTGAGAATTATTAGCTAGTTAATTCCTTTCATTCAGATGGGACTTAATACATTCAGCTTCAGTTCACCTGTTTCAGGTCATGTGCAGTGACAGAGCTCTGAGAGCTCCGGGAGCTGCACTGCTAGAAGATCAGTGTTTTCAGTTGCAAGCATTGGAGTAGATTCAAGGCCTTTAAAGTTATTTCATGATTAACATCTTGCATAAAATGACTCTCCCCCAAACCTTCTGTCTGTCTTCTGTGGTTTATATGATTGTGGTGCCTGATGCTTCTCTCACAGGATTTGTCTTGACTAAGATAAAAAGATGGGTTTGGGGTTTTTTTCAAACGTCAACAAGCACAGTCCAAAAACCAGCTTTTCATCCTAGTCAAGGCAAACTCACAGTGAAGATAGAAATCACAGCTCTTAGGGAGGAAAAAGATCAGCATAAGTGTTCAGTCCATCCTCCTAGAAAGGCAGGGTATTCTCCCCTGATAGAGGTCACATTGATGCTGGATATTAAAATTAAGGTTTAAAATCAAATTTACACAAGTTAAGAGGGAAGGTACTGTACATCTGGGATCAGGCTTGGGTTATGGGGGATTGCAAGTATTGGTTACAAGGTTCACGAGGTACATACATATCACATAACCACCATAGATCCAGATTGGGGTGTGGGAGTTTTTAAACTGTCAGTGGATAAGTGGGCTCAGGTGCGCCACCCATGGAATGTATTAAGAGTCCAAGTCGGTATTGGTGTAGAGAATAAGTACATGGGTTGGGTGCATCCTACTGCACTTGATCTTATCCAAAAGGCCAAGTAACTTATTTACAATGCATTTGCTTATAGTGACCTGATCCACAACACAAACAGCTGCCTCTGGCATCAGCTGGAGTCCTTTGTACAGCTCAAGGACACAGTGTTGCCTTAAATAGGAGATGTACTGAGCATGTGTTGTTTTATTTCACAAATATTGCATATGTCCTTCAATCACTTTTTAAAATTAATAATGTATTAAGTGGAGGTTAAAGAATTGTGTTTTTATTTTCATCCAAGCATTCTTATAGCTAGTTCTCAAGGCACAGTGGGGAAGAAGCATTAGCCAAAGGCACAAAAGAGCTGTTTGAATACTGCTGTCTTTTATACCCAACAAGAAAATGTAAAGAGGGGCACTGAAACAAAGTGCAGTCTTGTTGACTATTAACTTGAAAGTGGGAAATAAGCAAATAATTTTAAATCACCAACTATTAGAAGCCTAGATAGTTATCTGAGGTTGTTTCCACATTGAATTTGGTTTTATTAATTCTCACGGAGGCAACTATTTTGGAATGTAAAGAAGAAAATTGCTGTTCTCGATCTCCTTTCAAAAACATACCCTGATTATTGGCTTTGCAGGTCTGCTGCATGAATCACAGTTGTGTGTCATCACAGGCATTCAGCTGTGCTGTCATGGTGCAGGATGAAATCCAAATCTGGATGAAAAGGGAAACCCAAACAAATTCATCTCCATTCCTCATGACTCACTCTGCTCCTTATCACCAATCATCCCTCCTGTGCAGGAACAGAGAAAAAAAACAACCACCCCAAGTTCTAAAAACTGAGACTATTTTAAAAATCTGAAGCAACCGGAAGGTCTTTGACTCAGAAATGTATAATGTAATTGGTTAAAGTTAAGTTCTCCTGCTTCTCCCAAATCAGTTTAGAATTCTAGAATTAAACAGCAAGTCTGTCTGGCTTACATAAAAGCTATTTTCTTGCTTTCCTTTTTTATTTTTTTCCATCAATCGACAGGAGTTGCCTCCGGTGCCTCAACAGTAGCTATGACTGTGTCTTAATGAAAAAAGATGTGTAAAATATTACCATAACCTCAGAGGCATGAGTGAAGCCCTTATTAGAATTCGGGACCTACAGCTGGAACTTTCAGCTTGGGGTGGGAGATAAAGTTAACTATTGTTAGCTCACAAGTGGCTCAGACTTCCTGGCAACTGAAGTGAATTACTCAGCCCTTTATGCAGGGCTTCAGAAACAGTCCACTGTTTCACAACAAAAAAGGCATTCAGGCAGGGAAAGATGGTCTCCCCAGGCTCTAGAAAGCTAGCTTTAAGACAGTGAATCAACACTAGGGCCTCACAAGTGAACGGCCACTGTGGGAAAGGGTGATGATGTCAGGCTGAATGCATTTCCAGTGTTTTTGTCCCACTTTTCATTGCTTTTGCTCGCTCACTCTCTCTTTCTCTGTCCCCTTCCTGTTCTTTCGAGGCCATTATTTTAAAAGTTTAGAACGCCCATCAACTCCAATAGCCCAGTGCGACACTGTTGCCATGGCAATGCTTTTCTACACTTTTCTTTGCATAAAAAAGCCCGGGGGGGAGAGGGGGGAGTTCAAAAAAAGAAGAGACAGTGAGAGTCCCAGAGAGAGGCATAAGAGAGACAGCGCCCGTTGGGGGCAGCGTGGAGTTAGAGCTGGGAGTGGGGAGAGGGGCGCTGCCACTGGAGGGAGGGGGGAGAAGAGGTGAGGGGGCTGGTGAACCCAGCAGGTATTTGGGGGTCTTTTGAAAAACAAATTTGTAATCCTTCACACTCTACACTTTTGAAAGGATCCACACTTCTGAAGGCCTACAGAAGAATCAGAGTAATGTTCTTCGCTAAGCCTTCACAAAGAACACAGCCATGCTTTGGCAAATGTACCCAATTACATAGTTTATACAAAGTTTTCAAAGGCTTTTCTGTGCTTGCCTGCCTCCCCCCTCCCGCCCAAAGAATGTGTGTAAGGGAGGGGGGAGGCCCCTAAATGCTTTTGATCCTGATAGCAAGTGACCTTTAAACAAGCTGACATACTTGACAGGATAGCCCACATTCTCAGGTTTACTGTGCTGTCAAAGTGTAGGCTTCAGTAGTAACTGCTGAGAAGCAACCCTGTCAACCTGGCTGGACACAGTCAGTGACAAGGGGGAAGAGGCTTTCATTGCTCATGTTGTTCTGCCTGTATATGATACAGTGCCGCCTGCATCCCAATCACCAGCTTGCCCTCCCTCCTGCATTCTGAGAAATAGTGGATATTCCTATGGCCAGTGCAGGAAGCCTTTGCTGAGCCTGTCCCGAGGAAAACTATAGTATGGCAGAATTGCGTGCACACTGAGCACTGAAATAGTAGAGTGATTTAGTACACATTATCCGTGCTGTACTGCGGGTTTGGATATCAGCATTTTAAAGACTACAAATGTACATACTGCTTATACAACATTCAATATTCATCCTTTCTGTCCTCTGCCCTAATTGTGACACCCTCTCTCCGACTGAGAGACTATCCTTACAGTTAGAAACTTTTTCCTCATATCTAACCTATAGCTTCCTTGCTGCAGATTGAGCCTATTAGTTTACCATGCTATCCTTCTGTAAGTACACAGGGGAGACAAGGCACTGTAGTTTCACTATGAGGTACACTAAGCAAGGTTAACTGCGGGCAAGGAGTATAGTGCTGACCTTGCTTCAATACCTCATGGTAGACACTACAAGTGCCTTGTCACCACTTAGGATTTTACAGCTAGAAAGCTATCCCCCTGTTAGTTACCTTGCTGTTAAAAAAAAAAAAGACCCAAACAACTTTGTGTCAGTGACGACAAAGCCTGAGAGGCTGCCTCCTCCAGCATCATTGCCACTCGCTGGACCAGCTGACAGGCAAAATTCACCCCTGAGCAAACTGTACACTCAAGGCCCTTTGACCACACTGTGACAGGCTAACAATATCCTTTAATATCCTGGACACACCGTATGGAATTAAGATAGCCTTTATTGAATTAAGCTAAACCTTATTGAATTAGGGTTAATACCTTTGGGGTATACTGTATTAAAAATGCAATTGTGTCAGTGTTATTGTGGCACTGTACGTACCTTCTCTAGTAGGGAGCGGGGGAATGCTAATGAACTTCATCCGTTATCAACCCTTTAAAGTCATACCCTGGAGGGATACACATATACTAGTTCGAACTGGATTCTCCACAGACTAAGGAAAGGACTTTTGGATAAACGGCTTGAGTTTAAACTGACTCAAGGCCTTCTTCTTGGTCCATGGAGGGCCCCAATCCTTTGGGTAGGGTTGGAAAGCCTGGACCTGCCAAAGTCCATGGTACGATGAACTCTGGTAAGCATATTAGTATGTGTGTAGGGTCTTTTAATATGTTTTCACCATAATTTTTTTTTTACTTTTGGAATAAAGAAGGCTAGAAAGACCTGGGAGGTAACTGCAGCAATCCCTCTGTTATCGGTCTCTGAAGAAAAAAGAAAGCAGGTCTGTTCAGGCAGGCTGTCTTTGCTTGGAAATACAAGGCAGGGAACTGTAGAGCCTGGAAATATCCTAGTTAGAGGGAGTGAGATGAGGTCTTCATGCAAAAGAGTCAACAACAAGGGAGCCAGAATCCGAAGAGTGGGTGCCCTTGCTGGACCACTGGGGGAAATACAGGTGCAGTTTCCCTGAACTGTGACATACTCAAGGAGAGATTTTCATGTAATGGTACCTGTGCTCCAGGAACAGCATGGAGCCAGGACAGACAGGGATCCTGCCTCAGCCCGACTGCACCGCCGACTGGGAGCCGCGTGAGGTAAGTGCCGCCCAGCTGGATCCCACACCCCGAACCCTCTGCCCCAGGTCGGAACCCCCTCCTGCACCCAAACTCCTTCCCAGAACCTGCACCCCACACCCCCTCCTACACCGCAACGCCCTGCCCCAGCCCTAAGCCCCCTCCTGCATTCCAAACCCTCAGCCCCAGCCCAGAGACCCCTCCTGAACCCCAAACCCTTCATCCCCAGCCCCACCCCAGAGCCCGCACCCCCAGCTGGAGCCCTCACCCCCCTCCACCACCCCAACCCCCTGCCCCAGCCCACTGAAAGTGAGTGAGGGTGGGTGAGAGTGAGCGACTGACAGAGAAAGGGAGGCTGGAGTGAGTGGGGGTGCGGCCTCAGATAAGGGGCTGGGCGGGGGGGGCCCTCAGGGCAGGGGTGGTGCAAGGGTGTTCAGTTTTGTGCAATTAGAAAGTTGGCAACCCTAATTAGGCCTCTGACCTGCAAGCCTCATGAGACACCCATGGCAGCTCAAGCAGACCCGGAGACTAATGTTAAAGCTGAAACCAAATATTTTAACATTTGTGAATTAAATTGTTTCTGAAGTTACGGTATTTTGACTTTTTGCCCCTATCCAGAACAAAGCTAAATGCTAGAACACTGGACTTTCCTGCAGAATGGTAATTCTGATTTTTGGTCAACTCCACTTAAAGGTTGAATCTGAATATCAGTCTTCCTCATGACGCCTCACGTTTGCAACTGGCATATGCTGCTTCCTCTAGCACTGCATTGTTCTTCCCAGTAAGTATCCACCATAACCTCTTTTTCCCTCAGCCATGAACTGCTTTATCATATAAGGGCTCCTATCACTCAGAAGTTCCAATCACTTTAGACATTGTGTTTGGGAAGAAGGGATGCATCAGCTAAATTTGAACCAAATCAATGACCTAACTCAAAATGTTTCAATTGGATAAAAACCTTAGGAAATAAGCAGTTATGAAGGTAGAATGCCAAAACTAGATTTGAAAGGCTGCTGAACTGTGTCCAGAAAAGATCAGAGGAAATGAAAATGACTCTCTGAGGCCTTGTGTACACTGGCAAGCCTCTGCGCACTGAAGCCGCTTTCGGCAGTGTAACTCCCGAGGCGTACACTCCGCCAAGCCGCTTAGCGCGCAGAAACTGCGCAGTTGCAGCGCTGTAAAACACCACCCCGATGAGAGGCGTGCGGCGCTCTGCGCCGGGGGCACAGCGCCGCGGTGCCAGTGTAGACACCTTGGTGGATTACAGCGCTGCGATTGGCCTCCGGGAGGTGTCCCACAATGCCTGTTCTTGCCTCTCTGGTCATCGGTTTGAACTCTACTGCCCTGCCCTCAGGTGATCAACCCTCATCCCCACCCTTTAAATTCCTTGGGAATTTTGAAAGTCCCCTTCCTGTTTGCTCGGTGACGCGTGCAGTGGTCTCAGCACATCTTTCCAGGTGGCCATGCCTGCTCCACACACCAGGCGATCCCCCGCTTGGAGCAATGCCGAGCTGCTGGACCTCATCAGCATTTGGGGAGAGGAGGCTGTCCAGTCCCAGCTGCACTCCAGCCGTAGGAATTATGATACCTACAGACAGATGTCATGATGCATGACGGAAAGGGACCATGACCGGGACACATTAGAGTACAGGGTCAAAGTGAAGGAGCTGCAGAGCGCCTACCACAAGGCGCGGCAGGCAACCCACCACTCCGGTGCTGTGCCCATGAGCTGCCGATTCTACAAAGAGCTGGACATGATATTCAGTGGCGACTCCACCTCCAATGCGAAGGCCACCGTGGATACTTTGGTGGCTTGCATGCCAGTCGAGAGTGGACCAAGCCAGGAGGAGGAAATCTTGGACGAGAATGTGGAGGGGGAGGAAGACCCAGAGGCAGAGGATGACTTGGAGGTCAGAGATGCATGCAGCCCAGAGCTTTTCTCTACCCCAGAGGAGGATAGACAGTCACAGCTGTCTGATCTTGGCAAAGTGCAAACAAGAGAGCAGGCCCCTGGTAAGTGGCTTTGATTTTGGGACTCGCTGAAGCGAGTTGTTGGGGGCAGGAGGATTGCAGAAAGCAGGCTTGTGTCTCTATGATGCGCGTACCACCACATACCTAGTCTGAGTGGCAGAACAGGGTGTTGATTGACTTCATGGGAATCTGCCTAAGAGATCTCCAGAAAACTCTCGTGGAGATACTGGGCAATATGCTGCTACAGGTTCTTTGGCAGAGCTGCTTTGTTTCTTGCCCCATTAAGAGTAACTTTCCCACGCCACTCTACTGTCACTGCGCGGGGGGGGGGGGGGCGGAAACAGGACCACTGCTGCACACAGGTGAGCCGCATAAGGGCCAGGGCGGAAGCTGCAGTCTTAGAGAAGACTCTCCCTTGATCCCCTGCTCACCCTCAATCTTCCATTATGAACACAGCCTGTAGAAAATGTGGGGACAGGAACGATTAGAAAGCCCCCCCTACAGTGCTAGCTCTCCCCAAGAGCCACATGCCCAGCGTACAGTACGGTCCTGGAACACTGATTTCCTCTGCCCCTGAGGTTACTCACCATTTTGGGGGTCTTGTGGCTCATGTGTGCTGGCCTGGGGTCAGCCAGTTAGTGACAGGTATGTGAAGAGTAGCTGTGTTTTAAAACAGTGGTCTGTGTGTTGCAAACAATATGCTTCTGTAAAATGTTGCATTTTGGCATCACAGATATGACCTTGGGAGCCCAGCCTCCCTCTTTGTTATCACCAGCTGAACGGCTGCGCAGAATTAGAAAGCGGCCAAGAAGAACTAAGGAGGACTTTCTGTGTGAGGTCATGATGCACTCTGCAGCCAAAAAACAAGAATTGAAGGAGTGCTGGGACAGAGAGAAAAGGGATCGAAAGGAGAATGCAGCGCACCAGAACGAAGCCACTGTCACAAAACTCTTTCCCATGCGCCCCCCCAGACACTGCCAACACACTCTGATCAACCTCCTGGCTCCAGTCTGTACCCGCCGTATTCCACTCCTGCCCTGTCACAGTCCAGCCCTGTGGACTCCCAGTACCCACTGCGCCCAACACCTGTTCCCCAGCCGTTTAGCCCTGCTGAAGTACAGTACCCACTGCACTGTACTCCAAAGGAGAAGGTTGGATATGATACCTGCACATACACAAATCTTTAACCGTCCCGGGACCCCACCTCCTCCTGGGACCTCCCTTCCCCCATCCCTCAGTGCTGATGTGTTTTTTTTTGTCTGTCTCTCTTCTCTGATTGTTGTTTTTTAATAAAAGAATGGTTTTGGTTTGAAAGCGATCTTTATTCCAGTCATTGAAAGCAAACAGAGCCCTGCAAAGCAACAGGCAGTTTTCTTAAACCTTCACACTGCATCGTCCGCACCAATCACAGTCACCTCCTAGCATTACAAGCACTGCACTCCTGAGCACAGCAACAAATATTAGTGGCTTTCAGCTTCAAATTGCTGCCTCAAGGCATCCCCGATCCTTATGGCCCCACGCTGCGCCCCTCTAATAGCCCTGGTCTCTGGCTGTTCAAATTCAGCCTCCAGGCACTGAGCCTCAGCGGTCCAGCCCTGTGTGAAGCTTTCACCCTTCCCTTCACAAATATTATGGAGTGTACAGTACGCCGCTATAAGCAGAGGAATATTGTCATCGACCAGGTCCAGCCTCCCATATAGGCAGCGTCAATGGGCCTTTAAATGCCCAAAAGCACACTCAACAGTCATTCTACACTTGCTCAGCCTGTTGTTGAACTGCTCCTTGCTGCTGTCAAGGTGCCCCGTCTATGGCTTCATAAGCCATGGCATTACGGAGTAGGTGGGTCTCCCAGGATCACAATGGGCATTTCGACTTCCCCTGCAGTGATCTTCTGCTCCGGGAAGAAAGTCCCGGCTTGCAGCTTCCTGAACAGGCCAGTGTTCCAAAAGATGAATGTGACATGCATCTTTCCGAACCAGCCTGCGTTAATGTCCATGAAACGCCAGCGATGATCCACAAATGCCTGGAGAACCATTGAGAAATACCCCTTCCGATTAATGTACTCAGTGGCTAGGTGGTCTGGTGCCAGAATTGGAATGTGCATGCCATCCATCACCCCTCTGCAGTTAGGGAAGCCCATTTCTGCAAAGCCATCCACAATGTCATGCATGTTGCCCAGAGTCACAGTCTTTCGGAGCAGGATGTGATTAATGGCCCTGCACATTTCTGGTCAACATGAGTCCAACGGTTGACTTTCCCACGGCGAACTGGTTAGTGACCAATCGGTAGCAGTCTGGAGTAGCCAGCTTCCACAGTGCAATTGCCACACGCGTCTCCAACAACAGGGCTGCGCTCAATCTCGTGTCGTTGCACCGCAAGGTGGGGGCGAGCTCATCACACAGTCCCATGAATGTGGCTTTCCTCATCCAAACGTTCTGCAGCCACTGCTTGTCATCCCAGACCTGCATGACAAGGTGTTCCCACCACTCAGTGCTCATTTCCTGAGCCCAAAAGCAGCGTTCCACTCTTGTCGGCACCTCCATGAATCCCACAAGCAATCTCATGTCGTAGCTACTACGCGTGGCGAGATCAATGTCACACTTCTCTTGCCTTTGTAGTGTCAGGAATAACTCCACTGCCACTCATGATGTGTTGATCAGAGCGAGCAGCATATTGGTCAGCAGTTCGGGATCCATTCCTGCAGCCTGAAGAGGCAGAGTGCAGAGTACACAAACTGTTGAAAGATGGTGCCACATGTGGATGGAAGCAGAGGGATTGCTGGGATGCGAAGCAATGCATCACGGGGCATTGGGAAAGGACCCAGGCTGCCCCACGACCCCCTCCACCTTCCTACAACTCTTAGCGGCAGAAGAGGAAGAGGTGCTTTGTGGTGCTGCCCAGAGTGCACCGCTCTGAATACTGCTGCAAGTGTGAACACGCTACTGCGCAGGCAGCTGCCAGTGTGAACACACAACAGCGGTTTCCCTTCAGCGCTCTCTGAGTGGCGCTGTAACGGCCAGCGCTGTAACTCTGCCAGTGCAGACATACCCTAAGAGTGGCTTCTAATAGGTATGTTTTAGAGTAGTCTCTTCTAAAACCTCTGTATCTTCATTTCTATCATGCAGTTTGGTTGTGAATATTATTAATTATATTCTGCTAAAATAATCTTTGGGAATAGAGTTATTTATACTATGACAAGAGGTTTCGATTTACGGACAGGCTTCCTTCTGAATTAAAAGAACTAAAATCAATAATGAATGACAGGCAGCTCACACTTCTGAAAAAGCAGAATTCGATGCATCGGACACAGCAGCACTTACCATGGCTACATCTGTGGCGATGTGGAGATCGTTCTGGCTCCAAGCGTCAGGGTTACCCAGCGAGATCCAAATCACAATCACAGACCTTCCCTTGGAGGGCAGTAAACTTTTTAATTCAAAGATGGATGAGGCCCAGCAGACAATCCTTTGCCTCTTCCACAGCTGTGGCATACTTAGCATATTTCTCCTGGCAGCAAATATGACACTGTTGCAAGCCCAGCAGAAAGTTTTTCCAAGGATCTTTTTCCAGCCATCCCCACCTTTTGACAACCACCTCTCTTGTCAGGAATCCTGAAATGGGGTCACCTCAGACCTATGGGTCTTGGAGATTGTCAGCAAGCAGTATTGCATTCAATTCCAGGCCCTTCCTCCCCCCTCCCGTTTTTCCCCATCCCTTTTCAGTGACCCCTCTCATGAGATACTGTTGAAACAAGAAGTGTCACGCTGCCTGGAGTGGCTCACAACCGTGAGTGCCCTACCTCAGGGCAGACTGTCAGAAATAGGGCACACACCCCAAACTGGTGGTCAGAGGAAAATTAAGATTTACTGGGGCCCTGGGCAAAAAAGAACATTTGGTCCCCTCACTGCCCCCTTCACCATGGGGCCCCGCCCCCTGCTCCTCCTATTCCCCCTGAGATCCTGCCTCCTGGTCAGGCTGGAAGCAGAGCCAGGCCATAGTAAGAGCTGCCCAGGGAGCCTGGGCTGCTGTGAAGAGCCCCAGACCCTCCACCTGCCATGGGTGGTGTGCCCCAGAGGGTGGGGACATAGTCCAGAGACTGCTCTCGGGCACCTCATCTCACCCTCAGGGGAAAAGGAGGAGCAGTGTTCTGGTGCTGGTGACCCCCCGAACTTCTACACAGGTTCCAGTGCTCCTGAAGCCCAAAGAAGAAATTCACCTGTGGTGGGAGAGGAGTGCTGACTGGAGATGCTGCTGTGCATACAGCTGCTTACCTGGGCTGCTTTTTTGAACTAGACCCAAGGTTGCAGCATTCAACCCCACTGTGCATGGACACATTCTGGCAGCAGCAGTGTAGTCTAAATGACACGTCTTGCTGCAAATTAGCTCCCTCTGGCCCTGCCTTTCCCTGGCAACTGGATGGTGTTGGCAGAGGGGATTTACTCTCTCACTCTGTCCTCCCAGTGACATGGTGGCTTCTCTGCATGATGCCCCCTTTATGCTGGAAGAGGCAAGCCCTATGGGGTGGGCGCCAGAAGCAGGGGGACCAGGAAGGTGATGCCACTTTTTAAACAAAAGAAACCTGCCTTAGGGGCAGGTGAGAGCAGGGATCGCTGCATCATCAGCACCCTCTGCTGCTCAGCCGGGGCCACCAGGCCGTGTGTGAGGCTGCAGATCCCAGCCCCAGTGCCGCAGGTGGCAGACTTCCAGGCAGAGGGAGCCCGGCTCTCCGTGAGGAGAGGTTGCAGCATCAGGAGACGGAGGGGATGGATGCAGTTTTTGGGGGGAATTGCCCCCAAATAGGGGTGAGGCTTGGGGAGGTGCATGCAGGGTCTCATGCCACTGTCTTCCCCCCTCTCTCCCCACCCCTGATTTCTGCCCTGCTTGGCCTGTAAGGGAGAGGGGGGAGAAGAAGGGAAGGGGGTTGGGGGGGAAGAGGCAGTGGGGAAGGGGGGATTGGATAGGGCAGGGGGAAGAGAATGGGGGGGAGGGGGCAGTGGGGAAGGGGGATATGATAGGTTTGGGGGGAAGAAAAGGAGATACGGGAATAGGGGAGTGGGGGGAAAAAAGGGGATGGAGTGGGGAGAGGCACGTTGTGCCTGAGTGGCTGCAGTTCCTGCACTCAGGTTGCCACAGCAGCCTCCCCCTCCCCCCACCCCCCATTAAGCTGTCCCCCCTAGAACAGCACAGGATGCCCAGCCTCAGGGCTTCCACTCCATGGCTTCTGCCAGGGCTCAGGGGGGTGCCCAGGCTTGGGACTTCAGGGGCACCAGAACAGAGGGGACCAGGGGGCTATGCCCTCCCAATTTTTACCTACCTTAAGAGCAAACGACAGGGAAGAGGAGGCAGAGAGGAACAAGTGCAGGGCGGGGCCTCGGGGGAAACGAGGTGCAGAGGCGAGGCCTTGGTGGAAGGGGCAGAGGAGGGGTGGGGCCATGGTTTAGGCACCAGCAATCCCCCCACTTCTAGGGAGCTTCCGGCACTCCTGAAGCCCCTGCCAGGGCTTGGGGTACTCGAGGCCAGGGCTTCAGCCCCACACCTTCTGCAGGGGCTTGCGGAATCTGTTTTTCCAGGGGCCCCCAAGTTGGCCAGGGCCCATGTGTTAATCTGCCACTGCTGGTAGTATGTTCTATAATTAGATTTCACCAAACCATGAACAAATATGAACTCCTGGATCACTGTTACAGTTTTATCATGGAGTCACAGGCAGTCCTCTTCGGGCTTGTCTACATTACCCACCGGATCGACGGGCAGTGGTCGATCCAGCGGGGGTCGATTTATCGCGTCTAGTATAGACTAGTATAGACACGATAAACCAACTAGTACAGACACGATAAATCAACTGCCGAGCACTCTCCTGTCGACTCTGGTACTCCACCGGAGCAAGAGGCGCAGGCGGAGTTGATGGGGGAGCTTCAGCAGTCGACTCACTGCAGTGAAGACACTGCGGTGAGTAGATCTAAGTAACTTAGATTGATCGATCCCCCTCCCCCGCCCCGGCCAAGTGTAGACCAGACCTTAGACACTCCAGTTTATCCTGCGGCCCAGACAAACTAGACTTAGTGATAACGGTCACTTATTCCAAAAATCATACTACATTTAGGTTGCTTCCAATCCCAAGAGACCAGTCACCTACCCCCAGATCAATTGGAACCCTAGATCGATCCTACACCAAGGACAATGCCTGTAGCCAATCCTGAAATAAACAATCCAAAGGTTTAGTAACTAGGAAATAGGAAACAGAATTATTTACAAGTTTAAGCAAGCAAACATATACAAACATATGAGTTACCATCCAAATCCTATGAGTGACAGTGTTGTAGTGATCTGTCTATTCAAAGTGTCCTTCAGGGCAGACCCAGGAGGCAGCCCCTGGAGACCTTTTGCTTCCAGTTAGAGTCTCTGGCCCTTCAGAGTTCAAACAGCCAAAAGATGCAGTTTCTTCTTGTCAGGGATTTTTATCCGGTTCCCCCAGAGTTCAAGATGATGGGCCCAGTATTTCCTCTTCATGGGTGAAGGGGGAGCAATCAACAAAGTATTTTGTCCTCTGATGTTCCACAGTGGTTTGTCTGGTGTCTATGGGCTTTCTTTTGTTGGGCAGGAGATAACACCTCCTGTGGCAAAATAGCATTTCACACTTGGTAATGTTTCTCTCCTGACTGTGAGGGTTTACAGTTTCAGAGCGAACACTGTTACACTTACATTGCAAACACTTAAATATTACCTTATAAAATGGGATATAGATATTATAAGTGAGATTAATACATGCAGCAATGTACAAGCATTTCATAGAATATAAACACTAAATACATTCTGATAAGATTAATGCAAAACTAACATACAGGTGACCAGGTCTGGTCTCCAGCTCAGAGGCTGTCAGTTCTTAGCTAATGCCTCCAGCCTGGGCAAAAGCTGGCATCTGGGCTGCCAGCATCACACCCCTCTCATGAGATACTGTTGAAACAAGAAATGGGGTTGGTGTCCTTCTACAACTCAGAGCAGAGGAGGACGTGCCCCCAGAGTTCTAGGGCAGGGGGTTTTATTCCCATTATTTTCTCATTACAAAGAAGAAATGGGGTTGGTGTCCTATTCCGGACCTTTGACATCTCAAAAATCCATCAGCCATTTTTCAAGTTCAGAATGATGACTGGCCTCCATAATCCTGTTGTTAGATGCTCAAGACCAGATCTATCTCAACCGTCAGGATGCTGATTTTCATCTATCCATATTTCTGGATCCCTGGCAGTGCCTGAGATTCCTAGTAATAACGTGTCACTACCAGTACAGGATCTGGCACTTTGGTCTTTCCAGAACATCAAGGGTGTTCATCAGGTGCTTGGCAGTTGTGGTAGCTCATTTAAAGAGACAGGGGAGTCAGGTGCATCCGTATCTCAGCAATTGTCTAATCCCAGGAAGATCACCCAACAGGTGATTGAGTGGATTCAAATAACCTTAACTCTTTGCCACACTGGGCCCCAAAGTAAGTTAACAAAGAAAAATCGATACTCCATACTCTGATTCAAAACACACCTCAGAGGAGTCATGTTAGAGTCCACATGAGAGTGAGCTTATCTTCCACAAGAAAGATTTCAAGGTATAGTGAACTTCATCAATCAATTTCATGCTCACCCAAAGAAACCAATACGAGCATGCCTTTAGACTTCTGGCACATATGGTCTCATGTATCTAAATGACAGTTTGCCAGACTTCACTTGTGCACCATGCAAGGGTGGTTGAAATCAGTCAGTATATCTACCCAGGAAACACTGCATTCTGGCCACAGTCCTCCAAGAGGTCCTCTCCTTGTTAAACTAGTAGAAAGACTCACTTCAGGTGTGCCAAGGAGTACCCTTCTCTGCTTTTTCTACCTACCAATATTTTGGTCATGGATGCCTCCATTCAAAGATGGGGGCTCATTTGGATAACCTTCAAACTCAGGGCCTGTCGTTCTGTCAGGAAGTACACAGGCACATAAACATCCTGGAACTCAGAGCCATCCATCTCACATACAACATTTCTACGGCTACTATATTCCAGTGCTGACAGACACCGCAGTTATGCATTCTGTCAACAGAGAAGGAGGAGCCATGTCATTTTCCCTCTGTCAAAAGACCATTCATCTTTGTACTTGGTACATTTGCCACCAAAACATACTGCTGGCTCTGCATCTTCCAGGCACTCAAAATTAGTTTGCAGATCACTTCAGCAGCCAGTTCTCAGACAACCACAAGTGGCTGATCAAGGACTCAGTTTTGCCGAGGACATTTCACAAGTGGGATACCCATCAATAGACCTGTTTGCCACAGACCATAACAACAAATGCCTAGCACTCTTCTCTAGAGGGGGCTCTAATCTGGATGCCCTGCCAGAGGCCTTGCTCATACCCTGGATAGCAGGACTAATGTATGTCTTACCCCTGATCCCCATGATACTGTGGGTCCTGATGAAATTGAAGCCAGGTGGTGGACTGACGGCCATGATAGCCCAAGGATGGGCCAGACAATTCTGGAATTTGGATGTGGTGAACCTTTCCAAACAGCCCCGCCACATCTCACCTGCTCTACCTCAGATAGTCTCATAAAATCGGTCAGTCCTGATTTTTGGGTCTTTTTCTTATATTGGCTCCTACCCCACACCCCCTGTTCCAATTTTTCACACTTGCTGTCTGGTCACTCTAGTTGACATCCACTGAAAGAAGCTGATCAACTGAAGTTCAAAACATTGTGTTCCAAACCAGGAATACCTCAACTAGGCTACCTTATAAACCTAAGTGGAAGAGGTTTTATATTTGAGGATCTCAACATCAACTATCTTCCATGACAGCACCCACTCTAGCAATATTGTACTATTTAAGAGCCTTGAAAAAATCTGGACTTTCTTTCAGTTCCATGAGGGTCCTATATCAGTGATATCTGTGCACCATCTTCCTATCTAGGGTCATACAGTATTTTCCTATCCTAAGGTAGCAAGATTCCTTAGGGGTCTAATCCATGTTCCCTTCCCCTTTGCCAGTTCAGGAACCCTCTCCCTTTTGGAACCACAATACTGTACTAAGAGGACTGATGGATCACCACTGTGAGACCATAACAAACCTGCTCCCTATACCATTTATTGATGAAGGCTGCTTTTTCAGTAGCCCCCATTACACCAGATCAAAGGGTAGGGGAGATTCAGGCCCTCAGGACAGGTCCCCTTTATACAGTGTTTCATAAGGACAAGGTCACCCTCAGACCTCATCCTAAGTTCCTGCCCAAAGTTGTGTCAGAGTTCCATGTGAATGAGTCCACTGACCTGCCAGTGTCGTTCCCCAAGTCTCACTCAACCTCAGAGGATACTAAACTTCACACACTTGACGTAGTAAGGGGATTACCATAATTCCTTACCAGAATAAAAACCATCCAGGAGCACAGCAAGACTGTTCATGGCTTTTGCTGATAGGGTTAAGGGCCAAGCAATATCCTCACAGAGGTGATTATCAAAAAAGGGTCTCCATGGGGCACATTACGAGCTAGCAAAGTTAAATCCCCCTATCCACTTTGGAACTAATTCCACTACTTAGGCAGTCTAAGCTGCATGTTTGAAGAATGTCCGTATTTATGAATTTTGTAGGGCAGCTACATGGAGTTCAAGCCATACTTTCACATTAGTCTTTAGTGAAGGCTATTTTGGTAGGCCTGTCCTACAGTCCTTGGTTAAGTTAGCAGGACTAGTAGCACTCACTTCTAAGCAAACAGAAATCTGCAGGCCACACAGACTCTGCTGGCCAGAAGAATCCAATCTTGCACACTTTGGGCATATGCACACCGAGAGCGTAATCCATGTGGCTGACACATCTCAAAGAACCACAGTTACTGTAAGGAAGCAGTTGTTCTTTTCTGTGGTTGGTTTTTGTTTTGTTTGTTTCAGTTTCCGTTTACCTCTGGAGACATCTTTCAAGAAATTTTCACTAACTATATGTTCCAGATTTCTGGCCTCTTTTATATATAGTTAATTCTGGCAGAATTTCAACAGCTTTACAGGGGTAATAATTTCACATGAAAACAGAGAGTCATCCGGTGTGTATAGTATAATATTTGTGGTGTTTTTTACACTCATATTATCATAACATTTCACCAATTACAATTTTATATGTCTTGTTTTCTCCCCTTTTTTTCTTTACGTTTGTTTTTATTTCTGCTCGTTATGTTATGAGGGTTTTTCCAGTGTTTTATTATATAATATATACATTTTATATGTCAATTTGTACAAACATTCAATATTATTTGTTTGTTATATTTCTTTCTTTCTTTAGAGGGGGAGGTGTTTGTTTTTATGAAAGTAATAAAATATTTGAACATAAAAGAATTTCAATAGCGCTATTCTCATTTCAGTGAAGACAGCTGATATGGGAATGGCACAAACAAGCAAGCATATCTCTGTCTCTCTTTCCAGTTTCCAAGTCAATAGAGTTCTCAACCATTTGGGGAAGCTTCACCAGGAACATGGAAACATCAGGGCGAAAATTTCAAACTTGTCAGCTTTAAATTAGGCACTTCAATTCGTGCATAGGCACCTAAAGAAAATGGGCTATTTTTCAGAGGTGCTGAGCACCACAACTCCTACTGAAATCAATAAGAGTTTTGGTGATCAGCACCTCAAAATAATCACGTCAATTTCAGGACTGGAGGCCCCAGAAAGAAAAGACAACTTAGAACCAACATTCAGATCTGCTTATTCCTGTGATACCATCAACATCCACCTGCCAGACTGCTTCAGAGACCAAGTCTCCCTTAGATACCCAGAGTAAATATGCCGCTCTTCACACTGGGCAAGAAATGAGGACTGTCCCTTCCCTGAGAAATACCATCTCTGTTCCATTTCTCCAATTTCTCTCAATAAAGTTGGAAAAATAGGCAAGAATGAATGGCAGATGAAGGTGAGATGAGAGTCAGTCGAAGAGGTGCAACTATCTGGATGTTATTTTCCCATTAGAGGAGCAAAGAAATGCAAGAAGAACAAAACATATAGGAATGACAGCCCCTGAAATAAATTACCAATGGGACATATATAACAGGAAACCCAGAAACATTTTTACTGGCCAAGACCATGTCAGAACTGGGGACTTTGTCAGGTGCTCAGATGCTGAGAAGAACCAGATAGATGGATGGATGCATCCTGCACTGAAGAATTAAATATAAATTTGGAAGAAGGATTACTGCTTCCGTAAGTGAGAACTAACCTCAGAATTTACAATTTCCAACACAGCCTGCATGAGATGGTGGAATCTTTTCACTCTCTGGTCTTTTTAAATGTTCCGTTTAGTTATTCCTGCAGGAATACAAAAAAAAAAAATCCATTTAGAGAACGCTCAATGCACTGAGCAATGTGTATAACCTGAAGCAATAAAATACATGCACCCTCTCAGTTAACGTAATTAGTACTGCCTATTAACTAGGCCAATAATGCAAGCAAGCAAAATATGAGACAGAATATCATATGAAACAAAAACATGGTCATAGGTGGGGGGGAGGGGGAAGAAAAGAAAAAGAATGACCATAGTTTTATACTCCCAAACTCCAATCTTAAAGAGTCAGTGTTATCATTTTTGGCTAGTTGTGTAAAAAGCAGCCTGAAGAAGAATACTGACAGCAAGATGGAATGTGGATCTGAAGAGGTCAAGCCTGGGGCTTGCCAATAGATTTCCTGGAGGTCCTGCAGACTAACCCAAGGATGAGGAATGTATGCGGGGGCAGGGAGGGAACAGGTAGGGAAAGGCAGAGAGATGGGGGAGGTGTGGGAAGGTCTATTAACACAGATAGGGAACAAGACAGGGATGCAATAGAGGTTTGGAAGTGGCGGAAGCATAACGCTAAATTCCTCAAAGTCCATGAAGTGAGAAAACACCCTACATGACAGCTGAACAGAGGCAACGCACAGAAAATAAAATACCCATTCATCATCGTGTCAGGGAAGTAGCTAGTTAATTGAATAAAGAGTTTGAAAACCCCAGTGAAACACCCTGAGCTCAGCTGGTAATTATTTTCAAGCACCTGACCTACTACAGCCACGATTAACATCTAACTGAGCCCTAGTCATACAATCAAACATTCAGAATGTTACTCATGTTTAAACAGCTTCCAGTGAAGATGACACAGCCCTATTAAAGGCATTTGCATATTCCCCACAGAATCCACAGGGCTCGTTCAAGTCTTTATCCACAATCTTGGCTGCCAACTTCCTCTTTACAGTTCTCATCCCTTATTTTCCCTGGGAACCTAATAAATGAAACATTAGCCCAGCAGATTTATTCTTTCCTGTTAGAAGAAACTGATTTTGGCAGAGTTGGTAAATAACTGGTGTATATGCAGCCTCTTTCACAAACAGCTTTTCTTCCAGTTATTTATTTATTTATTTTTAATCCTGACCATGCGTTATTGCCTCAGTTTGGGAGAGAAAGGAAGTCTTTGTTCTCCCATTAGCTGTCCCTTTCCTGGCAGTACAGGCAAATTTTAATACTCTCAACTGCAGAAATCAGCAAAAGGACTTGAAGTTGGACCTCCATCAGCATCTAGGGGAGTTCTCCATGTCTGTAGCAGCCCTCTGTTCCCAATGTTTTGGCCTTCCCTTTTCAAAAGGCCCCACATTAGACTCCCTTTTCTTCAGAGTCCACTGATGTTATTCCAGGTGTTATTGGGGATAGGGGATGCTAACGCAATATTCTGTATTCAACTATTACACTTCTCTTCTTCCTGCACCTCAGCTTAGCTCTTTGCTGACACACAGGCCAGAGTTTTGTCTTTTTGGACTTTTCAGACAGCATTACACAGAATTAAACCTCAGGCCTATTGTACATAAAACCATGATAAATGGATGTTAACATTCCTAGTCAATTTAAAAGAGAGAGAACCATACATTTGCATAGTAAAACAAACATTTTTAGTGCACATAAAAGACATTGCAAATAGTATAAAACTGTAAATAGCACTTGGAATACTATGAATAACTTTTAAACAAAAAGAAAAGGAGTACTTGTGGCACCTTAGACACTAACAAATTTATTTGAGCGTAAGCTTTCGTGAGCTACAGCTCACTTCATCGGATGCATTCAGTGGAAAATACAGTGGGGAGATTTTATATACACAGAGAACATGAAACAATGGGTGTTACCATACACACTGTAACAAGAGTGATCAGGTAAGGTGAGCTATTACCAGCAGGAGAGCAGCGGGGCGGGGGGGGGGGAACTTTGTCGTGATAATCAAGGTGGGCCGTTTCCAGCAGTTGACAAGAACGCGTGAGGAATAGTGCGGGGGGGGGGACGGGACACAAGTGATGCTGCTTTTCCACAATTTCAGCCTGTGCATGTCGGTGGCCCAGAAGTTACCTACTACAGGACAGGCCCAACAAAGAAAGTAACAGAACGCCACTATTCATCACCTTCAGCCCCCAACTAAAACTTCTCCAACGCATCCTCAAGGATCTACAACCTATCCTGAAGGACAACCCATCACTCTCACAGATCTTGGGAGACAGGCCAGTCCTTGCTTACAGACAGCCCCCCAACCTGTAGCAAATACTCACCAGCAACCACCCACCACACAACAAAAACACTAACCCAGGAACCTATCCTTGCAACAAAGCCCGTTGTCCACTGTGTCCACATATCTATTCAGGGGACACCATCATAGGGCCTAATCACATCCGCCACACTATCAGAGGCTTGTTCACCTGCACATCTACCAATGTGATATATGCCATCATGTGTCAGCAATGCTCCTCTGCCGTATACATTGGCCAAACTGGACAGTTTCTACGTAAAAGAATAAATGGACACAAATCAGACGTCAAGAATTATAACATTCAAAAACCAGTCAGAAAACACTTCAATCTCTTTGGTCACTCGATTACAGACCTAAAAGTGGCAATTCTTCAACAAAAAACCTTCAAAAACAGACTCCAACGAGAGACTGCTGAATTGGAATTAATTTGCAAACTGGATACAATTAACTTAGGCTTGAATAAAGACTGGGAGTGGATGTGTCATTATACAAAGTAAAACTATTTCCCCATGTTTATTCCCCCCCGCCAACTGTTCCTCACACGTTCTTGTCAACTGCTGGAAACGGCCCACCTTGATTATCACGACAAAGTTCCCCCCCCCCCACCCCGCTGCTCTCCTGCTGGTAATAGCTCACCTTACCTGATCACTCTTGTTACAGTGTGTATGGTAACACCCATTGTTTCATGTTCTCTGTGTATATAAAATCTCCCCACTGTATTTTCCACTACGTGCATCCGATGAAGTGAGCTGTAGCTCACGAAAGCTTTTGCTCAAATAAATTGGTTAGTCTCTAAGGTGCCACAAGTCCTCCTTTTCTTTTTGCAGATACAGACTAACACGGCTGCTACTCTGAAACCTTTTAAACAGAAGCTATTCGACAGTAAATATACTGGTGTTTCTTATTCAGACTTCCCCACTTTTGTTTCTATTACCTATAGTAAAATGTAAGGTTTCAACATTAGAGCACAAGGTGGGTGAGGTACTATCTTTTTATTGGACCAACGTCTGCTCATGAGAGAGACAAAATTCGAGTGACACAGAGCTCTTCTTCAGGTCTGGGAATGGTATTCCAAGCGTCACAACTAAATGTATGGTGGTACAGATTGTGTGCTAACTATTTATGCTAAACATTCTAAAGGACCATTTAAGGTAGAGTGGTCCATTAACACCACTGTAGTCATAGGACAAATACAGGCCTATCACCTGTGGGTGAACACTTTCACAAAACGATCACTCTATATTTGACCTCTCAATCTTCATCCTCAAGGGAAACCTGCACACAACACTTTAAAAAGATGAGCCCAGGAGCTCAAATTCATAACTCTGCTGGACACCAAAAATCATGGACTGATCAAAGACACTGGATTTATGGCTTATTACAACAATCTGTAACCCACTAATTCCCCCCTTATTTGTCCTATGACTATAGAGTTTTTAATGGGCCACTCTACCTAGAACGGTTCCCTAGAATACGTGCTAACTATTTTTGCTAAGCAATTTTTTCCACCTTGCGTTTAGCTGTGATGCTTGGAGTACATTTCCCAGACCTGAAGAAGAGCTTTGTGTGGCCCAAAAGCTTGTCTCTCTCATCAGTAGAAGTTGGTTCAATAAACGATATTACCTCATCCACCTTGTCTATCTAATATCCTGCGACTGACATGGCTACAACTACACTGCATACAGGTTTCAACAGAACATTTTCAGCACACACATCAAGACACATCCCCCCGATCTCCACTCAGAGTTGATGGCTCAGTCTTTAAAGTATGATGACCACAGTATACACTGTGTGTGTGAGGCAGTGTCACAGTCCTTTGAAACACGCCAGAATCCTGTCAGCAAAGAAACAGGCTGGGGACCTCCCTAGCTAGCAGCAGACCAAGCCTTAGGTTAACAGCTGACTAGTCCTCTCATTTGCTGGTAAAACAGAAGTCTGCAGCCTGTATCCAAAATGGTACAGGGTTTGGGATCACCATACACAATAGCCATTTCTGGATCTCTGTAGGGCACCATCTTCGCCTCATAAGCCCAGCTAAGTCAAGCAAGAATTCATAAACCCTCACTTCATTATGTGCTGCCCCATTCTCTCTCTTTAACAGAGACACGTGTATGCTGCCATATAAAGCATGTAGGCTACACATTCATCTGCCAAAGCGATTTTGTCACGATTTTGTCGTGAGTCTCATGATAATTACTGTTTTCCTTAAAACCCCAGCTCCTGGAGTCAAGCTGACCGTGATGATTTCAGCCTTCATTCTTAAAGAAAAAGTAAATTTCTAGCCCTTGTGACTGTGGAGAAAGCTTCAAAAATGCGACCCCAGTGTATCCTACAGGCTCAAAATGCAGAAGGCAAATAGAAAGAACACCGAAGTGATTATTTTCAAATAATCTCATGATTTTAAAACCAGTCCTACGATTTTTGAACTTTTGGGGTTGGCAATACTGAAAGTGGGTCACTGGGCAGGCTCCCTTCCTGTACAGGAACAAAGAACTCTAGGCCATTGCCTCTCACGCCGGTTTCATACCTGTGTAACACTACTGACTTTAATAGAGTTAATCCCCATTTGCACAAGCGTGAAGCAGAATCCACGGCACTCCCAGCCCCTGCCATGCCAGCGGCTCCAACTCAAGGCCAGAATATTAATTGGAAGTCTCCCCATAGTAATGTAATGCACTGCCACTAGACTACCAGGCACCGAGGCTAGAAATCCACTACATTTAGACATGTACCTGGAAACCAGTATAGCACCCCAAACGCTAATATTGCATCAGGGAATTGGATCTAGCTTTAGAGCAGGAATATCCAGCACTATATTTTATCATGCTATTCTCTGATTGACATCTTTAGATGCTGCAGTGTTAGAGAGCACAGAGCTATGTTGGGGCTGAGTGATGGAAAGTCATTAATAAATATTTGCAGTGAGTTTTGTTACACTTTACCGATTTAGAGCATGTCCAGCCAGGCACTGTAAGACAATCAGAAGGTGCTTTTCTAAGAATGTTTTATGAGACACATAGGTGCTACTATTATATGGCAGGGCCATACCACAATGTAATGTCTGGTGAAGGCTGACGAGGACCAGTTGATGTTTTTCAATAGGGACAAACTGACTATCCATCTTATTTATAAGAAGATTTTTAACGACTGAAATGCACCTTCAATAAACTGAACCAGGAAAATTTTCATTGGCTAACAAGAGAAAATAGGCCTGCCTCAAAATCTTAGGGCTGATTCACCACCGTGTCATGCCAGAGTAATACTGATGTAATTTAACTGAAATCAGTGGAATTACACTGGCATAAAATTGGAGTAACACAGTAGTAAATCAGGTCTTTCATAAAATGCACGAATAGATGGATAGGAGATTCTTAACACCTAATCTAATAGGAATATCACAATGTAAAGGGCAAGAATAAACTAATTTCTGTCCTCTCCTGGGAGAAGTCACAGCAAAGATCATCATGTGGAAAACTGATTGCCCTGCTCCAGTTAATGCTTATGTATTCTGTAATAAAGCAGAGTTTCCTAAATGAATTCCTCACTGCATGCTTAGAATTCCTGGGAGTATTTTAAACAGCTCTGCTCACAAAAGGTTTTCTGAAATCAGAATCCTTGTGTGTGCTTCAAACAAGTTGGAATCCCTCAAGATTATTTTGCTTCTCCTTCCCGTATGCCATGGCTTTGCCTGCATTTGCACTCTGTAATTCTTTATGCAGCATCAGGCTTTCCTGCTGGGGAAAGGAGTAATTCAAACAACCCAGGTCACAAAGGCTACTGAAATTGGAGCCTTTATATATGTTTCAAACAAGCCAAGGTTACCATATAATGTCAATGTAAAATTTTACTTATAAAAGTCTTTTAAAATGAGCATTCCGAGGTGAAAACAACTGTGGACCCTCATCTTTTTCTGTGGACGTGCATGACACGCAATAATACACTGATGTCTCCAGGCCACCCTTATCTTCTTTATGACACTATCTTGGCTCTGACCTAGTTCTGACATGTAGGCTGTTTGGCCCCTTATAGGAGTCAAGCCAACACTTGGAATGAACAATTGTGACTCTGGGCATTCTGGAATCAGCAGCACCCTAATGTGGGGTCTGGTTAGGAAGCCACATATGCCCCAATACAGGAAAAACAACTTTGAGAAGTTTGCTACATAAGAAGTCCACTTTTAAATTATCAGATTTATACATGAGCCGCATTCTGTGGGATTCTAGAGTCCACTGACTTGTCTGTTCCATTGATGGCCAGGCTGTAACCTCACTATTGCCAACCCAATCCCTGATTGCAGGCTGTATGGTTCATTTTCCACATGGGCTCCCCTGACATTTAGATACTTACCCAAAATACCGAAGGCCCCCTTCCCCTCAGTGACCCTCAATGTTGTTCATATGTGCCTCTCCCTCTTTACAGCCCTTATTTCCTCCAGGTCCCTGTCCCTATCATTCTCCAATAGACCTCTATTTATTCCTTTCCCCATAATCTTGCAATATTGAAGTGGTATCCACTAGGACTCTCCAGTGGGCTATGCACCCCAGAACGTGTGATATGTGAAGTCACTAGCAGTCATGATGGAAGCTGCCAGAGTTTCTGTGTATTGCAGCAGGATCTTCAAAGGCACAGAGGGAAGAGTGGTTCCTGAAGGTTATGGGCTGGGAAGGAGCCCAAGCCTATGGGGAGTTTCTGGGGAAGGAAGCTGGTGTAGCCTAGTGGAAGACCACCAGGGAGGCAGGAAGATGCTGAAATATCAAGAGGAAGGAGAGATGAGGTGAGGGTCCATCTCCATATTGAACCTGAAATAAGTTTGGATTCCATCTGATGGCTGGGAGAAGGTTAAGGCCAGTTTTTTCTTTCCTCCTGAACTGGCTTCCCCTTCCCTAGTTACAATTCATTATGAATTCCAACAAAATAATTTCCTGTGAGGTTCAATTTTATCGCCCTAGACAAATGCATCATCCTTATTCCAATTTAGAGAAAGCATTCCAGCTGTGTGTAATAGCCCAGATCCTGTAAAAAATGGAACAGTCACTGAGTTTAACAGAAAGGTTTTTCTCCATCAATGTATTTTAGGTTATCACCGTTATGCTGGTTTTTGTTAACTAGCACATGAGATGGAACGGTTCAATAAATAACCCTGCATCCTGCTGTTGATTGGAAGTTGCCATCCTCTCCCAACAACAGCTACACAAACAGAAAGGTCCCAGTACAGAACCTAAGATAGGAACTGCAGTGCTGGCCTATCTCCAGATCTGTTTTGGAATATCCTTGATATATCAGGGATTTAGGCTCCGAGTCACTGAAGTACTTAAGCACAAGTCGAGCATTAAGCCCATGAGCAATCCCATTGAAGCCACTAGAACTATTCCCATGCTTAAAGCTGGGCACATGCTTAAGTGCCTTGCTGAACTGAGGCCTTACAAAGGGAACTTCCATTAAAACAAATGTAAGTATCAGACATATTCTCCCCGTGCACTGAACGTAGCACACACTAGCAGGGAAAGAGAGAACTTCTACCGCGGCTGATCATTTTCCCCTTGCTCTTTTTCCGTAACTGGGAAATGGGAAAAATCACACACAGGTTAAGCGTGCAGGGGAAAAGAGGTATATTTGTCTCCCCCATGCAAAAGCACAGCTTCTGAGTCACAGGGAAATGGATGGCTTAAGGGATCTGAAAAACGCTGTGATGGGTCACTTGTCCAAATATGAGCCAGGTCCACGGTGACTGATCCTCATTGTCTTGTTGGGAGGTGTTCTGTGTGGGATCTCTGTGCTTAGGAAATAGGGATCTGTTTTAATTTACAGATGAGGTCAGACTAGATGAGCTAATGTTCCCTTCTGGACTTAAACTCCATGTCACGAAAACTGCCATCAAAAACTTGCCCCTCTTCAGCAGAATCAGCAGACCAAAGCAGTCTGCTTCCTCATACTGTCAGCCATCCACCCTTCCTCAATTCTAGGAATGAGCTCCCATTGGGGTCTTTCTGGCCAGTTTCTTCTAGACATGGACAGCCCTTTGGTCCTGCCTATGCACTATACATGTGCACGAGGAGGACAAGCTTTTTAGTGATCATTGTCCTATAATCAGCATTTTCTTTTTGCCTGTGCTCCTGGACATGGCCCTCAGTTCTTTTGAAGTGTGTAATTTTCAATGTAGATCTCCTGAGCAGTCAGATGAGTGGATTATCTTAGGACCATAGGACTGGACAGGACCTCCTGACTCATCAAATCCAGTCCCCTATTATCACAGACAACTAGACAACTCCATCATATAAACCTGTTCATATCAAGCTCTATCTTAAAATTCATTAAGTTGTCGTCATCCCCTCTCCTCCCCGCTCCCCCCCCCCCCCCCCACACACACACACACTATTCCTACTGGGAGGCTGTTCCAGAAGCTAACTACTCTGATGTTTAAAAACCTTCATCTAATTTCCAGCCTAAATTTATTCATGGCCAATTTATATCCATTTGTTCTTGTGCCAACATTGTCCTTTTGGTTAAATAACTCTTCTCCCTGTCTGGTGTTTACCCCCTGCTGTATTTACAGAGAGTAGTCATATTCCCTCTCAGCCTTCCTTTTGCTAGGGTAAACAAGCCAAGCTCTATTAGTCTCCTCTGCTATGATAGGCCCTCCATTTGTAAGTGATGAGGAATTTTAAAAGGTTTGGCAACAGGATACCTGTCACTGAGGGAAGAAGGAAAGTTAAGCAGCTGGCATGGTAGTTAGCGTTGGTGCAGTTTTCATTGTGAGGCTAAGGAAGGTTTAGCAGTTAGAAGAGGGTTTGTAAGAGATTTCTTAGGCCATAGGTATGTGTCTTTTATGGCAGAACTATTCAAAATGGTTGGGAGGAGAGGTGAAACTGATGGCCTATATGGCAGTTTCTAAAAATATATATTGTTAATATTCACACACACAAAAACAACAACAGATTAGGGATGGCCAAGGAACCACGGTATGGAAAGATGGGAATCTCTCAGTATGGCACTGCTTCTGGAAAGCAAGGAACGTATTGATACTATGGGATCCATCACTGTCAGTGGGAGTTATGTACCTGCATCAAGGAAGGAACCCTTAAATATCTGATCATGAATGAAAACATTCTGATTTTTACGAAAAACAAGTAGTGTCTGGCAAGAGTTGCTTATTTATCTTTTTCATATGTAAGCCTACAGTTAAGGATATTTTAAAATGCTTAACATTTCTTTGCATTTTGGTTTCACACAAATCCACTACGAACTACACATAATTGTGCTTGTAAAAAAAATATAACATTAGAAAGAATTTGGAAATGCAACTTGAAATTAACGCTTAGTACATATCACGTAAAATTTTCAAGAGTCCCAAGTTGGCTTAGGATCCTGTGTCTAACTGAAAGTCAATGGGACTGAATGTGCGTCTACACTTAAAACGCTACAGCTGCGCCATTGCAGCTGAGCCGCTGTAGCGGTTCAGTGTAGACACTCCCTACACTGAAGGGAGGGGTTCTTCCATCAGCCTAGGTAATCCACCACCCTGAGACGGTTCATATACAGATGAACACCCGCAAAAAAGCTATGTTATCAAGCACTCAAAAATTAGAAAATGCCATGGGCTGCATGGGCAATCTTAATTTGCCCCCTCCCCCTGTCCATGTGTGTCATGATACAGTCTTTAATTACTGCATTACATACTATTTTTTTCCACAAAACCCCTGCCTCATTCAGTGCACAGAATGTGGGATTGTGGTCACCTTATTATTATTTATTTGTATTAGTCTAGGGCCTACGAGCCCTAGTCATGGACCAGGAGCTTATTCTGCTATGCACTGTATAGAGCAAAAAGATGGTCCCTGCCCGCAAAGAGCTTACAATTTAAGTGTGACACAAGACGAGAGATGGACACAAACAGGGGAACACAAGGAAACAATGCTGGTCAGCATGATAGGTAGTGGGCAGAGATGACCCGTACCTGATGGGGGTGGGGGCAATTTAAAGGTTCGGCCACCCCCAGAACAGTGCGAGTCATGCCCTCTCCCCAAGGTAGGCTCTGCCCTTACCCTCAGTCTCCCCTCCCGGAAAGCAGCGGCCCCTCCCTGCAGCTCCCAGCTGTTGCTTCTGCCTCTCCCTGCAGGGCACAGCTCGCAGCTCACTGGCTCCGGCAGCTGCCATGCAGGGAGGGGGCCCAGCTGCATCATGTGACCGAGCAGGGCCAGCAAACCCTGGAAGAAATCTCTCCCCCACACACACACGCATCTCCTGTGGCTATGATATCATGATATCAAGCACACCAGCATCCTAACCTTCTTGCGGGGGGGCGGGGCGGGAAGTATAGGCACTAGGGCACAGGAGAGCTTATGGTTTAACAAGCAGCTATTCAATATTTCGTTCTCTCCTTGTTGTTCAGTGTATGGCCCCAGGCCTTCTTTACTGCACACTATTCAACTCCTGCTCTGAAGACAGAATTGTTATTTTTCTTAATCTCATTCTCAGAAACAGCTGAATCCTTCTGGGTATAATTTTCCAGAAATTCAGCCAGAGGCAGACACCCAGCGTGGAAAATTTCAGCCCAAACAGTTAAAATTTGGCAAAGTTGAAGCAACCTTAACAGCAGGCAGTGCTACCAGCCCAGCCTTGAATAACTTTTCTTCAGTTTTTATGAATGTAAATTTAGTGCTCATAAATAATGATGAACGGCTGCAAGGCTAAATTTTCCCAGGTGTCCTCAGAGAAATAACAGAGCTGGCCAATGAGAACCCCAGCCACCTCAGTGTGCCTCATCCTTGGAGGAACACCCACATGCCATGAGAGGGAAGATGGTTGTTGGATCTCCATTCACGTGCAATCCATTAGCTGTGCTAAATCTGGTGCCAGCTGTGGTGCCAGTTTCCTTACCTATTTGGTACAGGTGCCAGTTGTGATGCAGACACTTGGTCACTAGAAACTGGACCGAAACTTTCAGCCCACATAGGCCATGAATAGCTGTGAGATGTAACAGCTTTCAGTTGTTATGCTGGACTTGAATCCAGACTTAACTGTAGCCTTCATGATGCTGTCGTTTTCACACTGCTCCTATTCAGCATGAAACTGGTGCACTCAAAGTTGGGTACTAATTGTTCTTTAATAAGATATAATCATAAAACACGCAATTTAGTGCTTCGTTTCGTCCAATTTTCATATAGGAATCAAACTGTGCTCAACTAAAGCCTTAATCCTCTTGGCCCTTCCTGTAACAAGTGCTATAGCCTGCGAAGAGTAACCGACCCATAACAAATAAATTAATAAGCTTCAGTAATTATATTTGGGTCATTTTATTTTAAACCATGAAATCAAACGCTCTGTTCACATTAGTGCAGGAATTGCTGTAACTGGCCATTGGGGCTCCCTTGATACACCATCTGTGAATGAAGCATATTGGCACATGTTGGAAAGAAAGAGACCATGCACATTTTAAGTGTGCAGGATTTTTCTCATTATCTTGGCTGGGGTAAAGGCATAAGACCCTATCACTAGCCACACCCCTCTCAAGGCCAAACTGTTCCTTCTGCCATGAATTTGCTCCGCTGCAGCCAGAAATCACGGAAAACGCCTCAGATCACAGTTTCTTAATCTATCCTGATGAGTAGATTTTATGGGACCGGCCCTCAAATTAGTTAAGGTTGCTAACCTATGTGCTGGCTCTATGAGTTATACAGTTACTAGCCTCATGAAGGCATCTGCTTAGGCTATTTGGAAGAACCAATCCCACTTTTGACGTGAGAATGCGTTTTGGTTCTGTAATGTTGCTAGCAGTCTCATGCACATTTCTCAAAATGTGCACCACATTTCTGTTACAGCAAGGTGTCTATATTAGGTCTCTCTGCACTGCATCTGGGAGCATGTCTCCCAGCCCACATACACAGACGTATGCTCGCTCCACTTGAGCTAGCATGCAAAAAATAGCAGTGTGGTCGTTGAGGCACAGGCTAGCCACCTTAGTATGGACCTAGAGCAGTGGTTCTCAACCAGGGGTACACATATCCTTGGGGGAAGGGGAGGTCTTCCAGGGGATACTTTAACTCATCTTGATATTTGCCTAGTTTTACAGCAGGCTACATAAAAAGCACTAGCTAAGTCAGTACAAACTAAAATTTCATACAGACAATGACTTGTTTATACTGCTCTGTGTACTATACACTGAAATGTAAGTACAATATTTATAGTCCAATGGATTTATTTTATATTTATATGGTAAAAATGAAAAAATCAGCAATTTTTCAGTCATAGTGTGCTGTGACACTTTTGTATTTTTATGTCTGGTTTTGTAAGCAATTAGTTTTTAAGTGAGATGTAACTTGTGGGTATGCAAGACAAATCAGACTCCTGAAAGGAATAAAGTAGTCTGGAAAAGTTGAGAGCCACTGACCTAGAGGGTCTGGCAGGCTTGTACTTGGATGGCCAGTTACTTTTCGGAGTAGACACACACCTTAGCTCTCAAGTGTCAATTCTGCCCTCAGCTATGTGGGTGGAATTCCCCCTTATTTCAATGCAAGTTGCACTTAACTAAGGAAAGGATTGGGCCCTCATAAGCTTACAGACTTTAAAGCATTTATTTGTATAAAATTAATCTTAATGTATATTTTCTTACCTTCCAATCATTTTTGCGGTAGTTGTTTTATAACTGCAATGATCTGATAGATTTTTAGGTACAAGTGAGTGTTTTGCCTTTATAAAGGTAACTTAATCAAAGATTTTGGCTGGGAATAATATTAAATGTCTGAAGAAAGCCACTCAGAGGAAATCCAAACTAGGAATGCAAGCAGCTACCATCTTCTAATCTTTATCACTGCATGGGGCCCTGACGTTTAACTTTACTCTCATTCTTCTTATCAGCTTAAACAAACCATATAGGTAAGGAAACAAAACAAAACAAACACTTCATGCTGAACAGAGAGACAGAAAGAGGTGAATTATTTGCTGATGAATTATTTGCTGGTACTGGTGAATTATTTGCTGGTAACTCTCCTTGGGCATCTTTTTCCATCTCATTCCTTCCCATACGTTATTTAATTCAGTGACTCCAAGTCCACTGAAGACTTGTTAGATCAGCCAGGAGGGGTCAGTCTCAGGATGAGAATTCACATCCTGACTTTGGTGCTCCTTCATTTGACAGACTGGAAAGGCAGCTATCAGTCACCACAGTGGGACAGTACTAGTTGGTCGCTACACAGGTTCATTAGACATATACCCTTCTTCTCTGGCTCATCTTTGACATTCTCAGCCCTTTGTGGGACAAAAGGACATCCTGGGGAATGCAAAGGACTGAAATATCATCCTGTACTTGGGAACTCTTCCAGGGTGTCAAGGATGTGTGGTCACCATAACCTCAAGTCCTTTTTTGGTCCTGCTGCACTTTAAGAGACCTGTTCTGACTCAGAGGCAATATCAAGTTCCTCTAAAGGAGCCTTAAGCATTTACCTTTAAAAGCCATCCAACCCAAGCTCAACCAAACTAGCTCTTCCCTGAATTAAAAAAAAAAAGATGTTTACCTACAATACACTATGTTGCTTTTCATATTAGCCCTTAGGGTGCTATACTGTCATAAGCAGCCAAGGCAATGCTTTCTGAAGGTACATACCCTTAATTTTGGACAATATATCTAGGATATGTAGCAGACACCACAAAGGATATATGCAGGCTATTGCAGATGACTGTGTTTGTGCTCTGTGACTGTAGTTACACAAGTACGCCTCAGAGTGCTTCACAACACTGTTCTGGGACAGTGCTAATACTCAGAGAAGACCAAATTAAACAATGTAGCTAGACACTATGAGAGGGTCGATCACTGGACCTGGGGAAGACGAGTGTATCTAAAAATTAGAAGCCTGACAAGTAAAGGACTCCTCATAGGATTCTAACATTTTGGGGAGACTCCAGAGTTGAGCTGGGGTAGTTCTCACTTTCACCTCAAATGTAGGATAGATGCATTTTATACTTCAGGATATATAAGTAATCGTTTCCCTCAACCCCAGGAAAGGAGGGCAGCAGTGGAGAAGTGAATGCAGCAATGTGGAAGCACTAGAATCTAATCTATCCAAAACACTGCTGTTAACTCATCTTACTCTCACCTTGTTTCTTCCATGTCATCACCTTCTTCAGAGCTCTTCACTGTCATTTACCACAAATTCCACACCTTCATCGCCGAGGTGCTACAAAATGTTATCCGCAGGAACATGTTCTTCTTTCCTTTCCTCTCCCTCTCACTGCCTGTGCTCTCTCACCGTCCTCATGCCTAACCATCCCTCTATCCCCTTCCCTGACTCACCTTTGCACTCTCTTTGATACCAATTCTCTACACTCAAAATAGGGTTTGGGGAGCCCAAGCCCAAACGTCTACACTGCAATTTTATAGCCCTGCAGCCCAAGCCCCGTGATCCCAAGTCAGCTGCCATGAGCCAGCCACCGGTGTTTTGGTGCACGGTGGACATGCCCACAGAGTATTCCATAAATACTAGCAGTAATAACCTCCAGTAATAACCTTCAGTTACAAAACAGCAGAAAGCACACAGAAGGTGGCTTACGTTGTTCACCACTCAGACTGGCCCATGAAGAGATGTTAGTTTCTTAGAAGTCTACCTTATGGGAAAGTCCTGCTGGCTGGCCGAAAATAATTCATTCAGTCAATGAAAGGAAACATTCCTGTGCCCTGTGCTCCCTAAAGGCCATGTTTCACCCTCCCCTGTGACCTTCTGATACATCTCGGATTTTTATGTAATTAGAAAGAGAAAGTTATGCTAAACTCTTCTGGCATTTGTTAGCAATGTAAAAATCAATACTCTAGGCCTACCAAACGTGTGAATCCCTGGGACATTTCCAACCCCACAGGAGTGGAATACACAGTCCCCAAAGCAAGCAGAAAATGTGTAAGGAGTTAGGGCCCCATCCAGTGCCCATTTAATTCAATGGGCATCTTTTCCTCTATTTCAGTGGCAAGTTACACAAATTCTTCTTCTGAGAAAAAAGCAAGTATATTTGCAAAGCAGCACGTGAATTAAAGCTAAACCTGATCAGCTTTAACTTAGATCCTGAGACTGGGGCCTGCTAAAAGCCTTCTGATCACATAATCTGCCTATCGCCAGGATTTGGCTATGCACAATTAGAAAATCCTGGTAATCAAGAGTGTAGATATAAGCATTATTACTTTATTGTCATAAATATTTTGAAGATACATTTTCCACTTTGGCACAATCTTAAAGGTCAAATTACCAAAAGCCTTTTAAAAACCGTCAGCAAATTATGGACACAAAATATGAACAAAGAACAGGGAAATGGAAAAGAATGAAAATAGCTCAGAAAATACGCCCACAAAGAAAAATACAACAAGAATTTACTGTGTATGTGACGTCAGTGCTTACCATGAAACAGAAAAATCACTGATGAACCACCAGACAGTTAGCTCATTTTATGAAGAGCCAAAAATCAGGATAATGCAATGATACATTTACTGAAAGTTTAATCCAAGCTCACATAAGGCATCGTGCAGCAGAAACCTTTGCACCAGAAGTAGCAAAAGATGTGCAAAAGAATCAGGGGCATATCTGAGACAGAGAGGCTCCTGCTGTATTTGACTGAGCAGAAGCAAGGACAACCCTTTTGCACAGAGGGGAATGACTGAGCAATAACTCTGCAGCCAGAAAAGGGCAGTCCAAGACTAGCATGCTGGTGAGTGATCACAGCAGTTGTTGTACTATTCTGGTGCCACCTTAGAATTATGGTAGCTGCCCGAGCCCTACTTAGCCTGCGTCACCACTAAAGCCAAAAAAAATGTTGACAGCTCACATGCACGATTGAAGAGCACAGTGCTACCTATATAGTTGGCTTGATAAAGCAGAGCGCCTTGTCCCCATATTCCGTATCATAATATCAAAGACACAACAGTTATTGTTATCTGTGCAAGGTATTTCACAAAGAGCAAAAGAAAATATTTGAGTTTTGTTTACATTATCAGGAGGGCACAGTCACATCACCAGCTGTTCCTGTCACAGAAATTATTCTATTATGAACAATTTGGCTGCTGCTCGCCACCATTCCGCCACAGCAGTTCTTGCCCATTCTTGTGCAGACAGCATTATTGAGGGTTTTGGGGAGACTATAAAAATCACAGAAACCCCTGCATAACTGTCGGTGCCAAGAGAATCTGACCCTTCATCTTTGGTGACAAGAAGTGGTGATCCACTTCAGAGTCTGAATAAGCTGCTGCAGAAGGAACTGTTTTGAGAACAAGGGGTCATGCTATCACAAAGCCATTCAGGTTCAGGGATAGCAGCTATTGACAGATGTCTGCAGAGTCAGAGCCACAATAATCCTCTAATCAGTCAAGGCTGATTCATAACATCGTCTCCATTTCCATCCCGACAACTCTATCGGTGTTTTATTAATTGGTTGAATTAGTCTGAGGCTCTCATTTAAAGATGATATTTTATGGTTTGTTGCATTCGACTTTTTTGAGAGGAAGCTGTAATTGTACCTACTAGTTAGTAGATAGCGACCTCTGTCATGTCACAAGGTTAATAAACTTTTGTAACCCTAACTCTTGTCAAGTATCTGGGGCCTGTAAATATAATACAGTTTAATCTCTCACCAGGTCTATTGCACCTTTATTACAAATAGAAATGATATTAAAAATATACATAGGAAAGCAAATGAACTTGTAAGGTTGAGTATTCACACTGGAAACTGGTTTCTGAGAGTTCCTTCTATCAGGATACAGAAAAATACCACCTGATAAAACATGCCATCACAGCTTGAAACTGGAGTTACAGCTTTTGAATACTCACAATGAATTGCTCGTGAACAATCTACAGAGCAAGACTTATGCACAAATAATAACAAGTAACAAACGCAGGAAACCCATGAGCTTCTGATGGATAGTTTGTGGGAAAATAAAAAGGTGGGGGGCAGATTCACCAAATATATCATTTGCTACAAATTATTTACTCGGCTTTTATTCTGGGCAGAGTCTACGAAGCTACTCTCATTTTCTTTTTTTTTCTAGAGAATGGCTCAAGCCACAAAATATGAATCTGGATCCAGATTTCAATCACCACAAAATTTAGAGTTGTTTGAATTGGTTTGGCCCATTGTGAAGACAGGGGCCATCTGCAAAATTGGGATCCAAATTTGCTTCTCAGATTCCCACTGTTCAACAGGGGCTTGACCCTGCACTACTGAAGTTAATAGAAGTTTTGCCATTGACTTCAAAGGGAGCAGGAGCAGGGTGTAATTATCCACTATATTATCTCTGTAGCACATGATTCTGGCCACTGGCAAAAACAGGATACGTGACTAGACAGACCACTGGTCTGATTCTGTATGCAATTCCTATGGCTGCACTTTAGTTTGTGCCCAGCTGTAATTTTTCAAAGAGGATTTATTTCTGGAGTCCCAATGCCAGAAGATATACCTTTTGTCTCCAAAGTATATCCTCTTTCTTGCTGTGATTGAAACTCTGTTCCTTTTTTGACAGAAGTGTATTTCAGGAAGGAAACTCTTTCCTCCATGTCTAGGTCACAGCAGAAAACTCAGATCCAGGGAGAATAATTTTATTGTATTTGTAGGTTACTTCAGCAGCTCATTTTTCCACATCAGGAATTTTTACTCTGTTGCCCATTTGACAGGATCACACTAATGATGCTTCCATCATTCTCTCGCTTCTACAGGGGGTCCTGTAAACCCCTCCCAGATAAATCAGGGTTCCTTTTAATATTTAATTTTAGGAGTTAGGAGATCAAGGTCCTTCCTAAATGTCAGGAGATGCCCTGGATTTTTGTTCTTCAAGACAAAGGACCTTTACCTTTCTGGTTCTCACCTACTTTTCCAGGATTATCAAGGTTTCTGTCAGACATTGAACCAAAGCCTTACTCTGCTCCTCTATGCTCTCCACACTGTTATCTAAAGATTTTGGAGCTTCCTCACCTGGAGCCTGCTTGTGATTTCATTTACGCAGCTTTTACCCCATTGAGTCTAATGGAGTTACTTCTGACTTACTCTAGGTGAGTCTAAGATGAGATAAGAACCATGTCTACGGCCTCCACAAATGCTAGAGTGGATTACAACTTGTCAGATGTCCACCCTCTTAGGGCATGTCTACACTGACACCTGCGGCTGAGCACGCCAGCTGACTCAGGATTGCAGGGCTTGGGTTAATGCGCTGTTTAATTACAGTGTAGACATTCGGGTTCAGGCTGCAGCCGGGGCTCTAGCACCCTGCAAGGTGGGAGGGTCCCAGAGTTCTGGCTGCAGCCTGAGTCCAAACATCGACACTGCATTTAAACAGTCCTTTAGCCCAAGCCCCGTAAGCCCGAGTCAGTTGGTGTGGGCCAGCCACAGGTGCCTGATTGCAGCGTAGACATACCCTAAGAGCCTCTTCAGATCCAAAGTCCTCACTTGCAGTGGGAGTCCCAGAGCAAGATGGTGGTGATGTGTTGTGAAGCAGCCGACAGCCCTATAGTTTAGATAGTGATTTATAGTGATTTATATACTATAATCACTAGTATCATTTAAAGTGTTTTTATCTGGCATCGGAAAATAGTGTTTAAACTACAAAAGAGTCCTTCTGCACCTACAGCAGAGGGAACCAAGTATGGACTGGAACACTAGCTCAAGAATAGAATTTTTAAAAGCAGCTTGATAGACACTAAATTTCTTCATGTCCTTGTCGTCTGGGGTCACCCCATACTTTATGATTCTTGCCCACTCAGTCTTAGGGGAATGCAGCATGGGCTGCTATTATTGGTATGGTTTTCGGTTGGCTATGGTTTCCTCAGGCTTTAAGAATAAAAACTAGTAATTCTGGTTTTGGCCCAAACCTCTTCCTACTGTAGGGTAGGTGGATTGGAGATTTCCATCTTGGCCTTCCCAGCATGGCTCCCATTCACCGGTTTTACTGAAAGCAAAACCTTACATAAGCAATGGGTATATGTTAGTTTATGACGAAGAAAATAGTTCCCGAGCCAGAAGCTGAAGAGGTAGAACCAGAGATGGATGAGGTCCTTGGAACGCATCAATCTTATGGATCTAATGACAATGAATCATGCCACAATAAGCCTAATTCTTTCCCTAAACACATTGGCTAAAAATTCACTTTTGCAGCCTACAGCAGGGTATTTCCAAAAGCCAGAACATTGCGAGAAGCTAGAGAACGTGAAACAAACTATATGGGGAATGGAGTATATGTATATTGTACAAAAATGAGAAAAGTTGCAAATAATTGCATTTTACAGGCAAATTGTTGTCTTAAGTTAGAATAAATGCTGTGGTTAAGTAAATTAAAAATTAAACAGGAACATGCAATTATTAAAATCTGTATGCTTAATATTTGAGCCAACCACTGTGGTTTCTTCTCTCTGTTGATTTACAAGATATATGGTTAATTTTACAAATGCAAGAATGGTCTCTAAAATCATGCAAGAATTTTACCAGTAGCATAAAATGTTCCAAATATTAGTATAATAAAATATTTTACTTGCAAATCAGCTTATAAATGTTTTCCTAAAGCAAGCAGTATAATGTAGCTGCAAATTGTATTACAACTTCAAGTAGAATTTCTCCCAATAATCACTCCTCATTCCATCCACTAACTAAACAACTATTACATTTCACCAGATTATCCGGCAAAATAACAATCATAGTTGTTCCAAAGAGAGAATCTAGCCAATAAAATCCATTTAGACAAAATATATCTAAGTTATATTTAAAGATAAGCTCAAAGCAAGGGACTGATGCAAAGCCCATGGAAGTCATTGGGAGTTTTTCCATTGACTTCAGTTTGCCATTGAATCCATCTCAGAGCCCAACCATCACGTACGCCGGGCAAGTTTGAATCCAGACTTTGCAGGTCAGGCCTACCTCTGCTTATCTCATAACGGTGAAATTTATACCTGTGCAATGGAGAGGGCAGGTACCCATAGTGTACCTATGAAGATGGTTAGTTCTTTTTATTAATTATTTTTTAAATCATAGCATCTATGAGCCCCAGTCCTGTAGAAGGACTCTACTGTTGTAGGTGCTGTACAAACGGAACAAAAAGATAGTCCTTGTCCCAAAGAGCTTACAATCTAAATAGAAGACAAGAGACAACAGATGGATACAGACAGACAGGCAAGTGCAAGGAAACAATGAGTACAACATTAGTCAGCAAGCAATAGAAAACAGGGTAAATGTCCCTATATCCCTATATGTTGCTTTATGGAAGACAGAAGGGCAACTGTGTGATATTTCTACCCAGCACCTGTGTTGATTCATAAAACCCCTCCAAAATCACCCCACAGACATCCACCTAACCCAGATAATTACCCTCTGTGGAAGCAGCCAGAATTTAGTTAAGAGAGAGAGAAATTCAGTGGTACTTTTACCACTGTACTAAACACAATATAAACCCTCTCAGGCAGTTCAGTCTAGGAATCACTACCAACCATTATTGACTTTGTAGCAAAATAATGGCTTTGTACATTATTAGCATTAGTTGTATTAACATAGCTAATGGATATTAATACCATATGAAAAAGTGCTCATTAAAACATTGTAAAATGCATTTGGTTAGTGATTTGCAGTTTTAAAAGCATAACTTCTTAACTAATGTGTTTAATGCACATATTGTATTTATAATTGCAGAATTACATGTGCTTATTTTAATAAATTATGCTTTCAAAAGAAATGTGTTCAAGATTATCAGACCAAACATATCCTTTTCACACCTCTATAGGAAATGTGTTTCCTTTGGCTTTTTTTGGTTTCTTGTATTCATATTTTTGTAGTGCAGTGAAAATATACTGTGTATAATGATTAGTGTAGTAGATAAGGAGCTGGGACTCTTGGGGGTCTATGCCTTCTTTTGCCACTGTTTTTTTTTTTTGGGGGGGGGGGGATTGCCTGATTTTGGGGAAGTCATTAAGCCTCTTTCTGCCTCAATGTTCCTCATCCGTAAAATGCCCCCCCCAAAATCACTTAAGTGTTCATAGATTCACAGATTCCAAGGCCAGAAGGGAGCATTTTGATCATCTAGTCTGATCTCCTGAATAACACAGGCCATAGAACTTCCCCAAAATAATTCCTAGAGTATATCTTTTAGAAAAAGATCCAATCTTGATTTTAAAATTGTCAGTGATGGAGAATCCCACGTGACCCTTTGTAAATTGTTCCAGTGGTTACTTACCCTTAGTGTTAACAGCTTATCCCTTATTGCCAATCTGAAGCTTGACACTTGCAAAGCTTGATCCATGTTTGCAAAGTGCTTTGAGAGTCTCAGATGAAAGGTACTGCGGAAATGAAAAACATTATTATTCTTCTGTGATGATTTTTGGAAGGGGGAGAAGGTTATGTTTTTCTCTTTATTCTCCTACTTTTCTGAATTTTAACAGTCATTTTAACACTCCTTCACACACCCCCCCTTTTATTTTCACACCATTCTACAGTATGTGCAAAGAAAAATAAAACACCTTGGACAGAATAATTTGGCCTGGGAAAACTGGCTATTTAGAAACCAGAGATTATGAAATGTTATTCCAAGAATTGGCTCCTTGCAGAAAGTAAGTCTGACAACAGGACCAATATGCTCTCCAGTCTCTCAAGTACACCCACTCTGGTCCTTGTTTGACGCTGAATTTCCTACCGAACCAGCTAATCTAATCACTGCTGCATTTGGCGGTTCTGATCCCTGTGAGTCGTGGAGCTCAAAAGAGGAGAGTATGCAAATAACTGGTACTACAAATGCACACATCAACAGTGGGACAAGACAGAACCAGCCAAATAAACACCTTGGAGAGACATCCTAGCGCTCTCTTCTTTCCAGGAATAAACTCACCCAAGTCTCGCTGAATTTAGTAGGCCCACCCTAACTACCTTAATAATAGATGAAGCAGTTTCCAGTGAGCTCTGCTCTGCCATAGCCAATGTTTGGACAGTAGGTTTCTTCACATACCTAGCACTCAGAAGCAGCCCTTCATAGAAAGCACCAACACAGTTCCCATGGATGAAATTCACCCTTGTGCAAAAAGCTAGCACAAGGCCTATGTGCCACATAAGTCCTACTTTAGCCCTATTTTGAGGGCTTAATTGGAACATATGTAGCGCATAGGCCTTGCTCTGGCCTTCTCCACAGTCGTCAATTGCACCCAATCAGCAGAGCAGCAGGGAACCAAGGTGATGGTGTAATAATCAGGGGTGAAGCAGTGGGCTATTGCACTTGCCTCTCCGCTCTGAAGGCCCAGTTTAGATCACTGATGCTTTGATTCTGGTGGTCTCCATCTAGATCCCTATCACTATTCACAAAACAATTGCTACCTTATTGTCATGTTTGTCAATTGCTGGTCTAGTGGAACAGTAGAAGAAAGGTGCATTTGGCAGCCACCTGATTAGGCAGTAGAGAAAACAAAGGGAACGGACAACAGTGGGGATCCTTAGCACTCTGTCTGGACTGCCCTTACTCACATCAGGTAGAGGCATGCACATTGAAAAGAAAACCAAAAGGGCTAGATCTTGCATTACCCTTGGCTCCCTTTGTACTGAACAAAAAACACAAAGGAGATGGATTCTGGCTGCAACACACCAATGGAGAATTCCCCTGCTGGAAAGCCAGGAGAGTTAGCTCCTGCAGGAGGAAAGGGTGGGGTTGAGGCAGAGCGCAGCTATTGATCCTCCATGGACAAATGATCTCCAGTGACATAGCTTAGAGCAGCCCTGATGCTGTTTTAACTCACACTGAGGCTATGCTGTCTGAGAATCAATGAGCCATAACCAGCTTCCCAACAACAGCCCCTCCATCCCTGCACTGAGCTCAGTTCAGATATATATTGATATGATAATAACAAACCTGATTCCAGAATAGAGCTTGGGTAAAGATCCAAGTCTCAGACTAGAAGAATCTACATGAAGCAATATGACTTTTTATGTGCCCTCAGGAGAAACCCATCTGAGATCATCAAGAAAACCCAAAGCAAAGAAGTGTTCAAGGACACTTGAAGAGGCCAGTTTAACAAGGGTTTTGATTTGAAAATCACACGTTTAACCTTGCCTCTTTAACTGCTTTCTTACATTTCTATTTTTTGTTTAACTTTGAACCAAAGTCCAAGCTGTAAATCTGTTTATTGAGTTTTAAACAAACAAGATCACCCAAGACCACTAGTTGTTGCCCAACAACAATCCTTCCGTCTAGTTCCAGCAAAGTCCCTCTGGCTCCATTTCAGATTCCTTCAGAGTTACTGAACCCTTTCTTCAGGAACATCTGTCCAGATAATGTAAAGACTCGTAGCTGTGGCCCTTTGATCAAACCTCTCCATGAGTGCAGGACTCAGAAGAAACCCCTGTCTCTTCTTTTAATCCTCCATCTCTCAAAGACTATGAGCTTTTCTTTAAAATGCCTCAAGTTCCAGTTTAGAACCAACCTTGCTGAGAAGGTCATGAATGGAACACACTCCTGAATTGTCTAGAGGCAGACTGGGGAAGTTTGCCACTGTATCTTATTAGCACAGAGACCCCTAAGCAGGACACTTTCCCTCAATTTCACATCCGTCAAGCAACTTTTCAGGTTCCTATGGAAAAAAATCTCCGTGGTACTTTATTGAGTTCACTTGACATTCCAAAATTAATGAGGCTTCTGTCTCTCTCTTAACCTCTAAGAACTACTGTGACCTCTAAAAGAAAAGAGATAATCTGATAAAAGTACTGCACTCCGACAGCCTTTTTCGGACTTTTCCAGAGAAGATGGTTGACACGGTTGGAGCCTTAATCTTCACACAGAAAAGCACTGAGACACAGAGTCAATCGAGCTCTCATTCTCCCTCGGCCACCTCACAGCAACTCTTTCATGTGCTGCCTGCCCTTTACACTGTCACTGGGAAAGAACCAACGTCATGTCAGGTGACGGTTTAATGCCAGGAAGGTGCTGAATATCTGCAAAAGTGTGATCATCCTCAGAGGGTGCAGCACACCACCTTTTTAAAGAGGGAACCCTGTACTTCTTCTAACAGGGAGGATGCACACAGTGCTGTGAGACAGGACAGTCTAGAAGTGAATGCCCAAATGAGCAGACACATGAGCCTTCCTGAACCCCACAGAGTCCACAAGAGACAACATTCCCCTAAGAATGTGGTTGGACCTGTTCATTTGGTGGGGATGGTGCAAGGGCCTGAATTTAAGATGACTGTAAATAACCAGCATCTAGAAATAGTGAAACCGCAAACCGAGTACCTATTGTGCCTTATATTGGGGTATCACCAAGAGGCTCACCCACCCCCACAATGAAACCTGAATAGGTCTTTTCAACCACTAAGCAGTGATACAAAACATCATTTTCCTCCAAAGCCTGCTAGTCAAAAATGCATAGTAAAAGGCTTTCCTCATCCCAGCTCTAAGCAAAGTAAAAGATCCCCAAGCCTGTCTGTATGTCGAGGAAATGACCTTTCTTCAGCTGGAGTCCATGCAGAAGAATAAGGCTGGTTTCAGCCAAAGGAAATACAGGAAAAGGTAGAGGCTGTTTTGCAAAGGTTTCCTACAGACAGCACAAGAGAAATCCCTTGGGTGAAATCCAAATTCCAGCTTTCTCTGACTTCCAACTTCCCTGGGTAATAATACCTCTGGGAGGAGGAGCCTGCTTAATCCATGATGTTCCTGTTCTTCCACTACCCCGTTTAGAGAACAGACGGAGAGCAACCAGATTAGCAGGTGGCTGTAATACACTTCCTGGTAATTTTTTGCAGGCTCATTTGGGTATTTAGGGAGAGATTTTAATAACACCCATTTTACCATAACCCCTGCGGGGTTCATTCACCCTTGTGCCCTAGATTAAAAGCAATCCCCAAACCTCAGATTTTTGCCATTTCAGGTCAAATGCCCTTCTGTGGGAACAGTTAACTTTCCTTTTTTATAGCTATCCTAGATCCAATCACTGCAGGACCTTTTTGTTGTTGGGTTTTTTTTCCCCATCAGAGAGGTAACCCCCACCTCTCTTTGGACTACCAGCTACATCCATCTATGTCTAGGCATAGGCAAATCATCTCATTCTTTGGTCCTGGATGTGTTCTCCAAAAATGGCATAAAATGGAAGGGGAGATTTCATAGAATCATAGAATATCAGGGTTAGAAGGGACCCCAGGAGGTCATCTAGTCCAACCTCTGCTCAAAGCACGACCAATCCCCAATTTTTGCCCCAGATCCCAAATGGCCCCCTCAAGGATTGAACTCACAACCCTGGGTTTAGCAGGCCAATGCTCAAACCACTGAGCTATCCCTCTCCCCAGATTTTCTCAACTATTTCTGCAAAGAATAGGCTGGAATGGCAGTGCATGAGATTCCCCTCCCCCAGACAACTGGTTTTCTGGCGGGGGGGGGGGGGGGGGTAGGAAATGTGTTTTTCCCGTCTAAAAGATCCCTCCTGAGAGGGCATCTTTCTAAACAGTTAGAATTTTCCACACCTTTCCAAGGTGCAATGGATTAATCTCCAACTAAATCACACTCCCACATTTTTTTCCATCCATTTAGGTTATATGGCTAAGCTTCTAATGTATCATTACAGAGTTCTCTACCGTATTTCAATCCTGCTTTAATCCTAAACCCCTCAAAGAACTTTAACTGTACAGAGCAAATCTATGAGGCCCACATGAAAGAAATCAAGATCATGATCAGATCCTGAGATAATCTAGCAAAAATTAATCTGAGTAAAAGTTGCACTTCATTGTTCCTGTCTGCTCCCAGCTATAGAAAGGCCTCAGATTCACTACAGAGCAAATCTCACTGGCGGAAATCAGTTGATTTACTCTCTGCATTTGCTTTCATTCTAAAGTCAGCGGTCACCTTCATGTAAGTCCTGTTTATGATTAACTCGCAGCCGTTCCATCCTGGGAGATAATCTTGTCACATTTCACAAGCTAAACAGGATTGGGAATGGCCAGTGCTTCAATAGGAGACCTTCAGAGAAAACCCAAACTGCTGCAAGGTGTGGTGCTGATGCTTCAGTAGGTGGCACTCTTTCCTCTCAGTCAGTACTGAGCCAGTGCTAAAGCTCTTCTTTTGATGCACTGTAATGTTGGAGGTCTTTCCAAGGAGAGTAGAAATCAAGGTCCTGACTATTCCTGGTCATTACAGATTGCATGGCACTTTCACAAGAGTAATGTGTTAGCTGCAGTGTCCTGGTCAAATTCCAGTTTCGATGGATACATTCTGTCCACTTACATTTCCCCACGGTTTCAAATGGACCTAATATTCTTTTTCACTTTCTTTCTTTTACTCTCGTGGAGTGTTGCCAAACAACTGCTGTGGGCCGCTCCAGAGGTGACTGTATGTCAGCAGCGGTGATGTGCTACCCTGTATATACAATAGACCATCTGTAAAGTGCTTTGTGATCCTTTGGAATGTAGCATCTAAACTCAAAATATTATTATTCTAGGACACTTTTCTGTCAGCAGAATTGTAACAGAAACTAAAATTCCTTGCTAGAGCTTCAGCTCACTTTCATTACACCCTGGACTCTGTAATTGAAATAGAAAAGGTAATCCTAGCTTCCCTTTGATTGATGAACAGATGATGGTTCTGGAAACTGCTTCCATCCCTTAGACAGAAAACGTATTTCAGAAGTGCCCACTAGTTCTCTCCCAAATCAAGGGCACTCATCTTCCAAATCCCTCGATCTCCTTAGTCATTCCTATGGACTTCTCTACATTAGAGAGAGATTAAACAAGTCAGGCAGAAGATCTGCAGCATCCTCAGCTCTTGGTTATCTAAGATGGATTTCTCCTGAGACCCCACTGGAAGGCACATATTCTTAAAGGGCAGATTTGCATTCTTCAACAGTGTGGTTATTATCCTTTGCATAGATTTGTCACGTAATTTGAATGCTGTCCTACATGAAATGACACTATTCCTATAGTCTCATCTTTTAACAGCACTCCTGGGATTTCTAGAAGTCTCTCTGTTTGCCTTCAGGTCCTCTTTAGACCAATTTGCAGGCTGACATCAGAGGACTGCTGTTCTTTCTCTTGCTGTTTCCAACTAATAATATTTAAAGCCACCTATTTCTCATTGCATTTGACAGAAAGGCAAGCAAGTACATTTTAAAAATCACCTGTTGGGTAAGTAATAAAAGCTTTGAGCCATTAAGTTCACATACATTTTCCTTAGTCTTCGCCAAGTTATGTCTAGGCTTGGAAGGATTAAATTTGTATTGGTAAATGTCAGTAAACATCGATTTCACAGTACACATACAAACTGACAACAAATATTTCCAGTGATGATAATAGAAATGTATAGATAGGCAAAGTAAGAAAAATGCTGGTTGTGAATTTATTAGAGTTTGATTTAAAGATATTTACTCTGTATATTTTTACATGTGATCTTGACCCCCTCATAATTTCACACAACTGTGAAAATTTAAATTGATAAAAATAAAAAAGTTTACAAATAAACATCAATATTATCCATCCAAATAATTTTTAAAAATTGAATTCTGCCAAGCCTAGTTATGTGCAATAAAACAATTTGACTGTCCTTGACCACACTTAATCGTTGACTATCAGAGTATTCTAAGATATCCCTCAGACACAGTCTGATTACATTACACAGAAAGATTACATTAAATGCTTCCTGCATTTTTGGCTGGAACAGCTGCTAACCGTGACTATATAATCAAAGGTTGCACTAAGGTGTCTGCCTTCCCCATGCTATTTATGAGTAAGATTTTCTGCAAATTCTTTATAAGATCTCCTGGCAGCTCACATTTTCTGTTTTCTTTTGCCTGCCATTTGCATGCCATGTAAGCCTGCGAGCCTACACCACAGTGACCCACATTCCAAACCAAAATCTATTTAAACACAAGGCCACTGACTGTATCAGTCATAATGATTTTATATGGGACTTTTAAATGATAGGCTTGTTTAGTGCAGAAAAATTTGTCCGATGTTCACAGCCTGAATTTCTGTGTTTAATTAGTCAGAATAGTATACTTATATAAAACACTAGTGGAAAATGCAAGTGCGCGCGCACACACACACACACACTTCTTGATTTTTATTTTTAGATGCTTTTATAAAAACAAGCCATCCCAGCCATGAACAAGCCATGAAACAAGCCCTCTCATTTGGTGTTCACTGCTTAAACATTTGCAGTTAATTAGTTTATATTAATATATCACTGATTAGCCAAATAAAATGGCATATCTCCCACTCTCATTCTGGGGCGGGGAGGTATGATTTTTCTTAAAAGGACCTGCTGCACTTGTCTTACATATATTCCTGTTTAATGTAAAGTGACCCAATTCACAAAAAAGACCCATAATTACATACTTATTTCAGACTTTAAAGGACCATATGATTTGTTCGAGAGATAAGGTGAGTGAGGTAATATCTTTTATTGGACCAACTTCTGATGGTGAGAGAGACGAGCTTTTGAGCTTACAAAGAGTTCTGAAGAAGAGCTCTGTGTAAACTCGAAACTTGTCTCTCTCACCACCACAAGTTGGTCCAATAAAAGATATTACCTCACCCACCTTGTCTCTCTGATAGCCTTGGATGAACATGGCTACAACAACGCTGCATATATGATTTGTTGTGACTGTTTACAACTGATCAAAATCTCAGTGAACTTTTTTCCTTAAGTAGAACCTTCCATAATTATCATCCACAATCAGCAGGTGACAAATAACAATAGTGCTTAAGACTTCTATAGTGCTTTACAAAGGCTGGGACAAATTCACCCTTGGGTTTTATGAAGGTAAATACTAGTGGAGGACCAAAGAATAAGAAAGTCTGATGAGGGGGAGTTTATAGCTGCAGAAAGGGCCACTGCCTAACTTGCACTGGAGTGGAGGGGAGAGATATAGGGACCAGCACAGTCCAAAAAGTGGTCAGGGCTACCTAAAAAAGGGCTGTGGCCTGAGGAGCAGGAGTGCATTGATTCAATCCATTCCTTCAGCAGACTTCCCTGGTAGGGCACTTATGAAGTTTTGGCCATAAACTAAAGCTGCTGTAGCCAGAGAGAAATCACCTCCATTCCCTCACAGTGAAGCTTCCCTGTAGCAAAAGGGGCTTGGTGGTGCAAGGAAGTGTAATGCACACGTCCCAGCATTACGGGTCTGATTCTACCCCACTGATGTCATTGAGAGTTTTTATTTGATTTCAGTGGGAGCTGGAGCAGGCCCTATCGTCACTTAATCTGTCCCACAAACTGAATCTCACAACGCTCCTGTGAGATACGTATGATTATTTCTATTTTACAAGCAGAGGAATGGAGGCAGACAAGTTAAATGACTTGCCCAAGGTCACAGAAAGAGTCATGGTCAGAACTGGAATGTGGGAGTTCCTGGCTTTCAGTCTAGTGCTGAGACCACTAGTTCTTGCCATTTTCTCATCAACTGTTCTCATCTAGGCTTGAATTAAAAGCATGCAACAGAGCATCTCTCTTATTTATAATACTGATGGAGTAACAACACGCATCTGAGCAATGGGTACATTACAAATCTAATCATCAAATAAATATTTTAGGGCCCAATCAATTGAGACCCTTCATGCAATCCGGGGCAGAATTTAGCCATTAGCAATGAATGAGTCTATGAAATTAAATGAACTCAGCCTTGTAAATTAAAAAATCTAGCAGATCTTAAAAACAAAGTAGTTAGTTGCCGGGTGGTATGGAGATCACTAATCCCCCGTCCTGTCAAACAGCAAATATAGGGGGAAGTTATCTGCCCAATGAGCTCTGGAACCACCTTGAATTCTTGATTGTCTAACAGGAGTTGCAGTCCAACTGTTCACATGTTCCTCACACCCATAATATATATAGGCTGATAGTGCACACAATAGGAGTGGGGTTTAGATAGCTAATGTTAAAAAGAATTGTCAAACAACAATGAAAGGGCCCACAGCTCATAAACTAAAAATCTGTTGATTAAGTAACAGCCATTTCCTCATGTATGTGCTCTATTTTAACGGGCACATTTTAAATGCGATTGTACCAGTTTGTGCAGATTTTTTCTCTCAAAGACTCGTTATTACCCTAATTTGTTCCACAGTAAAATCAAATATTCTCTAATGTTTTTCATGTCAAAATCACGGAGGGGGGGGGTGAAATACTATTTTAGCACCACAGCAAATTCCATTAAATGCCAGAGGAGTTTAAAGTCTTGTTGTGTATCTCAAACTCCCATTTTTAATTAGATCTCTAGTATCCTTATTTTCCAGCCGGGGTGGGAATTCTTTAGAGCCAAACCACTCTGGCATAAGCGCAGAACTTGTTCACAGACCATGGCTGTATTAGATTAATATAAAACTGTCTTATGTAGATTTCAGAGGAGCAGCCGTGTTAGTCTGTATTCACAAAAAGAAAAGGAGGACTTGTGGCACCTTAGAGACTAGGTAACGAGAGTGTATGGTAACACCCATTGTTTCATGTTCTCTATGTATATAAATCTCCGCACTGTATTTTCCACTGAATGCATCCGATGAAGTGAGCTGTAGCTCACGAAAGCTTACGCTCAAATAAATTTGTTAGTCTCTAAGGTGCCACAAGTCCTCCTTTTCTTTTTGTCGTATGTAGTTGTGGACAAAATAAACCATGTGGAATGCGTTTCTCCCTTCCCAACCATCTTTCAGTCTATTGCAATTTGAAAATGGTGCTTTCCCCATCCTATCCTAAACTGTTGTGTAGGACCGGGGTACTGCTAAACAGTTGCTCTGTTCCACCCCAGAAGGGGCTGTTTTTAAGTTATACCTCAGTGATTCAAATTTGAGTGCTTTGAGATCTGTAAGGATAACATATTTTTTCCACTGAAGACTGGGTTGCACAGTACTGGATTGCCATAAGCACCATTCAGACCTGCTAGGTGAGGAACAATCCACGACCAGATGGTGACAATGAGAAGACTTTACTTACAGGGTTTTATACTTTTTATATTGGACCTGGCTGCAACCTCATTTATGATCTTAGCATAATGAAGTTACACCAGTAAAATCAGATTCAGGGCCTCTATTGCTAAATTATCCTAATCCATTTTTATTTGCAAATCGATAGTCCTCGCAGAGGATTCACAGATTTATGGAGTTTAAGACCAGTAGGGACCATTAGATCATCTAATCTGACCTCCTGTATAACACAGGTCATAGAATTTTACCCAGTTACCCCTGTAGTGTGTGGGGGGGGGCGGGGCGGGGGAGGGAACCTACTGGCCAAACACCCGGGGTGGGCACAACTGTTGTGGAGGCTACAGCTGTCCTAAAGCTGCGATAGTGACCATGGAGCTGCCTGAGTCTCTGTGACTGTGCATAGCCTATAGTTTGAGGTTAAATCTGAAAACCTATTAGATTTTTTAAAAAATATGATCTATACCCAAAAGCCGGGAGTGTTGTATGGGCTAAAACCGTGAGCCATGCATATAGCTAACTGTGTGCAGTTGTTTGCACTTAAACCCAAGACCTAATGCCCTCAATCTGCCTTATGTGAACATCGGTGACTATAAATCAACACTCAGTTCAACTGTTCCAAATGGCAATTTCTTTTACATTATCGTGGAGCATGCTGAGGATCACCTGGAAAGGATAATAATTACCTCAGAGTAAACAGTGCAGGTGGAGCTCTCCACCTTGTGCTTATTTTGTCTTATTCAATATGTATCATTTTGATTTAAAATCATTTCCAGAAACACGATAATTGCTTTCTGCTTTCATTTTATTTAAACCGTCACATAATACGGCACCTGGAGAGATTATTTTTATTAAGCCCTGATCACCCTGGGTGAGAAGGGAAGTGTGAATGGAGTCCCTCCTCCAGAGCAATACTCATATACTGTGTATGAGTCTGAAGGCCCCGGTATGCCATTAAGGAAAATAGATCTGCCCTTTACAAGCTTGGCCGTGCTGGGGGATGAGGTGAGCAAAGACTGATACTTGACTCAGCCTCTCTAAATAAAGAAAAGCTTGCTAAACGCATCACAGTCAACAAAACCATGCAGATAAAGGGAGAGAATTATTGCAGAGACAGCAAAGAGGAAACAGACATGTATATCTGTAAAAAGCCATCTTGACAAGGAGAGAGCAAGAATTATAAGATCACTCACCTAAATACCTCCCGGGATGTCTTCTCTGATTAAGGATTTGTGAGAGTTATTGAGTTTTGAATTAGATGCACTTTAATAAAACAGTAGAATGTTCTTATCAGATTGCACCTGTATTGATTGTGTTAAAGAGGTCTATCCTCAGATCAAGGTCAGTGATTTTACATAAACTCACTAGGTACATAGAATCACTATTTGTATTTAGGATTCCTATAGTCTATCTTCTTTGCTAGATTTTAATAGTTATTTGTGACACTTAGGAACAAATATACAATTCTCTCTCTCCTCCTCCACCCCCCCCCCCTTTATTCCAATTACAAGATATTTCAGATTTTCTTTTAACAGTACTGCAATAGAATTTTAGGACTCAGTCATCCTGCAAACAATTATTATTAAGTGCATTGCTGCCATAGCTGGTCCTATTAACTTCAACAGGACTACTCATGATAGTAAGCGCTATGTTTGGCAGCAACCATTTGCAAGACAGAGACCTCTCAGAAAACTCGGTGACTGGGCAACAAAATGACAGATCAGATTCAATGTTGATAAATGCAAAGTAATGCATAGTGGAAAACATAAGGTCAACTATACATATAAAGGTGGGGGGGGTCTAAATTAGCTGTTACCACGCAAGAAAGAGATCTGGAGTCATTGTGGATAGTTCTCTGAAAAGACCCACAAAATGTGCAGCAGCACTCAAAAAAGCAAACAGAATGTTGGGAATCATTAGGAAAGGGATAGACAATAAGACAGAAAATATCATATTGCCTCTATATAAATCCATGGTATGCCCACATCTTGAATACTGCATGCAGATGTGGTGGCCCCATTTCAGAAAAAATATATTGGAACTGGAAAAGTTAAAGAAAAGGACAACAAAATTATTAGGGGTATGGAGCAGCTTCCATATGAGGAGAGGTTAATAAGACTTTTCATCTTGGAAAAGAGACGACTAAGGGGGGATATGATAGAGGTCTATAAAATCATGACTGGTGTGAAGAAAGTAAATAAGGAAGTGTTATTAACTCCTTCTCATAACACAAGAACTAGGGGTCACCCAATGAAATTAATAGGCAGCAGGTTTAAAACAAATAGAAGCAAGTATTTCTTCACACAATGCACAGTCAACCTGTGGAACTCTTTGCCAGAGGATGTTGTGAAGTCCACGACAATAACAGGTTCAAAAAGAAATAGATACGTTCATGGAGAATAGGTTGATCAATGACTTTTAGCCAGGATGATCAGAGATGCAACCCTATGCTCTGGGTGTCTCAAATTCTGATTGCCAGATGCTGAGACTGGATGACAGGGGAGGGATCACTTGATAATTGCCCTGTTCTGTTCATTCCCTCTAAAGCATCTGGCATTAGCCACTGTTGGAAGGCAGAACACTTGGGTAGACGGTCTGACCCTACATGGTCGTTCTTATGTTCTTATTTTGCCTAGCACAGATGCATTCTAAAATGATCTACAGACTTAAGGAAACATTGTATACTTCATATAACCAAGTTCCTTTAGTTAAGTAAAATTCAGTACTTAAAATTTTCATAATATAATCTACAGATTAGACCGTCAGCTGGTGTGAATCAATATTGCTCCACTGACTTCAGTAGAGCTATGTCAGTTTATTACTGCAGTCTAAAAATCCAGGAGGCTTCTGAGCAGTAAAATAATTTTCTTGAGAGTGAGTGAGCACGTGCGTAAGTGAGAGAGAGAGAGAGAGTGTATATGTGTGTGTGCGTGAGTATACAAAGAGAGACAGACAGATACACTTTTTTGTTTGTTTACTTACCGCCCAATTTGGTTCTGCTACCAGGCTGCAGACACGTGACATTGGGGCCAGACCCCATTTAACCAGGAAACAAAGGCTGATAGTTCCAAAGATTGTGATCCACAGCAGATGAGGGATCAGCTCAGCCACCTTCTGCCTCATCCAGGAGCGAGATCCAGGTCCTTCACAGCATGGCCAGACCAGAGAGCTACCAAGAAGGTGAGGGGTCCTGGGGCTACTGCTACAGCCCACAGGCTTCTTCATATGGAGTCACCACTCCACAATCAGCAGCACGAAAGGGCTAGTCCAAATGGCCCCAGGGGCCTATTTGACTAGGGATCTGGGAAGAAATTCTACCCTGCTTCCTGCTGCTCTCTCTCCTCCCATTGGAGGATGGCAGTGCCATTCAAGTAAGGACTGCAGGGACACAGCAGGCTGAAAGGCTGAGCTCGGGGAAGGCCGAGGGAGCAACCTGACTGCGTGGCCACTAAGAGCCTGTACTGTAGGGCATGCAGGAATCAGTGAGAGGCCAAAGGGAAGGAGACACCTGGAGCTTTGACTAAGGGACTGATGTTGCAGAAGCACTGGGACTGTTTGTGTGCTGATAAAAGTGCCTGTTTATTAGTGACAGGGTGGTGTTCAAGTGATTTCTGGATGAATGCCTGCCTCCCCAATGGCAAGAGGAGGTTTCTTCACCCCAAGGCAAAGGGTGGGAGTTCAGAACTAACTACCGGGGGGCTGGGGAGCACCATGTTTGTATGGGGAGGAAAGGGGAAGGAGGACTGGGAGGGGTCTCCTAACCTGGGCCACCATAGCAGAAGCTTCTGAGACGAAGCAGGAACTGAGTGGAGCAAGGCAGCTACAGGGCAGTGAGAGCTGGGGAGTGTCAGAGCTCCAGTTGTTGAACTGGATGGTGGAACCAGCAGCTGGGAGAGCCGGAAACCAGAGGGACCAAGATTTCTTGACCTGCAGTTCCAAATGTCATGACAGATGAGGAAGTGAGCAGAGGGTACTCAATCAATCTAAAACACAAATTTTATCCAAGGCAACTCAGACTCCTCCGAACTCCGTCTGCAAAGAAAGAAAGAAGGCACAGCAGCTCAACACAGAGCACATTCATGCGGCTCAAAGATAGAGCTAGAAAGGCATTTGGTTTGGTTTAAAGAGCTGCCAGTCTTTTTGCCCAAAGCCTGAGCCAAAACCATGGAAACAACAGATGGGGAAATGGAAGGAGAAAGGCCAGCGAAAAACTTGACAAGAACATTTGAAGCTTTCCTCTGGAAATCTTGAAAACCTCAACACGTTCCAGGCTTCAAAGATCATCCTTAGTAGATTCCAAGCACATTAACCTGCCATGCTGAAGAGGGAACAAGGCAAGAGAATTCTCGCTTGCCATCATTGGGCCACCAGTGCTAAGTAAAGGCATGCTCTTTGGGGAAGGATGCCAAAAAGAGCCCTGCTCTTTCCTCAGATAGCTACAGTTCAGCATATTGCCACACAGCATAGAGCTTCATATGGATCACGACAGCAGCTTCCACCTGCCTATTTTCCACTCTTGGTGCTTGCAAGTGCTGAACAAAGAGTGTGCAGGCAACAAGGTGCCTGTGTGAGTTTTTCCTACTCTTGATGTTTTGGTGAGGGATAGAGGCTAGAAGGAGATAGAGGGGGAATGGGCAGGTCAGGAAAAATCCCAAGCAGCGGCAAGTTTAAACCTCAGACAAGAATGAACTTTCATGTCTGAGAGATGGTGGTCAGCCAAGTTTCTCTAGCATACATTTGCATTTGCCTCATGTGAATGCCCCTCAGTCCATAATCAGGCAGACACACTATGGCTTTTGCTTCAACTTCACGGAACAGAAAAATTCATTTTTTGACAATTGGCAAGTGGATTTTCCTCCTCCACTACCCAGCCACTGAGATGTGTGATCCCCATTTCTGTTCTTTCATCAACTTAGCTTTCTTGTTTCTTTCCCCCCAGTTAATCTAATACAACCAAGAAGTCCCAGGGGTCCTGAGCAAGCTCAATTGCCCAGTTTCTCTAGAGTAGCAATTACCATGCCTAATATATGAAAGATTCCTTGTGCAAAACCAGGCAGAAACAGTCTTTTACTGCTGCTCATCAAGGGTTCTGATTGTCTCACATATGGGGACAAGGAACAAAAAAAGAGGCCCCTTGAGATGGTCAATTTAGAGGCCCATGACTTAATATCAACCCTGAAAACAAGAGGAGGTGAGGCAGAACCTTTACAGAGGCCTGTGCCTTTGCAACAGCCCACTAAACAAAAGGTGGTGAGCAAGTGACCTCACAGAAGTTGGTGCTTTGACACCAGCAGCCTTTGCAGGCTGGGGTCTTTCATCCAGTCTCATTTTCTTTTCTAACAAAAAGTAGGAGCTGCAGGAATGATGTGTAAAAGTAAATCAACTAAGCCAGAGGGGGAAAAGCCCAATCTTCACTACATCCTCTGGGTAGAATGACTACATCTGTGCTGCCTTAAAGAGAACCAAACCACAACAGCTGCCAAAGTACTTTGGTTGGGAGACCATTAGCCCTGGATTAAATGCTCTTCTTTCCCTTAACATCTAAGGGTATATCTGCCCTGCGATCGAAGACTTGTGGCACAGCTGTGGCTGGGCCAGGTCAGTTGACTCAGGCTTGCAGGGCGTAGGCTGTGCGGCTATAAAATTGAATGTTTGGGCTTGGGCTGGAGCCTGGGATCTGAGACCCCACGAAGAGGGAGGGTCTCAGAAACATGACTCTAACCCGTGCCTGTAGGTCTGCACTACTATTTTACAGCTCCGGAGCCCAAGCCCCATAGGCCCAGGTGAACAGCCCCGGACTCTGAGACTCAGTGCTGCATGTTTTTGATCACAGGGTACACATACCCTAAAGGTCCCTGGATTAAATGCTTGGTTTTAGCAAATCTCTCTGCTTTCCCTCAACTTCTTTTCATTAAGAGTGGATCTTTTTTCAGGGATGACAGTTTCTCCCTTTCATCAGTTATCCCGTAGGTATCAGAACAATTGTGAGAGCCTTCCTGTCCTGGGAGTAGGGTGACCGGATGTCCCAATTTTATACGGACAGTCCCGATTTTGGGGTCTTTTTCTTATATAGGCTCCTATTACCCCCCACCCCCTGTCCCGATTTTTCACATTTGCTGTCTGGTCACCCTACCCTACCTAATGTTCCCTCTAATTTTTGACAGGCCATGTGTGCAAAAAATTTCTTCTGTGCAAATTGTTGTGCTTCTGTGCAAATTTTTGTGCGCGCGGTATTTCGCCATGTGCGCAGGGTTTAGGATCTATGTGCACACGCACAGCTTAGAGGGAACAGTGCCGGGGAGTGACATCTGGGCCCGTGAAGGGAAAAATCAGGAATCCTTCCTGCCACACCATATTGACTGAGACATTGCTTTCAACTGAGTCTTCGTTCTAGCTTGGCCTCATCTTCTGCTTGTGAGTAAGGTGTGAGCAAATGTCAATACCTTTTTTCCTCCCTAACTTCCAAGGAGGACCAGTCTGAAGTTTTATCAGCACTTAACTCAAACATGGTTTGCTGTAAAAGGGTGAGAACACCACTATTAAAAAACAAGCAATTGTTCCAAGTTCCCTAGCTGCAAATACTCTTCTCTGGTGAGGTGCAAACCTCACAGAACCCACACAATTCCATTTCCCCTATTGCTAGGGCCCCATTCCAAACGTGCTAAAACATGCTTAATTGACACTGAGCTGGCTGAACAAAAATGAGGTTATTTTTCAAAAAACTGGCAAAGTTCTGAGTTCAACTGTGCTGTCTTCCATGATTGATTTCACTTGGACAATTTCCCACCAGTTAACACAAAACCCAAAGACATCCTCCTTTTCACAACCCTACCAGAAGTTCATAGGTCTCTTGGCTACCAGTTTCCTGGGTCCCAAAGAGCAGCTTTGGGTAATGATGGAGGACGCAGTGTGAATCAACCCTGATTTTTAGAAATCACAATAAGAAGCTTCCAATGTACATTACATATTCAAATTCAAAGCGGTCTTCACAAGGAAGAGGGCTAGAGAAATTTTTTTTTAATGCACGACAAGACGACGTTTACATTTTGTCATCCCCAAAAATCACACTTCAGATGCCTTGTTTTGACTTTGTACGTTAGTGATGCTTACCTAATGGTTATAAACCTCGAAACTTGTATCCTCTCTGCACACAGATTATGTATTGATAACTGTTTCTGCTAGGGGTGCAATTTTTAAAATAGATACAAACCCTATTGTGCACACAGTTATACTAGTGTAGCTTATTCCCCTATATTTATACCTTTATGCTGGTATAATTGCATCCATACTAAGGGGTTGTAATACCTTAACTATACAAGTTTCAAACTGCTCGTTAAAGCAGTACAAAACTTGTGTGTCTTGGGGAAATGTTTTTGCTCTTCAAACATTCCAATCAAAGCTGTAGCTCACGAAAGCTTATGCTCAAATAAACTGGTTAGTCTCTAAGGTGCCACAAGTCCTCCTTTTCTTACTGCCCCACTGAAATCAGTGGGAGTTTTACCCCCACGTTGTTTTATAAATTTTTCCCAGCTACAGGAGTAAGCCAACAACCACTTATGGTGTAAACAGCCTCTCAAAGCAAAGAAAATAGAAATGACACCCCTGATTAAAGCCAACTTCTATAATCGCCTCTCCTACAAACACATTAACACCTCATTAACACTACCACATGCATACAAAAGAAATGGAGGTTGGAAACAGCTCAGGCACAAAGTAAACAAATGATAAACAGAAAAGGAAGACTTGTGGCATCTTGGAGACTAATAAATTTGTTAGTCTCCAAGGTGCCACAAGTCCTCCTTTTCTTTTTACGGATACAGACTAACACGGCTGCTACTCGGAAATGATCAACAGAATTGCTGCTTATTTTTGTCTGACAGTCTCAGAAATAGTTGCTCCCTAGTTACATGGGTTATGTTCCTCTGACGTAGAAAGGCAGAAACGAATGAGATCACACATTCCCACAATGCAGTGAAGAAATGTTTCTTACACCATGAGATCATAACTCAGAATAAGGAAAACGCGATAAAAAACAACAAATGGAAAACGGAGTGGGGTTTTTTTAATATAGTAAATTGATAAGGGTTGTAAAGAAAATGATTTTTAATCAGACAATAGGCAATGATTTTAAGAATACAAAAGACATTAAAATAAAAAATGCACACGTTAGAGCAAAATGAAAACTAGTAAATATACAAGGTTTAAAGGCAACCTAAAATCGGGCTACATTGTGCCGTTAGGCTCAGTCCTGAATATGGAACAACACCAGGAAATATTTGTGCCTCAGAGTTATCTTGGAATCTCAATTCCTCTGGAGCTTCCATTTTCCACTGCAGGGACCTTGCATCAGCTATTTACAAGACACAGTGTATTCTGCCCTTTGCATCCAGTCACCTCTGCTGGGGCGCAGTATGGGCATGAGTGGGGGAAGGAGAAGGAGGCAGAGTCATGGCACTGACTGCTCTAATGCCCCCTGAGCCCCCTCCCAGCAAAGCCCCTGCTTGTCTCTCTCTCCCTGGACTCAAGGTCCAGGCAGGTCTACTGCAAGCCTAAGGCAGCTGAGGAAAGATGGTCCAGTAGTTATAGCACAAAGCTAGGACTTGAGAGACCTGCGTTCATTTCCTTGCTCTACCCCAGATTTCACCTTAGGTCATACATAAAGTGCAGTGCAGTTCCCGCTCTGTAAAATGTGGCTAATAGCACTTCCCTACCTCTCAGGGGTGCTGCAGAATAAATACATTAAAGATTGTGAAGGGCCTTGAGAAACTGGCACCAACTCCATGAGTGGAGCACCATGGAGCACCCACAGAAAATAATTAGTGGGTGCTCAGTACCCACCAGCCACATGCCAATCAGCTGGTTGGTGGGTCCTGTCAATCAGCTGTTCGGTGGTGGGTGGAAGGTGCTGCGGGGAGGGGGCGGAACAGGGGTGGGAAGAGGCAGAGCGAGGGCAGGGTGTGCTCAGGGAGGAGGTGGAGCAGGGGCAGGAAGAAGTAGGGTAGGAGTGAGGTCTTGGGGGAGAGGGTGGAGCAGGAGCGGGAAGAGGTGGGGCGAGGGTGGGGCACTGGAGGAAAGGGCGGAGTGGGGTGGGGCCTCGGGGTGGAGTGGGGGTGCAGCAGCCATCCGGAGAGAAGAAAGTCAGTGCCCGTGCGTTGAGATCTACTGATGAAGAGTACTATATCAGAGGCAAGTTATTACTGCCCGGCACAGTCAATGTAAGACCAGGGCACAATCTATTTGTGAACAGGCAAGAGACAAGCTGAGAACCTCACATCATCACATTTTGCTTGTTTGTTGATTGTCCCATGTTGTATCGTTTTTGTCTTGTCTTTTTAGGTTTCAGTCCTGCAACCAATAGTGAGACTACTCCTAGGAGTAAAGTTACACATACATAGGCCTTGTTTCCATGCAGAAGTTGTGCTAATTTAACGTAAAATCTTTTAAAACCCAATTTATTTAAACTGGAGTAAACTCTCGGGTGGACACACTTAGTTCAGGTTTAGAATGGCTTATGCTGGTTTAGTTTACACTGCACCCTAACCAACCTAAGCCAAAGCAAAAGAAACGTGGTTAAAGAGTATCCACGCCAGTTCAGGTAAATCAGTTCAAAACTCACACTTCAAGTTAAACTGATGCAACCTTCCTGTGTACACCAGCATTTAGACTCTAAGCTCCTCCGGGAAGGGACCATTTCTTCCTCTGTGCTCATACAGTGCTTAGAGTAATGAGGACCTGACCCTGATTAGAGCATTTGAGTGGTACTACAATATAAATAATAAATAACAATGATAGAATGTGTCCCATTAGACAGGGAAGTAGACTAGTGATTCAAGAAATCTAGGCTCTGTTTCTGACTCTCCAATTGGCCTGCTGTGTAACCTTGGACAAGTCTCTTCCCCTCTTGCTATGTGTCCGATTTATCTATTTAGATGACACGTTCTCTGGGGTAGGAACAGTTTCTTACCATGTGTTTGTAGGCAGCCTTGCATAGTGGGGCTCTGATCTCATCCGGGCCTTCTAGGTTCTACAGTAAAACAAACAGCAATAATGAAAATAAATAATCACAAGAGTACATCATGTTTTCTCAACAAAGGAATGTAACTTTTGTAATAGTGCATGTGCATGGTAGAGAGAAAAAAGAAGCTAACGGTTGCATGCCTGTATTTTCAGGCTTGTGTCACGCTCTAAAATCACATCCAGATGGCAACAACAAAATCACAGCCTCAAAGCAGCTGATGAAAGACAGTTGCACTAGCTGGTGCGATTCTTGGTGCCAACTATGCGTTTGGGAACAAATGTGGGAAGAGCATGCAGAATGGCAGAGATTTTGCACCAGTTTACAGTGTACAGATGGGGGTTCTGGGAGGCATTACAGTGCATGACTACTTTTCCGATTTCTTCGGTATCAGCTGTAGGACCCACTGCCAAGCTTGAATCCACACTGGGATCAGAGAACTCATAATTTTTAAGAGACAGTTGTAATTTGTCCCTAAGTTACTTTCAACATATGTAAATGTTTAGGGGAAAAGTGGGAGGAAAGCTTGGTTTTGCAAAATGCACAGCATCTTAGGGGTACTGAACATTGAACATGTCACTTCCACTGGAACATCAGCACCCTATAGCTATCATGCCTGGTACATTAAGCAGTAATAGAGGTGCAGGTTGTTTAACATACTATCTATGTGGAGATGCAGTGCACTGGCTAATAAATTGGTTAAACAAATCATCTCCTTCAGTCTATGATACATGTCTTTCGTTTGCCACCCAGAGAGGATTTGAAAAAACAAAACTGCTCTCCCACTTATTTGAAACAGAGATGAGCTACAGTTGAAACAATGTATGCAAAAATCTCTGAGCTATGGAACTTCAGCTAGAATAGGATCCAGATGCAAACCACCGGAGCTTCCGAAAGTTGGAGAATGACATTTTGCAAAAACATCCAACATTTTTCCATCGCTAGTCCTGCCCCCTCACCTCTGATCCTTCCTTTCGTCATCTAAGCCACAGCAGCCCCCACACCATTCTTCTCCTCCTGCCTTTCATAGCATCCCACTTCCAAAGTTTAAATTATTTGCATAGCATAAACCACATAGGTTCCTTTTTAAATATGCACTTTCTATATGTCACACTTGATTTTTCACATCGTTACACAGAACAATAATAAGGATATAAATGGGCAATTTTAAAATATTTTATTTAATTGGAGCTGATTTGGATGTCCACAAAAGAGCTGGTTGAAAAAAATGTTTGCAAAAACGCCTCTCTTTTTCCATAAAAAAGTCAAATTTTGAATTTTTTCAACCAGTTACAGAGCTTCTCAAAATACAGGAATTCTTTTGCTAAAAAATTATGTTTTTAATTGAAAATTTTGAATTTTTTGACCAGCTGTAGTCTGCAACAAGGGGATTCTTGGGAAAGATGTGTGAGTCATTTTTCCTTACTTGTGAGCACAAGCTGGAAGCAAGGTATACATACCTTTATTAAATAGGCTTTGAGCATGTAAAAACCATATACTCGGAGATTGTTAAATCACAAAATTTAAATCTGGATCCAGATTGAAACCCCAAATTTCAGAAGTGTTTGGGTCTGAGGTTTTGGTTAAGATCATATAAGAAAAGGGTCCAGCTGCAAAATTTGGATCCACGTTCAGATTTCAAATGCTCCAGGTCATTTCTACAACAATACAGTAAAAGAACATATATTTTTTCTTCAGAGAAGGTAATATTGGAGCTGTGAGATAGTGAGAATTGTTCACATGAAAAATACAAAAATAGTAATACTTCTACATGGGTAACAGCCAAACAGGAAATTGTTAGAATAGCCAGCTAGATCCTCCGCTGGTGTAAACTGCTACAGCTCCATTGAAGTCAGGGAAATATACCAGTTGGTGAGCTGAACCATATACTGTTAAAGAGACACTGACAACTTATAGTCATACTTACTACGATTACAAGAAAGAATACAAGGTTACTATATTAGTCTAATAAGATTACTATAATTGAAGGGGATTTGAGAAAACACCTTTTTCCTCTACTTTTTCCATTTTGTTTTCACATTTGACACTAGTTAGTGTTTAGTCAATTTCATGGTTTCCCCTCTATTGTCAGTCTGTCACTTCCCCTGTTTGTGTAGGTCTCTCACACAGCACCAAAGGAGCACAAAAACATTTAAAAAATATTAAAATTGTGATTACAAAACCTCAAAAATTGGCAGGGGGGCTCAAAAGGAGCAACCGTACTTGTAACTATTTTAAATTCATTTCGTTTTAAAAATGACCGCTTTTCAAGTTGACTTTGTCTTTCATATACATCTGTGGGTGCGTTTCTCTGAGTTACAGCATTTACCATTTTAACATAATAAATTATTGCACATCAGTATAGCTGTCTGCAAAAGTAAAATAAATCCTCTTAAATGTATATAGTACATTTGCTGAAAAAATTATTAAGATACAGACCTAAGAGAGAAGAGAACTTAATCATAGGAAAAGTTTAATAACTAAATCTAAAGTACTGAACAGCAAATACTCAGGATTTGGCCACAAGTCCACAGATCTATTGTACAATTATCAAAACAAAATTTAATGCAATTGTACAAGACTCAAAAATATAATATTCCCTACACACATCTAAAATTGTAGAGAAAATGGCATATTGGATTTTTGAAAAATAATGTGGTGGGCGCTCATCATCAAAGACTGCAGTGCATAAGACCAAGGAGGTCGAGTTTAAGCTGCATGTGCAGTCTACACTTTGGACATATTTGTGCCTTTAAGGCAAAGCCAAGTACTAGGAACAGGATGGTACAGAGCTGCACCACTCCACAGAGACCACAGGTAGAATTCCTCCCCTAGTTCTCTCTTACATAAGAGCAGCACGCCTGCTGTTACACCTCTTCAACAGGTGCAGTTACTGTCCAAGAAGTATGGGCTGGATGAATGGACTATAAGGTGGATAGAAAGCTGGCTAGATTGTCGGGCTCAGTGGGTAGTGATCAATGGCTCCATGTCTAGCTGGCAGCCGGTATCAAGTGGAGTGCCCCACGAGTCGGTCCTGGGGCCAGTTTTGTTCAATATCTTCATAAATGACCGGGAGGATGGTGTGGATTGCACCCTCAGCAAGTTTGCAGATGACACTAAACTGGGAGGAGAGGTAGATACGCTGGAGAGTAGGGATAGGATACAGAGGGACCTAGACAAATTGGAGGATTGGGCCAAAAGAAATCTGATGAGGTTCAACAAGGACAAGTGCAGAGTCCTGCACTTAGGACGGAAGAATCCAATGCACCGCTACAGACTAGGGACCGAATGGCTCGGCAGCAGTTCTGCAGAAAAGGATCTAGGGATTACAGTGGACGAGAAGCTGGATATAAGTCAACAGTGTGCCCTTGTTGCCAAGAAGGCCAATGGCATTTTGGGATGTATAAGTAGGGGCATTGCCAGCAGATCGAGGGACGTGATCATTCCCCTCTATTCGACACTGGTGAGGCCTCATCTGAAGTACTGTGTCCAGTTTTGGGCCCCACACTACAAGAAGGATGTGGAAAAATTGGAAAGAGTCCAGCGGAGGGCAACAAAAATGATTAGGGGACTGGAACACATGACTTACAAGGAGAGGCTGAGGGAACTGGGGATGTTTAGTCTACGGAAGAGAAGAATGAGGGGGGATTTGATAGCTGCTTTCAACTACCTGAAAGGGGGTTCCAAAGAGGATGGCTCTAGACTGTTCTCAGTGGTAGCAGATGACAGAACAAGGAGTAATGGTCTCAAGTTGCAGTGGGGGAGATTTAGGTTGGATATTAGGAAAAACTTTTTCCACTAGGAGGGTGGTGAAACACTGGAATGCGTTACCTAGAGAGGTGGTGGAATCTCCTTCCTTAGAAGTTTTTAAGGTCAGGCTTGACAAAGCTCTGGCTGGGATGACTTAACTGGGGGGATCGGTCCCGCTTTGAGCAGGGGGTTGGACTAGATGACCTCCTGAGGTCCCTTCCAACCCTGATATTCTATGATTCTATGTGCCCCTGGCCAGCTCAGCTGGCTGGTGTGTAGGGGAGGCAGAGCTTTGGCCCTGTCTCCTATCTACCCCAATGAGGATTTATTGACTTTCAAGGAGATACAAAGAATGAGCTTGTGCTCTGCCCCAGAGAAAGCAGAGATTATATTTGTTCCTCACACCTGTGTGGAGGCGTAAAGGGGAGGGTTCTCCTTGTACTCTCCAGACTTTTCAAGGCTTAGCTCAGCATCTTTAATGATTTCTTAATATAGGCAGGGCTTCTGTACAAAACGTGTTTACATTTGTGGGGCTTAGTATGGCTCTCTCCTATCTCAAGGAACTTCTGTACTTAAAAGTTTTCATAATTAAAAAAAAAGTAATTAGCCTGAATATACTTCTCGGAAAAGAGCAATACGTCGCAAGGGGGTCTTTCCTGGTTGAAAAAAAAGGAGTATGACTAAATGGGTGAAAAAACTGTGTTCTGCACCTCTCTCATTCGCTGAATATTGACCAAATAAAATAAGACACACTTAACTGTGGGCTGTTTGCAGATTAATTTGCCAGTCATTGTGCAAGTTCCTCTGAGTTTTTCTCAAGATGGATTCAGTTTTCAGGTAATTTTATTGCAGCTTGAAAAGATGGTATAAGAAAATAGGGAGATGAAAATGATATCTGAAATTAGGAATTTTTTAAATGTTCCTCCTCCCCCTCCCCCGCTAATCTGTGAATCTGATACTGTAAATCCTGTTCCCAAATCAAATAAATCCAGCGATTCGACATCGACTGGTTTGAAGGAGGAATCTTCAGTGGTCTGAGACTCACAGCTGTGGTTTCCCTCCCTCCCTTCAACTTTGAAGTAGCTTCATTAATTTGGATTTAGATTTAGATTTCAGCCTCAACTCCTAGTGGGGAAAAAACATGGCAAGCCTTGAAAAGTTATACCCAACTGTGATGCTCTCCTCCAGGCACTGAGAACTGGACTCCAGTATTACAGTGTCAACCTCCTGCCTTAGTCAGTGTGAGCTTTACTGGAGACTAGACTATGCATCAGCTCCCTGCTACACCAATCTGTCTGCTTCACCAGGAAACTCCTCAAGACTCTGCCAGTCTTTACATTGCCTTGCAAGCAACAATCGATGGAACCCCAGTTCTTCAGAGACCTCTCTCTGTAGTGACCAGTCCCTCTCACTGGACAGGCACAGAAATGAAGTTTACTGCCTCCAAAGACCCCACGCACACACCAGCCAATTGGTTTAACTGAGGACTCACACTTAATTCACTGTAACAGCACTGAAATTGTCTATAGGAAAACTAAAAATAAGTTTATTTAAAAAGAACAGAAATATAAGCAATACTAAGCAGATATAACAAAAATAGAAAATGGTTAGAAACAGACAAAATAAAACATACTTTCTAGTGTCTAAGACTTAACTTTAGCAAGCTACAATTTTTGCCTAAACAGCTTTCTCACTTACTGCCAGCCTCCAGCCCTTCTGGCAAGAGGATCCAGCATCCCTAGAAGCAGAGGGTGCTGTCCCCTTTGTCCCCTAAGTAATGGATAACTGGTGGGTTTTCTCCCCTTGTTTTTATAGTCCAGTAAAGTTTTTAAATGTATTCTTTGAAAAATAAACTCAGACAAAGTTCCTCTCCTCTGCAGGGGTGTAGACCCAAGCTGTTTTCCACATCCGCCGGACAATTTACTTTTTTGATTGGCTTAATCACTTTGTTTACCTTAGATGTAAATGTACTTCCATTGTCTCTGGCCTCACCTTGCTCAGTTTACACTGGAGACACAAGCAAACAGGTGAAACAGCATTCCTTTGTCTACAACAAACTTCTTTACCCTCTCTACTCAAATTGCTTAGCCAGAACATATTTTAGGAACATCTTCCAGCCCACACACATAATCCTTTACACAGGAACCATACATTATGCAACAATATTAATCACCAGAGTGTCATCGGTTTGTATATGATACCTTCATGACACTGTTTGGCTAAATAGTGTGTTGGGTGTGCCCTTTGCCAGTTGGCATAAAGGGGCTCATAGGGTCACACCAATTTTGTCCGTGCTGCTTTGAAATAAAGAAGAAACATACCACAGGAATTTAGGAAGATTTTTTTTAACTGGTCATGTAATTTTCCTCCTTAAGCACACTCTTCTGCAACATAGCCCTCTTAGAATCTTAACTATCTAGCAGCCCCTCACAATGGCCCCAGTCACAGCTTCGCAGAGCAAAAGGCCTCTGTGATATCACAGACACAGGAACTGGGAAGTTACAACATGTTCCCAAGGAAGGGCTGTACACCCACAGGTAGTTGGCAGAGGGAATGCACTGCCTGGAGGACAGAACGTAGCACAAATATGTTTTTTTGACGCATGAAAGGAGAGATGCTGTGCTTCCTCTAAGTGCAGAGAAAAAGCACTCTGATATGCAGGGCTGACTAGATGCAGCATATTATGAGCTCGCCATCTCCCCATCCCCTGGTCATTGATGTTCTTAAATGAATATGCACTGATATTGTCGAGGCTGTAGACATTTTACAAGCTTTTGAAATCTGTCCCAGCAGGAAACGTGAGGCATCACACATGGATTGCTTTTTTTTTTTTTAATTATTATTTTTGTTTGTTCATTTGGACAGGGACTCTGGGCAGAAAATATTTGATCTGAAGAAACAAAACAAAGAATAATTAGCTGATCGCTATCCTTGAGAAGTGGACATTTTCAATTACGTCCAAGGACACTGCAGCTTTCTGCAGATGGCTGTTTCTGGCTGCAGGAAAAGAAAAGAAAGAAACTATTAAGGAAGGAGAGAAAACTAATTGTGAAGGTTTTAAATATCTATAGATTTAATTAATAATAAATAATGATTATCAATAGAAAAGCTTTTCTATGAAGGAAGTAGTTTGCCGGGCAGTTGGAGCAGTTTACACTGTGGGCATGTCTATACTGGAGCTGGAAGGTGTAGTCGTAGCTACGTCCTCAGTGTGGCTCGCCCGTTCTGCTGCTCATGCTGCCATGACTATATTGTTATTGTTAGCAGACTAGCTCCATCACAGCTAGTGCAGGTAGATTGTCTTGAGCTGGGAATTATACCTTCCAAGTCCAATGTGGACATACCTTCCCGAGTACTGCCTCTGACTCACTGTGCGATGTGGGGCAAGTCATTAAACACTTCGCTGTCTCAGTTTACTCTCTACTGACCTCTATTTTACAGGAGCATTACGAGGCTTGACTACCTTTTTTTTTTTTTAATGAGACAGAAAAGGTAGGTGAGGTATTAATATCTTTTCTTGGAGCAACTTCTGCTGGTGGAAGGGACAAGCTTTCGAGCTCCACAGAGCTCTTCTTCAGGTCTGAGGAAGGTAACCAGAGTGTCTGAGCTAAGTATAAGTTGGGACAAATTGATAAGCGTAAGGGGTACACACATGCTATTCACATGAGTGCAAGGGACTAGACTAGATCACCTCTCGAGGTCCTTTCCAGGCCTACGATTCTATGATTTTATGCTGTAGGAGACCACATAAAATGAAGTGGCCAATTAAGGGTTATCAGGCAGGGGTCTTAGAAATGGTTGCAATGAGCCATAAAACCAGTGTCTCCATTAAGGCCAGGATTTTTAGTGTCTAGCAGAGTTATGAATTTCAGTTCCCAAGCTTGTCTCTTGAAGGCGCGTGCAGGTTTCCTTTGAGGACAAGGACTGAGAGTTCAGATATGAAGTGATTACTTTATGAAGTGTTCACCCACAGATGATGTGATATTTTTGTCTTTTATCATTTTTCTGTGTGAGTCCATTCGAGTGCACAGTGATTGTCTGGTTTCACCCACATAGTTGTTGTTGGGGCATTTGATGAACTGAATGTGGTACACCTAATTTATCCAAGGCTCTTGCTCCGTGGCCATAAATTACACACACAGAACATAATTAGCCCACATAAGTTTCATTGCTCCCCTCAAAAGCCCATTTCTGCGAACATGCTTACAAAAATATATTGAAATTAAGAGGAAATATCAATTCCACATCTTTTTAAATGTCTTTGGATGACCTCTTGCTTGCTAACTAACTCATTACAATGGGCATTGGTTGTGATTCCTTTACCCACTATCTGAAAATTTGATAGCAGTTCAATTTACACAAAAGAAATAACTAAGAAAGAAAAACCGGTTGTGTAGGCTGCAGAGAGGTGCCCTCTACCTCACCGGTTTGTGGGGATTTTGTTGTTGTTCATTGTAATTTAGATGATAAAAAAAAGTATCTAAAAACACTGAGGGACCCATCTGTACTGCAACTGGTAAGGCAATGGAAGTGCTTCACAGAACTGGTATTGGGACACGGGGCCTTTTCAGAGACCTGGTTCCTAGCCACTATCAGAAGGGACCAAAAGTCAGTGCCATCTGATGGTTGTTCAGAAGCTTATATATGAAATAACATTTGGCAGTCTCACTACTACAGTCTGCACATCTCTTTCACACACACACCTTCCCCCCATCACATTGGTACTTTTACCAACAACAAAGCCAAGTATTGACATAAGAAAAGAGACTTGAACTTCTTTCTCTCTTCTTTGGAAGGTGGTTCCTCCAGGAAAGAGGTAAGACGGGCTGGCAGATCATTGTATGCAAGCCAGACTGCCCATGCTGTACCTTATCTCTAACAGAGTGTTACGGTCTGCAGGGGTGTCACTCCTGACTTCTCATGAATACAAAATGTATACTTTAAAGGAAGGGGGGCATGAGAGGGGATAAACGGAAGGAGAGGGTGAGTTAAAAAGCAAGATATGCTTCCAATACTTGTATTTACTAGCTGTAGACCAGAGTTTTGAATCACTAGACAGAAAGAACAAGTTGACCTCTTCAGAGAAGTGGTGCTCCTAAGATCTTTAATGGCTTGCTTCAGAATCAGTTCTCAACTGAACGCAGGTATGGTAGAGAGAGAAAAACATAAGATATAAAAGCACCATGCAAACTTCTGACAGCACTAGCTGTGTAAGAGACAATCTGGGTCCTTAACATTTTAAAAGGCATGCCCTGCATAATAGCACATGTGGCAGAATCCTCCGCTTTTGTCCCCAACACCATTCTACAGTGGGGCCATAAAGTACACATCCTGTAAGCCTCTGACATGAATGCATGTTTTATGTGAGATAGGGAGATATTAAGTTATTGCCTTCATATATAGAGGGTCCTTCCAAACATTTTCCACCTCTGACACTGAGGGGAAGGGGAGCAAAGAGACAGCGCTCCAGGGATTTCCTGCAAACACATTTAACCTTTGATACCTGCAATCATCATTTCCAGGGCTAATACCAGTAGCTGCAGGAGCACAGGGAGCCTGCTGTTGCTTTTAGCCTTGGGAAATCCTAGGTTCCTTGGGATTAATTTGTTATAATGGCCATAAATATAGGGGTACATCTGGAGGTGGGAGAAGGGGAGGGAGTTCTACAAGAAATCCTGCTGCTTGGCAGCAATTTTGCGAAGGTTAGAACAGGCAGCTACCTGATTCAGCTGACTCATCACTTTTCCATAAAGCAATAAGACTCATCCATATTGTACATGCACAGTTCTTCCAACAAATATTTGCTTTAATGAACAATGTGCTACACTGCTGAGAAATTATTCTGGCCACAAGTAAATAGTACCTGCCAGCTTGCAGGTTTTAACACCACCTGTTAAGGCAGAAACAGGAGCATTGTGGGAAGGGATGGCTGACAAGATCAGTAATGCCTTATGGAGCCATTCATTTCTAGGTCACCAGGTCAAATTCAGAAGCACAGAAATGTCCATACCATCAGATGGTGGTTTGGTTGCTTATGTGAAAAGGGCTGGTAGCCTCAGTCTGTTCCTTCTGGACACCATCACAGCTTACACAAACTGGATCCCTGGATGACAGCCTCAGTGGAAAAGCACAGTCGTGAGTAGACACAGAGAATGAACTATTCCCTGACTCCTGCAGGACTGATTTATGTCACACATGCGGTAGCGATACCCGAGTGGTAAATTACAATTATCCTGCATTTTTGACTGCCTCAGCTGCACTCTGGCTGCGAATCCACATCCACTGAGCCTACTGCCAACATCCTCCCATTAGAACCGCCATTTATTAAAGCCAGATCAACAAAAAAAATATTTCCTCTCTCTCCTCACTCCCTCCCGATTACTTCGGTTTGAGTTTGAAGATGAGCAACATTCAGTCCAGAAATAGCAGTAGATTTAAGTGCCAATATTTTGCAAACCATTAGGGCTAGGAATGAGTTCTTTATCTCATTGCACAGGCAATGAGAATCTCCCATTTCCAGCTGTGCATAGTCCTTGTTCCTTCGTGGCATTGGAAGCAGACATTGAGCCTTAATATCATCGGATTATAATTGAGTTTTCTAAAGGTTAGTGGCTGTATTTTTTTCTTCTTCCTCCAATGCGCAGTTGGGCTGATGGTAACAAGACAGCTGGGTTTCCCATACCAGGGGATACAAACAGCTTTTCTGCAAAATAAGTGGTCTAAACAAAACGTGATGGCATGGTGTGGTTTGTAGGAGTTATAGGCACTCATTTGGGATGAACTGCATAACTCGTGGCTTTGCCATTATGAATTGTGCGGCCATACCAAACTCACGTCAACAAAACCGTCACATCTCACCACATGGTTTTGTAGTCTCTGTGGGAGAAATCCATCCATTAGTGAGGTGGGCACTGAAAACTCCCACTGCACAGTGGTTGGATAGCTTCACAGCAGGGATTCAGAGACACTGTACTGCCTGCACATGGTAAAGCTGGGCTCCAGGCGAATGGTTTGGGAACGGGCTGGGAGATGAGGAGATGGGTACTGATTCAGAAATTACATGGAGCCCTCCTGCAGCGACTATGCCAGAGTCAGCTGCAGAGTGGCTGCACAGTGGCCCATACCTGGGCTGCTGGTTGTGGGATACACTCCAGCCCACGAATACCCCTCCGAGTTCCCTGAACAAAGTTCATTTACCAAGACGTCGTCATGGTACCTCCTGCATAATCTCTCTATGGGCTGCATCACTGCTGATGCAAGAGGAGCAGGAGCCCTGGGGGACATGCACACTTGGGGAGAGGAGGCAGCTGTTCCATTCGGGGAGGAGAAATTTAACATGTGTGTGGTCAAAACTCCATCAGAGCCCTGAATCAGCACACTCCTTAGGCACCACTCATCGCTATGAACATTTCCAAGGTGGAGTGGGGTTTGCAGGCCCTTCCACGCCTCATGCAGATTTTCTGCAGACAGGACCCTGCAATGCCAACCACGCTGGCAGAAACTAGGGTAGGCTAAGACCTAATCGAGCCTAACATCACTATTTAACTAGAGTGAATGAGAAATTGTGATCACACGAAAAGCTGGCTCTTCGGCGCACAGTCAACACCAAAAGCAGTAGAAGTTCTTCTAGCAGAGACATCTGCTTTCTAGTCAGACAGCTTCAGGGGCTTGTCGTTGTTAATGGCACTGACATGCTGCCTCCAGCATGTCACAGGATGACCATGCTGCTGTGAGGCTGACTGGCCTCAGTTTGTCCTATATGAGCCATTATTGTTTAATAAATGTTTTAATCCCAGAGAACTACCCAAAAGGCTATTAAAACAACGCATTACATCTATACTTTCGGAAGATTCTACTACACTTCTTATTAATTTAAATTAGCCTTGCTTAAAGGAACCCACAGCTTTGTGTGTAGACCTTTTCCCCAAGCAACAGTGTCTAAACTATACAAGGTATTTACCATGCAACAATAGTCCTGCAGTTTTACCACACTGTTGTTGCGTGAGGAACATCTCTGATAATAAGGCCTAAAATGAAGACTTCTAACGGATTGTCAAGCTCTCGGCTGGCTCAAACTTTTGAACACCCAGGATTCAATGCAAATTAAAGTTCAAGGAACCCAGAAGATTTTAGCTCCAGGCTTTAAACCAAGCCAAAGAGCTAAAATATTATTTAAAACAGCAGTTCAATCATTTGCTTACCCAGTATTAATAAACCCCTTCTGCATGTTTCCCCAGATAAGGCTGTGATTCACGTAGCAGACATACCATAGAAGCTCAAAAGGTCAAAAAGATGGCAACAACAACAAAAATATTTAAATCACCCTAGAATCCACTCTGTTCCCCCGGCTATTTTAGTGTCGGTAAATCGCTCTTTACATTTCTGACCTAAGCAGTTCCATTTGAGAAGTTTCCCAGTCTGGATGTTCCTAAAATGTTACCAAATCATTAAACACAAATCCTTAAATGAAGAGAGCAGGTTTTATTAAATATCCTAGAGCAGTGCTGTCTGCCCGCACTCATGCCCAAGTCTGGCTGCTGGCTGATAAACGTTTTGGCTTTAAGATATTACTTATTAGCATGCCTGTATATTTCAACCTCACACAGTCACCCAAGGGTGATTGCTATCTGTTAATTGAATTCCGTGCCAGCAACTGTGTCTTTGTGTGCCTGCCATTATAATTTTGCGGATTGTGACTTCATTTCCTATTTACAAGTTGCAGTGATTATACTACATACACACACACGCAAAGACACACACCAGTTTTTGGGGGGAGGTGGGGAATCACGTGAAATTTACAGGTGCTTGTTATTTGTGCAATTTTTTTTTTAAGTGGAAACATTTGGGGCTTTACCTGAAATGGAATAAATGCGTAGTGCTAGAATGAGATTCTTAACTTTAGGAAGGAGGTTGCCACCGACAAGAATGGTCACACAAAATCCTCCAACCATTTTAACTGCGCATATATCCTCTCAGTGCAACAACACCACTTTGTACTTCCACAGCACCTTCCATTGAGGATCTCAAAGTAATTCACTAACATTACAGAATTTAACGTCACACAGGTTGCAGAGGTCCTTAAGGGCTGTTCTCTCCATTTTACAGATGAGGAAATGGAGGAACGCAGAAATGAACTTGCCCAAGGTCAAATGGCAACTTTGTGGCAGAGGTAGCAATAGGATCCAAGGGTGAAATCCTGATCCAACTGAAATCAATGGCAAAACTCACATTGACTTTAGTGGAGTCAGGATCCCACCCCAAACCTTCTGCCTCCCAGGTCTTTAACAAGATTGCGCATTTTCTGTAGTTTCTGCTGGCTCCCAGAAGCAATAGCAGTAGTTCAAAGATTCTACAGATGGGAAAACCTCAAGAAGTTCGGAGGTGTTTGCGGGGTTGGATAAACCTGCTTCTCCAAGCCAATCTGAAATGCAAGGGTAAATAACAGGGGACTAGGAAGGAATTGAGTCTGTAGGCAGGAAAATGTAAACATTTGTATGGGTGTGTCTATACTATCTTTGAAAACTCATGGCGATCGGAAGAGGTCCCAGATGACTGGAAAAAGGCTAATGTAGTGCCCATCTTTTAAAAAGGGAAGGAGGAAGATCCGGGGAACTACAGGCCAGTCAGCCTCACCTCAGTTCCTGGAAAAATCGTGGAGCAGATCCTCAAGGAATCAATTTTAAAGCACTTCGAGGAGAGGAAAGTGATCAGGAACAGTCAGCATGGATTCACCAAGGGCAAGTCATGCCTGACTAACCTAATTGCCTTCTATAATGAGATAACTGGCTCTGTGGATATGGGGAAAGCAGTAGACGTGTTATTCCTTGACTTTAGCAAAGCTTTTGATACCGTCTCCCACAGTATGCTCCCCAGCAAGTTAAGGATGTATGGGCTGGATGAATGGACTATGAAGTGGATAGAAAGCTGGCTAGATCATCGGGCTCAATGGGTAGTGATCAATGGCTCCATGTCTAGTTGGCAGCCGGTATCAAGCGGAGTGCCCCAAGGGTTGGTCCTGGGGCCGATTTTGTTCAATATCTTCATTAATGATCTGGAGGATGGTGTGGATTGCACCCTTAGCAAGTTTGCAGATAGCACTAAACTGGAAGGAGTGGTAGATACGCTGGAAGGTAGGGATAGGATACAGAGGGCCCTAGACAAATTAGAGGATTGGGCCAAAAGAAATCTGATGAGGTTCAGTAAGGACAAGTGCAGAGTCCTGCACTTAGGACGAAAGAATCCCATGCACCGCTACAGACTAGGGATTGAGTGGCTAGGCAGCAGTTCTGCAGAAAAGGACCTAGGGGTTACAGTGGACGAGAAGCTGGATATGAGTCAACAGTGTGCCCTTGTTGCCAAGAAGGCTAACAGCATTTGGGGCTGTATAAATAGGAGCATTGCCAGCAGATCAAGGGAGGTGACCATTCCCCTCTATTTGGCATTGGTGAGGCCTCATCTGGAGTACTGTGTCCAGTTTTGGGCCCCACACTACAAGAAGGATGTGGAAAAATTGGAAAGCATCCAGCGGAGGGCAACAAAAATGATTAGGTGGCTGGAGCACATGACTTATGAGGAGAGGCTGAGGGAACTGGGATTATTTAGTCTGGAGAAGAGAAGAATGAGGGGGGATTTGATAGCTGCTTTCAACTACGTGAAAGGGGGTTCCAAAGAGGATGGCTCTAAACTGTTCCCAGTGGTAGCAGATGACAGAACAAGGAGTAATGGTCTCAAATTGCAGTGGGGGAGGTTTAGCTTGGATATTAGGAAAAACTTTTTCAGTAGGAGGGTGGTGAAGCACTGGAATGGGTTACCTAGGTAGGTGGTGGAATCTTTTTTCTTAGAGGTTTTTAAGGTCAGGCTTGACAAAGCCCTGGCTGGAATGATTTAGTTGGAGATTAGTCCTGCTTTGAGTAGGGGATTGGACTAGATGACCTCCTGAGTCCCCTTTCAACCCTGATCTTCTATACTGCTGCCTCTGAGCATACGCAGTATCAACTCCATGTTTCCAGAAACCTGAGCAGACTGACTGGGTGCCATACTCACATGCTGAGCCTGCTCTCCAGTAAACCTGTTTATTGCATGATTTATTAAATACTACATGATCTTCTTTAGACAGGAAGGCTTAGGAGCACCTTTCTTTCTAAAAAGTTCCTCATATTTGCTGAGTTTCAGCTGAGTCAGAATTATTGCAAAACTAGCCTCTGTCACGGTATTTTATTGTTTCTACTTCAGAAATCAGGAAATGCCCAGCTACACTCAAATAAACACCTCAGAAAGTTAAAAAGAGTGTTTTGAACTGGAAAAAGTTCAGATCAGATTCAGTTTAACTTCTAGGGGAATTCTTATTTTATCCAAATCCAATCTCATATTGGGTGCCCAAAATTATTGGACACTTTTCACCTTAATCTTTCTGTGTCTCAATTTCCAATCTGTAAAATGGGAATAATACCACCCCCTCACCTCACAGTGGTGTTGTGAAGATAAATTAATGTTTGTGAAGCACTCAGATATTACACGGATGGGCACCATAAAAAAGCTTATGAAGAAATTAATAATTCTATCTCCAGAGCTGGGTTTGAATAGCCTGGGGGCACACACAGAACAAAGAGGATAATACAAAATATTGAATAGTTGCTCATTAAGTGCGCACTGTCCATCCTGTGCACTGAGGAAGTATGTGATCGTGGAATTAAAGACTATCATAAAGCATACACACAAAGGGGCTAAATTAAGGTTGCATGGGTTACCTTAATTCTAGCATTTCCCAACATGTGCAACCTTAATAACGTTCTTTTAATGTAGTTTGTGTGTGTGTGTATAATTGTATAGCATTTATAATCCCTCATAATTCATTACTGCACATACAACATTGTGGACAATGTTTAGACATTAAAAATCTCAGCTCAGTGATTGAATAGAGAGTACAGTAGAAATAAATATCAATATATTTCCTAAATATTTATATAATGAGCTATTTAAATGCAAGAGATTCTAACATATGTAAACAATTGGAAATACTGTATGTGTGAAAGTCTAAAGGAGATGCCAACAATATACATAGTTCCTTGTAAAATCATGTGATTTAGGAGTCAACCACAGCATATTTTAAAGGTTTTTATGTATTCAAGCACTGCAGATTATAAATGCATATTATACTCAGAAAGATAACGTATTTTATCCAGTACGTTTAGTCAGTAAAATGATTGAGTTAAAACAATGGGTGCCACTGTAATAAATGGGCATTAATTACTACTCAGTTACAAATGGAATTCCTATTGAGTTCTGCAGTGCATGACATCCAAATGGATACGAAGAGAATTCAACATGATCAAGTCCAATACGACAAACACCAGAGGCAATAATTTTCTCCTTGTCATAAAGTTGCCAAATTACATAACCTGTAGTTTCTGCTGCAAAGCTTTTTCAGGACTTGACTTATAGCAGTGCAGCCATCGGCCAGTCAGAGACTCTCTCTATCAAAGTAAGTTGCTGTCATGTATTGCAATCTTAGTTTGAGCAGAGATTTTCACAACTGTATCTCAAAGGACACCTCAAAGAAACTCGGTTGAGCCAACACTGGTTTATTCTGGCTTGGCTTGGAGCGGAATAGAATGCTGAGGAATGGAGAGAGCAATATGACTTTCAAGGCAAAAGCTTTCTTCCTGTTAATAACCGGCCTCAGCTTAGCTGTCAAGGAAAGAAACAATGCACATTGTAATTAGTAGCGAGGCTTCATACTGACTAATTACCACCTTTGTAGAAACCAACTTTTGCACAAAGGACCAAAAGCAGTTACAGCACATCCATGTAGTCACACCTCTTTGCTCAAAACTGTCCAAGGTAAACGTGCAGTGGATTTTCTCTCTCCCCCAGCCCTTGATGAAGAGTGCACATTGTTAAACACAGGTTGTTTTTCTCTTTTGAGCATTCCATATTTGTACACTGTGGAGATTGTGGACTAGGGGCTGAGCAGTCCCCAGCACAGTTCAGAAGGGATGCGTCTGATATGTCCTTTCAAGCACCTTTCTGCTCCCTTGATCCTGGGGCCATCTGGGTACTTGGCCAGGCCCATGCATATATGACAGCAGCCTCCAGGGGCCCCAAGGGGCTGCTGCTAAGGTAACCAGGGCTCATGGGGGGGATAAGGATATCACATCTATGCCCCCTTTCCCAAGCCAGTCCTCCTATGGGTCTAGGTCAGGGCTAGTCAATAGGCAGACCGTGAGCCACAGACACTTTTGAACGAACCCAGAAATCTTTTTATTTACTTATTATCATTATTGTTATATTTTTATTTTCTTCTCTGGAGTCTGGACCTTGACTATACCTTGACCAAGAAATTTGGACCTTGACAAAAAATAATTGACTATCCCTGATCTCTGGGATGGGCACCCAGAGCACTCGATGGGCACCTAAACATGAATTTTTCCATTTTGATTAAACAAATAAATACAAATACCGTGGCTCCAAAATATAGCTCCTTTCACCCTACAGGCTCCATGACCATTTTCCAAAATGTAATACACACAGCATGCCTGTGGCAGGGGTGGGGGGCAGCAGCCAATCAGCTCACAGCACTCTGTAAAACAGCCTGGAGGCAGGAGAGAAAGGGATAGGTTTAGCAAAGGACACAGGGCAAACCTGTTCTTTTATGCACAGTGTCATGGGATCCTCTATAACTACACGAAGCAGACAAGCCCACAGGTTGGGAATGACCTACAGCAACCTGTGTGGTATTTAATGTCTCTACCGTGGAAGGACGAAGGGCTGAGCTGAGCCTGCCAGCATTTGAACTTTTGGCTCAAGGGATGCTAAATAAATAAACTCATGTTAATACAATTAAGGCATCCCCTCCGAGACAGAAAACGAGCCGTTCATGTCTCTGCTGATGTAATACTGCTAACGAATAATGAATCTCATTTTTTTTACATGGCTAGTTGATTAAAAGGTGGATTTAAAAAAAAATAAAGAGTTGGAATTACCTTTATCTTCTTTCTAGGCTCCAGAAACCCAGGCATGAGAGTTGGGGAAGTGGAGAAATCACAAAGGACAGTTTAGACACCTGTGGCAGCCAAAGTATGTCTGGGACCATGTACCAGAGTACTGTCAGTTCTCTTTCCTTAAGGAGAGCAGAGCTCATTGATGGATCTGGGTTGGGAGGGTTTCGGCGCTGGTGTGGGGAGTGCAGTTGCTGTGGTACCAGAGAGGATCTTCTGCACTTGGGGGAACAGGCCCTTATGGCCTTTTTCTCATCTCTGATAATTGTCAGACCCAACTTTGACCCAGCACTTCCCCAAACAGTTTATTGTCAAGTGGGATTAGAATCTGGGGGATGACAGCCTGGCTTCCTGCCTCTTTCCAAGATGCAAGGGCTTCTGTGGGGTTTAGAAAAAGAGGGGAACATGCTAGGAAAGCAACATTTTCCCATTCCTTCCTTCGCTTCAGCCAGGACCCATAGGTGCAAGTTCCCCTCCACTTACAGAAGGGGCATTCTTTGACCCCCTTCCCCAACCCAATTCTGTCTTGCTCACTTCTCCCTGCAGACTCAGTCAGTATCCTTCTGCCTTTGCCCCAGCAGGCTTCTTGCGCCTCCTTCCGCACCTACCTTTAACAAGCCACTTTCCCCCTGCAGACCTGCTTCTTTCACTTCCCCTGGCTTCTTCTCCCCTGATGGCATCATATCCCTTACCCTTCCTCCCTGCAGTCTCACCTAGCTGGGCCTCACCGGAAGACTCAGTCTGGGGCTGGAGCAGAAGCCACTTCTGCTGGGAGTCTCTAAATCAGGGATCGGCAACCTTTGGCCCGCGGCCCGCCAGGGAAAGCCCCTGGTGGGTCGGGACGGTTTGTTTACCTGCAGCGTCTGCAGCTTCCACTGGCCACAGTTCGCTGTCCCAGGCCAGTGGGGGCTGCGGGAAGCAGCGCGGGCCAAGGGATGTGCTGGCCGCCCTTCCTGCAGCCCCCATTGGCCTGGGACGGCGAACCACGGCCAGTGGGAGCTGCGATAGGCCGAACCTGCGGATGCTGCAGGTAAACAAACTGTCCCAGCCCGCCAACGGCTTTCCCTGGCGGGCCGCATGCCAAAGGTTGCCGATCCCTGCTCTAAGTTCCGTGTGGCAGGCACCAACTTGCAGCTCCTGGCTCAGCAGAGGCAGCAGGCAAGTAGATGGGATGGGGAGGAGCTGCAGCTGTGATATCGCCAACTGGCTGGAATGAGCCTATGAATGTGGCCCCAGGTGTCCTGGGTGACCAGAGTCCCCCATCTGTATGCTTTGCCCATCTCTAGGACAGTTCTACCTTCGGTCCAAAGTTAGCCTTAATTGGGAATTATTTCACACAGCCGTTTAAATGATTCATCTAACAGAGCTGCTTTTATATTTCATCACCTCTTCATTTTCTCAAACTGGTCTTTTACGAGCCCAATCTTGCAAATGGATCCACAAAAACATGGACACTTGCTCCTGGACAGAGCCCCCTTAACTTCAGTAGGGCTAGGCAGATTATAAGGGTCCACATCTATGGATCCCTTTGCAGATTCAGTGCCTAATTTTGCTTGCTTTTTTGGGACGGGTGGGAGAGCAGGGGAATAAACATGAGGAAAGTTCTTCTGTTCTAAATATATATAAAAATACCAGAAGGAATCAACCTTCAAGAGAAGGAATTGTTTTTCTATGGCCATGAATAATATGCCTATGGAAGTTAAAGTTAAAAGAGAGGTTACTGCAACTGTAAAGGCAGATGAGCTGGTTCTGTACCACTAGCTGTTTATACTCCAGTGATTAAGAATCTAATTGAGACTGTATAATTATCTCCTCACCCTATAGGGTGAAGGGTGCGCTCCCTCGGTGGATACCATTGATGAAAAGCCACGTGGAGAGCAGGCTGCAATGCATGACGGGATCAATTTTGTTTTTAACATTTTATCTGTAAATTTAACTGGCTGAAACAGGTGGAAATAAACATCATGTCAGGTTCTGTGTTATGGACTATGGCTTTGCTTTTGTAAAAATAAAAACAATAACAACCATATTATAGTTACCATAATTTGTTTCAAATACATTTAACAAGAGCAAGGTGTGCTAAAATATTTAACTGGTAAATAAAAGTCCCTATAAAATTCTTGAGAGATCTTCAGAGTACAGGGACACTGGATGCAGGATGTGCATTTTATAGTATATTCATTTTATTATTATAATATTTATGTGTGTATGCATTCATGTGTATAGACACACACACACACACACTTGTAACTCTAAAAAGCCGAAAGTAGTAGTGCTGACTACAGATTTTTGCATAACTTTATAATATATTGCACATCTGTCATTTTTATTGGTATTAATAGTAATAGCTCCCACACAAATGCTACTGTATTGACATTCAGGTAAGTTGTGTAACTACAAAATCCTGTGAGCTTTGGAAAATTCAGCGAACGGGTAAAGTTCACACTCAGGCTAATCCTGCATTCCTTGATTGGCTTCAGTAGGAGTTTTGGGTGTGGAATGCAGGTCAGGCTTTTGGTACCAGAAAGAAAAAAAGAAATCTGAATACATGAGCTTAATTTTTTTTTAATATATAGAACTTATGTGCAACTTTAATACATAGGACTGCATGTTATTTATATTTGATTTATATATTTTGAACTTCTTAAAGCCAGATTGTCAAGATGATTTCAAACAAGCAAACAAACAAAAAAACAAGAAACAGGTCTAGAACCCCGGATTTTGTTTTGGAGCTTTGAAACCCATAATCAAGCAAGGTTCGGGAGAGGGGTTCCACTGATGTTTTTACCCAGTGGATATTTATTTTTCTCCAGTGTAATTCTGTGCCACGGTTTGTGTTGGCATTCATGCATTAAACATTAAATTTATGTCAGCGCCACACAGATCAACTATCAGATATTGCTATTAACATTGACATCAAAATCATTAAGAAATTGTCTTCCTGTAAATTAATTATCAGCATTGTATTGGCATGAATGCCTAATGACATTATTCATGCAAATAATTAAAGAAAATGCACAGCAAAAACATATTAGAATAATGGCACAAAATGTCATCATTCTGGCTTCTTGACAATTAGATACTCTTCGTTTTAGGCATAATAAACATTAAGGTTAACATAAAAGGACAGGAAACCTCAGTGGAAGCCTGACGGGTGCACTTATTGGTGCCGGGATTTATTTAGTGTATGAGCTTGTAGGAGTAAAAGTGGATCTTCTTAAACTTGCCCAAAAAAAATTATATCATTTTTTCCCAGCACAATGACTTACACTGTTCTTGTCTGAAGATATATGCTATTTTGTTGTTGCCAATTTCAAGTCTCAAAGGACCTTTGGCACGAAAAGGTTGCTGTTATTAAAATACTGGTGTCTTTATGGAGCACAGAAGGGAAATAATCAACCTGAAAAGCTCTGAGGTTGTCTCCCTCCACCTCCTCCCAAAAGGTAATTATTACTGATCAGTGCACAGGGATAGAGAATGAGTTGTGATTACAGTGCATGTCTGTGTTCTCTTAATTTGACCTGTAAAGGACTAAGTTACTTTTTTTGTCAACAGCAAAAAGACTGTCCACTTCAGGAGAATAAACATTATTAACAACTCAGTGGTGCATGCTGGCTTACTGACCAGCTGGACACACGTTTTACACAATGTCCCTGGTCAATGCAAGATTACTCTCTTGGTCCTAATTCTGTGCTCGATCTGGAGATTTAATAGAAATGCTGCAAGAGGAGACTTTCTCTGGGGCAGGAGGGCTGGCACTTCTAGTTAGTGTCCTCACTAGGAACAGGAAGCAGAAAACAAAACAGGACAAGAGTTGTCCCAAAATTTCAGATCCTCAGAGAAGGGTTGTTTAAATACATTTTTTTAAAATAGGCAGGTCTGGGAGAGATGTATCTTATTTCATCCCGCTAACAGGAGAAAGGCCTCACCTGGAGTACTGTGTCCAATTTTGGTCACCAACGTGTAGAAAGGATGTAGAGAAAGTGGAAAGGATCCAGAGGCGAGCGACAAAGATGATCAAAGGGATGAAATGCAAGCCATATGAGCAAAGGCTGAAGGAAATGGGCTATGTTTAGTTTAGAAAAAGAGGAGGTTAAGAGGGGACATGATAGCGGTCTTCAGATACTTGAACGGCTGCCATAAATAGATGGACAAAAGTTGTTCTCTCTTGCCACAGAGGGAGGACAAGAGGCAATGTCAAACTATAGCATAGCAGTTTTAGATTAAATTTCAGGAAAAACTTCCTACCTGTAAGAACAGTAGGACAATGGAACAGACTGCCTAGGGTGGGTGTGGAAGCTCCTTCGCTGGAGGCTTTCAAAAGGAGGCTGGAGAGCCATCTGTCTTGGATGGTTTAGACACAACAAATCCTGCATCTTGGCAGGGAGTTAGACTAGATGACACTTGCAGTCCCTCCTAACCCTTTGGTTCTATGATTTCAGGAGAAATCATAGGACTGGGAGTCAGGAGATCAGGGTTTTATTCTTGGTTCTAGCACTGGCCCATGTAACCTCAGGCTAGTCACTTATTTGCTCTTGTTTCTGAGTTTTCCCATCACTAAAACAGGGATAATTCTTCCTACCCCACCCAGCTGTTTTAAGGACTAAAGTAGTTAACATTTCTAAATGGTGTAATGATCTTTGATAGAAAGCATTATATAAACTCAATACATTATTTTATAGCATGCACAAGTGTGCAAGGTGCTTCACAGACCGTACACAAGGAATGAGCTTACAAATCCAAAGCCCAAATTTGGGATCAGGATCTGCTAGCACAGACCCATGCACACGTGTGGAGTCCCATGTATGTCAATATTTACACCCTCACCGGCCAGGAGTTCAGACTAGCAGATCCTGATGTAAAATCAGGGCTTAAAGGCAAACATTCGAAGTGTTACAGCTACACAATCATGCTGTTTCTGTTTAGACATCTTGGGGTTTCAAAACATTTTAGTTTTAATGCTTGTATCGGAGGAGGGTAAAACACTTATTCTTGCAGGCAATGCAGGGCTTCAGGAACGACCTGAATCGCAATCAGGATCGATGTTATTATATACGGAGGAAGAAGAGGCAGGGCTGGCTCCAGGCACCAGCTTTCCAAGCAGGTACTTGGGGCGGCATTCAAAATGGAGCGGCAGTCTGTGTCCCGCGGCAGCAATTCGGCAGCAGCCCCGCTGCTCTTCCCACCGCCGCGGCTCTTGGGCGGCGGGCGACTGCTTGGGGCGGCAAAATTGGTAGAGCCGCCCCTGAGAGGAGTCAATAATGATTTCCACTTTCACCGTTTTTAACTTGAAAAGGGAGCGTCTGCTCTGCTCACTTTCAAGGTACGCTCTGACTGATCTAGTGGTGAAATACCGAGGCGGCACTTGAAACACTTTGTTTCGTGACACCCTGAGCCTCCCGCTACTGTTTAACAATCCAAGCTCTCTAATCTATCAGCAGATAGGTCAGACTTGTACCCATAATTTACAGTTACATTAAATAAGATCTATGACATGTCTTGCAACATTTTATTGATAATGTGTAATGTGTTATAAGTATCATGTGCTTGTAGAGCTGCTGCTACTCAGGGATTTTGTACATAAGGTATTACATCTCAAAAGCCATGAACAAAGCCTTTAAATAAATAGCCAGGTACAATCCTTCCTTCCAAGGGACAGCCTATAAATTCACAAATAAGATTTACTATGTAAATCAAGCCTGGATCAACAAAGGACTATATTGCATGGGAGGAACACCATGTGCCATGGCTTTCATAGTGTGGACCGCATTTTAACACAGAGACTTTCCTATTCCCAGTTACATTGATCCCCTCCTCAATATTCACAATAACATGCCAGGCTTGTGGCAATGACCACAATTGCTTATATGGTAAAGGAAGATATTTCATGTATCTTTAGTGTCTTTTAATGTAATTTAGCAGCTGAAGACCCAGTGGAGAAGCCGATGCCCTGTAACTAGTCATTTCTCCACAGACCTCCATGGACCATCTTTTGAGAACCTCTAAGACAACAGCAATGGCATTTGGATGAGGATGAACCTTTGTAAAAATCTACTGGAAACAAATATTATAAATTAGAAGCTTCCCTGAAGTTTACCAAAACCTATCCATAAGAGAGTTTTGACTTTCCTAATGTCACACGATGGGATGAAATCAGAACCCTGGAAAGGGCAGGAAAGTATACAACTTGGGAAGCAAGAATATCAAGATCTTCATGACATAATTCAAGGCTATAATTTGTTCAAGGCCTTATCTCTTCTCCATCCAAAAATTCAAACACATAAAACCAGCTTTGAAATCAGCCTTTTTTTCCTTTGTCTAACTGTGTCCAATAAATGAAAGAAAGAGCCTCTCATGCTCCCAAGCCATTCCCCACATCCACATTGAATATCCTTCTGAAGTTAAAGGAATTAGAATCCAATATGGCGCCAACTGGAAAAACATTCAAAGAATGAAACCCCACCCAGCTATGTCTGTGCTACAAACCCACCAAGTGTCGTCGTTCTACGATCGGCCCAAGTCACGGCTCAGGTTACCCAGTCTCAGCGCGGTCCATGACCTTCGGAAGTCAGGATTATGTTATCTGTCATCTCCTCTGATCTAAGCAACGGAAACTTGTGTTCTACTCTCTGGCCACATTCACCTCTGCCTTTAGAGGTGGCACCTGACAAGCAAGTGTGAAATAAGGATGTGATCTGCTAACAGAAGCTGCAGCAAAAACACCCCAAAACAAAACTACACTGTGCAATCTAAATTTGTATTGTATATGATCAATCCTGATTAAAAACAAAATAGAATACAGCCTCACTTCTAACCGGATGGAAGGAGGAGGATAGAGGTGAGACCACAATGCTTCCAAATCTCACTTGTGATTATAGATGTTTCATACATTAAGCTGGAAGGAAAATAGTGATTTACGTGCTGGGTAGCTAAGGACAGCAAAATTACCACTGCCATTCCAAGAGCCAATGGTATGAATTACCAACCACTTCTAACTGGAAAGGATGGGTTAGAGTCAAGTGGTTAAAGCAGGGTATTAAGAGTCATGACTCCTAGCTCAGCTCTGCTGTGTATATGTCATTTTAACTGCTCTGTGCCCCAGTCTGTGAACCTATCTAATAGCTATAATGATGCCTTGCTCACAAGAGTGCTGTGCTTAAATTATTATTTAAACAAGCTTTGAGATCTCAGATGCAAGTTCCTATATAACGGCAAACATTAACGGACTTGCTCATATAACTTCCAGCCAGTGATGTCTACCAGCCTCACTGGTAGCAGAGTACCCTGCTAGAAAGCAAGGTCTGAATTCAGAGATTGTGACAGATGGTCTGCATTGCTTTGAATTCCTGCAATGGGGTTTTGTATCCTGGAGTCAGTTGGACTAACCCCAGCAAAGCAATGACGCAACAGGAAGAAAGGGGACAGGCAGCCTACTGCCATGTGCTGTATTCATCGCCCACTTAAAACTCCCATTGATTTCAGTGGGTAAGGGACAGCTGAGGGGTGCCTAACTAGGTCCCTGCTGAGAGCCAAACAAGTGACAGTTCCTGAAAAACTGACTTCAAAACAGACATGTCTGGCCATCATTGTGAAGTTTCACCTGCCTGCTTGTGAGAAGCAGACTACACACAATCATAGCAATTGTTTACAGGCATGTGGAGTTTTCAGTTCTTTGTCTTGGCTATATCTTGCAGATAAAAAAACCTCTCCAAGATCAATTCCAGATACACAAGATCCCGTGCTCAACTGTTTGCCAAACCATAATTATGAACAATAATCTTACTGATAAAGCAGCCTCGCCCTCCCACCAGGGCGTGTGGTCTGCTGTAAAGCAATTTCAAAACACAGTTATAGAGCACTGTAAAACAATATAATAGCAGATAAGAAGCCAGATAAAGCAGTGAGCCTGATTCTCTTCACAACACCTTTGCATCAGTGTAGCTCCACTAGGTGCAGACCTCCAGGAGTGTTGTGCTGATGGCAGAATGCCGTCGTAGTGTTCTACAGCCATTTCATGTTGCATCGGTGAAATGACAATACAAAGGTAGTAGAGGGTCAGGCCCATTAACTTCAGTGGAGTTCATCTTGATTTACGCAACTTTAAGTGAGAGCATAATCTGGCCTGTTGTTATTCCATGTAGTGAGGGGTAGGGGTGCAGCAATCAGACAAGATTAAAACCAGAAACACCTCTAGAAAAACACAGCATTTGCAGACTGATTTATTTTTTAAAGTGCAGAGAGATGGGAGCAAATGTTTTTTCTTTTTCTGTCATCTCCTGTGGGAGTCAGCTGGGAGGTCCAGCATTCTTTCTCCTCACACAAATGCTGCTTGCCTCCCTGCGATGAGCAGCTGCGATCATCCCACTGCCACGTCCTCTCCTTTCCTTGCGGTGGTGTAAAATGAGCAGTGCTGCATGCAGGCCGCAGCTGATGAAACGCTCACCCAGAGCTCAACAGGGCTTTTAGAACTGACCACTAAAATAACTCCTGCCTCAGACCGCTGGGGAGTTTTCAGTGCACGGATCACTGGTTGTCGGGGGTATGCTACCCTGGATGTGAACAGCACATCAAACACCAACAAGCGGGAGCTAGCTCGGCGGCTGGGGCTGCAACACATCTTGCTTGGGTGTAGCTACCAATGCCACGCAATTTATTTTATATAGTGCCTTTCATTCACTGCCTCACCAAACGCTTTACACTGAGTCAATCGCAGCTGAGGAAGACGACTAGATGAGATATTTTTGTCACATTTTTACAAAGGCAGACAGACTCCCCAGAGAAAGTCTTTTTACTGGGCTGAGACCCAGAAAACTGATCAGTAGGCACAGAAACTACCAGTACAGGAAACTCAAAGAGTAAAACAGCCCTTAGGGTTTCACCAGACAACATGATCAGTGCAAGACAGAAAAGAGCTTCTTGTAATTCCGTGCTCTAACAACTTTCAGGTGAATGACGTGAAATTTCAAGAAGAGTCTTCAGCAGCAAGAAATGCCAATTCAGTCCATCAAGGTTCATCCTGATAAATGCCTTGGTTTTGGTTTGCCAGCAAACTGAAATTGCTTAAACTTGCACTGATATTGTTCTACAAGGAACCAAGAAACTGAATTCATTTGAATCCCAAAAAGTGACAGACGGGCGCACGCCTGCACATGTATGTACCCACCCCCATCCACAATATTTAAAACGCGTTCATCTGGGATACATAAAGCCTGAAATACTTTCGTTAGGGCTGCAAATGGAAGAGCAATTAATCGATTCTGAACTTCTTAATATTCAGTGGAAGAAAACTGCAATAAGAGATTGAAAACAAAACAAAAAAGCCACATATAAACCCCCAAATTCTGCTTGGAAGAATTAGCCAGCTAAATTGTCATAAATATGAGAAGGTGAAAAAAAAGGCGAGGGAAAGTTGTTTTTTGTTTTTAATTTGCATTCAACAGGAGAGAGATTTATGCATGAGATGCAAATTACTATGTGTTATTTACACATCTGAAGGAAAACAAATCTTGACTGTAAATGTTTAGAGGGCATATTATTTTTAAATATGAAAGTGGTAAAATTATTACAGTGTTTATAACTCCCACAGTGTTAAAGAGACATTACAATGAAAAAAAATGAGCCCTTTTATTAAAATTATATAGAATCCACACCAGATAGGAAGGCAGAAAACAAATATAAAAATCAGTGACTAACTCCGTTCTTGAGAACGTCTTGGAATAATTTGCTCCCCTTGTAATTGAGCCTAAGAAGTCTTATCGCTGAAGAAAGCAACAAGAATTTAGGACATTTACCTTTTCTGCCTTTATTTTTTTTAAACTGAAACATCATTAAATATTACACATTCATTTAAAACAAAGAAACAGAAATAGTTTTGCAAAAGTGCATCTATTCACTAAACATATAGGTGTTGGGATACATTACAAGTTGGCCTACATATACACCCACATACACAATTAGACTGTCTCTGAAAATTGTAAATATAGCACTGAAGTCTAAATTGAGAGGGCAAAGGCAGAGCACAGGAAGGTAAGAAGAAGAAAGAAGAAAAAGAAGGGAAACAGAAGCAGCAAATAACACGAAAGAAGGCTCAGTTTTGCTCAGCAGACCCACAGCCACCAATGTTTGTCACACGGATCTACCTCCGTTACCGTAGTATAAGTCCCTCTCAACAACCTCTGTGGAGAAGGGAAGTACTATTATCCCCACTGTATAGATGGAGAAGGAAGCACTGAGAAGCCAAGAGATCTTCCCAAGGTCTCACAGGAAGCCTGCAGCAGAACAAGGAACTGAATCTGTAGCTCCAGCCTAGCACTCTAATCACTGGACCATCATTCCTCTCTGTTAGTGACACATTGGCTAATTCCTTATATTGAATGTAAACTTGTTGGCTGATGCCGTAAACTGGGCAAAGATTTTTAAGGTTTCCCCCCCTGCATGGATGTGTAAAGGAAGGAGAAAGTGCCCGATTTGAGGGCCGGACAAAATGGAAGTCATCATATTCAAGAAGCACAAGAACTGTACAAAGGGGTGGGGAAGGGCAGGAAGGAGGTTGGATCCTGTCCCCTCTCCAATCAGTCAGAAGATTGGGCTGGGGAGAGAGCACAGTGCATATTGTACTTTCTTTAAAGGTGGCAGAGTGCCTACCTACACTCCATGGCAGCTCTGTGAAGCATGCTACCGTCTGGAAATACCACTGAAGTAGTGCACCTCTACATCACTCAGTATGGTGCTATTACTATATGCCACAATATAGGCCTTTGCTGGCATTACAGGCAGAGCTGGTAGCATTGCCTAGAGTTAAGGTTGCTCAACACTTTCCATTTTAAGACCGTTGCCTGTTGCTAATACCTTTGTCAAACTTTAATTGTTCAGGCTGAATTTTCCATGCTGGGCTGAATTGTTTTTGAAAGCTTCAGGTAAAAGAGTTCAGTTGTTTCCAAGAATGAGATTTGGGGACAGGGGAGGGTTTGTGGAATATGTTGCTCTGACCATGTTAAAAGAATTTGTACAAGCATTTTGTCAAGAAGCTTTGGAGCTGGGACTTGGAGGGTCCATCTGCAGGACTGCAATGAGCATGTTCCATCTCTCAGGGCTGCAGTGGCAAAGCTGGACTTTCCCTATCATTGCTTCGTGCTGCGGGGGGCAGTGCAGGGAGATTGTCTCACCTGTGCTATCAGTGCTCCCAGTGCTGGTGCCCATCTAGCATGGAGAAGGAAGAAGCTGCCTGACTGGCGTGCAGAGAGATGAGGAAGTTGGCAGAGGGACACGGGGTGTTGCAGGAATCGGAGCCAGAGGGTGAGGGACAGCAAAATGGAATGGAAGCATGGAGGGCAGCAGCCAGGGTGATGGATAGTAGATGAGGGAGAGGAGGTGGATAGGCACAGAGGAGGGCAGTAGCTGGGAATGGGGTGGGGTAGATAGGAGCAGAGGGAGACAAGAGCCGGGGATCATTAGAAGCAGAAGGAGACATGTACAGGCCGGGACAAAGAGGCAGAATGATCTATAACCATTACAGAACACTCCCCTCCAGAACCTGGAATTGAACCCAGGATTCCCGAATCTCTCTATCTTTTGCTTTCAGCAAATACCTGTGAAATCAACCCTTCCCCTCAACCAGCTGGTCCACATAGCAGTAGTAGGCGGTTATCCTCTATCAGTTACTCCATTAGCTCAACTGGTAGATGTTTCTGCTGTCGATCCAGAGGTCTGAACCCTGATAGGGTATGTCTACACTGCGATAAACACATGGCATTGAGTCTCAAAGCCTGGGTCAACTGACTGGGGCTCAAGGATGTGGGGCTATAAAATTGCATTGTAGACATACAGGCTCAGGCTGGAGCTTGGGCTCTGAGACCTTCCCCTCTCATGGGGTCTCAAAGCCCAGGTTCCAGCTTGAGCCCAAATGTCTACACTTTAATTTTTATAGGCTTCCAGCCCAAGGCCCACAAGTCTGAGTCAACTGACACAGGCCAGGTACGGGCCTTTTATAGCACTGTAGACATATCCGAAATAACCAGAGTTGGGGGTCAATATGGTTCCTCATGATAGAAATTGGGGTAGTTTTTTCAGTTTGCTTTAAAAATATTGGGCAATTACTTAAAAAAAAAACATTAAAAGAATGTTGAGATTGAAAACTCAAGCACTCCAAAGTTAAGAAATGACACAATTAAAACTGCCCATGCACTGCTCATTTGGCACCCTTCTTTGTACCCTATTTTGCAACCTTAACATTCTTTCAGTGTATTTTTTGGGGGGTGCGGGGGTGCCGTATAAGAAGCACAGCCAGTTATACATATGCGATTTGCTGGATCCTGTAGTCATATTCCAACACACTGAAATTTTGGAACTTAAGAATTTTGCAAAAAGGGTTTTCTAGTTGAGTCACAGTTCACCCAGCCTGAGTTATTTCCAATTTGATTAGGAGGAAGAAAAATGAAAAACAAAACAAAAAACTAATCACCAAAGAGGTTTGTGTGCATCTTAAACGGAAGATGATAGATAAGCTGAAATAAATGAGGCATTCACTTTTGCAGATGAAGGAACTTAATGAATTCCAGTAGTTGCGGCTTTATTTGGAAAACCCAGATGGGTAGTTTGTTTTATGTTTTTGTTGATTTTAAATATTTAAGTCCAGATGCTTCTACATAGGCACCAAAATTCTTTACATAGCAACTACTTGGAGAAAGTTTCAGACTCTTTTAAAGAACTTGGGGGAAAAACAGCACACAGATTCTTGTTTGGTGTAATTTACTTTCTTGCATTTCATTCGTATTTGGGTTTGTTAACAGAACCTTTGTTATTCTCTTAGCAGAGCTATTAATATATTGGGAGTTAGAGGACTACTTTGTGCATTTGTGTTCTTCCACCTTCTGAAAAATAAATACATAACCACACACACAAAACCCAATCCCATTATTCAAACCCTGAATGTGGAAAAAAGAAACACTTTTGTAATAACTGCATTGTAGACTCAAAATAAGAGTCTTGAGAAGAGACTGAGAAAGGTTTGCCTTATGCAGTATGAAGGAGCGGGGATGTGATTGAGAATGAGCTACGTTATTTGCTAAGCACTGGCACTGTGCTAAGAGTATCTGAAGTCTGTCATGATGAAGGATTTCTGCTGTCCCAGAAAGAAGAAGCAGGTCACCTTAATCTCCTTGCCCTCTGGTGTTTATTATCCCTATGTTCCTCAGGTGAAATCCTGGCCCCACTGAAGTCAGTGGAGGTTTTGCCACTGACTTCAATGGGACCAGGATTTCCCTGTCTACAGAAAGAGTGGAGCAAAGTGGGTACAGCAACCATCCACACAGTCTTGATGGTGGGGTGTCAATGGCCTCACTCATAAAAGTTTGCAGGAGCAGAGCCTGGCGGAGAAGGCCACCCCTCACACATATGTTTGTATCCTGTTAGCCATCGTGGACACAAAGCGATGAAATGGGCTAAGAAAAAGGTTTTTCACTGAGAAGCAAATACAAATACAATAGACTAGCATATCTGTCAGAGTTTTGTTGGTTGGTGGACAACTTGATTGTGAATATGATGTGAAGAGGAATTACAGAGAGGCAACAACTGGCAGAACAACAAAATAAAATTCAAATAATTTATTTTAAAAAAATCACAGAATTTCCAAATACAAATACATTTTTTCTTGTATTAGCCCAGCTGTATAGCTAAGTGAATATTAAAAATAATAATTAATATGGAAAATGTCATGGATAAGGAATTGGTTAACAGGGAGACTACAGTGGGTCCTACTGAAAGGTGAGCTGTCAGGCTGGATGGAGGTTACTAGTGGAGTTCCCCAGGGATCAGTTTTGGGACCAATCTTATTTAATCTTTTTATTATTGACCTTGGCACAGAAAGTGGGAGTGTGCTAATAAATTCTGCGGATGATACAAAGCTGGGAGGTATTGCCAATTTAGAGAGAGACCGGGATATCATACAGGAAAATTTGGATGACCTTGTAAACTGGAGTAATAGTAATAGGATGAAATTTAATAGTGAGAAGTGTAAGGTTATGCATTTAGGGATTAATAACAAGAATTTTAGTTATAAGCTGGGGACGCATCAATTAGAAGTAACGGAGGAGGGAGAAGGACCTTGGAGCATTGGTTGACCACAGGATGACTATGAGCCGCCAATGTGATATGGCCGCGAAAAAGCTAATGTGGTCTTGGGATGCATCAGGTGAGGTATTTCCAGTAGAGATAAGGAGGTTTTAGTACCGTTATACAAGGCACTGGTGAGACCTCATCTGGAATACTGCGTGCAGTTCTGGTCTCCCATGTTTAAGAAGGATGAATTCAAACTGGAACAGGTACAGAGAAGGGCTACTAGGATGATCCGAGCAATGGAAAACCTGTCTTATGAAAGGAGACTCAAGGAGCTTGGCTTGTGTAGCCTAACTAAAAGAAGGTTGAGGGGAGATATGATTGCTCTCTATAAATATATCAGAGGGATAAATACTAGGGAGGGAGAGGAATTATTTAAGCTCAGTACCAATGTGGACACAAGAACAAATGGATATAAACTGGTCATCGGGAAGTTTAGACTTGAAATTAGACGAAGATTTCTAACCATCAGAGGAGTGAAGTTTTGGAATAGCCTTCCAAGGGAAGCAGTGGGACCTATCAGGCTTTCAGATTAGACTCGATAAGTTTATGGAGGAGATGGTATGATGGGATAACATGATTTTGGCAATTAATTGCTCTTTAACTATTCATGGTAAATAGGCCCAATGGCCTGTGATGGGATGCTAGATGGGGTGGGATTTGAGTTACTACAGAGAATTCTTTCCTGGGTATCTGGCTGGTGAAGCTTGCCCATATGCTCAGGGTTTAGCTGATCGCCATATTCGGGGTCAGGAAGGAATTTTCCTCCAGGGCAGATTGGAAGAGGCCCTGGAGGTTTTTCGCCTTCCTCTGTAGCATGGGGCATGGGACACTTGCTGGAGGATTCTCTGCTCCTTAAAGTCTTTAAACCATGATTTGAGGACTTCAGTAGCTCAGACATAGGTGAGAGGTTTTTCGCAGGAGTGGGTGGGTGAGATTCTGTGGCCTGCCTTGTGCAGGGCGTCAGACTAGATGATCATAATGGTCCCTTCTGACCTTAATATCTATGAATCTATGACATTCATTAAGTGACTGGTAGTATTCAACCAGCTCCTGAACTAGTAAGCATCCTGAGCCCATAAAAGTTCCACAATGAACCCTTCAGATACAACCAGCAACGACAATTGAAATGCAGTGGGTCAGATCCTCAGCTGGAGAAAATCGGTGTAGTTCCTCTGTCTTCAATGAAGTTTGCCAATTTCCCTCACTCAGTACAGAGCTGTGCTGATTTGCACCAGGTGAGGATCTGACCCAATAAACACATACATCCTATAAAAGGAAGAACAGACTCAACCCGCAGCTAGCATCCCCCAGTACAGAGAAGCTCGCAATTTATAGACACGTCAGATATCCTGCCTATAAAACCCATTTCCAAAAACTTTGGCTGTATTCACAAGATGGAGCCCTTCCTCCAATCTACTGGCTTGAAAGCTGCACTTCCAGACATACTACAGAAACAGACAACATTGATTGAGCAGCTCTGTTTTATTATTCTCAGCTGCAGATTCACATAATTGTGCTCTTCACCTTTTGCTGCTTGGCATTTGCTGATAATTAGCCTAGGATCTGGAGTAAGTTTCTCCAGTAGCACTGCACTGCTGTTAGCTGCATTTTAGGGGGGAGACGGGGTTGCCTTTCCCTAAAACACCAGACATTGATCATTGTCAGAGGCAGTATACTGAGCTGGATGGACCTTTTGTGTATTGCAGTATGGCAGTTTCTAGGCTCCTGTTTCATTGGTGACATCTATTAATATAACACTTTAAGGCAACCCTCTTATTACATGCTATTTCCTCCCCATGAGTGCCCAGGAGACTTGCAGTTAGAAAGCTTAATATATTAAAATGGGGACCAAATACCCTCACTGAAAATTATCTCACAAGATTTTACTGATGAGATGTTATGTATTGAAATGCTCTGAATCTCCTTGGAAAATTATTTACCTCTACTGATATTGTCAGGATTGGATGTAAAAATAAGTCACCACCACAAATTTGGCCTGATAACATGGTATTGAGGAAATGCACATGGATTCATCCCCAGATTAGCCCACAACTACCATATAATATGTAACAAATCTATTTTCTACTTGTTAGAAAGCAGCATGAGATACTGAAAGAAAAAAAATTCTTGCATAATGCACTAGGTGATGCTCTATACAGTGCTTGAACCTGCACTGTGCAGATGTGGGGGAGGGGATCCAAGTCCATGAAAGGTAAAAGTAGAGCAGGTTAAAAATTTTAATTCAAAATGCTTTTTCATCAAAAAACAAAAGTTTCATAGGGAAACGTCAGTTTTAATTTTTTTTAATTTTGTAATCAAAAAATCAAAATTGATTTGCAGCAGCCAAAACAATTCAGTTTATCTGAAATTTTTCAATTTGCAAGTTTTTGATGAAACGCCAAAAACTTAAGAAAAATTTCTATGAAAGTGAAAATTTGATTTGTGTTGAAAAATAAACAGGGCCATGAACCACATCTGGACCAGCGCTAGCAAAAGGTGATAGAGCTGGACATGGGACACAGGCAAACCCAATTTTTGCATTGATAAGAACACTCTCGAAACATCACCTATTGATTCCCACCTAGGGACAGAAGAAGAGAAGGGGTCTGGATCCTTTGCACCATTCTATTTTGGCCTCCTCCATGCCTCTCATCCTGCCAAGGCACAAAATGTGTAAGCCAGTGTGTGACAAAGACCCAAAATGAAGAACACAGAACAATGAATCATGTAGGAAAACTAAAATGTTATAGAACAGTTCCTTTAGTGTAAATATCTTTCTGTAATCTCCATTTTATGATTGTTTATTTCTGATGTAAATAGTTTTCGACAATAACAAATACATTTGCTTGGAGCGTAGGTAGCTTTGGCACTAAAATGAACAATGTCCCTGGAAGTGAGAGGTACGGACTCAGCTTTAGGCATCACACCGAGCTCTTCTCCCCCATCCATTTCTTTTGGGTTCCCAAAACATAGATGAAATCTTTTGACAGCAAAACCAAAAAGCTTAATTGCAATTTATGGCCAAAAAAAAAAAAAATCTCTGGCATTCTTTCTATGGGGTAGTAACTTAAATTGCTGTTTATAAAAGCTACTGCCTTGCCCTGTTACACTCAATATCTGTCGCATGATTTATGTGTTTGTGACTTATTAACTGCTCTGTTATAGGAGCTGTCCTACTCGCCACCATCCCATTCTATAGACTCTTTTGTAAAACCTACTTGAAATCATGCTGGTCTGACTGCAGAGTACTGCACCTTCTGACAAAACATCATAAAGAGCAAAGAATTACTGTTTCTCAGTAATCCAGCCCATAAATCAACCCTTGTATTTTGCTCTGAGGTTGGTTAAAAGATTTCATGAGTGATCCTTGCATTCATATTCAAAAAACTGGCTGTGTAAAGTGTCTTCAGGAAGGGGGGGTGTGGGAAATCTCAGGAATAGCTAAATCACTCCAGTGTCTGATTGATCTTATCTGGACCTCCCTTGCTCTAACAATAATTTGAGATTGTTGCAAACTGCCACTTTATCTGATTGGTGGTCTCACCAACTGCTATTTTATCAGCCCCAGCTGTATGAGAGAAACACGATGTGGCATGACCTTGGTATCTCAGTGCCTGCCCTAAATATCTAATGGGTCAGATGTCTCACTGAGGCTGTCTGAGGATGCCATATATGCCCCCTCTGGCGTCAAGTCATTTGAAAGATGTTTACTTCACACTCATGTAAGCCCACCAGCATGCATACAGTAAATCCAGTCATGTTACTAAGCTGCCTGCTAGTGCTGCTACAGTTAAGGTTTTAAGGGTAGTTTCTCTAAAGGTTTGTCAGCCTCTCTCATGAAAAAACATTTTCAGGGTCTGTAACTCAGCCATAAAAATTCTGTTCCTGGCTCTTCGTGGCAGACAAGGCCTGAGCTCAGCTGCAAAACATGTTTTGAAATACATGGTCTATATTAAACACCTTCAGACCTAGCCAGTCTGATGTACAGAACACCAACATGTATGTGCCATTCGACAGCGTCATGCTAGGAAAGAAAGTGTAGTCTTGTGAATGGAGCAAGGTACGGGAAGTAAAGAAACTGGGTTTTAATCCCAGCTCTGACACTGACTTAGTCTGGACCTCAGACAATTTATTTAACCTTTCCGTATCCATGGATAGACTGGGAATAACACCTATGAAACCTACCTCAAGAAGAGCTGTGAGGATCTGTCAACTAGACCCTAGTGCTTCCCTCAGTGCAGAGCACAAATAGCTGAACTGAGTGCTGGAGCGTTCATCAAAGGACAGAAGGAAGGAATCCTCCTTCCCACACCTTGGAGAGTCAGGGTGCTTCTGCAGTGCCTGTGATCCTCTACACAAGGGGAATGGTAAGTAGAGCCATGTAATGAGATGCACCAGTCCTACTCTTCCTGCTCTACAACACGAAGGCAGCCTGTACAGAACTGTTCTTTGCAGGCACTTCGGTGGGAGGGTGCACCCCTCTTCTGCAGGCTTCCCAAATACTGCCTTCCTCGGCATAGCAGAACTGAAGTTGCTCTGCTGAAGCCCATGGAGGACAGGTTAAAATTTCTCTCTAAAAGTATTCATCATCAGTATTATTACAGCAGCACTTAGGGGCCTCAATTCCCTGGTATGGTGTAAACACACAGTAAGCAATAGTCCCTGGCTTAAACAGACGTGACAGACCCAGGGTGGGAGAAAGAAAGTACTATCTCTCTTCATTTTACAGATGGGGAACTGAAGCACAGATAGACTCAGTGACTTGCCCAAGGTCACACAAGAAGACTCTGATGGAGATTCCTAGCTCTAGCCCAGCACTTTAAGCACAAGACCACCCTTTGAAAGCCTTGGATGGCTGGTGCTATGTTAGCACTAAGCAGGCCTGGTCTGAAAACAAGATTCCATTTCACGCACACACACACAAAAATTAGGTTAACATTTCTGTTCACACTGATGCACGCCCTTTCATGAAAAAGTGGGCAGAGAAAGAGGCTCCCAGACTAGCCAATAGTCTAGTGGGTTAGAAGCCTCATCTGGGATGTAGGAGACCCAGGTTCAAATTCCTGCTCTACCTGATACAGAGCAAGGACATGAAGCAGAATCTCTTAACCCCGGGGTTATTCATAGGCTCAGAAGGATTAGATTTTTATTGGTAAACATCAATTTCACTATACGCACAAAACAACAGAAATATTTCCATCAATAATAATCAAAATTTACAGTAGGCAAAGTAAGAAAAATGCTGCTTGAGAACTTAAGAGTTTGATTTAAAGCTATTTAATTTGTCAACATCTGTCAATATATACAATTTGGGTTTTAACGATTAGAAAGCTTTAACTTGCTGAATCTCAGTGTTTACCGTCATGAAATCATTGTCTGACACACACACCCCAGTTTCCTGCAGCTGTGAAAATTTAAATCAATAAAAATTTTAAAAGTGCTTAAAACCCATAAATTCACACAACTGTGAAAATTTAAAATTTATAAAAAATAAAACAAAAAGATTAAAAATAAACATTGATATTATCCATCAGAAACTATTACAAAATTAAAAATTAAGTTTTGCCAAGCCTAGTTATTGGCTAACCAGAGCTGGCTGGACAGTTTTCACTGTTTTGAAATTCAAACCTGGATCTGCAAAACCTTACTGACAAAATAGGATGTGGATTTTGACAAGTCAGCATTTTCTGACCAAAAAATGTTTGGTCAAAAAATTCCTGACCAGCTGTAGTACTAAGGATTTTTACTACAAACACATGAAAGAAAAGGTCTCCAGCCTTGACTGCAAACTGACCTAGGCACAGACATGTACGATACAGTACAATGGGATAACAGTTCCCACAGAAAGAGACGCAGGTTTGCATGCTTGCTCAGGGTAGATGGAATCTTCAGAGTACGGGGCTGTCAACCTAGCAAGTCTATAATGAACATACGTGAACTGAGACTTTGGGCAGATTTCAACAGGACCAGCAACAGGCACATCTCTGTCATGAAGGAGACCAAATTTCAAGTTCCTGCTCCACAACATGGAAGAACTGCTGCTTCTCAAAGAAATGGTTTTAAGAATTTTTTAACATGAGGGGAGAAAAAAATACGTTTTTCCCAAACCTCATTTTCGGAAATGGCTGAACCATTTTTGATGAAATTCTCGAGAAAAAATTCAGGCTCGAACCTGGCATGGAAAAACTCAGCCTGGATGGTTACAATTTGGCAAAGTTATAATCAGCTGAAAACAGAGTCTCAGCGTGAAGTGTTGGGCAATCTTCACCATAACCATTGCTTCCAGCTCCACTTATAATACTGAGTGTGCGCACATGACTCCCAAGCAGTGCTCCCTATAAAAGAACCCAGAAGATTCCATGAAGTCCACTACGGACCTCGATCTGTGCAGTGCTTTAATTCCACAGTGATGTGTCCTCTAGAAAAGCAGTAGATAGATAGACCAATCAAATCAGTCACTGGCCAATTCTCGGTGCATAGCTGATGCTCCAGAGTGAATCATTCTGTAAAGTTTGCCAATACCTGTGACGACACTGCAGATCTGTACTGCGCCATACGGGCTTAGATAAGTCCTGCGTTTTTGTCCTTGCTGTGGGTAGAAACATTTATGTTCGTTTTTATTCTTTGCCCTCTGACAAGGAAACAAATCCGTTTCTCATTTAGAACAACTGTTTGTTCTGAGTTTGGGTTCCCCGCTCCTTCATTAAATTCTGGTGCACCGGAGTCATATTAGGTTTTGCAGTTGCCTAAAGCCAGCTCTAAATGCCTTTAAGGGAGGGGAGACAAAGGAGAATTCTTCATTTATTTTTACAAATAAAGAATACTTAATATTTTAAAGCTGATCATTTTAAAAAGCATCTCAAAGCGACAACACTGGTGGCTTTGAATAGCAATCTTAGTGAGAAATGAAAAGGAGTACTTGTGGCACCTTAGAGACTAACCAATTTATATGAGCATAAGCTTTCGTGAGCTACAGCTCACTTCATCGGATGCAGCTATAGCTCATGAAAGCTTATGCTCAAATAAATTGGTTAGTCTCTAAGGTGCCACAAGTACTCCTTTTCTTTTTGCGAATACAGACTAACACGGCTGTTACTCTGAAACCTGTCATTAGTGAGAAATGCAATTCACTCTCCACTAAAGGCATGCATACCCACACCCCAGTACAACATTCCTGCACTTGTGAGGGCACTGCAATGAGTTCCACTCTAAATAAAGCTGCAGAAGAACAGATAAACAATTACACTTCAACACCCTGAGATGCACACACACACAAATGCCTCCTTATCAGGGCCAAGATAATAAACCACAAAAGTGCAGCCAAGTGCATCTTGGTTGATTGACAATACAGAACAGATTGCCTAGCATATTCTTTGGGAGAAGAAGAACATACAATTAAATAACACTTGTTATTAAAGGCAACCCCCCCTGAAAATAGATGTCAAGTCCCGACTACACAAATGTGGTATTTCAGGTGGAAAATTGAGTGGACTAATAGGAGTAACAGGAGCTGTAAAATAGAGCTTGTAAAGTAACACTGCAGATGCTAAAGCAGTGATGAATGTATCAAAATGTTAACATCAAAAGACTGTTGGAATATATTTGCAATGTTGTGCAACAATAAAGGGAGTTAACTGTCCTCCTGTGGCTTTATAGTAATCCCTGGGTCCTGGCAGACTGCAGGGGGCCAGGTGCACCACAGTTGGATTCTGGAAATGTATACAGGGAGAAGGAAATGGAGTAATTAATGCAAGCTATCAGATGTCTGTCCTCATCCTTTTGAAACAAGCCAGAAATATACACTGTGCCCGTTCAGCATGCAACCTTCAAGGGGAAAGGTGTCAGACACCGTAATTGGTAGAACTTGAATGCTGCTACAGTGGTGTCCCTCTTTTAAGGAAACCTATTTTCTACACCAAGAAATTGATCCTGCAAGGTTGTTATCTCAAAATGCACACCTAGAGAGGTACTATAAGGCCTGAAGGCATAGAAGAGCAAGGTGCCTAACAACCTTCGCTGAGCATTATGGGATGCTGCACCCTGTCTTGAGGTACTTACTGTTGATGTGGAATTTACATGGAAAAAACCCCCACAAAATTCAAAACTGGATGGTGTGGGTCTCATTTGAAAACATGGAGGCTAGGCAATGCAAAAATGATAGAAAATGAAATCGGTCTGGGTTGAGCAGCTGAACTAGACTAAAGTTTACCTTCTCTTTCTTGGTATGTGTGGAGGACGTTTGGGGGTGAGGCAGTTGGGAGACGTGCTAGCACCTCTGAAGGACTGGTTGGCTTTTGTTTAATTAGCCCATCCCTCTTATCTGCAGACAAATTCCAGAGAGCCTAAACAAACACAAAGGAATATTTTTGTGCAGAAAATTACTTGACATGATTCTTTAATATTTAAGGTTGGTGCCTGCTGGTTTGGAAATCCAGTGAATAATTTAGTACTGTTTGACAGAATTTCTTTGGGTCAATTATTCAGAAAGTGAATTAATACATTCTGACTAAAAACGAAGAGCATTAGATTTTGGAGGGCATATCTTGTTACATCACTTATTCCATGTTACATTGCATCACACAGAATGCCAGCCTAATCAAACACTACAGCTTGATTTAAACAATGTCATCAGAGTAATTGTAAAATACTCTTCAAAAGCATTATACCCCTGACCATTTCTATACCTGGTCTGTCCATATTTATCCCTTAACACAGTACAAGACCTGATAGCCCTCTACAAACTATGTATTTTTAAACAGTCAACAAATCTTAGCCTTGTTATAGCCCCAGTATCTTATCTAAAACAAACACTTTAATTGTACATAGCAACTTTAAAGCCCCAGGGAGGGGGAGAGTGCCTCATGATGCTCCACAGCAATTTTCCTAACACTGACAAGGTCCAAAAAAAGATGTTCTTATCAAGTCCTTGTCAGGAAGGTGGCTGTACTACAGGACCTCAAGGGCAAAGGGGCTGCAAAAGAAGGGGGAAAGGAAGTGATCCTTAGGATAGAGCCTAATGGGTGAAGCTGGGATTGAGATTCCAATTTGGGTTTCCTACCCTTACCACCACAACCACAAAAAAACAAAAAGCAAATCAAAACAAACACCCCCCTCAAGAAACAGCCAGGCATTCCTATCCACTTACCAATTACAAAGTGAAGGACAATAGGGATTTTAGTAGAGCAGCTACTCAAAATTTGGAATTTCTATCCGGTGGGAAATTCTCAGATTTTGACATTTGGTTTCATCCTGAATTGGGACAAAAAGTCAAAGTCTCTGCAAAGTGAAATATGCTGAAAATGTTTCCTTTTGATAAAAATTATTTTGATTTTGATTTTATCATTTCAACTTTTATGTTCTATTACAATATGTATAACAATTTAAATTATAACTTATTGTAATAGAATCCAAAAGTCAAAACAATAAAGTCAAAGTGAAACATTTTGATCATTTCTTCCATAAGTTTTGATGAACTGGCATGGTCCTGTCAAATGTTTCAATTTATCCAAATCAGCATTTTCCAGTGGAAATGTGTTGCATCACAAAACTTGTGACCAACTATGCATTTTGGTGAAGGAAGTTCAAAATCCACTCTGATCATAGAATCATAGAATATCAGGGTTGGAAGGGATCTCATGTAGTCCAACCCCTTGCTCAAAGCAGGACCAATCCCCAACTAAATCATCCCAGCCAGGGGTTTGTCAAGCCTGACCTTAAAAACCTCTAAGGAAGAAGATTCCACCACCTCCCTAGGTAACCCATTCCAGTGCTTCACCACCCTCCTAGTGAAAAAGTTTTTCCTAATATCCAACCTAAACCGCCCCCACTGCAACTTGAGACCATTACTCCTCGTTCTGTCATCTGCTACCACTGCAAACAGTCTAGAGCCATCCTCTTTGGAACCCCCTTTCAGGTAGTTGAAAGCAGCTATCAAATCCCCCCTCATTCTTCTCTTCTGCAGATTAAATAATCCCAGTTCCCTCAGCCTCTCCTCATAAATCATGTGCTCCAGCCCCCTTATCCTTTTTGTTGCCCTTCGCAGGACTCTCTCCAATTTTTCCACATCCTCCTTGTAGCTTGGGGCCCAAAACTGGACACAGTAGTCCAGATAAGGCCTCACCAATGCCGAACAGAGGGGTATGATCATATCCCTTGATCTGCTGGCAATGCTCCTACTTATGCAGTTCAAAATGCCATTAGTCTTCTTGGCAACAAGGGCACACTGTTGACTCATATCCAGCTTCTTATCCACTGTAACCCCTAGGTCCTTTTCTGCAGAACTGCCACTTAGCCAGTCGGTCCCCAGCCTGTAGCGGTGCATGGGATTCTTCCATTCTAAGTGCAGGACTCTGCACTTGTCCTTACTGAACCTCATCAGATTTCTTTTGGCCCAATCCTCTAATTTGTCTAGGTCCCTCTGTATCCTATCCTACCCTATCCCTACCCTCCAGCGTATCTACCACTCCTCCCAGTTTACTATCATCTGCAAACTTGCTGAGAGTGCAATGCATGCCATCCTCCAGATTGTTAATGAAGATATTGAACAAAACCGGCCACCAGACCGACCCTTGGGGCACTCCACTTGATACTGTTGCCAACTAGACATGGAGCCATTGATCACTACCCGTTGAGCCCGATGATCTAGCCAGCTTTCTATCCACCTTATAGTCCATTCATCCAGCCCATACATCTTTAACTTGCTGGCAAGTTTGAGGGAAATCAGATTAGGCATCTCCAGCACAATAACCAACAATGATGCCTATTCCCATGACCTTATAATAGAGAACCTAGCTCTTTGACCATTGGTTAGTGTAAAATTGGTAAAAGTCAGAAGGGAATCAGACTCAGACAGTCTACATTAAGCAAAACACTGAATTAGAATTAGGGTTAGAATTAAAGAAACATCTCTTCCAGCACCGTGCTCAGAGTTCTAGACCTCAGTAACCATATTGCAACGTACCTCGGTACAAAACAAACCACCAATGGAGAACATCCAAACTAAGACATAGTAAATATCACTGAACAGAAACAACAGTGTCTCCCTTAATCTTTATGTCAACAAGCAGGCAATTACAACCCCTTCCCCCCCACCACCCCAAAATACAACAAAAAATCCCAACTAATCAAAGACAAATAATTTTATCAGTTACACACTAAAGCCCCAATCCTGTACACATTTATGCATGCAACTTTACACACAAGCACTCTTGTTAAAGTCAGCTAGACCACTGATGTGTGTAAGTGTTTGTAGAATCCAGGCCTAAATAAACAAAGCAGGAAAATTCACAGGTCCTGGATTTAAGTTTTTTATCTAAAGAAATTTCCAACAAAAGATTTCACCCACCACATTTTTAAGCTATAGTACAACATGGTAAGATGAGAAAATTCACCACTGCAAAAGGATCGCAAGGATCAACCCTCTGTCCTGCTATGCTGATGCCAAAGAGAAGGGAAATGCAGCAGAACAAAATAGTTTGAAATTATCTAAATTTCATGGTGTCAGCTGAAAGAAGATAACTATTCAGTTCATGGAGGTGGGGTTTTTAAAAACGTATCTTTTGAGCCTTCTGCACGCATGACAAGGACTCAAACCAGTGGAGCTATGAGTGGCTCTGGTGGGTTAAGGACTCTACAATGGAATGCATCTTCCCCAGTGCCACCAGCAGATGCCACTATGAGTCAGCACTGAGGCTAGAGGGAGATCATGTTTGTTCACATAACCGATTGAAGAAACAGGTCTCTGGGGGATGGGGAGAGGAAGAGTGAAGACTTCCTGCAGGATCTGAAAACCAAATATTATAGAGCTATATTTGCAACAGAAGAAGTTTTAAAATACGTGCCTAAATACATACAACAGATCCTATAACAGGTGGCACTTCACATAGGCTCTGCCAACTTACTCTAAGCCCCAGAATTAGGTTGTGTAAATGAAAGAGGATCCTTATACAAGATAATGGGAATAGAAATGTTTTCAGGAATTATTTTAAAGTCTTATGGCTCAGATGTGTTTCTTTTTCTAAACTTTAACACTCTCCTGCAGTTTTGTGAACTCAAAGACAACAGCATGCTCTGCTAGTACATGAGAATCAGAATGGGAGATGAAGCAGAAACTAAAGGGAAACTGACCAGGCTAGGTTCACTGTTTAAGCTGAGTGGCGTTCAATAAGAAAACAAACAGCATCATTAGTGACAATTAAGGTCTATTTTAAAAATTATTTCAGTTTTAACAATCAAAGTTCATAAATTAATAGCCAGAAAGGATCATGAAAATCATCTTATCTGGCCCCCTGGATTACACAGGCCACATAGAACCTCACCCACTAATTCCTGCACTCCGGCCATAACTTCTGTCTGAGCTACAGCCTATCATTTAAATCTTGACTTAAAGACTACAAGTGGTGGAGAATCCACCACATCTCTAGGGAAGGAGCTTTTTTTAAGATACCGATTTTGATATCATGACAGTGTCCCTTTACTACTGGAACACTAACTAGGATCAGGCTTCAGGGAAGCACCCCTATTTAGGGAAGCACTTGACTTTAAGCACATGCTGCAGTGCTTTCCTGAACTGGGGCCTAATTTCTGAAGAAGAAGGTATTGGGCCTGATACTCCTGTCATTTATACTGATTTTACTCCACTGTACTCTACTGACCTCAGTGGAGTCACTCCCAATTTACACTGATGCAAGAGGAGAAGCAGGCTCAGTATTTATTAAAAATTAATACATGTTGCTCCATTTTCAAGCTATGCCACATCAGGTAAAGCAGTTGGAAATCATTATTTAAATCAAGAGTAACTAAAAAAGATCAAAGCTGCAGTGATGGCTTAATTGACACATGTAACTTTCTCTCTCTTTCTAGTTATAAAGGGAGGATGACTGCTCAAAGGGGGCTGTATTCCCACTGTGCAAGAAATCTGGAGCATGACAGGTACAAGAAGCTAATAAATTATGGGATTTATAGGACAGCAGAACCACAAAGGTTCCTCACAAACCTTTGGAGGTTTCATTTACAATGCTCAAGAAAAGAACTCCACATTAAAAATAAAATAAGATATTCAGACCTTTTTTGCCTTTGGGGGGGCAGGGAACAGCAGAAAAGGGAGCGGGATTTGGGATTGTACGTGGAGATTCACTGTTTTAATGAAGATGAATTTAGTTTCCATTGCTTTCTGGCCCTATTATAATTGTTGTCAAGTAAATGTGTTATGGTCCTGTGTTTTGTTCTTGTAGCCATTTTGTTATAAGAGCTGGAGTGTCCACAATAATATACTTCACGTATTCTGAGCAGTGGAGGCTTTTCTATCTATTACTGTTGGACTAACTACAGTAACTCTTTTGCTTCTCCTTTAGTTTTATAGTCTCTCCCATGGTGGAAAAGGAGGAAATGGCCATCAGCCCATAAAAATACAAAACACGGATATGACAATGACTGAAGTCAATGATAATAAGTATAAGCAAATGCAATAGTCAATCATCTCAACAACTGTGTTTAAGAGTTGTTGGCTGGGATGAAGGCTGGAGTCAGTTTTATTTTGCTTTACGTTGAATTTACAGTAAAGCTGTACTCCTGATATTCTAGTGAAGGTTCATGATGGTTAAGCAGAAACACTGCATTCTCCTTTCTCCTGTAGATGAAGTATTTTCCTGGTAAATTAAGTCATGTGAGCTAACTATGTGCTGCTAGCATCCTAGTGGGGTGATAAAGGACATCTCCATATTCTCCCATATGTTTCCTTTTCTTTCCTTCCTCTCAAACCCACCTACCGTGAGTGGGTTAACAGTGCAATCTGGATTTTCAAAGGGAGACAATGTAAATTTAAAACTCTGGGCCAGAGTCTCAGTTAATATAAACCTTCATACCTCCACTGAAGTTAGTGGAGCTACACTGATTTACCCCAACTGAGGGTGTGGCTTTCTAATTTGTTAATGTCCTTACTTATAATATCTGAAAAGTAGATGCTCAGCTGGTATAAATCGCCATAGCAGTTTCCCTTTCTAGTGCTCACAGTACTCCAGGGGAATGTTTCCTTGGAAAATAATCATAATATCTAAAACAGACACTGTAATTCCATTCTGTTTCATTATATTGGATTCAACATTGATCCCATCATAAAGACAATAGCAAAATGCCCATTGACTTCAATAGGATCAGGATCTGTCCCTTAGAGACTGTTTCATATGGTTACATCCTTTGATGACTCAACAGAAGTTTAATTCTTGGATAACAGACTCTGATTTATGATAAGGAGTAAGTGCTCTGTCACATCCCAATAATTAGCATATCGCAGGCAGAATGTAGAAGTAGCCAGTAAAATGACACGAAGTTCTGGCAGAACTTTGAGCCACATATAAAACATAAACAAGCTGATACAGACAAGACATTGTTGTACTGCTTGCCTTTAGAGAAACTGATAATAGAAAGGTCACTGCCTCAGGATAAAACAAAACACTAAAGATAAACTCGCCCTGGAAAGCAGTTACAATGCCATTCCTCCACTCAGTATTCACACCATAAAAAATTCAACACAAGGATTTTTGGCCATGTGCCTTTTTTCGTACATAAAACAAATTTCACTTCTTAAAAGACACCTTGAGAATTGAGCAGATCCCAACAAGGGGAATATCACTGACCATATGTGTTGAAGAAGGAAGAGTCTGCTGTGAAGGTTTTTTTGTTTTTTGGAGGGAGGGGGTGTAAACAGAGCTGAGCATTTCAGTTTTCTGCAAAGATAAACACAATTTGTTAACCACAGTTCTGGAAAGGTGGTGGGGAGGGGGAGAGGGAGAGAAATAGCATGAGCTGCTCACTACAGATAAAAAGGGAAATCCTGAGAGATAGTGGGTACCCACAGCTTCCATTTATTGCAGTGGGAGCTGTATGTGCACAGGATCTCTCAAAGTTAATATGAAAGGAATTAAGTCCTGGAAACCGGTAAAACAAAGTAAGGGGCAACTTTTTGGAAACATTTTTTAAGGTTCATTTAAAAATTTTAAACAGGGAAAGCAATAACTCCGGGCACAGATAATAGGGTATGAACCCTGTCCCTCATAAACTTGGTTCCAGTGCAGGTCAGATTGGCAGCAGCCAGAAACCTTCAGAAGGCTATTTAAGTGGGTGTGTTAAATGGATTGGTGGTCTCAATCAATTTCACATCACAGAAAAACCACCATCTAAACTGACTGTAGCTGGCATCCAGGCAAAGGATCAAAGAGGTATGGACATTCTTATGCTCAGTTCACTGCTTTAACCATTCAACAACACTCCAGCTGTGGAGTTGTGCATTTGCTGACAGCACCTAGAAGAAACCAGACTGGAGAGTTGAAAGTATGGATCCAATTGTACACTGGTATAAGCAGTACGTAGTGCTACACAAGGTATTTTGGTTAACTCCTTACCATACTCTGCACACCTCCAACTCTAGCCCAAGAATTCACGTTTTTTACTATTAACCCCTTTTCCTAACTCTAAACCCAATTTCTTGCAGGAGGAAATTCTCCACAGGATCTTTCCTACACATACCAGATCTGATAAGAGCCTCAAATTTTGACAGTTTGTCATGAGAAATTTCTTCCAAACTGGTGAGACTGGAACTTCTCTCTTTTTTCTTACTTACTGTAACTTATTTGTTAATTTTCCACTCATCCTGTGTTTCATCCTTCTTTTCCTTCTCTCTTTTTATACTTGAGTCAATAGCTACACCACACTATAACATCGATACTATCAATGAGATGTTTTTAATGCTTGTATTTGTATTCACTATGTACTTTGTGCTGTGACAATAATGCCCTTGAACTGCTTTATCAAATGGATGACAATGCCTTTGTGTAACCTATGTGTAGGTAGTCCATTATTAATGTACAGATCTGTACCTAAAACTCAATAAAAATATAGATTAGATCCTTATCTTGGTTACACCAGGGAAAGGCTGATGTGAGTCCATTGAATTCGCTGATTTTTTTCCTCTTCCTAAGGCTTAAGAGATTTTTTCTTGTGCACAGACATGTGAGGGCAGACTTACAATGCCAGTTTAGCAGCCCTTTTTCAGCTAAGAGACAGAACATACCATTTAAAAACAAAAAACAAAACCTCATCAACATCTTGACTAGCTCCTGTTGAAAAATATGTCTCTTTGAGAAATCTGGGACTTTTTCTTAATTGCCAGCTTATTAGTGGAATTAATGTCATCAGTCTTTTTACAAGCTGCTTGAAAGCAAAGAGCCTCTTTCTTCTCCCTTAAAAATTAAAACCTACCGAAGAAAAAGAAAAAACACAACAACAAAATATCCCAAGAAAGATGAAGAGAGAACAAGGAAGAGGAACTGTTGAGAGCCAGGCCACTTATTCATCTCCAAACATTGGTTTCCATGGGAATAAGTTTGGTCCTTTGTGTAGGCTGAACAACCCCTTGCATACCACGACTAATGTACCCAATGTTGCGTTTGTGTGGTCAGCTTTCCTTTTGCCTCCTAGAGTCCCCTCCACTCCTCATCCCTGCCCAGCAGCAAGGCTGGGTTCCACAGAAGTAAAGAAATCATGTAATCAATAGGCTGAATTAGGGTTTGACCCAAAGCCCATTGAAGTCAGTGGGAGACTTTCTATCGACTTCAATGGGCTTTGGATCAGACCCTTAGCACACAATGGCATCCAGTCAACTAGGAAGTGAAAGTCTCAAAAAGGCTGCTTACTCTTCATATAAAACTCACATTATTTATTTATTTATTTCCCAAAGCTCTTTATTATTACTTAGCTCAGACTATTCATGGTATCTATTAATATTTAAAATTAAGTTGTCACCTTTATGAAAAGAAAGCCATAAACTTAGTGGTAATTACAAAAAAGCCTAAATAGAGAATGAAAGATCATTTTTCGGATGAAACATAGCTTAAAGCAAGCAATGTTTGCAGTAAATTAAACTGTTCAAATATTCACCCGACTTGTTCTTTGCTATAACCCATGACACAAAGTGAACCTTTAGGACAATAGCAGTAAGAGGTTCCCATTGGAGATGGTACTTGATAGAATGGAAGATTTGGTGACCTGAGTCTGGGGTCAACAGGGTTACAGGAAAAACCATGGCCTGTCTGTTTTATTTGATCTGACTACAGTAATTCGCCACTCATCTTGTAATCCACTTTGACTTAAAAGAAAAAGAAAAAAAGGGAACTCTTTATGAATCCATTACTCAGAGGCTGCCATGAAACACATTTTCATACATTAATCCTCATCATTTCACTAACTGTCAGGGTTTTTTCTATTAAAGAAATAAAGTAAAGGCATGTTTTCATAAATCAATAATAAAATATTTAGTGCTTTCTATTATTCCACTTTCAAAACATCCCTCCTTGTTTAAAACCTTTTAGGGTCCAATGTTTTTTAAAAAAGATGAAGAAAGGAAAATGGATTGGCAATGTACAAAAGCCACTTAGACAGCTTGTTGGGTCCACTGGAGTTTGCTTTTATGAGGATATTTTTTTCTTTCCTATTTGGAAAAATCTATCCTTTGCAAGACAGAGATGCTGATGGATTTTCAATTTTTTAAAATGAAGATTAAGTCTAATTTGGTTTACCTGTTGTCAAAAAATTCAGCTGCAACCATAGCATTATATACAGAGACTTCAGGGATGTGTGGCTTGAAAGAAGCTATGGATGTCTAGCAAAATGGATCAATCATTTGATTGTTGTTCCAAGCATTGGTAAATCAGGGGTACAACCATTTTGGGTACAGGGGTACAGCCTCGTCTACAATAGGAAAGAAAATCATGTTAGTAATTCAAAGCCAGTTACACTCCCCTGATGATAATAATGGAAGCTGCAGTGTAGACAGGGCTCTGACTTTCATAGTCCCTCAAGGGTTAAACAAAACAAAATGAACCCTGTCTATAGTACAGCTCCCACAACTGCTGCCCTCAGGGGGTCTAAATTTTGACAGTGTAGATGCAACCTTTTTGAATCCAAGTCAGATGATGCTGCTTGCCAACCTTCAACCACATTATGGTCTACGGAGTAAACAGCAATTTGGAGAATGCAACAGACACTCACTGCACTCTTCTTGTAAATAGGCCACACTGCAGATTCTACATTCAATGCACAGGAGAAAACTAGTGTTTTGAAGGAAATCCAATGAGAGCATATGGAAAATATAGTTTTATTTCCTCAAACAAAAAGGGTGATGAGGTCAATATCTGGAATTGACCATGGCCTTATTCAAATGAATTTATAATTTAGTTGGTAAGAAATTGGCCATGCACATCATTATTCAAACTGTCATGCGTGAGAATGTTCCAGGTATCCTGTGGCTGTGCCTATGAAACTAATCACAGAATTGTATGGGATTCACTTAGGCCTAATCTTGAGCAACTATAGGCAAAGCATTAGGGAATGGGCTAAATGTACTCTCATAAGTCCTTTGGGGCAGGGAATGTGTTGTACTATGCGTTTTGTAAACTGACGTGAAGATTTATTATTAATCAATTACAAATGCCAAGATGAACTAACCCAGTATTATGGTAACATATTTGCGGGTTTTGTCAGGAATAAGGCTGCATGTCTATCACAGAGGTCACGGAAGTCACAGATTCCATGACTTTCCGTGACCTCCATGGCTTCTGCAGTGGCTGGTGCTGGCTCAGGGGCTGCCCGAGCTGGGCAGCCCCTGGGCCAGCAGCAGTTTGGGTGTGTGGGAGGGGGCTCAGGGCTGGGACAAGGGGTTGGGTGAGGGGCCGTGCTTACCTGGGGGGTGGGGAGTCTCCCCGGCTCCCACCGGCATGTCCCCGCAACTAATAAGTGGAGAGGCCAGGGGGGCTCTGTGCGCTGCCCGTCCCTGGAGGCGCCACCTCGACAGCTCCCATTGACTGTGGTTCCCGGCCAGTGGGAGCTGAGGAGCCAGAGCTTGTGGCGGGAACAACATGTGTGGGCCCCCTGGCCACCCCTCCCCTAGGAGCTGCAGGGACACGCCAGTTGGAGCCGGGTAGGGAGCCTACCAGCCCTGCCAATCCCCCCCGCCCAGCATCAGCAGGGGTCCCGGGCCGTGTGCCGCTGTCTGTCTCCCCCTTAGCACCAGCGGGGGCCCCAGATTCCCCCCTCCCAGCACCTGGTATATAGTAAAAGTCATGGACAGGTCACGGGCAGTAAACAAAAATTCACAGCCCGTGACCTGTCCATGACTTTTACTAAAAATACCCATGACTAAAACGTAGCCTTAGTCATGAACAACTAAAAGAAAAAAGGAAGAGGAGAATGAGAACTGTGAATGAAAATGTCCTAATCCTATTGTGTGTTTGAACCCTAGCTATGACAGCAACCCAAACACACGAAAACTTACTACATGGTAAAGATGGTAATCATCATCGCCCCTTGATTTCAAAAGGCGGCAAAGACCGACACTGGGGTAAAAGAGAAGGAAAATATGTTGGTTGAATTCATGAGCAAGCAAGCCAGGCTTTTTTCAACATGAGCCAAATGTCACCTGGGACCTCCAAGGTAGGAAGCTGGGTGCGTGGGGGGGTTTTCCTGGAAAATATGTGCAGTGATGGAGCTATGGAGGGTGCACAAGGAGAGCTCCAAAGGCAAAATGGAAGCACAGAGCCTCTTCACAAAAGGTCTGGCCTCCTGGTGGATTCAATGGCACTCACAATTTTGTGGGGGGTATCTGTACCCCATGCTCATTTCACAGGAAGACAAACACCATTTCCAGGGGAGCAACATCAAGGGGGATTCTGAAATGGGACTCTCGCAGAGTTTCTAGTCCCCTGTGCAGATTTATCCAACATAGGGGATGATCAGGGCTCAAACTACATTCTAGCAATACACATTTTAATAACAAGAATTTTTACTGTATTTTGTAGGTTGCATTTTCTCTTTTTAATTATCTCTGTTCTCAAGCCAGAAATTTCTCGCATCAATCACCTTTCCCACATAAATCTCCCTCCTCCCCTCCCCCTGTATTGATTTGTTTTTCGGAAATATTTTCTTCTCTTTGTAATATTTTATGTATTTACCAACGTTCACATTTTTAGCCCATACAAGCCTTCTTGTTTGTTTCGTTTTGCTTTTGTGTTTGTCTGCAGAAATACTATTTGCATTTCTATAGTGGTTCTTTATAGATCTGAGCATCCCAAAGTGCTTTACATTTAATTACACACTCATAGCAAAGTGACTGTATGACAAATGTGGCCTTTGGGGCCTCCAGCAAGGAAGAGAAAAGCAAGCCTTCCACAGTCAGGTCAAGCCAGCCAGCCAGACACACAGACTCCGTAGTTTTCATGTAAATGCACAATGGACAGTTTTCTCCTGTGATGCAGGATAAAACTAGTCTCTTGAAGAAAATCAAATAAGAGCATAAAGGAAATACACCTTTTTATTTCCCCAAACAATGGTAAAACATGAGGTCAGCATCTGGAATTCACCGAGACCTTATTCAAATGAATGGTAAGTAGCCACTCCTTTGGATTGCTTTCTCCCATAGCATTAATAAAAGAAATTAAAAAGTGTGGTTAAAGAAATACACAGCTACAAGGATTTATATTCAGCCTAGATCATTCTTAGGCAGTTACTGTATTATTCCCCTCCTCCTCTTCTCATAAATTTTATCCTTCCCTTTTGTGATAGTTCATCTTTTTTTAGTAGCAAACCATCCTGCTAACTAAGAAGGCAATCCAAAAAACAAATTATTTTTTTACCAGAGAACAAATCAAAATGGAGTTTATGAAATTAAACCCGTTTTAATAATAAAATGCTGCTACGCTAGTCTTGAGTCCCCTATCACCTTGTGGAGAAACCAAAATGAAGAGGGTATCTAAAATGCAGCACTTTGTATTATTTCTGTAAAAGTTAACTGTGGTAATAGTTACTGACTGATGCCATAATGGTCACATAGTTTTAGTAACCAACCGACCAAGATATTGAATATGCTATTTAAACTTATCGTCCTGGGACCTTCAATATAATAGCATATGGTAGCCCTAGGTCTTACACTCAAATATTAAGGCTTCCATTTTCTTTGTCTAATTTTCTTGCTAGTGATTTTCTGAAACAAGGTAGAAATCCAATAATACCTCGCGCTTCTACAGCACGTTCATCAAGAATCTCAACGTTCTTTGTAAACATCAGTAATAATTCTATATCTATCTCAGACAGGTGTTATACTATAATTATCCCCATTTTATAGATGGGGAAACCGAGGCAAAAGGCAGTTAATTGTCGTGGCCAAGCTCACAGAGCAAATCTATGCCAAGGCCGGGAATAAAACCCAGATCTCTTGGTTCCCAAACCTATGTTTTAACTATTTTAGTGTTTTCCAGATAGTTTGTCACAATGCCCAGGAGAGGTGGGGGGGTCACAAAAGGCAATCAAGAGGGTTCTGAAGCACTGAACATTTTATTATAATCTAAAAGAAAGAAAATCTCATTTCCCCACTCCCAGCACATCCTTATCCTTGAAGGTCAAGAATTCTCTGGCAACTTCCCAAAACACCCATAAGTAAATTAGATGGGCTTATTGTTACCATCGATACATTTTTTCACTTTCAGACTAAATATAAGAAGGTTGCAAAAATTTGCCTTCCCATAAGGGATCACCAACCACTAGGATCATGGTTCCTCTCAAATAATCTGTCCTCCAAGAGAATGCTGAGGCATGCAGAACTCAGTTCACAGATGACCTAAGTCAAAACTAAACTCATGTTCCAGAGTTCTTTAACTGCAGCACTATATCAATAAACAAAAATCTAAACATACACAAGCAGTCACAACTGCAATATAATAAATACTTGGATCCTTATATTATAGACTCCTGATCCCGAGCAATGCTGGGTGTTCGCAACTCCCACAGACTTTAATGGGAGTTGTGTTTCTCAGCACCTCTCATGAACAGGCCCTGGATTCCTGCAAGCTATGAAAACATAAAGAGGATGTGCATTCTTATAAAAGGAGTAAAGACTGTTTTCAGCCTAAAGAGCAATAAAGATTTGCTTTTTTCACTGCAAGGCTGGTCTCGAGTCTGTTATCACTGTTTTTTACTAATGCTATTGATTTGTATTCTTTTAAAATACAAACAGGTGCTTCTCCCAAAGTTCTGAAGCACAATATGTAATGGTGTGTAGCAGCTACCAAGACAGGCTTTATTTTGGCTAGTGCCTTCAACCACCCAAGTAATATGCTGTCAAAGTTATCGTTGTAAGATAGTGAATGGAGGTGAATATAGAATAGGAAGAAAGGTGCAACTAGATGCCTTCCTGAAAGGTCTGACTAGATAATCTAATGGTCTCTTCTGGCCTTAAAAATCTAAATCTATGCACAGGACTAAACTTCACCAAAACCATACGAAACAAAAAAAGACATTATAATTTACAGAGGATAATAAATATGAGGGTATAATGTCAGGGTGGATGTGGTCCAAGACTCTCACAGGAGAAGTGTTATTTAGAATGCTATGGTTTCAATGGAAGTCTAATGAAGCAAGCCGTGAAAGCTGCTATAACAACCAGAGACGGGGACCAGAAGATGATGATCAGACCCAGATCTACACAGGTCTGATGTCAAACCTGGACTAAGGTTTAGGTTCAGAGTCAATGGAAACAAAATCCTGTGAATTGCTCTCACAGGGTTTTGGACATCTTGGTCCACTTCCAAACCAAATCCAGGAAAGAGGGTCACTTGAAGGATGTGACGTGGAATTAAAACCAAAGACCCCAACATTTGGAGGAAGGAAAGTTGGGATTTGGGGTGCCAGTATGGAGCCATCTGATTATTAAAGGGTTTAATGCATCATGCGAAGCTAACCAACAGCTAGTGCTGACATTGGCATGTGCTCGGGCTTCACTGTCTAAAATGAAGAAATTACCCAGGCAAACGGCTGAGCTTATTGTAGACACACTCCTCTTTGTCTTTCGCATCTTGCCTTATTCCCTTCACCTGTCTGCTTCGCTCTCTCTCTCACACTCACTCAGACACACACCTCACCCCACTCTGGTGTAGGTCCATTATGTATGGACTGAACATTTGCAGTTTCTGATTAATTTGACCCCACTGTTTGCACTTCCAATAGCTATAAATCTCTCCTTTCTTTCATCTTCCGAACATAAATTATAATTTCTGCTTCATTTCATCTTCATTTTATACCAGCTCTTTTCTTCTTGCTCTCTTTCATCTACAATGCAAAAATGATCCTCACCCCATGACCTGCTCCGCATACAAACACAAACAGATGATCTCACATTTCTTCTGTACAAGCTATTTGACTTCTTTTACCCTGAAATGCTTTCTGATCAAGGCTGGAAGCCAAAATGTTGTCTCCAATGGACAGGGCAATATTTTACCAAGCTTTTACTTATATACTGAAAATCAATGCAGCACAAAAATTGCTCTGCTGCTCTGCTAAATGAATGCAAGACAAACGATTCCTGGCTTACTCTAGTATAAAGAAGCTGCAATGAAGAGAAGATTATATATTCCAAATCTTCTCAGCTACCCTCTTTATCATTATTATTGCCTCCATTTTCTAACACATTTTAGAGTAGATTCTAAATGGAATATTAATATTAATTTTTCTTCTTCATGAGAGTTAGGATAATTTGGGATAATTAAGGGAGTGGGGGGTAAGAGAACCCACTGTGGGGTTATAAATCTCCAAGGAAGGTTTTAGTTTTGCATTTTACTTCTGCAGAAAAAATGTAAATGCTTCAATTAGTGAGAAAATCAGAGGCTGCCTCTCTCATTAACAAGGAAGCCTCTAACCTCTCACCTTGTCCAGAGTTGAAACCGAGGATTTGGGGGCAGGGGTGGGAGAAGAAGTGGGAAAGCTTTGAAATGAGGAACTTGGCACATTTCCTTAATGCAGATACAGCTTAAAAGGAAATAGGAAATCATCAATCTTTTTTTAGAATATCATTTATATCCAAAAAAGGCTTATCTTCAGGAGCTGGCGGCCCATTGTTTGTGATAGGGACCCTGCTGCATGTAATGAGAGTTTTACAATAGGCTTGAAGCCAAGATAACAGCGCTATGTGTATGAGACACTGGGATGAATACCCTGAATATAAACGCTCCATGTTTCATAACAAACCTGTCAATAGAGAAGGGAGAAAAAAAACTTTCTCTGTTGTACTGTGCTATCCTACAGCTGAAGCAGCCTGAAACCTTCTAAATGATGATTGGAATCGATTTATACACAGGTGGAATGTTACAGATCTGTCTGCTCAGTGGTAGCCTTAAAAACAGGGAAATTTAGTGGGAGATTCTTCTTTACCGGAGTTTAATCCCCCACTAGTCCATAGTTACCCAGGGAGGCACAAATAAGCGAATGCCTGATATATTGGTTGCAGATGGGACTGAATGTTACTGTTTAGCATACAGTTTGCCATTTTGCACACATTCATTTCTGTTTGAGCAGAAGTGTCCTGACAGATTATTACATCTCTTATATGAATAAAAGCCATGTGTCCAAAGTAGCTAAGCACAATTATTACCTGATCCCTTTGATTAAAAAAAACATGTTAACCTGCAGTGGTTTGTCATTAAATATATATATGATTACCCATCCCCCTCTCAAACACATGGAGTAATTCATCATTTGCACTGAAGCTCTAACCTAAGGTTTTTTGACGCATATTCTTCATTCAGCAGAGGATCTTCTAAGTGGCTTGATAGGTGTACATTCTGCACAGTTGTCTAACCCTGGGACACACAGACAAATTTTCAAAGGCCTTCAGTCCTACATGCAATTTTTGAGCATAAAAGTGCTCATAGAGAATCTACAGGTCTTACTCTACCTTTCATGTATATGGGTGTAATTCCGGAGTAATTCCACTAAAGCCAATGGAGCTACATTTGAATAAACTGGTGTTAGGTCAGAATCATGTCCTACATGTAAATGGATTAACTCATACCCATTTATACTTCATACGTTCTCTACTTTTGTGCACCTATGTTAGTGCTGAGGAAGGCTAGGCTATCGCTTCTCTTGCCTTGCTACCAGCCACATGCCTTACCCCACCCAAATCTATTCCAAACGTTGCTGTTAGGATCATCTTCCTGACTCATGCCTCCAACCAGCTCCCTCCCTCTCCTCTACCATATCACACTTGTTCTAGTCTTTGCCTCCCAGACCCTTAACCATGTAGCTCTGCCCTATATATCAGATCTGTTAGCTTGCCGAGCCATCGACCGCCCCCCCCAGCCTTTACGATCGACCCCCACCTCTACCAATGATATCAGCCTCCATTACCTCCTGTACTCACAACTGCTCCCATACCACCCCTTACACATGTGAAAAAACTCCCTACCACATTCCATAAAGCTGCCATCTTATTCTCTTAAATCCCTCCTTAAAAACCTACCTCTGGCATAAAGCCTTCTAATGACTCCCACAGAGCTTCTCTTTTGAGACGATACTCCATCTACTTTATTGATTACCTCATACTCTCAACCCACCCTCCATTCCCATTTGTCTGAAGGTCACCTGCCTAATTGTGTGTCATCTGACAACTGTATTGTACACTCTCTGGAGCGGGGCCTTTCTTCATGGTTACCTGTGACGCACCTAGCCCAAAGGGGCTGGGATCTGTAACTGAAACTCCCCTAGCTGCTACTGGAATACAATAAATGGATATGGAAATTTAGCCTAAAAATGCATGGATTTTCTGCTTACTGATTTAGGGTCCCATCTCCAATGGCAGGTTTTGCCTGAAGACAGGGCTGGACCTATGCTTAATGTCTGATCCCGATCTCCCACAAGTGTCTCAACATGTGACTTCATTGATGTCGGGGCAGTTACCCCTAACTACCCCAGTTGACTGAGAGGAGAATCAAGTCATTAGAGTACCACCTATAAGAACCAGAATTGCCAGTTCTAGCACACATACTCATGGCTGGGCTACAAAATGCCTGGATTAATAGGAAATGGGTAGCATGGCTATTTGAATATCACCTTCCATTCTATTGTTTCTTGAGATTGTCAGTTCCAAACCAGCCAGGCTCGGCCTGCCAGCTGCCATCGTCTCTGTGGCACTAGCAGGCTGAAGGAATTAGCTAAGAACTGACAGCCTCATAGCTGGAGACCAGAGTAGGTCACCTGTAGGTTAGTTTTGCTCAAAAGAGGTATTAGTCTTCCAATAATGCATTTAGTGCTTAGACTCTATGAATGCTGCTGCATGCATTAATCTCATAATATCTATACCCTACTTTATAAGGTAATATTTAAGCATTTGCGCTGTAACTGTAAACCCCACAGTCAGGAGAGAAACATTACCTAGTGTGAAATACTAGTTTGCCACAGGCATTATCTCCTGCCCAACAAAAGAAAGCCCACAGATACCAGGCAAACCATTGTGGAACATCAGAAGACAAAAGACTTTGTTGATTCCTCCCCCCACCACCACCACCACCTTGAAGAGGAGATGTGCGCATGAACTCGTCCCATCATCTTGAACTCTGGGAATAAAAATCCCTGAGAAGACGAAACTGCATTTTTTTCGCTGTTTGAACTCTGAAGGGCCAGAGACTGTAGACTGAAGACAGAGATCCCCAGGGCTGCCTCCTGGGGCTGCCCTGAAAGGCACTTTGAATAGACAGATCGCTATAACTCTGTCACTCTTAGGATTTGGATGGTAACTCATGTGTGTATATGTTTGCTTGCTTAAACCTATAAATAATTCTGATTCCTTTTTCCTAGTTAATAAACCTTGGGATGGTTTATTACAGGATTGGCTACAGGTGTTGTCTTTGGTGTAAGACCTAGGGTTCCAATTGATCTGGAACTGGAAGCAACTGAGTGTGGTGTGGTGTGCTGTGGGTGTGGATGTGTGTGTGTGGGGGGGGGGGGGGTCCGTGACCATTTATTGCTAAGTCCAGTTTGTCTGGGTGGCAAGATAGAGTGGAGAGTTCAAGGGGACTGTCTGTGACTCCAGCATAAGACTGTCATAGGGATCCAGAAGTAATCACATTTGTTATCAGGTTGATGAAATCTAATTATAGAACAAACCACCAGTTTGGAGCGTCTGCCCTGTTTTTGACAGTCTGCCCTGTGGTAGGCACTCACAGTTGTGAGCCACTCCAGACAGCATGACAATCTCCTCTCCTGATGGTGGGCTATTCTATCCTATTCAGATTCTTGCATCACCACCACTGGGGTATCTAGGGGAAGAATATGGTCTTACCTTCCCCATTCCAAGCAAGTGAGATAAAGGCACATTTTGGATCTGATCACTAGCCCCAATGGGATAATTAACCTGAATTTCCTCCTGCAAAACCAGCAGGATTAGAAAAGTGCAAATATTACCAGGCATCCCAGGGGACTGGAAAGTTGAGGGGTCAAGGAGAACTCTTGAAAGAAAAGCCGGATTCTCCTCTCACTTACACTAGGGTAAATCAGTCGTAACTCCAGTGAAATCAACTGACTTAATCTAGATTTACACAGAGCAGAATCTGGCCCATCAGGGCTGATTTTGATCTTATGCAGACGAGTTTTTAAAGCACTATATCTCCACTGATGTCTGCCAGCTTACATTTGATTTAAACTCATGTAAGAAAGATTAGAACTAGGCCATAGCTGTGTAGATAGAATCCAAGTCACAACGTAGAGATAGGTTTTACTTACAGTAGGAACCATGACGCTGCTTATTAAAGAAAACTGAAGTCATGGAGGCCTGAGGTTCCGGAACAGCACATTTTGGACCTCATACATTTAAAACAGCCTTAAGGAACATCTTACCTGTGTGGTAAATATAAGGCTTGTAATGCCCTCGAGTTCAATGAGAAATGAGGTGATTCCTGAAGGTTCAGATACCCAAATTCTTCACAATTTTTTTTTTAAATGAAACATGTCATTGCGCAACTACAGGTCAGATCCTTTCCTTTTCCCAATAACTCCTTCTCCTTTAGGATACATATACACCACAGAGAACCCCGACCTGCAATCTAACTCAAATGCCCACTGTTCGTCTCCACGCTTCCTGACTTGTAGAGTAGTGACTTTTCATCATTTGAATAACAAGTGCATTACACCACTTTCAAATTACCTTGATATCCAAGCTCCATATTAGGTGTGAGATTTGATTAGGACATTTCAGCTCGCCATAGCTACATTACTCAATAGGGTTCCACTGTAACATTTTTCAGTTAAAGATCACAGGTGTTAGCAGTTAGGAAGGAAATTGGGACAGAAAATTAAAGATATTAGGGAAGCTGAGAATTATAAAAGGACCTACTGGGAGCAATTTTAGTAATCACGCTTTAATAGCAAGGGAAATAAACAAAGGCAAGTCTGTGATTGATGTTAAACTAGAAAATGCTTGAGTCAAATAGAGATGGGCCCAAAATGGAACCCTGAAAAGAAACCCAGTTTCCAACTTCCTTATTATTATTTGGATTACAATACCCAACCAACATCAGGGCCTCATTGTGTTAGGCACTGTATAAACAAACACCTACTCTGAAACAGCTGTGTAACCCCTAAAGAGTTTCTATCAATGAACTAAATTGTGGCTTTTCCACAATCTGCATTTATAGGGCAACAAAGAGCTGTGTTGCCCAGAGAGCAGGCGGCCTCCCCCTGCCCAAAATAAGTTGTGATTCAGTGTCACAATCTGCTTCCTGGTTTCCCCTTGCACCAGAGCCAAGCCCTATACCTAGTACAACATACATAACCCAGACTGTGCAGGGAAGGGGAGGAGTCAAAAATCTGCCTTCTTCCCACCCTTTCTTGTCCTCTCCCTACCCACATGTGCAGGGGTGGGGAATGTAATAACCCCATGGAAGCCACTTTCCCTTCTGCACTGTTTCCCACAGTATGGGTAGCTGGGGAAGGGAAATAAGGGGATATGTTACTTCCCTTATTCCCTTACATGAACATGCAGGGCAGGCCACAATCTGGACCTAACTAGACAAGAAAGACAAAAGGCAAGAGAAGCAGAAGACTGGAAACTGAGGCAAAAAAGAATGCTGAACAAAACGCCTCACCCAGAGAGATTTTAGTCACAACAAGGATTGGAGGCAGGTGAGGCATTAAATCACAAAAAGATGAGGGTACCCTCACTGCACAAAGAGGATGCATAAAATCAACCCTTTCCAATGGCCTAAAATAAAATCAAACAGGGCTCTAAGTTATGGAGAGCAGAATGCTGGTATTTCAGTGAAAAGCAAGTAATGCATTACAACAGGTAGAGGGTAAGCCATTTTAGCTAGCACAAAGAACAACAGATTCATCGATTTTTGAGGCCAGAAGGAATGGCTTTGATCATGTAGTTTGACCTCCTGTATAACACAGGCCACAGAATTTCATCTGAGAAATTTCTGAAGCGATAGGAATTATCCTTCTTTACTACAGAAGAGCCTCCTTACAATCTTCTTTCAAATGATATCTGAACATTATTCTGAGGGGAACTGATTGGTGTTAGACTGAATTGTTCTACTGCAGAAGGAGCAGTCAAGAAAATGATGAGTAACTGTTAAAACAAAACTGCATTAACAATACTCAGTTGGTGGCAGGAAGTAAGCTTCTGGCTGGGCATGGGGCATGCAACCTTCCAGCTGGCTGGAATGCTGAGGTTCTTATTGAAAATTTTACTCCTTCCAGCTCAAGCGAAGCTCATGTTGATTTCCTGTCACCCACTGAGCATGTCACTGCAGTTTTGTTTTAACAGTTACTCATCACTTTCTTGGCCACAGACTCATTAGTAACTGATACCAACGAATCTTGATTGCTTTAAACACAATAAAGCATGCTCCCGCAATAAACCAGTCCTGCCTGCAACCAGTAAGTTCCTTTCAGAATGCAGAACTCTAACATCAGATCCTGAAAGCAGGCTGCTGTTATTCTTTGCTCTGGCTACACGGACTCACCACCCACATGGTGTAATGCAGAATATACTTACCACTGAATAGCAGTGCTCAGACAGCCGTCACTTTGAGTAGTGCTTGATTTGATTTGATTCTCCTGTGGAGGGAATGAAAGAGTGATCCTCTGAACACTGGGGATACTATCATGAAGTCAATGAGAGTTTGCCTGAATAAAGAATGAATACAAAATAAATAGTGATTTAGCCTGCTCTGTCTATTGGAGGACACGATTTCAAGTGTGGCTATTCTAAGTTATAAACCTGATTTTCATGGTACTCTGACTCAACAACTGCAAGTCACATCAAGCTGGAAATCTTCATTCTATCCAGAACAAGTTTTCATACATTTATTATTTGTTTTTGTATTATCCTAGAGCCTGGGAGCCCTGGCCATGGATTTATTTTTAGAGTTTTTACAGAGGGACTGGTCTCTAACACTGAAAGAGAAGGAGACCAGCAGTCAGGCAGACCCCCAGGATCCAGTCCCAGCTCTGTCACTCATTCAGCAAATCAGTTAAGCACTTTGTGCCTTAGCTTAGCCTCCTGTAAAATGGATATACTACTGCTTACGTATGTCACAAGAATGGCTGGAGATTTTATTAGTCATTTGCAATGTGATTTGAAACCCTTGAGGGAATGAATTATACAAACAAGTATTATTCTCTCAGTCTAAGAGAGGACCATATGTTCTGAAATTAGGGAGATTTTCAGCTATTTGTCATTGCCTGAGAGGAGAGGGAACATCCCCCTCTCCTCCCTGCACATACACAACACTTGGATTATTTTGCATCTCTGAGGATGCCCCTTAAAGTATTTCCCAAATATGGTGATCATTATGAACCTGTGGAATTAGCGGCATTGCATCCATTTAAGTCTGCAACTTTTTTTCTTTCTCTCTTTCTGCTGACCTTCCACCCTGGATCCTGGTGTCAGATACCACAGGGGATACATGGTGGTTTGGGAAACAGCAGGGCAGCTAAGTGCAGCAGCTGTCAGAAAGATGGAATGAGATGAGGGCAAGAATCTGGGGATAGGGCTTGTAATTGTAGTCAGGTGATAGGCACAGGAGCCTGTGCATGCCACCACAAATCCAGGACACCTGCTGTGGCTGGACTCCAGCTGCAGTCCAACAAGGGAAGGATTTGTCTTCTGGATGCTCAGCCACTTGTGTTTTCTACATTATATCTATATATCTTATTAAGGATATCTCTCAAATAAATTTGCATCACTGGGTTTGCTGAGGGTTTCTCCCCAAAGAATCACAATTTAATTACTGTTATTATCTTCCAAAGAGAGGTCCATCATGCTTTTCCAATGGTTTATTTAAAGCATATCTAAGAGATATTGATAGCAGTGGCTTGTCTGGTTAAAAACTTCAGTCCTGGTATTCCTCTGGCAGAACTGGTGTAAAAATAACAGGTCTCCTCAAATCAATCATCAACATTCTCTAATTTATGATATTGTATTTTCAGACCCATGCATAGCATACACAGCACATCATTACAAAGAAAAGCAGTTAGTAGATATATAAAAAGGCAAGTGCAGTCCTAGTTACTGTCAGCCTCTTGTAGAAAAAAATAAAATACTTTGACAAAGAATAAAAACAGCACACTATAAATAAAAAAAAACATTCATGAGAGACCTTGGTTTAAAAAAACAACACATTTCATAACATATCTTGCCGTTTCATACAGTCTTACAAAGTTGTACAATTTTGGACATAAATCTCAAAAGATTAAGCAGATACTTTATTTAAAAAAAGGAATAGCCCAGTAACAGCTTCAAAAGCCAATAACAAAACCACAACATTTTATTTCAAACACACAGCACCTTGTATGTGTTTTATACAACTTTTCTGTAACAACTTGGGGTGGGAGTGAGGCACAGCAGAATGCACATTGACAAAAAAATGTTAAAAATAGAGGAGAATAATGTTAATTATATTTATTTTTTCTTTAAACTCCAGAGTTATATCCCCTGTGATTCATATACTCAGGCTTAGAAAAATCCAAGGGAAGAGGTGGAAGACATCCTAAAAATTAAAATGAGCAAATAATTCATAACAATTTTTTCCAATCCATTTAGCTATTGCTGTGAATTGGTTTCAGTATTCCTAGTTGCTTCATTCATTGTTTGCACAAACAAATATTAGCACATGGATCATTTGTCCAGTCTTGAGTGTTTTGCCGTTTGCTGTTTGATAAGTCACACGGTGTTATTTCTGCTTCCTGATTGGATGACCTATGCTTTATGAATAGGAGAAGTGCCTGATCAAAAAAAACAAACAAAACCTGGGGCTTTGGTTCTCTCAGGGGGATGGTGGAGGAGCCCGTTTGGGAAAGAAAGACATAACAAGAGATAAGCAGGACTAGGGAGTTTCAGGACATTTTATATCTCATCCGATCCTCCTTTACATACAAAGAGGCTCAATATTTGGCTACATACCTGCAGACCAAATTTCAAGACAGCTGGATTCCTTTATAACTGATATACAGAGAAAAATACAGGCCAGATTTCTTGACTGTCTAGAAGACTTTACAGCAGTTTTTCTCATCATATACATACCGGCACATTGTATGTGTTGGGAGGTGGCTTTATGCAAAGGATGTCACCAGATCCTAGTCTGACTTACTATCTTGGAGTGCTGGGGCTCTAGCCAGGGAAGTAGGTTGGGGAGTAAATGTGTATTCCCCCTGCTATATACAGCACCAGACTATTTTCACATATTAATACACCGAGGGCATGAACTGACTTGATTAGTCTCAGTTTCCTACCAACTATCACCATTCACCACAGTCACTGTCCTAATCAGATTAGTAATTGCATGTGTTTCCCCCTGAACATCTGAAGTCTGCTATGGAAAAGGCCAATGTAATTGCTGAGCTCCATAGGACAGGCCACACTGGAACTGCTGCTGACGAGGAATCAGATGTCGGAGAAACAGGGGCTATCCTGTATTGGGGGTGTGGGGAAACCAACCAATAGCTACAAAACATCTCCAAACTACCAAGGAAAAGGCACTTGGATACTGGTACTAAGGTGAAGGCTATCAATATAACCATCTACAGAGAGAGATGCCATCAAAAGGCTACAGCAGAATCATCTTTTTTCACAGAGCAACTTCATTATGTGGCAGATTCTGCTCCCTCCTCTGTAGCCATGAAAGGTCCTAGACAACAAAACTGATGCAGTCCATGGTGGTGGAGGGGCCAAACTTTGGAATCTTAGGTAGGGACATACACTCCCTGCTTGTTGTGACACCTTTCCCTACACAGGGTCCGTGCACTGTCCCTGCAGGGGGTTCTGAACGGCAGGCAGTAAAGGAACAGAAGCAGAGATGGGGTTCTGCCATTACAAGCATTCATTGACCACTGTCCTTTGTTGAGAAGGGAACAGGAACTCCACCCACAATTTCAACAGAGGTGAAGTGGGAAAAATTTTCATTCCTAGCCCAGTGAAATGCCTCCCACTTGGCCAGAGGCACAGGATTCAGTCCAATTTTAGCTCTAATGAGAAGAGCAGTGAGCCTATTGTAGCACATCTGGGAATTTCATTCTGCTTCACTCTAAATGGAATTTCGCAACATCTAGTTTACTACCAGATCCACTGGATCTGTTTTTACTGAAACTGGCATCTCAAGATGTTTTGCTGAACTTCAGTGCCCCTCAAATACATAAGCATTTCAAGCACCTTGGCATTCATCCTCTACAATTATTTCATTTTTAGTACTATTATAGTATTTTTGACTAGCTTCAAATTGACATTTTACATTGCATAACCCTGGCCCCAGCATGTTAAAGGTGTCACATTCCATTCCATCATAATGTGACCAATGATAGCGATTTCCTTTTAGATTATCCACCTGTAATGTGGCATCTTGTACAGTTATACAAATTCCAAAGAGCAAAACTGCCGTGTGATCTTTGCTCTGAAATTTTCACTGCAGTCCATCTGGGGAACCTTCATCTACATATGCAGCTACAATGCCACATCTCTTTGACGAACAACTGCACACATTGAATTTCACTCATGCAAGATGACAAGTAACAATAGGAGTTATGTTGCCCTAGCTCTGGTCCATTCTTAAAATAAAATATAGTATGATAGACTAGTCACAGCTGCACTTTTACAAAGAGCAGTCTATGACTTCTAAGCAAAGCAGCTGAGAAGTTTAAAAAAAACCACCCACAAAGTGAGATCTTAGGCCAAACGTGGGTGCCTACAGATAGGCATATAAATAGAAGTGGTCCAATTCTGAGGTTGTGCTGGGCAGTCACAGCTCCCAGCAACTTCCCTGTTTCAAATATGAACCCAGTAGGAAATGTAGGTGCTCAGCACCTCTGAAAGTCAGGCCACTTTTAATTAGGCCTACACATGGACTGCGGTGCCTAATATCTAACTTTGAAAATTCGGTCTGAGATTTCATCTCATTTCCCTAAAATCACTTCTTTCAGAAAATAGATTACATTTTAATTTCAATGCACAATCAACTGGTATCCCAAAAACAAAGGGCCAGATTCCTTACTCCTGTTGAATAGTACCTTATTCTGTGAGTAGACTCATTGAAATCAATGGAAGTACTTCTGAAGTAAGGGCCTGATCACCCAAAGCCTGGATGAAGTTAATGGAAAGAGTCTCAGTGGGCTTTGGATCAGGCTTTCAGGTCCTGCCAGATGAGAGTGACAATGTCAGAACCTAGCCTATCACAAAGAGGGGCTGTACATGAAGGGCACAGAATTGCAGTAACCTAACTCACCCCTTCTGTACATCTCACTTCTCCAACACCAACCCAACTGCAAGTAAACAAATGTTCTCTTAAAATGTAGTAACGGTACCTTTTAATTGTTTAAAGAAAAGCTGTGGTAAATCATGAGCAACTTTCAGATTCATGCCCTTCAAGGTCACACAGGGGCTATATATGTGGTTATACAATCTTGTTTTTCGAAGGTCAGCAGGAAAAAATATATAATTCTCCTTTTGGCCTTCTCAAGCTCTGGAGTAATCTGATGCTGCAGGAATCAATACATTCTTGAGACACCGTTCCATGGAAAATGTAAACCTTAATGTTATCTGATATTTGGGTTGTACAAACTCAAGCAAATTGCAGAAACTATAATCCCAGGCTGTGAATCACTGCTGCAGATCTAATCGGTACCACTCTCTTCTGCCTATCAGCTCTGTTCTTTGTGTGGCAATGGAAGGATGGGTTACATATTAGTTTTGCTTTTCTTTCTTGGGATTCCTTGATGGCGGAAGATTCCAATGTAACCAAACATAACCAGGGACCAATCCAGTTAGCTAGTTTCTCTCCAGTACATGTGAATATTTTTAATCCCTGTAGGGAAACAAAGGAGACTCAAAAGTTCACACTCAGTACAAATCCATAATAAATTTTGTCTCCATCCTCCTTTCCCCTCCTCTTTAAAAACAAATATTGAAATTCCATACTAATGAGAAGTGCCATCTTATTTGATAACTGGGATTGGTGGGCAAAGCCCACCAAAGCAACAAGAGGGACACCCCATCAGATGAGGGAGGGACTACAGAACCGAGAAATTAGCAGATGCCAGACTGACAGCCCTGGAGAATGAGTTTCTTTAGCTAAGGAGCAGTTTCAATATAAGCAGCGGCTGACTTGGAAATTCTACCCATATAGAGGATAAAATAATTCATTCTCCAGCCTCATTCATTGTTTGGTCATAGATTCCAAAGCCAGAAGGGACCATTGTGATTATCTAATTTGACCTTCTGTATAAATCTGCCATCATCACGTTTAGGCTTGAAATTAGACAAAGGTTTCTAACCATCAGAGGAGTGAAATTCTGGAACAGCCCTCCAAAGGAAGCAGTGGGGGCAAAAAACCGAAGTGGCTTCAAGATTGAGCTTGATAAATTCATGAAGGGGATGGTATGATGAGACTGTCTACAATGGCATGCAGCCAATCTGTGGCTGCTAGTAGCAAAACTCCCCAGTGTCTGGAGATGGGGAAGACTCTGCATTATTACAGAGAGTTCTTTCCCAGGTATCTGGCTGGGGATCTTGCCAATATGCTCAGGGTTCAACTGATGGCCATATTTGGGGTCAGAAAGAAATTTTCACCCAGCTCAGATTGGCAGAGACCCCAAGGATTTTTCACCTTCCTCTGCAGCATGGGGCATGGGTCACTTGTTGTTAAAACTAGAGTAAACAGTAGATTCTCTGTAACTTGAAGTCTTTAAATCATTATTTGATGACTTCAGTAACTCAGCCAAAGGTTATAAATCTATTACAGGAGTGGGTGGATAAGGTTCTGTGGCCTGCAATGTGCAGGCGGTCACACTAGATGATCATTAGCTTGTCTTTTGTCTTTGAGAAACTGGTTTACCCAGATTTGTCTGATAAACACATTTCAGACTTAATTTCAGCTTATCTTTGTAACTTTTCTACACACATTTCATCATGATATTGACCAGTGAGTTATTCATTTTCCAGTGATACCTCACAAGGCATATTTTGCACAAAAATTATTACAACAGCAGGTAGGGTGTGAATACTTGGGTACATTCAGTTATAACCACCAACTTGTTCCACACAGCCACCAAGCAGGCTATCACATGGTTGCAACTTTTGGTGTCAGAGCTTCTCTACAGAGACAGCTAGTGTGGGGCAAGCCAGACTGAGACTCTACAGTGTGGTGCTTGCCACACACCAACTGGCCATGTGGGCCCTGCTGCCATGCACTGAAAGTTCCATAGTGCACTTTGACCAACTGCCATTTCAAGTACATCAAAGCACACTACAGAATTTCTAGCGCATAGTAGCAGAGTCCACACAGCCACTTAGTGCGCGGCAAGGCTAGTCTGCTGTAGATCCACACTCTGGCTCACACTGCACTAACTCTCAATTAGAACTTGGAGCCATAGAAGCGAAAACCCCAAAATTTGTTCTGAGCAAGTTTACACCTATTATTAATTATCAGCATCATTATTAAACTTAACGTATAGTAAGTGACAATTCCTGTCCTGAAGAGCTTACTCTCTAAACGACAAGATGTCTGTCTCATCCACCTGTTAAAGCAGGTCACGATAACAAACAAATATAATAGGATGTAAACAATTCTTAGCCAGCAGGTAGTAGGGATCACAGCTCTGCAACTGACTCACCATTACCACTCAGTACTTTATGCATTGCAGAAAAGGTGAGTTTTAAAGAGGGACTTGGAGGATGACAAGGTATTGGCTTGGCAAGGTAGAAGACATGATAAAAATGTCTAACTCCTATCTATCCACACTACAGCCTCCACCATTGCTAGTACTGGTGGGGCTGCTAAACTAGAGGTAGAAGCTTTGCCAGCATAGGCACATCTGTCACACTTCAGGTCAACTGCACCTATGTTCCCACTCTGTGGTCTCTCGAGGGCACCTATTCTAAGCTTCTGGCTCCTCAGCCTTCACCTATCTTGGGCAGACCCACATCTGTCTCCCTCCTGACTGAGGTTTTTCCAGACTGCACAGTTCTCGGTCTATCCTGAGTTCCCCTGCAAGCCAGACTGTCTAAAAGGCCAGCATCTGCACTTCACTTTCTCTCCAGAGGCTAAGGAACAGTGTAATTGCCTGCACTTACAGATCTTTAAAAGCAAGCACATTTATTCTTACGGTGGAAGCATTAAAATTAAGAGAACCTACATGCATGCTAAAAAGCATACCAGAGATCACCCCAGCACCAGGCTTGGGCTCTTGTTGATGTCAGTCCTTCAAAACCCACAACTGGCTAACATGTTCATAACTGTCTCACATTCAGAACCAGAGCAACCATGAATAATTCAGTCTTTCCTTTATAAAGCTTGGACCTTTGAACTGGGACTCATGTAACAGGCGATCAGCGGACAATGACTCATGCCTCAGGGCCTAGCTTCAAAGGGCTGGGATTTTGCATAACTGGAGATGGGGAATTTGCATTCACTTCCCCTTAGAGATTTTTCCAGGCAAGCCACTTGACACATTTTGTTCCAAAAGTCCATTCTTGTTCATTTTGTTCAATATGGTCCTTTGAATGCCCTGGTCAAACAGCTGTCACCTCTCCCCCTCAAGAGGCTACATACAATCCCAGCCCACAATACATAAACCATTAATTTAATACAAAAATACTTAAACTTAATTTAATAAGATCTCTCAAGGATATTGCAGGAAACTGCCATATCTGTCACAGCATCCTTAGATGCTTCTGTAGTATTTCATTAATTCCTCACAAGACTTTTCCCTTTAAAAACAGACTGCAAAAGACATTTTAAGTCTTTAAAGAGGGAAGTCTCTTACAGTTAACATATGATGCAAGTCAGGAATTCAAAGGTCCCGAGAAGAGAGGAAAGCCACAAATTCAAAGGGGGAATTTCCCATGAGGTGAAGTCTTTAAAGAGGCACAAAGTGGAATCTTCTTAAAGTGAATTCTTCAAAAGTGGAACAGGCCTCTCCATATCCACCCAATCCTGTCATTCTGAGCTGCGATCCCCCAAAAAACTCAGAGTGAAGCAAGTGACTTGTACACCACACAACTAGCTTACGGTGGGGTGCGAGTGTCATGGAGGGTAGGGGGAGAGAGTGACTAAAAACAACATTTGCTCAAAGATAATAATAAAATTAAAAGACTAATCCATACAATTTCCTTAAAATAAAATTAAAATGCAGATGTTTGAATGCTTCTCAGTTTGAATATGTCTACTGTATAACTCTTAAGCCAAACAAACATACCCCCCAGAATCACTTTTTAAATGACTATGTAGTTATATTTCTTCCTAAGGTGGATTGTTTTAAAAGGAGATCAGACAAGTTACAGGAACAAACTCACCTTGGTTCAGTTCACATCCATGTGATTCTCATTAGAGAAAAGAGAAGTGTTCCTACATTGAGACTGTGGGTTCCTGCTCCCTGTGTCTGACTGGGGAAACTAGCCGTTTGTTATTGTGGTTATTTCTGGAAATTCAGGCCATTACTGCTCTGAAACAAAGCAATTCCTATTTCAACTCCAGTACTAGTCTATGGATTCAAAATGTGTGTGCTAAATCTTAATCTACAGAATGTCTGACCTGACTGACTAGGAAATGAATCTGAACAAAGCACAGCAAAAAAAAAAAAAAAAAATTTACAGTAAGTTGCCTGCATCACTTCAGGCCATATTCATCAAGCAACGGTTTATGAATACTGCACACTGAAAACATGCAGGAGTTTCACACAGGCAGACTTTGGGGATTCTAGGTCAATTCCCATTGCCTTTATTTAATCCTAATTCCTTAAAAAGCAGACCACTCCTCGCTTGGTGTAAATCAGTGTAGCTCCATTGACATCAGCGCTGAGGAGCTGGTCTCTGGTTTGTGCTATCTGCTACTTAATTGGAAAGACCCCCCCCAAAATGATTTTGATCATTGGGATTTCTTGCATGATATGGAAATGTCTGTGCTAGGCACTATTTATAAGCCAAACACTTTGAAGCACAGCCTCCAGTACTCACATAGGGTGAAAACTTGAAGTACATACTCAGGGAGAAAGTCTAGGCTACATCTATAAGAGATTCAGCACAGAACCTCACAGCCCAGGGGACAGGGAGATAAGGTGGCTTTCAGATAACTTTGTACCCTACCAAATTTTGGGCTGGTTTGGGGGACGGAGGGCCCCCTGGGTAATTTAGACAGCTGTAGGTGCTGCCTCAGTTACAGAAGCTTGCTGCTGCCCACCTGTGGAGCAGCAGTGGCCATCCAGAATCTCCACAGCACTTAGTGCTGGGATGCCACTCAGCCCAACCCCTGACACTCGCCCTACACCAGGGCTTGCAATGGAGTCCTCAGAGGACGGCCTACCACTTTCTGCCTCCATTCCTGCGCTAGGGGGATTTGTCCCCGGGTAATATCTGTGGCTTTATATAGCACCTTTACACAGCACGCAGGGACTCTGAACCTCACCCTCAGGTTAAGTTACCAGTGAAACCAATGGCAGTAAAAGCTGTAGGATTTGGTTCAGAAGTTTGACCTTAGTCACTGTTATTTGTAAATGGTTTAGGCTTCAGTGCTTTCATATTAAATTCATTTATTACATGTCTTCACTCTGTAAGAGGTGTATGCACTAACGAGGTATTTCTCCTTTATGTACAGCTTCACACGACACGAGTTATTCGTAATCCCTATTTCACTTATTGTCATTTGATGTGGTTTTACCATTTTACTTTAAAGGGAGTTTAAGGAAGGTGCAGGAGTGACAACTGTGGGGGCTGATGTGCTCTAGCCACAGAAAAGATTCTGCTATGTGCGTTATTCCCCACATTGCAATCCCCCCACCCCCTATTCTGAAAAAGACTACCTCTCAGAAGTAGAGTATGCCTCAGTCTCCATGCCCAGGCAAGTCCTTTGTTTTCTCTGCAAGGCCATTGCAGAAAAGCTAAATGAATTTTTTGCATTAGTCTTCACTGCAGAGGATATGGGAGAGATCCCCACATCAGAGCTGTTCTTTTTGGGTGACAAATCTGATATACTGTAGAGGAGGTTTTAGAACAAATTGATAAATTAAACAGCAATAAATCACCAGGACAATATGGTATTCACCCAAGAGTTCTGAAGGAACTCAAACATGAAATTGCAGAACTACTATCTATAGTATGTGACCTATCGCTGAAACGAGCCTCTATAGCAGATGACTAGAAGGTAGCTAACGTAATGCCAAATTTTTTTAAAGGGCTTCAAAGGCAATCCTAGCAATTACAGGATAGTGAACCTAACTTCAGTGTCAGGGAAATTGGCAGAAACTATAGTAAAGAACAGACACATAGATGAACATGATGTTTTGGGGAAAAGTCAACATTGCTTTTGTAAAGGGAAATCATGCCTCACCAATCTATTAGAATTTTTTGAGGGTATCAACAAACATGTAGATATGGGTGATCTAGTTGATATAGATGGCCTTTGACAAGGTCCCTCACCAATGTCTCTTAAGGAAATAAAGTAGTCATGGGACAGGAGGGAAGGTCTTCTCATGGATCAGTAACTGGTTAAAATAAAGGAAATTAAGGGTAGGAATAAAAGGTCAGTTTTCAGAATGGAGAGAGGTAAATAGTGGTGTCCCCCAAGGATCTGTACTGGGACCAGTCCTATTTAACATATTCATTAATGATGTGAAAAAGCGAGTGAGCAGTGAAGTGGCAAAGTTTGCAGATGATACAAAATTATTCAAGATAGTTAAGTCCAAAGAGTTACAGGGAATCTCACAAGACTGGGTGACTAGGCACTAAAATGGCAGACAAAATTCAATATTGATAAGTGCAAAGAAATGTGCCTTGGCAAAAATTATCCCAACTACACATATATCATTATGGAATATAAATTAGCACTTACCACTTAGGAAAGATCTTGGCATCATCATGGATAGTTCCATGAAAACTTCAGCTGAACAGGCAGAATCCATAGGTGTTGGAACTAGGGGTGCTGCTGGGGGTGCTGCTGTACCCCCTCGCTTGAAGTGGTTTCCATTATATCCAGGGTTTATAGTTTGTTTCAGTGGCTCTCAGCACCCCCACAGTAAAAATTGTTCCAGCACCTCTGGCAGCAGCAGTCAAAAAGGCTAACAGAATGTTAGGAACTATTAGGAAAGGGATAGACAGACAAGACAAAATATCATCCTGCCACTATCTATATAGCTTCATGGTGCACCCACACCTCGAATGCTGTCTCCAGCTCTGGTCACCCCATTCCAAAGAGGTTATAGTGGAACTGGAAAGGGTTAAGAGAAGGGCAATAGAGATGATAGAGGGTATGAATAGGTTCCATATGAGGAGAAACTAAAAAGATTAGGGCCTTTCAGTTTAGGAGGGATATAATAGAGAGATATAAAATTATGAAAAAGTAAATTGAGAAGTGTTATTTACCCTTTCTCACAATACAAAAACCAGGGGTCACCCAATGAAATAAACAGGCAGTATGTTAAATACAAACAAGAGGAATTACTTTTTCACACTATGCACAATTAACCTGTGGAACTCCTTCCTGTGGGGTGTTGTGATGGCCAAAAGTATAACTGGTTTAAAAAAAGAAAGATGCATTCATGGAGGATAGGTCCATCATTGGCTATTAGCCAAGACAGTCATGGATGCAACCCATGCTCGGGCAACCCTAAATCTCTGACTGCCAGAAGCTGCGAGGGAAAGACAGGAATGGATCATTCCAACTGTATACATCCTGTTCTGTATACAACCCCAGAAGCTCTGGCACTGGCCACTATTAGAGACAGGATACCGGGCCAGATGGATCATTGGCCTGACCCAGTATGAAGTTCTTATGTCTCTACTGAAACTGACAAAAGTCCCAATTAGTGTCAATTCTGAGTATGATTTTTTTTCTTTTAAGCAGACGACTGTCCACCAGTAACTGGACAAAGACATCTAACATTTTGCAATAGCCACTGAGCGGTTTTCAAATGGGAACAGCTTTCAGTCACTATTAGCTCTTGTTGATTTGAACCAGTGATGTAAATGGAAAGTTTCCGTAACTCATTGCCAACCTCTTGAATCAATGGCTCCCAAAATGTGGTCCATGAACAGCTGGCTGGTCACAAGCTGCTGGCTCGCCTCCTCATTTCAAGCTGTTACATCATATTAAAGACATCTAAAAATATACTAAATACTTTCCTAATATTATTTTTCCATGTAAGCAATTGCCATTGATGTAAAAGAGACGGTAGAAAATTGGAAAATGGAAGAAACGATGGTCCACATGCTAAGGAATGAGAAGAGAAGTGTCTAGGAGAATTTTTTTTATGAAAATTTGGTTTCAACTTTGTACAAGTTTGTGCTGGGCAAGGATTCTCTACATAGTCTTCCCATTTTTTAAAATAAAAAAATTAACATATACAAAAAAATCACTCATATGCAATCAAGATCGTTAACATATAATGATCGTTTAAAATTTTAAGAACCATTTAATGTACTGATTTGTAAAGTGCCATGCACGCCTATGGCTCTATACAAATAATAAATGATAGAATGTGGGCTTGTTACTATAACTTTACTTTGTTTTAAAAGAACATGACAGAGAAATTCTAAGGTCTTGTACAAGGAAAACAGCAGAGTTGGAGAGTCAGTGCTCTTATATCCTCAAGGGCCCAAACTTGTTCCCCTTGACTTCAGTAGGACCAAGATAACAGCTCAGAATAAATAAGATGAAGAAAACTTGGCAGACTTTAAATAGGCAGAAGAAAATAGCATCCAAAGGGCAAAGCTATCTGAAGAGACCAATGCTGGAATCACATGAAAGCTCAAAGACAACTCAAAAATACTCCACAGCCACCTCATAAGCAAGCTAAGAAACTGATGGCACCACCAGAAAAAATGTCCTCGTCTGCCGTTTGGCATTTGAGCACGAAGACTGGCACCCAGACAAGGAAAGGGAAGATGATAACATATTCCACTCATATGGATAACCATTGCCTGCCAATGACCCAGAACAGCAGCTCATTGAATTATTTGAAAATGTTTCTTACTCATTTTGACTGCAAAATTTGTCTACAGTTTGCTATAGGCTGGCAAACAGTCTCATGAAGCGATTGGATCAAGAGTTATTATTAAACACTTTACAGACATAGATGAGGTAAGATCCCTGAAAAATTTACTTGCTGATGTTAGCAGTATGCAGACAGAGGGCCTATATGACTTTTAAAAGAAATAAATTCATAAAAGTGTACATCAGTGGTAACAAAACCCATGCTCACAGTTTCTTTACATTCATTTTCTCAACTAAAACTGACAAAGCTGCTCTGATAGTCCATAGATGACTAGTCCTTATTGGGTTACTTTATTTGGGCAATATTCTGAACTGCATGCTGTAATACAGTCCAATTCCATAACTGCAGATTCCAGGCAGGCCAGGATCTTTAGAAAGCCTGTGTGGTGATATCATAGACAGCCGCCTAGCTAGGGATTCTGTGAGCCAGTTCCAAGAAGATCTCAGACTTTGTGCCTGACAAATAAAGCTCTCTCACATGCTTTTCAGCTAGGCAGCTGCATGAAGTTCAGCAGGAAACTCTTTGTACTATGCAATCAGGTCACAGCAATAAACAGGGCACAGAGAGCCTAAGTTGACAGCCTATTCCTCAAGTTCATTTATGTCATATTCACATCACTAAAATCAAATGCTTATAAGAGCAATCTGAAAAGTTCACGCTACAAAATTTGCTATAAAAGAAACAGCAAAAGGTTCAAAAAATTCTTACAGTTGCAAAAAGTTCCAGAGCTACTGAAACAATAGCTAGGAGGTAAGTTTTCAGCAAGATGCAGAGACATGAGTTTAACTGTGCAGGTTCCATTAAGATTGATCCCACTGAAAATTTCTCTGTAAAGAATCTAGAGCAAAAGGCTGAACAAGCTAAGCTGGTCTATTCTTCTTTAAGAGAGATAAATCACTGAAGGGAGAGAGAAACAACAATGGAACCGTCACCTGAGAGAATTGGAGAAAGATGCATTAGGATCCTCCTGGGCCATCTTTGGAAGTTATTGTACCTGCCATACTGGATTTAGATATTAAATCTGCTCCCATTTATACTGAGAAATGTAGGTTATAGAATTCCCAAGAGGCTTTTGATGGAGCAAGGAAAGGTAAAAGCCAGAACCGTCATGTTAAAATGATTGTGATGCATTTTAGAAAAAGTGGGAATAGGGTTATGGAGACAGCAATATTCAATATTATTCTACTTGATGTTCGCAACACAACACATGCTTGATAGATAAATGAACCCACTGAAAGACAGCAAAGGGACAGATAGACCTGAAAGGAGATTGCTGAAGTTTGGTGGGTGGGTAAAAATATATTTAGCTTGCGGCTTATGTTTTGCTGTTGGAGGACAGTTGATATTTAACTCCTCATTATAGCTTTGTTTTGTTTCATTCTTATATTAACCTTCTTTCTTCTTAATGTGCATCAATATGTAACATTTCTTTGCCTTTAGTGACACTATAATCTTCTATTGAAGGAGGTGGGTTCCCTTTTTCCTTAACATTCAGCAGAAAACAGGGTTGGATCACTTCCCTGTTCTTTTCCCTTTGATTTCAGAGGCAGCTAGCACAGCAGTCAATTGTTTCACCAGTGCAGCAAATACCCTTTCTCCCTGCAACAGTTAAGTGAGCCACAGACGGGGACATTCTCTTTCTTTCTTCTGACACCCCGTGCTATTTGAAGCCTGAACCTCCTCAGCGTACTTCCAGAGAGAACAAGAAGCTCAGCGGGAGAATATGATCGCCCTCTAGAAGAGAAGAGGAGCATTTCCTGGATGAGCAGCCCAACAGAGCTCCACCTTTGAGCAGGGTTACGCTAACAGAGTACTTCAAAGCACTTTCTAACATTGAAGGATTACTCCCCTGTCAGAATCACTGAGTGGCCAGCAGGGGCAGGCTGGAGCAGAGGGTGACTAGTGTGAAAAGAGCCAGAGGCTAAAGCAACAGCAATGGAGAGCAGGAGCACAGGCACTGTCCGAACTAACTAGACCATGGCAGCGTTCCTGGCAGGTAGTGACATTTTCAGGCTGGAGAGACCGCTTCTTTTGGGAGCTTATATACCTGCCTTGGGATCACCTGGGTGAATCCTCGCCTGTGGATTGACTGAACCCTCATTGAATGGTATGGGGCCTAACGCAAGACCGGCAGGTAATTGCCTCTGATGACTCATCTGGCTTAAGCAGGCTCAGGCTCATCACATCCTCATAACACTGCAGTGAAACAGGTAAGTAGCACAGTGGTCTAAACAGGGTGTATGTAGACTGCACCCTCTTCTGGATGGATTCAGAACCATTTACCTGTGTCACAGAAGTATAGGGCCTAGCAACGAAAGGAAACACTTCTCTAGCTGACTTGGTAAGGATCTGTGTCTTTTGAAACAGGCGGGTCTGCGTTATACCCCTGCTATTGCTATCAAGCTCTGAGTGGCCACGATGTTCAGGGTAATGACAACCATGAAGCCCAAGGTAGTCACAGGTTGGTCCCCTGTTCCCATTTATAAGTGAGGAAATGGAGTCAAGAACTTTAAGTAACTTGCCTTAAGATAACAGAGTGAGCCCATGTCAGAACCAGGATTAGAATGCCGGAGTTCCTGCCTCCCCGTCAGAGGCTCAGAACGCTAGGCCACACCTCTCCCATATACAGAATGTCTCATCATACACTCCCCTATTGCTATGCAACTGTTTGTCAGAGCAGAAACACAATTAAACCTTGGAAGCAGGCTCCAGTGAACACATACCAGATGTTCTGAACTTTTCCCCCCACTGTACATCATTTGGCTGTTTGTGAGCAGCCCAGGTGAGCTCTATAGCACCAAATATCGTGAGGCACCCAAGGTTGCAGGGCAGGTGGTGACTACCCCTCACTGATCTAGATAACATCCCGGAATGCGAGAATCAGTTCTGAGATATTTGTTCAGCTCAGCTTCAGAAGCACTTGGAGAAGCGCTACCCCCATCTCTAGAGAGGCAGGCCTTGCTGGGACCATTCTATTTTGTTGGTGGGATTTTTCTTCCTAATTTTGAAAATATTTTTTTAAACTGCACCTGAGTGAATAGTAAATGTGTCCATTATGGACTTTGCATTATTTTCATTACAAAACTGCATAAAAAAAGACAGCAAATCAATTTCATAGTCCGTACTTATGCAGCAGGAGACAATTCATACTGACATTTGATACCTGCTGGCTGCTGCTTCCCATTATGCCAGATGCTGGAAAGCAGGGCTGTTGAAATAACCGTGTCCATGGGGCAATGAGACTAGTTAAGATTCTAGGCGCGTGTTGTACGTGGTTGAGTGCATTGTCAAATTCCCACCGTAAGCAAAATAGTGACACCTACTCCTTTTTTACTAACTTCTTAAAGAGCAAGTAGATACACGTTAATTCAATGTAAAGTTGTATCTTTGGATTTATAGCTGAACCTGCCCCGAGGCTAAAAATCAAACGACTGGAGGGAATGTGACTGAAAAGTGAAATAAACATGATAAGGACTTATAATAATACAGCCCTGCCAGCCAGTACTACAAGGCTGTATTGCAACCCTCAAGGCAAGATCGTGTGTAATGCTTGTCCACTGTCTCACAGTGCACAAGGGAATGCTGACGTCAAATCAAAGTCAATGCTTTCCTGAAACTGACTTATAACTTGTTGGGCAGGACTGAAAGTTGAATGAAAGGACAGGAAATTGCTGAGGCAGTAACTGAGCTACAGAAACAATGGGGTAGTCATCCCTGGCAGCGGCTGCTTCAGCACAAGCTGAAAAGAGGAGAACAATCTTGACCAAAGCCACAGCCTGGCCCTGTCCGCTAGCCTCTTATTTTCCTCCTCTTCCAAGTGCTCTGAAAAAGTATCTTGTAAAACAAATGCAAAAGACTATTGTGCTTGCAAAAAGTGTTCGCATTCAGTCCCCATCCCCCCGCCCCGCCATCCTAAAACAAGCCACACACTCCCCTCCCCCCAATTACTAGGCCAAATTCTCAGTTCTTTCTTGGGTAAAACTCCCACTGAAGTCAATTGAAGCTTTGCCTGAGTAAGGGCTGGGTTAAAAACATAGGCCAGTTTCTGTCACAGTGTTTCCTGCCACATATTTTTCGGGGAGGGTGGGGATTTGCCTTGTCCCTCCACCCCTACAAGCCCCTGTAGATAAAGCCCTGTGCAGATACAAAGAGGCGTATCCACATCTGATCCGCGATCTGCAAAAATTTTGTCTGCGGATATCCGCGGATTTGCATGGATCTAAACAGCTCCACAGGTCACTGCTCAGCAGTGACGCAGGGCTGTGTCAAACCTCCAACCGCCTCCCCAACCCCTCTTCTCTCCAGAGACCTCCTGCCCTGCCGACCGCTCTGCCCCTGCTGTACCTCCTTCCCCACTCCAGCAGGGAGGCTACAATTCTGGGACCTTCTATGCAGCGCCGCCCTCCCCGTGGGGGGCTCGGACACCCCTATGCAGTTGCAGCGGCTCTAATGCACGCAGCCATTGCTGCCTGCTTGTTTAAAGAACAACCCCACCTTCAAAGCAGTGCTTGGCTCACTCCCTTCGGGGAGTTGTCATTTACCTCCTCCCTCCAAGCAAGCTGGGGACAACTCCCAGAATGCCCAGCATGTGATTCAGAGAGCCGAGCTGGAGCCGAGCTAGACAGTCGCTCCGTTCGGGTGAGTGTGTGCTGCAGAGCCCTGTGCGAATGCAAAATTTGTATCCGCATCGGCGCTGCGATCCGCAAAACTGGTCTGCGGGTATCTGCAGATTGGCAGGGCTCTACCTATAGAGCATGGCATGAGTGTGGCCCCCAAACCTTTTGGCCTTGCAAGAAGCCACAGTCATTTACATGGAGGCCCTACCTTAGATGCTTACATCCCCTCCCCTCCCCACCTTGCAGCCTGGCAGCATGGCTCCCAGGTTTCCCCTAACCTTCTCCCCCCTCAAAAGGCGGAGGGGGAGCAATGAAAAGGAATATAAACAACAGAATGTGTTACTTTTCCACTTGATCTCCATGGATCCAGCTGGGTTGGGTGGAGCACAGAGGCTGGGGACACATCAATTCAGCACCCCCCACTCAAGGGTACGTCTATACTGCAGCTGGGAGTGAGCCAGAAAGACAGACATGCACTAGTCAGGCTCGAGCTAGCATGCTAAAAATAGTAGTGTGGACCTGCGGCTGCAGCAGAGGCTTGGGCTAGCCACCCAAGCTCAGGCCCAGGGGGTCGGGTGGGCTGGAGAACCTGAGCTGCAACATTCACACTGCTATTTTTAGCACACCAGTTTGAGCCGTGCTAGCACAAGCATGTCTAATCAAGGCTGGGAGGCTCACTGCCAGCTACAGCATAGATAGGTTCCACAGGAGCTGCTATTGGGGAATAAGCCACAAAGGTAGACTTCCCCAACCCTTCCCCAGCAGACACCCTAAGGCAGTACATGGATATGAACACTGACAGCCCTCCCCTGGGTGAATCCCTTCCCCACCCAGCAACAGAAGGTCCTGTTGGAACAGGGCAGTGCCTCTTTACCGCAACAGTATGAATCTGACTCTTTCCAACCAGCTGTGTACACCTAAACTGTAGTGAAAATGGCAGAACTCTGTGTTCGGAAGGCAATTTCCTTCCACAGATTATAAAAGTGTCTCAATGTTTCTGATGGCATCATTCACAGGAATACATTTTTAAAATACTGAAATGAAATATAAAAAGGCTCAAAGGAAGTGGTTCTGAACTAGATATCAGCTGAATTGCCTGAGAAAAATGATAAAACTAAAGTACCCTGATCTGAATCAGACAAGTCTTTGTTCGTCCAGAATTCAAAATCAGCTATTACATTAATGCTGTTAAACCTCAAATATGTTTACAATAATCAGTTCTCGTAAATGCCAATTGATTCTTTAGAATACCTTCATTAACGATTTCTAAATCTTTTACATCTGGGTAAAATCCTCAATTAATGTGTTTTTAATACAAAGTGTCTTTTTTTAATTCCTAGAACAAATGACTGTCTTATAAATCTAAATTAAATGCATAGTTGGGACTCATTTAAAAAGTTTTTTTCTTAAATCTTCCAGACAATGAGACCTATGGCTAAATGAAGTACATATTAAGCAGCACTGGCAATAACTTTATAATGCACCAATGACTCAGCCTCAGTAATACTTCAAGGTATTTCCAGTCTTAGAAAAATGCGAGGATTGAAAGAAAATATAAAATTTCCCACCTCAGAAGGGCAGCGTGTAGACATTCACTGATTTCCCCCCTAAAACCACAAGAGAATAGATTAAATCTCAAAGTTATGTCCAATTTTGCCTATGAACTTTAGACAGGATTGTGTTCTAAACTATTTGATTAATCATGGATATTAATCATTTGGTAATGGCTCTGATCCATATTTTAGAGGCAGAATGTAACATCTCATTAACAACATATGATATGCTGTGAAGTGTTTTCATTTATTATGACAGGACAGTACAATTTCTTTAAACACCTTGATTGAAAAAAAATCACACAATTTCAAACAATTATTTGTGTGTCAACAACCAAAGTTATCTTGCCACACTGTACAGTATTTGATGTTTTGGGCATACTAACAGAACAGTCTATGTTGTACCTTCTCAAGAGATGCTCAGCACTTAGCAAGATCAGACCTTTTATTAGAACATTTATCATTGTTAGACTTTTTCCTTTTATTTATTTGTTTTAATTTTCCACCCTACTACTTATACAAGCACCAGTAGCAGCTGCGTCCCCTTACTCCAGTAAGTTCTCAATCCAAACACTAGAGCTGGTCAAAAATCATTTTGGGTTTTTTCCACCTTCTCATCCATTAAAAATTTTCATCCCAAGTTGTTTTGGCAGGGGATTTTGAAATGAAACAAGCATTTTTTTTTTTTTAGATTTTGATCAAAATTTTTTATTTCAGTACAAAATTTTCTTTATTTTCAGAAACAAAAAATGCAATTCAAAATTAAACAATTCCCATTTCCCCTAGCAAAATTTCAAGACAAAAATTTCCTGTTAAAAATATTGTTCCCAACAAAACCCCACTTTCTGATAGGAAAATCTTTCAGTCACAACATTTTAACCAGCTTTGCCAAACCCTAATTAATAGCACATCACACCACGTGTATTATGATCAGCTTATTAATAGCACATCACACCATCTTGTTTATCCAGCACCCAAAAATACTGGTGGCTCTTTATAGAATGAACAATAGGTACGGTTCCTGCCCCAACGAGCAAGATTCCTGGATTCCAAGGCGAGAAGGCCTCTGTGATCATCTAGTCTGACCTCCTGTATGAAGCAGGCCATAGCACTTCCCAAAATAATTCCGTACTTTTAGGTAAACATCCAATCTTGATTTAAACACTGCCTGTGATGGAGAATCCACCATGACCCTTGGCAAGTTATGCCAATGGTTAATTAGCCTCACTGTTCAAAATGGGCCCCTTATTTCCTATTTAAATTTGTCTTGCTGCAATTTCCAGCCATTGGACTGTGTTATACCTTTCTCTGCTTGGTTGAAGAGCCTATTAAATATCTGTTCCTCAGGCAGGTACTTCTCAACATCCTTCTTGAATTGTGGACACCAAAGCTGGACACGGTATTCCAGCAGCAATCGTACCACTGCCAAATACAGAGGTAAAATAACCTCTCTATTTGTACTCAAGACTGCTTTAGCCCTTTTAGCCACAGCATCACCCTGGGAGCTCATATTCAGCTGATTGACTCCCATCCTGTAAGTATGGCCTACATACAGGCTTTGCTCCTCGATGTATATACTTATATTTAGCCATATTAAAACACACATTGTTTGCTTGAGTCCAGCTTATCAAGTGATGCAGATTCTTCTGTATAAGTGACCTGCCCTCTTCATTATTTACCACTCCTCAATTTTTATGTTGTCTGTAAGCTTTCAGTGATGAGTTCATTTTCTTCCAGATCATTGATAAATAGCATAGGGCCAATGGGAGCTGTGGGGGCAGCGCTGGGGGGGGGGGCAGAGGCAATGGTAGCACACGGAGCCACCTGCCCCTCCCAAGGGCCACAGAGACATGCCAGCCGCTTCCAGGAGTGGTGTGGGGCCAGGGCAGGCAGGGAGCCTGCCTTAGCCCCACTGCACCGCTGACAGGGAGCAACCTGTGATAAGCACCTCCCGGCCAGAGCTTGCACCTTATACCCCCTCCTGCACCCCAACCCCCTGCCCCAGTCCAGAGCCCCTTCCTGCACCCAAACTCCCTCCCAGACCCCACATCCCCTCCCGCATCCCAACCTCCAGCCCTGAGCCTGCACCCCAAACTCCCTCCCAGAGCTTGTACCCCTCACCCCCAGCCCCAGCACAGAGCCTCCTCCTGCACCCCAACCCGCTGCCCCAGGCTCAGCCCAGAGCCCCCTCCCACACTCCAAACCCCTCAGACCCAGCCCAGAGCCTGCATTCCCTCCCACGCCCCTGCCCTGTGAAAGTTAGTGAGGGTGAGGGAGAGCAAGCAATGGAGGGAGGGGGCAATGGAGTGAGTGGGGCAGGGCATCAGGGAAGGGGCAGGGTAGATCCTGGGTTGATCTTAAATTCAAAAAGTGATCTTGTGGGTAAAAAGGTTGGAGACCACTGCTGTACAAGATGGACTATCTGTTAAGTTCCACTTTCCACAATCCACAATGGATATCTTCTATCTGATAATGTATATAATAATCAAAATGCATAGCCAAAAAATATAAAAACACATCATGTCGTGTATCTTGAACTGATAAGGGTAACAACTGGTGTTTTGATTGTGTTAATAGTTATAAAAATGAATTCAAACATAGAATCATAGGAAAAAATAAAGAGAAAGATATAAGAGAAAGAAGAAAGAGGTCACATCAGACAGAGACGGTGGGACATATTCACTGCTGCCATAAAGGTCTTCTTCAGTGAGTTGTATCACTTATGCCAGTAGGAAGTTTAGCCCATCGACTTCTTCTTCCCACCCTTACATACATAACTTCATTCAGAAGGCTAAACGTTCAGTACCTTCTAAGCTGTAACTGGCTTAAGTAAAACTGGGCTCAGCTCTCCTGTTCCAGTCCAGGTGCTCCCAAATAAGAGGGACGGGCATCACTTGGGGAGCTAAAAGAGGTCTGGTGACAACTAGTGATAGAGAACAGAGTCAGGAGAACTTCGCTGACAGAGAGAAAGTGGATCCTGGGAGAAGGCTAAAGGCAGGAGAGCAGCAAGAGGGGTTTGCTGGCTGGCATCTCCTATCCAGAAAACCAGGACCAGAGGGCTGAAAGCAGGAGAATCAGCAGCAGAGGGAGATGCCTGCTGGCTCTAAGTTGGAGAGCTGGAACGAAGGGCCAGATAAGGCTGAAGATAGGGGAGCAGTGGAGCACCTTATCTGCCGACATCTCCAGAGCTGGAAAGCTAGACCCAGAATAACTGGAAGAGGATCAGGAGGAGTGAGGGTTGTTCCCATGGCAAGGATGCTCTCAGCAGAGAGGCTGTGGGGGTTCCTGCTGGAGACAGAGGGTTGGCACTCCAGAAGGAAGGGTTGGGGTGACTGTCCTGGCAGAAGAACAGAGGAGGACTGAAAGAGTCCAGGCACAGCAGATGATGCCAGAAGTTGGTACATGTTATGTTAATGCCCGAGAGGATATGTGATTTTTAAGGACTGCTTGCACTGGGGTCATATGGGCTATGTTGTGGGACTTTTGTTAAGGACTATTTCCACAAGGTTTGTTGATAAACTGTTGATGGACTAAAGGACCAAGATTCCATGGAATTACTGGGGACTCAAAAGAGAAAGTGAGGTGAGGCCATAAGGAGGCACTTGGAAGGAGGCCACATGTGTACCCTCAGCAAAAGTTGGGAGCATTATTGTGAAATGCATTATAAACCACTGAACTATTAACATGTATTCAGGTATGGCCATTTGTAGTGAGGAATTGTTCCTTCCTGGCATGTCTTTCTTTAAAGTTTTGTATATGTGGCACAGAAGTTTTCAACAACGTGCTCTGACCATGCTTCTCCTCAATTGAATGAGAAGAGAAATCAAGTGAAGGAATTCATTCAGTACTAAAACTCAGGGATTCAGCTCTGGCATGGAGCAGAGAGGGATCAAGAAACTACATTCAATATGGCTACCACACTGTTAGTGCTGTATGAAAACAGAATAAAGATGTTGATACAAGCACTGAACTGATTTGAGAACTTTTGTTTTCTCTCATGTTTGTGTCCTACCTGCCTCTCCCAAAAGAGAAAGCATTGACTTGTGATTAAAACTCAAGACTGAGAGTCAGGAGACCTAGGCTTGGCTAGTGGATAGAGTACTAGGCCAGGACTCATGAGATCTGGGTTCTATTTCTAGTTCTGCCACTGGCCTCAAGCAAGTTACTACACCTCTGTGACCCAGTTTCCCCATCTGTAAAACAGAGATAATACTGATCTCCTTTGTAAAGTGCTTCAAGACCTATGGCTGTAAAGTGCTATATAACAGGTAGGTATTATTAGGTTCTAGTACTGGCTCACTCTGCCACGAAGTTGCTGTATGTCCTCAGAATATTCGCTTTGTATCAATGCCTTGATTTCCCCCCTCTAAAAATTCTCAACAAATATTCACCCAATTTTTTTAAAATGTATTTGCTTCACATCCCTTTTGTGGTCCTTTTTCATGAACACGCTAACAAATGAATTTAGTCGCAGGAATGTTTATTAAAACAGCATACTTTAGTGAAGCATGATTTTTGATTTCAGAAATGTGAGTATTTGCAGCAGAAAACTGATTTGACATCCAGGCATAGAAACACACCATGTCACCCATGTGTCTGATCAAAATGAATCAATGTAGACCAAATTTCTAAGTTCAGTTATTAAATATGCACAATAAACTTCCCACAGGCAACACAAAGAGCAAAAATTGCTTATTGAAATTATTCTGGAGTAATTCTGAATAAGAAATACATTTAAGAAAATCAAAAGTATCTTTGGACAATTCACAAATAGGAAAGAGGCCAAATCTGTGGAAGGAATTATTCACTAAGATTTGTTCATTCAGCTCTTGCAAAAACTAGAACAATAGCTACCTGTCACAGGCGTTACAAGATTAAACATAACAGTGTGTGTGAAGTGCTTTGAGATCCTCAGTTGGCAGACTCAATAGTGATGTAATTGTTTCCTTTGTTGGAACATTTGTGCAAAGGAACCAAGCAAGCCCATATATTCCTAATGCAGTAGCAGTTTGCATTAGGAATTTAAGAATGGCTGCACATTCTACATGTTGCAAGAAGTACAGGTCTGACCAATTAGACACTGAGATTTCATGGCAATGGACATAGCACAAAAACCTAGAAAGATATGAGTGAACATTTGAGGTGGGTTGATATGATCTGACATTGCACAGGCACAAACTCATTCCTTGAGAACAACCGGTATCCAATGTCTGGCATGGATGTCCAAAGAAAAGAGGGTGTAACAGACCCTCAATTTTTCCCCTCTCAAAGGGAAGAAATATCTGGAAGACTCATTCCTTCCCTAGGCCGGTCATGCTTTCAAGCTCTTCTGGAAATAAAAGCTGTATTTTGCCCAAACCAATGAATTTCTATTAAAAGAACACAATTCTTCTTTCCAACCAGCACTGTACAAGAGTCCTTTTCCACACTGCTTATTATCTGTGCAGGTGGAACAACTACTGATGTCATTGGAAGCTCCAGGCACAGAATAAGTAATAGGGACTTTCCAAAATGCACGTCAGAGGGAGTATTTCATTCTGCTTATTTAAAGACTTGAAGATTTTCCCCTGAGTCAAGTCACTGAGAAAAGTACTGAGCAATAAGAGGAAACATAGATGCCACAATCACTTTGTCAACTTCAGTTCTCCCTGGCTCAAGACAGCTTTTTCCTATCTGTGTCAATCCCGTGTAATGGTTTTACTGATTGTTCCAGTGTTCAAATGCAAATGTATTTTGTTCCATAGAAAGCTGGATTTGGCAAAAAAAATCCTAAATGGAAGTGTTTTCCAGCATTAAATAATATCTAGTAAGCTGGACTGGCCAGCATTCATTTTGTTTCCATACATGTGGATCAGTTTGGTTCTTTTTAAGTACTCAGTTATATAAAGTGAGCTAAAGCCTATTTAAAATTGGTTTACAAATAGTATTGAAGCAAATTGTAAAATCTTATAACCTGCAAGTTCATCTTCAAACATGCCTTATTAAATACACAGGTCTCTGAGTTACCCTGGTGCAGATAGGGAGTAATATCATTAATTATTACTGCCTCAGAGTACCAGGTACTAGGTGCATTATAGGTGGTGGTGCAACTGAACCCTGTGGGGGATTGCAGAGGTGGACCTCTGGTCCTTTTATTCAGCACTCAACTCAAAAAATATTAATTCTGGATAATTTGCTCTCTCTCAAACATGCACAAGAAACGTTTTCTTACTTTCTCGTAACTGTTGTTCTTCGAGATGTGTTGTTCACGTCCATTCCACATTAGGTGTGCGCGCGCTGCGTGCACGAGCATTGGAAACTTTTCCCCTTAGCAGCTCCCGCTGGGCCAACGGGGCCCCCCGAGTGGCGCCACTGTGCCGTGCATATATACCCCTGCCGGCCCAACCCCCTCCAGTTCCTTCTTGCCAGCAACTCCGACAGAGGGTTAGGAGGGTGGGTGGTGGAATGGACGTGAACAACACATCTCAAAGAACAACAGTTACAAGAAAGTAAGTAACCGTTTTTTCTTCTTCGAGTGCTTGTTCATGTCCATTCCACATTAGGTGAATCACAAGCTGACCTCTGGAGGAGGGTAGGAGTCACAGAACAACTGATTGGAGGACCGCTCTGCCAACTGCTGTGTCCTCTCTGGCCTGCTGGCTGACCGCGCAGTGGGTCGTGAAGGTGTGCACCGAGGATCAGGTGGCTGCTCTGCAGATCTCCTGGATCGGGACCTGTGACAGGAAAGTCGTGGAAGTTGCTTGCGCCCTGGTCGAGTGGGCCGTGACCGCCGGGGCCGGAACACCTGCAAGCTCATAGCACGCCTGGATGCAGCTTGTAATCCAAGACAAAATCCGCTGCATCAACACTGGGAGGTCTTTCATCCTCTCGGCTACAGCCACAAACAGCTGCGCAGATTTACGAAAGGGCTTGGTGCGCTCCAAATAGAATACCAGCGCTCGACGCACACCTAGGGTGTGCAAGCTGCAGTGACTCAGGTCCATATGGGGTTTTGGGAAGAACACCGACAGACAAATGTCCTGGCCCAAATGGAATTGGAAGACTACATTAGGGAGGAACTTGGGGTGCGGCCGGAGCTGCACCTTGTCCTTGTGAAAGACTGTGTACGGTGGCTCAGAGGTGAGGGCCCTCAGTTCGGACACCCTTCTGCCAAGGTAATGGCAACCAGAAATGCCACCTTCCAGGAAAGGTGGAGGAGAGAACAGGAAGCAAGGGGCTCGAAAGGGGGTCCCATGAGTTTAGAGAGGACCGGGTTAAGGTTCCATGGAGGGACTGGGGGGTGGGAGTACGGGAACACCCTCTCCAATCCCTTAAGGAACCGTCCCACCATTGAGTGGGAAAACACCGAACCCCCCGAGAACCCCGTATGGAAGGCCGCCAGGTGTACCCTGAGTGAGGACGGGGCTAGCCCTTGCTGCTTGAGGTGCAGGAAGTAGTCCAGGATGGCCTGCACCGGGGCCTGGCATGGCCGCACCTGTTGGGGTTCACACCAACACAAGAATCTTTTCCACTCAGCCATATAGGCCGCCCTGGTAGAGGGCTTTCTACTGCCAAGCAGAATTTGCTGCACGGGAAGGGAGCACTGGCTCTCCAGGGCATTTAGCCACAGAGCCTCCACGCCGTCAGGTGTAGTGACTGTAGGTCGGGGTGGAGAAGCTGCCCACTGTCCTGTGTAATGAGGTCCCAGTGTAGGGGCAGGACTACTGAGGCCTCCACCGACAGCTCTAGAAGTGATGTGTACCAGTGCTGGCGGGCCCAGGCTGGGGCGATGAGGATCACCACCGCCCTGTCCCTGCGCACCTTGAGTAGGACCTTGCGCACCAAGGGGAGCGGGGGGAAGGCATACATCAAGCCGCCTCCCCACGGGATTGCAAACGCGTCCGTGAGCAAGCCCAGGCTGCGGCCCTGGAACGAGCATAACTGCGGGCACTGGGGGTCGGCCCTGATGGCAAACAGGTCTACCCGGGGAAACCCCCACCTGCAGAAGAGCGAAAGCATAACGTCCGCCCTGAGCGTCCACTCGTGCAAGCGGTACGTCCTGCTGAGGGAGTCTACCAGCTCGTTTTGTACCCCCAGGAGATAGGACACCTCGAGGTGAATTGCATGGGCTATGCAAAGGTCCCAGAGGAGGAGAGCCTCACGACAGAGTGGCGAGGAACGAGCCCCGCCTTGTTTGTTTATATAAAACATGGCAGTAGTGTTGTCTGTCAGAACTGTCATGCTGTGACCACTCAGAGTGGCATGAAAGGTCTGGCAGGCGAGACGAACCCCCCTGAGCTCTTTCACATTGATATGGAGTGACCGCTCTGCTCCGGACCACAACGCCTGTGTCATGAGGTCCCCCAGGTGAGCCCCGCATCCATGGTCTGATGCATCCGTCACCAGCGTCAGGTCCGGTTGTGGAGCGGCAAAGGAGATGCCTTCGCAAACCACAGGCTGGGACTGCCACCACAGCAGGGAGTCCAGCACGGCCCGTGGGGCTGTCACTACCAAGTCCAGGGGGTCCCTGCCTGGGCAGTACACCCGAGCGAGCCACGCCTGCAGAGTCCTGAGTCTCAGTCTGGCATGCCTGACCATGTGCGTGCATGCTGCCATGTGGCCCAGCTGCCGCAGGCAGCACCTGGCCATTGGAAACTGGCGCAGGGAGGCCACCGCTTGCTGGATAGCCCGGAATCGGGATACTGGAAGGCTTGCCCTGGCCTGCACTGCGTCCAGGACCGCCCCTATGAATTCCACTCTCTGCGTGGGTACGAGCGTGGACTTGGGGACATTGACCAGGAGCCCTAGCTCGCAGAACAATCTCAGGGCCACCTCCACATGGCCCTGCACTTCCGCCTCGGATCGGCCCACCAGGAGCCAGTCATTGAGGTATGGGTACACCTGGATTCTCTGCCTCCGTAAGAAGGCCGCCACCACCGCCATGCACTTCGTGAACACCCTTGGGGCCACGGCTAGGCCGAACGGGAGAACCACAAACTGGTAATGTTCTTGGCCCACGGTGAAGCGTAGGAACCGCCGATGTGCTGGGTGGATGGCGATATGAAAGTACGTGTCCTTCATGTCAAGGGCGGCGTACCAGTCCCCCGGATCCAGGGAAGGGATGATGGTGCTCAGAGAGACCATGCAGAACTGGGCCTTGACCAGGAACATGTTGAGCCTGCGCAGGTCTAGGATGGGGCAAAGGCCCCCTTTGGCCTTGGGGATGTGGAAGTACTGGGAGTAGAACCCCTTCCCGCTTAGGCTGTGCGGCACCGCCTCTACCGCCCCCGCCTCTAGCAGCGAGCCGACTTTCTCCTCTAGGAGATGCTTGTGAGAGGGGTCCCTGAAGAGGGATGGGGAAGGGGGGTGGCGGGGGGGAAGGAGGTAAACTGCAGCGAGTACCTGTTCCGCACCATGCGTAAGACCCAACGGTCTGACATAATGGTGGACCACGCATGGGAGAAACGGGACAGGTGGTTCAGGAAACAAAGGGACAGATCTGGTGACTGGTCTGGTACGCTGTCCTTGAGCGCACCTTCAAAAGCCTGGCTTAATGCCCGGCTGGGGTTTGTGCTGGCCTTGGTTCTGGCCCGGCGCATTATTGTTACTATTATTGTTGTGCCGTCGCCTGTTATCCCTGCCTCACCTACGGTAAGGCTCATGCCTATAGCAAGGCTGGTACTGGCGTTGAGGGGGAGGCTGCAGCTCAAAGGGCTTCCTCTGGGTCGCCAGGGTGTGCATACCCAGCGACTTAAGCATAGCTCACGAGACCTTGAGGCTGTGCGGCCTCGTGTCTGTCTGGTCCGAGAAGAGCCCGGACCCTTTCAAGGGGAGGTCCTGGAGTGTATTCTGGATCTCAGGTGGAAGACCTGACTCCTGAAGCCACGCCGAGCGCCTCATGACCCCCTGATGCGATTGTTCTAGCTGCCGCATCTGCCAAATCCAGGGAGGCTTGGAGAGAGGTCTTAGCTACTGCCTTGCCCTCGTCCACCAGGGCCGTGAACTCCTGTTGGGAACCTTGTGGGAGGTTGTCCTTCAACTTCCCAACCACTGCCCAGGAGTTGAAACTGTGCCTGTTGAGGATGGCCTGCTGGTTCACAATCCTCAATTGAAGGCCCCCAGATGAATACACCGTTCTGTCAAAAAGGTCCAGGGATTTTGCCTCCTCGGCCTTAGGGGCCAGGACCTGCTGTCCATGGCACTCCCTTTCATTTACCGCTGAGACCAGTAGGGAGCATGGACTTGGGTGGCAGAACAGGAACTCATAGCCCTTAGAAGTATTTACGCTCCACTCCCTTGGCCATTGGAGTGCTGGAGGCCAGGGTCTGCCATATAGTCTTATAGTTGGATTGAATGGTCTTAATGAGTGGGAGCACTATTCTGGATGGACCTTCGGGGCTCAAAATGTCCACCATGGGGTCCTCCTGCTCAACCATCTCCTCGGCCTGCAACCCCAAGTTTTGGGCGACCCTGCGTGCAGCAATTCCTGGTGGGCTCTATGGTCTAGCGGTGGAGGTCCGGACACCTCTGTACCCGCCACCGCCTCATCTGGGGAAGGCGAGGAGGCTAGCTAGCTGCTGCTCGACCCCCTCTGGTTGGTCCTCCTGCTCCCCTTCTCCCATGGGAGGGGCCTCTGGTTTAGGCCGGGGTGGGAGTCCATGGGACGGCACGAGACTCGGTGCCGGTCTCTCCCATTTATCCTGGGGGGGATGCTGGAGGCCTGGATACTGTAGCCTCCGGCACCGTCTGGCAGCGGTGCGGGGACCAGGGCCACTGCACCGAGTAACTTGCCCTGGACGGGGCCCCTTGGCGCTCCTGATAGTCCCAGGGGGCCAGAAGGGAGAATGGCCTGGCGGCCCCCATTGCCATTGCCAACCCACCTGAGGGTCCCTGCTGTCCGGGGCCCGGTGCAAGTAGCTATAGTGGCCGGAGTCAGCGCCGGACTGCGGCAATGCCGATTGCGAAGGCCATGGCGGTGCCAACGATCTGCGCCGGCGGGAGAATGAGCGGCTCCTGGCTGAGCGGGAGCGGTACCGGTATCCCCAGGACTGGGATCTGGACTGGGACCAGCGTTCCCTGGACCGGGACCATCTGCGGGAGTCCTCTGGCGAGGGCCATCTCAACTCCTCCCAGTGCTGGTCTCTGGGTGGTGCCAGAGAGCAGCGTGCTCTTTCCAGTGCTTCGTCGCGCCAACCCACTGCCAGTGATGCAACCTCCTTCTGGGCTGCTGGCAACTGTGAGTCCACGGAGTCGGAGCTCAACCAGGACCAACTCTGGGAGTGGAGCTGGGACGATGTCCTCGAGCGACACACCATTGCCGGTTTACCCCTCGATGATACCCGAGGCATGGGTGCTGGAGGGTTCTCCCCATACAGGACGGGGCTCGCCACCGACAGCTCGATGAGGTCCTTTGCAGCCTCAAAGGTGCTAGGCATAGAGGGCTGATCCGTTATGCCCTCGAGCCCATCATCCGCACTGAGCTCACTTAGGTCTGGGCTCGGTGGGGCTTGTGCTGCTGGGACCGCCGGTGTCAGCGCCAGTACCGTGGCCTTCCTGCTCTTATCAGCGCTCGGAGCCTTGGGAGGTGCCAGCCTCCTGTGCGGGGAACGACTGTGCCTTCCTTTCGGCTGCGCCGGGGCTCTGGGGCTGACAGTTTACAGTGGTTAGCGGGTGCCAGGTCTCTCGACAGCTCCGGTGCACTACGCACCAAGGAAGCCTGAGCTGGCGTTGGGCGCTCCGGGCCCGGCGGCTGCAATGCGGCCTCCATCAACAGCTGCTTTAGATGAAAGTCTCTTTCTTTCCTTGTTCTTGGCTTAAACGCCTTGCAAATCCTACACCATTCAGTTTGATGTCCATCCCCCAGGCAACGTAGACTCGAGTTGTGGAGGTCACTAACTGGCATAGGTTTGTGGCACGTGGCGCAAGCCTTGAAGCAGTGGGCCTGCGGCATGCCCCGCGGCCTGGGGCGGGTGCTGGAAGCCTCCAAGCACCTAATGACTTAAGTGTCCACAATAGGTATGTTAACGAACTGATAACAGCTACTCTAAAGGCCAAGGGACTGCTCTTTTACGAGAGAGAGAGAGAGAGAGAAAAGTTGTTCCAACACCGCCACGGACGGTAAAAAGGAACTGGAGGGGGTCGGGCCGGCAGGGGTATATATGCATGGCGCAGTGGAGCCACTAAGGGGGCCCTGATGGGAGCCGCTAAGGAAAAAAGTTTCCGACGCTCGTGCACGCAGCGCGCACACACCTAATGTGGAATGGACGTGAACAAGCACTCGAAGAAGAACCACCCACCCACCACTGCACCTTGTAGTGTGCATCAGAAAACAAATTTTGCACTGTCCCTCCTTCCAAAGCACCTGCATAATTCTGAATACCAGTGTGTTCAGAACTACCATTGCATTTGAACGTTTCCTAGTGGCATGCCACACAAAAATGGATACACATATATCTCAATACATACATTTCATGTTCATTTTTCCATCAGGTCATTCCATTGAAATTTATGTCCTCTGGGTTCCCAAACTTTTAATTAAAAAAAAATTAAAAACTAGGACATTACGTCAAGCTGTAGCGCCTCCTAGATGAGTTTATTTCATTTTGCCTCAATCAGCATTTTCTGGTTTTAAAAATCACCTCTCTTTGCAAACATCTTGGAAGCTAGATTTCTGAGGCTAGTGAGCTTTAGATTTGAAAGTACTAAAGGACAGGGGGGATGGGGCTAGAATGAGAGTGTCCAGAAAACCAAAGTAAAAGTGTTTGAGGAAATATTCAAGATGACAAAATGGCTTAAAAATGGAAGCAGGAGCATTTACCAGATCACTGAAATGTCCTTTTTCACACATTTCATAAGACTGGGAGATGTATAGAGTCCGGCTGCCCCAGCTTCAATAAAATTCAAACCTAGTCAAAGAGACCCCGCCCCCCATGTGTTTTTACTTGCTGTTAAGCTGGATATGGAATTCATTTTAAGATGCTGTTGATTTTTAAAGCTCTGCTCAATTTAGGATCCCCTGTATCTAAATGAGGTTTTGGTTCTGTCACCCCGATCACTCATGTTCTGTGCTCAGCAGACATTGGGTTCTTGCTCATACAGAAATAACATTCGGCGATAAATCATTAGGTGTCAGAGCCTTTTCCTGCTATGTCCCTCAGCTCCAGGACATGTCGCTACCAGAGACTCAGGAAACATCAATTCTGTAAATATCTTCAAGTGAAGATTAAAAGCATATTTCAGCCCTGATTTTCAGGATTCACTTCACAATAGTTCCCTCTATTTTCAGCCTGGAGAGCACAATTAAAATGTATCCACATTGTACTCAAAACAAAATTGGACAAAATACAACTAAAAACATTTATAGTACTTGTCACGCAGAACTGCATGCGCCTTTCTGTTTCTGATTTGAAAATAAATCCATAACTATCCTGGTTGGGTTTGCATGAGAATCACAAGCCAGAATGTTCTCGCTTGCATGAATGAAACAGCCCCTATTCACACAACACCCTCTTTCATTGTTCATTGTGAAGTCAGACATATTGCCTGAGACATCACACAAGGTCATAGGAACCCATAGTTATTTACTTGTAGCCAAAGCTATTACTGAATGTGACCTGTGTGCTGCACACAGAAATCCCATAAGACTTTCACCAAATAAAGAAAACAGATATTTCAGAGAACAGAGTGAACTTCAGAGACAGAACATACATGTACGATGTAAAATGTACAGAATGAGAAGGGAATCAAATGGAAAAAACTGACACTCCCTCTCTTCCTCCCACACAGATGGCTTTTACATGTCCAGGAGCAGCCAAACCTAACTACAGCAGACAAAAGAAGGGAAGGGGAGGGGAGTTAAGGCACATCTGAGCTGAGCTGGTAACAGGAAGTGCAGCTGGTAAAATGTGCTATGCACTTAAAAACTTTGAGATCTTCTCTGTGCTGGGGGTTTGCCCCAATTACAGCTGTTGGTGACCAGCCACCAGAGAAAACCCTTCATGTAAATGAGCACAGCCATTACTTGCATTTTCTAAGCTTACTCCTTGGTTGAAACTGGGACAAGCTCCACTAATGCAAAATTGAACCCCTACAGCAATTTACCTTCTCTACACTAAGTAGCGGCTGGTAATAGGGATTACCCAATGGCAGGCCACCATTCAGGCAAACCTTGAGTGTGGACAAGATCTCGCTCTCCCAGCCTCCAAGACTCATTCATTCTAGGTCTTAGCTTGATGATGCAAGAGAACGCCACAATAAGGTAAACGAAGAAGTTATCTGCTGGTTTGACCAGAAGATAGATGATTAGACATAGGCACAGATGTCAGCCCCAAATCCAAACACCCGAAAACTTAGAAAAGGTCTGAGATCTGAGTTTTACAACCAGGGCATCTAGCACAGGCTGAAACTGATCCATCAGTCCCAAATCCCTGCAAGGTGAAGGGGTTCAAACTCAGATCCAGCATTTGAAACACAGGCATTCTTTTGAATAGTGATTTTAGAACGCTTCCCATTGACTGTGGAAAATTAGAGCAAACACTCTCCAGACCTCTGGCTAGCAACAATACACATCTGATGGCACTAGAGAACTCAGTGAAACAAATATATTTCCCACTGTAAAAAGTTAAACACACTTCAGTTATGTCCAAATAATTTTTTTTTTAAAATAAGTCTAAAAGGAATTGCAGAGAGTAATACCCACAGACGGGACCAGGAAAAAGCTAGAGGCATCTCTGCCAAAACACACACATTTTCCCAGCTGAATCAGAGAAAATATGCAAAGCAGCCCCACTTCATCTACATTTTTACTCTCTCCGAAACGAACCACCTCTGCTTTGGGCTGATCCTCTTCATCACCCAAGACAGACTCATGCAATCACAAACACGGAGTCACATGGTGCAGTATTTCATCTAACAAGCAACTTGCTTCATTTAACCTGTCCCAATGAACTTGGTCTCTAAACTTTGCAAAATAACGACATTACTAGATTATAAAATTCCATTCCTAGTCAAGAGATCAGTTTCCAATGCAGTATCAACACTAACATATGCTACAACATTAGTCACTGCAAGAAAGCTAAATGTTAGCTTCTACATAAAGTTAATATAACTAAAAATACAGATTCGCCAAGATCTGCACACACGCTACAGAACCCCACAACAACATGTGAGCAGGGGAGTACCACACAAGTGCTAGAGCCTATGGTAAATAGTAGTAAGCAATACAGATCACTGGGGCTTCATCTACACTGTAATAAAAGACCCAGGGCTGGCCTGGGTCAGCTGACATGTGCCCAGTGTTCAGGCTGCAGGGCTAAAATCTGCAGTGTAGATGGTTGGGCTTGGGCACCTGCCAAAGCCTGAACAGCTTACACTGCAGTTTTTAGTGCCACAGCCTGAGCCCTGTGAGCCTGAGTCAATTGACCTGGGCTTTGAGACTCAATGCCATGAGTTTTTTATGGCAATGTAGACATACCCTTGGTCTTCAGATAGATGGCAAGTATGTAGTCAATTCTTTTGATTTTTTTATTTCCCTTAACACTGTTTCACTCATTTTATGCTCAAATGGAACAATATAAAACCTAGCATTTTTGAAGTTCTGGAGATCAGCTTCTGTTGAAAAGAAAAACATTGAGGCTCAGGTCCCTCCTAATTTAATCCACAAACTGGTGTCAAAACCAGGGTACATTTTTAGGCTCTTCTTTTCTACAGGTGACAAGAGATATTGGACTGCAGTATATTTTACAAGTATTTTAGGCATCTCCATTTATTTTAGGAGGGAGATAGGCCTCACTGTCTTCATCTAGTGTTGATCTATGGACTTTCACAGTCGAAATGGTATAGATTCTCTATACCATAGCTAGGGAATAAGAACAATCAACAGCAGATGGGAGCAGCACACGTACAGGTGTCTGAGCACCTGAATTAGCCACAGCTGTCACTACAACGGCTGAAAGCTTTTCACCTTGCAATGAAAATGTTACTGGCACCACTGGGGTTGGACTAAGATGCAGACAAAACATGCTAGAGATGACCAAAGGGAAATTTGCTTTTCCAAAATGTGCTGGAATTACATCTGAAATACGGCTCCAGAATGTAGAATGAAGACTGTAAAATGCATTGTAGCAATGGAGAACGAAGCAGTCACACAATGGTTTTCATGTTATTTGTGCTTCCTGACAGGCTTATCAAAATAATTTACAAGTCTTTCAGAGGTTTGTGTCTGAGGCAGAAATTCACGGTTTCTAAGCTAGGGGAGAGGGTTGCAGTGAGGCCTTATGGGCTAAATAGAACCACAGAGTTCCACGCTATGTTCTGCTGGCACAGCCCTCAAAAAGGAGCTTTGTCCCACAGTAGTTAAAGGTCCCAATGCACCATCCTGATTTGACTACCCACGGCTGAGCAGCACATATCCTGCAATCTCCATCATCATCAGCACTTCCATGTTAAAGAGGAGGGCAGCTACAATCTCTTCAGCATTACACCAATTAGGTGGGCATGGCAAAAGAGGGATCCTGGCAAATTGTCACAGTGGACCCAGTTGAGCAAAATGTAGGCAGGGGTGAAAGTAATATTAAACTCTTACTGGTACAGGGGCGGGGCCTCGAGCAGAAGGAGTGGGGCTGGGGGTCAGCCTCCCACAGCCAGCCCATCCACACACCCTGGCCTGCGCCGCCCAGGACTCCGGTGGCGATTTAAAAGGGCCTGGGGCTCTGGCCGCTGCTGCAGTAGCGGCGTCGATGGCCAGGAGCCCCGGACCTTTTTAAATCGTCAGCCCTGGGGCAGCTGCCCCTTTTGCCCCCCTGTTGGCAGCCCAGGGGGGCCAAAAGGGGCAGCGCTTTCGCATCAGCTGCATACGGGCTGGTACTGGCTTCTTACCAGGATGCCATACCCACCCACTTTCACTCCTGAATGTAGGCAACCCTTCTCTACATCCTGCATGCCTTGTGACAGCAAACTCCACTAGGTCAGTCAGGCACTGGCAACTGCCATTTTATGTTAAGAGCCACTGGGGAAATGAGTGAAATCAAACCTGCAATCTGAAGTGGGCTAGGCCACCTCCCCCTGTGCTGTTTCACATTTTCTCCTCTCTTCAGAACAGTCTGTGCTTCTGCACACAAGATGTAATTTTTTCATATGTGCATACCCAGCACCACCACAAACCTTATGGCAGAAAAGCATTAGTCTCACTGCTATTGCCAGGAGATTTCAACTTAGGCTCTTTTCATCCAAAATACCCTCTTTGAGCTGGTTTCAGCGCCAGTTTAATGTCAGCCAGCTCATACATGTCCAGGTTTCCAAGTTCTTAAAAAACAAAAACACCCAAAAGCTGATTTAGATGAGTGCAGACATAAAATCAATTCTTGAACCTATGGCCTAGCCACACCTTCCTATGGTTTATAATGGACAATCCAGTATCAAAATTAAGTATTTAACTCGTTAACTTCCAAATCATGTTTTTTGTTGTTTTATGTTTAGCATAATTGACCAAATGGGGCACATTGACTTTTAATGGTGGTTTTATTTATTTTTTTCTACAATATTTCTGTAGTGCTTTTTCCCTTTTATATGACACATTAATACATAATTCAGTGGTTTTATGTCTCCCTGCACAGTCTGCATGATTTCTTGTGCTATTGAACAGTACTATTTATGACCAAATGGCCAAAATGTCTTTTTTATTATTATTATTAATGTTTTTTGGTGTGAGTTTCTCTTTTGGTTTTTTGTTTTATTGCCCCATTTTTAAACCTACTGAGAATGTTTAACCCTCTGGATTCCAGGCCTTGAAACAGCTATTTCAAAAGGATCAGAATTGTATATCTACAAATACATACAACTGACAGGGTAGAAACATAGCAGAGGCTAAAGAATCTTTTCTTCTCTGAGTGTGCACGTAGCTCTCACTGATATTAATGGAAGCTCTGTACTGGTTCTGTACCAAGTGAGAATACCCATAGGCACCCCATCCTGCTTCCATTTCATTCAGTGGAAGTTAATAAAAATTGTACACAGTCTGACTAAAAAAATCCCTTCCCCTCTTAATACCTCTACTTTTACTTTCTTGCTTCACCACTATTTTCCCAGCAATCAGAGTCCTCCGGCCTAGATGGGACTTAAATTTCCAACATACAAAAACAAAGAAGAAAAAATATTGTTTTAAAAATATAACCCTTTCAAACTTCCTTTGTAAATCATAAAAAAGACACAAGCTCAATTTACTGTTCCTTTACAGGAGGAAGGAAGGAAAACATTCTATGGTAAGATGCTATTGCAGTGAAGAAATGGAATGCAGAGGAGAGAGCTGAGAAGCCCTCTAAACTAAAGTATGTGTATGTCATTCTAAAGGAAGACATTGCATGTATTTATAGTGCTTCTGTCTGGCTCCTGTGGCTTTTATTGTTATTGGGGAACATATAGCAGTTCCAACTGGCATTTATTTTGATTTGTCAACACAAAATAAAGGGATCATTTATACTGATGCACTCCCAAATCTTTGTTTTCCCTAGTTAGTACCTCCTCCTCTTATCTTGCTTTAGATTAACTCAACACCAACCCCATGTCGAAAGGTATCATACTGGCCAGAACTTCCTCCATATACAAAAATATATGATTGACAGACAGGGTAGAAACATAGCAAAGTTATATAAAATTATCAAATCAACATGCCACAGCTCCCATGTCCACCTCCTGCTCCAAGCATTTGTATGGAGGAGATCGTGTCCCCTGCCAAAGTAAAAGAAACTGGAGGCTGCGAGCCTCCCTTACCCATTCATTGGTGGAAGTTATATAATTCCTCTTCTGTGCCAAGCTCTATGAAGGTCACCATGGGCCAAACCCTGATCACCTTCCTGGTGCAAATAATCTTCAATGGTGAAAGGGGAGCAGGATTTAGCTTTAGAGGGTAGAGGAGTTTGTTAAGTTACTCCTTTCCCAAAAATACTTTTCCCATTCTTCCAACTGGTGCTCGCCAATAGGCAAGTTCAACTCCTGTTGATACCAATGTGACTTATGGGAAAATATCCAGGGCAGAATCTAACCCAGCAATTTCTCTTGGGCAGTGGAACAACTGGTCCACCTTCACCATTATGATAAGCCGCAATGCCAGTTAATTAATCACTCCTTAAAAAGGTTTGTAGACAGTGGTAGCAGTGGGCATTCACATTTGAGCAGAAGCTAAAAGACTACCAGTACAAGAGGACTTGTTCCCACAGACTCTTCCTGCCAGCAACCTCTCCCTACTTTCTCCTGCAACACCAGAGCTAAGCAGCAAAACTTACTTAATTCTACCTGCCCTCTGCTGCAACTAAAAATGCACATCCAGCAGCAGCACCTCAGATGTCATGTGGAAATATCCACCCAGAGCAGACAAGATGATCAGAGAATTAAGGGTAGTCGTTTCCTAGCATGCATCACTCTTCCTGGGAGCAAGTGTTCTTAGCTTTTGGTTTTAAGATTTTTCAACTCCAATGTCTTGTGTGGTGTCTTTGACTTTCTCTTGCTTTCTCCCCTCCCCACCCCCCATATTGATTTATAATTTTCCCAGGTTTGCACCTGATCACTGATACAGTAACTCCCCACTTAACGTTCTCTCGCTTAATGTTGTTTTGATCTTACGTCCCTGCTCAATTACAGAACATGCTCCATTTAAAGTTGTGCAATGCTTCCCTATAACGTCGTTTGGCTGCCTGCTTTGTCCACAGCGGGCAGCCCCCCACCAGCTCCCATGCGCCCCCCACACACAGTGCCTCCCGCCCACCGGCAGACCCTGAGGATCAGCGCCTTCCCCTTCCTCCCCCTGCCTCCTGCCTGCGGCAATCAGCTTGCTTGCGGGGCTCAGGAGGGAGGAGCGAGGACTCGGCGCACAGGCTCCCCCTCCCTCCCCTGCCTCCTGAACGCTGCAAACCAGCTGATTGCCGCAGGCAGGAGGCAGGGGAAGAAGGGGGGAGGCTGCGTGCCGAGTCCTCGCTCCTCCCCCCACCCTCCTGCCCCCGAACACCGCAAGCCAGCTGATTGCCACGGGCAGGAGACGGAGGGAGGGGGAAGGAGTGAGGACACAGGGTGCGGAGTAAAGGCGGAAGAGGAGCGGGGGAAGAAGAGGCAGGTTAAGGGTGGGGGCTTGGGGAAAGGGGTGGAGTGTGCGGGCCAACGGATGAGCCCCCTGCCTCTGGTGCTTGCAGAATAGGGGAAGCTGCCACTTCTGCTGCAAAACGTGCTTCTCCTAGCCTACAGCACCTTCAGCCTCCTTGCCTGCCTCATTGTCTCCAGTGCTAGTGGGCGGTGCCTGTGTGGGGTAAGGCAGGGGCACCTCCCAACTATAGTACTGTACTGTATGGCAAAAAAAAATTTCCCTGGAACCTAACCCCCCCATTTACATTCATTCCTATGGGGAAACTGGATTCGCTTAACATCGTTTCACTTAAAGTCGGATTTTTCAGGAATATAACTACAACGTTAAATGAGGAGTTACTGTACACCCGTTTCCACTCATACTTGTATTCCCCTTTCTGCCCCAACCCATTGCAAATTTTCAATTAGACAACCCTCTTTACCCATCCCCCTACTGAAGCCATCACAATTTACAACGTTTTATTATTGGATGTAAGTCAAGTATCTACTGTCTCTGTCCCTATGAAATAAAAACAATCGGCACTTCATTTGAATGTTACAGTGAGACATTTTGTCTTATTCAGCCATAAGCATCTGCCTGCACTGAGGGTAAGGTGTAGACTACAGATAAAACCATGAGATTAATTCAGGTTTGCCTCTCAGTGTTTTGAGAAAATAAATCATATTTATTATTTCATTTATATAATGCACCTCCCACCCCTACAATGCTCACTGTTATCTGGCTACTGCTAATACTATCAAAGCTACTGACTTATGTCTTGAGACCCTGCTCCATTGTGCTCACATTTTAAATGCTGTTTATGAAAGCCACTTGTACTGCTGTAATTAAGGTTTAACGGTGACTCCATTAAAAACACCTATCTGCAAGGGTTTATAACTCCACCATAAAATTTTGCTCCAGGCTGAATGTAGCTAAGAGGTATTTTTTTTCCACATCAACATGAGCCGAGAACAGAACATTAGCCTTAATTTAGCATTTCTTATCCTTCATGAGTTTGAACACGTTACTTGAATGTATCATAGTGATACCTGAAGTTAAGGTTGCCTGATATTTTCCATTATAAGACCCTATTTTCAGTTGCTTCTAACTTTTCCAGACTAATTGTTTGGGCTGAAATTTTCTGTGCTGTCTCTGCTTCAGACTGAAGTTTTATAGACAGTTTCAGCAAAAGTTCCTCAGCTGTTTAAGAATGAGGTTAGGGAAAACTGTGTTTTGCCAATCTAAAAAAAAAAAAATCTTACAGGTATTTAACTGAGAAGCTTTAGTACCTCCATGTTTTAGAGCAGAGACTTGAAGTTTGGCTGTGTTGGGGGTAAATGTCACCCTGGCAGGAGGCGTTTTTTGACATTACTGTGAACATCTATACAAATTTGGTGGAGTACAAACGGCTCAAAATGTCAGCTAAATGCAGCCTGCACTGAGCATGTTCCAGCTCAGGGCCTTTCCCTGCAATTGCTCCTTCTTCGTGCTAGGGGTACTGTGGAGCATGACAACAAAACAGAGGAGGGCGAATCTCATTGCTGTGCTCTCAGTGCCGAGCTGCTCATGCACGCGAAGAGTGGAGGAAAAAGGAGGGAACATCCTGACTAGAATGTAGAGGGGTAAGAAGCAGAGGGAGGGACAGGCTGGGTGGGGAGAGGCAAGATGGGACAACAGGAACAAACAGGAAATAAGAACATGCTAGGCAGGACAGGAATAGAGGAGCAAGGGGAACAGGCTACGGCAGACAGGAAGGAAGGGTCTGTAACCCCTCAAGAACACTGCCACCAGAACCTAGTCTAGAACCCAGGAGTCTTGAGTCACAACTTTTCTCTGCTGTCTAGCAAATAGCTATGAAGCCCACTGGCAGAGTATGGCTCTCATCCCACTATAATGACTCATCCATATAAAGGATGACAGCCTATTACTTCTATGGTAATGTATATGCTCAAGGGGGCTGAATTAAGGCTGCACAGGCATTGCAAAACTTGAATGCTCAACTTTGTAACCTTAATAATGCAGGGGTGTTGTTGTTTCGGGGGGGGGGGGGGGGGGGGGAGTAGGCATAATATATTTATAATTGCACTTTTCACATGCTGACACTTAGAGCCGAGCAGTAAGTAGCTATACATCACCCTGCAGAAGCAAAGTTGTTTTTCTTGATCTGAAAATGACAAAGATAAGGCTGCCCACATAATCTTAACTTTATTCCCTTGTTAGAATGCATTATGATATTAGTCTTTAATTACAAACGACCATGAAGTATTTTTTCCTGCAGGATCCCTGCTTCATTCAGTCGAATGGTATCCAAAGAGATGTGACCATGTCATTCAGTTTGTAGCCCCAGGTCTTATTTAACATACCATTCAAATCCTGCCCTGAATACAAAATTATTAATTTCCTCATCGACATTTCAACTACGCTCCCAGAATATCCGAGTGCTTCACAAACATTAACGAATTTAATTTCCAAACACCCCTGTGAGGTGAAAGAGTGGTATTATCCCCATTTTACAGATGGAGAACTGAGACACAAAGATATTAAAGCCAAAATTGTTAAGCGTTTAATAGGTTTGCATGTCCACTTTGAGACATCTAAGACCTGTTTTTTCAGAGTCCTTAGCATATTTATAGCACTTTATATGTTCAGTGCACAGCTCCTATTGACTTCACTTGCAGCTGTGATTGCTTAGCTCTTCTGCAGATCAAAACCCAAGTGTTTCAAGTTGAGCACCCAGGAAACAAGGATCATACAATTAGTGACCTCATATGAAAATTTTGATTTAAGTGACACCTAACATCATAGAAACTCTGTGGCAGAGGCAGGGATAGAAACCAGTTCTCCAAGGTAGGATTCAGCTGTCTTAACCATCAGATCATCCTTAAGGCAACTTTAATTCTGGGACTTCCTAACTTTTTATTTAGGTGCAAAGTCAAGCATTGGTGTTCTTTTGCGAGAGAGAGAGAGAGAGAGATAAAGTAAACTAACAACTCCCACCTCCCAAAAAAATCCATTATAGAATATCACTGACACCTACATGGGTCATCATCAGGGCGGGAACCTTTAGATTCACCACACAAACCTCTGCCACTTAAGCTAATGGAGTAACTGATAGCAGTAATGGGTTCTCATCCTCTGTGTGGACCAGAGCTAGATGGGGATGGAACACTTTGCCAATGCGTTTCACAAATAGTTGCGGACAGCAGCAGAATGGGGAGACTTGGGAATCCTGGCTTCCATTCCAGGCACTGGAGGGGAATATGCACTAGGAGGCAGATACTTTTGCCCATTGCCTCCAAACTTGACCCCTGACTGTCCTCTCTCTTCCCCACCCTTGGCTCCTCATCCCAGTCCTATTTTCCTTGCCTGGGCAATTACAGCTTCCACTCTTCAGGCTTCTCATCCCAGAACCAGTCTTTTTGCCCCTCCATAGTCCCCATCACATTCCCAGTTTCCTTGCCCAGCCAGTTCAGTTCCCCTCCTCCTACCACTCTCTCTTCCTCCCCCCAACCCTAGTCCCAGTTTCCACACCCACCCCAACTTCCAGTCCCAGTTTCCTTCACTCCCCTCACAGCCTCTAGTCCCAATATCCCACACCCTCAGACTCCTTTTCCCAATCTACTCCCTCCACTCACTTCCCCATTCCAGCTCTTGACCCTCTGCATTCAAATCAGGCAGCTACCTCCTCTATATTTCCTGGGCCCAGCAGGGGTCATCAACAGCCCAGAAGAGACTCCCTGATTTCAGTTCTGGTGCCCAGCCTGCAGCAACCCAGAGCTGCAATTGCAGGTCAAGCCCTGCTCACAACCATGTAGCCCCAGGATGGAGCATGTTCTGTGCAGATGGAATCTTCAGGATATTTACCTGCAGTCTTACAAGTCTCTTCTGAGCATGTATAAACTGTGTTTTTCCCCCAAAGACTTATAACTTGGCCAAATTTGGGCAGATTTTCCACAGGGATAGCAAAAGGCTTTCCCCTGACACAAAGATCACTCCCCTGCCAAATTTCAAGCCCCTGCTCCAAAGCAAATGCGGGGGAGGGAGGAGCGCAGGGCGGGGAGAGACTAGAGCAAAAGTTTCCCCCCTAGACTCATTATCAAACAGCTGAACCATTTTGGCTGAAACTACAGAAGTAATATTCAGTCTCAGGCAGACACCCAGCATGGAAAAGTTCAGCTCAAATGGTTAAGGTTTGGCCACGTTATAAGCAACTGAAAACACGATCTTATAATGAGAAGTGTCAGGCAACCTTAATAGGCACTGCTATCAGCCTTTCCTATAATTATATTCTACCCTCAATCCACACTTACAACTTGGACAGTTGCACAAAGAGAGAAGCAAATGGTCATTCACATAATGAAAACTCCCAACTCTAACTACAACAATTCAATGTGATTTAAAAAAAATACATTTTAACATTTTTAATTAATCATAAGAATGTGGCACAAGATGTTAAAATGCAGGCACGTGCTTTGCATTCTAGCGATCAGTTACATGCCCTTTATTAAGTATTCAATTAGTATTATGGCATCGGGGTGGGTTTGGTTTCTAAGGTTCTTAACTGTTACCTTTTTGGGAGATGGAGACAAGTGGCTGTCTCTCAGTGAAGGACTAGAAAAATAAAAGGAGAGTTTTATCAATAGTTTTGATCTAGCCAGCCAGCATGATCCAATGTCAATTGAATGCCATGTCAGAGTTTTGCCTCCTTCTAAATTGATCAAATCTAGAGTCTGAATGAGTCTGTATGCTATAACTGCATGGTGGTTCCCCATTTAAGAAAATGTGTACTAAACTCCATGTTCATTAGAGGTCATTGAGATCCATATTCAGCTTTTTTGGCAGAATTCAACTGTGACAGTACTTAAAAACAGACACTTTCCTGGAAAAATTATGCCAGCTACATTGTTTAATTTTCCAAATCATCTGTAATTAGAGCTGTGGGAAAAAGAGGGTCTAAACCTCCCAGAGATTCATGTAAACCTCTTCTCCTGTTTGGGTCCAGATGGAGGTGCCATGCCTCACCTTATCCTAGCCTAAGTTTTGAATTTAATGTTTGTGGGGGGGAGGGAGGAACCCTCAAACCTTAAAGCAAAATTCAATCAAAACTGCTGAGTTCCATTGCAGTAAGTTTTTTCACTCCAAAACATTGCTAAAGAGGAGCAAGCACTTTTTGCCATTACTGTTACCCTGGAGGCAAGCACTTTTTGCCATTACTGTGAACATCCACACAAGTTTGGAAGTGAAAATGTAAACTAACTCAGGTTCGTTTGAAACTGGGGACAGCCTGACTGGTTTTTGTACTGCTTGCCAGTGAAAAGTTTGACATATTCCCCCCCACACACACACTTTGGACCAACGTTCCTTGTATGCTGCATGGCCACGCAGTGATCTTGTAACTACCACACACATCACACGGCTGGGAGTGCATCCAACAGCTAGCTCCCACTTTGCATACTAGGCCCTCACGCCTACCAAAACCACAGTGGCTCCTCTTGGCACTGGGGAGCCAGAGCGGGATGGACCCCAGGCTTGCCAGCAGGAAGAAGGAGGCAGGGGCTCTGGGGAGAGAATGGTAAGGGGCTGTCTCTAGGGCTTAGATGAGGGAGCAAGGGTGGCCAGTGGCTGGGTATTTCCCCAGAGCTGGCAACCCTAGGACAGCCTAACCCAAAAGGCTTGCAAGCCCTAGTGAAAATTTGGTCTGATCAGGTGCTGGGCTAGAAAGATGTTCTGAAACCAAAGGAGTTTGGTATTTCAGTTGTGTTGTAAACATTTTACACAGTTCATGCCAGGTTTATGCTCAGGAATAGCCCTGATTCAGCCACTGGTGGCCAGCAAGTTGGGCTAAACATAGATTAGTTCAATCATTGCACTCCCACGCTTGCCTTTGCCTGGAATTAGTGGTCAGCACTGCTGCAAGGACACAGACTGCTGCTCACCGGTGGCTGAATCAGGGCTATTTGAAGTGTAAACATGATGTAAAGGTTTACTGCCTTGATGCCAAAAAATCACCTAGGAGTGTTGCTGTGAGCACCAGTGCATTGACTTCTAGTGGTAAAGAGATCAGATACTCAAAGGGAAAAGACAGGCACGGAGGCTGGAGGTGGAGAGGGAGAGAGAACAGTTTAATAATTCCATGTCATAGTGGAAAAACAAGTAATTAAACACAATTTATCAGTAAGCCAATTTTTCTGTCTCCTGGCTACCTACTTAGTTCTACTTTCAATAAATTGGCTAGTCATCCTTGTATTTGCTGCTGCTTAAACATGTTTTTATGGTTCAACTTCAGTGATGCCATATCAGTCCTTTGCTAGTTCAAGTTACATGAGTCCCACAGCTCTGGGACTTGTTAGATAAGGACAGACAGGGAGGGAGCCTAAAGACAAGTGCAATAACAAAGCAGTTAAAGTTTTCAGTAACACATTTCTATTTCCTGTAATTTTAGACAGTAAATTCAACCCTCTGTCCTCCTGTATTGAAGTTTTTCCTTGAAAAGAGAGGACCTCTGAGGGAGAACACCTACTGCAGATTGTTTTGATGTTTCACTCATCCAGGGAAGACCTTTATGATAATCATATCTATCTTCTAAATTACAGAATATCAACATGGTTGTCATTTTCCAGCTTACACCATAAACTGTAAACCTCAATGGGTAATTTTCCTGAATGGAATATGTGAAATTTCTCCATAGGTTTATATCTACCTCCTGGATCTATCTATTTATATAGCAATGTATATAATTTACTGCTTCCTTTAAAAAAAAAAATCTCACACACAACCCAGAGAACAAAGACAAGCCTGCTGTAAATATCATTTTCAGGCTAAGTGGAAGGTTGTGATATTAGATGTCATATCCCCCTACCACCCTCCCTCCAAATATTTGGAGACTGTATTAGCTTTTTTTAAAAGGGGGGGGGGGAGTATACCACATCTTTGAGACAAATTTTATGGCTCGCTGAATGATATGTGTGCTTTTTATGTTTATGAAACTACCATCTAGCAAAAAATAGCAGCCTAATATTTTGACATGAAGGTCATTTGAAAGTTTTACTGCCTGCAAGCCTGATCCATTTTGTTGACAAAAGGCTCTCTCAGGGCTCTTTAAGATGCCCCAGCCTGCTTGACTTTCTCTCTGTCTAGCATTTCTGTTTCCTCTACTCACCCCCTCCCACCAGACTAATTATCAGCTCATTATGACTGTCCTAATGAATTATGTTACAGCATTAAGAAAGGGATTGGAATAAATGCTCATTTAAGTCTGAGGAGGAGGGACAGATAGTGTTGATAGAAGCAGTAATCTCTGCCTGCAGCAGCTAACTTGATCTGACCAAGCTAAACTCAGTCCACCCCTTCACCCCCCGACCATAAAAAAAAAACCATAAATATTTCAGCTGAAATGAATTTTAGATGGATATAAACATGCTCTTGGGAGGAATTGGCTTCCTAATGCTCATTGGCTCCACAGAAAGAAATTCTCTAGAAGGTTATGCCGTGTGCATGTCTGAGCATAGGCTCTGGCTGGTACTATCTGTGCAGGCGTGAGTGTACGGGAAGGGGAAGGGTGGAGAAGAACACACTATATTCATTGAGTCTGATCAAAGGACAACCCAAATGGATTCAGTGGCAACTAATAGTAGTAGTTAAAACTGCCTCTCTCTCAATTTGGTCTTCTTATGAAATTAGACAGAACACCCCCTTGCCCATTTTATTTCACTTTCCATAACTTATGTTAGCTCTTCCTAATTTTCTATTAGCAATGAAATTTCTTCCTCTTGCCTTCAACTGATCTCTTGCCTTAGATGAAAGCTAGAATTAATAAGCAGAATTAAATGGTGGTGCTATATTTTAAAGTCTTGGCTGTCTATTTTTTTTTTAAATGCTGTGTCTTTTTATTCAGAATCTCATCAAGGTATCCTTTGAGATATTATGCCTCCTAATTTACAGATGTCCTTGACTTTGACGCTTGAAGTTTTATAGCGTTGTCCCATTTTAAAAAGACCAATTTTACATTTTATTAATACTTTTATTTTTACTACATTCAACACACACTGATTTCTGATCTTTAGCTCTAGTCCCTTCAACAGATTTCACTGACTCAAATAGCTCTTCTACATGTCTGCTTTTCTGAGAACTGGCTCTTTTGATTATCATTAGTGTTTATTTATGTAGGGCTAAATCCTGAAATCCATACTTAGTTACTCAGTCCTCAGTCAGGCAACAATTCTGCTTGAGTAAGTACTCAGGAATCACTGATGAAGGATTTGAGAATTTGATCCAAAGCATCAGTTTACCCGGCACTGTACAATAAGTACCGTAAGCCAAAAGAAGAGTCTGTACTTTGAAGACCTCACATTCCAAGTAGACACCATGACCCAGAACAAAAAGCAAAGAGAAGACTACTGCAAGAAACCTTTGTATGTACCGTTATTTTAATTATATACCTTTGGCTCATTATAGTTTTATGTTGTTATACATAGGCCATAATCCAGCAACATTTATTCATGTGAGTAGCCCTTTGGAGATCAACAGGAGCAAACACATGCATGTTTGCAGAATCAGGTCCCTGGTTTGTAAGTAAGTGTGTAGATTAAATAGAAAATATTTAACATCGGAGACAGGTGAGACCATAACCTGACCTCCTGACATTCCGTATTATGAGAGCTCTATGTAATTAACTTCAGATTTGATGAAGAATCATTAAAAGCCAACCAGTTAATAGTGATTGCTGAATTAGTCTCTGGTTACTTTATATGTTGCGTTTTTTCAATACTCAATTTGAAGATGGCATGATTCCCTGAAGAAGACAACAGCAGAAAGCTTATTGTTAGAGAAGTGTTAAAACTTTGCCCATATTGTATTTTTTAAATGGATTCATTGTCACTAAGCAAGAGTAAATATCCATGCAAGCCTATTAGCGGACATTTCTATGCAAACTTCAGAACCTTTTTAGCAACAAAAGTAATAATTTAAGCTGTCTCTTCAAATAAGAGGCCATAGACAACCAAGGGCCTCTGTGTTTTAAGAGCTGTCAGTAATTGGCTACTTTCTTAGCAAATGCTCAGCTCCTTTGACCCAGCTTGCACTCTTAAAAGCAGCTACTTTCCAGCAAAGACTGTTTGAAGGGTTTTTTCCCCCCATGCACCAGAATTTAGGAAACTGCAGCAACTAACTCCTATTCTACATGCACTCACGACCCTCTACCCCCAGAATTGGGTGTGTATTTATACAGAGTATATATTGTATATACACAATATTAAAGAGAGGCATTTTCCACAATAAAAGACAAGCTAACAGCCAAGCAGTAGATTAGTCTTATCACTCTTCTGCAGTAACCAGGGGGAGAGAGAGGGAAAGAGAGCAAAGCAATTTCTGCCAGAGCAGCAGATGACAAAGCTGTTGCCTGACAAACAAAAAATAAAGTGAGTTTTCCCTCTCTTTCTCCAACGCATTCCCCCTTCAGCTTCCTGTTTGTTTGGTAAGTTTGGCCTTTTGTCTTTTTTGCTTTAAAAAAAGACAAAGACGTGACCGAAGTGGAAGAGGAGGAACAGGAGTGGGAAATGTCCCCCACCCTCCTTTATTGAGCTAGGCAAAAGCATGTCACCAGTGGAATGACAGAAGCCATCAAGCACCTGACAGGAAGGCAGGCGGGTGAATTGGGCGGACACGATATCGGCTAGGGCCATCAGCACGTTCTGCTGCCTATCAGTGCTGTGCCTGGCAGCTGGGGAGATACATTTAGATAAAAGCAGCCAGCAATCATTGATAACAAGTCCCTCAAATGTCAGGCAGCACAAAGGGCAGCATTGATTGCTGCTGTACAGCCCGCCTTTCCTTTTCTTTGGCGCTCTATTTTCCCCCCCTCTTTTTAATATAGCAAAGACTCTGGCTGGGATAATCTGTCTGCAGAAAAGGCCATTGTGCTGCTACACGCATTGTGTTAGTCACTAAATAGAATTTATCAACATTTCTCCAATTCCCTTTCCTTCCCCCTCCGCTTCTTTCTCCATTTCCCGTCTGCTCCCCAGCCGCTTCCTCTCAGCTATTGGTATGATCAATGCAGGGACAGACAGCAACTCCCAGACCAGACAGATGGGGCCCTGGTAGCCTACCGCAGTTCTGGACAGGCATCCAAAGCTAGAGCTTTCATGTACCCTGTAAAACAGAACAAGCAGAGTACGTCTCTAACCCTTTTTATCACAAGGATTGCCTTGAAAACATAAAGCCAATCAGGGTTTGGATGTTTGCGCCACTGATTTTTTCCATGAAGATTATAGATTTTTATACCACACATCACCAGAATATCCGAGCACCTTCCTGTATTGCATTAAGCAATGTGATTGCACATGTCACTTGCAACGTGTCTGTTCTCTCAGCCTCACCCCAGAGAGAGAGACATCTAGAGTGGAGTGTCCTGTTTTGCTAGGGATTTGTTCAATGTACCCGTTGCTATGTGGTTACATTAGAGAAGGCCAGGTCAAAGAAATGCACCTAGTATGGAAAGTGGTGAAGTTTGGGATAGTCACTGGAGCCGATGTCGCCGAGGCGACATACTGCAGCATTTTGTACTAGTTTGAGTTTCCTAAGCGCTGAAGATTTCATTCCCAGGTGCGTCACATTGCTGTAGTCCAGTCAAGAGGTTACAAAGGCATAAATAACTGAGGCCAGGTCTTTGTTCACGAGGATGGGACAGAGTCTCCTAGCCAACTGGAGATGGTAGAAAGCATTACTCACAGCCGCTGCAACACAATACCTCATCATCAGCAAGGACTCCAATAGTACTCCTAGACTCCCCAAATACATTCTTCTGTCCACCACCATCACCTCTGCTTGGGTTAGTTTTGATTCATCCCCCTCGTCCCCATTATCCAAGTCCGGCCCTTGGGTCCTGTGAAAACTCACAGCCAGTGGTCCCTCAACTTTTTGTGAAACAGACCAATTCACAGCACCACCTAGGCTGCAGCTGCTGCTGTCATTAGGGCCACCACTCCACTAGGAGTTCTATCCCAGCCAGCTGTCTGCAGCTGAACCAGCTTCTCTGCCTAGCAGCTGGGGTGGCCTCTTTCCATCAGTGGTGGGTGAGGAAAAACAGCGTCACGGGGAGATGCGTGACCTGGTGTAGTGAACTAAGGAGAGAATTGAGACCAGAGGATTCCTGCCTTATCACCAATACCCTCTGTAGGCTTCTTTGAACTCTTCCTCCATTTCCCCATCTGTAAAATGGGCATAATATGTAACTTCTGTGCCCATCTCTGAGGAGGAGCTGCAGTGACCAACCAGTTGATGTTTGTAACATGCTATATTAATGCTAAAGTTCATCAGAATGTCCACAAAAACTGAGTAGCTCTATACCTCCAGCTTATTTTCAAGCTTCTCCCTTTACCACAAGGCTATCCTCCTTTTTAGTGACAAACTATGAAAGGTCATGTCTATTATAGAGAGAGGCTCAATGGTCAGGCATGTGCTCTGCACTCAGCTTAATCCTCTCTTTTCTTTTTTACTGATGTGAATTTCAAGCCAAGTTTTGGCTTTAATAATGAGGAGATTGTTCCCAGCTATTAAAAAAAAAAAGTACAATCCTTGACACTTATAATCACCATTTTAATTATTATAATTTTAGAACTTGTACTTCGTCAATAATAGGGCTCAAACAAAAAGTATAGTGCCCGAGAGAGCTAAATTAAAAGTGGTTTTGTTTCAGACGTTTGCTATAATTTTGGCTATTTGATCTGATGCAGTTTTTTGCTTTTATTGTTTTAGCTGTTAGTGTTTTGCATGTAAAACCTTTCCAGGGGGGATGACACACATTGAGGGCCACACCCAATTCCCAGGACACATCCCAAGTAACCACCCATGCTGTGGGCACTCGTGAGACAGGCAGGAATCCTCCTCAGGGACCACAGAGTAGCTGCTGAACTGAGCCACAACCACTAATGCAATCTCTAAGCTGCAGCAGTACTTGTGGTTCCTATACCAATTTGTACAGGGATAGGAGGAAAGTCCCAGAAGATCCATGCAGTGATAGATCCACCGGCTCCCCACACTCTCCGTGTGAGCAGCAGAGCTCTGTAAAGCACCAGGGGTAAAGACCACTGGCCCAGCGCTGTGACATTCCAGACCTCTTCTTTCCGTGCACAATGGAACCATACTTTGTTCCATAGCTGCCAGGGGATGTCTGCAGTAAGAAAAGGTAGAATTTGCCTCTTAATAAAAACCATTATTAATTCAGGAGGGTGTCAGGGGCAAGGCCGAGGGATGTTCTGGTTCAAGGAAATGAAAATTTGCAGTTTGAAAGATCATTGGATGATGCTGTCTAAAGACAAGTTTGCAACTGGGGAATGGAAGGAGAGAATGTGTCTTTTCAAAAGTGGTTGCTTTGATCAGAGTCATTCACTCTGAAGAATGGAATATTGAATTCCTTTTGTAGTCAGCCCAGGCTTAAACAGTTTTGAGTCTGGCTGCAGTTTGTGGATTTGTGAAACATAAGTAACCCTCCCACCTTCCCTCCTCCTTTCTTCCTTGACTTAGGGACTTTCAGAGGGCATTACACAGCTTGACCTGGGAAACAGGGCTTTGTAAACTTGTTTGGACATTGCTCATCCATGCATGGCCATGCAGTGGAGTACAGTAGAGCTACCATCACTGGTGATTTGAATGAATGTGAGCGAATCAGTGTGTGGGTATGGGGCCGGAGGGTGGGGGAAGGGAAGGAAGTGACATATATTACCCAGTTTAGAATCAGGATGGATTTCTGTCATTGAAGGGAAGGTACCTGAAGCAGAGATGTATTAAACTCTCCTTGATCAGGGAGAAAGTTTGCAGTTCAGCTTTCGGTGCGAGCCAGTTTTCTCAATTATCCTGCGTGCCTGATAATGCTGATGTAACCAACTCTGTCAGTTTTTCCATTGCAAACCTCTATTTTTCAGAGGACTGGACGGCCTCCTATATGGCTCCTAAACAATTTGAAGAAACACTCCAAATTCCTATACCTGACAGAATCCTTGCACCCCTCTTTCTCAGCAGACACTAAGCTGCCCCATCCCTTTTTGGCTGCTTGTCTGTGTCCCTTAGCCAGTACCTCACCCATGTGTGTCTCCCTTAGCAATAGCTAAGATGAGCCTTTGTTCCAAAGCTTTTCATGAGACAAGCCTGAGCATGTTTCGGTAGCCAAGCCTTTAAAAGCAGTTTCCCTCAAAGCCACCAGTACAAGCAGTAGACTGTGATCTTATTTATATTGTGAGAGCTCCTCAGACAGGGAACAAGGCCGCACTGTGCAAGTCATTGTATGCATGTATACACGTACTGCAAGAGAGAATCCCTGCCCCAAAAAGCTTACAATCTAAGGCCTTGTCCACAAAGTGTGACAAAACTGATCACTATAATTACACGGTTATAACTGAACTGAAAGTCTGCATTCACACTGGTTTGTCTCAAGCAAGTCAAGCTGCTTCCTGTGTGAAAATGTTGAGCAAAACATACAAAGTTTGCCTGCAGAAGATTTTGCTTTTGCAGAAAATGCGTTTTCTGTCCCAGGAGCTGGAACTAGACTGTGGAACTCTCCCTCGCAACTAAAACACAAATATAAAACTCATCTCTTTGACTTTGCACTTTCTCAGGAAGTCCTTTGCACACAGCCCACTCACCCCCTAAAAAACAAAAAAGCAATATAAACTAATTAAACAACTTCTCCTGCAGACTGAGGAGGGAGAGAGAGAGCAGTTCCTTCTACTTTTAAATATTTAGGAGGCACCAGATACCATGGAGATAGATTTCAGAGTGGTAGCCGTGTTACTCTGTATCAGCAAAAAGAACAAGGAGTACTTGTGGCACCTTAGAGACTAACAAATTTATTTGAGCATAAGCTTTCGTGGGCTAAAACCCAATTCATCGGACCACGAAAGCTTATGCTCAAATAAATTTGTTAGTCTCTAAGGTGCCACAAGTACTCCTTGTTCTTTATGGAGATAGAGGCCACCCAAGTAAATAGGATTTCAGGAGTTGACTCAGAAGTTTAATACAAAACGACAGGTCAACTATTCAGAAATATTTTCTCATTTTGTGCTTGGGGATGTAACAGCACGTGTGGGGAAAAGAGGGGGAAAGAGAGGAAAGGACCTGATGACAATTAAGGGTTGATGAAGAAGTCGAGATGAGAGCTATAAAGAGGGCTATGGTGGAATAGTTATGCTTGGTCAAGAAGGCATAGAGAAAAAAGAATCCAAGGAGGGATCGTAAAGAAGGGGTGGATATAAGAAAGAGTTAAAATTTCCTCACCCCCCAGTAAATGTTAAAATACGTTTTTAAAATAGGCAAGAAAATAGCCTTGTGTTGAATCTCTACCCCCACTGCTTTGCCTGTATTAGAACTGGGCAAATGTAAAGAAAAACAAAATTGCTATTAGTCAGAATTTTTAATTGAACTTGCTACCACAATAGTCATGATCCTTGTGTTTGCCTTCTGCAAACATTCAAGCCTTTGAGTTTTCTAGGCAAAAATTTCGAAGTCACATACACAAGTGTTCTCAGAAAGTAAATTCTCAATTCAGACATGCACATTTTCACATCAGAAGATTTTATCCAACCTGTCACAACTAAATAATACAGCTCCAGTTCGGAACATTCATGATCAATCAATTCAATAAAAATTAAATAAATATTAATAAAGAATAAATTGGAAGAAATCGTGATCTGCTTATAGTTTTTCCTGTGAGCCGAAAGAGACTATGTTTGCAGAATAATTATTCCTTGTTCACTTAGCTCTACTCTTTATGTTGTCTACTGGAGGAAATGCTCCAAGGGTGCTCTGTACCTGGCAGGAGTTGCTGGCATTTTGCAGGATCCAGCAATGTGCTGCCAAAATTTTAATGTGGTGTTCCTTCAAGGAGCTTCTGCCTCTGTCAGCAATACTTGGGACACTCCCTAGGTAAAGCATTCTTTTGCCACCCTCTAAGTAGAGCAGTTTTTTATATGCCCAGGTTCTCCAAACTCCATACTGGGGCTGGGTGGGCAGGCACTGGGGTGAAGAGAGGTAGATTTCTGTGTCTGCAGGATTCCCACTCAAGTGCAGCAGCACCTTAGCCATTTCCTCACCATCTCTCCCTAGTATGCTCCTGCAGGAGGAAGCTGGGGACAGTTCATCCCACATGCACTCCTGTATGCACTAGTGGTGGACACAAAAGTAGGGTGAATAAGTTTCCCAAATGAAATCTGGGACCATGCAGTGGGAGAGATGGACAGGTTTTTCCTCCGACAACCTCATCCACCAACACTAATCCCTCTACTCTCAAGCCATGTTTCCCCACAAGCCATGCTGCCATCCTCCCCTCCAAGGACGCTGCCCTCTAACCATTCCCCCCAAAACCAAACCACTCGAACTCTGTTGTCCTCCCCTAGCCACATCCCTGCTCCTCTCCTGCTGCCCTGAGTGTGATACAGCTGGCTTACTGTAAGGCTGAGCATTTTAACCAGCAAAGCCAGGCTTAGTACTTCTGGATCGTCTAGCGGTTCAGGTCTGGTACTCAGAAGAACTGGGCTCAGTTCCCTGTTCTGTCACACTCTACCTGGGACAAGGCATGTAGTGTCTCAGTCCCGCAGTTGAGAAATGAGGATAATGATGCTTCCCTATCTCACAGTCTGTTTTAAGATTAAGGGACCGTAGAGACGATGCGATGCTCAGATACTGTGGTGATAAGGCCCATAAAGATACCCACTGCGAAAACGTATCCATCAAAGTCCTGTCTATCATTCCTGTGCAACTATGTACGGGATCAGGCTAAGAATTTTGTGGAGTGTCAGCATGATGTTCTTTGGGGTACACCCCAAACTTAAAGTCATTTTGTATAAATGACCATAAGATCCCACCCAGCCTTCTGCTGCAGATGTGCTAACCAACTGCTGGTTCCTTTCACCCCTACAATCAGTTGACATTTCCAAGGCAATCTTTCTAAGGACAAGGACCAAAAGCCTTCTTTAAATAAAGAAAAAGCTTTGTTAATAAGGGACTTGTAAGGCCCAGGAGCAGCAAAAGCTTCCTAAAAGTGGGCAGGCCACTGGTGCCCGAACCATGGTCCCCCCCGTTCTCCCTGAGACCCTGCCCTGGCTCTGCCCATTCCCCCGAGACCCCGCCCTCATGCTGCCCATTGTCTCAAGGCCCTGCCCCCGTTCGCTCCTCTCCGTCCCCTCCCTCCTGTTGCTCGCCCTTGCGGCTAGTAAAAAGTGATGGGGCCATGGCCGGCTGCCTCTCCCGCAATTCTAGCGCCCCTGCCTCCTGTAGCTCATCAGTGGTAGATCAAGTCCTTAAGCCTCAATCCTACAAACCCTTCTAAACATGTGAGTAACTTCACTCACAGAAGTAGTCCTACTGAAGGCAGTGTGGCTACTCCGAAGCTTGCCCTAAAGCATGGTGTGTATGTCTTTGCAGCCCTAGGGCCTTCGAGACTGAACTCTTCGGAAGAAAGGTCCCTGACCCCACATATCTGTAGCACTACAGCTGATTTTTCAAATGCACCCTTTCTTAAAAGAAATAAAATCACCCAAAAGACCCATACAAAATAAAAATTCCACGTACAAAGGAAAAAGCAGTTACATCTTTCGTTTGGCCCTCTGTGCCTATGTACAGGAAGGATTTGTTACAGAGTGGAATGAGCCCACACTGGCCCAGCCACCAATCACCCGTCCCCAGCAAATGCTCCGTGGTTCAAAAATTGATGGAGCCATCCAGTTACGTAGCTGTGAATAGTCAGGCAGTAAGACTTAACTGGTTAACAGGAGCTCAAAAGGAGGGAGGTTTAATAGGTAGCTAACTCCTGGTTTGCCTGTGATAAGAGGGGGAGAGCAGCAGCAGGGAGGAAGCAAGCTAGCTAGCTCAGGACAGCTAGAGACTCAAGGAAACTGAGATCAGATTAATATTTGGGTGTGCATGAACATGCATGGGTAGGATTTTATTGGGGGTGGGAGAGAGAATGTGTGAAATTTTTATCCACTTTCTAATGCTTTATAGTGCTGTAGTGCGCCAGTTTCTGCCACAGCAGTGTCTTGGAATGACAGCCTGGTTGGGCTTTCCCTCACTCATTCTCACCACCATTTCTGTAGCTGTCACACTCTTCACCACAGCAAAGAACAAATTCCCTACCACCTGAGCAAAGATCTGACATTCTATTTCTGTCGCTCGTTCTGCTCCGACACAGATGCTAGAAATCAGAAACAAGGAGCTAAGATCAATTGCAACAAGTTAAAAAAAAAGAAAAAGAAAAGAAAATAAACATTCAGAAATCTAAAAATACAAGTGGTTTTTAACAATAAAACCCCAATTTCAAAAGAATATTCAGTTGCGGCTGGCATCTTACAAGCGGATAAAATGCTAATGTTCACAGACAGACAATGCCTCAATAAAGGAGGAGAAAGAAATTGTTCATCTCTAATCAGGGTTGATTTAGACTGCGGTGTGCCTGCTGTATCTTCTAGGCTCCTTTTCAATCCAGTATCCTAATTGGAGTCTCAGATACAGAGAGGAAGAATGCCAATGATTCAGGTAAAACCAGAAAAGGTGTGGGCAAGACTGGACTGCAACTAGGGTGACCAGACAGCAAATGTGAAAAATTGGGATGGGAGTGGGGGCTAATAGGTGCCTATATAAGAAAAAGACCCAAAAATCAGGACTGTCCCTATAAAAATCGGGACATCTGGTCACCCTAACTGCAACACAGTTAAAGTGAAGCCAGAGTAGCAGATCCTACCACCTAATGAGACAGGGAAGGGAGCTCTCACCTCCGAAACGCAGGCTTCCTTGGCAGATTTGGCATCACGGCTGCTGTAGCTTGCAGGCAGGCATTCGCTTGCTCCCCATTAAAGCAACTGGAGGAAGCCCAGCTTTGAACATCAGGCCCTGCCACTGCAAACACAGCACAAACGCCCTGCAGCAATGCCACCATCATGGCAGCAGTGAATTGTCTGAACACCGGCAGCACAATTCTTAAGAAAACCAGCAAATATGACAGCACTCGCATATGAATCTGGAGACAAAGCAGAGAAGCTGCAGCCAGGGATTTATGAAGTGCAAGCCAAGACTGAAAAATAACATTTTGCAGAGGATTTTTTTTTTAATTGTGATTGTTGGTTTCTGGTAAATTTTTGAGCAGATTTGATGAGATGGTGGTGAAGTACTAAGCGCCAGTTGCAATCTAGTACTGTGCTGATAGACTCTTCATCAGTTCCCCACCTAGTTGGAGCTCTGCCAGCACACCTCAATGCAGATCTTTAAACACTCCTGTCCTGGAGTTCTTTAGACATCCCAGTGCTGTGAGGGGGCTCTCCTCAGCACAGCCTGCCAAAGCAAAGTTCCCCTTCAAAACCATGATCCGACTGGACCTTTTGGTTGATATCACAGTCACACATCACCTTCCCCTATAGAAATGTCCTACAGAATCTGACAAAAAAAATTATAACTTTTCTATAGAATTTAATGGAGAATCACATCCCCACTTTAGAACTCTACTGAATGGTTAAAAAAAACCACGATGTAAAAACAAACTGGTCTATTACATTCTATAGATTTTAGAGTAATTTCTATGGAATGAACAGAGTCTGTACTTCAGACACGTTACATATGTTGTGTAGTCATTACTTTTATCTGTATTTTCTTATCACTCGTGTTGCAGATTGAACTGTAAGGTTTTTGTGGCAGGGACTTTTTTTTTTAAACACACACTCTGTGTTTTATGTTTACAGTTCTTAGTACACTAGTGCCATGATCTCCGATTAGGCCCTCCAGGCACTACTGTAACAAATAATAAAAGCAACTTTTTGTTTTTGTTTGTTAGATTCTGTAAAACTTTTCCATAAGGGAAAAAAAATAGGGTGGCAGAGGGTATTTACTTATTTAAATCATATATTTTGGGGGAGCGGTAAAATCTTACGATGTCTTTCAAGTATTTAAAATTCATCAGAAAAGCTATGACTAAAGATTCACGCCTCCAGGAGTTCAGGATTCTATTGATATCACAAAACCATTAGAGCATCAGTCATTACCACGATGTTATTAAAATCCATTAGCAGGTGTATAGGCAGATTATAGCTTCATTTTCTTTCTAGTATATATATTCTATATAGTATGTAGAGTCCTATCACTTTAAAAATGCAATCAAGCTGCATCTTCCACAGAAATGCTGCAGTTATCTTGGACGCACCCTTTCAGAGGAGTGAGTCCCTAGAGGCAACTTGTGAAGTTTGATTGGCAGATTTTGTAAGAGACTAGTTTAGTCAAATAGATCTTTGTAATTGAGACTGGAGCTTTGAAAGCAGCCACAGGGACTCGCTTCTTGGAGGGAGCAAATCCAAGCTGGGGGGACAGCATTCGGCTGCTCCTGCATGAGCCTACAAATGTCAGCACATTGTCCCAGCAAGACATGACATTGATGTGATAGAAGAGGCTTCACTTCAACTGGGCCAGAATCAGGGCCGGCTCCACAGTTTTTGCCGCCCCAAGCAGTGAAAAAAACTGCCGCCATGGACAGCAAAAGGGAGAAGCTGCCGCCAAACTGCCGCAGCGGCCGGCGGGACTGAGGGGCTACCGCCGAATTGCCGCCGCCCCTTGCTAACTGCCACCCCAAGCACCTGCTTGGAACGCTGGCGCCTGGAGCTGGCCCTGGTCAGAATAGACATGTTTCCTATTGGCAAGACAGAGTTGAATTCCTGAAGCAGAATTCAAATTTAGAGGAGAAAGGCTGTGTGAAAATCTGAATATCGCCAAGAGCCCCCTAACATCTGAATGCAAAGTTGAAATCCTGTCAACTTGTCAATGAAAAGACAGCAAATAGATTGTGAACCCCTTGGCTTGGGTCTTCTTCTGTTTCTTGTACAGAAGTGAGAACCCTGTCACTATTTAAATATAAATAAAACAAAGAATGGCAACAATATGGTGAAACTTTTCCAGATATCTAATAAAACGTAACAAAAAATGTGCGTAAGACAACTTTACTACCCTGGTTCTTAGTCCACTAGCCCCTACACAGTCCCCGGGGCTGCGTTACGTTGCACCAGCTCATAGCAGTCCTTAATGGCGGTCAGAGCAGCTGGGGCTTGGCTGGATGTACTGGTTTCCCAGTCACATTCCTTTTCCTTGGCCATGCATGCTGTGCTGGAGGCCAGGATGGGAGGTGGCGCAGGAACTACTCTTCCGCCAGAGGAATCCTCAGGACCTGGCTTGCTATTGTTAGCTGCAGAAAAACATGTAGTCTCACCTACCAATGGACACCAACTTCCCAGTTACAAGAACGTCCTCTACACCCGCTGATTGGATGAGAGCCTCCACCACATTCTCTGGACTCAAAAGGGGACCCTCCAGTCCTTGACTGACCCTTTTCCTCTGTGGTCAAGAGATAACGGTTTCCGTGCTTCATTCCCCGGGAGTCTGTCACTAGCAAACTAAAGGAAAAAGTTGGGAGGACAAGGCTATGCTGGAGTTACACGTGTTAGGACTATCCTCTGGTATCCCCAGGGGGCCAAAGAGCTCATTTGGGCAGACCATTTTCTCTCACTGAAAGTCTTGAAATCAAAATTAGAGATTTTTCTATATAGATATATATAGATATATCCTTTAATTCAAACAGGAATCAGTACAGGGAAGTCCGATGGCCTGTGTTATACAGGAGGTTAGATTAGATTATCACAATGGTCCCTTCTGGCCTACGAGTCTCTCCATTGCTACTACTCTTGTTCATCGTTTGGGTTGATGACCAGTAATGGCAGATAAAGATACAACAACTCTTAATTAACAGAGATGGGTGGGTCAGTCCCACTACCCTCCCACCGAATCCCCTGCTGCAGACTGCTAAAGGGATCTTACCGTCCCCTTGCAGTGCTGCCAACCTTCATGATTTTATCACAGGTCTTGTGATTTTTGGTGCATTCCTTAAAGCCCCAGCTCTTGGAATCAGGAGATTACATGAAAATCTCAGCTTTCCTTTCAAAAAAAGTTTAACACCCTTTTGGTTGTAAATAAATAAATAGGAAAACAGAATCAAGTTCCACTTAAAAACCTTAGAAGCCAGAAGGCAAATAAAAAGAATCCAAAATGCATGATAAAATAATTCATGTCTTTTAAGTCAGTCTCAAGCTTTTGGGGCCTGACTCACTATTTTTGAATGTCCTTGCCAACTCTGAAGGCCTACGTACATACACCCAAACCATAGTTACTAATTTATTTGTGACAATCATGAATTGTACTCAGTTACTAGCAACACAATGTCATCAAAATAAAGTGAAACCAAAAACCTACTGGTTCAACGTTTGCTTGTGAATCCAGAGCCAGGAAATATTCATGTCAAATCTAGTTTTTGAAGAGAAGGTTCATATACCTCTGCATGTGGCCCTACCAGTCATAAAGGTAACCCGGCCAGGACTCATCCATTAGTCTGTGTCATTCTTGGTGAGCTTAAGGCTGGTCTACACTGGGAACTTATATCGACATAGCTACATCACATAGGGGTATGAAAAATCCACACCCCTTAGAGACAGAGCTATGCTGACCTAAGTCGCAGTGCAGACAGCACAAGGTTGATAGAAAAATTTTTCCATTGACCTAGCTACCATCTCTTGGGGAGATGGATTACCTATGCTGATGGGAGAACCCCTCCTGTTGGCATAGGTAGGGTCTACACTGAAGTACTGCAGCTGTGCCACTGTAGAGATTTAAGTGTAGACATGCCCTAAAGGCTTGTCTTTACTGCAAAAGTAACAAGTTATAATTTGAGTATTGTCCCTACCTTGACTCCCATCAACACACAGAACCCCTTAACTTGAGCATGGTGGAGCTTTTAACTCAACTTGGCTGATTTATTAGGCCCTATAGACTACTGCACAACTCATCAACTCCATTCCAGTGCTGCTAGTCCTCCAATGCCTTCCCACAATGCCCCAGTGTGTCCACAGAGGATAGACAAGTTTTTCTGCAATGCACTGTGAAAGCATTCCTAGTGCAACTCAGCTTACTGCACTAAGAACTATGGGGCATGCCCCCAGAAGTCTTAGTGCCACACAGAAGAGCGTGCAGCAACTTAAAGATGTCCCAGTGAGGCCACTCACACTCAAGAGGAATCTATTTAAATGTAGATAACTCAAGCTAACTCTACAGTGAAGATAGACCCTGTGAGTTTATTCCTCCTCTGTTTCCCTTCCACAATGCTTGCTGACTCCACATTGCATCCGTCCAGAGACTGAAGAATAAATTCAACTCAAAGTCACTCACAAAGCTCATGTCGCCCACATGCCAGTGGATTAAAGCATTGATACAGAACCCAGAGAGTTTCAAACCTTCAGTTCACTCTGAACAATTAAGAACCAGAAACTCCAATTTCATGTTAATTGGTTTTAATTAAAAATAGTTTTCCCCCCAGCCTTATCTACAAAGGCTTATTGTCAGTATAGCAGCAATCTAATCTCTGAATTCCTTACATTATATGCTTTACCTTTGCCGTTAAATAATAAAGTAAATCTCAGACCTGAATTGTCTTTTGGAGGAAAAATACAGAATATAAAGTTATGCAGAACAATAGGAAATTCATTTCAGGGACTTACTTATCCATAAAAGGCAGTCCTCCATCCTCACCCTCCAAAACGAGGCAATAACCCAAAGATTTTATCCAACTAAAATCTAAAAAAATTAGCTCTTCCTCTGGCTGCACATCACAAGGTGCTCTCATGAAGCTACTGATATTGCAAAGTCATCCAGTAGGTGATTGCAGCATCAGCAATCAAGAAATTGGAGGATTATAAGTGGTACGACTTTCTGTCTATGAGAAACCGTAACCTTCTGGTCTGGAGGAAAGGAACAGAACAAAGGAAGCAGCAATCACTGGACATGTCTGGCCACTAGTGAGCAAACTTGAAGACTATAAAATAGTGCAGGCAACATATTGAAGTTTCAGTAAGAGAGGAAAATGAGCAATGAGAAATAGCAAAGGAACTCTGAGTTGAGTTACCAAACATTGCCTCTTACTAGATTTGTATTTCATATCCTGTTTTATATTCTGTTTTCCCAGAACCAAGGATTTTTGTTTTGGTGGGGGCAGGGGCTTAAATGAGGAGAAGAGGACTAGGGAAATGAAAGCTAAAAGGTTGATAGGAAACAGTAAATTGAGAAAAAAAAAATTCCCTATTGTATTCTCAGAAACTCCATTCTCTGGTATATTTGTCTTTCAAAACTGTGGACAGAGGATTTTCCTCTCAGAAGTTTACAGAGTGCAGGGGAAGGGTTATGGAAAATAATATACTGTATACTTACCTGGCACCCCCAGAAGATCTCAAAGTGCTTTACAAGCACTGAGCGAGACTGTGGCCTACCCTTATGACATGGCACAGGGGAGAATGGGGGTAGAAAACTTCCCCTGTGAGGGTTACTCACCTCATGGATCAGTGAGTGGTTGGGGCTGATGAGATGGGAGAACAGCCTCAGCAGGACCACTACTCTCTCCTATTCAGGTGAGTAGGGAATGGGTGGAGCCTGACTCATCCCTCATTTCCTCCAATACACTGGCCAGCAGCACTGAGCCAGCATGGAGAGAAAAGAGTAGTCTGCTCCTGGTGTAGACAAGTAAGCAAATCACTTCCCCTCAGAGCACCGGGGAACCAGAGGGGGAAATGGAACTCCCATCGATGTGCCACTCCTTGCTCAGGGCCGATATAAGGGGACAATCTACCCACAGAGATTGGCACATAAAAGTAATGCATAGCTTTTTATATGCTGCATTACATGTGTAAAGCACTTTCCAAAGCAAGGCTCCTGTTCTGACAGTGGATCTTTGCACCCGCTCAGAATCCCATTGAAGTCCCTTGGAGGTAGGCAAGCATTATCCCCATTTGACATGGGAAAACAAGTGCACAGATATTACGCCAGTTGCCTACCCAGAAAGTCAGCAGAACAGCCTGCAATAGGACGTAGGTTTCTGACTCAAAGTCCTGTGGCAGCTGCATGTGGCCATCCTTCACCCTCTCCTCAGCACTGGTAGTATATTCAGTCTAAACTGTCTGGGGTATTTTTGTTTGACTTACACCAGGCCCTATCAGTTTTCAGAAACAGTCCCCTCCCCACATAGCCCCAAAGTCACATTCTGCTTATATACAGATTTATTTTATTTTGAGGATTTTTTTAAAAAGAAATCTGTTCATTCAGCCAAGCCTCAGCAGTAACTAGTTTTCCCCTGTGAACTTTAATAATGATTCTTACAAAGCAGCAGCTGGGAACCAATAGATCCAGTGCCTTTCTGGAGAAGGTACCCTTACTTGAAAGGTCAGTCATCAAATGGGATTCATTTTTCACCAGAGACAAGAGAAGTGTTGAGGTCATATATCAGTATGGTGTTAGAAGCCAGTTCTCTCCCATTTGCAAAACTCTGACAATTCCTTCCTCTTCCAGAGAAAAACAAAGAAATTGTTAAATAGGACTGTATTATTGGAATGGTTCCATAGCCTTCTTTAATCAAAGAGTCAACTCACCATACCTACCCTGAAATGTAATGACAATCCAGTTGTATTGTTTCTGTTTACATGGTCGATGACATCATAACACCTTCTTTTGTTTTACAAGCTCTGTATCACTTTGTAAGTCACATCCTTAAGTAGCCTGCCTAGGCACTTGTTGGCAAAGCAGATTGCTGCCTCATGGGAATCCTACTTCGTACTGGGAGTATCCTCATGATTTTCACCCCAGGTGTCAGTGGTGCTGACCAAACAATATAAAGCTAAGATTTGGGATAGGAAATTAAAACAGCAGCTGTCTGCTTTATAAGTGACTACTGGAGGGGCAGTCTTCTTGGATTGTAAGCTCGTTGGGGCAGAAACTGTCATTTTGTTATGTTAGTTCAGAGCTTAGTACCACAGGATCCTCATCCATGACCGCGGTTCCTAGGCACCGCAATAATAATCTTCTTGGAGGTAGGTTACCAGCCAGCCAGTCTTGTCAGATGTCAAGCATAGCAATGGTAGTTTACTCATGTTTCTGAGGAGAGTCAGTGATGTAAAGGGGAAAAAGGCAGGGCTAGAACAAATTGCTTCACAAGCAAGAAAGTTTATAGGGAAGCTGGGAACTCAAATTGGATATCCTTTTCCCATCAAGTCCTGCTGCCAAAAGCAGGAAGAGGGAAGAGAGATCAAGCCCTGAGTTGCCTGTCACTCTGATCTCACTGCTGAAGGGGAGAGGGAGAGGGGAGGACTCTAAACAAGTTATACTTGGAGCCATAAGCACCTGCTTACCTTACTTGCACTTTTACGGTGGTTGGGGCAGAGCAAAGTGAGAATAAAAGCCAGATAACTTAAAGTTGTGAAAATCCTCATAAAATTCAAAGCCACGAAACAAAAAATCTCAACTGGTTTCAAGTTTGGGCAAATTTTGGGCAAATTTGCAAATCTTTCTAAAAACCCAAGGCAAATGTTGGGCAATCCTAGGTCAAAGTTTCAGGTGACTCTTGGGGCTGAACTATGTTCTTTTGTGACAACTATGCAATACTTACTCAATTCTCTATTATAATTTTTCCACCCAAAACCAGGCAAAGGTTTGTAGTTCAGCCAGGATTTACTTAACACTTAGAGATATTGTCTCAAAACCAATATGCAGGATCTAAGAATAGAAGCTAACCAAAAGAAAAAGGCTTGCATGAATCTCTGTGAAACAAAAGGCATTCAGTTTTGTGCAGGCACATTAACTGTATATAGATTTATATTACGGTCCACAATCCAAGCAGAGCTGCCTGGGGGAATTCACCAGAGGTGAGGGAAAGATTTTTGCCTGCCCACTCCAAACCCACTCCCCCATATACCAATTGCTCATTTACCAATTAAAACTTCTGGAAGCTTATAAGCTCTTGTAAAATGTTATTTGAAATTGCATTAACCAAGACAATGGTGACTCACTTCTCTCCCATGTCATCTTGGCAGTTAAAAAAAAAACTGGGAGGGGGGGGAAGGTGGGTGTAGGTGAGGATTTATAATAAATATCTTTAATAGCTACCAGGCATATTATTATTTAAATAACTACCAGGCATATTATTACCCAGAGTGACTGTAGCCGATACAATGGGAGCTGCTTATTCAACTGATTGAAGAGTTACAAGACTAAGGAATATTAACAATATTCAGTGAATATTTTTTAAAAAAAATAAGTATCCAAGTATAAAAATGTAGGAAAATAACACAGTGAAAATGCAAGTATAGTACATGGAGGCGCTTTAGAGCGCATGCAGAGACTAGCTGAAGCATATACAAACTGTGCACTACAAAAAGCCACCACCAGGCATCTTATTGAACAAGCATTTAAAATTTACTCATAGAATGAAGGAATCTGATGGCCATTCTGTGAATCAATGTCCCCAGTTCATTCAGAGACAGCAGCCTTCTGAAGGCTATTTGGAGGATTATTTGAAAAGAATTGGTGGTTTTAATTCAACTCCTTCCAGACAGTCAAAAAGCCACCACCAGAATTAGCACCTCTATTAATAATCTCCACTAAGACACCAAGGATCAGCTGGGCAGCAAGCCTAAACTACCTCTCTCATCCTCTAAAGATGACCCCTCCAGGTCAGGTCTCTAAGGTGCCACAAGGATTCCTCATTGTCCCTCCAGGTCTGTGGTAAGACCCAGATTCTGGACAGCACTTAAGTACATTCTTTAAATTTAAGCATATGTATAAATGCTTTCCAGAATAAAAGAATTCAGTAGAGAGAGTCACAATGCTAATTTTGAAAGTTACATGTGACTTCATCTTGCAGATACAAACAAGGCTGTCCTTTCTGCTTGACTTAACACGATCTAAACCAGCATCAGTTCTTTCTCAGCTACCTCAGCTCCCAGTCACAATTAACTAAGGTAATTGGTTGGGTGTCAAGTGATACACGTTCCACAATATAGCAAAGAAATGTACTAGCCAGCTAGCAGTAAGAAAAAACAATCTCTAACCAACCCTAAATTTGGCTTAAGCACAGAATCCTTTCTAAAGTTTTAATTTGATGGGCTCCACCTTGCAATATTGTTCCAAGTTAGAAAAACATGAATCTTCCTGATACATAGGAAGAGAAACAGAACACAGGGCAAGGGCAGCAGGTTGGAGGCAGCTGACTGGAGAGAAGGTTACAAACAGAGCACCGGATGGTACAGAGCAGGAGAAGCGGCCCCTGAAGAGTTGGGCAAAGGAGTCGCAGCTTCAGAATTGGTTTAGGAAAAGGCTATCGAAAGAAAAGCAGCCCAGCTGGAAAATGGTGATACAGCCAATAAATAGTATTGGTTATTGCATCTAATTTAATTACTTGACTGGACAAATATATTTGAAGTTATTGTACTAGAGCTTCATTTCAACCCTATTATGTGTTTTTCCCCCGCACACATGAAGGGTGAAAGTATATTTCCATCAACCTAATTTGTGTAAGATTAACAAAGATGAGAATGAAAGGAAAGGCTCCATGTGAGGTCCTACAGTGTGAGCCTCTCCTCCCACAGCCTGCACAGAACACAACACAAAATGGTGTCTTGTTCTGCAGACAGCATAACCCTGAGTGATTTAAAGGTGTACTGTAGAGAAAGCAAAATCCATTCTGGGCCAAAGAATGGACGCTATAAGGAATTTTATGGACAGACTTACAGAAACAAATATGATGTGCAATGGCACAAGAAGTTAGAAACCCCCCAAAAATGCTTTGTAAAACAACCACCAAAATGGACTTTGAAAAAAAAGTTTCCATTTCTACCACCACCTCAACTCGGAGTCTCTTGGAAGCTAACATCACAAACAAAGCACGTTTTAATTAGAAGCAAGAGATCGGGGCCTACAGTAGGCAAACATCCTGTAGCAGGCACATCTATAGACTGATTAATATCTCCTGCTCAGGATTTTATGGAGGAAAAGTAAAAAGCCTGCTCTTAAAATTTAAAAAAGCCCAAGACAGATATTTAATGAAACACCTGTTCTAGAAATAAAACACAAGGTTTTTTTAAACTAGAAAAAAGCATGAGGAAGCTTTTAACATTGAGCTATATTATATAAAAAAATAAAGCAGTAGGACATGACAGAATGTAGCGATGAGAGTTTTCTTACCACTACACCTAGCACAGGCTGCTCTGTGTAGCACAAAGACAACATTAAGGTATGTGTCAAATTCTGCGCTAAGTCACACCCAATGCAACCCCACTGGCAACATGGGTTTCTTCATTTTCACATGCTTCTGCACTTCCAGGTTCTTGCCAGGTGGACAGGTTCTTGCATTATATCCAGATCCAAGAGATTGGGGTATTTCAGGTAGTTATCCAAATTCTGGAGTGCACATTGTAGTGGTTAAAGCACTGGACCAGGATCAGGTAATGTGGATTCTATTCCCACCTCTGCCATAGATTTACTGCATTATCTTGGACAAATCACAATCTCTCCACATCTCCATTTCATCTTCTGCAAAATGAGGATATTTCCCTATATCACAGGGTTATTGTAAGGCTTAATTCAATAACGTTTGCAAAGCTCCAAGGTCCTCAAATGCAAAGTGGTATACAAGTGCAACATATTACATTATTGCCCAAACACCAAGGGAATATTTTAGTAAGGAAGAAATGAAAATAATTTCTCTTTGTACTCCAGATTACAAATTATGGGTACCACTGCCAAATATCTCTAGAAGAGAACATCCAGTGAAGAATCAGAGCTTCCCTTTTTGAATTCGGTTTTGTTATAAATTCATTTTACTATGAGAGAGAGTCAGAAGACTCAGAAATCTTTCTTGGATTTTGTTTGTGTTTTGTTAGAATTGTTTCCCTACTGGTCATATTCCCTTTTGCCAATGCCATAAGAACAGAAGTCAGAATACATGGGATTACAAACGATCAAGCTTTATTAGGTTGCACAGACATTACAACAGATTTAATCTATTCAAGCCATTAGTATTTGCAAAATATGGAGCAATTATTTGCTGGAGTAAAGAACAAACAGAAAACAGTGTTAAGAGGTATAATTAGTCAAAATATTGTAGGGTTGCACACAGAGTTTTGATATTAATCATGCTTTTTGTGTCTCTTCTCCCCTCCAACCCCTTTGCTCTCACTTTCTTCTCCCATCCTCTTGCAAAAACAACAAGAGTCCGGTGGCACCTTAAAGACTAACAGATTTATTTGAGCATAAGCTTTTGTGGGTAAAACCTCACTTCTTCAGATGCATGGAGTGAAAGTTACAGGTGCAGACATAAATCTGTAACTTTCACTCCATGCATCTGAAGAAGTGAGGTTTTTACCCACGAAAGTTTATGCTCAAATAAATCTGTTAGTCTTTAAGGTGCCACCGGACTCCTTGTTGTTTTTGTGGATACAGACTAACACAGCTACCCCCGATACTTGACATCCTCTTGTAGTTTCTCTTCCCTCACTCTTGTACTGTTCCAGAGACAGAATTCAATCATACTGAATCTAAAACAAATTCCTTATTGAGGCCACTGGAGTCGGGCAGAAGTTCTCCATGGCTCTCAAAACTAAGGCTTCTTGTCTTTGCTAACATAAGGGTGGACTTGGAGGGAGGGATTTGAGGGGGTGGGAGTTACAGTGAGATAGCAAACTTGATAATTATCTTGCTGTAAAATCCTAAATGAGGACAAGGCACTGGTAGTATTTACCAATAGGTAGCTAGGCAAAGTCAGCATTATCCCCCTTTCCCATAGTGGACCTTGCCTAGTTTGCCTTGCAGTAAAACTAGACTGCCTTAACTCTGCTAAGTTTTTTATCTGGGATAGCTAATGCTTTCCTGCAGTAAAACAACACACCTTTTTTTGTCATTCAAAATATAGCCACAATCAAGAACCTGTTCTGTCTACTGTCACCACCCAGGGCCCCTGATCTAGCAGGGCCCTTAAAGTTAATCATGCTCTTAAATACGTAAAACAGTGCTATTACCAGTTTATGGGAGCACTCATGTTCTTAAAGCTAAGCAAGTGCATAAGTGCACTGCCAGATTGGGACTTTGATGTCCCCAAAAGTGGGCTATAAGCTGTTATGGAAAGGACTGCTGACTACATTATGTTTCTTACCTTTCTGCCCTTCTTTTTGTGCCTTTCCAGTTAAAAAATGCAAAATATATATCATCCACATGTAGTGACTGGCAAGTCTCAATGGTTCAGATAATCACTCAAGATACCAGCCATCCATAAGAATGGATGCTCCTATGAATTATCTCCATCTGTTGGATGGAATCTTGGTCCTATGTAATCCATGTCAGAGTTCCCATTGATTTTAACACAGCCTGGATTTCCCCTTTTGAGTCTACAAAATTGGATTGAGCATCCCAGAAGAAAGGCCAATCTTGAGAGTTTTGATATATTCTGTGTCTAGTCAAGCCAGGGATAATCTGAAAATAGCCTTGATCATGGTATTTCAGCACTTCTGCTTCAGGTATAGATGGGCACAAAGACAAACATAACTTTTAAAAAATTAACAAAATGTTATCCACATTTAAAAAAAAATTAAATTTGAATTTTGGAGAAAGGGTCAAGTCACTTCTTACTGCATCCAAACCAGTTTGCTCACCCCCATTTTCTAATCACAGCCTATGCTGGCAAATCCATTTCACTGTCCTCAGAAAAGTTAGCTCATAATAATATGTACACAGGGGGCAGAATTAGCTATAAACCCCTCTGCCCCAGACCCCCAAAACACCCAAACTTTTGGGTAAGTTTGGATCCGGACTTCGTGACTTGAGCCATCTCTATTCAAACCAATTGGCTTGAATATTCAACCACATCCATTCAAGCAAAACTTTTAACTACCCTTGATCTTACTGGCAGCTATTGACAGTCACAAGTGGAGGACAACTGTAAGTAATAATAATAATTTAATAAAGAGACCTTTGTCTGTCATAAGAGGACATTTCATTTCCATGCAATGCCCTTCAGAATAGCCAATGGACTGGCTGGGTTTCAGGATTAATGAACACTTCATTGTCAGGTTCAATATATTGCACTTGTGTAGTATACTGAGATGATATAATCATAGTTTTGCCCTCGAGTTTGGAATGACCCTTTAAGGACTTAAAAGAAGTTTTAGAGAGAGAATTAAATGCACAGGTGCACCTATAAAGTTAAGTGCTGCTTTCTGATAGTCACCATAACTTTTCCAAGACATTGGGTTCCTAAGGAAGGATTACAGATGGGTGCAAACTAAACAGAGGCTATAAAATCTGTGAAAGCTACCACAAAACAGAAGAGAAATAGGATTCTTACTAGAGCTTGCAGGATATTATAAGAAATTTTGATTGAATTCTATGCAAAATAAGAAATGTTAATGCAGTGTTAGGTTTAACGATACAAATACATAAAAATGAGGCAATTTAAAACTTGTTCTCATCACGGGCTAGTGCACCTAGCACACTGTTGTCACTGTACAAATAGTAAATTACCTCATCTTTAAATACTAGAATTTAATGCAATTCTTAAATTGTGACATCAAGCAGAAAATTCCAAATGATATCTGTTCTCCTACAATGTCAGCACAGCCACATTGTATGTACTGTGGATTTCACTTGTGTGTGATTTAACGGCAAACAGTAGTACATGAGAGGCACTCAGAAAACATGGCACTGAAGGTGCCATAAAAACCTATAGCTAGATTAGAGAGGTAAGTAAGTACATTTAAGAAGGAAAACAAATAAATTACGACTGCATCATATGGGTCAGTTGCAGTTCTTTGTTGTTGCTACTCGCTGACATGAATAAGATTGGGACAGAGAGCACTATTTAACCCTCTGAGTGCAACACAGCTGAGTTAGTGGCTCAGATCTTGGCCCCCACTAAAGTTGCTTTGCAACATTGACAGTGAAAAAGCATCCTTAAAGCCAACTTCACTGGGTGCCTGTTAGAACAAACTAGGACTTTATGTTTGATTTCTAAAATTATAGCTGCAGATTTCTGGAAAGCAAAGGGGACTCAGAACTCACCTACGAAGGCAAACCTTGCCCAGAGAAGCACACACTCCTCACCCCCCCGTTCCAACTCAGGAGATGAGGCACTCAAGGTCTGTGGATACCGCCTTTAAGACCCAGTGGCCCTTTCACCCAAACAACACCCATCCCCAAGGCCATTACTCTTTTAGAGTAGGCTGGAATCCCCTGGAAGTTGGATATCTGCTTTGGCAGGAGCGGTGTTTAGCTAAACAGGATGCCTTCTGACAAAAGAAAAACACTGGGCAATTTGTAAGGGATTGGTTGAGCAGGGGGTTGGACTAGATGACCTCCTGAGGTCCCTTCCAACCCTGATCTTCTATGATTAGTTTATCTCTTATTTCTTTATGGCTTGTGGACTCCTCTGTGCTAACCCCAGGTGCTTTAGTTTTGCTTGTAACCTTTAAGCTGAACCTCAAGTAGCTATCTTGATGCTTAATCCCTGTAATTGTTTTTTTTTTTTTAATCTAGCAAAAAGCCTAAATTCCAGATGTATTTTCTTTCTTTTTGTTTAATATTTACTTTTTTTTTTTAAGAACAAGATTGGATTTTTGTGTCCTTTAGAGGTTTGTGCATATGTTATTTAATTAGCTGGTGGCAACAGCTGATTTCCTTTCTTAGCTCTTCCCCAGATGGGGGGTGAAAGGGCTTGAGGGTACCCCACAGGGAGTAAAAGGCCTGGGTAGAGACCGTCGAATCGTGGAAGTCAGCGAATGGCTACGCAGGTGGTGTCGGAGAGAAGGCTTTGGATTCTTTGACCATGGGATGGTGTTCCAAGAAGGAGGAGTGCTAGGCAGAGACGGGCTCCACCTAACGAAGAGAGGGAAGAGCATCTTCGCCAGCAGGCTGGCTAACCTAGTAAGGAGGGCTTTAAACTAGGCTCACCAGGGGAAGGAGACCAAAGCCCTAAGGTAAGTGGGGACGCGGGATACCGGGAGGAAGCACTAGCAGGGGAGTGCGAGAGGGGAGGGCTCCTGCCTCATACTGAGAAAGGGGGACGATCAGCGAGTTATCTCAAGTGCCTATACACAAATGCAAGAAGCCTGGGAAACAAGCAGAGAGAACTGGAAGTCCTGGCACAGTCAAGGAATTATGATATGATTGGAATAACAGAGACGTGGTGGGATAACTCACATGACTGGAGTACTGTCATGGATGGATATAAACTGTTCAGGAAGGACAGGCAGGGCCCTGCACATTTTCAGTCTTTTTTAGACAACCATGAGGGCAAAGATTTTTAATGAAAGCTGAGATTTTGACATTGCATGATGCCAGGAACTTGGGTCCAAGGCAAAAGCTTATAGTGCCTATGGCTTAATCTGGCCCTGGCTACAGAGGGCTCCAGTTTCTGAGGGACTTGTCATATCTCTAGCCTGGGAGTAAATTGGCTGGCATAGCTTAAAAGCTGCACTGGCTTATTGCTCAGCACTCATCACAGGATTGTTCAGGTAAGATTCACTAACATCTTGTCCAGTGGACCTTGGCAGTTCTTCATTCAAGCTAACTGACTAAAGTTTCCAAGTTCTATTCATTGGTATTGCTACCTCCTAGCCCAGCTATTTAGCTTCTCCTTAGGATCACCAAAAAAAAAAAAAATTGTGGTACTAGTCTAGGTTAATGCCCACTGCAAATAAATATGGATAGTAACTGCCTCTGTGCATCTCACTCAAGCAGAGCAATAAGTGGCGTAAGAAAAACAAACAAAGCAGACAAGAAAAGAATGTCTGATTATCCTTTGGGCAACAGGACGTTGCAGATCCTGTTTACAAGGGGGGAAAAAATTTCACGAGAGTGACAAATGACAGCTTGTCCCGAAAGCTTATGTCAAAACCATATCCAGCTGAAAGGCTGTAACACAGTGTAAAACATGCACTCATTAGAATTTGACATTAGCAATGTTTATAAACCAGGAAACTGATTCCGTAACCAACACAATCCAACAGGGGATAGTGAAAATGTTAATTATAATAAATGAGGAAAACTAAACAGATGGAGCAATTACAGTAGCATTGTATGAGCCTAATCCAGCTCACCTTACCCTTAAATCAAAGGGACAACTCAGAAAATAAGGGTCATATTCTGCTGGCCTATCTATGTTTGTAATGAGGCTCTACTACAGCAAACATGGGAGACTGACGACCACAGAATATAGCCAGCTAGTGCTAAAAATAGCATCACCTCAGTCAAGGCACAGGAACAGTAGTACAGAGAAATCTTCTTTTATAAACTCTGACTCCGATTTTCAGAGGTATTTAGGAGCCTACAAATGCAGATAGGTGCCTAGTGGAGTCTATTCAAATAAAACCAACAAAAAGGGAAAATTTTCAAATCTAAACATGCGAGTTGCTCATGGAAAATAAATGCCTGCAGCGCCAAACAGAGAAATGGTGCCAAATATGCAGCTACCCATACAAGTTGGGTAAACTGTGCACCAAAACAAGGGAGTGACTGAGCAGATGCCTGTATGTGCATGTACAAACACCACATGTGTAACTTTTGCATATGCAGCTGCATTCTTTGTGCATAAATTTGCCTTTCACTGTCCCCAGCATGCATACTTTGAAACTAACTTGCATGCACAAAAACTTGCACCGATGTCCCCAAACAACGTTGCCAATGTCTCTGTTAACATGTTCTACATTAGGGGTTCGGGACCCCTCGGGGGGTCATGAAGTTATTACATGGGGGTTGTGAGCTGTCAGCCTCCATCCCAAACCCTGCTTTGCCTCTAGCATTTATAATGGTGTTAAATATATAAACACGTGTTTTTCATTTATAAGCAGGGGATGGGTCGCACTCAGAGGCTTGCCATGTGAAAGGGGTCACCAGTACAATAGTTTGAGAACCGCGTTCTATGTAATATGCCACAGCTGTTCTTGGTGCAACTTGAACAAAGAAAGACATTCGGCTCTTTATTCTCTCCCTTTCTAGGTTTACCAAAAGGGTTTTAATGTGTACAATTTGTCCCTGTTTGCCTTTCCAGTAAACAAACTCTCTGCTTCCACGGAAAACTTTTTGTTGGTTAAGGAAGAACCTTTAATTCACCTTTTAACAAGGCATGATTTCCTGCATTTATCATTTTAGCCTCAAAAGTCTTTTGACAATAAGATAGGAAGCTTGTTAAGACAGCAGGGAGAAGTAGTGAGGGTCACAGGCTATTTCACAAATTATTATGCTTCTAATGGCTCTACATGAACAAACCATTCAGAAGCAAAATAAAATTGATTTTGCCAAAATGCTCAAGCCCTAAATAATCATCCAAGAATTCAGCTTTCCTGCACATTTACTCTCCCTTCTAGATGTTTTTGCTCCTTTTTTTTCTCTCTCTCTGTTACTTCCATAATCTGTGCAATAGTTATTACTGTTTGAAATGGGACTACATTAACACAAGCTAGGGAACTTGTAGTATGTGTCCCACTTGAGCCAGTTAGCGTGCAACATGCTGGGGCACATTAGACTTTACACCCCAGCTGGTGTGCACTAATGCACTGTGTGAACAAGCCCTAATTTGACTGTAAAAGAAAACACCTCAGGGCCCTCACTCCCAACATTTGAATAACTTCTACCCTCCTTTCCAGAGATCACCAGCAAAGTTGGTTAGTCAGCTAAGGCAGCAGAAACTGAATAGCCAAATGCATAGTTTTGCCTTGGCCTATCCCATAATAGAAATAGGAGCCTACCACAAAGTTTATATCTGGACCCAGAGATAAGGTTGTTTCAGGGAGGTGTTTCCTTCCTAGTGTGCAGGATGACATACATGTGTTATGGGTGCTTTCTCTATGTTGCTATTAATTGGATATTGTGTTGAATTTAACTTAAATTAACAATGGATTTCCTAGTCTTTGAACAATTTGTTGGTGGGAGTTGCACTTAAGCAACCTTAACCAGTCCACACTTTAGTGTTTGTGTTTGAATCTAAAATAGTTTGGGACACCGTTTTTTATATAAACTTTTTTTTAAAGTAATTTTTAAAGGGTGAGCTTCACTGTAAGTCCGTTCCTAAGCACCAACAGAATTTTTTAAAGTTGGTTCTCAAATTCCTTTCCCTACCCCACCCCCCTTCTTCTTTCTTTTAATAAGATTTGACTTTCCCTTAAGAATTGTTTATGGTACAAGTCTCAGAACAACGTAAGCGGAGTTCAACTTCTTGCTAATGAGTTGATATTGAGCTGATTTTATGAGCTGGCAATGTATCAACTACTCATCATTAAATCATTCCCAAAATGAACATTAATGAACTTCACCAACTAGAGCAATGCAAAGCAGCTCAGCCTTCCCCTGATTTCCAATTCACTGCAAAGTAACTTGAATTCAGACTACACCATTGACTTCACTGAATTCCTGTCTAACAAGGGGCCATAAAAACAATGAGTTTCTGCATACACATATTGGATGTTCTTATACATATTAATTTGGTCACACAATATATTCCAACTACCCAGTGAACTCTTGCATGGATATGAACCATCTTAACATGCTGCATCAATCTGCCAAACTCTTGTAGGAGTAAACTGGGTTTTATCTTTAAAAACAAGTATCTTTTCAAAGTTAAAGATTTGAGTGGTGTCAATTTTTTTCATGTTAAAGGTCAAATGTAAAACAACACACCTGTTTCTTGCCTTGCACTGCTTCCTTGAAGATGGATAAAGATGGTTTCAAATATTTTACATTTTCTAGCATTTGAAATATTAGGATTTCACTTCCCTCACTGTGTTGGAGGAATCTGGCACCAGGTCACACTTGTGGGAATGTGGGTTCTATCTGGGAAAAGGAGTGACTCTGAAAAGGGCCATATCTGCTTTAGGGGAAAGAGCCTGGTTTTAAACACATGTTAAAATGCTAGGATAGACAAGGCAAGTTATAGTTTTAACTCGTTAGTCAAACTAGGTTAACTCTCAGCAGGGAGCCTAGGGTCTACCTCAATCAGACTATACATGTTAAAATTACATCTTGCGGGGTCTACACGAGCTGTGAAATATTGGCTTCACTGAAGTCAATAAGAATTTTGCTGTTTATTACATGGCATCAGAATTTCACCCTAGCATTTTAACAGATATTAACTAACAGGTGTTCGCTAAACATGTATTTATAAAAAAAAAAAAAAAATCTTTTTCCCCCCAAGTAAGGACAAGACCTAAGTGGGCTAACAATCCTTGAATGTGTAAACAGAAGAATACTAAGTAGGAAGGGGAAGGTGGTATTACCTCTGTATACAACGTTTGTGAGACCATTACTGGAATACTGTGTCTGTGTCTCGGGTCCACACTTTAAAAAGGATTTTGAAACACTGAAAAGGGTTCTGGAAAAAAAAGGTCAGAAGAATGATCAGAGTCTGGCACATCAGTCTTACAGCAAAAAAGAGTCAAGACACATGGTCTGGTAAGTTTCTCGAAGAGAAGCTGAAGTGGTGTCTGGACCATGGTTTACAGGTGCCTATGAGGGGAGAAGATTTCTGATAACAGAGGGCTCTTTAATCTAGCAGACAGCGTTATGGCAAGATCTAATGGCTGGACATTGAAGCTAGTAAAAGTTCAGACTAAAAATAAGGTGCAAATTTTTAAAAAATGAAGATAAGTAATCACTGGAACAACTTACCTAGGAGTGTGGGGGATTCCTCATCACTTGACATCAGTCTGGATGTCATTCTAAAAGAGACGATTGCTCAAACAGAAATTGTGGGCTTGATGCAGAGATTAAGGGGTGGAATTCTATGGCCTGTGTTATCCAGGAGGTCACTAGATTATCATTATGGTGCCTTTAAACGTAACATTTGGAGGCCCAGCAAAGTGATGTCACATGAGGCTGATACCTGAACCTTCACTTCCACCTACCCTGAATTAGAAATATGCCGATTCCAGGACTGTTTTGCATAATCCTGAGCTACATGATGCAGTTTAACATCACCCCCTATTTGAGAGACCATATCGCTCTCCATGCTGTACTACCACAGCTGTGGCCAGCAGAGGTGGTAGGCCTGGGCCCCGCTCTGTTTACCAGAGAGAGCTGCTGGCAGAGTCTTCTCCAGCAAGGGGCTGAGATGTCAGAATTCTGTCTCGATCTTCACCCCATCTTCGATTCAGTGTAGCTTAGATGGGTTATTCTTTAGGGCACACTACAAGGCCATCTCTTTTCCTAGGCTTTTGGTGGGGAAGCTGAAGATTGGGGGAAGGGGTGTACTGTGTAGCTGGGGTCAGGGACTGGCACGAAGGTCTTTTCTCCCTTTTTCTGGTTTAAGAAAATTGCTGTGCCTACTTTTGTTGATTCAATTGTTTTGAACTTTTAATGCATGTCAAAGAAATCTTGAGTTTCTGGAGAGGTGCTGTCTGGCTTTTAAAAAACCTAAATAAAATAAATGTGGCATAACAGAAAGAAATGCTCTTTGCCGAAGCAGTGGATTTTAGAAATAACTAGATTTAAAAATACTGCTTTAATTATTGATGTTATTTTTATCATATTGTGACATTATGTCACAGAAGCTGTCACAGCATTTAAATACATCCTAATTCGCTCATTGAAATGGTGCATCTTAATTAATATCACAGTTATTAGGAGGTAACAATGGCTGTACCCATGGACCCAGGTCTCCAATAAGGGTATGTCTAGACTGTGTTTTAAAACTCAAGACACCATGTCTCAGAGCCCAGGTCTACAGACTCAGGCTCACACTGTGGCAGTACAGATCCATCTATTTCAGTCCTGCTTCCTTACAGCATGAATACACCTGAAAGGAGCTCAGTATTCCAGATGTAAAATGTTTCTCCATGTCAACATTTTATTTTAATGCACTTTTCACTATGTCTGGCGGCAGCTGGGGACTGCTAATGTCATGGCTCAGTACATGCAGTAGTGAGGCACTGCATCCGCTTGCCACATGTTCGTGCAGATCCAGTTACACGGCTCTTTAACAGTGAATGAGAACAGAGGTGGCAAACTCTGAGGCTATAGGGAGAACCAGAACATGCCCAATAAGCTACACATGCACTGTTACAGCTGGGTGAACACTAATTCAGGCATAGGCTGTAGCTGAAGAGGGTTGCAAGAAGCAGCTAAAAGGGATGTGTTAGTCTGCTTCAGTATGTTATTGCTCTGTGGTCAACACAGTTGAGTGGTAGTAGTTAAATGAGGCTGACAATATATGAAGCGGAAAATCTCTGAACCATACAGACCTAGAGAACAAAATTGCTATTTTTTTTGCATCAGCAATAAGAGAGAGGGTATCAAATATATGGCAGCATAAACTGTGAGTTGCATATGGGAATTCAAGTTGTATCAATGACTGATTTTAACCTGTTCATCCCACTTGACCCATCTTCCCTCAAATAAGAGGCATATCTGAGAATTTTTTACAAGTCTCTTGAAGAACATCTGCAAAATGATTAGTAATTTTCAAAGGAGTTGAGGATCTACAGCTTCCACTGAAGCCAGCAGTTGCACAACAGCTTTGAATATTAGGGCCCTTTTTATGTAAGGTTCTTAAATTTAGACACTCAAGTCTGAAATGTTTGGCTTATTTATACTACAGAGTGAAATTCCATGGCAGTTGCAGGTGCTCAGCACTTCAGGATTAAGACCTAAAACAGTACATTTTTTTCTTTGGAGGCCCAGTCCTGTGAAGTGTCAAGCACCTGAAAAAGCTATTTCATTCAACTGGAGGCAAGGGCGCTCAGGATCTCACAAGACTGGGCCATTGGCAAGGATGGTCCAGAGACAAGAATAGCAAATATGGCAGGCGACCAGCTTGGCTTAACAGTGAAATCTTCCGTGAGCTTAAACACAGAAAGGAAGCTTACAAGAAGTGGAAGTTTGGACAGATGACTAGGAAGTATAAAAATATTGCTCGAGCATGTAGGGGTGTAATCAGGAATGCCAAAGCACAACTGGAGTTGTAGCTAGCAAGGGATGTGAAGGAAGGGTTTCTACAGGTATGTTAGCAGCAAGAAAAAGGTCAGGGAAAATGTGGGATCCTTACTGATTGGGGAGGCAACCTAGTGACAGATGATGTGGAAAAAGCTGAAGTACTCGATGCTTTTTTTGCCTCGGTCTTCACAGACAAGGTCAGCTCCCAGACTACTGCACTGGGCAGCACAGTATGGGGAGGAGGTGAGCAGCCCTCAGTGGTGAAAGAACAGGTTCAGGACTATTTAGAAAAGCTGGACATGCACAAGTCCATGGGGCTGGATGCAATGCATCCAAGTGTGCTAAGGGAGTTGGCTGATGTGATTGTAGAGCCATTGGCCATTATCTTTGAAAAACTCATGGCAATCAGGGGAGGTCCTGGACGATTGGAAAAAGGCAAATATAGTGCTCATCTTTAAAAAAGGAAATAAGAAGAATCCAGGGAACTACAGACCAGTCAGCCCTACCTCAGTCCAAGAAAAAATCATGGAGCAGGTTTTCAAGGAATCCATTTTGTAGCACTTGGAGGAGAGGAAGGTGATCAGGAACAGTCAACATGGATTCAGCAAGGGCAAGTCATGCCTGACCAACCTGATTGCCTTCTATGATGACATAACTGGCTCCGTGGATATGGGGAAAGTGGTGGATGTGATAAACCTTGACTTTAGCAAAGCTTTAGATATGGTCTCCCACAGTATTCTTGCCAGCAAGTTAAAAAAGTATGGATTGGATGAATGGACTATAAGGTGGATAGAAAGCTGGCTAGATTGTCAGGATCAAAAGGTAGTGATCAATGGCTCGATGTCTAGTTGGCAGCCGGTATCAAGCAGAGTGCCCCAGGGGTCAGTCTGGGGGCTGGTTTTGTTCAACATCTTCATTAATGATCTGGATGATGGGATGGATTGCACCCTCAGCAAGTTCACGGATGACACTAAGCTGTGGGGGAGAGGTAGATACGCTGGAGGGTAGGGATAGGCTCCGGAGTGACCTAGACAAATTGGAGGATTGGGCTAAAAGGAATCTGATGAGGTTCAACAAGGACAAGTGCAGAGTCCTGCACTTAGGATGGAAGAATCCCATGCACTGCTACAGGCCTGGGACCAACTGGCTAAGCGGCAGTTCTGTGGAAAAGGACCTGGGGGAAGCTGGATAAGTGTGCCCTTGTTGCCAAGAAGGCCAACGGCATATTGGGCTGCATTAGTAGGTGCATTTCCAGCAGATCAAGGGAAGTGATTATTCCCCTCTATTCAACACTGGTGAGGCCACATCTGGAGTATTGCATCCAGTTTTGGGGCCCCCCACTACAGAAAGGATGTGGACAAATTGGAGAGAGTCCAGCGGAGGGCAACGAAAATGATCAAGAGGCTGGGGCACATGACTTATGAGAAGAGGCTGAGGGAACTGGGCTTTTTCAGTCTGCAGAAGAAGAGTGAGGGGAGATTTGATAGCAGCCTTCAACTACCTGAAGGGGGGTTCCAAAGAGGATGGAGCTTGGCTATTCTCAGTGGTGGCAGACGACAGAACAAGGAGCAGTGGTCTCAAATTACAGTGCAGGAGGTCTAGGTTGGATATTAGGAAATACTATTTCACTAGGCAGGTGGTGAAGCACTGGAATGGGTTACCTAGGGAGGTGGTGGAATCTCCATCCTTAGAGGTTTTTAAGGTCAGGCTTGACAAAGCCCTGGCTGGGATGATTTAGTTGGGCTTGGCCTGCTTTGAGCAGGGGGTTGGACTAGATGACCTCCTGAGGTCCCTTCCAACCCTAATCTTCTATGATTCTGACAAAAACAAGTTGAACCAATTAAAAAAAAGAAAAGCCAGAGATCACTATACAAGGAGTAACTAAAAAAAATGAAGGTCTGGATGTAACTGATACATACCAGTGGCAACTTCACCAACAGAAAAATGTCACTTCTTTCTCTCCCTCCCCGGACATAGTCTTGGATCAATTTTTATATTTATAGACCAAAGTATTAGGTGTATCTTTTGTCAGCATACAGTGAGTGCTTTAAAATAAACACTTACAACACCTAAGAATTTGACTTTAGTGCAATACTTCCTGTTCTAACTATAGGAAATGCTACAAATATCACAGTAAAGTCCAAATACCACTGAGCAATACTTCTTTTTTTTTTTAAATGGCACCTACTAAATAGAGTTAGTAAAACTGCACAGTAAGCTTATCACTACAACCATCCAGAACTGGAATACTACAGGCATGCTACATTCCAGTTGTAAATCCACTGAGGTCAATGGGGTAATAATACCAAGGATGAATCTGGCCCTTTGGAGGGGAGGGAAAAAATGCTTGAGGATTCTAATTAGAAACTACTATTTTAGTAGAGAAAGTGGTGAGGAGACTGATTTGTAAGATCATTGTTACTGAAGGGATGTCTGAAAACATCATTTGGGATGCTGTGAAGGCTGTTGTGCGAAAGTAGCTGATTAGCATTGCCTGACGAGTCAAAAGAAGGGAGGAAGACGCGTATGAGAGGTTGCTGAGAGAATTAGCGGTCAAACAGACAAAAGAATAACAAATGCTGAAAAATTCTTGAGGGGTCCATCCTGGTCTGTTTTTCAGGAATGGGGAAAATCAGAATGCCCTTGTTACTATTAATAAAGGGGGGAAAATAGGCAACAGGATTATCCAAAGGCACTGACAAAAGAATTATGTTTAAAAGATAGCCTGTTCTAATCTAGTGTCAAAGGGTTTGGCTCCCACCCCTATAGGTTATAAACGCTTTCTAAACACAGACCTTTGGCCACCGATGACAGTGTTCAGGTGGCCCTTCCAGAACAGCAACGGGTGGGGTGGAGAATGCTGCACATGAACTGCCCATGCTATCCCTGATTTCTGGCTCTGTAATGCACTTCAGTGCCCAGTGAACTTAATCCAGCGTCTGGCATGATAATCATTAAATTAAGGAAGGTATAATTTTACTACTAATAATAATAATAAAAAAAATCATAAATGCAAAGTCCTGTGTTGTAATGTTTAGTATTGGAGATGGACAAATCCAGAACTTGATCTGAATTTAACCAATTGCCCCTGCCTTTAAAATGGGCCTAACCAACGCCCCAGATCTGAACACAGCTCCAACTTTCAGGATGTGAAATTCAGATCCTGATCCAAAATTATGGCTTGGGCCTCAGCTCTACATAATGCACCCGACAACTCTGCTGTCATTTACACTGGTGTAAGTCTGGAGCAACCCCAGTGAAATCAGTGGAATTACACTGGTTTCAATTCAAGGTAGCAGACCAGCCTCAGGCCTATAGATGTCAAACTCTGAAAATACTGAATTAAACACTTTTCTAAGATAATCTTTTAGGAGGATTTTTTTAACACACACACACACACACACACACACAAAGTTGTATGTTTTGAAACATCTTGGAATCCTCTACCCATCCCTTGTACGTGTATCTCTCATCAGTCTATATGGTACCACTTTTCTGCTTGCAAAGCAGCGATACAGCTGCAATGCCAGTATGCCTAAAGCTTACCTCAGGCAAGTGTTAAACCTCTACCACCCTCCTGAATTATACCAGCAAACACAGTAAGAGCTATCCAGAAATCCTTTCCTTTGGACATGTGCCCTTTGCAGAGGTAGATACTTCAAAAGACTGAAGCCTTCCAGCTCATTCCTGGAAAATACATTTTTTAAATAATTTAAACGCAAATCACTGCATATTTTAGGCAGGAATCTAAAGGAAAGTCTCAGATAAAAACAGCAGCCCCTTCTTCTTTTGCATTAGCTAACAGCATACTGTACTTTTGAAGCCATTTGCCCTCCAAATAGCTATATTTCCTATCAGAGTCATTTGATGTCACTGGGAGTTTTGCCCAAGTAAGAGGTGCTAAATTGGGCCTTTAAACAGCATTTAATAATCATACCCTATTTAATCTTTACAGGATAGACTCAAATCCAAGAACCATGAAGGGCATTCGACCATGTGATTTGTGCAGCAGAGACGGAGAAGCAGAGGAAGATTGGCTGGATAGCGGAGGTGCACTAGCATTCTGTTAAAAACACACTATGTGATAAAGTGGTGTTTTCTTTGCTATCACTTTGGTGGCTCTGCTTTCAATAAGAGAAAATATCAGGTGTACTGAAGGAGGCGTGACCCAGGGTGCCGACTGGCAGAGGGTACACAGGGTGCCTAGAGTTTTACTGGCAGCCCCTGGGTCACATATATACATAATATATCACTAAAGAGTGGCATGTGAGGTCTCTACCAAGACCCATGACTCCACTGGTTGTCAATCGTTTTAAGAATGCATGTGAGGATAATATCTGAGTATGTATCTATACTGAAAATTGTGTTCTTAAGGCAGGTAACCAGGTAGTGACAAGTCTCAGTTAGGTTCCTTTCAAGCAGGAGGTAGAAGACACTTCTCTCTGTCTGGTCGTGTGTGTATTGACCCTGGATTGCACACAGAGTCAAATGCTAGTCAAGAGATGGCAAAACTCTTCAAGAGGGGGAAATTTAGAGGGGGGAAGAAAAAAAAAGCAGCAGGAAGGTATCCTGTTTATAGACAATGGAATGTGGGGTATACCGGAGGTGGGACGGTGTGCAGACATACACCCTGGATCCTTCACTTAGGAGGCAAGCTAACAGCACGTTTATCTTACGAATGTGGGGGAAGAGGGATCATAGCTAAGCTGGACTGCAAAACGCTGGGTGAGCATTACTCCACAAGACATGCATGTACCTAGTTAAGTAAGTCTAGGCTCTAGAATGTGTGTTATGATTTTATTTTATATGTAACCACTTGTTTCCAGTATTTCTACTTGCTCTCACTTGAATCTCCATGTGATGTTTAGTAAACTTCTCCCTGATTTCAAAATAAACATATCTGAGTGCTGCGTGTTGAGCCAAGTGGTGATCTGAGGTGAAGCTGGTAAGCTCGGGCGCACTGCTTCTTTGGAAGCAGCAGATCTATGAACACTGAGTGTCCAGTGGACCAGGGGCTGGATCCTCCAGGGAGGCCCTCGGAGGACTCAAGAGTTGGAATGTGCCTATCACTAACCTGTAGAGACAGCAGGGCCTGCAAGGACTAGAGAGGAGAGCTTGTGTTGCCCATAGCTGGTGGAGTTGGGGAGTTGACCCATAGCAAGCAGACAAGACTTCCTTATTCGAAGGACAGCTGGTAGCAAGGTGCCTGACAACGTTGGGTACCCCCAAAGAAACATCACAGGGCTGTTTCTTTTAAATGACACCTGCTGCTCTCTCTCGGTTTGGGCCAGATTCTGTCTGGGCCTTATGTGGGCACCTGGTAGGAATAGAGGAGAGGGTGCAAAAAGCCTCTCTCACTTGAGCAACACATGTAAAGAACACACAGAACTGCAATCTCTGTGCTCAGAGCAGTGCCAGGGTTCCACCTCCCTTACTTCCCAGGAGGTACACGGTGTCCCAAAGGGGATAAAGAGAAAATGGGCCTCAGGGACTGGCTGGCTGCACATGGAGCAATAATCTACAGCCCACAATAAAAGATTATAGTTGTGGGAAAGCTTCCCCTGTACGTGTGGAAACTCCAAGACCACCCTGACTCACTAGAACAGGGGTGGCTAACCTGTGGCTCCAGAGCCACATGCGGCTCTTCAGAAGTTAATACGCGGCTCCTTGTATAGGCACCAACTCTGGGGTTGGAGCTACAGGCCCCAACTTTCCAATGTGCTGGGGGGTGCTCACTGCTCAACCAGAGGCCCTGCCCCCACTCCACCCCTTCCCGCACCCTCCCCTGAGCCTGCTGTGCCCTTGCTCCTCCCCCCGAAACTCCTGCACACCACAAAACAGCTGATCGGGAGGTGGGGGAGGGAAGGGGAGGCGCTGATCGGCAGGCTGCCAGTGGGCGGGAGGCGCTGGGAGCAGGGTGAGGGAGCTGATGGGGGGCTGCTGACATATTACTGTGGCTCTTTGGCAATGTACATTGGTAAATTCTGGCTCCTTCTCAGGCTCAGGTTGGCCAACCCTGCACTAGAAGCAGGATGTCCCCAGTGCAACCCTGGGATGGGGTCACTCTACACTGTCCCTAAACAAGGCCCATTCAAGCTCTTTCTTATTAATTCTGGCAGCCGATTCTTTTTTGGAGGATTTCTGATTTTTCTTTTAAGTTCCCCAGCACAAAGTTAAAGCAGAGGTTCCAACTGATCCTAATTGCAGCCACGTGCCGGCTCCAACGCTTGCTCATAGGAATAACTCAACCACGCCAGATGGTACCTGATTTATCAGACTTTGGGGAGGGTACTTCAGAACAAAATGCCTGCAAAAGTGTCTGTAGGAACAGGGAAGGAGTGACTGCACTTTCTATGTGATGCTTAATCACTCCAATAGACATTTTTATAAGGAGAGCACAGTCAAGCCCAATCAGTATGGATGTTTATTAGTAAATACCTACCTATTTTTCTTTTTTTAACAAAGATGGCTCAGGCACTTGGTAACCAGGGCCGGCTCCAGGCACCAGTGAACCAAGCAGGGGCCTGGGGCAGCAAATGCAAAGGGGCGACAGGACGTCGGGCTCTGGGGCAGCAATCCGCCCACGGCGGCAGCAGGAATTCGACGACCGCTCTGTCACAGCACGTTTCGTGCTTGGTGGCCATTCGGCGGTGGGGACGCGACTCTTCTTCGGCAGCCGCACCATCACTCCGCCTCCGTGTTCGGCAGCAAGGTTTGGATTTTTTTTGTTTTGTTTTGTTTTTTTTTTTTTTTTGGGGGGGGGGGGGGGGGGTTCTGCTTGGGGCAGCAAAAACGCTGGAGCCGGCCCTGTTGGTAACACAGAGCCTTTTGCTCCTAGGCTACTGGACGAAATCCAGACCACTCCTGTATTTACCAAGCACAAACCATTCAATAGCTGTTTGGTGGCCTATGTAACATATGTTCTCGGGAAGAGGGGTTTTGTTGCAATTCCTAGAGAATAAGTGCCCATGTGATAACTCACTATTCACCCTCTTAAACTGCTTCCTCCCAGAAAAGGTTTGGCTACATTTCTAGGGAGGAAAAGCTTGTGAACCTGCCTGTTCTGTAACTGTCCAGTGATTAGATCTCAGCCATAGAATCATAGAATACCAGGGTTGGAAGGGACCTCAGGAGGTCATCTAATCCAACCCCCTGCTCAAAGCAGGACCAATCCCCAACTAAATCATTCCAGCCAGGGCTTTGTCAAGCCTGACCTTAAAAATATCTAAGGAAGGAGATTCCACCACCTCCCTAGGTAACGCATTCCAGTGTTTCACCACCCTCCTAGTGAAACAGTTTTTCCTAATATCCAACCTAAACCTCCCCCACTGCAACTTGAGACCATTACTCCTTGTTCTGTCATCTGGTACCACTGAGAACAGTCTAGATCCATCCTCTTTGGAACCCCCCTTCAGGTAGTTGAAAGCAGCTATCAAATCCCCCCTCATTCTTCTCTTCCGCAGACTAAACAATCCCAGTTCCCTCAGCCTCTCCTCATAAGTCATGTGTTCCAGTCCCCTAATCATTTTTGTTGCCCTCCGCTGGATGTTTACCAATTTTTCCACATCCTTCTTGTAGTGTGGGGCCCAAAACAGGACACAGTACTTGAAAGCCTGGACGGTCTTGAAAGGCTGTCAGTCTAGCCTTTTTCACAGGCATTAAAATTACTTAAAAATTACATTTAAAGGAGAAAACCGACTCTTTACTAAGGATCCAATGGTGCATGAAGCAGAAGCTGGGCCCCCTGTGAAAGAAGCAAAGAAGTGTCACTCCCAGGATGCTCTGGAGGCCAAAGCTAGCCATGCACAGTCCCTGTGCCTTCACACTGGCTCCAGGGCTCCCTTTCTCCTCTGGTTACCTAGAGATCAGTACTCAATAGAGATGCAATTCCAGGGACATCTCAGTACACTTACAGGGGCCTTCCATGAGGGAAAGGGACTGAAGTAAAGGGGGCTTCCCATAGTGCAGAGGGTTCCATAGAAAGTCAATATAGCCTCAGGCGGTATTAGCTTTACTGGAAATTCTCTGGGAAGGGGTGTGGGTGTGTTGGGGGGAGGTAAGAGAGTCATCTGTGATTCTACCCTCCCCGGTCATCCCTATGCAAACTGGGGGATAGTGGCAGGTAAACTGTTGCTCACACATCCACTTTTGCATAAACAGGAATAAAGCCACATGGGCTCACCAATACATGATCTGCCCTCATCATTCTAGCCTTTCTTGATCCCTCTGTATTATTTCCCCAGCCCCATCCGTGTTTGCCCAATATTTTTATATAAATGTTTGTTATTTCCACTTTTCTTGATATATTAACAGTCATGAGAAGGAGGGAAAAGCAGATGCTTTAGCATACAACGGATAGATATATAGTATATAGTGGAAATAAACCATAGTTCTAAATATAAACTTCAGAAATAAATTTCCTATCAGGCAGGATTTATTTCTCCTTTTAATCTGTGTATACTAAATTATACAAGCTCAGTACACCTAGTGAATGATAAAGTGATTAGTCCATCCTCTCCTACATCTCCCAATTTAGTATCTGGATTTAATAAATGTGCTGTTTACCCTTTTCTTCCAAGGGATGAATAAATATGGTAAATAAAATAGAGTCTAGCAGTGATCCCTTAGACACCCCAGGTGGACACCTCTCCAGGATTCAATACTTGGTTGCAAATCATTGCCATTTATTTATACTCCTTCCATCCATGTGACAGTGCTTTTCCCCAAGTCAGTAACAATTAATTGTTCAAGATAGGAGGCATTGTATCAAATCCTTCCCTAGTATCTAGAGCTGTATTGTATATTACATCTATGCCATCCTTCCCATCAGCCACACATTTTGTAATTTAAAAAGGCTATCAAAAAAGGGATGATTTACTCCTTATAAACCCCTGCATTTATTTCTTATGATTCCAATAGCCTTTTGGTGCTTGCAGATATTTTTCCTTTAATATTTGTTTCATTATTTTACTAAGGACAGATAGTGATTTCCATTAGTTGATATCACATTTGCTCCTCCACCCCCAGTCCCTCTCAAAACATCTAATACCTCACATTCTCCTCCACTATTCAAAAATAATCATGAATGATTCAGGAAGTATATTAGCTAATTCTGGGAACATCCTAGGCTGCACATTAGCCAGACTTCTGATTTTTACTCTATATCACCATTTCAAATTTTGGATCATTCAGCTTTAAACAACCATAGCTAGAGCAAGTGAACAGGTTTTCTTCAAACATTGCTTGTTTAGTAGATTTCATTCAGACTTAAGAGTCAACCCAAGTTTGAAGACTTATGTACTGTATTAGGGAGGTGTTTAAAAAAAATCTAGTTTGTATTATATTGTATTATTTGACAAAGATTTATAATAATGATATCCAGAGAGACCATATTTAGTTATAAGAACACAGGAGCAGAGTTAAGGTTAACCTTTCAAACTTCCCTTCCATTTCATACTTTTGAGTGTTTGATTTCTCAGCCTTAAAGTTCTATTTAATGGTAGTGGTCTTTTTAAAATATTTTGGTTTTATAAATGGGATGCTTCTGGACTGAAGTGGACTTGATTTTTTTTGTTTGATTTGTTTTTTAAATAAAGGAAAATTCCAAGATCTGGAACTATTTGCCTTTACACTTGCCTGTGCCTTTTCTGAGGCTAGCAGAATCCAGCCTTCTATTAACCTAGACCTCCTGGGTACCTAGTACAATATGCCCCTTTATCTTTATTTGGCAACTGGTGTATCAGGAAACAGATTTTATTTAACATTCAGTAAGTCACCACTTTACTGAATGGCACTCACTAAATCAATCCCCATTAAGTAGAATTTATGCTAATACTGTCCCAAGTAATTATTTGTTATTGTCACTCACTCATCAGCCTAATCAGCTTTTTAGTAGATGCATTTTGAAAGCTTTAATTGTGTTAGCTCTCATCCAATTCCCCCCCCCCCCCCCCAAGTTTAGCCAAGTGCTTATTCATATTTAAGGCGCAGTTCCATTCTGAAAGGGGCCTCTAAAATAAAGTTGCATGAGTCCCTGTTTATTGTCCATCAATCAGTTTCCATATCAAATGTGGTCAGTTTACAAGTAGACATATGTTTTTTTCTAACTACTGGCCCCACAAACTCAGCCTGGGCTGTGACAGTCTTTCCATCTCACACATAGTCCATAATAAGAAAGATTCTGTAGGCTAAATGAGGCCCTTGTCTAGACCTACACCACTATTTCATTTTCAGTGGGTTTGCATAGGTGTAACTGATTGGACATCAGTAAACAATTATTGTAGGGCCTGATTGAAAGCCTATTGAAGTCAACTGGCTCTCATTAATTTCTTTGGTTTTGGCCCTTAATGCACAAGATGGAATACAATCCAGCTCCAGTCTGTTAGCTACGGTGTCTCTGCAGGGCTAACAAGCAAAAACTGTTTTTCAGGTCTGTGACCAAGCCAAAAGATTTGGGGGGGGGAATTAGTTTGTTTTGAACCTCCACCCCCCAAATTTACTCAATGAAATGAAAACCCCCCAAAAATTCATTCAGGTCAAAAAGAAAAGTTGCTTTGAATCAACTTTACATTTCAAAGCTGTCATTATGAAACCACATTTTTGAAGCTGTTTTCATATTTTTTCCCCAGTGCACACTATTTCAATATTTCTGAAATTTTTGATTTCAGGTTTTTTGGCTGAAGCTATTCACCCAAATTCATGAATAGTTTTTGTGCTCTCCCCCTGCCCCTGTCCCCTACCAAAATGCATTTTTCAACAAATTTACTGTTTGCCAAAAAAATTCACCCAGCTCTAATGCAGGTCTATTTCTGTCACTGAAGTAAGTGATCTGATTCTGAATACACACAAAGATCAGATCGGCTGAGTAAGAAGGTGCCATTTTTATAGAACCACTTTTCTGACTAGAACCACACTATACGGGATATTTATGCATCAACCTTACTGTTCAGAGTTCAGTCATTTGTAACTTATCCTTCACTAAAAAACAAAAGTTGCAATGATTTTTTCTCCAAATGGGGAAGAAAATAAATATAGTCACCTACATAACACTCGAAAACAAAAAAGGTTTTACTTAAACTCTCTGCAGCAGGGTTGTCCGTTAAGCCAGCAGGCCTAGTGGTAAGGCCCTGCTGCTCTAATCTCTCTTTCACTTCAATGTTTCAGGGACACCTGGCTATGGGTCCGCTTTCTTGCTGGGAACACCCTAGTCCTGCCCATCCTAGGACTAGGCAAAGGGGAACCTTGGGTGAGTAGGGGGACCCAGGCCCTCTCACTCCTTGAAAGGGTGACAGCATGTGCTGGTCTACACTTGACCCACCTCCTGTTCACCTTCTCCTGGGCCACTTGCTATCACATCTGACATCTCAGTTTAGGGCATGGCTGCTGTTTGATTATAGACCTTTGCACCAAACCCCCCCAAGTCTCAGGGCTGATGCAGACAACCCTCTGGTGCCCCACATTGCTCTCCCTACCTCTGGGGTGATGTCTCCAATAAGGGACAGGGGAAAAGACTCACAGCAGGACCACTTGAGTAAGTGCTTCAATTCTTCCTGTCTCAGGACAGTGTTTGCGTTCCTCCCCCTAGCATGGGCTGCTGGAACTCGTTTTATACTGCTCCTTTCCCCAGGAGCGTGCTCAGTAGTGCCTGAGGCTTTCCTGGCCCAGTCCTACTCCAGCCGTTCCCCTGCCTGGGCCTTAGTGTGGGTTTGTAAGCCCCATCTTACCCTCCCAGAACTACATGCACAGACCAAGCATGGAAAAAATAGAGCCCAAAGATTCTGATATAAACTGAAACAGAACAATTATAATGAGAATGGTTTTTAACCTTACCTACTTTGATTGTGTCGGATAATACACCAATGTTAAGATAGTCGAGAGTGACCAGGTTTAGAAATGAGAGTGAATTGTTTTTTAAATCTCTAATGTATTTGAGTTTATAATAATGGGAAAATTGCTTCACAAAACACATCACAGAGCAAGCTGGGTACAAGTCTTCTTTAAGAGTCCTTATTTTGGCTTGAAATGATTTACTGTACATATAAAACTCCCTCATTGTCCTCCATTGATACATCGTTCAGCTTTCCCTTCTGCAAAGACAAAGCCAAGAGGAGGATTAAAACCAGAAGAAAATCTCCCATATGAATTGGTTTAACGCCCCAGTGTTTTAAGTACAGTAAATATTCTCTTCTTCCTACTTTCCTTAGAGGCAGAAATCAATACAGCTGACTCACTTGGAGGTATCTCTTCCCTCCAAGCTTTCTACTGCAGATAACTCAAGGAACTACCGGTAAATTATCCTTTCAAGAAAACCCTATTCTTTACATTTTTACCCACAGTGAACACAATACATACCCCTACTCTTGTTGTTATAAAGGATAGGCAACTCCTCTTTCCTGCCCCATAGGCCAGGCAAGGAATGTAATGGGTGGTCATCTTAAGTCTCTAGCAAATGCTTATGTATCAGATGAACAACCAAACTGAAGGAAATTCAGATGCATATGTACAAGACTAAGGGCTAGTCTACACTAGAAGCACGACAGCAGCATTGCTAAACTTATGCAGTCACACTGCTGTAGCATGTCCACTGAAGACACTCTATGCTGACGGGAGAGAGCTCTCCCGTCAGCATTATAAAACCACCTCCATGAGAGGCGGACAGGAGAGAGCTTCTCCCGCCAACATACACTGTCCAAACCGGTGCTTAGGTAACTTACATCACTCAGCACAGTGGCTTATTCACACCCCCAAGTGATGTAAATTATACCGAAGTAAGTGGTAGTGTAGACAAGGCCTAGGAGAGGTTTGAAAGGCCAAGAGCTCCCAACACAAAGCAGCTCAAAGTGTCAAGTCTCAGCACACCTTGCTTGTGATTTTTGAATCTTCCTTGTAAGAGTTGCAAAGCAAATACAAAGCTTCATTTTACTTATCCAGGGAGCTTTCCAAAAGAGGGAGAGACACTTAGCTTTAGCTGTTTGCTTTCTGAAATTCACATCTGCTTATGAAATGTAGGCGGCACACATTATGGCTTTTCTAAAATGAAAATAAACACTTCCTTGATTGGTGGATAAAGTTAACAGAAATTGATAAATTACTTTCTATCCCACTGGGCAAGAAAATCTCCAAAGTTTTAGATTTCAGTTGTATGAGAAATTACTTCTGCAATTCAGCCAGCAGGAGCAAATTTAACTGTGTTTTTTAATCTTATCAGAGTGTGACAAAAATCAGAAATTTCATAGCTTTGCCACTGTAACATATGAATGCACAAGTTACAAGGGCTCTGTTTGGAGCATTCTAATTTATGAATGCCACCTGCGTATCTGTAATGCTCATTTGAAAGTTAGGAATTCTTAGGATGTTGGAAGACTGCTCTCCAAATCACGTCAGCTGCACTGCCTAAAGTAACAGAAAGTAACACACAGAAAGGATTACTGCTTGAGCTACACAAGGTCTGTTTCACACTTCCCCGAGCATACCCCCTGCGCTTAGGCTTCTGAGCGCTCAACAGTTAGTTAAAGCACTGACTAAGAATATATTTGCTGGAGTTTGAATTAGTCTCTTTTTTAAAAATTCTTCCTTTGGCAACTTCAGTATTAAAAATTTTCACAGTTTTCAGGAATACCTGTCACTGAGTTATTACCTCTATTCTGGGAACAGGGCTACTGTCTCAGTGAAGGCTGCTGTTTTAATGGTACAGCAGGGTATTCCCACCCAGGTTACCAGACAGAGTAGGACTGAGGTAATTCAGGTCCCGTTAGAAATTAGGGAGTTTCAAAACTGCACTGGGAAAGCAGAGACCTCACTACTCTCTATTAAGGGCATCTGCCCTCCACCGGTCAAGGTTAGTTACCTGGCGATTCTGTGGCTATTACACTCAGTCTCTCCTAGATATATAAATAGCAGTGTCGGCAAGAAATGTCTTCAGCAAGCCAGGAAATTATGCCCATTCCTCTCTGATGATGATTTAGCCACAATGATGTATGATTGTGTCTCCTCCAGGTGACACATTGCAACACTCTGTCTGGGGAAGACCAAGAAGTACTCATGGAAGCTCTGGCACACAGCAGTCCACTACTAGGCATGGTAAACAGAACATATCACAGTGGCTCCCTTCCAGTTCTGTTTCAGGGCCCTTGTCCTGATCTTTAAAGTTCCTCAGCAGTTTCCTCAGTTTCTCGGGATGAGCTCAAGTCTTGCCATTTTAGGTCTCTTCTCCTTATGTTAGCCTTCCCTAATGGCCTAGCAAGATTAGTCCTGGAACAAGATTCCCATCAAGAATGATCTAAGTTAGGAATGTGGCATAGAGTTCAGATGCTCACCCAGAGCTTACGTAGCAACTGAACTCTTATGGCTAAATCCTGCAGTCCTTATTCAGGCCAAATTCCAACGGACTTTCATGGGACTTCAGGATTGAGCCCTTTGACTGGAATTCTCATGATCTTTCCAGTATTTTCTGTTTAGACTAGAAATTCCACAAGAACAGTTTCAACATAATGATGCCCTTCTTGTTCCAGGCACAACCTCACATCTGAAATTCAGATGGAGAATATGAATGAAGAAAAAAAAAGTAAAGAGAAAATTCAACCACAACATTTCGGAAATACTACAAAGGTTCTGTTTGGGTATAGTCCTAGAAATGGGCAAAGAATGGAAAGATTATTCTTTTCCTCCATATCAGTGTATCCATCCAAGCCAAATTAAGATGCCTTTACATGTTTGTGTATTTTATACATTATATATATATATATATATATATATATATATATATATATATATTGTAACAGGGTCGGGCCAGATGGCTACAGGAGAGTAATAGAAGGCAGATATATTAGCCCCAAGCTAAGTAGGTCCCTTTTCCCTGGGTAGGGTAACAGGGAAGGTTCCAGAACAATCAGGAACCTTCTGGAGACAATTAAGACAGGCTGATTAGAACACCTGCAGCCAATCAAGAAGCTGCTAGAATCAATTAAGGCAGGCTAATCAAGGTACCTGGGTTTTAAAAAGGAGCTCACTTCAGTTTGTGGTGTGCGTGTGAGGAGCTGGGGGCAAGAGGCACTAGGAGCTGAGAGTGAGAAGGCGGACTGTTGGAGGACTGAGGTGTACAAGCATTATCAGACACCAGGAGGAAGGTCCTATGGAGAGGATAAAGAAGGTGTTGGGAGGAGGCCATGGGAAAGTAGCCCAGGGAGTTGTAGCTGTCGCACAGCTGTTCCAGGAGGCACTCGACAGCTGCATTCCACAGGGCCCTGGGCTGGAACTTGGAGTAGAGAGTGAGCCCGGGTTCCCCCCAAATCCTCCCAACTCCTGGTCAGACACAGGAGGAGTCGACCTGGACTGTGAATTCAGAAAAACGGCCAAGCTGAGGGCTGCCGTGAAGCTCCAAGGCGAGCAAATCCGCCAATAAGTGCAAGACCCACCAAGGTAGAGCAGGAACTTTGTCACTATATATATATATATATATATATATATATATATATATAATTTAGATACAGAATCAATGGATTCTGGTAGGCATTTGTGTTCTCTACCAGGTATTTGCATGTGGGAATTCTTGCTTTATATTCTTCTACATATTGTGGTGAAACTTGCTGGGTGTGTTGCTGTGTATATATTGATTCTGTATCTAAATTACATACAAACACACACAAGAGAAAACAGAATTCAGCTACAAATACAAAACACATGTATCTTGTTGAGAGCATAAGAGAAAGCTGGCCCTTTTCTCTACTATAACAACAAGCATGATAGCCATCTAATCATGTATTGAGGGAGTGTAGCTGCCTAGTTTCCACTGTAGCCACAAGATACCATTTTATTTCTGGCTCATCTAGCTGTTCAGTCTGTTGTGTCCCTGAGGATAATTAGTCTTGAACTCAGGGAAACGATTTATCTTACACCAGGGATATTCTATCAAATACCTCTTCACAAAGAACTCTTTTAAAAGGATAGAAAACACTCCCTGAGGAAAATGATTACGTTTTCGGCCTTCTAGCCATTTCCAGCAGGTGCCATATCTGAAATCACAGTGCCTTCCTTTGGTAACTGAGTGGTAGGCAATTAGCATCATTTTGAACTGGGAAGGCTGTGTCACCATGACAGCCTCAAAGGAGCAAGTTATTTTTAAACAAACCTGTTTTGCCCATCCCGATCTGTTTTACTTTCCCTACAAATATTACACAGTACTACTGGACATAGTCGTGATTTAGGCCTCATCTACACTGGCGGCGGCAGGTAAGGTACGGATAGCTACATACCACAGTGAAAGGCAGGCTGTGTCCTCACTGCTGTGTGTCGCAACACGTGACAGTGAAAAGCTCCAGCAATGAGGAATGAGAGGGACACGACACTGCGAAAAGCAGCAGTGTAGGCCTAGGAAGCACTGCTTGGGTGTGTAGAGAGCCATGTAGATTACATGCTCTGAGGGTCTGGTGTGTCTTTACTGGCCTAAGCTGTGCCTTGTCAGCTACACTGCCCTTTATACCTGTACTGGGGAGCATCCAGTGTATGTGCTCTACATGCCCCTGTACACGAAGCCAGAACCATAGAGAAAGCCTGAAATCTGGGCTCTTTCCTGAGAGAGAAAGAAATAAAAGTGACAGTTCACAGCTACTGCAGGTAATGGCTGCAAACTGAAATCTTTCCCTAGAAGTCCCCAAAGGCTCTTTTAAATGTTCTATGACTTCACTTGTGTCCAGAAGCACCTCCCAGGGAGAAAACACATTTCTCTTTCTGTTGGCAGAAAGGCACTGAATTGTCGTTAGCCATTTGTTTTTGCAGTCCTCCCAAGTAGCCAATTAACAGAAAGAAAAGTTATTTGAGCTTTTACCTAATGCAATATCTGGCTGTGCCACAAGGGCATTAATTTGAGCTCCACGGTACCTTAGTGGTGGCAACTGTGAGACTAGATTCCCCCACTTTGAGAATTAAAATACTATCACCAAATAAAGGGAAGGAGTATAAAAATAAGCATGACCCGGACTGCTCTATTCACCGCCATTCTCCCCGCCATGAATACTGTCCTTGTTGCAGTGAAGACGTCAGCTGTTCGCTGCCTTTGGAGCGGTACGAAAACATTTCTTCACCATGTAAAGGAATCTTGAGATAAGGGCGTCTCTTTTTCACACACATCGAGGAGTGTGCGGTTCTTTCGAGGGGCCACCACAGGGAATTACATCTTGAAGTCCGTACTTAGTTTTTATTCTCACTACAGCAAAACTCCTCTTGGTATCAATCCTAATTAAGAACTGAATAAGGATTTAGGGATTGGGCACATTATTAACAACCCATCAGGCTACCTGGATAATAGTAAATAACATTCATCCCTCATTAAAATGTCCTTTTATACAATTTGCCCTATATTATGAAAAAAAGGAAGAAATGGAGATTACCTCTTTCACCAGACGTAAGACCACACACTTACGATGTATAGGAAACAGGACCCCACTGAAGCCAAAGATAGTTTTGCCATTTACACCAGCAGGGCCAGGATTTCACCCATGGTCTAGTGCAGCATTTTTCAAATGCAGCCACTGTAGCCGCATGTGGCCACCAGGGGCTTTTCTTGCAGCCTCAGCCTCCTTAGTTTGGACTAAGGAGCAGGGGACAAAGCAGGTGGCCCCTCCCCAGGGGCTACCACCATGGTTGTGCCCCGCCTCCCTCTCGAGACACACAAGCTGGAGGAGCAAGCAGTTAGTGAGTTCCCCCACCTTCCCAGGAGTTGTGGGGATGGGCTTCAGCCCTGGGGTGGCAGGCGGCAGACTCCAGCTATGGGGCTTCGGGCCCTGTCCCCTGGGTGTGGGGCTTTGGGCTTCTTTCTCTGGCTATGTGGTGGCTGGTTCTGACCCAGAGCTTCCCCGCCCCCCACCCCATCACCCCTGGCCCCCGCTGCCTCTGTATCCACCTCCCCATCCAGGACTTAATTCGTCCCCGAGCTTGCAGGGGCTGAGTAAGTTTGCTGTGAAAAGTGATATTAACAAACATACAAATATCACTTTTCACAACAGACTTACTTATATGTAGCAAGTCTAAAAAAAAAACCAAAACCCAACAACCCAAAAAAGCAAAAGAAACAACAAGAAAAAAGACAAGAATGTTCAAAGCACCTTATTTGTGTTTCTATTCTGTTTTGGTCCAGTAAAGAATAGAGACAACCGTACATTAGTTGTATTATTGAGTCTGCAACAACAACAACAACAACCTACATAGATAAACTATAATGATTTGGACATGTACATGTGCATATTTATTTGTTTTCCTAAAGTTAATTAAGTATTTTAGGAAAAATTGTCAGAGAGGCCACCAGCAAGCGTTGGTGGCTGCACTCTGAGGCCACCAAAAAATGTGTCGTGAGAACTCCTGGTCTAGTGATTCAAGCACAGAACCAGGGGTCATAACTTCTTGAATTCTAATCCTGCCTCTGATGGTGACTTTCGGTGGGCCTGCCCACATTCGAATAAAAGGTGCTTTTAACATGTGTTAGTTTAGGCTTTGTCCACACTAGCACTTTTGTCGGTAAAACTTCTGTCTGTGAAAAAACACATCTCTGAGCGACATTCATTTCACCAACAAAAGCACTGGCGTGGACAGCGCTAGGTCAGCACTAACTCTGCTCATTGGGGGTGGTTTAATTATGTCGGGCAGGAGAGCTCTCTCCTGCCAGCAAAGAGCGGCTACATGGGAGACCTTAGAGTGGCACAGCTGTAGTGATACAGCTGTGCCACTGTAAGGGCTTGTCTACACTGTGAAGCGTGTTGAAGTTTTGATCTTGCAGTTGACCAAACTGAGGTTGTAAGGTTCTAGGAGGTGTCTGTCCATAGCAGCAATGGTAGGACTGAACTGGAATGTTCAATTTATCTAGAGTCTATGGTGAAAGAGAACTTATTTAACAAGAGATCCACAAGAAATTAGGCAAGGCTTAAGCACCTATATCACTGGTATATATATTTAAAAAGCCCTAACAATATAAGAGTCATAAAAACCTTTGATCAGTAAGTTCCTTTTTTTTTTTAAGCCTACCAGGGCTCTGAAATCAAGAAAATGAAAGAAGTATCTGCTTCTTGTAGCGTACAAAGGAAAATAATGACAATTATTGGGAGATAGATTTAACAGCTGTTGATGCAACAAATGCTCTTCAATCAGTTGCACGGGAGACATTGGAGGTAATATTATTTCTGGGTCATAGGCAAATTGAAGTGTTTTAAGGAAGGTAGTCTTATAGAAATGGGTTCACTGAGAATGCTTAGTATGTATGCCAAGAACTTCCTGATGGTCAGGTGCCATAAGCCCATGTTTAAGTCCCTAGCTGCTGCTGTCATGTGACTGTCAGAATCTCAGTTTTCATTACATACAGTAAGTGAATAGCCCTCATGGCTGGGAAGAAAACATTTGAAAATGTGCCCTGAGTATAATGGATGAAGGGATGCCTGCCTGTGTCTGCAAAGAGCTGGAAACAATAAATCTGAGAGGTATGAGCTGCCCCTCGTGCCTCAGTGGGGCATTAAGTCCAAAACACACTGCTCTGGGGGGCCCATCACAAGACTCCGTGTGTGACATGAGAAAAGTACAGTGGGTCTGACCCACCCACCCAGCGGGGAAGAGGAGTGACAGCGGAAGCCTGCAGCTACCTTGCAGCTTCTACAGGAAGAGAGCCCCTGTACTACTCCTAGGAGTGGGGTGACCCCATGCTATGCCCTTGCCTCTCTGGGAGGAGGAGGAAGGAAGTCCCTTTACCAACTAGACACCGGATGCAAGCCATGGCCACAGTACAGGGGCAGGTCCAACATGAGCCTTGTGTTGCAGTGAGTAGCGCACTGGCTTGCCTTAATCTGGCACTGCTAAGAGCACCTGCCAGGGAAGGGTAAAATCAGCAGCACTGTCCATGCACTGAGGCTTCGGGATAGATTTTCAAAGGCACAAACAGCAGTTAGGTGCCTAACTCCCATCTGACTTTCAGTGGGAATTAGGCACCAAACTGCCATTTTTGCCTTTGAAATCTCTCTCTCTTTAGCCATAGTATTATTAAAAACGGCTTCCTCACTGACGCTGATATTGACTCTAGGCTACATAAGCCAAAACACTGAAGCATGGCTATCCTCTGAAGTGTGACTTTAAAAGAAATCATGTTGAGTGTCTCTGTTGCTTCAATAATTCTAGGTCCAATTGTCTCCCTTTACAGTTTAACCCACTCGGGTGGTGGGAGCCGGGTGGTGTTTCAAGCTCTTAGCTCCGCAAACTCTGGGATCTGAAAGTCAAGTGATGTATATTTTGGACAAAATGGACACTGCCCCAAGTACCTGTGGGTCTGTTTTGAAACATGTATATTATTAAACAGGGTACCATTTCTAAAATCTAGCTACTGATCTACCTCACTAACAATGGATTTAATTAATTACTACTATTATTTTTAATAAAACACCCCTATAGAACAAAAGCCATTTAAAAAAAATCAAGTTTTGTTCCTTCTGACTCATGAATCATCACCAGCAATAAAGATTTAGCAAAGAGGAGCGAATGAACACAGGAAAAGAATCCTGTTCCATATTTAAACAATAGTAAAAAAGAGTGCCAGAAAAGCGTGTCAGAAGAACAATCTGACAGGAGTCTAAATGTACACAGACAACAAACCAGCTGAGTCAGAAAGTCCCGTTTTGCACAGTCCTTTCTGAATAATAACTGCACTTTAAATTTGCCTCTCTGGTTCCACAGAACGGTACCATTTTTTAAATTATTATTTGTTTTGTTATTTGGTAGATTTTACGATAAGCAAAGCAAATCGGGATTAATGAAAAAAAAAAACACTTTAAATTTAAAGTAACCAAAAAGTATGCACGTCACCTGGGAGGGTGAGAAAAGTGAAGGTCGGAAATGAAGCTCAACTTTCTGCACTTTTTGGTCATACTAATCTGACTCTGACTAGCACAATCAGCAACATTTGCCCTGCCATAACCAGGAGGCCTTGGAAAAGAGAGAAGCAGCGTGCACGGTGGAGAAAAAAGCTGAAAGAGTTTTTAAGGCTGGAACAGGAGTCAGTGCATGTTGACCCACTCATGTGACAGGAGTGTTGCCCTTTCTTGACCCTGACCTTTGGCAAGAGACAGAGTTCCATCTCTTACCCATACTACAGCATATCGTACGTGTGCTTTTTCCTTCATGCAGTGTTGCTGTAGCCATGCTGGTCCCAGGATATCAGCAAGACTAGGTGGGTGAAGTAATATCATTTATTGGACCTATAAAATATTACTTCACCCACCTTGTCTCTCTTGTTCCTTCAGACTCTTCTGCTCCTATTTTTTTAATGTGAAATGAGCACTCTTTCTGAACCCATGATGAGCTGGAGGCCAGGGAACGTGGGAGGGAAAATATGAATCAAAAAAATACCACTTTGAAAGGAATTGCTTGAAGAAGAAGCAGCTAAAATATAATGGTAAGAGGTCCTATTCATTCCTTAGTCAGGCAGAACTCCCTTGGACATCAGTGGGAGTTTTGCCCATATGGGGAACAATCTAGTGCCCACTGAAGTCAGTAGGAGTCTTTCTATTGACTTCAATAGGCACTGGGTCAGGCTTCTAAGGAGTAAGCTGTAAATAGGATCAAATTTAGCTAAAGCCAGGGGCATCTCAAATTAGTGACTGGCAAACTCTGAAAGGTTCAGTTCAAGTAAACACACAGTAATATGGAAGCTTATTGAAAACGTAGCTGACCTCCCAACAGACTGAGGTCTTCGCCCTTCCTTTACAGTCTGCGCACCAATGAGCAGACATTAGATACCTGATTTATGTTTGCTTGAAATCAGATAATAAAACCCTCGCATAAAACCCACCTCTCCAGGACTGATTAAAAGTGAAAAGCCTATCTCATTTAGATTCAATGGGATCTAAAAGCTGGTTCATTTAACTTAAAACCACAACAGATATTTTTAAAGGCTCTGTTCAAGCATTTTCCAACAAAAACAGAAATTGCAGAATTACGATATGTAAATATTCAGAATAACATTCAGTCAGAATATCCTCTACTTTAGAGGCAGCAAGGATCAAGCAGATCCTCAAGGATAATGCAGATTTGCATTTCATGGCGGGGAGTAAAATGGGGAAGGAAAAGATCACACATACCAAGACATGCAACCTTTGCGCAGCCAAAGACTTCAAAACTGATGCATTAAACAAATTAACTTTTTGGAATCACTATTGCTCTGAGAATTTAGTCCTTCTCTGTAGATATCATATTGAGTTAGATTTTCATTTTTAAAAGTATCTCCATTTGCTATGTTCAACTCAGTCTTACCTAGGACTTTACTTGGGATGTTTTAATCTATAAATGATAAAGGTTGTGTTTTGCAAGCCATATAAACATAAGGATATTCTGAAACAGAAGGAACAGAGAAAACACATTTTTCCAGATCTGGCTAGAGCAACCCAGTTAAGTAGAGAAAGATTGTTGAACCCTAGATCAGAATTTATTTAATTAGATAGTAACGTGTCTGTAGTTCTCCAGCCAAATTATGAGATTCAGTTGAAGGCAAAACACATCTTTATGACAATGCTAAGAGATTTTTAATGAGCTTTTAAATAAAAGATGTAGACACTGTAATGATAAGTTAAATGTTTCACATGTTGAGACTGTCTCTCACTCTGTGCTTGCTACATTTAAGGATGCCAGAGTTACCAACGCTAGATAGCTTGGTTCTCATATAAATGAAATATTGGAAGCCAAGAAATATCCGGGCCAAGAAACCCTGCCTTTCATTTGTTGAAAGTTCATTGAACCCAGAGGTTCTGGATGAAACTTCTTGGGCTTGACGAACTGGCATTTTCCAACAAAACTTTGATTTGTCATAAAATTTCCTACCAGCTCTACTCCTAATACATTTATTCACAAAGGGCCAGATGGGGGAGCCTTTACTCACCCTCATGAGCACTTGCTCACATGAGAGGTCCCTCTTTGCAGGGGTGGAAAACATGGCTTCCTGTCTTGACAGAACAATTTGGGTCAATCCATTCATGGAATGTTTACTCCTCAGGGGATATTCTGTTATTATGAGTGCATTGTCCTGGGGTAACTCCGAGATATTATGGCCCGAGTCCTACAACTTCTTGTCTGCAAGCAGACTGCCACACCTGCATGGAAATCTACTGCTGTCAATGGGGCTACACCCAGCCATGTACACAAGAGACAAGAAGCCTATAAAAGCTAACACAAGAACAGTCCCCTTCTATTTGCCATTTTCGTCATTGATGAGCATGTACCCAGATGTTTTCTGAGAACTTTTTATTGACAAATTTTAGCAGTGACTGTAATATATTCTCTTTGTGCTTGATTGTGTATCAAGATTACATCAATATTTTATTGCTGTAACACCAATAAATGCAAAAATAAACCAAAAAATTCCAAATTACTGTTTTACGACAAAAATGGTGAAAAATGCAAAAACTGTTTAATTTTCACTGACTGATAGTGAGTTGCATTTTGCAACCCTTACTCTGGCAAGCCTCCCATTGAGTCACAGTTAGGTTAAGGCCTTCAGGATTTGGTCCAGCATCAGGGAGTTTTAAGTAGCTAGGGCTCACAGTCCTGCTGTTAGATATGCATGCACACATGTCTTGTAAAATATTCGTAATGCATGAGCATGCACAAAGGCCTGAGCAGATTACACATCATTCACACTAACATACGTGAAGTCAGGGTCAAACTCTTCGCTGTTACTGATTAAAAATATAAAATGACAAATCAGAAAGTAATTTGTGTTTCCCTCTCAAACAATCCATAGCACTCATCTGCAGTGACTGGCTATAATTAAAGCTACTGGATTAATTAGGATTGACTATGATGTGGCTGTAATTAAAGTAAAATATTTTAGGAGAGATGTCTATATTCCAAATTAAATTGAAACAGAAAATCCAAGGCTGCTCTGCTTTAGAGGAAGCAGGTGGTTTTTTTGTTTTTAAAGTGATTTTCACTCGAAACTGGGAGTGAGAAGACATATTTTATCCTGGTTCTGTCATTGCCTCAGAATGTGAACTTGGGCAGTCACTCTACCTCTCTCTGATTCCATTTCCTCCTTCTTAAAAGTATGGAGAAAACCACCCATCTTTGTGGAACACGTTGAGATGGTCAGATGGGCTGTGCATTGTGTATAGCATGTCTCTATAGTTATTATTAAATTGCAAAGTGTTCACTCCATATCAACCCTGGAACAGCAGAAGACTAAAGGTTTAACCCAGAAATGACCTATATAGAACGCTGCCTGACAGCTCAGAATTAGTTCAGTGGGAAGGGGACTAATTATTTCAGAGGAAGCATATTCTAAATGGCTTCATAAGGAAATTACTCACGAAGGTGACTCAGGAAAGGGAACTCTGATTAAAACTGTGGGCATCTGAACAGAATGAGTAAGGCCAGTTTCCAAGTCATCCATCATTCATTCCTGTTACTTCTGGTTTAAGTGAAACGGGGGCAGCTAGTGGCATTTTTTTTTCAGACTAAAACAATTCACACACACCCCCCCAAAAACCGAAAAGCGTCAGAACGTCACAAGAAAACTGCCAATCGTAGAGCAATTTCTACAGTGTGTCTAGATCATCTGACACAAGGTGACTGATCTTTTCTGCTGGTAGCGATAACTTTCTGGATGTGGGGGCTAATAAAAATGATGTGGTGTAACATAGCAAGACAGAGGAACTGATAAGCCAATAAACTGTAACGGTCAATGAGTTTTCTTTTTAAGTTCAAACTAATACAGTAACATGACCAGCGACAGTCCCAGCAGGTTCAATCTCAGTGTCTGCAGGAACCATAAAATAGAATATATACGTGATCTTTTTGTGGATCAACAAGGTAACATGCTCACAGACCAGTTATTCTCCCCCCCGTCATCCTCCCACCCCAGCTCTGTTACCTGTGTGCTGGAGCTATGCTCCTCCAGGTTATAAAAGCAAAATAAGGCAGTACTGGGGCCAGTATTGGTGGAGACCATTAATGCTTCTTCCAGAGAGGACAGGGCTGCATGCTTCCTTGAAGCAAGGTCATTAGGTCCCAGCTGCTTAAGATGCCATCTTGTTATACTATCATCTTTCCAGCTATTCCCCATCCCTAACGTGCTCTCTTTGGGGAAAATAATTGAGAAGGTGGTGGCAATTCTCTGCACTGGTATTAGCTACAATTCTTGACTTTCCCTTGATTCCTTTCCGTTGGTTTTCAGGTCCTTGGGTAGAATGGAGACTGCGTTGGTCTCAGTGGATGATGACCTCCTGGTAATGGACTAAGATATTATGTCCATGATGAGTCTTTTGAAGCTGTCAAAAGACTTAGATGCCATTGTACTATGAGGTTTTGTGGACAACTGCAGACCATGACAGAGGTGGGAAGGAATGCCCAAGGGGTTCCATTCATATCTGTTATCAAAGGGGGTAGTCCTGGGCAGTTCCTCCTTCACCCTGAAAACTCCCACATGCAGGGTTTTGCAGAGTACTAATCTGGCACTTCATTTGTGAAGCTGCTGGCAGTGGCGTAGGGAAACAGTCTGAGATGGGGCGAGCTCAGTACGTAGATTATACACTGATCTAAAAGTACATCTTGTTCATCAAGCCAGGATGAAGCAGTATGGATAACTTCTTAGGTCCTGGCTGAGATACGGACTTGCATGAAAGCAAGCTGGGTCAGGCTTAGGCTTAGGCTTAGGCTCAGGCTGTCAGGAATCAGGGCCTGCAGCAGGGTCAGTCTCTGGGCAAACTAGCAAGCACAGTAGTAGGCTGCTTGACTGGCTACATCGCCTGATTGGTTGGAAGAATCAGCAGACGGGCTCTTAACACAGCAACAGTTCAATAATGGCTCAAAGCTTTCGCCCATGGTAGTGATAGGTCTTGCTTGTTCCCAGCCTTTCTCCCACTCCAGATAATGTGACCCTGACCCTCAGGTCCAATTCCTGACCTCTGATTTTGGCTCTGACCCTTAGCTCTGGTCTCTAACTCTGGGCTCTAATTACTGGCTACTGACTCCTGCGCCAACCACTAGACATGTCCCTGGAGGTGGATTAGGGGGTTGTGGGGCCCTGGGCTAGAGCAAGTGGGGGCCTCTCCCCAGCCCTTCTGCCTGCAGTCCCTCCTGTCCCCCTCCCCAGTGGTCCTGTCAGCCCTGGGTGGCGGGGGCTCGTGCAGAAGGCCCATGCACACCCGGGAGGTGGGGATAAGGGGGCTGCCAGAGTCCTGCCACCCAGGTTCTCCTTCCACCACCTCCTCAATCTCCAACAGGGAGGCAACCCAGGCTCGGGCTCTCCTCCCACCCCATCCCACAAGTCCCTCACCTGAGGCAGCGGGGCTCCAGCTGTCATCCCCGTGGTGGGCAGCAGCAGCCCAGAAGTAAGGGTGGCAATGGGGCGCTAAGTCTGCTGTGAAAAGTGATATTGACAAATATCACTTTTCACATTACCATCTTGACTTCTGTGCTGCTGCTGGCATGGTGATGCCTTCAGAGGTGGGCACCCAGCCAGCAGCCACTGCTCTCTGCTCTGCCTTCAGAGCTGGGCGGTGGTATATGTATTGGGGGTGTGGGGGGTGGAAGGGAGCATAAATGACTACAAACACAAAGAAGGGGGGCCCAATCAACTAAGTTTGAGAACCACTGTTTTGGGGGGACTAATTTTTTCTAACACTTTGGGTTGGTAACCCTGTATATGTTAAATGACGCTAGGCCCAGCCTCAGCAATAAAGTTGAGCATGCGCTTAAGTGTACACCTTTGTAACCACGCACATAAGTGCTATGCTGAATCAAGGAATTAGACCCCGTCAGCCCTAGAGGTGGTCCTTTTGTGTCAGACTTGAGGCATAATGGCAGGGCAGTGTAGGGAATTTTCACTGACACTGCTCACATGTGTTCTAATAGCAGACTTGCTTCCAAGGCTGTCAATCATTCACTGGCATTAAATTCACTAAATAACTTTTAAAATAAATAAAACCCATAATACGAAATTAGTTGAGTGCATGAATATAATGCTGCTTCTTATAAAAAATGTGTGCTGTATGAATTTTCAGCCAATCCTATTCCCACTTTGAAATCTTTTCCCATTATCATAAATCAAAAGGCATTGCTTGGTTTAAATCACTTGCTGTTTGAAGATGAATCACCCTTGATTTGCTGAGTTTTGCTTACGGTAGGAAGAAAAACTTGCAAAAACTCTACACCGGTAAAAATTCCTGGTCTCATGCTGCATGAAAAAGAACCACACAGCTTTAAAACTTAATCTAGCAAGCAACATAAAAATGAAACAACTGTGATTTAGAAAAAAAAAATCCCATCGGGGGAGCTAGTAATCTACAGTTTGGTCCAGAGAATGTATACACAGCAGTCTAGCAAGAGAGATCCCAAGTTCTAATTACCATGTGGAGATGTGTCGTGGAATGTTTAATCTGAACTAGAGGCCCATATCTAAACGATTTTCTCTAACATCTGTCCCTCTGGATAAGAAACTACTAAACATCCCACACTGGATTGTGCAGAGTCACAGGTTTTATAACAATGGGTATTTTACGTGTAAATGACTGATATCTAATTCAACCAGAAGAGTCACTGCCGTAGAATTGTACACTGAGGTCTTCCTGAGACCATGTCTTCTGCTGACAGAGTCAGACAACTGGTGTTTGATTTCCCCTCTGCCCCACCCCAGCACAATTAGATTCTTGCCACCTTTTCCAAAGTCAGAAAAAATGAGTCCATTTAAAAAGTCAGTTGAATAAACTGATGAGCCCAATAGTCTGGAACAGCAAAACAGATCACGAGTTGGTGTAAATCATCCCTAGGGGGAAAACACAGAAGAAATATGTTGCACGCAGTAGTATCTAGGCTTGTTCTGTGCGGAAAAACTCTCATAAGAAAAGAAACAAGCAAAAATAAAACAGGCTTCATTCTTTATGGCTCCCATTAGCTAGAACCCCTCATGGCAATACCCATCAATTTAACTTCTGGATGTCTGGATACTAGCCAGGGAGCACTCAGCTTCCATATGCTCAGCAAAGAGCACAACAGCAACTAGGCAATACCGTTGTCAGGCTAGCTTGGTAAATCACAGCATAGTTCTTCGGAAGCCCAATTTCTTAAACTTGCTGCTCAACTTTGAGAAGTCACCCTCTAAAATCAGCACAGTTTAGTAACTGAGACTCATGGACTTCAAGGTCAGAAGGGACCATCGTGATCATCTAGTCTGACCTCCAGCACGTTGCCAGCCACAGAACCTTCCCCACCCCCTCCTGTAGTAGGCCCATAATCTCTGCCTGAGCTACTGAAGTCCTCAAATCTTGATTTAAAAACTTCACCCATCTTTATTCTGCTACTCTAACTATATGAAATCTGGAGCCATAGCTGAACTATCTTGCTATCCTCAGCTCCTCTAGTCACATTTTTGGCCCCCACCTACATCTAATGGTAGGGGGCTATAGAGAAAACAGAAAAAGGTTTACTACAAGTGGCAACTAAGGTATTTTTATACTACATAAGAATGGCCATGTTGCGTCCGAGCAATGGTTCATTTAGCCCAGTATTTGACAATGACCAATGCCACGTGCTTCAGAGGGAATGAACAGAACAGGGTAATTATCAAGTGACCCATCGCCTTTGTACGCTCACAGCTACAGCTGTGCTGCTATAGCACCGTGGTATAGATGCTTCCTACATCTACAGATTTTTTCCCCCATTTGTAGTTAATCCAACTCGCCAAGAGATGGTAGCTAGGTCGATGGAAGAATTCTTCCATCGACCTAGCTTCATCTACAGTAGAGAGTGAGGTCAACCTACCTATGTTGCACAGGGTGCAAAATCTGTCATAGCTCTGAGCAACGTAACTAGGCTGATCTGATTTTTAGGTGTAGATGAGGCCTAATTATTAATTTTCCTCGGGAGACAATATTGTCAGGAAAAATGAGAACAGGGATCAGAAACTTCTGAATTCTAATCCTGGCTCTGTCACTGACTGGCCTCACGGCCTTAGGTAAGTCATTTCACCTCAGCCTCACTTTTCTCCCAGCTGTAAAATGGAGACAATACAGACAGTTGTCAGGATTAGTATTAGTGCTTCTTACATTCAAAGTACCTAGTGTTATTGTGTCGACCTAGAATCCTGTACCATTACACATCCTGGTCCTCTTTGGATAGTGGAGAGTTACACTGGTGGCATATTGACTACTGCATTTTGTTTCCAGGAACTCTATCAAAATAGAGCTTTATTTTTCTTTCCTAATCCTAGGGCAGTTATCTGAAGCACTTGGAAAATCTTAGTCTCACTAGCTTTGATCTACCATTGCTGCCATGTGGCCAGTCTGCTTCTTTCAAGCAGCAAATCATGCTCACTAGATGAATCCCGCTACTATGCCAACTCTGGTGGTGGGTTTTGTACTAAGAATACTATTCACTGGAAACTAAAATGAGATTAATGTGGTCATGTGTCCACTAGTTTTTATGAATGCCCCCTTGTTGTCATTATAGTGACAATAAGCACTGGAAATTGCCTGTTGGATTATACTTCTTAGCATCTTTAACAGGAAATTGGGTGTGTCTTGTAGAGGGAGAATAGGGGAAGGGGAGACAGCATGATGGATTGTTAGCAGAACACACCAATAGTCTGTTTCCTTAAGGGGAAAAATGAATCCCATAAATTCACAATATACCAGAGAATACCAGCAAATTTCACATATGCCAAAACAGCCATCAGTTAACAATGACCTGTGGTCACTGCTGTCTTGAATTCAAATAGAGGTCAAAGGGGGGTTGTAATTAATTTTGGAGCCTGACTCATTGCATTTCAGGATCAAATATTTTGTTTCACTCTAGGGTAGTTTATTCTTGCCTTAAAACTGAATGTCCATATTAGCCGAAGGGTTCTCTTTCTACTCACCTGTTGATAACAGGGATTGATTAGCTTTTCAGAAACCAGCTCTTGGTGAGTCTGTTGTAACCTCCTCCTGAAGAAGTCACTCTGCTGAACTAAGCTTTCCCCTATTTCTATTATTATGAAATCTTAGCACCTACACAACGTTAGCAATGTTCATAATCGAGCTACTTTACATAGACATGAACACTCAGAAGTCTATTAGCTTCCATTTACAGATAAGAAAACTGAGGCAAAGGAATTAAGCAAATTGCCAAAAGCCACAAAGGGAGTCAGAATCCAAACCAGAATGAAAACTGGGGTTCCTATTATTGAGACCCCAGGACAACTCTCCCTTTCCGAACCACAGGCTGATTCAGATATCACATTCACTGGTGTAATTCCATTGATTTTAAGAGTTACACCTGATTTACACCAGGGTCAGTGAACTCAGAATGAGATTGTAAGACTCACAATTGGAAAATTCTCTATTGATAAGAAAAATAATTGTATTCCTTTCTGCTCTCATTTTCCCCATTAATGATCAATTCTCTCCAGACATTTTCAGCACAGTAGAGTTTTGCAAATCTCAAGTTAAGCAAGAATTTTTCAAATTTAAAAGTCCTTCATTATCATGGTGTAGCATGATGTCTTAGTAGAGAACATGCGTGGAACGTGGTTTGACAGAACAGCTTACAACAAAACGGATCTTGGCCTCTTGCTTTTTCCACTTTTTCTCATTTTCTATCTCCCTATAATAATGACCGAGATTTAGTTTTTATCTTTTGAGTGAGAGCTCCCTTCCTCTGAGTAGTTATGACATCCTCATCATGAAGAAATCCTGTATCTAATATCGTCTCAGGTGATGAGAGGAATCCTAGGGCAGTTACTGGAGGCACCTGGAAATCCTAGGGCAGTTATCAGAGGCACCTGGAAAACTTCAGTCTCACTCATGGGCGGTGGGTGAACCATGGGGCCCGGCCCGCCCATTCCAGATGAGCCCCCCCCCCCCCCCGTTCCACTACTGAAGCCAAGAGGCCCCCGCAACCACTAGCCCCCTGACCCCCCACCCCTGGGCCACCCGAGCACCTCCAGTGTCCCAGGCGGGCAGCACACCCCCCCCCACAACCCCGGAGCACCTGGCAGGCACTATGCACCCCCCAACCCCAGAGCACCGGGCAGGCAATGCACTCCCCCCAACCCCAGAGCACCATGCAGGTGGCACGTGTCCCTCCCCGCTCTCCCAACCAACCCTGGAGTGCCAGGCAGCACGGCGCCAGCCACCCCAAGTCTCAACCACAGGCCAGCCGCCCTAGCCCCAGCCCCACCCAGCAGGCTTCTCAGAAGAGGAGGCAGCCGGCCTGGGCTGGGGCAACTAGCGGCAAGCAGGAGGGGTCTTTGGGACAGAACGTGGGCGGAGCCATGCGGGGCTGTTTGGGGAGACACAACCTTCCCCAGCCGATGCTATGCACCTCCCATGGTCTCACTAGCTTTGTTCTACCACTACTGCCATGTGGCCAACCCAGGAAATCCTAAATTTTACCTTGAGAATTTTAGCAAAGCATTGAGGGATATTTTTACAGATTCTTAAAATGCTGTTCTACTCTGAAAGGTAGTTATGTACAAATGGCCCCTTCTTACTCAGCACATCTGCTCCCTGCATGTACGCTGCTATGGTTCAGATGACTTATAGTAACTAAAATAAAACTTTTACTTCTTTTTGCCCCTCTGTTAGCACTCTAAAACTTTAGTGTGTTTCAAGTCTTTATTCACCTTCTTTGTCTTTTCTCACTACAGAAGTCTCTGTAGGAAAGATTAATAAATCCCCATTAACAGCATAAAACAAATCCACAGAAACCAAAATCGTTGGCAGCCAGACTGTCAAAAATCAGTTTTGTAAGAAGCCTGTTCATTAAATTACAAGGTGGATAAATTCCCCCTATTGCTGGCTGCCAGATCATCAGAGCCTTCTCTGTGTCTTCCCCACCTCTGGGCTCTGTCACCTGGCTGGAAGGATTCCCATATCTTTGCCTGTTCTATGGCCAAATGGGAAAACAACCCAAAACAAAAACCAAAAACAAACTTGCTTAGTTGTAAGTTACAACAAGCAACATCCTTCCTGCCTCTGCTTTTAGGAGAACAAAGGTAGTGAAATATTAGCAATTTCACACATGCTTTCCCTGGAGCTCTTGAGGTAGGTTTGTGATGGAAATAGTCTCTCCATCTGGTTCAGACTGCTGGCCAGGACCCCTGATGCAGCAAAACCAGACTTGTTTACAAACCTCCACTGAGGCCTGTGCACTGTCAGTGTTCGTGTTGGGGCTGCCTGCGCTGCCAATGGCGTCAGTCCAGGTGTTGTCACAGCCATTGAAACATCTGGAGCCCAGACCCAAAGCATCTGTGGTGTCTTTCTGGTTTCTGACATCAGCATAACAAAAATCATACACCTATGTATTTTTATTGGCATGCATATGTGCATTGTATAATGAGATTTTTCTATTCATTATCTCATGTGATACAGCTAGGAGAGTGCAGTTCAGATGCTATCTCAATTTGGATTAGAAAATCTTAAATTTTAATGCAACTATTCAGCTATATAGAGGTTGTTGAACCACTTAATTGAAAGTGGTGGTTTCCAAAAAGCATAGTGCATTATAATATACTATCCCCAGGCATTTTTCCAAAGCAACTTCAGCTACATCCCACATTACTCACTGCCTCCTTCTCCTCCTTCTGCTTGTATATGGCCTCTGTGAGGTGAGATCTGGAAACAAAGAAACCTTCCCTCAAACCATTTGGGGCAATCTGTAATTTCTAAATAGCGGCTGAACCCTTCTTCTGGATTTAAGATAAGGTAGGAACCACTCAACTCTGATTTTTGGAACTTGTTACAAAATACCTAATTTAAAAAAACAACAACTTTGTAACAGATTCTCCAAATATTCCTTTTTTCAAGCATTTTAGAAAACTGTTGTTTTTCCTTTGAGAGACAGCGCTTTTGGACAGAGCCACAAGGAAGGCACTTTAGGGTCCTCATTTCACGCACAGAACGGGCAAAACATAGGCAACAGTAGTACCAGGTTCCTTCCTCTGCTGTGACAATGTGTTGCTTACATGTTCTGACTGGACCACTACTATGGGTAAGGGATGGATAGTCTGAGCAAATGCCTGGGAGCCACAAACTCCCCAGGTCTAACCCAAAAGACTCCCTATGTGGCCTTGGGAAGTTTCCTTATTAGTAAAATGGGAATTATAAAGCTTCCTTCACAGAGGTATTATGAGATTTAATCAAATGGGGTTGGCAAAGAGCTTCCAGGTCTATAGCAGCTATTAACAGTTCAGTGTTCCTGTTTCTTCTGGCTTTGGCCTCTGCATGGAGAGCAGCAGTTGTTGTTAAAACTTTATATAAAGACATAGGATGGAATTCATGGCTAGTCCCCAAAATACCCACAACCCCATGGACACAGCTGAGAAATGACCTCTTGAGGTCCCTTCCAATTCTATGAATCTATTATGAAAGGTGGCAAGGAAGGAATTTCAACTACTGTCACATTTCTTGTGAGTGGAATGAGTCAAATTTTGCCCTGGAATTATGAAAAAAAAATCTAGAAAGAATTAAGGCTCTGTCCACAATACGTAATAATGATATAATGGCAGTAGAAAAATGCCTGCCTTGTCCATGGGTTTGTGTGTACACCTGTCTACCTCAATTTTCTCCACATTGCTTTAGCTCATTTTGCAATATATTTCTAAGGCTATACAATAAATCTATTTTCTTCAGTGCACAGAGACTTTAAATATACAGTTATATGCCCTTATTGTTTTAAAATTCATATTAAAAACAAAAAAAAAAGATTCATTGGTGCAACATTAAGGTTGAAATTTTCAATAGCATAAGTCAAGAAACTAATGGACAATCAGGACCATTCAAATATTTCTTCCCTTGGTACCATACCTGGGTGCATCCAGAGAATGTACATTTCTATATAGCAATCCAATAAGTCAATTTGTCACAGCTTCTCTCTCTCTCTCTCTCTCTCTCTTCCTCAGTCTCATCTTCCGAATGCTGGGGGGAGAATAGAACTGTAAGTCTTGATTTACACTAACAACACATACACATGATCCTGTGTAAAAGGGAAGGTGACCTTCTACACCAATGTTGTCACCAACATTACACAATTGTGATAAATCATGTACAACATATGCCTTGTAAGGTATCATTGGAAAAGTTATAATCTGATAAGTATTATTATCCTGTTGAAATGTGTGTATCACCATTCAGAGTAGCAGCCGTGTTAGTCTGTATCCGCAAAAAGAAAAGGAGGACTTGTGGCACCTTAGAGACTAACAAATTTATTTGAGCATCAGCTTTCGTGAGCTACAGCTCACTTCATGGGATGCATCCGATGAAGTGAGCTGTAGCTCACAAAAGCTTATGCTCAAATAAATTTGTTAGTCTCTAAGGTGCCACAAGTCCTCCTGTTCTTTTTGTATCACCATTGTGTATGAAGCTATGAAATTTTACTGTATGCTTATTGCTAGACATGTTATGTTCCTGGGTAACACCTACGACATAGATTTAATTCAATACCAGCCAGCCACTTGTTAACAGGCCATTAAGGAGAATCAGCTCTTCAAGTGGTCCCCTCCCAAGGTCACCTCAGAGAGCATATGGACAATAGATGCCCATGACACAGCAGGGCAGGTAGAACATGTGATCCATGACTCCATGTTTGAGCCAGTATTTTTCCATGCACATGTATTGGGGGTATAAATTGGAGACTATGACATCATCTCCTTGCCTCATTCCTGCCCCACATCTCTGGACTGTGATTTCTACCAAAGAGAGCTTTGAACAATGGACTGAGGACCCCAATCATTTGGGTGAATCAGAGAGACTTATTGCAAGTTAGCAGATTTAACATCACTGCTATTATCCTGATCTACAGACCAGAGGTGAAAGGAAGCCGGTACGGTACGGTACAGCGTACCGGCAAGAGTCAGTACACAGCCGACCGTACCGGCAAGGGGCAGCTTCCCCAGGCCAGCAATTTAAAAGGGCCCTGGGCTCCTGGCAGCCCATAGATTACTGCAGTTGAACATGATGCTGGCTGCATCACTCCCTTGTGTAGCATTGACTGTGAAACTGATGTGCCTTAACCATATCAGCCTGATGAGCCATTAGCTTGGGGGGAACTTAGTGCTGGTAGAGGGAGATGAGAGAAGCCAAGCCTGTCCCCACTGTCTGAAGCTGGAAAGCAGGCAAGTCTCCAGACTGTTCTCACAACACCTACTTCTAATAGGAGGAGCTTTCCACAACATCCTCCCCAGAATCAGTTCAATACTTAATTTTCCATTTTATCACTGATCAGAATAACGGGGAAGAACTATACAGGCATCTAGCCCTCATCCCTTGGTGTTTGGTACCTTTCCTCTAGTGGTCAATATACGTTCGGGGTAAAAGTTCGGTGGTGATGATGCCTCTCAGACACAGACCAAGCCATGCTGCCGACACTTATTCTTCCCACCCTTTCAAACATTCCAGTGGTTTGGAATCATAAGACACCCTACGAGACAAGTTGCCTACAAGTGTGTCCTGTATCACTGTTTTCTTTTCTATCAAATTCAGTTTGTTTTTCTCTCTTCAGTAACAGGTGAAAAGGCCGGCTAACAGGTAGCACAAGACACATGCTCACACGATCCTTGCTGACTTCCCAAGTGACTATATTCACCGCCTCACATGGACATGGGATGTTAACTAAACTGACAAGGGCCAGACATCAGTGAGAGAAGGTAAGGAAAACATCTGCCTTGCCAGTAGTTGCAAATATAATTTCTGTAGTTTTCAGGGTCTCTCAAGCATAGAGGACGTAGAGTTTCAAGCCACTGGAAACTCCTGCTTGAAGTGATGTTTTAGCAAGACACTTTCAATGCTGGAACTGGGTCAGGATTATTTCGTTGCCTTTTGAGAATGGGAGAGCCGGTTACAAGCCACACTTGCCCTCTCCCTTAAGAGTCTCAGTGCAACAGTCACCATACAGGGAGCCTTGCATAACTGAGTGTAAGCGATGTGAGATCACTGCATGTTTCTTAGCAAATGATTGAAAGTACTGGAAATCATGGCAAAATGCACTGATGCATTCCACCCCATACCAAAAGTCTGAAGTACATTAAACAAATAATTCTTGCTTTGAAAATGGACCCCAATTTGTACAGAGGTTTTCAACAGCGAGATGCCTGTCACTGAGGAAAGAGGCATATCAGAGTAATGTATCAAGGAGATAGGAGAGCAGATAGGAGGTATATGTGGTACGGAATGCAACTTCTTTTGGAAGCTAACATCTTGATGAGAGGAACTGTGGTGGGAAGGAATCTGCTGTGCACCTTAATTGCATGATGTGTGATCTACTTGTCAATAATAACTTGAATGAACCAAATACACACCACCACGAGTTAGCATTTTTCACATCAGATTAATTCACACATCAGCCTCAGGAAGCAGGTAAGTATTACCCCCACTTTACAGATGGGGAAGCTGAGGCAGAAGAGTTCTGTGGCCTTGGGTCACTCACTGAAAAAAATCACTATTCAACCCAGGATTTCAATTCAAGACTTGCTTATTCCCAACCCAAGGAAGAATTTGGCTCCATGTGTTTTTGAAGGTTGGATTTGCAAATTTGCCCTTCTGCTGTCAGACCCACACACCGAAAACATGCATTTGTGACACACAAGAATGTGGTAAGAAGTTGTGCATGCTACATTGCAGAGAGACGTTTGCCAAAAAGCACCAGGAGCTAAGCACCAAAATCTGCCTGACGGCGCATTCCTCCCGTATTGTGATAAGGATGTCTCCTCACAGAGTAAGTGAAAAACTCAGCTTTGAGGAAACACTCTTGCACCAATGAGTGAAGCATACTTATAAACACAGAACAAATGTCAGTCACAAAAGACAAGATTTTGTCATCCCTTCCATACTACATACTTTTTTCCCTCCTGGAAGAGTACCTTGGTAGAGGGAGCCTGTCATAACTAATTGCATAGCTTGCCATTTCTGTTATTATTTTAGTCTGCCCTGGTTCCAGGGTCGGTGCTGAACATTCAGCAGTGTTTGAGGTAAGAGATAGTGGATCTTTTTCATTTCTATGATAATGTACAATTGTGGCAGGTTTTCTATCACACTGCATAATCTCTATAACTGGTTTTCATTATTACTTTTATATGGCATCCCATGCCTGTCCCCTAGACTCTCAGGAAATGTTACAGCTATTCAAATGCAGCTCTTACTTTAGCTACATGATTGTTCAGTCAGGCTTCACAAATGTGTTTTCATTTGTTTTGGTCTCCCTTTCCCACTCCCAGGTTAAGGTTGTCATTTCAGTGGCTGTACACGAAGGTGGGATTGTTTGAACATAATATACCCTGGATTCTTCCAGGCCCAGATTCAGGATTAAGGACTATTCTGTGTCTTCTTGTATTACAAATGTGAACTTACCCTTTAAAAATAATTTAGTGATATGAGTAGGGAAGTGGTGGCCCAGGATGGGCCACAGCAGTATCCTGGTTAGCCTATAGAACCTATATTAATTTAAGTTTTCGCCATCTGGAAAACTGCTTAGCACATGATTGTCTCCTAAGCCTCAGCCTGTAATGCAATCTGATCCTTAACCATATTTTGTAGTTAGACTAAAGCAATATGGTCAGACTGTCAGCAGCAAAAGGGGGAGCAGTTGTGGGGCAATGGGAGGACAGCGCCGGAAAAAGAAGGACGTTCTGGTCGCAATGGAAGCACAAGAGGAAAGGCACATGAAGTGCAGCATTGAGAGGTATGGCCTCAGCTCTCACTTGAAAGAATAGGTCAGTCTCCATCTCCTTGGACTTTGGCCTCTCAGCTAGAGTGGTTTAAGAATATAATAAAGGTGCCAATTAGCACCAACAACTGTGGGAAGAAATTTTCAATCACTACTGGCCTGGTCCAGATGTGAACCAGGGACCTAGAGGTGACAAACTCTGTATCCCCTTACTGACCCCCACACAATCCATTACCCTCCTGCCCTCCATCTTTATTTTGAGTCTATTCTCTGGCACACTCTAGAAGTTAACATGGTGTCGATTCAGACCTATCAGGTAGGCCAACTTTACTCTTGGTCTAAATGTCACTGACATAGCACTTCAAGAGGGATGAAATTCATTCCTCTGCTCCATTTCTTGCTTCCCAATCAGTATTCCACTGACCTTGGGTCCTAGACAACCAAGAGGAATCTTCTTCCCCACAACCTCAGACACTCTGTAGAACAGTAGTTCTCAAACTTTTGTACTGGTGACCCCTTTCACACAGCAAGCCTCTGAATGCAACCCCCCCTTATAAATTAAAAACACTTTTTTATGTATTTAACCCCATTATAAATGCTGGATGCAAAGCAGAATTTGGGGTGGAGGCTGACAGCTCGCAAACCCCCATGTAATAATCTCGTGACCCCCCTGAGCAGTCCCAACCCCCAGTTTGAGAACCCCTGCTATAGAATTTTTCCCAGAGAACTAACATTTTCTGACACTGGTATAATTTTGGGGACAAGGGTATGTCACTTTGATCCCCTATCTAAAGGGAGCACTGACAATCTTCTCTCCCCTCTCCAAAATTAAAGACAGCAATGTTACACTAAGTAAGGGGAAATAGTCTACTAACACGGGGAAGTACCTTACATAGTTTTAGGGCTGAAATGTAATTTAGATTTAGCCAGAAAGGTTTTTATAGGTTAATTAAAAACTAATGCTAACCCATATCCTACCAACGATTAGCTATGTTTAGCGATGGACTTATTACATAATTGTTAAACTAGGTATTTAGCAGATAACTTTCTTATTAGAAAAATTAAAAGTCTATTTGAGATACTTCATTTTTAAATGTCACCATTTGAGTTTACGAGACTTCTTGCTGTGCTTAACATGAACAGTGTGTATTTAAAGTGCTAACAATAGGCCATCAGCTGTAAGCATCCAGAGCAATGTGTGGTTTGCACTTGGATTGTGTTTGTACTGTGCTGTGAATAGAGCCATTTTTTAAAGGGGAATGGCTATGTCCCTCTTATGCTGCAGGTTCCCCATTGTTCCAAACACACAGCTATATGGGGAAAATGTTTACCATTTATTCTAAAGACTGATCTTACTGGACTCTAGTAGGATTGACCCAATTCCCCAAAACATTCCCTTCTTTATTCTCTCCATGGCAGCTTGTTAACTAATCAAATAAGGAGGCAGTACAAGAGACTAGGAGGTGCATTTTAATCTTGCTGCTCAGAAATTTACCCTTGCAACTGACACTAGCCTCAGTGGGATGGCATACACATGTAACACTTCATATACAGAAACAGGAATAAAAACCCACTCCTCAGTAAGGGCTCTAGAAAACTGATCAGCAGTATACCATGACAAAAGCCACTCCGTGAGGAGCACTAAATGCACATCCTAGGAATTTGAAGAGGCATGTGTGATATTCAGGGCAAAAATGTGAACCTAGCCACCATACCAACCTGCAAAGTCAAGAGAATCTCTAATGCTGACATATGTACAGTGGTGTTCTGCTGAAGTTCCCAAAGAACCAAGCTAGCATTTCAGAGGACCACTCCTGTGTTTTACTTGAGGTGGGTTTGAGCCAGAAAACTCAGATCCAAATTGCACCCCAGGTTTGAGACAGTTTGGCTGTAGAGCTGAATTTCATTGCTGATCTCTTGCTGAATCAAACCTCAGGCCGCAGAGGTGTTAGTCTATGTTATGAAGATTAATATACCTATGTGGATACAGCATTTTAGCTCTGGCTCCACTGCCACGTTAAGAACAAAATTTTCCACCTCACTGCCTGAAGTTAGGCTACTCCGTCCTTATTTAAGCACTTTTTAAAAACCTGGCACGACTTTCAGAAATGTGGAGTTCCCCACTGTTCCTCGCCTCTGCAGTGTGCATTGAGGGTGCTTTGAAAATCCAGACACATGCACCCCCGCATTTAAGCAATCAAGTTAGAAAATGAGTACATGTGGCACCTTAGAGCATTTGAGCATAAGCTTTCGTGAGCTACAGCTCACTTCATCAGATGCATTCAGTGGAAAATACAGTGGGGAGATTTTATATACACAAAGAGCATGAAACAATGGGTGTTACCATACACACTGTAACAAGAGTGATCAGGTAAGGTGAGCTATTACCAGCAGGAGAGCGGCGGGAGGGGGTGGGGGGAACCTTTGTAGTGATAATCAAGGTGGGCCATTTCCAGCAGTTGACAAGAACGTGTGAGGAACAGTGGGGGGAGGGGAATAAACATGGGGAAATAGTTTTACTTTGTATAATAACCCATCCACTCCCAGTCTCTATTCAAGCCTAAATTAATTGTATCCAGTTTGCAAATTAATTCCAATTCAGCAGTCTCTCGTTGGAGTCTGTTTTTGAAGGTTTTTTGTTGAAGAATTGCCACTTTTAGGTCTGTAATCGAGTGACCAAAGAGAATCAAGTGTCCTCCGACTGGTTTTTGAATGTTATAGTTCTTGACATCTGATTTGTGTCCATTTATTCTTTTACGTAGACACTGTCCAGTCTGGCCAATGTACATGGCAGAGGGGCATTGCTGGCACATGATGGTATATATCACATTGGTAGATGCGCAGGTGAACGAGCCTCTGATAGTGTGGCTGATGTGATTAGGCCCTATGACGGTGTCCCCTGAATAGATATGTGGACACGGTTGGCAACAGGCTTTGTTGCAAGGATAGGTTCCTGGGTTAGTGATTCTGCTGTGTGGTTGCTGGTGAGTATTTGCTTCAGGTTGGGGGGCTGTCTGTAAGCAAGGACTGGCCTGTCTCCCAAGATCTGTGAGAGTGATGGGTCGTCCTTCAGGATAGGTTGTAGATACTTGATGATGCATTGGAGAGGTTAGAAAATGTTGGTCAAGACTTCAGTAAAATCTAGCAGTGAAGGTGTTAAACATGAGTCTTTATAAAGGGTTCGTTTCTGAGGGTTGGGATTGGGGGACTGTGCTTAAGGAAGCAGCATTAACAATATGAGAAAAGGAAGTGCTGGTCTCTTGTTTGTTTGTTTATTGTTTCAGCAGTTTGTACTGTGTGTCTCCTGTGCTATCTTCATTCCTCAGTCTCCCACCCGGTTAATTATACAAGGGAAGTACTGCTTCCTGCAGGAACCTCCTGGGTACTTTCCCATTGTTCACAGAGTCGACACAGAATAGACACAGAATACTGGAGACTGTAAAAAGGGCTGCTCATTTGTTGGCCGGTGAGAAAACACTCCAGAGACTTCGACTCTGTAAATAAAACAGATGGTTGTATTGGCAGAGGCAAATTTCCACATGAATGATGCATGTAATAGGGTATACCCAATGAAAATCCCAGTAAAAATAAAACAAGGAATTACAAGGGGACAGGGGAGAAGGGGGACATAAGATGCAACAAGATTTTCTATGCCTCCAGCACCACCCCCTTAAATCTCCATGGTCCTTAAGGTTCTTGGCAGAGGGTGCTCTGTGTCACTCTCTCCTAAGGCCCCCACCCCTTCAATAGCTAGCAGGATGGCCTTTCCACTTCAAGTCCAGCATCAGGTCCCTCAGCTCTAATCCAGAAATTCAACCCCCTTGCTGCCACAAGGTTTCCTTTTCTGTTCTTTAACAGCATATTATGGGTTTGTTGTTTCAAAAGGGAACATCCAACATGTTTCCATCAATCATTGTGTACACAGATCAATATTTATTTTTGGTAAAAAGATATAAATCTCATCTGAAACCTTGTAGCTACCGCAAAACAGCATCAGCAAGAGGGCCATTGCTTTGAAATTGGGATCCATCTGGCTGTGGATCTGAACACTCCCAAAGTTTGACACAGGGCTAGGGCTGGACTCCAGCGATAACTTGAAAAAAAATATTTTTTTAGAGAAATTCATGCAGAAGTGTTAACATGTCTGTGGGAGTTGATTGTTCTCAGCTTACACATGGAAGCAGCCGTGTCCCTGGGAAGATGCAGGAAGTTCAATTACCTGTGAGTGACAGAATTTTTACTCCCATTAATTTCACTGGGAAAAAGCAATAGGTTTGGAAAATTATCTTTACACAAGTTGCAACATGTTTTAGAAGAGCTGATGGATTTGTGTTAAATTAATGGGTGGTGGTTTATTTTAAAGTAGATGGGGTCTGGGGTTCATACAAGGGCATCCCCCATCAAGCCCACTCCCACACATACCCCGAAAGAGTTCCTCACACTATTCGGGCCCCTGTGTGCTCTTCTGTTGGCATCCAGGGGCCATAATGAGCCCTTGCTAAATGCCCTGAGAGTAGGGGCAAAGTAGAGGTGACATAGGAAGCCCTATGCTGCCCTCCTGTGCAGCCTCCAATGCAAGAGCATGCCAGGGACAAGGCTCGGAGTGGATGTGGCCAGCACACGAAAGCTCCACCTATTCTAGGCTGCCATAAATTAGAGTAGCGCTTGGGGCTACGTCAAAAACTCATTCCATTGTTTCCAACACAAGCTTTTATTATTCTGAGATTTTGAAAATAATCCCTGGAGTTTTTCTTTAAAGGGGGCACATTTTTATCTAAAAGTTGATCCCTCTTTTTTTTTTAAGACAGGGCTATCACAAAAAGAGCTACATGGTTTTGTTGCATGTAAAAATATTATTTACGTGTACAACATGCTGTTGGTGACAACGGCAAAGCAGGGTATTAGCAACTGACTCTGTTTAATAACTTAAAAAAAAAAAAGCCAGTCTCTTTCCACAAACTATTCAGCTCAGTCCTTGCCGAGCTACCAAAGCCTTTCACTTATGCACTCCTAATAGCTCTGTTTTCTCTTCCCTACCCGCCTTTTGTCAACAAATATGTAAGAAAAGAATTTTGCAATGTCAGGAATTTTCAAGCATTTGAAACAGGCTGTGTACACTTGACATGACCCAGCTGCAGAATAAAGCTGAGTGCTTGCCCAGATAGGGAGGTTCAGCTTGCTGCTGCTTCTTGAAAAAGATCTGTATTTTTTTTTAAATCAAAATCATAAACACTAACAAAAAGTAAGCCTAGTCCGTACAGAGAGAGAACTCATTTTACAAGTGCTTAGATCATATCATGTGAGGGAGACTTTAAAATTGTTGTTTGTTTATAAGCTTCCCTGTGCTGGCAGAGTTAAGATAAATGACCAATATGCAATAAGTCAAAGGGCATCATGGACTTGAACATCCAAAGCAGGTGCTTTTAAAGATTTTGATCCAGATTGCAGCCCAGTCTATAAACCTGCAAGGGGGTATATAAGGCAGAAAGAAATCTCTGTTTTCACATCTGCACAGTTTCCTCAGACTTCGGAGTAGATGCATAGGGGTAAAGTGGACACTGGATGCCTCCTGATCTTCCACATCCTTAACAGGCGAAAGGGAAATGGTTGAAGAAAGGTGGGGACTGGGCAGAGCCTTGGCATTGTTCCCCCATCCCATTTGGGCTGGCTTTTGTATTGAACACCTGTGAGGAGGGTAGCAACATTTACTGCCCCTGGGAGACCGGGGGAGTAGGCAAGGAGCCACCATTCCCTCACTGCACTGCTATGCACCACCCCTTATACACACGTGTGTACAATCTGTCACTCAAGCCCAACGTGGGTACAGCATTACAGCAAGTCCTCCAAATAAAGGTATGTTGCCTGAACAAAGGGAAAACTCCTGCCTATTAATTTGGTATTTTGACTTATTTGTGCTGCCTTTGCTTTAATATTTATAATAAAGAATTACAAAAAAAACCCACCCCATACTGTATATTGAAATATACCAAAGCAAGCAGACTACTTCAAAATACAGTGTTGGAAACCAACATACTGCAAAGCAAAATACCACACTTGCCCTCTTACGACAGAGTCTCTCTCCCACCCCCCACCCCTTCCAAAGGGGAACCTCGACTTAGACTGATTCAGTTATATTGGAAAGCCCAAAACAGCCTTCTGCTTTGGTAAATATGAAGTTTAATCAATTGTGCTCCACCCTCATCAATATTAATTATTTGTTTATATTCCAAATTAATACCTGTTTTGAAATATAAGATCTGAGGTCTCATTTCCAACTATTTGCCTATACAATTGCACAGAGTACAAGCAGATTGCTAGCAGAATAACTTGCGCACCATACTATTTCAGGGGGGAAAGGAGCAATTCTGCTTCTTAGGGGACAAATTCAACAGGCTTTGATCAAGAAAATCTCCCATTGAAATTAGCAGGAACTATGCTTGATTGGCCCAATATTTTAAAGGTTTCCTGCTGTTGCTACAAAGATGAGCGCTTTTCTAAGTTTATATATCGCAATCTTCAGTATGAAAAGTGTTGTAAAAGTCTGTATTTAACAGCTACCAAATGTATGTATGTCTCACACAGAGACGAGCCTGATGAATTGGGAAAAGCAGTTGGACAGCCTAACAAATGCCCAGCAGGCAAGATAAAGAAAATACACCATTTAAAACTGGCCCCAAATGAAATAAAATACAGTGCTGAATAAAATACATGAATAAAACTGACAGCAAATACCTTTGACCTTGATTTCTTCTTTAAATCTTCATTTAGCAGCTTCTTTATTAAGGGACCAGAGCTCAGAGAGTCTTACTTAATATTACTTTACACCAACCAAATGCACCCCCCCCCTTAAGCAGGTTTTAAGCACTGATCGTTACCATTCACAAAAAGTACGTGAAAGTATTTCTCCAAGAGATGTCCTGATAAAGCAGGCTTCCCCAATGAAATCTGCCTGTAACTGCACTTTGTGTATATCTGCATTGGATATGTACTCAAGCCCCCCCCCCCCCCCCAAAAAAAAAATTAATCTAGATTTCAAACAATTTAGGGGGAATTCAAATGTGGAGTTTTGGTCATTGTACTAGAAGAACACCCTTTCAGCTTCGTCTAGACTAGAGAGGTTCTTAGTCCTATTGTAACATAACTGACAATTCATTCAAGTTAACTAACACATACTTGTAGAGATGAGAGAATAATCGATTTTTTCAGTTCCATGACCAAACTGAAAAATCCAGAAAAAGTGTGTTTTTTTTTTAAACCGAAATGGAAAAAACAAAAAACAAAAAAGCAAGCATCATTCTGGGATGTATTAGCAGGAGTGTTGTAAGCAAGACACGAGAAGTAGCTTTTCTGCTCTACTCCATGCCAATTAGGCCTCAGCTGGAGTATTGTATCCAGTTCTGGGCACCACATTTCACGAAAGATGTGAACAAACTGGAGAAAGTCCAGAGAAAAGCAACAAAAATTATTAAAAATCTAGAAAACATGAGCTATGAGGGGAGATTGAAAAAATTGGGTTTGTTTGATCTGGAGAAGAGGAGAAGACGGAGGGGGGATATAACATTTTACGTACTTGAAAACTGTTGTTACAAGCAGGAGTAAGAAAAATTGTTCTCAACCTCTGAGGATAGGACAAGAAGCAATGGGCTTCAATTGCAGCAGGGGAGGTTTAGGTTGGACATTAGGAAAAACTTCCTAACTGTCAGGGTGGTTAAGCACTGGAATAAATTGCCGAGGGAAGTTGTGGAATCTCCATCACTGGAGATTTTTAAGAGCAAGTTAGACAAATACCTGTCATGGGTGGTCTAGATAATACTTAGTTCTGCCATGAGTGCAGGGGAAGTCAAAGTCCTCTCCAGTCCTACAATTCCATGATGTAACGGCTGTCCTCTTGTGAAAGGACTTAAGCCATGGTGAGCTATGAGTCCTAGAATTCTGTACCTCAATTTGATAATGATAATAAAAAAAAAAAAAAAAAAAATGTCCTTTCAACTAAACAAACCAAATTTTGAAATGTTTTTGTTCAGCCAAAGCTATTCACAAGTAGTTTTGGTGCCCCAAAAATCAGATTTTACTACAAATCAAAAACATTTCTCCCTGCTCTTAACTGTACTCATATAACAGACAAGGAGGATGAGATAATATATATTTTATTGGACCAACTTCTGTTGGTGAAAGAGACAAGCTTTTGAGCTCTGTAAAGCTCTTCTTCAGGTCTGGGCTAATGTAGACATTTCATAAATATTATATCCAGGACATATGGCAAAAGTCATAAGTTGCACCAGAAATACATGTTTGTGCTTGTAACAAATGTTTGTAGAGGTCTAAATTTGTAGAGGACATACAATCATACTAATTAACTTAACTGTAGTCAGTTAACTCAAGTTATAGTAGGGCCAGAACACTGGTCTCAAGAAGGCCTTACTTAGTCAAGTTTGCAAAACAGAGTCCATTCAAACCCCGTTTTCACATACTAAGCTTTCTAAAACATCTGCTGAAAGGTTTCAGGCTTGATCTCTGGCAGAGGTGATTTTGATTTTAAATTTATGCAAGGGTAAAATTATACATTTTCCTACTTTTTTTTTTTTTTAATATAAAGTCCAACTTCTTTTTTGCAGAGCTAACTTAAAGTGCTGATTTGAACTGCAGACTTACTTGCTGGGGAGTGTTATAGAAAGCCATACTATTTTGGCATCTTACAAACTTTAATTCAAATTTGTCTTCACAGCACCCCGTGTATCAGGGAAATACTATCCCCGTTTTGCAGATTGGGAAACTGAGGCAGACACACATTTAAGTGACTTATCCAAGGTCACAGAGGAAGTTTGCATCAGAGCCTGGAATAAGACCCAGATCTTGGGTCCTGGTGCAATGGCTTCACCACAAGATCACATGCCCTCTCTTCCCCAATGAGCAGCATGTACTTGCTAATGCCAAAAGCAATTGTTTTTGTAATACCAAAGTTAGGAACATTTAAAGCATACCACTGAGCATTCACAGCAAAAACCTGTGATGAGGCTGTTAGCGGTGCACTTGAAGATGGATGTGGTGTTCCTTTATGTGCAGGCAGTGAACTGTGCCAGTAGATGAACTTACAAGCTTAGCTGCTGAAGCAAGAGACTGTAAGCTAACAGCAAAGGATGGAGGAGTTTTTAAGTGCAAGTAAGCCACTAAGCTCTGAAGCAAGGAGATTACAGCAGACTGGTATCTCCTGAAGCCCGTTAGCTCTAGAGCAAGGAGCTGTCAAGATCCACAGATGAAACAGCAGAGTTTGCAAGATGTACAAGGTAAATAGCTGTGGTGTAAGGAGTTTACATCCCTCATCCATTCCCTACCTCTCTACCTCTCCCTTCATCCCCCACACTGCCATTCCACTACCACCTCCAGAGTTGCCCCAACCTCTGCCATGCACCCAACGTGTTTTCGTCATGAGCTGCTGGCACTCTCTTCTTCCCCAAGCTCCAGAGCCTCTCCAGTTCTGTAGGGGGTGCCCCACTCACTCACTGGCTGGAGCCAGCATGAAAAGGATGCAGTTGGACAGCATTAGCCCCAGTGTGTCCTGCTACCAGAAAGCACGGTAGTCCACCCTGACTCAGCCAGACTCGCCAGCGTACGAGTCTGTATTTCTGAATTTGAGATATCATCTTGTCTAACAAATGTTTTATTCTCTTACTACCCCCCCAGACCCCCACCCCACAACATAAATAAATGCACTTTAACGTGTCAGACAAAAAAATACATTCTCACTTTAATTCCTCACTTCCCCAAGCTCAGCCACCAATTCAGTCTTGTTATGGCTTTCCATTAAGGACAGTGTCTATACTGAGCTTTGAGAAACTATGGCATAGGAGCAGTTCTTGCTGTAAAAGCAGTGGCTGTTTTGCTTTGTTCAGCACTTGTGCCTCTTGTGAGATATTGTATTAAGGGCGTATTGACTAAAAGAGAGACACCAATTGAACCCCACATGGAAGTAATTAAAACTGTCCAAAAATACTGAAGAATTATAATGTTTATCGCTTTAAAAAGAGATCACAGAACCATAGAAGATTAGAGTTGGAAGAGACCCCAGGAGGTCATCTAGACCAACCCCCTGCTCAAAGCAGGGCCAACCTCAACTAAATCATCCCAGCCAGGGCTTTGTCAAGCCGGGCCTTAAAAACCTCTAAGAATGCAGATGCCACCACCTCCCTAGGTAACCCATTCCAGTGCTTCACCACCCTCCTAGTGAAATATTTTTTCCTAATATCCAACCCAGACCACCCCCACTGCAACTTGAGACCACTGCTCCTTGTTCTGTCATCTGCCACCACTGAGAACAACCTAGCTCCATCCTCTTTAGAACTCCCCTTTAGGTAGTTAAGACTCTCAAATCCCCTCTCACCCTTCTGCAGACTAAATAAGCCCAGTTCCCTCAGCCTCTCCTCGTAAGTCATGTGCCCCAGCCCCCTAATCATTTTTGTTGCCCTCCGCTGGACTCTCTCCAATTTGTCCACATCCTTTCTGTAGTGGGGGGCCCAAAACTGGATGCAATACTCCAGATGTAACCTCACCAGTGCTAAATAGAAGGGAATAATCATTTCCCTCGATGTGCTGGCAATGCTCCTACTAATGTAGCCCAATATGCTGTTAGCCTTCTTGGCAAGAAGGGCACACTGATGACTGATATCCAGCTTTTCATCCACTGTAATCCCCAGGTCCTTTTCTGCAGAGCTGCTGCTTAGCCAGTCGGTCCCCAGCCTGTAGCGGTGCATGGGATTCTTCCTTCCTAAGTGCAGGACTCTACACTTGTCCTTGTTGAACCTCATCAGATTTCTTTTGGCCCAATCCTCCAATTTGTCTAGGTTACTCTGGACCCTACCTCTTCCCCTCAGCTTAGTGTCATCTGCAAACTTGCTGAGGGTGCAATTCATCCCATCATCCAGATCATTAATGAAGATGTTGAACAAAACCAGCCCCAGGACAGACCCCTGGGGCACTCCACTTGATACCAGCTGCCAACTAGACATCGAGCCGTTGATCACTACCCATTGAGCCCGACGAGCTAGCCACCTTTCTATCCACCTTATAGTCCATTCATCCAATCCGTACTTTTTTAACTTGCTGGCAAGAATACTGTGGGAGACGGTATCAAAAGCTTTGCTAAGGTCAAGATATATCACATCCACCACTTTCCCCATATCCACAGAACCAGTTATCTCATCATAGAAGGAAATCAGGCATTGGTCAGGCATAACTTGCCCTTGGTGAATCCATGTTGACTGTTCCTGATCACCTTCCTCTCCTCCAAGTGCTTCAAAATGGATGCCTTGAGGACCTGCTCCAGAGGTGAAAGTAAGCCGGTACGCCCCGGTATGGCGTACCAGTAGGAGCCGGTGCGCCGTACCAGGACCGGCTTTCCCAGAGGGCAATTTAAAGCCCTGGGGCAGGGCTGCGGTGGGGATTTAAAGGGCCCCAGAGCTCCAGCCACTGCTACACCCTGCCCCCCCCACCCTGGGACCTTTAAATCCCCGCCTGAGCCCTGCTGCCCGAGCCCTGGGGTAGCGGCAGTGGCGGGGCTCTGGCGGGGATTTAAAGGGCCCCGGAGTTCCAGCCCCCGTTACCTTCCCGGGGCCCTTTAAATCCCCGCCTGAGCCCTGCTGCCCAAGCCCTGGGGTAGCGGCAGTGGGGCTCTGGCGGGTATTTAAAGGGCCGGGGCAGTAACGGCAGCTGGAGCCCCGGGGCCCTTTAAATCCCTGCCAGAGCCCCCCACCCCTACCCCAGGGCTTGGGCAGCAGGGCTCAGGCGAGGATTTAAAGGTCTCGGGGCTACGGCAGCTGCTACCACAGCTGAGCCCCAGGCCGTTTAAAGCTTTGCCAGAGCCCAGAGCCTGAGGGTAGCGGTGGCAGCCGGGAGCCCCCAGGGCTCCTCAGTGATTTAAAGGGCCCGGGGATTTAAGGCCCTTCCTCTTCTGGTTGAGGCCACACCTCTTCCGGTTGAGGCCAGGCCCCCTGCTCAGGACTCCGGTGTACCGGTAAGTCCTCTAACTTACTTTCACCCCTGACCTGCTCCATGATTTTTCCAGGAACTGAGGTGAGGCTGACCAGTCTAGTTCCCCAGATTCTCCTTCTTCCCTTCTTAAAAGATGGGCACTATATTTGCCTTTTTCCAATTGTCCGGGACCTCCCCCGATTGCCATGAGTTTTCATAGATAATGGCCAATGGCTCTGCAATCACATCAGCTAACTGCCTCAGCACCCTCAGATGCATTAGATCCGGCCCCATGGACTTGTGCATGTCCAGCTTTTCTAAATAGTCCTTAACCTGTTCTTTCACCACTGAGGGCTGCTCACCTCCTCCCTGTACTGTGCTGCCCAGTGCAGCATTCTGGGCGTTGACCTTGTCTGTGAAGACCGAGTCAAAAAAAACATTGAGTACAGTACTTCAGCTTTATACGCATCATCTGTCACTAGGTTGCCTCCCCCATTCAGTCAGGGTCCCACACTTTCCCTGACTACCTTCTTGTTGCTAACATACCTGTAGAACCCCTTCTTGTTACCCTTCACATCCCTTGCTAGCTGCAACTCCAATTGTGCTTAGGCCTTCCTGATTACACCCCTACATGCTTGATCAATATCTTTATACTCCTCCCTAATCATCTGTCCAAGTTTCTACTTCTTGTAAACTTCCTTTTTGTGTTTAAGCTCACCAAACATTTCTCTGTTAAGCCAAGCTGGTCGCCTGCCATATTTGCTATTCTTTCTGCACATCGGGATGGTTTGTTCCTGCACCCTCAATAAGGCTTCTTTAAAATACAGCCAGCTCTCCTGGACTCCTTTTCCCCTCATATGAGCCTCCCAGGGGATCCTGCCAAAGATAGCTTTGTTTAAAGCAGAGCCATTTTTCCATTGAGCTATGCAAGCAACTGTGGCTACATTGAAACTAAACTACAAGCTAGGGGTGGGATTCCCCTGCTTGTGCACACATATATTTGAGCCAGCACAAGTATAATTAGCAGCATTGCTATAGTAACTTAGGCATGCCTGAGCCATGCTGAGTACATGCCCACTGGTTTCAGACAGGTTTGTACTCCCCCTCGCTCAGCCGTGCCTGTGCTACCATGTCTTCGCTGATATTTATACTCACAATTGCTCTGTGACCATGGTTTTCAACTTGTGGTGTGTGGGCCCCTAGGGGCCTGCAGCTTATGTTTAAGATTTCCAAAGGGGTCCACGCCTCCATTTGAAATATTTTAGGGGTCCACAAATGAAAAGGTTAAAAGCCACTGCTCAGTGAGTTATGTGGCTGAGGGTGGCAGGGAAGGGGTAAGTTTTTGAATTCACTCTAGTCACAACTTCAGGACAGTGACAAGAATAGTAACTGTAGCCCTGCAATACTTCTTGCACAAGCAGTTATGGCCGCAGGCTCTGGCCTTTTGGAAAAGCCTCATGCAATTTAATAGAGGTAAAGTCAACTGGAGTCTCTAGAAGTTACTCTAAAAGTCTGTTGAATTTGATAAAGAATGCCATTCTCTTCGTAGGATTTTCTAACCACCTACAGAATATAATCAACATGGTTAGCCCCCCACCCATGGATATACTCCTGACAAATCCAGAACCAAGTCCATGCAGCCAAGAAACCATGAACTGGATGATGATCAAAGGAGTTCAGCATCGATCAAAAAGTGGGAGTAGGGAGAGAGGAATAGTTTCCACCTTTCAGTGTGGTCTGTATTCAGGTTTAATTTATGAGTCTCTCAAGTATGTTTGAACTCTCGGCTCACTCACCACTGTGATCCACGGCTGCCTGCTGTTTCAGAAGACAGAGCAACCAACCTTGACTGCACATTAACTTCACCTGAATTATATTTTAGTCCTTTCGAGAGGAGCATCTGAAAGCTTTGTTTCAAGAGAGAGGGCGAGAAAGAGGCACCCCATACATGGGGGAGGGAATTGGAATTAAAAGAGCCAGCTGGAGTTATTTCAATTAATTTGGGTTCCGAAGACCCCGAGAGAAAGGCTCCTCTTGGAACTACTGAAGCAGAACAGAGTGTTTCAGAGTCTCAGTTTCACATTAAAGTATCAGCGGCACAGGAAAAACACTTTCCCTCCTGATTCATTCATCCTCACAAATGCACTGAAGCTGCCTTGTAACTGCGAACAGGAGTTTAGTCTGACAAGTTTTATAAAAGCATGTGGCCCCGCCCTTGCAAAGAGAACACACACAGACTATTTTGAACTCACACAAGCAGTCATAGAAATAAACCTTTAATCTTAGTGCTGGTAATACACAAAAGATCATAGAGCGGTCTCAATTATTTATTCTGTACGCTATTGTTTATCAGTGTTGATTGTCTGGCCAGTCACAGTGCTTTGAAATTGTAAACTGCTTTATAAAACTGAAAAATGTCATTATGCCACCAATATGATCAAGTAATCTTCTAAAGCCATTTATGCCCTCTGCATCATTAGATTAGGAGTTTCTTCCAAGCATTAATATTGCACTAGCAGAGCATTCACTGGATGATCTCAAAGAACTACAAAAACAATTAAACCCCAAACATCCTTCTGAAATAGGACAGTATTTTTGTCTAGTACACAGAGATGGGTTAAACCAAGAGGCAGCAGTACAATAAGTCTGTGTGACCCTGGGCAAGACAATCACTGACTGAGCCAGAAACAGAGCTCCTAATCTACTTTAACCCTTCAGTAAAACTGCTTCATTGATATGAAATATCCAGTGGGTTTTTTTGACCATTGCAATATCAATGAGAGCCCTAAAAGCTAAAATTTGCCAAGCTCAGGGGATCAGAAAAATCTCATCTACAGGTTTGCTTGAGAGTTCTGTTTCAGTCTTTGTCACAAGCAGTGGGTCTTAAATTTAGCAGGGGAGATACAGTAACTAACGTTTTATAATTTAAAAATTTTGTTTCACCTGCTAAGCTTTGCTGAAGGGTTTTATTTTACAAAAATCTATAACCAGGGAACACTGGCGTTTCCTTTTGTATTAGAGACATGAAGGAATTAAGGGATTCAAGATAGCAAAGCCCTCATGAATAATTTAGACTCCACTTCCAGCATATATACCCTTCACCTGATATGCACCAATATTGGGATCAGATACCTATGGAATGGATGATGGTGCCATGTCTCACTGATCCAAAAGGAGGTAGAGTCTCTGATCAGTGTCAGCCATCAAGTGGTTTTCCACCTTTCAGGACCTTCATTTGCAAGTTGGGAACTTTGGCTCTGGAAATCTGATCTCATGGACCACAACAAAATCACAATAGGGGCAAGCAGATTCAGAGGACTATTTCCAGAACCTCTTGCACAGGGCCAAGTGCCAATACATTCTACCTAACTCTAGTCTTTTTCCTCCTACACCCCCACCCCGCCCAGTCAATATTGCCATAAACATTTAGACTAGATATAAAGTGAGAGCAAGATAGATTGTAGGGGAATCCTTCCCCAGTGCTAAGTAACATCTTGTCAGGAGGAGTACTAGGGCTGGCTAGAAAACAAGAATTCCCTTTCTGCTGATTCGAAGCAAGGAATTGAACTTGGGTCACCTATATCCTAGAGTGTCCTAATGACCGGGCTATTGGCTGGTCTAGGGTGGGGGGGGGTACCTAGTTTGTTTCCAGGATGGAATTTCTAGTCAGAGACTTTTCCTGACAAAAAATTCATTGAAACAGATACATTTCCACAAGAAGTTTTGGTTTTGACAAAAAACTGCATTTTCCAGCCAAAAAAAGTTTCATCAAAAAGTTTTCTACCAGCTGTAATAAGAACTTCTGCTTTAAATATGTAGCAGGAAGAAAGGAGGGGATCTGGAAAAGACTTGAGGCTCTACAGTGGAGCAAAGAAAAAAAGGGCTCAGGCAAACAAGATGGTTTTCTGTCTATCTAACCTGTCTATATGCAGGTGATGTGAAGCATAGAACAGCCCCGGAGTGCTCTAAGTATCTTTTCAAAATGGCTCTAAAAACACTAATGATTTTATTGATTTATAGTGAATCACGGTATCTTGGAGCAGCACGTGACAGGGCCAGTTAACAGATCATTTGATTACAACTTTAAAAAAATAGCACAACAGTGTACTTGAAGGACAAAGTATCAACTTGTATGTTGCATTTTCCTGTTCATTATTTTGGGTCACAACCCTGGGCCTAATTTTGATCTCATGCCACCATAAATCTAGAGTAACTGTCGATTGGTTGAGAGGAGTTATAGAATAACTTCACTGGTGTAACAAAAGCAGATTCTGGCACCTTAATATTATTAAATCAGATTTTGATATTGGTTTCCTTGTTTGTTTAAATCCCTCAGAGTTTACAGGGCAAGTATTATTTACCAGAGAAACTAAACAAAACTTCTCTGAAATCCTTCTGATCTCCCAGTTAACTATGTATTTACCAGAGCCATATGGAAACCATCATTAAGGGTACATCTATACAGCAAATAACACCCCTGCAGCAAGTCTCAAAGCCCGTGTCAATTGACTTGGGCTAATGGGGCTCATGCTACAGGGATACAAGTAGTGGTGTAGGCATTTGGCCGTGGGCTGAAAGCCTGGTCTGAGACCCTCCCCTTTTCCAGGTTTCAGAGGCCGGGCTCCAGCCTGAGTCCCTCCGTCTACATGGCTATTTTTATCCCAGCAGCACAAGCCCAAGTCAGTTGACCTGAGCTCTGAGACTTGCTGCCACCGGGGGCTTTTTGCTGCATAACCATACCCAAAGAAACCTAAAGCCACAAGACTCAAAGTTTTCATGCCATTAGAAATATGACATTCAGGCCAAGTTTGCCAAAAGCCCCATGAATATCTCGTATGAAATGAGGCTCTAGGGGCTATCAATAGAAATATTACATAGTACACATAATAAATGAAACTAGTCTTACCCTCCAGCACATTTGGGCCATGGATAGAGTTACACATGAAGGTCCCAGGAGACTTCCTGAAACCCACGATTTCAGAAGAAAAGAAACCATAAGGGGAAAAACGGGGGAGCTTTGCTTTGAGATTTTGGGTTTGTTTAACCTAAGAAACATGATGGGAGGAGGGGGAAGTGGGAAGCAAAGCTTCATAGAGCAAAACTAAAGATTATCACCAACCCCTGTCCTTTTGGAAGAGTCCCATAGAATTTAATAGAGGATGGTACTCTTCCTTTAGAATTTAAGCCAATTTATAGAATTCTACCCCAGGGTTAGTATTTTCTACTACATTCTGTAGGGCTTGTAAGAATATATTTGCATCATCCCTATTAAAGGCCTTGTCTACACACCAACTTGAACCAGTTTAAAGGTATGCTTTTAAACCAATTTAGCATGCAACCTGTGTTTGGACAAGGCCATCTATAGTGTCAATTTAATTTTTTTAAATTGACTAATTTCAGACGCAATACCCTTTAAATAGAATTGCATGTTATTGCTTAAAAATCCTTTTAAAATTAAACTACTCCTCTTAATACTCAAGGAATTTCTCAGCAAGAGAGAACATGACTGGCAGGAGAAAGAGCCTGTGCAAACTTTCTACATGGAAAGGGCAGCCCAAAGCACAAAGTAAACAAACTCAAAGATGACCTTAGCTCCTCCTGTACCACTAATATTGGGCAGTCCAGTTCCTCCATTGGATTAGTGGCTTGCTCGTTGTGGTACCTCATGCCAGGTATGCCAGCACATTCAAAATCCTCTGCCACTGTCTTCTGTCAGTTCTTTCCTTTTGGTTTGTCTCACTGTCCTGCTTTAGGTACACAATTCAGTGTTTGCTTACTGTCTCCTATCTTCCACACAGTGTACATGTCCCAGATACCTGAGCCTTCTTTCTTTGATGTTATTTTCCAACGTGTCCTACTCGGTCAGCTTCCTTGCTCTCACATTTGTTATTTTGTCTTTCCATAAAATGTCTAGTATCTTCCTCAGCTGTCTCTGATTGGCAGCCTCCAATCTCTCCACGATCATCAGCCATCTGCCTGGCTAGTAAGAATCTTGCACAGATCCTCTTGAACCAGCTCCTAGCCCAAATTAAAATGGACAAAGTTCTGAGTTGCAGTGCAGCTTTCATGCTCAGCAGAATACCGTTGACATGGTTTTCCTCATCTGACAATGACAGGAAAAGTATTGCGAACAGTATTCACCTTTGTACATCGGGTTTCCAAACCGGACGAAAGCTTTTGATGCAATCAGCTGCACTCCCCTCTGGAAATTGTTCCCTAAGTTGGAATGTCCAGACAAAAATTACCATCATCACTCAGCAATTCCACAAAGGCATAGTTGGGAGATTTAGTGTTGATAGTGATCCAATAGACCTATTTCCATGAATGAGGTGAAGCAAGGATCCTTTGTTTATTCTTGGCTGAGATGCTAGAAGAAACCCTCCACAGCTCTTAAAATGGCATCTTTGTAATCTTTCACACTGGCAAGTTCTTTAATCCCTCATCTGTGTGTGAATACCAAGGTGATCAAAGATCTGACCGAGGAATTGCTCTATGCCAGTGATTGTACCTTGTGGCACACTCCGAAGCAACACTGCAAGATCTTACAAACCGTTTTGCTGTGGTGGCTTGTAACTTTGGCCTTACCATCAGCTAACTGAAAACTGAGGCCATATACGAGAAAGTTCCTCAACTCCTCACCAAGATCCATCAAGAAGATTGGAAAGTACCACATTCCAAGCCATCAAATAGTTAAAATATCTCAGCAGCATGTTAAGCAAGCAAGTGACAAATTGATCAAGAAGTGGATGAATGACTTAAGAAAGCCAGCACCTCTTATGTTCACCTTTATCACCAAATCTGGAAGCAACATGGAATCGGTCTACAGATAAAAATCAAAGTGTAGAATGAGATTGTCCTCAGGACATTGCTCTACGGGTGTGAAACATGAACCTGTTACTAATGGCACATTAAAAATCTTGAGAGAGTTTCCATTTGCAACACCCACAATGACTGTTGGGCATCATATGGCAGGACCATATATCCAACATGGAAGGTTTTGAGAGAGCTGGTTCAGTTGGTATCATGGCTCATTGATTTGTGCCCAATTGAGATGGACTGGTCATGTAATTCATATGCCTGATATCTGTCCAGCAAAACACAGTCTATATTCCAAATTAAGCTCTGGCAACTGTCAGCATGGAGGGCAAATGACACTTAAAAGATATTCTGAAACAAAATCTGCACACGACAAATACTTCTGATTTGACCTTTGAGCAACTGGTGGCTGACAGCTTCTCACAGCTCTACAGCTTAAGGGTGGGGAGGGGGGTGCCCACGACTTTGAGAAGAACACAACGTGCAGCTGGAAGCACAGCACCAGGCATGGAAACAACATGCAGCACAATTAACAGAACCAGGCCAATAGCTCTCTGGTTAGAGTGGTAAGTGTTGTTCTTCCCAGATTGGTCTATGATGCCACACAAAGACCTATTAGTACAAAACCTGTGATTGTCAATCTTGTCCTTGAAATCAGGGTGACTACTATTACATCACCCAAGTCTCTGCTTCATACAGTAGTGTGCTCAGTACAATCTCATGGTATAATCGGACCTCTAGTTCGATGTGGAGACCTGTTTGATCAGATGTTGTACATTCTTCCAAAGGTGATTTCATTTTCCTAATTTCATATGAATCTCTTTGTCGCAGCCACCTTCAAAAGTTATCGCACTCCCCAGATGAATCAAACAGGTAGAGTTCTGCTATTTTCCCACCTATGTACATCTTTGCGTCTGTTCTCTAGTTTCCTAGTTTTATAATCTTGATTTTTCTCTGCATTTACCTTCAATCCAATTTTTGCTCCTTTCTCTGATGTAAGGGCAATCATTCTGTTCCACCTCACACTTAGTAAAGCAATGTTGTCAGCAAAGTCAAGGTTGTGCAACTCATCACCTCTAACCCATTTTACATTTTCCACAATGCCTTTTGTTGCCTGCTTCATCACCTGGTCTATTGCTAATGCAAAGAGGATCGGTGATAACATACATCCTTGTCTAACTCTAGTCACAATATCAAACCTCTCACCCAGGCCTCTATCCAATCTTATTGTGCATCTATTTCCATCATAAAAATTCCTTATGTCCCAGAGGTTCCACAGTATTCCACAAGGCTTCTCTGTGGATACTATCAAATGCTTTCTTGATGTTGATAAAGTTAAGGTGGGGTTTTGCCAAGTAGTAACTTTTCTGATGCTCTGTCGAAGAGTGAATATCTATTCACGATACGATCATGGCCAGAACCCAGCCAAGTATTCTCGTAATATTCTGTCTGCTATCTTCTTTTCAGTATAATGATAGATAATACTTATCTGGGACTGATAACAGTACAGTAAAAAAAAAATCCCCATTTTTAATTTTAAAACATCTTTAGTGGTAATCCCCTTTGGTGTTGTCTGTAACTCTTACAAACAGACAGAAGATTATGTTTGAGTTGATAATGTCTTTTCAAATGTAAGTTCTATAGACATTTCCCCATCAGAGCTGTGAACTAAAAAAAAAAAAAAATTATTCACATTTTGATGCCTCTATTATTTACCCAATCCAGCTGCAATAGTTTTCCCTTCCAAATACATGGAAGAGATTGGGACCCTGAGATCTGCATGTACGAATGCTCCCATATGGTAAGAGAGGTTGGGTGCCTCCATTGCACTGTCACCCCACCTTACTCCACCCCCTCGGGTACCTCAGAGAGAACTCCATGCAGTCTGTGGCCCACAGAAAGCCGGGGTGGTGTCAGGATGGGTGGGGACAGGATGGGGCTGGCCAGTAGGAAGGCAGGATCCATGTCAGCCCACCCTGGCCCCACCAAAATTGGCTGGAAAAGCTATTTCAGCATTAGGCTGTATTCACTTTTCTGCTACTCCCCAGCTGCAGTGGCTGACCCAGGGGAACTGTGACCATAAGGGTCCCCTGGCAGAATGACTCCAATGGAGCTTTGCTTGTAGGGAGCCAGTGGGGCTGACAGAAGCCAAAGCCATAGTCTTCAGCAGATCCCCAAGGTCTGCCAGATTTAAAGGCATTTTTTCCCATCAAAGAGGCCCAAACTCCTCCCTTCCCCCCCCCCTCCATGTGATAATGAGAAAGAGTCCTGAAAGTTAAACTGCAGCTTCTCCAGCAATAAATCACCTCCCATTACCACAGAAGGGAGCTATCTGAGGGAAGCCTTTCACTACTCTGTCTTACCAATGCTCATTGTATGCATAGCATTCAGCCGACTGGCAAAGTTTACCCAGCACTGCTCTGTAGACATAATGTCACTTGAAAACTAGATCAATGTAAAGTGGACCATGATATGGTGATGGGAGGTGTATAAATGCCTGCAATTAATAATTATCGTGGTGGATATGTAGCTCAAAACACTAAGGCAGTGTCTGTCTGCAGAGGAATTTGCTTTAAAAGTCTCCTACATTTAAAACAGCCAGTCCAGCTCCACCAACACTTGTCATTTATTACCTTTGCTTTATTTCAAAGCTCCCATTAACTTTAGGGGCTGCATGAGCCCAGCACCCTTGAAAATCAAGCCATAGAAGAGCACTGTCAACTTAAAATTAATGTAGGTGAAGTAAATGGTCTGCAATATCTTATTAATACCACTTTAGTTTCTTAGAACTGAAATATTTTAAAAATCCAATTCACTCATCACTATTTATGCACCATTTACTTTCTCTGATTCCCTCCAGTTGAATAATGAAAATCAGTTGAGACACTTTCACTTATATTTCATTTTCAGGATCCTAATGCTGCCTCTTTTGAATTGCAAACACTGCAGAAGAAGGGGGTTTTTTTTGTTTAACAACAATGGTTTCTAATACTTTTTTTTTTTTTTTTTTAATATTAATGAAGACTGTTCTAAGGTTTTCCAATTTTTTAAAAATTAATCTAAATTTGGGCCTAATTTGTGTTTACAGTGTCAATTCATTTTTTTTTTTTTTAAAGGCTCACTTTTGGCTGGTCCCTATCTTTTTGGTTACACAGATCACTAATTTTTAACCAGTATAATAGGTATAGAATGCCTGATCACTTTTCTTAAAGAAATGTACGCACACAAAGAAACCCCACTCAGCTTTGAGCCAGACTATATTCCGTTTGTCACTACAACCAGGCTACCAAAGTGACATCACCAGGAAGTCCAAAATAGAACCAGCACCACACTTTCAAATGTTTCCAAGAAAAGAAAAATGATCTCTCTCTTCCTGTATTATGCTATGGCTTATCATATAATAGCAATAATCACTACAGCCTTGTGATATATTCAGAACAGCTTTGAGATTAAGTGCTTCAGATTTAATCAAATCCAGCAGCTGTTCGTTGTTTTGTATACTACAAATCAATAGAGCTTGTGCCTTACATACACCTTTAAAATAGTATGCTGTATACAATCTCCACCCCATGAACCTGTAAGCAGCAATTACAATATGCGTAAGTGACAAGTAGTTGTTACCAGACTGGTAGAAATAATGACAATTGTTACTTTTCCAGTTGCATATTTGTCACAAGTTCCAGTGTTAAAGGGCAGTTATATATCGTATTATTATTCATATATGCAGACACCACGAGTGAAATTCTGATCCTATTGAAGTCCATTAGAGTTTTGCCATTGACTTAAATGGGGCCAGGTTTTCACTTTATGGGCCAAATTCTACTCTGTTACACTGGTGTAAGTTTGAACATAGGAACAGCCAGACAGTATCAGCCAGATGGACCTCTGGGGTAGACAGGGGTAGTTTTAAAATTACTTGTCAGCCCAAGATTTATTTTTTAAATTCCTAAAAATATTTAGCTTCGAGACACAAGATATGGTATTCCGGCTCTTACTAAATTCTCTCTCCTACTCTCCTGACATGGCAGTGACTCCCACTAATTTAGTCACATGGGTTCTTTTACATACCCTAGGCCCAGGGGACATCATCATCGAGACCAAGCAAAATAACCACAATTATTAACCATGGCTATTTTATTATTAAAGGAAAAGAGCACATTAAACAAAACACAAATGATAAATTGCATACTCCATTACAACCTCTTGTATATGGCTCTCTATGGAGAGTTTTTTCCAATAGCCATTACACCTTTGAGAGTAGACCACTTCCAGGAGCACCCTTCCTTCAGTAAGCCCCGATCAAAGTACATTGAATTCACAATAATTTTGGGAACAATCTTGGTATCTTATTAGATATTTGAAAACTGCTGTACACAAGAGAGTGCAGAGGAGGTTAAGTATCTAGAAATTTGGTCACCCTTTTTAGCATACTCAGAGGAGGAGGGCTCCCCAGCCAGCAAGCCAGAATCTTTTCATATTAACCTGATCCTAACTAACTAATGATGAAGTATGGTAACATTTTATTGAAACATTTTACTAGGGCAAAAAGTTACTCAAAAAACCTGTTTATGTATGGACAAAATAATTTGTTTAAGGGCAGATGAAACCTGTCTGGTTATTAATACTAACCAGAGAGTTTATAATTGGGCAAAGTTAACTAAATCCTACCAAAAAAAAATATTTAAAATCAGTTATTTAGAAGAAGCCATTTAAGGAGCTGTCTTAAAACAGGCTAATGATGACTATTCAAAGTCCTAAAACCAATTAAATCCCACTCTCTGTTTACCAATGTTTCACCCCTGTCTCCTCTCCAGGAATAAGATGCAGCTGAAGAAGTGGGTTTTTTACCCATGAAAGCTTATGCCCAAATAAATCTGTTAGTCTGTAAGGTGCCACCGGACTCCTCATTGTTTTTGTGGATACAGACTAACACTACTACCCCTCGGATATGTAATATTTTAAGTTACAACAGCATTTCCATACCCCAATAAAATCATTACAAGAGTTTTCAAATCAAATCCCTTGGCAGTGTTTTAGTTAACTTTCTCTCACCAATCCATATTCAAGTCTTGGGGAGGTTTCTTTGAGTCTTCTGCTTTACTTAGCTTTCATGGCAGCTTGCTTGTAGATAGAGATGGACAGGATAAATTGATGAGTGCTTGCCCTATAAGCAGCATGGCAAAGGGTGAGAGCGTGAGGTGTGCTCACTTCAGAGAGTTTTTATAAATACTCTTCTCCTTTCTATTTCCATGAAATTACAGGAATACTCACCTCTTTCAGGTTTGTTTAGATTCCAAGCTAGTTATTGACACACTTTCATTGGCTCAATATGGGCTTTTGAGGTTGGTTTTGGTGATATCCTTAGCTCCTGAATATGTAGTCTGCCTAATGAAGGTGCAACAGTTCTTTCATTGCCTTCAATCTTCTTGTGGCAGGAAAGTATCAGATCACTTTTAAAGTTAAAGCTAACTTTTTTATTCTGTCCATTTTCTGAGATATTCCTTTCATTTTATTAGTTTGAGAGGAAATTAAATTCTGTTTTCAAAAAGCCCATACATTCCTATTTTTATATAAAAGTTTTCATTTTTTGAAACAGTCTTAATAATAAATAATTTTAAAAGAGGGTCTTTAGATTCAATATTATTAAAGACATTGTTGATTCTACATGCCAATTTTTTGGAAAGATGATTCTTCTTGTCCTGACTTGGGTGAGAGATTTGCTTGAGACCTGCCTGTAATTAATTAATTTCCCATTAATATAAATATTGTATACTTAAATGGCTTCTTATATTAGCAAATCAGTTTAACAAGGCCACTGGATTTCATATTGCAACACAGAACATTTTACCATTTACATAGCAAGATAGGAATTATATTAGGATCTTTGTATTTAGCAACCATATTTGCAAGAATGCATTTCACAACGGTGTTTGCCATTTCAATATTTAAGAAATAAACAAAAAGTTTTAAAAACAGTTCCAATTACATGTGTTTTTCCTAGAGTTTTAAAGACAAAAGCAGAAGTTTTCCTTGCAGAAGGGTGGAGGTTGGTAGAGGCACACTTTACCCTTCTGTTTTATGGTTGGATAAGGATCTTCAGTGTTATTTCTCTTTGGAATCCTTTTTGCATTTACTTGTTGCAGTTTTTACAATTAAAACTCTTATCAAGTACTGTCACGGAGTCACCAGGGCGATGCTCTGGAACTACTCCATATAATGCCAGTCAGGACTCTGGGGGAGCATGCCTCCTCTCTGTGAGCATACAGTCACCAGGGCAAGAAGCTTACACAGCTTCAATCTTCCTGAGTCTGACCTCGGAGCTTTCAGCGTCTCCTTCCACACTGTGCGCTCCCTGCCGCAAGTCTGCCTGGGCAGGGCTCCTGGGGAAGCCAGAGGGCCCTGCACCCCAACTCCGCAGTGAGACATGACTCTCAGCCAGCCAATAAAACAAAAGGTTTACTATTCAACAGGAACACACCGTAGGACAGAACTTGTTAGCACAGAAATCAGTGACTTTCAGCCAAGTCCATCTTGGAGAGTCCTGGGCCAGAAGCCCTGGACTCCCCGTCTTCCAGTCCCCAGAGGCAGACGGTCAGCTCCCAGCGACCCGACTTCAGACAGCCCCATTGCTCCTCCTCCTTGAATTTTTCTCGCTTCCTGGGCAAAGAGTCACCTGGTTGTATCCCCCTCCTGGGCGTCAGGTTACAAAGGGCACCAGACATCACATACGTGCAGGCCGCTGGAGCAGCCTCACCTGCCCCAGAGGTCTCCGCCAAAGTCACACACCCCTATTCCCACCACCGAGGTATTGGTGCAGCACACAGGGAAACTGAGGTGCACACACTATTCCTGCAAAACAGTAAAACTCACATAGGTTCAACACTAAGACTCACATACAAGATAACAAGGGAAAATCCCCACTTCATCACAAATACAATCTACAAAACCCCAATCACAATAACCAATCTTACATCCATTTTTCAGAACAGTATAAAAAACTGGCATAGAAAGTTACAGAAAGATTAAAAACCCTGCATTTGAAACTTTTTTTGTAGAAGCACTCTTAGGGACAATAAATGTGGTTTCTGGCTAAAGAGAGATTATCTTCCTGACACTTGCTTGTCCTTGGGGATAGAAAGCAGAAACCTCCTGCAATGTCTTTAACCAGCCTGAACATTTTACAACATAACTAACAAATATACATGGATATGGTTATATTTTCAAGCATCCCTGGCTAGAACATACTTGTAGCTATATCTTAATATTCAGTGAAGGTGCAAACAAGTAGTGACCAATATTAAAAATCTTATACTAATTTTATTAATATCATGTTGGCATCCATATTGAGATGTCATCCTCACAGTTCAGCTAAGCCAGTGTCCTGTCTACAAAACTGCCAGTACCAAAAATCACAGGAAGGCACAATCATCATCATAATGGATCATTTTTTTATTCATTTGTATATAGAAGTTCCTTGCTAACCTATGAAATATCAGGTTTTAGATCCCTTTTAAATATGTTAACCTCTCTAGTGTAACTATTATACTTGTCAATTTTTTTTTAAAACAGCTTGTTAAACTCTTACCCTCAATATATAATGGCAATGAGTTCCACAGCAATTTCAGTAACACTACTTCAGAATTAAGAACGTAATTTGGCTTTATGAAGTGAGTGAAATCCTGGCCCCACTGAAGTCAGTGTCAAAACTCCTATGGACCTCAAAGGGTCAGGATATTACCCAGTATGTTTATCGCAGCAAAATATATGAATTAAGGCTGAACTCAAGGTATAAAAATAATCATTTCATTCTAGAAGCAATATATTTTTCAAGGCATGCATGCATTGAAAGAGTCCATTTCTTCACATTGCCAGCCAGAAGCCAGCCAAGGCTGGACAAACTCTTGGCTGGGACACTTACAAAGGCAAATATTTGGCTCGTGAAAGGAATAGCACGTAAAATCATCACTTCTAAAGTGACGTTATGTTATGGGAAAACTTGGCATCATTTTTACTGGTGGTTCACAGTTACTCATTAATTTTACTAAATTACAGCAGCTGCTACTCTTAAGGCCTTCAGAAGTAGCAAAGTTGCTCCCCTGCTTATAAGCCCTATGAGCACAGCTGCATCACCACCACCACCACATGCAAAATAGTGTTTACACAGATGGTGACAGGATTCAACTCGCAAATGTATACACATCTGAGAGATGTATGAAAGAGACAGTGTTGTCAGGGGTATTTTTTGAACCACATATAGCAATGTAAGTCACTTTCCCCAGCAAGTAATACTATGTACATTAGTGTCAATGACACATTTACATCCAGAAGTATATTACAGACAACAATTAACAGAATCTTGTGGAACACGTCACAGACATTTTGGGTGGGAAAGTCTCAGAAGCGTCATCTGATTCTAGTATTTGAAGAACATCAGATTGACAATTCAGTCAACTTTGATCATTATTGCTTCAGGATGTTCAACTCCTTCTCTGAATTCTTTATCATATGCAAAAATAAACACCACACTGTATTTTCTTCATTAGTGATTATAAGGGCTACTAAATAAAAATGATAATTAAACACCCAGTGCAGAAAAGGAAAACTTTGGGACCCCAACCTTCCAAGAGCCACAAGAGGAAAAAAAAAATCTTGTAAAGTGAGATAAAGAGAATAGATTTTGATATTAACATTCACAGTTCGGGGGTAAGAGAAAGAGCATCTCTTGATATTATAGGCTATTTTATGCTTTTCCGAGTCCTGGTTGGAATTTCAACTGTTTAAACAAAACAAAAACAAAAAACACACCCCACACACAGGCTCAAGTTGTTTTATGAATGCAGCCAACACTTCACTCTTTAGTTTCTGCCACTGCATGTTCCTTTTCACATCCCCACATTCTTACAGGGGAGAAACTAGCAGAGAAAATAAGTTTGGATGCTCCTTGCTTTTTATATGCCATTAAAGCACTCCTTATTAACTCAGTTTCAGTTCTTCCTTCATAGGTAGCAATGCTGTGATATTATTTGCAAGCAGCCAAGGTAATTACCATCCAGCAGGGTCCAATTGTTTTCAATTAAAAGCTTGACTGAAGTCTTCAGCTTTTAATACCATTGTGACCATCTGCTTTCACTAAAGTTCATCATGCAGCCTACCAGCCAAAGCACAGGACTCATTCTAATGCTGTTTAATTATATGGAGGAACTTTTTCTTATCCGACATCCATTATTTCTCCTAAGGAAAAGGCAGAGTAGATGGGCAGCAGAGGTACTGCATGGCTTTACTAACAGCCTGTAGCAAGATGGAGTTTCCAGGAAGATCATTACCTTCCTGTCAGGTTTCCTGACAGGTTTCAGAGTAGCAGCCGTGTTAGTCTGTATTCGCAAAAAGAAAAGGAGGACTTGTGGCACCTTAGAGACTAACCAATTTATTTGAGCATAAGCTTTCGTGAGCTACAGCCTACTTCACCTTCCTGAGAGATACATCTGTTATTGCCCTGAGAAGAGGATCCAGGGGACCAACAGGAAAGGATAGTTAATGTTGGCTACCCTCCTTTTCCTTCACTCAGCTGCATCTTCTCCTTTCCAGAAAGCCTGAAAAGCCCAAAATGAAGAGTTCGTCTAAAAACATCCAAACCCATCTACCCCTGCTGATTGTGCTGCAGCAGAGTCCAAGAGCATCATCACAGGAAGAAATAATTCTGATGCCCATGTGTGTAAGCTTCCTCTGGCTCTCACGGATGATAAATAATTTGCAAGTCTGTATCATCTCTCAGCCAAGGATCTCAAACCCCCTTACAGACATTAATTAAGCCCCACAGACACCCCCTAGCGATAAGCAGATTTGACAAATGGGGAAATTCAGGCAATAAGCAGTTAAGCAACTAGCCCAAAGCCATAACATAAATAAGTGGCAGAGCCTGGATGAGGATTTAGGAGTTCCTAACTCCAATACACAGCATTGCCTCTTGAATTCTCAGCACATAAAGAAACTAAAAAGTTAACTCTTTCACTACAGCTTTGTTTTATACCTTCCAATATTAATATGTCTGGCTACTGTCATTCCAGAAATAGCTCCCAACCACGCAGTGCGTAATAAGAGCTTTCAGGACCATTCATGCATTAAAAGCCTCTCGCAGGAGGGCAACGCCATTTGATTTTGCTCCCAGCTACAAACAAAGTGGGTCATGCCGTCACCTTAATGGCAGACAAATGATTGTTTAGGAGGACAAATATAAGGTTCTACGTTACAGGCCAGTGGGCAGAACCTATCTAGAGAAGGTGAATAAAATTCTCACCAAGGGCAGAGTTTCAATCTCTTTCCTTTACAGATGCACAAACAAACTAAGGAATCCAGACAATAACAAGCCACCCAGAACAGTGGATCCAAATTGCCAGGGACCTTCCCAGCTTCTTACCCAGGGAAAAAGCCACACAATTCTCAATGGGCTGCAATTCTACCATGACAATGAATTGTTCTGTGCTAGAACTTCACATATAGCTTTTTAACTTTATTATGTAGATATTATACACAGATGCATATATGGTCAGGTTCTGGTCTCATTTATGCTCATATAAATCTATAGTAGTTTTGTTGAAGCCAATTCAGCCCCTATGAATTAACACTAGTGTAAATGGAAATCGGAATCTGAAGTTTGGGAAGTGATTACTCCAGAAAGTAGTCTAAATTGTTTTAGAGTGGGAGCCACAAAGGGACTTAAGCCCCTACAAAAAAAAAAAAAAAAAAATCATCACAGGAATAACACTGTGATCCACAAAGCCTGCGTTAAGCAGCTAGGCTCCCTAGACCTAGACAATGCCTGGGGAGAGACAGGCACCTTAGAACATGATCACCAAAGCCAGCACGCTAGGCCCAAGCTAGCAAATGGGAGATGCTGACAACAGGGGCGTGTCATCAGCCCCACCCCTCTCTCAGACAGAGGTGCAATCCAGGCTGCAGGGAGGTGCCCATCTGCTAGCAATCCATGAATGGGAACCAGCCACCTAAGTTGTTTCTTGCCGGAAAGAGGTGGGTACCTACCTTTCTCCACAAAAATGGCTGAAGGAGGGGGAGGAAGAAGTGGTGATGCCCACTTTAAAATGTTGAGCCCAGTGGTTAGAGCACTCAGGTGGGATGTGGGGGCACTCAGGTTCAAGGGGGAAAAAGGTAAGACACCTGTTGAAATCCTCTCAGGTGGGTGAGCTAAGCACAGAGCTATGGGATATTCTGATGTGGGCTCCCTCAGTCTCTCCTGTTGAAGCTGTTCTGCTGTGGGTACTGAATGAAAGTGATTGGAGCAAGGGGACTGGAGCTGGGGTCTCAGAGTTAGGTGCCCTAACCAACATGCTAGACTCATTCTCTCTCGCTTGCTGGTCCAAGGATGATTTAAGTCTTTGGCTAAAGTGAAACAGCTTCAAGAGGAGCTTCAAATGGGACCCCACCCATGCCGGAGGCGGCTGAACACCTGCCTTCCCTGAATTCATGCCTCACTGTGGGGGTTAGGTGGATGCTAGGTGTTCAGGTGCTAGAGGAAGGCACCACTGCACATGCTCAGAGGCAGGAACGTAGGTGCCAAGGGAACTTTTACCCTGAAAACTAAGCTGTCAAGTGAGTTGAGGTGCCAACGGGGCTCAGCAGGAGTTTTGGGGATCACAATGGAACCAAAACTGGGACTCGGGCACCTAAACCCCAGACTTAGGGGCCTAAGTACCTTTATGGATCCCACCCTTTTGTATTTTGGAAAGGCTTGAGGTGTTGCTGTTTAAACACATTCAGCAACTGCATATGCAGTACAATTGGTTTCCATACAGATTTCTTTTAAAATTGCATGTAGCATGTATCCTAAACATACATACATTATACACCGGGCTATAATGGTTTCTTTAGAGGCATTCAGGTCTATTGTGTAGCCAGCCAACATGCATTTTAAAAGCAAGCACTGAATGAATATTTAGCAAACACCCACCACACAATGCAGGTTTTAGAGTATTAGGAAGAACTGGTATCAAGACAGATCTGGCTAGCACCTAAGGGTCTATTCCAGTCCATCTGACAAATAACATGCATTTTAAAAAATGAATTAAATATAGTATTTACCCAAAGGTCCAACAGAGAATTCATGTGGGATACACCCATTCAGATCCAGGGCAGAATCAGGACAGATCCATGTAACAATAAAAATAGCTCATCATTTTCTACTTCAGTTTCCATCCCAGTACTCTAATGGTATGTCTACACTGCAGGACAAAACCTGTGGCACCAAGTCTCAGGGCACATCTACACTGTGATAAAAGATCCACACCTGGCCCCCAGCTGACTCAAGCTCACAGGTCTTGGGTGTGAGGCTATAAAATTGCAGTGTAGAAGTTCAGGCTCAGGCTGGAGTCTAGGCTCTGAGACCCTGCAAGAGGAGGGTGTCTCAGAGGCCGGGCTCCAGTGTGAGCCCAAATGTCTACACTGCAATTTTATAGCCCCTCAGCCCCAGACCAAGTCAACTGATGTGGGTCAGCTGCCGGACTTTTATCGCAGTGTAGCTATACCCTAGTGTTTTACAAACATGCATGAAGTCTTACATCACATCTGAGGGAAGTCAGTATTATCCCCATTACACAGATTCAGAAATCAAGGCACATAGATAGGAATGAGCTATTGAAGGTGAGAAGCAAGTCACAGTAAGAGTCTGAAACGGACTGCAGCCCTCTGTTCCATGACTGCATTTCTTAAGTGGGAGTGACCTCCTTTGTGGTCATACACTAAGATTTAACAAAAAGTATCTATTAAAAATTACCAAGGTATGAAGAATCACGTTTGAAGTGTATTTGTTTACATACGCATTTATTGCTACTGTAAAATGACATTCATGGATTGACAGCAATAGGTATGGTCACTCTACTGAGCATTCCAGACATACAGTACAGTCATGTAAACAAAGCTCACATCACTCAGTCTGAGACAAGCTAATTACAAGACGACTCTAAAAGGCAGATCCAAACCTAACCTAAACGACCTTTTTAATCCGTAGTGTTTTTAGTCAGTGCTACTTCTACCCCCTTTACCACCCTGACAACCTCCATCACCTCACACCCCAACCAGAGAAAGAATTCCCGGTGTCACTGAGCACTTCCCTTACCTGCAGTGCTGAAAGAACTGATGGATGGATGAGTCATCATAAGACTGAGAACCAGAAATGAACCATGAAAATACTCATGCATGCACATGGAGGTCCATGAAGTACTGCAATAAATTTTTCAGTTTGCTTCCAGGCTTGTAAATGAGCTAGAAGGAAGTGACCAGGAGAGAGACAGATGCCACAGTAGCATTTGGATGGGAAATAATCTCTTCCTTATCAAGTGAGATTCATCTTTTTATGACTATTTTGCAATCAAATATGACCAATCTCAGGAGCCCATACTTCATTTTTCTGTTTGCCAATGTGATTTGTCCCATAAAAGATACCACAGGAATTCTAAGTGAAAGGAGAGGGAAAATACACACCCTACACTGAAGATTGCCGAGCGCGATGTCACAAACTTCTGCAGCATCTTCCTGTCAAAGAGACTTGAACTGTTGCTTTAGAAGGATTTGTTAGTTTCCTTTGGGTTCTCTCATTCCCTTGGACCCAATTTACATTTGAATTTTGAAAACGTGTAACTGAGGTCAAAGGTCAGCAGTAATAATTTTCAGTGTGCAGCCCGGGAGTTTCACTGAGGAAAAAGTATGATCCTGCCTGCATGATACCACCTCTAGTGCAGCTTGGAGTCCAAAGAAAATGGACTCCAGAGCCGAGCCAGCAAGACTGAGATAGCTGAAAACGACAGTTACAAAGGATAATTCAAGGCACATTTTATGTTCCAAGCCCTCAAGGAACCCCCTGTCAGAGTAACCGTGTACATGCAGGGCACTACACTCGTTCCAAGGTGCCCCACAGGTGCTGGCAGCTCTTTGGTGCACAAGTTTCTTAATTATCATTTGCTCGGCTCCAAGCAGAGTCAGTGCCTAACAACCAACAACAACTTTGTAAAAGGGAGGGAACTGAGAAGTTGAACTGGACAGGCTGTACCAATCCGCCCCTACAGTACACTGTTGTTCGCATGGGTGAGGCAAATTCTTCAAATCAAGGTAGGGGCAACTTTTTTTTTTCTTTTTAAGGTGAGTTTTACTTTATAAAGTTATTTACTGATTTAGATAGTTTATTAGATAATTAAAGGCTCTCCTCTATGAGCCAGCCATTATTATCTTTCTTCCCTCTTAAAGAAGGAACCCGGCAGCTTAAAGAAATAGGTGTGGATTCTGGGTATCCAGAACCAGCGTGAAAAAAAATATCATTGTAGGCTTCTGCAGAAAACCTCTCTCACTCTCCCACTTTGTGTGTTTTCTTTAATGCTCTCATATCTCTTGTGTTGGCTTGTAATTAAGCATAACTGCTCAATATGGCATGCACTATGTCAGATTTGACTATAAGCAGAGACAGACATGGGATACACAAAAGGAATAGAAGGAAGAATGATAGCTGCCTATTGGCTTCTCAATTTTACATCTGTCTACAGTATATCAGGGTCCATTGTATCAATCATGTACTTCTATAACAAACAGCTATTATGGGGAAATGGACATCGCAACTTTAAGACACATTTCTAAATTCATACATACACACAGCCTTTCTTGGTTTATTACTTCAGTAGCTGCAATGTTCCACTGCAGAATGGGGCCCATACTTCAGAAACCTGACATTTTTCCTAGCGTGCAGACAATGTGCAATTGTTGAGACTAGCTCCCCGAGTCACCAAAGTACTGGTAAAATTATGGGGGGGTGGGGGGAAACAAACAAACAAAGAACATGATAAGAGTAACAAATAAAAATACGGCATCTAATACACCATCATGTAACGCCCCACAATATTGTAATTACCGCTAAAAATAATATCCATCAAATATTCATTGACATGGAGAACCCTCCAGCCAGCTTTTGCATATGCTAAGAACAACCATATACTTTCAATTTGAATTACACTTATTTAAAAAATAAGGACAACTAAACAAGAACAAAAAGTTACCATGATAGAATCTCCTCTGTAACAGGTGGTAGCTGACCTCAACACAGAACAGAATTGAATGCACAATGGTGGCTACCAGCAACAGACAACAGCTTCCTAGAAATTTAAAAGTGTGGCACTCAAAAAACAAAACCATGCCAGTTACATCCACCATACACACAACACAACTGGCAGCCATATGAGCTGAAAGGAAGTAATCTAGGATATGATCCTGCTTCTCTTGTGCTCCTGCAAATTCCATTATACAGTACCATCAGTATCAGTATTTCTACCTGGATGGGTTGCCAATAGCTTAAACTTAACACGGCTTACACTGAACTCCTTTGGTCCTTTGTGCCTGGTGTTCTTCAATGAGAACTGAGCCATTGTTATTCTAGTCAGACATGAAGAAGAGCTCTGTGTGGCCTGAAAGCTGGTCTCCTTCACCAAAAAAAGTTGGTCCAATAAAAGATATCATCTTATCCACCTTGTCTCTCTAATATACTAGGAACAATAATGGATATTGCTATTCTATACATTTTCAAATTTTATACTTTTCTCATATTCTTTGCATAAGGGCAAACATTTTGCTACATAAAATCGCACACATATGATTTTTCCCCAAATTGATCAACAAAGAAAATTCATCCTAGCCCCTTAAGTGTGACCAGTTATTCCCAAGTATGAAATAAATACTAAATAAAGTAGTCATTTTTACTTCAGTACCATGATGCTACTTGGTTCTACCAAATTAAAAAAGGTACTGGAAAGCACAACAGGATAATAAATTATAGCTGATTTTCTGAACTTACATAAGTGGTTAAGAACCTATTAGGTGATTCCCCTAACAACATTCCTGTCTTAAAAAATCTCTGCATTTGGAAAATCTCTGTCATCTCATGCACTGAGCTCTCTAGCTGCATTCCATATGGCAAGTACAATTGTTCCAGATCAGCCCACCTATACAGTATGGCAGGGTTTGGTTCCTACACTGGATAAAATATTACTTGTCCTATCTGATCCGCTTCTCAGGTTTTACATCATCTTATCACTACAATCCTCTGTAGTAGCTTTTGGACCTCTTTCATTATTGAGTTAAAGCACAAAAAGTTGTTACTTTCTTTCAGATACACAAACATTTTTTCCTTCTGTGTTGGGGGCAGGAGGAAGGCTTTCCTAGTTTCATTGCATTTCATGGTGTTTCTACTTGAAGGAATTGTACTAACCTCAGTACCATTCAAGCATAACATTGTACTAGGATTCACCAGCATTACTTCTGTTGAAGGTTTAGTCATTTATAAAAACATATGTCCATTGTCTAAGTCTCTGGGAACATTTGTATTAATAAGACACAGGTAAAAATTTCCTCCCATAATGAAGTGGAGTGAAGGACCCAGAAGACTTTGGTGCATACGTAAAAGACTTTTATTTCTTGTATATTGAGCCTTTATCTACACATAACGGGGCCAAGTCTTTGTCCCTTTGAAATCCACAGCAAAACTCCCTTTGAGGTCAGTGAGAGTCACTCCATTGATGTTAATAGGAGTAGAAATGCAGCCCTTCACATCTCCTCCAAGGTAGGTACAATGGGCAGTACTAAACCTGAATATTTATTACCCATAATTGTTAAGTGTACCACATCACTTACGGTGTATTTCACATTCCAAGGATAAGGCATGTTGCAAATAATATGATAAACAGCCCCCTTTTTTTTTTTTTAAATGGTGCCCATCGTGTGAAGGTCAAGGGCTGCATTCCAAGGAAGCTGTCACCTCCCTTTTCCCCGCATTCCTTCACTCTGGCCGAGCAAAGGAAGACAGCTGGGGGAAGGGGGAAACGAGGGAGGAGTGGTCAGTACCACATGAAAGGAACAGTCTGGAGCAAGCCAGGGCTCCCAGTCTTGCTAGAACTGTTCCACACCTAAGGTGGAAAGATGTCCTTGCAAATGCCACCAATCCCGCACAGTGACTAAGGGCCCTTGAAGCTACAGGGAATGAAAAAAAGCCCTACCAACACCGCTGGGTTAAAGTGGAAGGGATCCTATGCCAGCTCCTCCTCACCTCTTCAAGTGAAACTGTGCTTCTGGTGAGGTTTAAAAAAAAAACAAAAAACAAAAAACAAAAAACCACACACACACACACACACACCAACAACAACACACATCACTGTAAGAGAGATCCATTATCTTCATTAAGACTTACAAACACCTCTGTCCCATAGGTAAAGTAGAAGAACCATGACAAAAAAAGGCCAATGTTTTCAAATGTGAGCACTAATTTTTCGGTGCCTAATTTGAGACATTTAGACCCAGATACTCAAAAGTATGTAGGTGCCTCACTCCCATTGATTTCACCTAAATATCTTCAAGGAGCTGAGCCTTTGGGGGGCAGGGGAGTGAATTTTAGTGATGCCAAGTTATCTGCACCTCTTATGAATACCCATGTGGTGTAGTGACTGCTCACTACCTCTGCAAATCCTTAAGTGTCTCTAGCTGGGCATTAGGTCCCTAAAAATTAGTGGGCACTTTTGATAATTTGGACCTAAATGACTTGCCCAAAGTTAGTCAGAGGCAGAGCCAGGAATATAATCCAAGAGTCCTGACTTCCAATCGCCAGCTTTAACCACAAGACCAGATGGCCTTGCCAAAAATTTAAGTTAAGACAACTTTGCAGATAAATACCCTCTAAAGATACGAAGCATCTGTATCAACAGCTGCTAATGCCAGGAGATCCATTAATATACTTCAGTGTTTCACTAACTCATTGTTCCTTTCTCTACAAGATGCAGTTTTTCCATTAGGTGTGTAACAATATCAGTGGCAACCAATCGCATCAGAGACTAAATAAAGATATGCTTTTACAGAATGTTAAACCAGCAAAAAAAAAAGGGGGGGTTAATTATCTCTAGTGCACATGGGTTAACTATAAAAATACAGCAGACACCGGATGTTATTGGGTACAAGTGCCTGGGAGCAGAGACAAGAAGATACTGTACATTAATTCAACAAGTGTTCTAGCCTGCACCTGTGTTTAATTAGTTATCCTGGAATTAGCTCTGTGCAGCAAGACAGCTTTGGAAGCTGTTAGTGAGAAGCGTGCAGACTTCTAAACAAGTGAGACTGCTGCTTTGATTAATTGAGTCCCTTGCAATCTTCCTTCTGTGTTCGAAGAAAAGTTAATCATTTACTGTGGAAATCCAAGTTGGATTATTCAACCCAGAGCATGGAACAATTCATTTTTATTGTCCACACAATATTTCCAAAATGACAATTGTGACAGTTACAGCTTTGGTTTCCCTGCAACCCTAAGACAAATTCATGAGTACAATATAGTCCAGAGGGAGGGGACGGGGGAGAGGAGGAGAAGAGAGAATCCAAGCAAGAATAGCAGTGAAAGCATGAAGGACAACCCATTGTTCCATAAGACGGATATTTTAGCACCACGTTGTGACAACCAGGTATGCCTCCTAAGAAACAACTATTTGATGGGAAGGGAACTGACAAAATAACAGGGTACATCTAGCTATTAGCCTACCTAATTAGGCACTCATCTAGCCCTCATGACGTACTCTCTGAGCACCTTGTAAATATTAGCAAATTTATCCCCTGGGGCAGTAGAAAAGTATGACTGTTGCCATTGTATAAATGAGGAACAGGAGGGTTAAATGGCTTACCTAGGGTCACACAGGAAATCAGTGGTATAGCTAGGAACAGAACTAATGTCACCTACAGGTTAGTGCAGTGTCTTAACCATAAGACCCTCCTGGAAGGCATGTTGCCCCTTGTAGCACTGGGGAGAGCAGATAAACGAGCCCCTTGCTGCACCAGGCAGTGAGCACTCACCTCACAACACCTGTGTAGGGGAGGGGCAATGGCACCATCCTAGCCAGACACACCCTCTAGAGCTGCTAGTATCCTGGTCCCTGCACCCAAACATTCCTCTTCACCTGCAGTGGAATCACTGGAGCTGGCAGGAAAATGCAAATCCATTTTGGTGAAAAATGTTGAGGTTTTGGAATTTTTTCCATCCTGAACTGGGCCAAAAAGTAAAAGAAAAGAAAAAAGAAAAAAAGAAAACTCTTCACAGCATCGAGTTTAGACTTATTTTCTGGATTTTGTTAGGTTTCAGAGTAGCAGCCGTGTTAGTCTGTATTCGCAAAAAGAAAAGGAGTACCTGTGGCACCTTAGAGACTAACCAAATTATTTGAGCATAAGCTTTCGTGAGCTACAGCTCACGTCATCGGATGCATTCAGTGGAAAATACAGTGAGGAGATTTATATACACACAGAACATGAAAAAATGGGTGTTAACATACATACTGTAAAGAGAGTGATCACTTAAGATGAGCTATTACCAGCAGGAGAGCTGGGGGTGGCGGGGGGTGAAGAAAACCTTTTGTAGTGATAATCAAGGTGGGCCATTTCTAGCAGTTAACAGGAACATCTGAGGAACAGTGGGGGGAGAAATAAACATGGGGAAATAGTTTTACTTTGTGTAATGACCCTTCCACTCCCAGTCTCTATCTTCATCATCTGGACCCATGGAAAAGAAGCCCTTGAGGAATTCCACCATGATTTCAACAATTTCCATCCCACCATCAACCTCAGCCTGGACCAGTCCACACAAGAGATCCACTTCCTGGACACTACAGTGCTAATAAGCGATGGTCACATAAACACCACCCTATACCAGAAACCTACTGACCGCTATTCCTACCTACATACCTCCAGCTTTCACCCAGACCACACCACACGATCCATCATCTGCAGCCAAGCTCTACGATACAACCACATTTGCTCCAACCCCTCAGACAGAGACAAACACCTACAAGATCTCTATCAAGCAGTCTTACAACTACAATACCCACCTGCTGAAGTGAGGAAACAAATTGACAGAGCCAGAAGAGTACCCAGAAGTCACCTACTACAGGACAGGCCCAACAAAATAAATAACAGAACGCCACTAGCCATCACCTTCAGCCCCCAAATAAAACCTCTCCAACGCATCATCAAGGATCTACAACCTATCCTGAAGGACGACCCATCACTCTCACAAATCTTGGGAGACAGGCCACTCCTTGCCTACAGACAGCCCCCCAACCTGAAGCAAATACTCACCAGCAACCACACATCACACAACAGAATCACTAACCCAGGAACCTATCCTTGCAACGAAGCCCGTTGCCAACTGTGTCCACATATCTATTCAGGGGACACCATCATAGGACCTAATCACATCAACCACACTATCAGAGGCTCGTTCACCTGCACATCTACCAATGTGATATATGCCATCATGTGCCAGCAATGCCCCTCTGCCATGTACATTAGTCAAACTGGACAGTCTCTACGTAAAAGAATAAATGGACACAAATCAGATGTCAAGAATTATAACATTCAAAAGCCAGTCGGAGAACACTTCAATCTCTCTGGTCACTTGATTACAGACCTACAAGTCACAATATTACAACAAAAAGACTTCAAAAACAGACTCCAACGAGAGACTGCTGAATTGGAATTAATTTGCAAACTGGATACAATTAACTTAGGCTTGAATAGAGACTGGGAGTGCATGGGTCATTACACAAAGTAAAACTATTTCCCCATGTTTATTCCACCCACCCCCCACTGTTCCTCAGACATTCCTGTTAACTGCTGAAAATGGCCCACCTTGATTATCACTACAAAAGATTTCCCCCACCTCTCCTGCTGGTAATAGCTCATCTTAAGTGATCACTCTCCTTACAGTGTGTATGGTAACACCCATTGTTTCATGTTCTGTTTGTATATAAATCTCCTCACTGTATTTTCCACTGAATGCATCCGATGAAGTGAGCTGTAGCTCATGAAAGTTTATGCTCAAATAAATTGGTTAGTCTCTAAGGTGCCACAAGTACTCCTTTTCTTTCTAGATTTTGGGAGAACTGAAATGGAATTTTTTAGCTTGTCTGCTGTCTACCTGGAAGCCTCTTTTCAATTGCATTTTCAAGTGAAATTGACAAGAGCCTTGCAGGTGGACAGACAGGGAGCTGTCATTTCCACTTTTCCCAATAGAAAGTAATTATTTTTTGGCAAAAATTGAAGTTTTCCCTCAGAAAATTTTGATTTTGTGGACCGGGCTTTTTCTGTTAAAAATTCCCAACCGGTTCTAATAATTAAGTTTGGGGTCTGCAAGTGTAAGTAGAAGAGGAGGAGCTCTTTGCATCTTCTTTTCCCTCTGGCGAACCCAGGTATGCACCCTTAGAGTCTAAAATCCATGCAAGGATAAGGCTTGGTTCCACTCTGGCTCTCACTGAATGATTCTGCATTTGGATTTATCCATCTGAAAGGTTCTGCATTTGGACACGAACACAAAAAATGGGACTAAATGAGCATTTATTTGCTAGCAGAAAAAAAAAAACCCTAAAGTTTTTTGAAGTAGGCAGTTTGGAAATATGGGCTCTTTTTCTGGAAGCAGTTTAGCACATCTCTTTTTTTAAATGGAATATGCTTGATCAAAAATGCTAGATCCTGCACATTACACAGATAATTAAGTCTAATTTCAATAATGCTCTGAAACACTACTAATAAATCTTTGGGCTCTTGTGTTCCCTCCAAACACAGAATATATACAAGCTACTTCATAGCACTGAGTTTTAGCCTCGCAACTGCTTTTTTATTCAAGCTTTGCTAACCAAGAGTCAAACTCTGTTCTCAGTTATATGCATATAAATCTGGAGCAACTCCGCTATTTTCCATATCATTCCTCAAGATTACAATGGTATAAATGAGCACAGAAAATGGCCCTAAATCTTGTAAATCTGACCTTCAGCCTACTTCCATGAGAGGGAAAAAAAAGGGAACTGGTTTTCACAATCAACATGCTTCTTGAAAAACTGTATAAATATTATAATTACAGTAGTGGATATTACAGTATTAAAAGAAGTTAAAACTATGACCTGTATCTAGGTCAGCTGAGAACATGCAGGAGCAGAGTATCATATTTACAGGCTACTGTTCGCAACAATGACTCTTTATTCACAGAAGAGCATTTTGGCTACCTACTGTTTTACGGAGAAGTCACATCTGGGTCTTCAATTTGCTTTCCATAGATTAAAGATCAGAGTTTCGACTCAAGCGATTATAGATGTTGGTCACTGACTGAAGTGTTCCACCACTAACAATCCCACATTTGTACAGTAGCTTTGATCCATTTTCTTTATTTCTTTTGGGGTGAGTTAATGTCACTGTGCCAACATTTTCAGAACTGGCCAGTGACTCCTCACTTGAAACACCTTGTGCCGGATTTTCAGTGGTGCTGAGCATTCACAGCTCCCATTGACCTTGGATGCAGCTGCTGGTCCACAGCATTTCTGAAAATCAGGGCCCAGGCATCTCTACCTGAGCAGCCATAAACTGAAGCACCAAAAAAAATCGGTGGCCAGCTTCCAAAATTCAGCTGTCTGGAATCAATCCTGCTGCCACTGCAAGGAATGGGTGTTTTTCCATTGACTTCAGTAGGAGATGGACCTGGTGTTCATTCTGCCCGTGGTTTCTGTCCAGCTAAAGATACATCTGAGTAGGAGCGTATATTGGCAAGTGAAATTGTCTGTATTTCTCTGTCTGTTCCTGTTAAGCAGGCCCTGAAGAGATTCCAAATGATCTCACAACTTCCGTTAACTTCACCTCCTCTCCTTAGCCACCCTTTCTTTCAAGGGTCATTGTAAGACACTACCAAACTGGAGTGGGGGAAGAGGGAGGAGAAATATTACAAACAAACTGACATTTGAACAAAACAAAATCCTAACAAGTTAAATAATTCATGATTTTTTCTGAACAACTGTTATTGGAGCAAACATTTGTCAGGAGTATGGAACAGTCCATGGTCTATTGTAATTTGCAATCTTGAAGGCAAAGCTATTGGTTATTATTTATTTACAAGTCTGAAATGTTACCAGGATAGTAGGTTCAGGATGGGAGGGAAAAAAAATACCCAGCCACAGCGCAAAAAGTTCATCCATACATGTTAAGTTGGATCATCCAGGCTATCCACATAGCTCTGGCTTTTGCAAGTATTTACCAGTGACATTCAGAGATATCCATAAGCAAAAGATCAGGTTGCTTGACATAATAAGCTACATTTAAATATAGATTTACAAGTGAAACTAGTGTGAGGTGAGGGTCCTCAGTGACTCAGGGCCAGATCCTCAAAGGTATTTGGGTACATAAATCCCCTTGAAACCCATGGGAGTTAGGTGCTTAAATATTTTTGAGGATCTGGACCTTGGTTATTATGATTCCACAGCACAAAAGGATTGTACCACACACACTATGGCACAATTCTGCACAACAACTGACCAGGTCTGGTGCTGAAAAGGCTGAAGACTAGAATAACCATGCCAGCAATGAGGTGCCTTGGCAGACGTGTGTAGGAAAGCTTGCAAAGGGCATGCCCACATTAGGTCTGGCTCTAGTCAGCACTATCAATCTCAGACTTTAAAGAGCATTAAAAGGCACCAGATTCTTGTTTAAAAACATTTTGCATAAAACACCCATATTCTTCATTTCTAACTTTTAAAATATAATTTCATATTTATGTCCACAAATGCATTAAGGCACCATGAAGTCTCCTCAAAACGCACAAGGAGAAAAATTATTTTTGATTCAAATCATGAGGTCTGTAATTCACCTGCATTTGTGGGCCTGCTTCTAAACATGAACCAAAATTCACTCTGCGCTGACTGCTACTCTACCCACTTTAAATATTTTAAAAGAACATTTTCCATATGAAAGATTCAGCACTCACCACATTTTAATTCCCAAACTGAAAAGAAATAAAATGGTAGAAGATACCATTTCATACATTGGGTCAGATCTTCAGCTCAGGTACCTTGTGCTACCCAGCTCCCCTTGAAGACAATAGAGCGATGACAATTTACACCAGCTGAGGATCTGCTCCAGTGACTATGGACAGGCGGAAACCTTTCTGCATTTAAGGTTGAAAGCAGCTCCATTATAAAGTTCTACCATTGGCCCTGCTGTAACTTTGGCTTGGTCAAACTTTGTGTGGCCTGTAAATTGCCATCTTTGCTCTACAAGCAAAAGGGAACGTTCTCTGACAATCACCCCAGGAATGGGTGATTATTATCCACAGTGCCCTTCATATGGACCACAGTGAAGATAGCGGGACAAGAGCCTTCTTTGGGCAGTCCCAAGGCTATCCTGAACACCCCCAGTAAAGGGACAGTGGAAGTGCTGTAACCATAGGCCTTGTCTACACTATGGGGGTAAGTCGACCTAAGTCACACAACTCCAGCTACATGAATAATGTAGCTGGAGTCAACGTAGCTTATGTCAACTTAGTGCGGTGTCTACACTATGCTGGATCGATGGGAGAGACTCTCTCATCAACTTACCTTAAGCGTCTCGTTCCGGTGGAGTGAGTTGATGGGAGAGCAATCTGTGGTCGATTTAGCGGGTCTTTGGTGCATTGATCGCCACAGCGTCGATCCCCAGTAAGTGCAGACATGTGCAGTTTGATACATTTTCCAACTGGAAGAGATTAGCAATCCAAACAAACCACCTAGTTTCACCTTTGGGACATTAGGAGTTCTGGTTTCAGTTCCTGACTCTATTGCAGATGTCCTGTAGGATCTTGGGCAAGGCATGTAACCCGCTGAGTTGTTTCGCTTCTCACACCAGTGTAATCATTTAACTCTGCCAACTTCAATGAGTTTATCCTGATTTACATTGGTGTAAGTGAGAGCAGAATCAGATCCTCTCTGCCTGTTCCCCCACCTATAAAATGCGCATGATAACTATCCTTTGCAAGAGGGAAGTTTTGTGAGGCATATCCCAATAGTGTTTGAAAAGCATTTGGAGGTTCTCGTGGAAGGTGCTACAGAAGTGTAAACTAACCTCTATGTTATTGCACGCAAAGTTACATTTAAAAGTGATCAGGTTGCATAGTCAAGCACTCAGAAGTTAGGAAATGACTGTATTAAGCTGGCCTGTGCAACCATAACTTGTCCCTCATGTGCATGCATTATGATGGAGTCTTTAATTACATGGTCACATACTATGTTTTCCACATCCTCCTTCATTCAGTGCACAGAATGCACCTGCTCTGGGGATGAATCAGGACTTTGTAAAGAAGGAGACTGTTGTCTGTAGGACCACTGCATCATTTGTTGCGGTAGCTGGAAGGTGTGTGGTCAATGAAACAGGAGAATGCAGAAAGAGAAAGAAAGGTCTCAGGGTCAGGCAGTGGAATGCTTCCCTGGAGAACTGGATTCTATCCCAGCCTCTGCCACAGAGCTCCCATACAAAGCTGTTCCACTCAGTTAAACCAACATTTTCACAGATTGCCACTGTACCTTCCTCATTTTCTGGGTACCCAATTGGAGACATCTAGAGTCTGATTTGCAGAAGTGCTGAGCACTCACCTGGGGGTCAGTGGGAACTCTGCTCTGAACATATGAAATGCTATATAATGCCGAGTACTCTGAAAAATCAGGTCCTAGGTTCCTCAAATCAGGCACCCAAAATTAGCGGACACTTAATTTTGGCTTTAATCTCTGTGCCTCAGTTCCCCTTGCGTAAAATAGTAATATAACACCACTTAACCTCACAGGGTTGTTATGAAGATAAATTCATTGTTTGTAAATAACAAAGACACTCTGATTAGAGCACCATAAGACAGCCTGTGAGGTAGTTAACACTTCTGTATTCAGTGCAGGGTTTGGATGGTGTGCAGTAAATGTGGCCACATGTTGAATTATGAGGATAAAATAAATACTGAATAGCTACCCATTTAGTGAGCATCATCCATCCATTTTCCTAGCTTTTGAGTGCTTGACTTGGCAACCTTAACATCCTTTTACCATAATTTTTGGGAACGTAATATATGATTGCATTTTAAAAAATAATGTTAGAGAAATTTCCCTTGCCAACTTTTGCAGATTTACAATCACGCTTTCCCATGTTTATAACGTTTTCCTCTCTATTGCTGTGAGAAAGACCCATACTATCAAAAGTAAACATTGTCTGACAACAGAGGGGAAACATCAAAGTTGTCAAATGTGAAAGAAAGTGCTTTTTCCTCAGATCACATTGGGTTATAGTAATTTGCAAAGTAGCTACACATTTTTTAGACAATTGAGATTGTTTAAACTCATCATGTTGTCTTATACCTCACAACACAGTAGTGACATAGGGATTGTTGTTACATATAGGGGAAGTCCTAGTTTACAAGGCATGTTACAAGTCAGTAAGCCTCTAATCCTGCAAATATTTACACATGTGTTTAACTTTAAGTGTGCAAATAGCTCTAGCCCCACTCAAGTAATGGAAGTTTTCCCATTGACTTCAGTGGAGCTAGGAGTTTACCCAGTGGAACTAACCTATTAGTTGAAAGTTAAACATGTACATAACTGTTTGCAGGGTTTACTTCACTTCCTCAGAAGTAAACAACACTAAGTTTGAAGTAATGCCAACAAATCGGTTTACATATGCAAATAAGTGCATAATGACTGGCTGCACAGAATAAGTGAATGCTGTTATTCACCTTCTCCCTGGAGGAAAGAAGTAGTTTTTTAATGGACCTTTAATTTCATCTCCCATTTAGAATATTAGTTTAAAAGAAAAACCTATTACACGCTTGCAAATAATGTCTGTAACGGAGAGCTTTCCAGATATCTCTGATGAAAACATTCACAATACGTGTAACCCTACATACACTAACCTCATGTTTCAATAAACATCAGGATCCATTGCAGTCCCTATTGTCCTTGGCTTTGTCTCAGCCAATAATATACTCTCAGGTCAATAAATCTATGTAGAAGTCAATATCTACTTATTACGCTTGTTTGATTAAGAGACTGATGTTGTACGTTTACCACCAGATGGACTCAGAACTGCTCAGCAGCATGTCCAAGGTCCACTAGTGCTTACAGCCAATAGACATTTTTCTTTAGCTGAAAGGTAAAGGGCCTGTGCTTTTGAAGCCAGAGAATGCAAGTTCTATCCCTGCTATCCCTGCAAGCAGGCTGGCTAACCTAGTGAGGAGGGCTTTAAAGTAGGTTCACCGGGGGAAGGAGACCAAAGCCCTGAGGTAAGTGGGAAAGCGGGATACCGGGAGGAAGCACAGGCAGGAACGTCTGTGAGGGGAGGGCTCCTGCCTCATACTGAGAATGAGGGGCGATCAGCAGGTTCTCTCAAATACTTATATACAAATGCACAAAGCCTTGGAAACAAGCAGGGAGAACTGGAGGTCCTGGTGATGTCAAGGAATTATGACGTGATTGGAATAACAGAGACTTGGTGGGATAACTCACATGACTGGAGTACTGTCATGGATGGTTATAAACTGTTCAGGAAGGACAGGCAGGGCAGAAAAGGTGAGGGAGTAGCACTGTATGTAAGGGAGCAGTATGACTGCTCAGAGCTCCGGTACGAAACTGCAGAAAAACCTGAGTGTCTCTGGATTAAGTTTAGAAGTGTGAGCAACAAGAGTGATGTAGTGGTGGGAGTCTGCTATAGACCACCGGACCAGGAGGATGAGGCTTTCTTCCAGCAACTCGCAGAAGCTACTAGATCGCACACCCTGGTTCTCATGGGTGACTTTAATTTTCCTGATATCTGCTGGGAGAGCAATACAGCGGTGCATAGACAATCCAGGAAGTTTTTGGAAAACGTAGGGGACAATTTCCTGGTGCAAGTGCTAGAGGAGCCAACTGGGGTGGAGCTTTTCTTGACCTGCTGCTCACAAACCGGGAAGAATTAGAGGGGGAAGCAAAAGTGGATGGGAATTTGGGAGGCAGTGACCATGAGTTGGTTGAGTTCAGGATCCTGACACAGGGAAGAAAGGTAAGCAGCAGGATACAGACCCTGGACTTCAGGAAAGCAGACTTCGACTCCCTCAGGGAACGGATGGGTAGGGTCCCCTGGGGGACTAACATGAAGGGGAAAGGAGTCCAGGAGAGCTGGCTGTATTTCAAGGAATCCCTGTTGAGGTTACAGGGACAAACCATCCCGATGTGTGGAAAGAATAGTAAATATGGCAGGCGACCAGCTTGGCTTAACGGTGAAATCCTAGTGGATCTTAAACATAAAAAAGAAGCTTACAAGAAGTGGAAGGTTGGACATATGACCAGGGAAGAGTATAAAAATATTGCTCGGGCATGTAGGAATGAAATCAGGAGGGCAAAATCGCACCTGGAGCTGCAGCTAGCAAGAGATGTCAAGAGTAACAAGAAGGGTTTCTTCAGGTATGTTGGCAACAAGAAGAAAGCCAAGGAAAGTGTGGGCCCCTTACTGAATGAGGGAGGCAACCTAGTGACAGAGGATGTGGAAAAAGCTAATGTACTCAATGCTTTTTTTGCCTCTGTCTTCACTAACAAGGTCAGCTCCCAGACTGCTGCACTGGGCATCACAGCATGGGGAGTAGATGGCCAGCCCTCTGTGGAGAAAGAGGTGGTTAGGGACTATTTAGAAAAGCTGGACATGTAGAAGTCCATGGGGCCGGACGAGTTGCATCCGAGAGTGCTAAAGGAATTGGCGGCTGTGATTGCAGAGCCATTGGCCATTATCTTTGAAAACTCGTGGCGAACGGGGGAAGTCCCAGATGACTGGAAAAAGGCTAATGTAGTGCCAATCTTTAAAAAAGTGAAGAAGGAGGATCCTGGGAACTACAGGCCAGTCAGCCTCACCTCAGTCCCTGGAAAAATCATGGAGCAGGTCCTCAAAGAATCAATCCTGAAGCACTTACATGAGAGGAAAGTGATCAGGAACAGTCAGCATAGATTCACCAAGGGAAGGTTATGCCTGACTAATCTAATCTCCTTCTATGATGAGATTACTGGTTTTGTGGATGAAGGGAAAGCAGTGGATGTATTGTTTCTTGACTTTAGCAAAGCTTTTGACACGGTCTCCCACAGTATTCTTGTCAGCAGGTTAAAGAAGTATGGGCTGGATGAATGCACTATAAGGTGGGTAGAAGGTTGGCTAGATTGTCGGGCTCAACGGGTAGTGATCAATGGCTCCATGTCTAGTTGGCAGCCGGCGTCAAGTGGAGTGCCCCAGGGGTCGGTCCTGGGGCCGGTTTTGTTCAATATCTTCATTAATGATCTGGAGGATGGTGTGGATTGCACTCTCAGCAAATTTGCAGATGATACTAAACTAGGAGGAGTGGTAGATACGCTGGAGGGCAGAGATAGGATACAGAGGGACCTAGACAAATTGGAGGATTGGGCCAAAAGAAATCTGATGAGGTTCAACAAAGATAAGTGCAGAGTCCTGCACTTAGGACGGAAGAACCCAATGCACCGCTACAGACTAGGGACCGAATGGCTAGGCAGCAGTTCTGCGGAAAAGGACCTAGGGGTGACAGTGGACGAGAAGCTGGATATGAGTCAGCAGTGTGCCCTTGTTGCCAAGAAGGCCAATGGCATTTTGGGATGTATAGGTAGGGGCATAGCGAGAAGATCGAGGGACGTGATCGTACCCCTCTATTCGACATTGGTGAGGCCTCATCTGGAGTACTGTGTCCAGTTTTGGGCCCCACACTACAAGAAGGATGTGGATAAATTGGAGAGAGTCCAGCGAAGGGCAACAAAAATGATTAGGGGTCTGGAACACATGACTTATGAGGAGAGGCTGAGGGAACTGGGATTGTTTAGTCTGCAGAAGAGAAGAATGAGGGGGGATTTGATAGCTGCTTTCAACTACCTGAGAGGTGGTTCCAGAGAGGATGGTTCTAGACAATTCTCAGTGGTAGAAGAGGACAGGACAAGGAGTAATGGTCTCAAGTTGCAGCAGGGGAGGTTTAGGTGGGATATTAGGAAAAACTTTTTCACTAGGAGGGTGGTGAAACACTGGAATGCGTTACCTAGGGAGGTGGTAGAATCTCCTTCCTTAGAAGTTTTTAAGGTCAGGCTTGACAAAGCCCTGGCTGGGATGATTTAATTGGGGATTGGTCCTGCTTTGAACAGGGGGTTGGACTAGATGACCTCCTGAGGTCCCTTCCAACCCTGATATTCTATGATTCTATCATCGTAGAGTTCAGCGTGGCCATGATGCACAGCACTTCTTACAGGGGATTTGTTACCTCACACAGCATTCCTAAAGCAAATGCCAACCATGATTTCAAAGGGTTTTGCACACATTAGTCTGTCCATATTTTGTACTCATATGGCCTCCTTATTGTAGTATCTGAGCACCTCACAATCTTTAATGTAGTCGTTCTCAAAACACCCCGCAAAGTTCTAACAGTCCCATTTTAGAGATGGGGAACTGAGGCATAGAGAGGCCAAGTGACTTGCCCAAGGTCACATAGGAAGTCTGTAGAGGAGCAGGGAATTGAACCTGAGTCCCCAGATAGCACCCTAACCACTAGGCTACACTGCCTCACTCTTAAATTAGACTCGGCAACACCCCTGTGAAATAGGGGAGTATTCTTATCCCCATTTTACAGAGGAGTAAACTGAGGCACAGAGAGATTAAATCAGAGAGTGATAAAGCCAAACAGTGGAAGATCCAGAACTAGACAGAACACAGGAATCCTAGTTCCCAGACCTCTGCTTTAACCACTAGACCAGTTTCCAGATCTCTGCTGCTTCCAGCTTCATCTAGAACAATATGATCCAGCCTGAAGTTAGGGAGTAAACCACTCGTCCCCAACACAAGGAATTTTTTTTTTTGCAATGTCTCCTTCCAGCCTTCAAAGGAGATCAATAAAATAAAAATTGTGTTAAAAAGCCAGTTACATTTTAATACCATTGAAACCTGTGCTGAGAAAGTTTACATTTACTCGAAAATGATAAAATACCTTTAGCTTAGCATTGGAACTATACCTAGGAGTAGCAGAGTGAATGGAAAGTTGGAATATGTAACAGAGTGGCAGTCTTCTGTGAACCTTTATTAGTAGGTATTGATCCTGCAGAGAAATGCTAAGTTAGTGTTGCTGGGGCTTGTTAACTCCATCCTTTATGTCAGGAAGATGAACGGGTTCTCTGGAGAGAGAAGGCCCAGACTGTGAGCAGAGTAGTCCTTAGGGAGGAACCCATCTCCAAGTTTTTGGCCCTCTATAGCTAGAAGGCTGCATAAATACAAAATTTGTATCGGCATCCGATCCGCAAATAAGGGTCCGCAGATATAAAGTGGATATCTGTAGATTTGCCAGGCTCTATCTACAAGCATACGTAGGTGGTGTTTTGCAGAGGATGGGAAAGCCACCTGCTCAAATGGAAATAATCTAAAATGCTGCTCCACTATCCATGAGCCTCCAGCATTTGTTTCAAAGCCACGCAGGAAAAAAAAAAATCTCTTTTTGAGGACTTCAGTAACTCAGCCGGAGGTTAGGGGTTTCTTACAGGAGTGGGTGGGTGAGATTTTGTGGCCTGTAATGTGCAGGAGGTCAGACTAGATGATCATGATCGTCCCTATTCACCTTAAAGTCTACGAGTCTTTATTCATTGCAAAAGCTGCCCAGGGAGGCCAAAACGTGGGGTTATGTGAAGACAAGATCAGATTAAAAAGACAAGGGCATAACTCGCCCCTGGACTACATCAGCTTCCACAAATGCAACCCAGGATGCAGGGCCCCAAGTGGCAGTAAATCAGCCAGAGAAGAGCTGGGGGGAGTGGACACAGCACTTACCAGGGAGGGCTCATGGCCAGGGTGATTGAAGATATGCCAGGTGTCCCAGGCCTGCCTCCATCAGAGAGGGGTCTTGTGGAGCCCTGATAGTGATTTAAAGCCACCTTCCCCTACCTGAAACCCTGTGAGAGGATGATATTGTAAATCCCACCTGATGGCCCGAGGGCCAAATTTCCCATTGGTTGCAGTGGTTGTGCAGTTTGCACCCCTGGCATCTGGGATAGAGCCCAGGGACTTTGGGGAAGGAATGGGGATAACATAGAGCCTATTCAGCGAAGGGCAGGATGTGGAAGAAATATTTATGCACGCAAAAAGGAGCAGCGATCGCTGGATTTGAACCTGGGTGTCCGAGTAACAGCCCTTCCACCCAGCAAGAAGCTGATGAATCACGCCACGAAAAGTGTCCAGGGACACCATCCGGCAGTCAGGGACTCTGTGAAGCTTTCCTACTCTGAACACCTGTGAGGGAGCGTGAGACAAATGCATCCTGTACCAGCTGGGGAAAAAAATAATTATTCTCCAGAAACGTAGTAATAACCTGTTAACTAAGGGATAATGAGCAGCCACTGTGGTAATTGAGTCTAAATAGCAATTGCAATGAAATGAGTGGGAACTGTGCCTCATTACAAGTAACAGCATGTTCAGGGCTCCTGAAGCTTCTCTGAGAGCAAGCTCTAACAATGATGTATTTGCACTGCTTCATATTCCTGCTGAAGCTACTTCAGTCATATAGCTGGAGAAGACCAGATGGGTGGCTTGACCTTGGCCTGGAATGTACTTGCAGCTTGACTGAGTAAAATGCCTTCCTCCAAAACAAAGCCGGAAACAGGGGACATCTCGAGCCCAAGGTTTGGCAGGGACCTAATTCGGTTCCTGTGTGTTGAGAGCCATGTCGGGCTGTGAGCAGGCACCCTTCTCAGCCTACTCTAGAAACACAGTGCACACAACACAGAAACTCACCCTGTTCCTGGGATTTTGTTTTACTAACCAAGAACTCAAGAAGAAAGGCACAAAGTTTAGCTCAAACCTTCTCCCCAGGCTTGGCTGCACTTACCATCATACTGCCCAGCCCACAGCCTAGACATTCCCTCTCACCGCCCTTAAATCTGAGTGGGATAATGGAGGCACCTGCCTCAGTGAGTCATTAAATCCCATTTATTTCTTTTTAAGCGGCCTCGAAGTGTGGTAACTGGGTAGGGTGTTTCAGGCAAACGCTGCCAAGACTTACACAGGGCTCTGAAAATAATTCCGGGACCACCAGCACAGCTCAACAGCCTGTGCAACTTGTGTGGCCATGGCAACAGCAGCAGGCGCCTGGGGGAGGGGATGGCAATGGACTATAAATCTAGTTATCACCCGCTGAGCTAACTGGGTGCTGAGGGGACCCTCGAACATGGAAAATATAACGGAAAGGATTCCTCTTGTCTTTCATCCTTCGTGATTTGTTGGCTTTGCCCAATCATTCTATACATTAGCACCAGAGCAGAGTCACCAACGGCATGTCTTCATCAAACAAGTTAACTCAGGCTCTCATTTAGAGGTTTCCCTTAACACACAGATTTGGTGGTGCTTTAAATCAGGCCTAGCTGGGGGCACTGGTTAGGGCCCAAGTGTCATTTTCATGCAGGCCACTAACCCACCCATTTCTCAGCAAGGACTCTGCCTAAAGAAGCGCTGCCCCAAGGAGTCACACCCCAAGACGGGGGATGGATTAGCACCAGAAGACACACAGTGGAGTTGATGTGGCCTGGCTAAACAAGAAAACAACCCACTGAAGTGGTCAGGTTCAGACTGATTCAGGCCCACTCCCTCATCCAAATATGAGCTGAGCAAACCAGTAATGAGTGACCCAGCTTAGACAAAAACAACCAGAATCTTCACCCAAAAACTCAGCCTGAACCTTGTTAGGAGATTGCAAAGCTCAGGGTGGTTATTTTTCATCATCACTCATCTCTGCGCGTCAATGTCCCAGCCAGGGTCAGAAGTAGAAATGTCAAAAATACCACGAGAAAGGCTGCTCTCCAGGTGTTTCCAGCCTGACTGGAAGCAGAAAGTACTGACGCTAGCATTGACAGGAAATCTGGTCTGGGCAGATCTCTAACCTAGCAGTGCTGACCCAGGAGCAGGACTGGCTCCAGGCACCAGCAAAGCAAGCACGTGGCTGGGGCGGCACAATTCCAGGGGCGGCATTCCGGCCACCTTTTTTTTTTTTTTTGCTTGGGCAGTTGCGCTCTCTGAGTGGCAGATTTTTTTGCTTGGGGCGGCAAAAAACCTAGAGCTGGCCCTGCCCAAGAGGTTCAGACAAATTTTTGAATTTGGTGGTGCTTTTCCAGATGGAACCCTGTGAGGGTCCCCCCACTCTTAGACCAAACCCATATTCCTTGCAGTCATGAGGCAGGGATCTATTGCCCACATATTGCAGAGAGCTCCCTCAACTCCTCCTGAGGTCTGTGAGAACTGAGGAGACTCAGCTCCTTGTAAGAATAGGTCCAAAATGCAGTTGGAGAATGGGTTGCGGGGGGGGGGGGGAGTTTCAGTGTTTTTGCACATAGGGCAATGCCTCCTACCTTCACCAAATCCATTTGAACAGTCTCTCTGTTCATCCTCCCTTGTCACATCTCTGGCTTCAGTTTGGCTTTCAAGAGTAAATCTTATTAGGCTTTTGGCTCATACCACCAAGAACAGTAACACAAATAGCTTTCTTGTGTCATTTCTTTTTTATTTGTGTGTGTCATTAACATTAAGCACATGATGTTGCAATGACAATATAACTGATGGCTTAATGGGTTGAATTTTAATTCAAGTAATATTTCCAGTAATCTAAAAGCTATCCCTTAAATGTCTGTAAAATTTATTTACTGGAAAAATTCCTGCATGGAAATGCTCTTCTGAATGACAATATGTCAGATTTTTAAGAGTCTTTTCTGGCATTTTTTTCCTCTGCATGTTACTGATACAATCATATCTTTTCCACTGATTTTCTGTGGGACAAAACGGACGCACCTGGACCAAATCCTTAGCTGGTGTACACTGGCATAGCTCTAGTGACTTCAGTGGAGCAATGCTGATTTATGCCAGCTCAGGGCGTGGCCCTCTAGAGTGGCATGGCTCGGATTTGATAGTTTAATTTTAGATTAGGGAAGAGGCAAAGGATTAAAAAGGCAACATGAAGCAGATGTAATACAGCCATGGGTAGCTGGAGAGGATCTCCATCAGAGCAGAGCCCCTGCATCCAACACAAGACTGTTTTGAGGCAAAGCGAAGCTGCAGCAGCTGCGGGTGGGACATGCAGGTGCAGCTGTGTGAGAGGACATAAGTGAGCATATTGCATTCCTGCTCTAGGAATGACTGACTTTCCTCTTCCCACAAAGTTTGCCATGCAAACAAAATAAATCTAGGCCCCAGGCTGCTTGTCCTCACACTCACCCGGCATGCCTTCAGTGGAAAATTCTGCATGGAAATAGACTAGAGAGCTTTCTCTGGGGACAGGCCAGGACTGTGGAATGAACGACCTCAGGAACTAAAGGCCATCACAAACCGCTTCAGAACTCATACAATTTTTTTAAAAATCCAAAACAAGACACTCTACACACTTGTCTCCCCAGGAAGATGATGAGAGAAAACACAGGATGAGCGTACTGCTGGAAGACACTCAGGTACTACGGCGTAGAGCATGGTGTAAGAACATATATAGAATAGAATACAGTCAAAACAGCTCTCATGGAAACACGGCCCCAACACTTGACAGTCATTCCAAAGCCCAAGAATACTTTTTCAGCCCTGACACTCCCCTACCTGGAGTCATTTAGAGTCAGGGGCTTGTAAGCGATTGTCCCACTGCAGTACCACCCAGGGCATCAGGTCAGGCTATCGAGGATTACCAACCCTCCAGAATTGGCTTGGAGTCTCCAGGAATTAAAGATAAATCTTTAATAAAAGACTGTCATGTGGTGAAATCTCCAGGAATACATCCAACCAAAATTGACAATCCTAATCAACGAGGTCCTTTGCCTCTAGCACCCCCACTTCCCTCCGTTCTCATTCTGCGGCAGTTTCTGTGACCTAACTCATCAGCCAAGACACCTTTCAGTTCAGTCCCTTTCCATGGGAACCACAAAGTCCAACCAAACACCCAAAGGCTTAGTGCCCACGTAGCAGGCCTTCAGTCCTGATCTGGGCTTAACAGTCCTTACCCCTTTACTCCTGAGACTTACACTGCCCTTCCTGTGAGTGCCTGGTAGGGACCCCAGGCCTGCTCTCTGCTCCAGGCTCCTGCCCAGAGCCCTTGTGATAAGCAGCAAGAGTCTGTTTCTCATGATCCCTCACTGGTTCCCCGGCTGCTTCCTACCATTACCTGCTTGAAAGCATCTATCCTGGAGCTGCGCCCTCCAGTCTTGTCTCCGTGCAGCTTTTCTCAGCCTGTTGCTAAGGAGCTTTCTCAGGGTATCCCCAAGCTTCTCTGGCAGCTGCCTAGAGACACTTTGCCCCTGCTGCCTTCTCCTTTCAGGCCCAGGGTACAAGCTCCCTACTACAGCTCTGCTTTCTCAGGTCTCCTCCTGGGCCCTGCAGCCCTTCCTTTACCAGAACCACCCCCTCTGGTTCTCTCCAGCTGGGTCTAATTGTCAATTAGCATCTCCCCTCCTGCTGCCACAGACTGGACTAATTGGGCCCTCAGGCTCCCTCTTAACCCTATACTTGCCAGTGTGGGGCATAGGCCCCATCTCAGGGCTGTTCCTCTGTAAATGAAGAGGAGATGTTGTTTCAAGCATGTCTACTCCTAACTGCAAGTCACAGAGAGGGGAGTGCCATGAGTCAATTCAAGCAAGCTGCTGTAGAGTGAGTAAGACTCTTTATTTAATCTCATAAAAAATTATCCAATCTAAAAGCACATTTGACTCCTAGTGTGTGGACAACATAACAGCACCCGTGCAGCCTCCCAGCAAAGGGCAAACTGAGCCAGATCCTCAACCCCACTAGGGCAAATGCTGTAATGCTGGCTTACCAATCATTGGCAATTCCCTCTGTTTGGTCCCCACTGAATGTCCAGGAGAAGAGATCCATAGCTAGGATAGCTATATGCCTCAGCAATCCCTGGCTGCAGAAATAGGCCCATGGGGCATGAGGTGCCTGGCATAAATCAGAATAGCTCTGAGACTGCTCTAATGTATGTTAGGGGCTAACCTGGGCCCTGGGTGGCTCCAGGATCCTGTCTCTAAACTGGCTTACAGCCACATTTGACCTCTTCCCACCCTCCTCCAGAACTGGTTCAGGGCTGCAGCATTCCCCTCTCCTTACCATCTAAAATATACAGTTAAGCTGTGTGCACCCCCCCAGCTATGTGTTGGCCAATGACATATTCAGATTTTGGTGTAAGACCTCGTCAGTAAGACTCATGTGTTGACCCTACAACGTGGCAGCCATGCAGCCAGTGCAAATAGAAGCAATTTATATTTTTCAAGAGCATTCAGCCCAAAGGAGGCAGCTTTCATCTCTGGTTGATGCACAGGGACTGGCTAGATTCGTGGAACTGGGTGGAAGAATTTGCTTTAACAGTGTCTGCTTATGCTGCATCTGCCACTGCAGATACCCACAACTGCATCCTTTGTAACAGACAGTTTTGCAGCAGGTACAAAGAACACATCCTGAATCTGAAGAAAATCTATTTTAATCCCCCTTCAAGAATGAGAATAAGCACATCTGTCTGTTTTATGACCCAGGAATCTGGAGATGAGACGACAAGTACACAGTCCTTTGCATTTCTCCAAAGTCGAACAAGAGAGTCACATAGTAAGAGGTTTTCATTCAAATGATTTGAAAATCCATGCTACAGAAGGTGGAATACAGCCCTTCATGTTTTAGCTATGTGTAGTTCAGCATCTGTCCCATCCTCTAATTTACCCTGGCTTGCACTTTCTCTCTCTGCAGGCAGATTTTGTGGTCCATCCAGAATGAGGTCAGACTGCTGCTTCAATGGCCACCAACGCTGATTCCTTGCTGGCCTGTGTGAGATGCTCCCATATTGTCTGTTGACTCTCATTCCTCCCACCCAAAAGTCTAAGTAGGTCATGGCTGCAAATTCACTCAGTTCCCATACAACGTACAGCAATCGAACTTCTTCCTCCGGTCCTGGAGTGCTACCCAGAGACACATCACTGAGCCTTAGCAGAACCAAATATCTGATAATGAGTGCATTGTTATAGGAAGTCCCTTATATTAACAGCCATTCAGTTGAAAGTCATGAACACCTCACCCCAAAAGGAACTCACAGCCTCGCTCCTACTACTTACTTCTGCTTTAGCAGGCTTCTTCCTCCCCAGCTATCTCCTCTACTCATTTTCAAGTCCTGCCCACGCTCAGGCTACATCTAGCTGATGTCTAATTGGGGGCAGCTGTGCTCTAGTGCATTGAACCCAGGACAGCAAGTCATTCAACCTGGGGTCAGTTAACATTTCTGCCACTGGCTTCCTGTGAGACATAGGGTGAGTCACTTAGGCACAAAGGGGTTAAATTACCCCACCAGCAGAAGGAGACTAATGCTTATTTACCATTGTGAAGTGATTTCAGTACATACCCAATAAGCGTAAAGTGGTGTTACTGAAATTGTAAATCGAAGCGGTGGAAAGCAGAGACTGTGCAGAGGGGAAATGGCTTTGTTGCAGAACTGCACACCCGTCCACACCCATTGAACACACAGGCTGTTGGAGCGTGGGGTTCCAGTGTCGCTATCTTGGGCCTGGGGTTCATATGTCTTCTCTGGCTAAGCTAAGAGCAGCATTAAGATTGCATCTGGAGGAGCCCATTCATCTGTCTCACAGCTGGGAGTAACAGCAGATGCACTAATAGCAGCTGACAGCGAGAAAGCTAATGAGTGCCTGTTAACCTATGTGTGCATGTGGGAGGATCAGGAGGAAGCAGGCAGGGTCAAACAGGTTACATTACCAAGCTCTCGGTTCCAGAGATTATGAAACTGGCAATAAGTGAGTGGGCTTCCATTCTATGACAATAATGAAGCAACTTTACAGTTGTTATAACAGACTTATCTCTGCTGAAGACCATTATAATGCCATTTTCCTGAAGAGGGTTTAAAAATGGAGCTCAACCTAGCTTTTTAAACCAACTGCACCTCCCCACATCCCCCCTCAAAGTAAACTTAGCCAATCTATGATAAATGGGGTTTCTTTACAGCTTGAAAGCGTTCAAATTAAAATATACTGCCTACATTGGTCCAGGCAAGAGGCACCATGCTAGGTATCTTGTCTCCTAGTGATAGTGCACATATTTTATTGCACCCAAGACTGGTCACATAAGAAGGGGTGTGCCATGTTACCAAAAGGTTATTGTCTGTGGAACAGTGCTGGACAGAGGAATGGAATTTTGTTTCCTCGGAGTAAACAATAGACAACATCACTGGCCTGAACAACAGATGCAGAGCCTGGCAATAAATATTTCACAATAAACAAGAAACCCCTGTAAACACTGAGTGCAGATTTATAATTTATGAAGGAGACAAGTTCTAGAACTCTTTGCATTAGAAAAAGCATCCAAAGAATTACTTCCCCAGGGAACGCTGATTCCTCCCAAATCTGAAATTGGGATTCCGGTTGGCCCAGAGAGTATTTATTCAGTCTCATACAGGAGGTCAAGCTGCTTCAGAAAACTTGAACCATGTGGGCTTATTAGAGAGACAGAAGTCTGAAACAGAGCCGGACTTTGTGCCTGGAAAATCTCTACTGGAAAGGTTTCCGATACCTTTAAGGTCATCATAATGCCTTTTTGTTGTGGGGACTTTTTTTTTTTTTAAACCAAAGCAGAAAGAGAGAGAGAGAGAACACTTGGTTTGTTTCTTTCATTTTGGTAAAGGGCAGTTCCTGAGCCCTTCTCGTTAAGAAATAAGGGCAGTGTTACGTGTGCAAACAATTTAGGTTCGGGTCCTGCCGTTTGTTATTGGAACACCAAGTACAATCACAAGGTCCATTATTATCTCTCCCTGCCTGTGCATGCACAACATGAGCAAGTGAGGAAGATTAGGGGTCAGAGCGATGCAGCTTGCAAGTCGGAGACAAATATGCAGAGCTTGAAATCACCTCTGAAGTCGTCCTCACCTACTGAGGTTTGAATTTGTTGGCTGATTTTTTTCTTACTTTCTTTAAGTCTCAAAAAGTTGCTGTTCTGGTTGTGATTTGATGGCTGAAGAACAAATGGGGACAAAACAATGTTGTCCCTAATACCCAGAGGGGTGGAAATGGTAAAGGAGTACTTCCTGGGTCCCGAAGTTGATACAGGGAAGTCATTAGCATGGGAAAGAACTTCCGGAATCTGGCCCACGTAAAAAGAGCCAATTTCATCTGCTTTTTCAAACAGGGAAACAACAGTTATTAAATTCTTCTCTTGTTTTAAAACCCGCCCTTCCCCTGCCCTCCATTCTCCATGTCTTCACCCTCCCACTCAGAGCTAAACTCTCCCTGACTCCCACCATTCCTCTGTCCAGCACTGTTCCACAGACAATACCTTTATGTTGCAATGAGCCTGCAGAAAGAGACAGAACATTTCTCATAATAAAACACTTAGGCTCAGCCAATGTGATCGCTCTAGAATGTGAGCAGTCAGGAGCTTACACATTTTGAAAAGAAGGTGCCCTGCACAAAGGAGAAAAAAAATCTCCTGTAACAACAAGTCATTCCATTGCAAGTGCACTGAGCAGCTGGAGAGGAATGGAGACCAGGAGATTGTTACAGTTCATTGTGATAGTCAGTATTCTGAATTCTGAAAACAGGGTACATATAACAAAGACGAAAAAAAGGAAAATAACTTGGCTTTTGTTGTGTATGAAAGACTCATAAAACACCACTGGATTACTTAAAAACTGCTTAATTTCCATTAAATAAAAAAAGGTTTCTGAGGAGTGATAGAGATCAAAATAGTAATTTAATCAGCTTCCAGAGAGCACACACGAAGAGTTCAGAAACATTCTTCTGCTCAGCAGTTCTGCTTGCAGACTTAACTGAACACAGGTGCAGACGGAGGCCATGAAAGAAAGAGGCCATGTTTTTGGTATTAGTGTTTACTTATGCAGAGGGTAGTGTTATTCATATCACAGGAGCCTTTTAAAGCAATATTCAATAGAATGTTTTGCTCAAGGCAAAATTAAAATGGGAAGTATCATTCTAAACTGGACCACTGTCTGGGGGAGCTGTTAATTGTGACTCCTTTTTGGCAGGTCATCAATGCTACGTGAGGGCATATGAGAATGGGTGGGGACAGTGAAAAGGACCCAGGAAGGAAAAAAGGGAGTGAGAGCCTGACCTAATGATGGACTAGAGCAGGGGTGGGTAAACTATGGCCTGCGGGCCACATCCGGCCTGCTAGCCGTTTGAAGCCGGCCCGCAAGCCGCACCACGCGGCTCGGCCCCACTCCGGCGAGAGCACCGGGTCGGAGCCGCACCACGCGACTCGGCCCTGCTCCAGCTGGGTGCTGGGTCGGAGCCACACCACGCTGCAGGGGCAGTGCCTGCAGACGGGGCAGTACGCAGAGCCACCTGGCCACCCCGAAGTGTAGGAGCCGGAGAAGGGACATGCCACTGCTTCCGGGATCCGCTTGAGGTAAGCGCCGCTCAGAGCCTGCACCCCTGAGCCTCACCCCAACCCCCTGCCCCAGCCCTGATCCCCCTCCTGCTCTCCAAATCCTTCGATCCCAGCCCAGAGCACCCTCCTGCACCATAAACCTCTCATCCCCAGCCCCACCCCAGAGTCCGCACCCCCTCCTGCACCCCAACCCCAATTTTGTGAGCATTCATGGCCCGCCATACAATTTCTATTTTCCGATGTGGCCGTCAGGCCAAAAAGTTTGCCCACCCCTGGACTAGAGAGATGAGTGTGCCCGTCAGTGTGACTGGAGGTCATTTCCCTTTTATGGGCTTAAAACTATTGAACAGTCAGGAAAATCTAATCCAAGAGGTGTCAAGGAAAATCAAGATTAGCTCTGTGCAGAAAGTCTTCTCTGGAGACAGGGAGGAGGAATCAGGGGAAGTCACTGCGATTTTTCCAGTCGAACTGCAATAGCATTCAATTCAGCTTCCCAAGCCAGTGTTACGGTGACGATCCATTTTTCCTTTCCACTCAGAGGGGAAAAGATTTCCCAGCTCCATTGAAATTATGCAGTTCAGAGGAAATTTGAGAGGTAGCCACTTGTAAAAGTCTGTGTAAAACAACAAAAGAAAAATGGCAGAGGGACAGGAGGCGCAACTGTTGGATACTGACATCAACAGATGTCTTTATCAGCTTTAAACAGGAGAGCAGCATGAAGTTTTCACACAACTGGGACTAGCCGCAGGAGGAAAATGAAATAATTGTGCTATGATCAGTTCGGTTGCTGATCAGTGAGTGCACCACCGAGCTCGAAGGAGGGTACATATCCCCTAATTCTGAGCTGAAATAATAGGCAGCAAACCTATCTGTCCAACAATAGTCACAGCTGCTAGAATGGGCCTCTATAGGAGGGGCAACTAAGCCCCAATTCCAGAGGGATGCAGGATTTGGAAATACGGTAACACAGGATTTGGAAATACGGTAGCATTTCCTCCTTGAGAAATTGTAAATAAAACGAAACACAGGACAGCAAGGTATCAGAAGCTGTAGCTTTCTCCCCCCAGCAGTGTTTTCTGCTGCAACCCTCAGATGCATTAACCAGTGGACAGTGTGCAGTGTGGGGTCTTCCACTGCAAGTTTCTGCTGGGAGCTCCGGATGTGTGTGCAGTCAGCTGCTGCTGCACCCAGAATGTCCCATTGGCACTCTCTGCCCATCAGTCTGGGGCTGGAACAAGGCAAAACATCAACAACCCAGAGATGCCAAAAGGCCAAAAGATGCTGGAGCAAAGGACTTTTGGAGCAAAAGCGCTGAAGCCTCACAACAAAGAACCACTGTGCTGCTGTAGTGTTTGAAGTGTAGACACAGCCACAGAGTGCTCAGAATTTGCCAAATCAGAGGCTAGCACTGTACTCTGGAAGGGAAAATGACAATGTTGATGCGTCTGCTGTCTCCAGACCTAGCCGACTCCTGGAGGGGGATTCACTTGTCCTACTTCATCAAAACAAACTGCAGCCCTTTTGCTTTGGTTTGTAATGTAAATCCTCCATGAATGTATTGCTCACAAGAGGTCAGTCTTCTCTGTCAGGAGCATCTTCCCTGGAACATGAACAGCAATCAGAGCTCATTCTCCTCTGGCCTCAAGACAACAGCAGGTGACTGGACCAAATTGTGTCTGCAACCTTTAGGCCCTGATCAGAAATGGAGAATCTCAAAAACCTCCCCTTCCTTCGCTGAATAGCTGCTCAAAGGGTTTAAAGATATGCACAATGTGTCAAGCTAAAACTCAGGAAAACTTTCTCCCAGTACACAGCATCCCACCCCTTCTTACATCTCTCTTAACTTTTGCTGCTCTGATATCACAAAAATCCATTATACAATTGAGCTCAGGCTGGCTCAGTAGTTTGTGCGCCTATCTGTTCTGCCTGGCTCCTTTACGCAGCACACAGCCATACACCCTCCATGGGTCTGGTTACTTACGGGTTCGTCCTGCACTCCTTGCACCTGGCTAACTCTCATTAATGCTAATGGCAGTTTCAAACATGCCTGGGGAGCAGAATGGAGGAGACATGCTAGCATCTTTGTAGTGACGTGGCCACAGAGATGCGTGCTAGCAGCAAGGAGAGGTGACAGCCTGGCCCTCAAGCATTGCCAACTCTCACTTGTATAGCCTCATGACATTTGATGCTTTTCATAAAGCCTCAGCTCCTGGAGTCCTGTGATTCAACGTAAGTTTCTAGTCCTCATGGGTGTGAAGAAATACTTCAAAATGTGACCCGAGTGCACTCTAAAGGCCCAGAAACCAGAAGGCAAATCAAAAGAACCCCAAATTCATCATTTAAAAAAAAACTCATAATTTTAAGGCAATCTCATGATTTTGAGGGGCCTGACTCCTGATTTTTGAACACCTGGGGTTGGCACTACTGGATCTAGCAGTACCTCTCCACCCCAAAAAATGTAAACACCACACATTAAGCGGTTTGCCAAATGCAGCCTGACAAAAGAGATGCTATATAGTTATTGTACGTACTGTAGGCTATGTCCACACTACAAGCTCGGGATCCGATTCCCCTGCACATCGAGCTAGTGCAAGTACGAATAGCAGTGTAGCCACGGTAGCACTAGCAGAGGCAGCAGAGGCATGATTGAGCTGTGCAAGTACAAACCTGCCTGAAACCAGGGGGTAAGTACTTGGCATGGCTCAGCCACGTCTCCATTGCCAATACCCATGCTGTCATGGGTACACTGCTATTTATACTCATGTGAGTATATGTACATAAGCAAGGTAATCACAGCCCTAGCTCATAGCGTAGACATAGCTATATTTACAGTATGTGATGCTATTTCACAGAGGGGCTGACCTGAATAAATTTCTTGGCCTCTTTCCATCCCTGTAATTTCTTGAGTTCCTATGATCACTGTCAAAGTTTATGGATAAAAGAAGAGTAAATGTTACTCTATCCAGAATATCCGTATACCAAATTTATTTCTGAGTAATTCACCCTCGTCTCTTCACTCTAGTCCCCAGAGTCCCTTCACGCAGCTCAGGTGAATTCCTCTATGGAACTACTGAGCTCACCACAGGAATAGCTAATGTTAGAAATAATCCTGTGAAAATAGTCTGCTTACTGCACCTCAGCCTCCAAACTGCACATGAGACATTTAAATTAAGAAACCTGTAAAAGAAAGAAAAACATACAAGGAGGTGAACCTTAAAGAAAACAATAACGGCAAGACTGCATATAAAATGAATTTTTTTTCTCTCCCTTAAAGGCAAACACCTAATAAAAAGACTAATGCATATACTAAAAAGGATTCAATTAAGTTCCCTACCAAATGGAATGTAAACCACATAGCTGGATGGTTGGCAATTATTCAGATATAAAAAGTTTAGAATGGAAAACCTGCAAGAATAAATATGATTTTTTGTGGCGCTGTGTTTGTTTGCTTTTTCAGGGCTCCCCCTCTGCTGCAATAATCCAGGATGTACCATCTTATGATGTGACATCTACTGATGTCTGATCTACATCTAGCACACAATCCCACTGGCCTAGGGAGCTCCATACATGTATTAGGTTATGGCACGGTTTGACAATTTTTTTTTAAAATATGATTATTTTGTAGCCCCGATTAGTACATGACACTGGATGAAATTCCACACATGCTTCAGTACTCTGCCTTGAATACAAACTGTTCGAGCACTGTATTGGACATTAGATGCAGTGAAACCCTTGTAATCCTGTAATCAAAGGAATAGCTCTGTTCAGATGCATTTGATTTTTACAATGATTAGTTACACGAAAGATGACTAGACAGGCATTCTAGAGTTTAGCCATGCCTAACCACCCATCACCATAGCATCTAGGAACCAAATGCAAAATTAATAACTTGTATGAAGTTTGTCTGAGATGCCCCATGCTGCTGCCCTCTCTTCCTACTGCAGATTCAGCTACGGTTACTCGGAATCCCCTCCCCCGCACACACCGTTATTTCCCTTTTTGTCTCTGTTTTCTCTCCCTGGTAGAAGAGCAGGGGAGAGAACTGCAATTAGAAATCGGAGGTCAGACCCATACTGTGAAGGGTCCAGGGTCAGCCCTAGAATCATAGACTCTGGCTCCCACCTGCTTTCAGTGCAGTGTACTGTAGTTACAGTGCAATGGAGTTACACTAGCATAAGTGGAATAACCCAGCAGTGAATCAAATCCTCACCATCCAGGTGGACATTTCACAGCCTCAAATAAATGGTCCATCTCCTTTAAGGGGCGTCCAGCTGAGCAAGGCAGCAGTGTGTTCATTTCAAAGCGGCTCCCTCACCTAATTCCCTCAATGGTACCCCAAAGCAGAAAGCAAGACCAGGATTACCTCGGTATATGGGCTGATGGGTATAAAATCTTCTGACAAGTCGTTTGCTCGGCCCTGATTGGAAACTATCTTTAATTAAAACACCACTTCAGAATCCTGAACCAATTTCATTCCGGCACCGCTAAGTGCTTTGTACAAAACATTAACTCTAAAATCTCATTACACATTAGCAACCCCTGTGACAAACATAAATGATCATTTAGCTCTAATGCATTCTCCAGCACGCCATTTTTTAAAAGAGGCTCATGGATAACAGGAGCTTGCTAGGAGAAATGTAAGAGTTGGATTTATCTGTCTCTTTATTTTTTAAACAAATGTCTGTAGCTGGTGCAGCCATGGGCAGTACAGATCATTGAAGTGGGTAGATCTGACAGTACACAGCAGCTGTTTCACTGGAATCTGGCACCTCTGTGTCAAGCTGAGTTTTGAAATCCCACCAGAAGTGATACTTTCTTGGGTCTTTTGAGCACTCAGATAAGAGAAGTGGGGCTGGGAAGGTTTGTTCATTTTACAGGGCAGCAGGAAAGAAGAAATGCCTGGAAAATCCTGGTAATTTAAGCTTACTCAAAACACACACACACACACTCTCACAAAATGTACATCACAATTTCAGCTAGTTTTGTCAACAAGACTTATGAGTGAAAAAAGAGTTAGACCAGCGTCATGATCCCAGCAGCTGGTGGGAATTTGCATTATAACACTACTGGCCATTACACAACTCAACCACAGCTGGAGAGGACAGTGAATTCATTATATTTATATTAAGCAAAACAAGAGATATACTGAAAGTGCTTTTGGGCTGGCGGGAGGGGAAGGAGGTGACAGCAGCCGTAATGTTATTGTGCTCTGTTTATTGTCAGAAAGACTTGTTAAATAGCCTATCTTCGATTAACAGCGACACTTCCCATCTCTCCTCAGTCTGAAATGACCTTTGTAAACGACATCGGCGATGTGAATTCTAATTACACCCACACTGATTTTTCTGCGTACAAACAGGCATGCATGCACGGAACTTTGTGCAACAAAAATGATGTCTACTCATTATGTAATTATATAGTTCCATATTACGTGCGTATTTTGTAACAGTGCAAAACCAACCCTAGAGCTGATCACCACCCAGTTTTGCAGGGGTTTTGAAATCCTGATCTAGATCCAAGTTAGGTGACTCAGGCCCATCTTTACAATCATGACAGGTACATACAAGTCACACCAGGCAGGCTTGACACTCTCATTGGGTCTAATTAGAGCTGGTTGGCATGTTTTTCCATGGAAATATGCTGTTTCATCAAAACCAAAACGTTCTGTGAAAACGCATCAATTTCAACAATATTGTCAACAGAAAGTTTCTAGGATCTAGGGCAGACTCTCCAGTCACTTCCAGAGAGAGGGAAAACATTTACAAAGTTTGGGGTTTGTTCTAATATGGCATGAAAACAAATACTGAAGCCTTGGGTGCTGTCACACAATGGAAGTGGCATTCTCCAGCCAGTTCTGGTTATAATATTGAGGGACAGATTTGGCAACCCACACTCAAGTTGGGGAGCACAGATTCACACGAGTGGACCCACTGATTGCTTAATGTTCCATGGTTATGCTGCATTACAAGTAGGCTGCCTGCAAAAGAAAATACCCGCGGTTTGAAAGGTTGCTAATGAAACACTCACAAAAAGGTGTTGTAGGACATAAGCAGAGCTAAACACACTTTATGGGAACGGCTCAAGACCACTTGAACCACTGTGCACTGCATAGACCTAAAGAAACATTCATTGGAAGAGGCAATCAGATACAACACTAATGGGTGCAGTATAAGAACCTAGACAGAGACGATAAGGATAAGATAAAGAGACAGAGATAAAAAGATAGGTAGAAGTGAAGGTACAACTTATGGCTAGTCAACACTAGAAGCGCTACATCGGCGCAGCTACATAGCGTGTCTGGCAAAGACGCTCTATGCCGATGGAAAAGAGCTCTCTCATCGGCATAATAAATCCACCTCTGCAAGAGGCGGTAGCTATATCAGCAGGAGAAGCTCTCCTGCCGACATAGTGCTGTCCACACCGGCGCTTAGGTCAGTGTACTTATGTCTCTCGAGGAGTGGGAGGGGAGTTATTCACTCTCCTGAGTGACTTAAGTTATACCGAAGTAAGTGGTAGTGTAGATAATAAATGCACCGGTATCCATGTAAACATTAAAATAGGAAAAGAGAAGAGAATTCATCCTCAATCAACATAAGCAAATGAAATCAGTTTTGTATAAAAGTCAGACTAATCAAACTAGTTGTGTAACAGGACGAAACTAAGGATAGGTTTATACTAGAATTTTTGCCGATAGAGTAACATCACCGAGAGGTGTGATTTTTTGTGACATTTCTGTGTTGGCGAAAGCCCTAGTGTACATGTAGTTATACTGCATAAAAGTCCTTTTGCAGTATAGTTTATTTCATTCGGGCAACAGGACTACTACCCCAGCAAAAGGACTTTTTTGCTGGTATAAACCCTCCACTAAGAGGGTTTGGCAGTATAGCTAGACCAACAAACCTTGTCTACTGCAGACTAAGCCTATGGCTGGGATTTTCAGAAGCACTCAGCATCGGTCTATCTCTGCTCCTGGGGAAGTCAATGGCGGTTTTACCACTGACTTCAGTGGGAGCAGAGTTAGGCCAAATGCTGAGTGTTTGGAAACTCCCACTCTAATTGTATTACTGTGACAATGCAAGAATGAGGATGTCACCGCATTATGGTGTACTGGGCTTGGCAAATGCTCCATTTTTTCAGATACAATTTAATTCAATCTTTTTCTACAGGGTTTTCCAGACCACAGACTTTGAGAGCCTGCCTGCTTGCAACACACAGACCTTTGGGCCTTGAAGCAGACCCAGCTCTGAGCTACAAAAAGGACTCTCTCAGAGGGGAGACCCAACTGTGACTATTAGGACCAAACAGCATCCCTGCTGAATCTTTTTTAAATTCTGCTTTTTAAAGTTTAGTGCCATAGTGCTAGATTTTGGTCAGAAGCCTGCCACCAAGATGTGGAATCTGATACTTTGGACATTATTATTTAGTACATTTTTCAGGAACAAATTATATCTGTTGTATCCTTAGGGGCAGCAGTTTTAGGAAGAAATCACTTGAGACGCAGAGAGCTGAAAAGCAGCCATTTATTGCCACACACTAAACTAACCAACAACAAGCCAAAACCAGCTGGGCTATCCCCTAATAATCTAACTCAATTGCCATAGCAACAACAAGATTCTGTTACTACAACAACCAAATACACAACATATTCCTCCCGCCTTAAAGAGAACATCCCCTAAATAAAACAAACACTAAACTAGAGAAGGAGGGTGGACTGCCTCCATTCCCGGCTAGACCTTGGGGATTATTTGCCCCGTAACCGTGGGCTCGCCCAAGCTAAAGATCCAGCCATTGAGGAGGGCTTCTGTCTCTAGGTGGATTACGGAGGACTTCTGGTGTTGGTGCACCAAAACGTATCTTGGGCACAGGCCTGACAATGGGCACAGGGTTCGTAGTGCGAACAGGTGAGGATGTGGTATCGGCTCGTTCAGAGAAGGAGTGTATCTCCGCCGCAGGCAGTAATGGAGGGGAAAAATCAGGAACAGGTGACTCTTGATTCGGTGTCTCGCCCGAAGTGGTGAAGTCAGGCAACTCAACTGAAGATGTGTCCTGAGGACTAGTATGATCAGGCAATAGCTGATCTGCATGTCGCCATCACGTGAGATCCTCGGCAGTCCGGACAATGTAGGAAACAGGTCCTGTTTGAGCAGTGACAGTGGCAGGGACCATTTAGCTCCAGAAGCATAATTCCAAGCCAAAACCAGCTGTCCCGGGCTAAAGGTTCAGTTTTTTGCTCTGGGTGCACGCCTGATGACTTGATCTTGCTGCTGATGTTGCAATATTTGTCGGGGTTCAGAAGATTTCAGGAGATCAAAGCAAGTGTGAAGCTGTCATCCCATCATTAGAAAGGCCGGGAATGCCTTGGTCATAGCATGAGGTGTGTTTCTGTAGGATAGTAAGAAGGTGTCCAGACGCTTTTGAATGGAGTGTTGTCCCCTTGCCGATTTCAAAGCTTGTTTCATTGTCTGCACAAATCTTTCAGCTAATCCATTGGTGGATGGATGATATGGTGCTGAAGTGATGTGGTGTATCCCAGTTGCCTTCATAAAATTTCCAAACTCCTGAGAGGCGAACTGCAGTCCGTTGTCACTCACAAGTTGTTCTGGCAGACTAAAACGACTGAAGAGTCCCCGTAGTTTTTGGATAGTACTCTCTGCAGTAGTGGACTGCATTAGAGAGACTTCTGGCCATTTAGAATGGGCATCTACCACCACCAAGAACACACTTCCTTCTAGTGTGTCAGCGAAGTCAACGTGAATACATTAACATGGGTTTTCAGGCCAGTCCCATGGGTATAGAGGTGCCCACTGTGGTGCATTCCTCACACCCTGACATGACATACAAGCTCTTGCCTTCTCTTCAATAGCATTGTCCAATCCCAGCCACCAAAAATAGCTTTGTGCAATTTCCTTCATGCGCACTATTCCATTGTGACCAGAATGTAGCTGTTCTAACATCTGTGATTTCAGTGGTGGTGGGATAATGACACGTCTTCCCCACAACAACCAAACAGAATGGACCGATAACCTCTGTTCTCCTGGACATGTAGGTAACAAGGTCGGGTGAGACTGGAGAGGTTCGTCGAGATGTTCCATGCATCACGAGTTGCCTTCTTTACCTGAGTAGCGGTGATGTGTGTGTTCTCTACCTGTTCAAAGTAAAAGATTTCCTTCTGGGCAATATCTCGAAGCTTGGCTGACAAAGGCAGCCTTGAGAGACCATCTGCATTGCTGTGCAGAGTGGATTTGCGATACTGGATTTCATATGTGTGCGTGGAAAGCAACAATGCCCATTGTTGCATACGACTAGCAGCTAATGGGGGAATGCCTGTGCATGGTCCAAAAACTGAAGTCAGAGGTCGATGGTCTGTGAGAAGTGTAAACTTCCATCTGAACAGGTACTGATGAAACTTCTGAAGTCCAAAAACGATTCCCAATGCCTTACGGTCAATTTGGGCATAGTTAGTTTCTGCTTTGCTTAGGGTGCATGAAGCAAAAGCAATATGTCTCTCTTCTCCCGAAGGCATAATGTGTAACATGACCACTCCCACTCCATAAGGGGAGGCATCACAGGCCAACTGTAGAGGTAAGGATGGATGAGAGTGCGTCAGAACTCCCGAATTTAGCAATGCAGCCTTAGTTTTGTTAAATGCAACATCACAGGCTTCAGTCCACTTCCAGGCCTTGTTCTGCCCCAGGAGTTTGTGAAGTGGTTTTAACAGTGTGGCTAACTGTGAGATGAACTTTCCAGAATAGTTCAATATTCCTAGAAACAAGCGAAGCTGGTTAACATTTTGAGGAGGGGGAACCTCCACAATAGCCTTAACTTTTGCAGGAGCCTTACGAAGACCTGTAGCATCAATGATGTGTCCCAAATATTCAACAGAGGGCTGGAAGAATTCACACTTGTCTTTTTGGACTCGTACGCCATATTCTTCCAGTCTTTGTAGCGTAGCCTCTAAATTCTTTACGTGATCCTCCTCATTCCTTCCAGTGACCAGGATGTCGTCCAGATAGCACTAGACTCCTGGGAAAACACACAAGATCTGGTCCATAGCCCTCTGAACAAGGTGCGCGCAGACGTTATTCCGAGGGGAGGCGACAGTATCGATAAAGCCCTTTATGCGTCACAATAGTCAACAGCTCTTGGGACTTTTCATCGACGTGCATCTGTAAATATGCTTGACTCAGATCAATCTTACTGAACTTCTGTCCCCCAGCCAGGCCCATGAAGAGGTCATCAATGCAGGAAAGCGGGTATTACTCTGCACACAACACCGGGTAAACTGTGACTTTAAAATCTCCGCAAATCTGGAGGGAGCTATCTTCCTTCACTATTGGAATGACTGGAGTTGCCCATGGGCTATGGGTAACTGGTATTAGGACTCAATTTGTGACCAGGTGCTCCACGTCTGCTTCAATCTTTGGCCTGAGGGCATATGGCACAGTTCTAGCTTTCAGATATTTTGGTTGACTGACAGGTTTAATATTCAATGTCACGGTGATTTCATACTTCCCAGATCCTCTCCAAAAACAGCAGCATGTTTCCTTAGTATAGCAGTCAGACCGGCTTCTTCTTTAGTTATTCGGTGCACCTCTGCCCAGTTCAGCTGAATCTTCCTCAGCCAAGGCCTACCCATTAAGGCTGGGTAATCACCTCTCACCACAAACAGCGGCAATTTAGCAGCCTGTCCATTGAGCTCCACCTTAGCATCAGTAGTGCCCAACATGGGCATAGCTTCTCCCGTGTATGTCTTCAGAACAGTTTTTGTTGCCTTAAGCGGAAGATGCTGTAACTTTTCTTGAAACACAGTCTCAGAGACCAGCGAGACGGCTGCACCAGTGTCCAGCTCCATGCATATGGGTTTGCCATCCAACGATGGGGTTACCCAGTATTCGTCTGAGCCCACTGCCAAAGACAAAACATGGAGTGGTACTGCTTCATCTGACGAGGTGTCACCTTGACCATCCTGGGTGTGCTCTTGGGTATGCAGATTTTCCTTTTTGGTCCGCCAGACCGCAGGCCTCTTTTTCTTTTGTTTACAGGCACACTCAATGTGTCCCTTTTTGCCTCAGTGTCGACACACCAGATCCTTACCCCAGCATTCTGATGCCTGGTGACCCGGCTTACCACAGCGGTAACATTCCTGACTCTGCACAGTTTTGTGGGTAGGTTCTTGTGACATTTTATGCACCCTAGGGGATGCACCAATGTATTGCACCTCCTTTGTAGCCAGTTCCATGGAGACCGCAATATCAGCAGCCTTCTGTAAGGTAAGCTGAGCCTCTGTCAATAGGCGCTTCCATGTAGCTTCACCGTACAGACCACACACTAACCTGTCACGTAGGGCGTCATTTAACATCTCCTTAAATTCAGTGTTACGCAAGCTTCTTCAAAGTTGCTACAAATTGTACAACTGTTTCATCTTCTTTTTGGTCTCTTCTGTGGAACCTGTATCCTTCAGCAATAACCAGTGGTTTTGGAAAAAAATGGGACCCTGGGATTTCCACAATGTCACTGTAAGATTTGGTCTCTGGCTTAACAGGGTATAGTAAGCTGCGTAGCAGGGAGTAGGTTTTAGCCCCTACAACACTTAAAAATATTGGCACCTTCTTCTCTTCTGCAATGTCATTTGCAATAACAAAAACTCAAAACGCTCAGTATATACATGCCATTCCACTCTAGTCTCCTCAAAAGGTTCCAGCGGCCACGGTTTTAGTTTAAGTTTGCACCATCAGTGCAAACAAGCAAGTTCACACCCACTTCCAACAGCAAAAAGGTGGGTTTTTTTTAAAACCTTGACTTCTACCTTCTTCTGTTGCTGGGGCAGCACAGGGATCCCACCCTCGTTGCCACATTGTTGTATCCTTGAGGGCAGCAATTTTAGGAAGAAATCAGTTGAGATGCAGAGAGCTGTAGACCTTGAAAAGCAGCCATTTATTGCCACACTGACCTAATCAACAACCAGCCAAAACCAGCTGGGCTATCCCCTAATAATCTAACTCAGTTGCCATAGCAACAACAAGATTCTATTACTACGACAACCAAATACACAACAATACCAATGTAAGCACCTTTATACTGGTCTGTGTCTGTTTCTAAACTGCTGTATTTATAGCAATACAAAAACTGCGAAGACCAGTGCTTAGTGGCTCAGCTCCAGTTACTTCTTGAACCAATCCTGGGTGTTACTTACAATACTCTCTCTCTCACATGAGGCACACAGCCTGCTACTACTCTCTCATGCAACTACAGGCCAGTCAGCCTCACCTCAGTCCCTGGAAAAATCATGGAGCAGGTCCTCAAGGAATCAATTCTGAAGCACTTAGAGGAGAGGAAAGTGATCAGGAACAGTCAGCATGGATTCACCAAGGGCAAGTCATGCCTGACTAACCTAATTGCCTTCTATGATGAGACAACTGGCTCTGTGAATGAGGGGAAAGTAGTGGACGTGTTATTCCTTGACTTTAGCAAAGCTTTTGACACGGTCTCCCACAGTATTCTTGCCAGCAAGTTAAAGAAGTATGGGCTGGATGAATGGACTATAAGGTGGGTAGAAAGTTGGCTAGATTGTCAGGCTCAACCGGCAGTGATCAATGGTTCCATGTCTAGTTGGCAGCCGGTATCAAGTGGAGTGCCCCAAGGGTCGGTCCTGCGGCCGGTTTTGTTCAATATCTTCCTTAATGATCTGGAGGATGGCATGGATTGCACCCTCAGCAAGTTTGCAGAGGACACTAAACTGGGAGGAGAGGTAGATACGCTGGAGCGTAGGGATAGGATACAGAGGGACCTAGACAAATTAGAGGATTGGGCCAAAAGAAATCTGATGAGATTCAACAAGGACAAGTGCAGAGTCCTGCACTTAGGACGGATGTTTCCCATGCACCGCTACAGACTAGGGACCGAATGGCTAGGCAGCAGTTCTGCAGAAAAGGACCTAGGGGTTACAGTGGACGAGAAGCTGGATATGAGTCAACAGTGTGCCCTTGTTGCCAAGAAGACCAATGACATTTTGGGATGTATAAGTAGGGGCATTGCCAGCAGAGCGAGTGACGTGATCGTTCCCCTCTATTCGACATTGGTGAGGCCTCATCTGGAGTAATGTGTCCAGTTTTGGGCCCCACACTACAAGAATGTTGTGAAAAAATTGGAAAACGTCTAGCGGAGGGCAACAAAATGATTAGGGGACTGGAACACATGACTTACGAGGAGAGGCTGAGGGAACTGGGATTGTTTAGTCTGCGGAAGAGAAGAATGAGGGGGGATTTGATAGCTGCTTTCAGCTGAAAGGGGGTTCCAAAGAGGATGGATCTAGACTTTTCTCAGTGGTAGCAGATGACAGGACAAGGAGTAATGGTCTCAAGTTGCAGTGGGGGAGGTTTAGATTGGATATTAGGAAAAACTTTTTCACCAAGAGGGTGGTGAAACACTGGAATGTGTTACCTAGGGAGGTGGTAGAATCTCCTTCCTTAGAAGTTTTTAAGGTCAGGCTTGACAAAGCCCTGGCTAGGATGATTTAGTTGAGGATTGGTCCTGCTTTGAGCAGGGGGTTGGACTAGATGACCTCCTGAGGTCCCTTCCAACCCTGATATTCTCTGATTCTATGATTCTATGACTCCCCACTCCCAACCCAAAAAGGTGGCTGCTGCCTTGCCTCCCCACCCAGTGTGATGCTGTCTCCACCCCTAATCCTAGCTCCCGGCTTCCCCTCCACAGCGGTCTTCTTACCCCTCATGCTGGCTGCAGAAGGTGGTGGCTGGCTTCCCCCCTTTTCCAGTGTTTGGGGGCTGCCAAGAGCGGGTCCCTTCCACCCTCATCCCAGAGAGACGGTGGTAGGATCTCCAGGGGGAAGATAATTCACCCAGCAGGCCCCGGACCCATTCCTCCAGCCACCATCCCCTCTCCACTCCCCCGAGCCAGCAAGAGGAGCAAGAAGGCCCCAGTGTAAAGGTAGCCAGGACCTGAGTTTAGGTACGGGGGTGAGGGAGACAGCAGCACTCTGGGAAGGAGCAACAGGTGGGAAGCAAAAAGCAGCAGTACAATAGAGTAGGAGACAGTAAATGCGGGCAGGGGGCAGCGTAGTGGGGAATCCGGGGCAGTAGCACGTTACCGGAATGGGGACAGCAAGCAAGGGAGGGGATAGAGAACAGGAGCAGGGATATATGAGGGGATGAGGGAGCACATGGGGCAGCATCCACCTACATTTGGAGATTAGGAAGACAATGCTAAAGGCCAATAATGTATATTATGAATGCAGCTCGCATTTTAGTACTTCAGGTCTTTAGCATTGTCCTTCATTTTTTCTCCTATCACTCCTTCTCATAGGGTCATGTCACTCTGGGTTAGGGACAAACAATGCAGATGTATGCCAATCAATGTGTATGCGTGGAAACTGAGGGAAATTTATGTTACTTTGATAGTGCTGGTTTTCAGGTTTAGACGTCGGCAAGTCTGGGTTTCAGGCAAGCGTCTAGAAGAGAGACAGAGCTGTCACCCATGGTGATTAACTCGTTCCGGCGATGGACACAATAAGGCGCCCTTGATGATTTAGTTAGCTCTATCAGCAGCCTTTCACATCCCATACCTTTTTGTTGACTCACCTGCAGATCTTTGTGGATGTGGATGGGAAGGCCCTTCAATAACCGTACACCGTCCTGTCAGGGAGATCCCCCCGCCCCCAGCTAAAACTTCACTTCTTCTAAAGGAATTTCCCTGTGTGGTGTTCTGCAAGATTCCATCTTGTCCTCCCTCTTGGTCATGGCTGCTTGGGGAGAGAGCGAGACAGTACAGCTTGCCCTGTTCATATGCAGATAACATTCCGCTCTGCATCAGACTTGGACACAGTGCTTTCTGTGCTTTCCCAGGGCCTGTGAGAAGTAAGAGAAGTAAATCTGAATTGGCTGAAGCTCAATCATCATAAAATAAGTGATGCTGACCGGAATCTTCTGGGGAAATGAGCAAAGGTGGGAGCGTGTGTCTGATCTTTGCCAACTTATTTTGCAGTCTGAGAGGAAGGAGCAGTGGGTCATATTGTATCCATCGCTGCACCTGGATTCTCAGGTGTGTGTGTGAAGTGAGAAGTAGGAATAGTTGGTACAGATCTGCTGCCAAATAGATCCTTCCATCTTCCCTCCTCTAGCACCTCAGAGTGGTCATGTTAGGGCCAGATTGCTACTGCAACATCAGCCACTCTGTGGCCTAGGGGAGGAAGCCTTCCCTGGCCACCTTTCTGGCAATATCTGGTGCACAGCCTGTTGATCAGGTTCTGCATTGGATGGGAGTATCTAAGCCTTAGTGAATGAGCCTCACGAATCTACCTCTAGCAGGTCTTCCTGTAGTTTGATAAGCCCTGGGTTACATGATGACTAAAACCAAATACAGACTTCAGAGTAACAGCCGTGTTAGTCTGTATTTGCAAAAAAGAAAAGGAGTACTTGTGGCACCTTAGAGACTAACCAATTTATTTGAGCATAAGCTTTCGTGAGCTACAGCTCACTTCATCGGATGCATACTGTGGAAAATACAGAAGTTGAGAGGGTAACCTAGATAAGTGGAAGGAAAAGATACTAACAGGGCACACATCAGCTCCTCATGGGATCTAAAGAAAAGCTCGCATGGTGAGGGTTTAACTTAACATAAAGACTCTTCTAATGATTCACCGCTATCTTGGCTATGAAATGCATGCCTCGAAAGGTGGAAGTTCACCATTCATATGAAAGAGAGAGAAAAAGAGAACATCTTTTTTTACCTGGGTTTCCACCTTGCCAAGAATTTCCCTTTAAATACTTTACTCCTTTATCCAAGAAACATCTTTAAAATGAGTTCACAGCTCCCGGCTCAGCTCCCGGTGGGATCAGCCTTGCACAGAACAAGCAAACACACAGGAGACAATAGAGTTTAAAACCAAAGCTTTAGTCCAGGTGCAGAGACAGGATATGCACTGAGCTTCAGCTTTACACAAAAAGAAGACGAAGTTAAGTGGCTGAGGAGAGCGGGCCAGATGTCTGATTTTGGAGAGACAGTTCCCAAAGGGACTGTTTAACAGATGAATGCCAACTGTGTACCCACTTCTCTAACACTGCTGACTGGGGAAGGTAGGCAGAACTGCATTAATGAAACTGTACAGATCTTGAAACCTTTTCTCTAGGAATCCCTTCCTCAAGTTTGGGTGAAGACAGAGCCAGCGTTGGGAACCAAAGAACCTGACAAACCTGCTAGAAATTCCCTGTTTTAGGGGAGGAGGGGGAGGGTCGCCACATGAACCCTTAGTGGGCATTATTTTTGCAAAACTTCCCGTCTGCTTAAAATTCTCACTAAAGACATTGACAGTGCAAGATAGTGACCCTACAAGGTCACAGGCCCACTAAATGCCTTGCTATTATTCCAGGCCCTTCACAACTCCGACACAGCCCTGGTGGTCTACTGAGGGTGACATAGCCCTATGGGCTTCCAGAGTCTGTGTAGTCCTGCATTAGTACCAGCATCTCCCAGGATCTGGCCTCACCTGTAGTTCGCAGGGGCTGCTTTCATAAGACTCATTAAGCCCAATCCTGCTTTGCCCATAATTTTGCACAAATGTGAAAATTTAAATTGAAAAAATGCTTTAAAATGACCTGAAATTATCCTTTGAACTCATAAAAAAACAAATTCTGCCAAGCCTACGCTTACAGAGCGCTTTTCATCAGTAGATCTCAAAGTGCTTCATAGTCTTCAGTGTGTTTATCCTCCCAACACCCCTGAGAGGTGAAGCATTTCACAGCTGAGGAACTGAGGCAGCAAGAGGCTACTGCTCCTTCTGGATCCCCTGGCGGAGGCGGAGCAAGTGTACTGCCAGACTGTGAGATCCTGGTTCAAGTCTCAGCTACAGTCAGCAGAGGCAGAATGCATACATGATGAGTTCAGCTATTGAAAGGGGGATGCCACTAATTGGCCATGCTCATATCTGGCCACCGGGGAATAGATAACCATAGGGAAGACAGCACAAACTGTGAGATGAAATGCCTCCTTTCCCACTGATAAGAGGGACCTCGCCTTGAATCTATTACTCAGATTACAGTGGATCTGAATTGGTTTCCTCTTGAGCTGTTAGAGACAGATCAGTAGGATTAAATGTCTCTCTCTTATGTAAAACAACTTAACTGGCATAGATAAACTTAAAAAATTTCTGAAGCCTCATATGTTTCCTTGAGACTGGATCATAATAAGTGCTTGACTTACAAATACCTTACTGATTAATGAATTATTTTCTCCCTCTTGGGCTTTTAGTGAATGGAATACCCTAATAATAAATTATAAATACATGAAACACACAGATTTCCTGAAATAATTCCACTAGTAGATGTTCATTTGCAGAATCTGTGGTATTATTCTCCCCCTACCACCTGTGAGCAACTGATTTGGTGATGTAAATTTCAGGGTAGAGGAACTATCTCTGCTGCTTGCAAAGAGGGAGGGCCCAGGAGGGCAATGGAGAGATCATGTACAGGATGGGAGGGGGAAAGAGAGTGTTTAAGCATTAAATAAACAAATTGGTCCCAAAAGTTTTGGGTGGAAATCTGTTAACTTCCTGGGTGCACCCCTGGCCATGCATTTTATTGATGGGCTCATGTATTTGAAAGCAGCGCCAACAGGGTGGCAGAGAAGGTGCTGAGATATGAGGGGAAGGATGATCTTATCTTGTGGCTAAAGTTCAGGACTGGGAGACAAGAGCTCTGGGTTCTATTCCTGGTGTACCAAGGGCCTCATATGCGACACTGGGCAAGTCACCTCACCTCTGTATGCTCTCCCCCTTTGTAAAGAGGGATGATAGTTACTTGCCTCACAAGGTGTGGAGCAGGCTGATTTCTTAATATTTACAAAGTGCTATAGATGGGCAAAGTATTACTGTAAGATGAGTCCTTGAGGTTATGCAGTCCGTCCATCTTCCCTCCCCATCCCCAGCGGCAGGGTTTAGCGTGTAGACCTCATGGATCATTTCATTTGCAGGGTTAAAGCAGTGGCTTGGGAAAGCCCAGGCTATACACATAGACACTGACACTAAACTAATTAGATTCAGCCACTCCAATTTCTCTCAACAGCACTAAGTGCTTTACAGGGGGAGAAAGTGAATTAAAAGAGAGGGAGAAGGCGTGATAGGAGAGAAAATGAAGGACAATGCTAAAGACATGAAGTACTAAAATGCATGCTGCATTCATAAACATCCATTAATGGCCTTCAGCGTTGTCCTCCTAACCTCCAAAGCCTAGTGTTTTTGCTTTAAACAGCCATGCCTTGACAGCATGCCATGCACACGTGGGAAGCATCTGAAGATATACAATACAACAATGCAATTCTCTGCATATAGCCAGCCCCAAACGAGTGCCTTTCCTTCAACCCAAAACAAGATAGCTTTCATAATTACTGTAGCCAGCAACACAAGCTGGCCTTAAAATCCAGCACGGGAAGCAACGTTCGGAAGAGAGGGAGGGACACAGAGAAGGGGGCTAGGGGAACGAGCACCACACACGCAAAGTAGGCTGACTGCAGTGGCACGCGTGGGGTTCTTTATGTCACGCTCGCCCTCAATAAAACAGGGAAATTAACCTATCAGGTCTTCCACAAATCATCCAGTGCATATCTCAATAGACGACTTCTCTCAAGGCTGTACGCTAGCACTGCTGTTAAAAAAAAGCCCAAAGCACTAATTTCCCAAGAGAGTAATTTGCAATGAAAGTGCTTTAGTGAAGGGATACAGGGATGAGGGGGATTTATTTGAATTTATTCTAACTTTGTTGCTTTGATAGGGAGCACTGAAGAGATACCAAGGGAAACACCAAAGAGATCATCTAGGCTTCTCCCTCTGCTTTTGCTGTACGTTTGTGCGTTCTCATACATTAAAAAGAAACCTACTCTATTAGTGTGTTCTGCAGGAAGCAAAAAGGCTGTCCCAATTGTTCCTATGCAAAGGGCTTTGTAGCAAGTGATGTAAAGGCTTTTACTGGGAAAAGAGTTAATTCAGAGTCTCCATGTGAATGATAAGTGAGGTGGGCAGGTCACCTTTTCTGGGAGCAGAAGACATCTTGCTTATTAGAATTGACTCCCAGATCAAAGTTACAAAGCCTCTTAGGAGGAGGACTAGTCACTGCTTGGTTCTGCCTTTTGGATCTTCCCTCTTTTCAAAATTTGAGTTAATCATTTCCCCCTTTGCAAGTGAAGTGAAGGGCGGTGCTGGGAACTGGACTCGCGAACTCAGTCCAGACACACACACGCAAAAATTTGGGACAGGATTTGTAATGACAAAAGCAGCCAGAGAGAGGAGACAGAGCACAATGACCCTCATGAGCACCTGCCACCCCCTTGAGGGAAGGGAGGACGTCACCAGGCTTTTTGTGAGGATTCTTCCAGTCTGTAGTCTCTATGGATCACATAACTTAGATTAGGTCACATTGTGCTGAATGAGAGGCCACAAATTCATACATTGGCTGACTAGTCGTTATACACTGCATGGAGGCTACTAACTTCATTTAGGGCACAGCAGAACCAAGAGCAGATTCCCAGAGCCAGGGGCCTGTTTATTGTTTACCTTCATAATCATTAAGCCTCACTCCTACCTAGGTATTTATTTCCACCCTTTCCCCCTTGGCTTTCAGAAAAACTGACAAGGCAAAATTGGAGGTGGGGAGGCCACTGAGCTCATCTCAGTAGAGGGAGCAGCAGCAACACTGACAGGATTTTTAAATAAGGAAAAACTTCCAAGAAAAACAGAGAAAGTAGAATGGGATCTCAAGAGAAAGGAAATGATGAAGGAAAGGAAGGAAGTGGGAGATGATGGGCACAGGAGAGAGGAGCAGGGCAGAGGCTGGGGAAAGAAGAATGGGGCCAAAAGCCAGAGAAGAGGTCACTGATTTCTTGGATGCCCCATTTTGAGGGGGGAGGAAAGCAGCTTTAGACATCTTGGCCCGATTTTCAGACATGTAGCGCACTAATGACTAACTGAAGGCAATGGGGGGCAGGTCAGGGGCATACCCACGGCTGGGTATCAGTGGGCTGCGGCCCATCCACTTAGCATCCAGGCCCGCCCAAATTTAACAGGGATATGCAGCAGCCACATACACAATGAAGCAGCGAAGGACAGCACCGCAGAGACACATTAGCACCCCAGCTATTCTGGCACCCCGCCCCCTTCCACCTGGCCGTACCATCAGGCCACTAATGGGGGGGTGGCGGGATTGGAAAGGAGGTGATGGGAACCACCAGCTCACACACAGAGCACGGGGCCTGGGCCCTTCCCCATGCAGAACGCAGGATGGGCCGTTTGTGCTAGGAAATCAACCCCATGCGCGCTGAGGGGTGGCCACCGCGTCTCCCCCTCGGCCACTGGAGGGGAAATGGTTGGGCCTCCACTGGCAGCTGCTCTGAGGGGAGGGGGATAGCGGGCACGTGGGGGGTGCCCTGCCGCATTCAACAATGTGCAGTACCGGGTCTGGCCCCTGCGAGCGCGGGGTGAGGAGGAGGCGCCCAGGCTCCCCCCAGGAGAGGTGAGCTGAGCCCGGTGGAGAAGGAGCTGCTGGCGGTGATTGCCCATGGTGAGGCATGCACTTGCCCAGCTCGGCAGGTGAAGCCCTGTGTCTGGGGGCACCAGGGCTCGGAAGAGGGCGTGGCGTCGGGGGAGAAGCTGAGCTAGCACAGTCTGTCATTGTGCATCCACCGGAAAGTCGGGGCACACCCAAATTTCCACCCCTAGCTACGCCACTGGGGCAGGTGCTCAGTACTTCTGTAAGAGCTTGGCTACACTTGCAAGTTAGAGCGCATTAAATCAGCCCCGGGCGCCCTAACTCCTGAGGTGTCCACACTGGCAAGGCACGGAGAGCTCCTGGACTCTGCAGCTGGAGCGCTCCTGAACTCTGCAGCTGGAGCGCTCCTGAGAATCCACCTCCACGAAAAGCATAGAGCTTGCTGCGCCCCGGCTGAAACGCCCAGGTGTCAGTGTGGACAAGGTGTTGCATTACTGCGCTGTGACTGGCCTCCGGAAACATCCCATAATCCCCTGAAGTCAAGTGGCCACTCTTCTCATTGTTTTGAAATCGGCTGCCGGCGTGCGGATAGCCCCTGTCAAAGCTCCATTTCTGACAGATGAGCTGCTCATCTGCTCCGGGACTAAGCAAACCATTAGTGTGGAATGTTGTGAGTGTGTGTGAGAGAGAGAGGTGTGGGGGGGAGGGGGATCTGCTGCTGTCTGAACTTACAAGACAGCATGCTGACACACTGCCCCCCAAAACACAGTCTCTCCCCCCACATACACACAACACACTCCCTGTCACACTTCTCCCCCCCACCCCATTTGAAAAGCACGCTGCAGCCACTTGCACACTGGGATAGCTACCACAATGCACTGCTCTTTGTGGCGTTGCAAGAGCTGCTAATGTGGCCACACCAGTGCGCTTGCAGCTGACAGTGTAAACACACAGCAGCGTTTTCCCTGCTGCGGTCTCCAAAGGCTGGTTTAACTCCCAGTGCTCTACATCTGCAAGTGTAGTCAAGCCCTTAGTCGGGCCCAAGGCTTCTCAGGTTGAGCGTACAAGTTCCCAATCTTCTCTATCTGCTTTGACAATGAATGGGCTCCTCTTTGTTAATCAGTATGACGCCACATATGGCATTTGTCTTTTTCAGAAGTGTTTGTCCAAGTGATGTATGGCTAACGTCCGTAACTGTGCATGTCTTCTGCTGATATCATGTAACTGTTGCAGGTCAAGATTTAATGTTCTTGTCTTAAACACTGGGTAATCACTATAGCCTCAGCTTTTGAGAAATGTGTACCAACTCTATACCTCATTCATAGTGACTCACTGAATTAGCTCCCGTATGGGGAACTCTCTGCAATGGATGCTTCTCTCCCTGTATTAATAGCTCATGTACTACTGCATCTCCACTGTTCATCAGGTGGACAGGATACATCAGAATTGGCAAGACCCTTATGTCACCACAGCACCAACCTCCTGTGTCTGTTGGAGGGATTAGGAGTTATTTACATATTTGCATCTAGAGAAAACTGTCTTATAAAAAATTAGGTACACTTGGGAGGAAAAAAAACAGAGTAAGCTCAAAGCAATTTCCAATTAGCAATTTCCAATTTCACATGTTCTTCTAACACCTCAGCACAATGATCAAGCTAAGGAAATAATTAAACAAAGGTGAAATTGTGCTGAGGTGCCTGAATATATATGGCCTGGGAATTTTCAGCTATTATTGTTTACATTTACAATATCAACACTTTGACATAGTTGTTTGTGTGGGAGCATTTCCTGGCATTTTTTTTAACGCACAGATTATTACTAATCATTTACAAGAGGCCACGAATGTACACAGCACAGAATAAGACAGATTCACTACCCTTTTCTAAGAGACAAACAAAGGTTCCAAATCTGCAAATGGATCTACATGGGCAGACCCCCGCAACAGAGTTCTGCATAGCCATAGGGGTTTGTGTAGGACTGGGGCCCAACGCAGGACATGGGACAACAGTTTAGCTAAAGTAGGGTGTGGAGAGAGAATTTCAGAGGAAAATGAGGCTTTATGGAGGAAGGAATTTGAAGGATGTACAGGAGGGTGCTTGGCTGGTAAGAACAGAGTGACTGTGCCAAGGAGAGGTAACAAAGCTGGCAGAAAGCTAAGATTGTGAGGGAATGAAAGAGCAGAGAGGAGAAAGGACTGGAAGGAGTATAGACACATGAGGAGGAGTAAGAAGAAATTACATCAGAGGCAGAGGTGGGACAAAATTATGTACACAACTGAAGGTAAGGACAAGGGCCCAGATCCTGAAGGCTATTTAGGTTCCTAATAGCCATTGATTTCAATGGATGCCTAAAATACCTCTGAGGCTCTGAGCCAAGGAGCTTGAATCTGATTTGGTAAAAGCCAGGAATTAATCAAACACGGGCATCAACAAGGGATGAGAGGAGCTGTCAAAGGTATGGGAGAGGGAAATGACTGTACCTTGGATTTGATCAGAGAAAGACCCTGAGGAACAAAATATTTATTAGCAAACACATTTTAGTCTGTGTGCTCAAATGCAGACGTGTATTTAGCACAGGCACTCGAATGTAGCCCTTGGTCACAGGACGTCCTAGTACTAAAAACATGTCTATGAATGTAGTAGGTATTGGAAAATGTCTCTCTGCATGGGCACTAAGTCAGTTTCTTTTTAAAAAGCGAAAAACTATGTAGCTTTAACACAACACATGTAAACACTAATTTTTATTAGGTGGTGGCTCTGGCCTGCCAACAGTCATTTTAATGGCTAAAACTCAAACACCAAAATAGGTTTTTTCAGAATTTGTCATGCATTTATCAAGCTAACTGTAACCCAAAGAGAGGCTCACATCTTAAGTATAATAGTTCTGATTCAACAAAGCAACCCTATTTAGGAAAGCACTCAAACCTAAGCATGTGCTTGAGTATCTTCCAAAATTGGGACCAATATGAAAAAAGTGCAGAGCAACACTGTCAAAAGTTCGTGGTTATGGGACTTTTTGTCCTAATGGAGATTTTTCCCATTTCATGTACTCCATAACATGACAGATAGTTAAATGGTTATGAAAATAGGGTTCAACTACAGAGCTTGAGAATCTTTTGATAACTACGATCCAATCATCCCACCATTTCACATGTGGCCCATCCATTCACTTCAATCGTAGTTCTGTGTAGAGGGACATTTACAGGATCAAGTCCCAGAAAATGCAAGTAAAAGTGGGTAAAACACCACACTCTAAAGTTTTCACCCTGCTGCATGATAGCTGGCTGAATCACTACATATGTACAAATTATGAATCTCATGCCATAAAGCCATGCATCTCATGGGAAACGGTTGGGGGGCATCAAATTCTTTAAAATTGCAGCTGACACCCAGTGTTATTAATTAATAATTTATTCTTGTGGCTAGCATGGTTCTAATCCAGATGTGGGCAGAGTCAATGTGTCAACAGGCCACTGAGGCAAAGACCATAGCACAATTCAAAAAGGGACTGGACATTTATATGGCTAACCAGAGTTATAATAATTAATGGTAACAAAATGAGGATTAGGAGGGAAAAATCTCATGTTTCAGAGTTTAAACCAGTCTCTAGTTATTAAGGCTCAGGATGAGACCTTCATAGGGACAGAGTATCCCACAGCTGCCTAGTGAAGGATCCTTGAAACTTCTTCTGAAGAAGCTCCTGGTACCGGCTGCTACTGGGCTAGATGGACCCTGTGTATGGCTATTCCTATGTCATTGCTTTGTTCAGGACAAGGCTTGGTTTGTGTCGATTAACTATGATACATTGATTACATTTCCAAATATTTAGAGGAGCCTGGATTATTAATGCAAGGAAATTATAGAGAGGAGACCAAAGATATAACTATTTTTTGGCTCACAGGGGAGAATTGGAAAGTCTTGTTTACAAGGAAGCCTGTAACAAAGCTAGCGGGAGAAGAAAACAATGGATTAGAAATCATTCATGTTTAATTTAGGGAGAAATGAGTGGTTTAAGAGAGTCAAATAATGCTGGCTTTAAACCCACAGTTAAGTAAATGGTGGATCTGCATTCAGGTCACCAGAAACCTTCTGGAGCAGCCAGATTGGCTTTGTTTCAATCCAGGGAGGAAGTGTCCCACTCCATTTTTTGCAATCAGAAATATTATTGCAGCAGCCAGGGATCAAGTAATTACTTTGTCCCTGTTCACAAGATATCTCAGAATAGTAGCAGACCACACACCCAGGAGATGATTAATGGAAGTCAAGGGTCAGGAACATAGCAAAGCTTGAGTCACAGCAAAGAAATTTGCATGGCTATTAATATTTCATGGCTTCACCAGCCTTGTGGCTCAGCAAAAGTACATGCATAACAATGTAAAATTGTCTTCAGATCACTCATTTTAAGACTATTTCATACCTATCTGATTCATAAAGATGTTAGTTATTTGCTTATGAACAGAATACATATCTATCTAGATTCTTAAATCCATCACTGGGGTATCTGTATAAGGGCTTAAACTGGATTGAAGTGGTGCCTACACCTTGTGCTGGACCTCTGCACAGAGATTAATTTCACCCTAAAGGTGGAGCATAAGCGATCTCTTATTTACTGCAGGTGTATTAGATCTGATGGGGAAAAGAGTTACAGCATTATTGGCATGACTTTTTAGCCATGATTTCACAATGTGAAACAAATGTGCTATTTATATGCAACTGTATAGGTAGCAATACAGAAAGGAGGCACAGTATTTTCTCCACATTACAGACACATCGCAGTTGGTGTGATTACATTTTAAAATTTTTGTAGATGAAATATCTCAGCAGCAGTGACAACGTAGAGAAATCTCAGGGATAAAACACAAGGGTTTTGTCCCAGAGTTTTCACAATTATGACTGATAAAAATTTATTTTAAACAAACACAGTTTACTCATAAGGAAACTGTGACAGCATAGGAAGGCCTTTCCCTGAACACCTCTTAAAATCAAATCAAGCTAGGGATTTACCATGCTTTTGTTTGACTAGACTAGGTAAATGAAACATCTGCCTCACAAGGACCTTAACTCCGCTTTCATTGCTGATCAGCCACACGGATGTATCCTTTTATTCTTTTTTGCATGTGTGCCTCCCCTTCCCAACCCCACTGATGTTTGATGGGATGCCTGGCTGTAAGAGGCACCTCAGAACCAAAACAACATTGCTAATGGACCAAACTGGCCCTTGAAAGGAGCAAGGCACTGGTATTTGTGCTGGCCAGCAAAGTGGCAGCTACCCTCATTCCTTCAATGGTTGGAAGAGGGTGTGTAGAAAGGGAGAGAGAACAGCGTAGCACCCTGGATGCGCATGGAACTCCACAGACAAGAAAACAATTTAAACAAGGTCCCTGCCCAGAAGAACATACCCTCTAAATAAGTCTGATAACAGAGGATCCGATTGCAGAACCTGTGCTAGTGACTTCAACAGAAGTACTCTTCTCAGGGCTCACTAACATGAGTAAGGGTTGCACAATCAGGCCCATAATGAGTAACAGCAGCAAATGCGAGGAGGAAAAGAATGAGAAGGGAGAAACTGCTCCAGGGAGAGTATTATTTACTAAAAAAATCCGATGATTCACTTTATTTTATTCATTGGTGTGTTTCTCCCTCTTTTTTAAAAAAGCCATTTCCCTGCCAGCACCGAAATAGTTAATTTCAAGGCTCCGATGAAGCCATGTGGAGGTGGCTGGGAGTATGGATCAGACTTGTTCTTGTGCTGTTGTGACTGTGGAGTTTATGGTGACTAATTGAAAGTAGGTGTTTACTATCAAAGATGCAACTCTTAAAGACAGACAGACCTGAGTGAGCAAATAAAAGCCCAGCTCTCCAGTCAGTTTTCACTTTGCTGCTGCTCGCCAGAAAAAAAGGAGCTTTCGGATGCCTTATGTGCAGAGACGTGAACTAGGACAGAGCCTCAAAGAGTGGGGTTTGACATACGACCTGGGGTCTGTGGTATTATTGTCATTTTTGTTCTGTTTTCCACATGTCTGCTAATAGATGCTCTAGTTTGAAAACTTCAATATGCCCTTATCAAGTAAAGGTAACCCATGAATACAAAAGGCTGCCACAAAAACTCACAAAAAATGTGCCATAACATTCTGCATGGGCACAGCCTTAGGCTAAAAGTGCTGCTGTTTTTGCCTAAAAATTAATCATTTTAAAGGCAGATCGGTTTTAAAAATTGATAGCTGAGGCAGAAGAGCATCACGTGGCTGTATGGCAGGGCTAGTTTTGATACTCCCGTTCACTCTCACACACAGAGCCACGACAAAAGGAAGAGACAGCTCGGTGGACAAAGGTAATCCAGCTACAGGATACTTGTTTAAAAAACACCTGTAAGCCTGATCTTCAATTTCCATCCTTGAGGGGAAAGATATATTTAACATAGACATCGGATTCTCTCCTCCCTTCACCACCACCCAGTCATGCTGCAGTTGTATCCTTCTGTTATACTGTAGCGGCGGACCTTGGCTCACTCAGCATTGATTTTTTTCTGTCCCTTGCTTTTACCATGTGCTGTAGCATCGGGGTTCTCAACCTTTATCTTTCTGAGCTCCCCCCAAAGAGGATATAAAAACTCCACAGCCCACCTGTGCCACAACTGTTTTCTGCATATAAAAACCTGGGCCGCTGTTAGGTTAGCAAGGAGGGCAGTTGGCTAGGGCCCCATGCTACAGCGGGCACCACAAAGCTAAGCTGCTCAGGCTTCAGCTTCAGCCCCTGGTGGTGGGGCTCGGAGACCCCAGTTGCAGTCCCGTGCGGCGGGGCTTTGGGTTTTTGCCCTGGGCCCTACCAAGTCTGATGCCAGCAATGCTTGGCGCCCCCCTGAAACCTGCTAGTGGCCCCCCAGGGGGGTTTGGACCTCAGATTGAGACCCACTGCTGTAGCACACCTATAGAGCACTTTGCATTAAGGTAACTCTAGTGAAAATGTAGTTAGTCAAAAGCGATAATTATTGTGACTGCCCAGTACCCCAAACCCTTAGGGGGTCAGTAGCATGGCAGGTGTACTGCAAGTCAGAGGCAAGCACTGCAGGGGCCTCAGCAGCAAGGCCAGGTGGGTCCCAATAACCACGCAGACATGTGACTAAGTGAAAAGACATGTCACTAGGGTGGCAGGAGGGGGAAAGGTTGCAGGTACCCTGGGTACAGAGGCTTAAACAGTTACAGTTCCAAGTGAAAAACAGTGGTTCTGGGTTGGGTCCCTGGGGAAGCCCAGTCAAGAGAAAGGGCTCTTCAGGCCTAGGGCCTGGGATGCCCTCTTCAGTCCAGTCTCTTTTAGAGTTGCCAACTTTGGTTGGATGAATTCCTGGAGGTTTCATCACATGACATTATCTTTAATTAAAGATTCATCTTTAATTCCTTGAGACTCCAGGACAATCCTGCAGGTTGGCAATCCTAGTTTAAGCAAATAAGCATTTGCTTGTTTCCAAGCTACACTCAATTAGTGTCTTTCATTGGGGCCCCTCTGCACTGGCTCCCTGCCCAACCACTGCCGCTTCCCCGTAAGTCCCACACAGACCTGCACCCAGCTGTAACAGCCTATTCTACCTGAACCTCTGCCCACACTGCCTAGGGCTTCTCTCCAGCACCTTGCCACCATGCAGCTCCAACTCCCAAACACAGCCTGGCTGCTGCCTGGGTCAAGACCTTTCCCCTTACGGGGCCTGGGGAAAGGGCAGAGCAGAAGGGGAAGGTGTTATGGGAGTTGTAGTCCCTTGCTTTTCTCCATCCCAAAGCTCTACAATTTCAGCAGACAAAAATATCTGGGACTTTCAATGTGCTCTGTAGACTAATGGCGCAAACAGGTATTCTGAACAGCGATCTATTTCCCTGAAAATCAGTGGCAAATATGATTGGTCTTGTTGTTTTGCTGTTTGATTATGATTGCTCCACAGGGAAAAGCATTGCATTAGCTACCTTAGCACTGCCATGGCTGTCATTCACTCAGCGCTGGGAAATCCTGAGATCCAGTAGCAGCCTTTGTCATAAATCCAGTTTGTCTATTCCGGAAGGCTCTGATGAATGCAGCTGACATGCTCTGCTCTTTCCAGAGCTTGTCTCTGCCTTCTCCCTAGCCAAAAACAAAAAACCCAGACACCCTCTGTTCCCTGCAGGCTGCTTCTCATCTTTCCCTTTATACGTTCAGAGACATGGTTTCTGTGAAAAGCTAGAAAACAATTCACACTAAACCAGTAGCGGTAAGAGCAGAGATAGGAACAGAGCCAGCTCTGGTACTAATTGACACTATTGTGGCAACTTGAGCTGAGACCAGGTCTTGACTAGTCATGAAGACTGTATGACCTTCTTACACCTTGGCTTTGCCTATACTAAGATTTAAGGGTGATGTAGATTGTGCTAGCTAACAGTATCTAAGGTATTTATATGGCCCCTGTCACCACAGTATTTGAGCACCTCAGGATCATTGTTGCATTTATCCTCACAACACCACTGTCAAGTAGGGAAGTTCTGTTACCCCCCCTTTTACAGATGGGGAACTGAAGCACAGAGAGACTAATGCCCCTGCCCACAAAGCGACTTAGGCCTTGTAAGTGTAACCCTTCTGCCCGTCAGAGTTAGCAGCAACAAGGGCCGGGTTCAATATCTAGGGGATCCATTCCAATAACACAATGCAAACCGGCTCGAGCCCCCACCCAGTGACCTGGGACAAATATATACCACCCCCGCTGGGCGCCTCCAAGAGGCAATACTTCCCCTCTCGCAAGCACCTAGTCTGAGTGTAGCAAAAAGCCTTTTAATAACAGAGAGAAACAATGTGGCACTATGTTGGGGAAACACCACCAACAGGATTCATAACACAACCCATGAGCAAAAAACCCACCCCAAGCAAATTGGGGCATGCCGTTTCCCTTTGGTTCTTGAGTCCAGCAACCCCAAATCACCCAAAGTCCCAAAAGTCCAATGACCCAAAAGTCTCTGTCCCTGGTCAGGGCAGCCCCAAAGTTCAAAAGTTTATCTGCAGAGCTTTACCTCCCAACCTGGGTGGAGATGGGGGCGGGGGTAAAAGGCACCTTACATGATCTGAAGCTGACCGCCCCACAGCTCCATAGGCCTCCACTCCACCAGCCGCCCCACGAACTGCTTCGCTCGGCTCCGCTCCGCGGCCCACAAGCAGCTCCCGCCGTCCCACGAACTGCTCCGCGTCCCACCAGAGCTCCCGCCCTCCTATGAACTGCTCCACCAGCCTGTCCACAAGGCACTCCAGCCATCCTGCAAACTTCTCCACAATATATCTTCAGGCTCCCCCATTACTTAACACAACACTCAGTGATTTCAGCTCTTAGTCAGTTCAGCTCTTTGGTGAATTCAGCTTGTAGTAGGGGAGCCTCAGTGCTGGTGCACCATTAGCCCAAAGTGAGCTCAGCAGCCTGTAACTAGACTCCTAATGAAATCAAAATTAGCTCTGATATTCCACAGTGGAGAGAGGAGGAAGTACAATTAGCATGTAAGGCCCTCACCAAGGGGCTCATGCCACCAAGTATTAATACTTGTCCCCAACCTCTCTCAATTCACAGAGTTTTGGAACCCATGACCCTTGCCTAGCGAGTGCTACTTTGTTGATGGTGAGTCCCTCCATCATAACAAAAGGCCAAGTACAGTTCCACTGTCTTTGATTCCCATAATCAGGGTAATAACAATTTATTCTTCCTGCCCCAATAACAGAGACGCTGGGGATCCCACAGCAGCCAAAGTGACTATTTGGGCAGCTATGGCCTCATTCTAGGCAGGGTGGGTGTGCCTATGCAAATGAGATCAGCCCCTAAAGTTCTTTTCCACAACTTGCCACACCTCACCACCAGATGTCAGGGTGGAGCTCATCCTGACACTGCTTTCATAAGGCTGAGTGTTGCAATACCTAACTTTTAGGCACTTAGAAAATCACAGGAACAACAGTGATACACAAAGCCTGCATTAGGATTTAGGCTCCCCATACAATGAATGGTGACAGATAGGTGCCTAAGAATGGGATCTACAAAAGGCAGTAGGCTAGACAGGGAATTACCTAAGTTAGACAATACGAGATGATGACAAAGCCCCTCCCTTATCTCAGAGATAGACCTCTGTCTCTGTTAGCCATCCACAACTGGGAATTCCTCCCTTGGGGTCAGGTGGCTTACTCATTTCTTGCAAGAATGAGTGAGGCTCCTTCCACAAGAAGTGGTGTGTCCACCATCACCACATAACTTATAACCTTTAGTCCAGTAGTTAGAGCATTCCCGGGGAGATCCAGGTTCAATTCCCCACTCTGCTTGAAGGAGAGACAAGATTTGAACAAGGGTCTTCTCACCTCCCAGCAGGATGCCAAAACCACTGAGCTATGGGATAATCTGCTGTGGGACCTCCCCCGCCTCAGTCTCTCCTGTTGAAGCCATTTCACTTTAGCTAAATACTTAAGAGTCAATGGCCCAGAAAGAGAGCAAGAGAATGACTCAGTCGCCTGACATTTAGGGTACCCCCCTGGGAGACCCAGAGTTCAGTTCCCCTGCTCCAATGACTTATCATTTAAACAGAGTGTAACAGCTTTAACAGGAGACACAGAGGGAGCCCCACAACAGAAATCCCATAGCTCTGTGCTTAGGGGACTTATCTGGAAAGTGGGAGACCCCTGTTCAAATCCTTTCTCTCCCTCAGACAGCGGGGGCAATTGAAGCTGGGTCATCTAATCCCAATAAGTGCTCTAACCACGGGACTAAAAGTTATAAGGATCATGACCAGAGGGTCCTCTTCCTCCATTTGGATCAGTAGGTGGTCTCTGAGCACACCTACCTGATCAGGCCCCACTTTAGATAGACATCTGCCTATCTATCTTCCCCTGGATTGTGAATCATACTGAGGCTTAGGTGGGAGATAAGTGTTTGGCCATCTACAGTGAGGCCAGGGCTGGCCTTAGGGGTGGGTGACCTGGGCAACCAGCCAGGGCGCCATGGTGGTGGGGGCACTGTGGTCAAGAGGCAAAAGCCGGCTACAGACCTGGCCTCCCACTCCGCCCCCAGCCCTGCCCTTCACCGTGCTTCAGTTGGACAACACCAGAGGCCCCACAACACAGATGGGACACCAAGCAGGACCACTATTGCCAAAGCAGAGCTGGGGGCATTCTGGGAAGGGGGAGGGCGCTTCCCCTGACCCAGGCCGGCACCAGCTGCTGGCCCTTCTGCAGCACAACCTCCAACTGCATGGCACACACAGGGATGATGCTTTTGTGCTCTTGCTAGAGCCCCTCCCACCAGAGGGGGATCATTAAAAGCCAGGCACTGCCAGCAAAGTGCAATCCTCCTCTTCCCTCCCGCCTCCTTGCCCCATCCAGCCACCTCTCCCTTCCACTCCCACCCCCTCCTCCTTTCTGCCCCTTCTTCCCACCCTTCCTCAACTCGCCTTCCTGCTCCTACCCCCGGGGTTCCCAAAGGGCGGGGGTAGGGGGCTGTTACACGAGAACAAGGGACGCTGGCCAAGAGGGCATGGAAACCGAGGAAAGCTGCATGATGAGGTAGGATGAGGAGGTTCCTTCCACAGCAATGGGGGGAAGACAGCAGGGATGGGGGGCATTCGGGGGGGAGCCCAGGGAGGAAGCGAGGCCAAGGGTAATGGTGTGGGGGGAAGGGGAAACAGTGAGGGCCATGGGCAGTGGAGGGGCAGGGGCACCAAAATCCAATTTTGTCCAGGGTGCCATTTTCCCTAAGGCTAGCCGTGAATGAGGCCTAGTGTGCACGCCCAGAGGCAGGAACACAGGCACTGAGGGAACTTTTACCTTGAAAACATAGGTGTGAGTGCTTACAGAGGCCTACCAGGGTTAGGCGCGTGTTTTGTGGATCACAGAATGTAATACTGGGATATAGGCACCTAACTCTGGGGCTTAGGTGCTTTAGTACCTTTGTGGATGTGGGCCTAAGTGACTTGCCCAAAGTCACACATTAAGCCTGTGGCAAAGCAGTGACTTGAATCCTGGTCTCTCAAGTCCTAGGCTGATGCCCTAACGGCAGAACCATCCTTGCCCTCTAGTTTAGCGGTTCTCAAACTTCATTGCACAGCGACCCCCTCTGACAACGAAAATTACTACACTACCCTAGAATGGGGGACCGAAGCCTGAGCCCACCCAAGCACTGTTGGACTGGGTGGGAGGGCCAAAGCCAAAGGGCATCAGCCCCAGGCTGTGGCCTGTAACTTAAGCCCTGACGTCCACAGCTTCAGCCCTGGGTGGTGGGGCTTGGGCTTTGGCCCTGGGCCCCAGCAATTCTAACATCAGCCCTGCTGACCCCTTTAAAATGGGGTTCCGACCCATAGTTTGAGAACCACTGCTCTTGTTCTAAAACTCTAGTATAGATGAGGCAATGTATATTTCTAACATGCTTGCTGGTCAAATTAAAAGCCCACTTATAAATCCTAGTCTAGACATTTAAATGTAGACAAAAATGTATAACAGTTGAACTTGTGTGTTCTATTATTTGATGGATGTGTTTATATTTAATATGAAGTCATTGCCTGATGGTGATATTCTATTCAATTATCCACCAGCACTTAGTTTTTCTTTTGTTTGGTTAAGTTTATGGGAAAAGTTGTTTGGATGCCTTTGATTTCCTTTACCCTTAGCAACTGGGATTCAAACTCCAGAGAGATCTGTACCCCTCTGCATCTCCCACAACACAGTGTCCCATCCAGTGCTCTGCATGGCCCTACCCCACCATGCTATATCTCCTATTGTTTCCCCCTGTCCTCTGTGTCCCCTGGATCAATTTTGTCAGTGTCCCATTCTCCAGAAGTTCAACTCTCTACAGAATGCTGCAATGAGGCACCAGGTCAGGATGCACATGCAGACCTCTGACGTACATGCACACTATAAAAAAGGTGATTTTTTTACAACATTAAACAGGTGGTAAAATCCTAGGGTGGCCAACAGAGTTTGTAGGTGTCTCACATTTTCATAGATTGAGGTGAACCGTTTACTCCAACTTGTGAATATGTGGGACAGCTACAAACTGCCACACTAGGATTTTACTAAATTTTAGCAAATATATAGTGAAAAAAAGTGGTTACTCACCTGTAACTGGAGGTTCTTTGAGAAGTGCTGGCCTTATCTGTTTCCGCATGTGGGTATGTAGGCACACCATGTGCCAGAGTCCAGAGATTTTAGTCAGTGGTGCCCATTGGTCTGCACACGTGCAGTTGTTTTCCTTGTACTCTGAACCAAGGGTATAAGGGGTGCCTCTTCAGTTCCTTCTCCTACCTCAAATCCAGTATGATCTGTGGCCGAGAGCATAGAGGACGGTTAGTGGAATACAGATCGGGATCACACATTTTGAAGAACCTCCAGTTATAGGGAAATACCTTCCATTTATTCTTTGAGTGATAGTCCTTATGTGTATTCCACACATGGAAGATTCGCAAACAGTAAACAGGAGGTGGATGCGAGGACACAGACCTGCTGGCTGACTGTAATACTGCTGTTCCCACAGCTGTTTCTGTAGTAAAAGACTGGACCAAAGCTGAATGTCTTGTGAAGGTGTGTAAGGGGCTATAGGTCGCTGCTCTACATATCTCTAGTAAGGGTACATCTCACAAAGATGCAGCAGAAGTTGCTTGCACTCTAATAAAATAGGCCCTCACCACCACTTGGGGGAGGGAATCTGAGCTAGTTGGTAACCGTGCAAAATACAGCCAGACATCCATTTAGAAAGCCTTGTGCAGATTTAGCTTGATCCCTTGATCTCTCTGCTATGGTAACAAAAAGTCAAGGTGTCTTTATGATTACTTCTGTTCTTTGTAGGTAAAAGACCATTGCTCTTCAGATATCCAGAGCAGTGGTTTTCAATCTGGAGTCTGCAGACTAGGTCTAGGATTTCTAAAGGGGTCTGCAACTCCATTTGAAAATTTTTAGGGGTCCACAAATGAAAAAAAGTTGAAAACCACTGATTTAGAGAATGAAGACTTCTCTCTTCATCAGAAGCATGCAGTTTGGGGGAAAATATCGGTAGGTGGATGGCTTAACTTGTAAAACTCTGAAATTGTTTTAGGGATGAATTTTGAGTAGGATCAAAGAGACTTTTTCTTTATGAAAGGTAGTATATATCACAGTTACTCAAATGCGGCCACCAGGGGTTTTCCCTGTGGCCACGACACTTTCTTGGGCGGTGATGCAGGGGGTGGCAAAGCATCAGCCCCTCTTTCTTCCTCCCTGTTGCTCCTGGATGCTCCACTCTGCACATCTCTGGACAAAGGTGGGGCACAACGCTGAAGAAGCAAGGTGAGTTCTCTACCTGGGAGGGGGGACAGAGACTTAGTTGGGCTCCCACTTCAGCCCTGGGGTGGTTGTGCAGCGGGGACTTAGGGAGCCTGGCTGCAGACTAGGGCTCCAGCCACTGGGCTTCAAACTCCAAACCCTGGTCATGCGGCGGCAGGCTCCGATTGCAGGTCTGGCCATGTGGTGCTGACCCCCAATCCTGCTAGCAGCAGCTGGCCCCAGGCGCTGACCCACATCTGTGTGCTCCAATCCCAGCCCTCATCAATGACCATGAGCTCTAGCAGCTGCCGGCCCTGGGCTCCAGTGGCTGCCGCCTCTGGATGCCAAACCCTAGACGTGGCTGTGTGGCAGCAGGCGCAGACCCCAAGTGCCAGCATCAAACCCTGGTGGCAGTCAAACCCCAGCTGCACACTCCGACCCCCAACCCTGGCCACTGACCCCGAGCACTGCTCCGGGATGTCGACCCTGGGTTCCAGCAGGTGCTGGCCATGGGCGCTGATCCCCAGCCCTGGTCACGCAACGGGTACCAATCGCAGACTCCGGCAGGTGCTGGCCCAGGACAATGACTTCTAGCCCTGTATGTGCAGCAGCAGGCATGGATCCCAAGCACTGACCTCTGGCCCTGGTCGCACAAAAGCAGGTGCCAGCTCTGGGTACCAACCCCCAGCTGCATGGCAGTGGGTGCTGATCCTCGGCCCTGGCCACGCAACTGCAAGCACCAACTCAGCCCCAGGCGCCAACCCACACCTCCGATCACGCCGTAGCAGGGCCCTCCATACATCGCCCCTTGCCTGTGCTGCCTCCCATCCATCCATCCTCCCTGGCCCCTGCTGCCTCACCCTCTACCCCTGCATCCAGGACTTATTTTGTCAAGGCTTGCTGTGAAAAGTGATATTAAACAAACATACAAATATCACTCTTCACAGCATTATTTTTATTAAGTCTGCAAAAAGACTCCTACATAAATAAATTACAACAATCTGGATGCGTATACATGCATATTTATTTGTTTTTCCTAAAGTTAAGTATTTTAGGAAAAATTGTCAGTGCGGCCACAAGCAAGAGTTGGTTGCTGCACTCTGAGGCCACCAAAAATGTGTTGTGACAACTCCGGTATATACGGTGGGTCTGCCATGAGTGCTTCCAGCTCATTGACTCTTCTAGTTGATGTGTTAGCAACTAGGAAGGCAATTTTCATCGAGAGATGGGACTTAGAGCATGTGGATAAAGGTTCAAATGGAGGTATGGAGAGAGATGAAAGAATGAAGTTGAGATCCCATTGAAGTGTTGGGTTCACCAGTGATGGGAAGATAAGAAGCCTCTTCAGGAATTTAGTCATTGTGGGATGAGTAAAAATGGTGTGGTTATCGAGTACTGCTAAATGAACCCATAGGAAACTAATAGAGAGATCTTACCAGTAAATAGATACTCTAGAACAGGGAACCCACTAGACTTTGGAGATAACTGGTGGTGGTGTGTCCAAGAGGAGAAACACTTCCACTTAGCTGAATAGTATCTCCTGGTAGAATCCTTTCTACTTTGTTGAAGATGGATTTAACCACTTTGTATGCAGTCCTGATCACCCCATCCCAAAAGAGATACATTAGAATTGGAAAAGGTGCAGAGAAGGGTAACCAAAATTATGGGAAGGTATTGAACAGCTTCTGCGTGATGAGAGATTAAAAAGACTGGGACTTTTCATCTTGGAAAAGAGACAACTAAGAAACGATGTGTTAGGAGGTCTGTAAAATCTTGAACCAGGCTTTGAATTCTTAGCCTCATCTCCAGATCTTGTATTCAGAGGGGCACTGCCTGATGATTTCCCTGTACATTGACCTCAATATCCCTAGTCCAGATTTGATTGAGGTCTCATGGTCTTCTCCATCAGATGTTTTCTAAGCTTTAGCTCTTGACCTGGATGTGTTCTGGGAGGAAATGATGCACTTTGCTGAGATGTGAGCCTCACCTAAGCAGGGAAGACAGCTTTGGGGGTTGCTGCTCATTGAAAAGGAGCAGGTGCAGAAAACACAATTCTTGAATCCCAGGAATCTAGGCATAACCCAAGTTTGCCAGGGAAAGTTTCTCTGGGGCAGGGATAAACAACTAACTAACTAACTACACTAGTAATTAAAATTAAAAGAGTAAACCACTAAAATTATTTACAGTTGATGGAAGATGCTGTGGACACAAGATTCTGACTCTGGCCATGTGGCGATAAGAAGGAACCAGAGAGGCACCACTCGGCACTGTCCCTTACGTCCTTAGTTCAGAGCATGAGGAGAACAACTGTGCATGTGCAGACTGACAAACTTACTAAAAATCTCTGGACTCAGGCATATGGTGTGCAAGCTTACAAGAAGTGGAAGTTTGGACAAATGACTAGGGCAGAATATAAAAATAATTGCTCAGGCATGGAGGAGCAAAATCAAGAAGGCCAAATCACACTTGGAGTTGCAGCTAGCAAGGGATGTTAAGAGTGACAAGAAGGGGTTCTTCAGGTATGTTAGCAACAAGAAGGTGGTCAAGGAAAGTGTGTGGGCCCCTTATTGAATGAGGGAGGCAACCTAGTGGCAGAGGATATGGAAAAAGCTAATGTACTCAATGCTTTTTTTGCCTCTGTCTTCACGAACAAGGTCAGCTCCCAGACTACTGCACCGGGCAGCACAGCATGGGGAGGAGGTGACCAGCCCTCTGTGGAGAAAGAAGTGGTTCGGGACTATTTAGAAAAGCTGGATGAAAACAAGTCCATGGGGCCGAATGTGCTGCATCCGAGGAGGGTAAAGGAGTTGGTTGATGTGATTGCAGAGCCATTGGCCATTATCTTTGGAAAACTTGTGGCGATTGGGGGAGGTCCTGGATGACTGGAAAAAGGCTAATGTAGTGTCCATCTTTAAAAAAGGGAAGGACGATGATCTGGCGAACTACAGGCCAGTCAGCCTCACCTCAGTCCCTGGAAAATCAAGGCATCAATTCTGAAGCACTTAGAGGAAAGTGATCAGGAACAGTCCGCTTGGATTCACCAAGGGCAAGTCATGCCTGACTAACCCAATTTCCTTCTATGATGAGATAACTGGCTCTGTGGGTGAGGGGAAAGCAGTGGACGTGTTATTCCTTGACTTTAGCAAAGCTTTTGACATGGTCTCCCATGGTATTCTTGCAAGCAAGTTAAAGTAGTATGGGCTGGATGAATGGACTATAAGGTGGATAGAAAGCTGGCTAGATTGTCGGGCTCACTGGGTAGTGATCAATGGCTCCATGTCTAGTTGGCAACCAGTATCAAGCGGAGTGCCCCAAGGGTCGGTCTAGGGCCGGTTTTGTTCATTATCTTCATTAACAATCTGGAGGATGGTGTGGATTGCACCCTCAGCAAGTTTGCAGAGGACACTAAACTGGGAGGAGAGGTAGATACGCTGGAGCATAGGGATAGGATACAGAGGGACCTAGACAAATTAGAGGATTGGGCCAAAAGAAATCTGATGAGGTTCAACAAGGACAAAGTGCAGAGCCCTGCACTTGGAATGGAAGAATCCCATGCACCGCTACAGACTAGGGACTGAATGGCTCGGCAGCAGTTCTGCAGAAAAGGACCTAGGGGTTACGGTGGACAAGAAGCTGGATATGAGTCAACAGTGTGCCCTTGTTGCCAAGAAGGCCAATGGCATTTTGGGATGTATATGTAGGGGCATTGACAGCAGATCGAGGGACGTGATCGTTCCCCTCTATTTGACATTGGTGAGGCCTCATCTGGAGTACCGTGTCCAGTTTTGGGCCCCACACTACAAGGAGGATGTGGAAAAGTTGGAGAGAGTCCCGTGGAGGGCAACAAAAAGGATTAGGGGACTGGAGCACATGACTTATGACAAGAGGCTGAGGGAACTGGGATTATTTCCGAGGGGGGCTAGATTAGATCAGGGGTTCTCACCTGTGTCATGAACAGCTCAAACTGGGAGGTGGGGCCTGACCACATTTGCTTTCTTTATGGCTGATGGGATGGAGTCACAAACTTTTTCTGTTTCAACATAGGGTCAGGTTGAACGCTGCTGGATAAAATTATGTAAAAGATTTTTCTTCTCCTGTTTCTGTAATGTTGTGCGTATTCTTCAAATACATAGAAGACTTCAATCTCCAAGGCTGTCAACACAGCAACTATTTTACAGATACAATTATTTTAAATTAAGAAAAGCACAAAATGCTCAAGGCCTAAAAACACCAGGATTTTAGGGGATGTTGAGAAGCTGGTGATGTAGGACTCTTAACAATAAAAACATTGGGACCTGTTGTTGGCACACAGCACAAGCAACTATCAGATAAAAACTGATAGCCTGAATCTATACACTTTATGAGGACTTGAAAATGTGGACTTGAGAGTTAGAGGTAGTTTTCAAAGTTTTGTGAAAGACTAGGAAATGGAAGAGAAACCAGCACTGAAAAAGAAGGGATCTGGTGGAAGGATTTAGTGGAATTTTACTATTTTCAAAATAAATTTGATCTTCTAAAAAGACTGTCTTCCAACAGAGCTTGCTAAATCTGCTTCTCTAACCTGGATTTTCTAACATGTGCATTGCATATGTTGGTCAAGAACATTTTGTATTCACATTTCTTATTCACATGCATCAAACCATGTTATTGTAAAGAATCTAAACTACACCGGTGCAACAGATCATACCAAATGGTAGGATTAAAGAATTTAAACTGTAACCTTTTTGGGCCAGGTACTGAATCATCTTACGTGTTTGTAATGCACCTAGTACGATGACACCTGCTGATTAAAAGTGATTCCAAGATCCTGATTGGAGCATAGGGGTCCAACTGTAATATAAATATCTAATAATGGTCTTGCCACTCATCCTGCATTTTTAATATTCCCCCAACTATCCTCTCCTGTGTTAACAAAATACCTTTTATGATACAACACACATTTACAGACACAAGCCATCTAGACTTTCATTTTCATACCATAGGTTCAACAGTCTGTTCACCAGAATTCATAACACTGATAATCAGTTCTCCACGGATTTGTCTTGGTAACAGGAACTGGAGTCATGTATGTGCAAACATGGAGGATAGCAGCTGTTTTGGAAGGGTGCTCCTGTCCCATTAGAGGACTGGGAACCAACAAAACATATTCCTAAATGGCCCCTGTTGCAAAATCCATTGCTGTTAAGAATAGAAGAACGGCCATACCTGGTCACACCAATGGTTCATCCAGCCCCGTACCCTCCCTCCGACAGTAGCTGGTGCAAAATACTTCAGAAGAAATAACCAGAACAGGGCAATTAGAGTGATCCATCCCATTATCCAGCTTCTAGGAGTCTAGAGGTTTCAGGACACAGAGTCAGGGTTTGCATTCCTGACCATCTTGGCCAATAGCAGTTGATGGACCTATCCTCCATGAACTTATCAAGTTTTTTCAAGCCAGTTGTACTGTTGGCCTTCACAACAACCCCGGGCAATGAGTTCCACAGATTGACTGTGTGTTGTGTGAAGAAATATTTCCTTACGTTTGTTTTAAACCTGCTGCCTGTTAATTTCATTGGGTGACCCTGGGTTCTTGTGTTAGGTGTTCGTTCAGCTTTCTAGCTGCATTTTTTTTTTTTTTTTTTTTTTTTAAAAAGGGGCCTTAACTTACTGACCCCAAAAAAAAGCAAATAAAAAGAACACAAACTATATTATTTTAAAAATACCATGATTTTTAATGAAACTGCATGATGGGCGGGGGGGGGCGCACTCATGAGTTTTAAACTGCTGTGGTTGGTCATACTGAAGAGTCATCTCAATAGAGAACAGCAGCACAGATACTTTGACTATTTGAGCTCATGGTGCAGATGTAGAGAAGGCAACGGACAATGGTTCTTTGTGCTTCATTCTGGTAGCCCAGAGCAGCAAAAAGGGCAGTCATCTCTGATGAGCAGTGATGATTACTGAGAAGGGGGAGCATTATGCTTCACTTTATTTTCATACAGAAAATGATCGAGTATTATTTTTGCCCACAATATAGTTACAATAGCTTTACTCTTTTAGTAAAGTACTCGGGAGTACTCTAGAAAATGAATGTTTAGCACCCCGCATAGGTACCGAAACACTAATGAAGGAGACAGAGGTTTAATGATACAGGACTGTTCCTAGTGCAGTACAATAAAATGTATTGGTAGTAACTTTCCACTCATCAGCTTCCATGTCTAATTTTATTGGACAGCCTAAAACAACAGAATGCTGGTATTATAAGTATTTTTTTTACCGCATCCATAGCACAAACATGACCGTCTCCCCTCCCCCCCCCCAATGATGGATTTTGTTAATGGACTCCTTCTGTGCAGGAGCTAAAGACGACAGCCACAAAGCTGCCTCACAGGCTTAGGGTAGGGGGCAAGGCTGCAGCATTGCAGGGATTCCAGATAGCATGGGGAGACTACAATAATTAAGAGATGACCCCAGGTCTGTCTTAGTTATGGCAGGCTTTTCCAGATCCTGGAACAGCCTGGGATCCACAGGTCACAGAGGGGGCACCTTTGTCCTCCCCATGTCTTGTCTTGGCTGTGAGTTCATGCTGCTCCTCTTGGGGGAGACAGCACAGAATTTCACCCATTGTGACCTGGTCTACCCTAGAAAGTTAATTACATCCTTCAGGAGTGTGAAATATCTACACCCGCATGGAGTAGTTGAGCTGCCCTAACCCTCACTGCAGACACGGCTAGGTCAATGGAAGAATTCTTCTATCGACCTAGCTACCGCCTCTCTTGGAGGTGGATGACCTGCACAGATGCGAGAACCCCTCCTGTTGGCGTAGGTAGTGCCTACATTGAAGCATGACAGATGCGCAGCAGTGTGGTGCAGCTGTGCTGCTGTAGCATTTTAAGTGTAGATAAGTCCTGTGTGTTGTGCTGAACCAGCTTTTCCTTTACACAATTGTACATAATTTACACAGTACTCAAATGACTTCATACGAAATCCAGAGATAATTGCATAAATGTATTCAGTGAAAAATATTAAGACAGAGACCATTTTTTGGTGAAAAATCCACTTTGCGGATGCCAGAGTGATAAACCATTCCTTTACGTGCATGTGGCCATTGTAAAGAGCTAGAACTTTATAGTGGCTTGAGTTAAAACAATAGTGGTCTGTCTCCTTTTATGTTGACTAACAGTCTGGTAATTATAATATTCAAGCAACTATAATGTTTTCAGAATTTGGTAGAATCCAAGTTGCTCAGTTTTAGCGTGCTTGCAAATCCAAATGCAGATGTGGTGGTGTTTGTATACTGTATGCGTGAATATGGACTCATTAACTTTTACTGGTCTCTAATTGTAACCAAAGCAATACAACAGCAATTCTTCCGTAAAAGGTGATATCCAGGTAGTCGGATCATAACAAAATTTTAAATCACTTCAAAAAGCAACCTCTCTCATAACATTGCTAACAGCATTAATGAACAGTGAAGTGTGAAAAATGTAGATTCTTTATTCTGCTGTTTAGATACAGAATAAAATGTGACTTTTCAGAAAATAAAACTATAGTTGCAGCATCGGTAGCTTCCAATTGGCTTTTGAGGATAAAGTACATGCACTTTTTCCAGTTATTTTATTGCACATCATCATGTACAGCCATACTTGGTGTTTTTATTTACATGTGTTTTGGCAATGTCTATATTCCCCCTCAAAATACATTATTTTGTACAAACAAAACCGTAAATGTTTCACACAAATTGCCACAATACAAGTCAGAAAGGATATATATTCTATTCACTCTTCTCTAATAGTTTTTTAGATGCAACTTAATTTTCGCCCTGAGAGTCAAATTTCTCCCAGTGCAGTCTGTTGTCAACCATGGACACCCAAACTGCTGGCACCAAGAAGCTAATACAGCAAGTAACCATCTGCTGCGCATGAGACCCACCTCCAATGTGGAACTATACCACCTGCAATCAGTGAGCAGGCACACAGGAAGGAGGAGACCAATGTGCTTTTGTTAACCAGTTTGATTCAACATTGATTACCACGTCAGTGTAATGGTTCATATGCTTAATTGAAAAACACTACACCATTAATATATTATTTCACAAAACATATCTCTATATCAAAGATCTATTACAAATAAACTAGGCATTCCAAATACAATTACACACTTGCACCTCAGGAATGTTTGTAAAAAGCGTTACAAGGACTTCGTTGTGTAATGTGCCATTTAGAGTGCTCGTTAATTATCCAGATACATAAGAAAGTTTCATACAGTTGTATTTTTCTGCATTCTTTTTTATTGGATAGCAACATACCTTAGTGTGCATTTCCTACAGCATTTTGCAGTGCAGAAAACTTTCCAGTGGTCCCCATAGATTAAAGGGTGTGATTTGGAAATGAAGCAATTTTAGCTTGTTATATTATGTATAAGTGGATTTTTACACATTAACTTGTTAAAAGATCTGTTCAAATAGTATATTAGTAAATAGTGATTAGTAATCTAAAACTGGTTAAATATCTGCACAAAAGATACTTTAAGTGTGTCTTTGGGGACTCTCTATGAAACATGTTTTGGTCTGATGCACAGTAAGATTATTCTCCAAGAGGCCGATCTTCTGAAGTGTTTTTTAAAAGTATATTGCTTCATCCAGTATTTATTTAAAAGGGTTTTCTTGTACTTCTATTTACATTTGCATAAAAATGTAAATTAAATGTAAATACAAATATACTTATTTAGATTGACTCCATTTTGCTGGAAGGAACTGGTGCTGTAGCTTTGCTTGAATACATGCCTTTTTTAAAATCTGAAAGACATTTTGCCCCTCCAGAATTAAACACACAAAAAACTTTAACAGTACAGCAACACTGAAGTTATCAAGCTCAAGGGGCAGAAATTCATCTTAAACTGCTGCCTTTTTATAGTTGACAATATTTTTAGTTAAGCACTTAGCTATGTACATCGAGACCCGCACTTATGTTCAATAGTCACATTAATTTGTGTAAAAAGAGTTATTTTGCTTTTAAGGCTTATTGTTTTCCTTCAGTTTAAAAAACCAAAACCCCAGTTCTCTTCTGGGCAAATGTTCATTACTATGTATAATTGAGAATGAGATGAAAATGCCCACAGTGGGCAAACTATGACAGTAGTTCATAGATAATAAAAGATCATGAAGCTGTATCATAAACATCCAACTAATTGCCGCTGGAACAAAGATATTTTGCTATCATAAAATTGTAACCAGTCTAGTCCCACCCAGGAAGTTTGAATAAAATTTGTAGACTTCTCAAAGTTTAAACACTTGTCCTGTCTCAAACATTTTGAGCATTTTCAATATAACTCTAAATTCATAGACGTGATGTCACATTACTTGAATCATAAGTTTCTGATTTTATCCACTATGAGCCCCCCCCCCGGTCTCATTGAATTTTTGGATAGCAATGCATTCGTAGAATAAGCAGTGAATGGCCCCCAAAAGTACTTTTTTTTGTACATGTGTAACTTGTTCTAGATGTATCAATTTTCTCTATTTGCATCTGTACAGTTCTGTAAGTTAAACTAGACGTTTAAATGGGTATTAAAAAAAAATCTAGTTGTATATCAACATGCCCAGCAAATTAATGCACACACTACTAAGTAGCGCTACATCCAATTTTTCTACATAAAATTAAAACCAACTTCTTAAAAAATTGTGAGAACTTTTCACTTTTTAAAATAAAAACTTTATTACAAGGATTCTGAGAGATGTAAATTAAAACTTATAACGAATGGAACCCCCCCCCCCCCCCAGTTTTGAACAGATGCTGATTCCTCATCTGAATTTTTATTCCCAGGCAAGTAGATTGTTAGTTCACAGAAATGTAAACTCTCTATATCAGGGAAATAAGTGATGTGCATCACGGGTCTCCCAAGGCAACAGCTGGCAATTATTGTATATTTAAGATCACAAATCTGGGAGACCTAACCAGGCTACAAACAAGACTTCAAATAGTAGAAAATTTTAATATGAAGTTTCCTCTGTAAAAGTCATTTGCATAAAAGCTCAGAAACAACATTTATTTACTACTGTGTTTTCACCATTTAATTCTCTGCATTCGTGTTGCTACGATCATCCACAGGGATCGAGATCACAGGTAAAGAGCCCTGGTATTTGAAATGGCTATTTCTCAGTAATCTAGTACAACAGGTTTAGTATTTTGTACTTTCTGTAGTCATTAGGAAATGATCCAGCTTGATCTTTGGCTTTTCAGAAGTTGTACTCCCCTGAGCTAGGTGATAATGACAGACTACAGAAGTACAAAAAAAGTTACATAAAGAGTATGTCAAATAGGAAATAAAGCAATCTGAAAGAAAATCTTTGTGACGCCGGAGGAAAAAAATCGGTCCCTTGCTTCATATACACAAACAATATAGTCCAGTAGTAATGTGTGCTTATACAAAATAGAAGAGAGTCACAAGATGTGTGACACCGAATCAGGTGCTTTAAGTAACGAATGGCAAATTTCAATGAGATTTACTGTGACGTCAAAATGGTTCAACAAAGAATCAAACTGGGTATACCATCACATGATTTACCAATATACTGGCATCTTTGCTCTTTTGCTGTGAGCTGACAGTGATTATTTTAGAGAAAGAAAAAGTAACGTGTGGAATTAGTAATGCAGATGCTAAAAGGCAAGTGGCAAGACTACAAGAAGAATGCTTCAAATACTACTACTTTGTTCCCATCTCTACTCTACCTACCCCCAAGGTAAAGGCCAGAATGACCAAAAGCCAATTTAACAGTAGTGTGCAGAATGTCAGCCGACAAACAACATAAATACAAGTCATGTGTTATCTGTGGTCACGTTTTTCAGGGTTAGTCCAGTAACTCAAGACTTTACATTCTTCCGTCTTTGTTTGTTTATTTTAATTAAACACGTAATGGTTAATAAACAGACATAGTCCAGAGTTAGTAGGTTGATATTATAACATTTATTAAAATAATGCTATGGGTTAATAGAAACAGCAAAGAACCAAAGAATTAAAATGCAAGCTATGTAAAAACCCAACTAAAACCCAAATATGTCTAATGTATTCATCCAGTAGCTAACTAAAAGCCCAAGAAAGACAACACTCCCAATATAATAAAGTACTGCAAAACAATTGGCAATTTTCAGTTATCAAAATTGTGGGTTTTGCATTTTTGTATCCTTTTTTTCTCAATCAGGAAAAAAATTGAATGTTTTATATAACATACATATAAAACAAGATAGAAAAATACATTATAAACTTGTAACAATGGCTGTAAATACATTATCTTACATGTTTCTCATAGGCAATAGGTTGGTTATGATACATACACAGCATGAAAATACTAAGATAATAAAGAATAGACAAATACATGTCATCTGTACTGTTACATACAAGCGACACTCCCATCTACCCACTCTAAAAAAATTACATAATACTGTCAGAAAGAAGTCTTAAAACTACATATTTTAATAAAGAAAAATTCAGTAAAGAATTATAATACTGAGAACCAAGGCATTCAGAGATTTCAAAAGTCATGCTTTTTTTTTAAGTTGATCCAAAATTTTGTCAACTATGTTTTCAAAAGTTTGTTCATTCAGAGCAAACATTACTATTACATGTCACACTTCTATTTCATACACTTAACTTTCCCCCATTTGATAAACATCTAAAATGTCCAGGTTTATCATAGTTGAGATGAAATCTGGATCAAATACTGGTATTGTTTTAGCAAATCTCTTTTCAAATGTTTGAGTGTCGCAGGTTTATTCAACCAAACAAACAAATCAAAATGGCACAGCATATATACTGTAAATTAAGTCAAAACAACTGTATGTGTAACAGGAAGACAAAGCTGGTGGCACGATAAACAAAAGCTAGCTGAATACAAAAGGATGAATGTCTATTGCATAGTAAATAAACTGATAATTGTTTCCAGGTGAGACAAGATGTTAGATGAGGTCACCATACAGGTGCTTAAACCATAAGCCCTCTTTCTTAGCTTACTATTGACCTTTGATTTGGAAGCTATGAAGGTTTGCAGGAGGAGAATAAGTTGACAAGAGGGAAAATAAATTATCACCTGATATTTGCCAAGTCTAATACTGAGCCATTAGCAAACTGATACTTGCTCAATATTTTCAGAATTCAACACTTTCAAAAAAGCTTCTCAGCTGTTATGCTGGTCTAGCTAGATTAATTTCATGTGGCGCTTAAAGATAATACTGAACTATAGATGAATTTTTAAAAAAATAGTTGATGAGTCTTTCCTGCTTTTCTTTTGAATAAAAAGCAACAAACAATCAATATTAATCAAGCAGGGGCTGATGAGAAATGAATATCTTATACACTATTTGACACCGTGGGAGCTGCTTACAAAATACTGGGACATGCTTAGGTCAGACTTAAAAAAAGTTAAACATGTTCAACTTCATTATCCACCAAACTTTTTTCTGTGGACAAGTATAAGGTCTGATATACTTGTCAATATTTCAAATCAAGACAACTCCACGCCATCCCCTGAACAAAAAGGAGCACTTGCTGCCTTATAAACATTTGTCAACTAATGCTCTGATTTAGAATGAGTCAGAACCCTTTGGTTTAGATTGAGCAAGTACATGAAACAAAATATGTGTTAACTATGGTTTGAGATGGTGAAAATGTTGCAAGACTAATGGGGGCCAGCATTTGATAGAAAAATCATCCAACATTTCACATTATAAGATTTGGCAAAGTTGCATCATGCTAATATGGCAAAAATCAGGTATTTCAAACGGTCAACTCATTTGTCTTCCTTTCCCAGCTTCTTTTCACATACTGGGCGACTAAGTGGCATGCATTAACTTGTTGTCTGAGGGAGGAGCTGATTATACGAGACATTTGACTAAATGACCATGAAGAAAATAAGGCACTTCCTTTTCTTTAGACTTATTCCAATACTTAAAAAATAAAAAAGAAAGACAAAAAGGCTCTTTTGGTCTTTTGTTTCTTGACAACCACCAGAAAAAATCATTTAATGAAATAAAGGGTTGTTTCTTTGTTCTTTTTTTCTTTTTTAATAACACTTGAAAGTATAAAATGCTACATTTCCAAAAATATATTTTTTCTGCACCAGCACCCTTGTATAGTAAAAGTATCTACTTTTTTGTTCATTTTGTTTCAATGGACTACACTTTATCTACAATTTCATTACATGTATACAGCAAATAGGCAAGCATGGCTTTTACATCCTTAATGAAATTTTTCTATACAGGGAGGTTTAAAAAAAAATATTTGAACAGTTTGCCCAGTAACGTGACACATAATGCATGTACCTTGTTCTCATGTAATCTTTTACGAAAGTTTAAATACGGTTAAAGTAATCTTAACTCAGATTTTGCTGTCATAGTGTTGCTGTTTTGTTCTTTGCATTAACATAGTTCTGAAAATTCATTGAAATCTATCTTTCATGGCACACGTTCTTTTAAAACATCCAATTTGGCAGGCAATAGAAAAAAGGCTGCAACTTTTGCCCTTTGAGGGCACTGGTAGTGACTAAACAGCAAGTCAAATTTTGAATACTTTTTGGACTCCCTTCACCAATGACATCCCTGACCAAAGGTTCATGCATGATGCATCATCACACAGTACATTCAAAGAGAGCTTTGACTTCATTATAGAAGAAAAAGATTCCTAGAAGTCGCTCACAGTAACTGCCTCTGTCATCGGGTAGTTAAGGGACATCTGTCTCCATCACTTAAGTGAGGCCTTCTTACCGTTCGTTTAGGGTGGGACACTAAAGGATGATCAGTGCTGAGGGATGAATTGGACCTTATTGCTTTACTACTATTCAGTGCAGGTTCTAGAACCACTTTCACCCAAACAGGAAAAAAAAGCTGAGTTGGAGGACAACAATTTCTTTGTCTTTTTTGTTAGATGGTAAGACGAACGGACAAGTGCCTCAGCTCGCTGCACTGAAGACAGGCAAGCAAAGGCGATTACCAGTTAACTGATCAGCAGGCAGGCATGGTCAGGTCATCATTGGGTGAAGAGTTCAGAGGTCAGAAGGTCATAGGTTAGTTGCCGGTGGCGGCTGGGTGGTTAGAAACAAAAAACAAAAACAAAAACAAAAAATCAAAATAAAAAAAACAAAAAAGAGAAAGAAAAGATAGAGAAGAGATTAGTTTCAGCTAGTGACGGCTTAATGACAACATGAAAACTAATCACAACTAATAAAAAAACAAGCATGTTTAATTCTGACGCACTGATTGACACCATCTACAGAATGCAATAAAATCATGACAGCCTTGTATCATGATTTGAACATGTGAAGGAGAAGCCCACTCCCACAAAACTGGTTAACAGGAAAAAATAGAAATAAAATACAACTAACAACTAATGGTTAGTAGCAGTCGATGAAGGAAACTGGAAAACAAAAACAATGAACAGTTTTTGGAACTTGGTAAAAGAATTTTGAAACAGTCAGCGCAAAGAATCAGTATCTGACTGCTATTAAGCATTAGTATTTCCCCAGGTGCAAGCATTAAAGCAACTATTAATGATGGATGTGATTATTAATAACTGTTTGTTAAAAGAAATGAATCTAAGGAATCTGAATTTTCATAAACAATTTGGGTTAACATAAACTATGGGCCAAACAAGGTTTCTTTTGTTCAATAAAATTTTTATTGCTTTTCAATTATTCTATTTACAAACAACATGGAATTTCTTGGCCTCATGATACAAAGCAATACTAAACTGTGGTCTAGCAGTGTAGGCATCATCATGGAAACCAGGTAAAGGCTAAGCCTATTACTTTAGCCAGCATTTTCCTGTTGAAAATACTATTTTACACATAGGACACTTTTAAAATGCACTTGCATGTAAACACTGTAAAAGTCTTGCCATTTTAAATTCTATACTTCAAAAGCTCTAAGTACATCAAAAAATAGAGAAAGTATCTAATTGATACTAATAAGGCATTTTAAAACTACAGACAGCTTTCTTTATTCATTTTCAAAGCTAATACTCTGCAAATACAATAAAATCTGACATTTCATATACATTCCTGCTTTATATTTTTATATTTTAAAAGAAGCCACCTGTAAATACTATTTTCTTTTGCAAAAAACAAACAAAAAAAACACAAACAAAAACAAAAAAATTACAGTAAAACATAAAAAAGTTCTCAAGTGGAAAGTTATCATTCCCAATGTTCTTGAGCTGTTCCTTCTTTAATCATTCTCTTTCACATTCTCCTTCACCAAACTTGGTCCACTTAACAGTAGTACAATTTTTAAGACTTGTTCAACAGCTTAATCATATCTAATAAATTCTGAGGTTTGATAGAGTTTTTGTACTGTTGCCATTCTGACTAAGGCAGAGGAGATGAAAGTGAGAAAGGTATTCAGTGCAAAGTCAGATTTGTGCCATTTCATAAAATGAAATCCAGTAGGTGTAATGTTCACAGATAGCATATTTTTAATGATCTGTATCATGGGTTGATTTACCTTCACATAATAAAAATGGTTTCTATGGCCTATCATTTAGGATACAGTTTATAAACACTAAAAAATTACTACTGTAACTTAAATGAGACCACATGTTCCCTGAACTTCTTCAAAATTCTGCTAAGTGGGATTTTGTTTAAATTAAAACTGCTGTTGCAAATATAAGCAAAAAAAAAAAATAAAATAAATATTTAATGTGGCACCATCTCACCACTTTACAGGTATACGAAAAAAACACAGAATCTTAAAGCATTTTTGATACTGATTGCAATTTTGATTAAAATGGTATTAAAATTTTATATATAAATTATGTGACAGTTGGTTTTGATAAAAACATTCAGAAAAATTATCAGGATTAACATTTCTTGTGGAGTATATAATCAACGTAAGCTACCTTTTTAAGATACCAGAACACCTGTGATACATCCTCTGCCAAGTCCCTGGCCTTCTACAGTACACACAGGTTTGTCAACTGTGCAACACCATTTACAGTTTATTACAATTAAATCAGTCAGTCTCTCTATTATATGAATCAAATTCAGTTTTGGATTATTTATAGAGCGGGATCTTATTCTTAGTAGAAATTAACTATACTTGTCAACCCTTCACCAATTCTAAATGCTTGGTTATAAGAATAACACATTTACATGTTTGGGGGCTCTTGTTTTAAATGCAGTGCTTATATCTAAAAAACTATGTAAAAAACGAAAAACATACTCAAAGAGCGAACACAGTAGTACTATATAATATGAGAACCAGTTTAAAAGTCTTTTGTAATCTTAGACCCAATGAATGCATACTTATTTTAGTGATATTTAACAACTGTTTAAAATGCTTTCATGTTGAAAAAATTAATATTTCGGTTTGCTGACATTGCTTTTTAAATACCAATAATGGCAAATTAATCAAAATGTGTGTCATGAATTGCACAGAAGGTGCACATTGCAAGTGTTGATCAATTTCTGGTATTTTAATTTTACAGCAAATTTTTAAAACTTGCATTAACCTCCTCTATGTAAAATATCTGTAGTATGCCAAAAGGTATTCTTTCCAAAACCTACCCCTCTTCTAAATCTTCAAAGAGTGTGCACTGATAGTCTGCTTTTTAAAATTTGAAATAAAATGAAGGACAGTCTTTAAAAATATCTTTGCGCAACTTATGGTTTGTAATGTAAGTTGCTAAGAGTAATTAAGAACTCTATTCATCAGAAATTATCAGCATAGTTTTAATATAAAAAAAATATACAGGTCACAGAACCATGTATGGTCTCCATGAGAGAATAGCTCTGTGTATTCTTCTTTAAAACATACAAATTAACTTTGAAGAGCTATACATATGGACAATTTACCATCAAAGAAGTGGCTGTGTTTCAGTAGAAGGTGAGGTGATTCCAATATTTATTATTTTCAGTTCAATGATTTATAGTTGCAACCATTGCCAAGGCAGCTGAACAGCTGACACGAATTAAAAACAACAAAATTAGTAAATACTACATTGGTCTATTGAAATAAAGTAACCAATAGATTAAAAAAACTCCATGCCCTGTTACAATGATTTGGTCACCAGCTGTTCCACGGAAATATCTGCCTAAACAAATAAGCTTTTCAACTGTGGCATGAAGGACACCAAATCTGGACTCTGAGAGACCATCAGTAGGAGCAGATTCTAGAGACATGGGCCTTGTATAGAAATGCCCTGCTGCCCATCTTTCAACGAACAACCACCACCTAGCAGACTGTAACCACTGTGATGGGATATAAGGGGAAAAGCAATTTTTCAGATAACTGTATAGTTTTTATATATCAGCTTTTGCCTTTTATAAAGCATTAAAAGGTAAAGGCAATACATAAAATATAATAAATAACTTAGAGAGCCCCTTTCTCCGATATTGGTGTCCATGGTGTCCTCCTTGTATATGGTAATCTGACACAGATCTTAACGAATCAACAGAATGAGAGAGGTGGAGTGTAGGCTAAATTCTATATTAGGAGTAGACATGCCTGTCACCTGAATTTGGCCTTAAGTATATCAAATCAAGGAAAGCTGTGGATATCCTATTTTGCTGAGAATAGGTCCTTAGAATAACAACACTTAGCAATTTCAAAACACTTTGCATCTTCAAAAGCATTGTACAAACATTAATCCCCACAACACCCCATGAGGTAGGGAATTATCATCATCCTTATTTTATAAATGGGAAAACACACAGAAAGGTTAAGCGACTCACACAGGGAGTCAGTGGCAGAGCTGGGATAAGAGGTGGGTGTTCCAGTGCTCAACCTGCACTGCTTCCTAGTCAACAGCCCAATGTCAATAAACCGAAAAAATCACTTTTCTTAAGCTTAAGTAATTCATTCAAGGGTCCAAGGGCATACACAGATGGTAAGTTACATTTGATGAACAGGAGAAAAATGAAGATTTATTTTCCATTCATTGGTTAGTTAAGAGAGATGTCCAAATACTGGATGTCATCTCACCAACAGGACTTCAAAAGTTGCTTCTTCTTCAGACAATGTATTTTAGCAGCAAATGACAAATACCAAGAAATCCATTTTGGCAAAAGAACATAAAAGAATATTGCCTTTACTGACTCAAACCCAACAAACTTTTGAAGTATTATCTTCACAGTCCTTATTTTGTTGAATTAAGTTAGATATCTGAGAACATGAATCTTCTTTAGAGTTATACAGTACAGTGGCTCAAATAGTTTATTAGAAAAAAGGAATCTAAATCTTCAGTTTTCTCCAGACAGGGGGCATTTATTTCTTTACTTCCTTCTCATTAAGCACCCATCCATTCATTTTATTTTTGCAACACCAATCTGATATTTCCACACCAATTAAAAGAGCAAGTTTGAAGGGAAAACCAATTAATTAATGTAGCACTAAACTCTTATTTCCTGATAAAGCTGAATCTTATATAGGTCTTATAAAGGAAATCAGTTATAGCATTTTAAACATATCACATGATTTATATATTTTAATAGATGGGAAAGCTAAAGAAGTTTACACAATGTCTTTAAAATTGCAAGCGTTTCCAAAGCTCTAAAACAGTCACTATTTAGATTTTTGAGAAAAAAATATTAATGAATGGGTCAAATATGGTATTTGGTTAACCAGCTGTGGTGTTGCAAATTTCATGTACACTCAAAGCATTTCTTATAAAAAAGAACTGCAGAACTAAACTAACCTCGGTCTGCGGTCACAATCCTTTGGTAAGGATGGACACGCATATCGTGCCTTCGAACTTTAGTAGCCACCGCACCTAGTTAAATTGCAATTACCAAGACAAAGTTAGAAAACATTCGAAGATAAACATTAACAGCAGGTTTAGCAAAATGGATTTAAGTGATCGTTTACTACAAAATTCATTTTAAGAAAGCAACAAGTTAAGGCACAGTAGTTTCAAATCTTAACTTTAATATATGAAGTATATCTGTGCAGATTAATATTGCATTTATTTCAAACATCCTGGCCTTAACCTGTTTAATCCACTCATTTTCAATCCCAACATTACAGTATTTCATGAAATCTAATTAGATCCAAGAACATTTAAGCTTTACTAGTCACATATTCACTGAAGTGCCTTTCTTGCAGCAGCACTACTTTAAATAATGCCATTTTTAATACTGACAATTATTTGCTACCCTTAAGACCACTTCCAGTTTCTATCATTAAAAAAAGTTTTAAAGCAATTCTTCATGCCTACAGATGTAGTTTTAAACTTTAAGTCAATAAAGTATGAACTGCAATGAATTAGGTGATTAGTAAAGCACACAGAATAGAACACTTAGCAGTCAGTATACTACTATACACTCATAAATTACAGCTACTTTGTAATAGAGACTAAACCAAATTAATAGCACTATTTTATTTTATATCTATGTGCAAAAAAAGTGCAAGTAAGTCACTGACTGCTAGGCTACTTTTTTTCAAGACTGCTGAAACTAAGCATTTGTTAAATTCAGATCTGATGAGGGTTCAGTTAAGACCGTTCTTGAATTCTTAGCCTTTCGTTGGGAAAGCCATACCTACAGATAAAAGGAAGGGAATTAAAAATTAGTTGCCAACTAAGATTTGACACTGATACCGACTTTCCCATAACAACCACCACCACCACCCCCCATTTGTAATTTTTAAGGGAATTGCTTTAATATTCCTAAATAGTTCACCATAAAAATGGGCAAAATATACACATATATATTAGAAGTTAAAACTCAACAATGAACCATTTCAAATATATCAGTTCTGTCAGCAACGCACAAGTTACTTTCAATTTCATTGCTCAAATGATAGAGCACATATAAGAATCAGTAATTCTAGATTGCCCAGGTTACTTTGCATTATAATTGAAGTTCTTTAGTGAAAACTCATTCTCAGTTGTCAGCCAAAAGGGCATTTGCTTAGACAGCCCTACTCTACATTATTTTTTTGTGCTCTAAGCAACACTGACTGTGCAGGCAGGATTCTGATACATGCACTTTTTTTTTTTTTTTAGTAATTCTTCCCTTCCCCATTCTTCTTATATAAAAACCTTGCCTGAAATTCATAAAAACTCTCTGCATTGTATCAAATTATTACCATGCAGTGACACATTGCATCATTATTTCTTTACTGCTCAACTACATCAGACAGAGAGATTTGTTACTGGACTTAGCCGGTGGCTACAATGATACCTACCCCAGTGAAACTACCTCAATAGACCCTGTAAGTGCCAGCACAGAGGATTCATAGGTGGAAAAAACAACATGCACAGAGTTGCAGGAGAAATTATTAATAAAATGGAAAAGATTACCAAAAAGGTATAAAGTTACACGGTTACTAATTTATTTATCATCATTTTTTGGCTACTTCAGAGATTACGCAATAGAAATAAGCTATTCTCGACTGCATTCTTTTGACCAATTAAATGTTTTAAAAAAATGACTAGTGCTAAAATTGAAAATAAATGACTAAATACAAAAAAAGTACATTTTCCTATCTACAATGCCGAAAGGACATGTAAACACACATGCATACACACATACATAGAGCATCTACTAGTATTCACTTCATTGAGCATTGGCTTTTTGTGTTTCTTTCAACAAGATATTGACTTAGAATCTTAGTGTCCAACGTTCATTAGAGACTTTTAGAATTTGTGTAAATCAATAACTTCTGCTGAACAAACTTTAAAGATCAAAGTCTTATAAGTCAACAAAATCATGCAGCACCAAGGTCATATACAATTCAGTAAAAGAACCAGAGAGGAAAAATTATTCAAATTCTGGAGGGAGTAGAGAGAAGAGAAATGGCATTGAAACAGTTTGTTTTATATTGACTGGTTAACTGCATTATAAACAGCAGATGTATTCTAGCCTTGATCTAGCATGGTCAATGGACTGAAATACCAGATATGATTAGCATTTCAGTCAACTCTATAAAAAGGAGTCAGTAATGTTTCTAATTGCACTGTTCTCCAATCATATTTTAAAAGAACTAAGTTGATTTACGGAAACTATTATTTTGTTTTCTGCTTAAAGACAGATTCATAGGTTCTTGCCACTGGATTAATTTATCAGATCTAGCAACTGAAACTATATTTTTAGTTTTTTCCAAGACTTGTTTGATACCACAAAATATTGTGCAAAATTAAAAATGATCCCCTTTAAATATTATTGTAAATTTATTTACAATTTAGGAAAGTACATTCAAGTTTTCCATTTGGGACAGTACAAAATATTTATATTAACTATGCTTTTCAATTTCTATTTGCTTTTATTCTGGTCTAAAAGAGGTTTTCATTTGATAGCACTACAAAAAACAAATGTATTACAAATTGATTAAAATAAACACACAATTTTGTTTTAAAAAATTAAAAATGCTCCAAAATAAATATTGACCTTTTAAAGACATATGAATTTAGCAATCTATATAAAACAAATATAGAGCTGCACTTATTCAATGCACTTTTTCCAGGGCAATTTATGAGTCTTTAAATGAAACAAAATTGGGTCAGAGCTCTCTTTCAAAAACAAAGTTTCAATGAACCACTGACTCACGCTTTTCAAGTCATACAATAGTAAAAGACACAATAAGACATCCTTAGAAAAATGATCTACAATTCAGTTAATCATCTTAGTAGAGAAACTTACCTAATACGCCACTAGGTTCAATAGGATACTCAAGAATTGATGTCGCTGGTGCCAGTGTATAGGGATACTCATAGGGTGTGTAAATTAAGCCAGCTTCAGGTCCTGGAGGAACTATTGCAGCAGTTGGATGAGGAGTTCCGTTTGGCATGACAGCGGTCTGTATCTGTCTGATCAAAGGCATTATGGTAGGGCCAGCTGGCGTAGGAGTACGCAGGGCAGCTGGGGGTAGAACAGGCGCAGGCCCAGTAATAATCCTTGGAGCCTGGGCTGTCGCTGCAAGAGAAAAGGCAAGGGCTGCTACAGTAAGCAAAGAAATTTAGAAGAAAGTATGGAGATAGCAGTACAAAACGTGAAAAGAATGGGAAAAAAGGGGAAAAAAAGTAGGAAAGAAGAAAAATAAAAGGAAATCATTAGTACATGCGCTGATCACGCAGTGCCAAAGCACACCATTCAAATGCAAACAGCTTTCCATTTCTCAGTGTGATTAAGTATGAACATGCAAAATAAAAAAAGCCATTATAAAACAGATTTCTAAAACAGGTTACATAGCACAAAAGCTCAATTTAAATCATGTTTCTTTTACCTATGCTTTCAAGACTGCATGAGACTGACATGCATGCAGGAGATACACGGAAAATACTCTTGTAATCATACATGGAATGTAAAATATAGTGCAACTATAGAATCCACAGATAGTCAGTTATGCAGAGTTTTCATACAAAATGGAAAATGGTTTCATAATACTTTTGTTTATATTAAAATTCTATTTCAAAATACATAACCCTCCCCAGGATCATTGGGGTTAAAGGTGACCTAGTAATTGTGGGTGTCCCATTTTGATTCTTTGTGATGAATGAAATAGGTCCAAAAGGTGATATCCCCCACCCCACTTTCTCAAGAATAAAGTTTTTTTTTTCCCCCCACCTCCATTTTACATTAGAAATTCATGTGTTTTTGACACTGTTTCCTGGAAGTGTAGGTTAGGGAAAAAAAGTACTTAAAAAAAAAAAGTGGAGCTAACACATTTTAATTAAATGCTGTTTCAAATGTTTTAGCACCCAATGTAGACAGGTTTTAACTCTCGTGGGGTCAACCCTCAAGCCTAGATTTTATGGGCTTGTGTAAAAGCAGAATTGCAATGGTTTAACTTAAAGAGTGCTTTTAAAATGATTTAGTTAAACCATAGCTGGTTGGAAAATCCAAAGTTTTCCTGGAAAAAAATTCACTGGAAAAATGCCCTTTAGAATTCTTTTGACAGAAAATTTTCAGGTTTTCTGTGGAAGTTTTTGAAATGAAATAAAAATTGTATTTCATGCAGTCTTAAATTTTGTTTTGTTTTCTGGAAACTGAAAAATTTCTGTTTTTCATTTTTGTTTCTGGATTTTCAGGCTTTTGATAAGTCAAAATGAAAAGAAAAATTGAAAATTGTTACATTTCAAAATATCTATTCAAAATTAAAGAATGCTAGAAATTGTTCTGATGAAAAAATTGAAAATTTGAACAAGCTCTAGTTAAACTGCTGCATGGGCATTCTTATTTTGAGAGGTTTCAGAGCGGTAGCCATGTTAGTCTGTATCAGCAAAAACAACGAGGAGTCTTTTCGGCACTTTAGAGATTAACAAATTTATTTGGGCATAAGCTGTCCTCGTTTTTATTCCTATTTTGGTTTACCTTAAGTCAGTTAGAAACAGGTTTAAGCTCAAATGAAATAAGCTACTCAAACCAATATAAGAGTGTCCAAAAAGGGATTGCATCAGTTTAACTAAACTGGTTTAATGGCTGGTTTATTAAAAAATTCAAACCAAAATAATACAACGTGTGAAATGAATCCAATTTAGGCCTGGTCTACACACCGTATAACTATGTTGGTTGGGAGTGTGATTTTTTGTTTTGTTTTGCCAGCTTATACCAGTAAAAACCTAGGCTGTGCCAAGACTGCCACTTTCAGTGCTAAAACTTTTGTCGTTCAGGGGTGTGAAAAGTTTTAGCACTGAAAAGCGCCAGTAAAGACAGCATTTTATCGCCGGGCGCATGTTATTTATTTATATCTTTAATTTTTTAAATCGCCAGGAGAGCTCTTCTCCGGCGATAAAGCGTATCTACACTGCCCACATCACTACTGTGGCCGTGCTGTAAGGTGGGCAGTGTAGATATACCCCTAGTGTGAACACAGTTATACCAGTATAGCTTATTCCCTTCCCAAACAAAAATAATCCATATTGGTATAAGCACTTTCACATCAGTAAAACTGCAACCCCACTAAAGCTATGTCTACACTACAGAATGTGTGTATGCTGGCACAGCCCTCTAGTGCGATAAAATGTACTACAACAGAAACTTTTTCTGCTAGAAGGACCAACGCCTCCCTGAACAATGTTAGCTATGCTGACTGAAGCACTCTTACATCAACACAGTTGCATCTACATGGGGTTTTGTCCCCATAGCAGTGTTGGTGAGGGTTGTTTTTTTCCCCCCACATCTGATAAATATAGCTATGCTGGAGTAAGTTTTAAGTTTAGACTAGAACTTGGGGAGTCATATTGCTTTAATTATACCTTTATATAGTTAAATCAGTACAAACTTTGTGAGTAGACTAGGCCTTATTTCAGTGCACGTATGTTAACCAACCTTTGTTAAACCTGTGTAAGTTTATGTTTTGAAAAAGCCTACAATCCACAGATACCAAGTGACTGAAACCTGAGTGACAGGGCCAGGTTTTTTAGTCACAATTTTCAAAACTGTGCTTTGTTTTTATTAAGACAAATTTAACTCAAATGCCAGAATAAGCAGTAGGAAGAAAAGCTCTTTTGTTAAAGATTAACTACTCTGCTCCTTTGATTATGGAAAACTTTCACCTCCACAAAATCTGGGTCCTTCAAGACAGGCTTCCAGTAAAGGAAGATTTGACATTCCTGACAGATTTTAAGGAAGTGAAAAAAAGCAGGTCCCTCTCCTACCCCAAGCCTTTAAAGATTTTTTTAAAAAATCCAAAAGCAGAAAAAAAGGCATAAATCCAGTTCTTCTCTCTCTTCAGGTTACCTTTATCAGATGGCATCTGAAGATGTTAAAGTGGCTAAATCTAATTGGTATTACATCTCTCATTGGTTTGTTTTGCACATAACCACCATTCACTATAAACTGTTACAGAAGTGCACATGTAGAGGACAATTTTTGCAAATATCAGTATGCCCTTAGTGAAAAGGTTCACATGACTGCTTACATTTGACACCTGTATCAGTGAGAGTAAAGGTCTGCAAATGATTTTAAAAATTTGAATTTTCATTAATAAGCGTTTACGTTCTAACATGGAGAAAAGAGTTTATACCATAAAGAATAGCAGGCACGTCGCATGTACTCTGATAACCAAGTGCATGCCATTCAGCTTAAAGTATAAAACTGTACATACATGCATGCTCAAATCAATCTAATGGAAGAAGAATTGTTACAAAAGAGCTCATTACACCACTGATCTCTGTGAACTTGCATGTGAAATCAGTTGATGAATCACTGGAAAAACATAACATTGGGGAAACATGCAAGCAAGATGACAGGAAGGAATATAATACAGAAAATGTTATTCACATTATCTTGAACTGTTACATTCCCTTAAATCTCTCTAAAAAAGGTGAAAAGGAATCTATCCTCTTTTACACATGGCAAGAAATAAAAAAACTAAATTATGAGGAATACCACAGCTTCTATAGTTTACAAAATATAAAAGAGCAGGTCTACATTGAAAAGTCACATCAATATAGCTCTCTCTCTCTCATGGGTCTGAAAAATCCACCTCCCTGACAGATGTCGTTAAGCCAACCTAACCCCTAATGAAGTCAGTGCCAGGATGATGGAAAAATTCTTTTGTGAACCTAGCCTACCACCTCTCAGGGAGATGGAATACCTGTAGCGATGGGAGAACCCATCCTGTCGCTGTAGTACGTGTCTATACTGAATTGCTACATCTGCGCCACTGTAGCGTTTTAAGTGTAGACAGCCTAAAAAGCTTGCTTTTAGGGCTGAACTTTGATCAGAGTTAAAAAATAAAAACTTATTTAAAAATGTTTCAATTCAGACACACTGAAAGAAAAAAAATCAAAATGTCCTGAATTTGCAACAGTGCTAAGTACACTGTCTCAGTCTCTTCAAAAGATATGCAACTGTGCATTTGCCAAAAGGAGAAAGGTTGGGAAACAAAACCTGTGGTGACTGCTCTCCTACCGGCCCCTAGGATTTTGTCATGCTTACGTGATTTGATGTTGGCGTCTCTGTAGGTGCCATTCAGAATTGCAAGTTCCATTAGCTGCATCTTTTTAAGGCTGTCTTCTCCCTCTGCCTGCATATGAAAAGTAGGAAAGAAAGTTAGACTAACATTTTATTTTATCAGCCAAACCTGTGCCTAGGACTTAAGAGAGGGAAAAAAAGACTTTTCTCCGAGTCTGAATGGATGGAAACACTTATTTATATTACACATAAACCTTATGGGAACATTAGTGTATTATTAACCTCCATGGATCCGAAAGTATTAAAATTGTTTAACTGCTGGATGATCATATAAAAGTGAATTATAAAAAGTAAAAAATGACAAAAGCAGAGCTAAAGTTAAAATCGCCTTTCACACACAGATTTAAAGATTTTAAATGAAGAGGCACTAACGTCCAAATACTTGTAGAAGATATTTGGTTGGTGGACTAAATGACAGAAAATGCAATTAAAAAATAATTGGGGCTTAGATTAATGTGTTTTATTATGCCAGATATTGAATATTACATAAAAAGATATAATTTGGGCAGCTATTCTGAACATGAAATCTACAACTGTTGAAAGTCAACATTCACGTCCACAAACAGCTTCTAATTCTGAACTAAGATAGGCCAAATTCAGCCAAATAAAGGTAAGTTGGTGGGTAAAGTTAAAGGTAAGTTGGTGCAAGTTTCCTGAAATTCAGCAGTGAGTGATGTAAATGCTGATGCAAACTGGTCACAAAACAAAAATAAGTAGTATAACTTGTAATCATTTTGTATTCCTAATGAATGCCAAACCTGTGCAATTTACAAGCTAGGGGTCAGGAAGATGAATGTTCTAGAAAGTGACTAACAAGAGATTGTATAATAATAAAGCAGCCTCACCTCCTCCAAATTAGGCCTCACTCCTGCAAAACATTTAAACACATACTTAACTAAGTATGTGAGTAATTCCACTAAAGTCAATGCGAATTGTTTTGCTGGGTCAAGGCCTTAATCCAAGCACCAAACCCAAAACTCCATGACTAACATCAGCCCTGGCAAAAAAGGGCACAATACTTATTGATTTCAAATAAAAATTATACCTGTTTATACTAGATCTGGAATTTCATTCCCACAGAATACCTAATCATTTTAAATTGAGTTCATTTTGTACAGTCACTAAAAATGATGAATAGGTAGGTGTAAATTACATTTTATTGCCACATACACACATTTTCTGATTAAGGTACACCTGTGTTATTCACACCATTTATGTTACTGTTGGAATTTGGCTCAGTCTAGATTCCCCCCCGCCCCCCCCCCCATATGTATCCCACTGTCAACAATAATATTGTCAATTCTCATTAAAAAGTAAATGAAGGAAAAAGATAACTGAGTTTCGATACTTGTATAACTCAAAAGCAGTAAGTAAAACTGGTACTGTGTCATGTGTTTTATTCTAAAAAGTTGTATTTTGATATCCTGAAGAGGCCTTTAATACATTCAGTCTAGTTTCCAATGTGTTAAAACATTTTATGATCCAGTATCAAACCACGAAAGTTATCACATAATAGCTCCAGCATCTTTCTTTCAGTACCTTGCTGCTGGTCTAAAGGTAACGGAACAGCTGCTCATTTAAGTTAGTTTTTTCACTTGCTAAGCAAAAATAGTTCTTTTGTCTAATTTGCAATTTCCCAATATTAATGTCACACACTTCCATTAGCAGAAATACTGCTATTTTCTTAACTTGCATTCCACTATCCAGATAGCAAAATAACATTTATTGGAGATTAAAAAGACTTGTATACTTGGTAATAATACCACGCCAGGTCACCACTATATAATTTAACAGTGTTACAATTACTACTGCACATGATGCTCTCTAAGGGATTTAAAGCTGGATGGAAAATTGGCAATCTAAAGTGCCAGCCTGAACACGTATTGTCCTCAAGAAAAGTTCACTAAATTTGTGTTTGGGGAATTTTTAAAAAAGTCACCTATAAAAATATATTTTTGTAGATATTTAGGTCAAAATTTTAAAAAAGTGATTCGTGACTCTGGGTGCTTTAATACTGGGGTGCCCAACTGAGAGTCATTTTAAAGGGGTCTGTTTTTCAGAAAGTACTGCTCACCTACACTCAAAAACAGGCCCCTTTAAGGTGACTCAAATTAGGTGTCCAAAAACAGAGGCATCCAAAATTGCCAGTGACTCTTTAAAATCTTGGGAAGAGTTCACGGAAAGGAAAGGTACCTTTTCCTATTTCCTTTCTTCTTACCTACCTGCCCCAAATGGACTAGTTAATGAATTAAAATGAACCATTATTGCATATTTCCAGTAACTACTGTTCATAATTATGTTACAATATGGCAATAATTCCATTCATATTTTGTGATCAACTTAGAAAGGAAAGGAGCATGTCTACCTACAGGAGTTCCAAAATTTTAGGTACATCTTTCATGCTGATTTAAGGAAAAAATAACTGTAAATATTTTATTCCAAACGCAAAGGAAGAACATATTTAACAAATTATGAAGAGACAAAGTCGAGAAAGATAGGATTATGAATATGCAGACAAAGTATACCTATTATACCATGAAGAATGTGTTCTGACATAATAAAATCCAAAAAAAAGTTTGCTAACAAAATAATTTGATGCAACTGTTAGAGAGTTCAAGACTATATAAACTTTACATTTTCATAACTTTTGAAAATTCACTAATGATCTCATTCAAGTACTTTCATCATCCCAACCACAAAATAGGCTATATACACAGTATCCATACATGTAAACATACTATATACAACTTCTGTTCTTGGTAAAATATTCAGAATAAGCTAAACCTATAAGAGTTATAGGTTCCTTCTGATATACTGTGATTACTGTCTGGTGGCATACACAGATTTTAGACCAGTCTAACACTAATATTTCTGGAAAAGTAAATGCTTTGTCAGTTACCTCTTTAACTGCAAATTGTACCATTAAATGCAGTCCCAGGCTTCACTCACTTCTCATATTAATTGAAATTATACTTTTCAGAATAGTCATTATGCTATCCCTTATCTAGAATTTTCAAATAGGCTAAGTGTTAAGAAAGTTGTCTAGCTCTAAAAAAACAGGAACTGTATTCCATTTTATCACTGCTGGTAAATTGGTCAGAATACATGTAAGAAGCTAATTACGATGCACTAAACTGAAAAAGACCTTACATTAGTCTTTTTTCTACTGTTACTTATGGTAGCACTATAACTGACCACATCATTATGCATTATATATTATGGTATTTAACTTCATATTTTCTATTTTACTTTATTAATAAGCAGACACTTCTTTATGATTTTTCATTTTAGTACCAATCTATATTTTTGATAAAGGCTTTCAGTCTTAGTAAATATCTGGAACATCAACAAGAATCTAGCTTTTCTCTGAAGCAATGTGCAACACTGCTATCAATGAAATGCGAAAGACCAAGCATAGTACCATTAATTATTACCAGAACTTGAGTTTCTTCCAAAATCAGCTTAGGGAATTGATCTGAGAGTTATTAATATGTCTGTGTAGGTGACAAATCTTACATTAAACTCCCTGGAAGAGTTCAATCAACTCCTAGGCGCTGAATATACTTGAAGCATGATGAAAACCTTGCTAATATAACTGATCATAGCATAGCAGACTTCCAAGGAAGAGAAGGTGTGGAGAAAAAACAATACATAGCTGCTTAAGCAACAAGCTTTAAATAAAATCATTAGCATCTCCTTGGATCTGTAACACTTTTTTATATAGATCGGTGAGTTTCCTATAGTAAGAGGCAACTATTTAGAATTTATACGAAGTGCATTTAAAGGTAATACTGTACCTTCAGCCCCCCAAAACAGACATGACTGTCAACTGTTCATTCTCGGCCTTCTCTGCAGTACTACTTAACAGTTCTTCATCTAATTTTATACAGCCTCAAGATCACTTTTTATAAATTTCTGCTTCAAAAGAAGGTGATATGTCAACTTCACTGTTTTAGGATCTGGAACTTGGAATGCCATATCAGCAGCTTTTCCCAGTTTTAGTTTGGATTTTTGAGCAGTATATTATGTACAAAAGAAAAACACCTGAAAAAAAACTTCAGAAGTGCTAATCACATGGGCATGATTCCAACTCTTCCCAGAAGATGGCACTGTTTATTACATAATGCTATCACCTCTAGGCATAGGTGGTTATCTTGTCACTGTATTGCTCCACCTGTATTGGTTAATAACTTGTATCTGATTATGCACTGAGTAACTTGTCACAGTTGCTTGCCACCTCTTTTCAAACTGCCAAGTACAAAAGTGTTCAGGGCCATTTTGTGTGCCCACACATCCTGTACTATCAAATCCTCCACTCCGGTTTCATTGGCCCTTATTCTTCAGCTGCCAGAGACTAGTTTTAGAGACACAGAATGTAGAAACGGGCATGTGCTGCTGTTGTTGTTTGACCTGTCCTCTCTTCACAGCTGACAGCTGATCAAATGAGACACACTGATGCAATCTATTTTAGCTCCGGGCATTTCTGCAGGCACTCTCTGCTGAAGCAAAGAAGGGTTGCATCAAGGCTACAAAGGTAATCTCTAAAGAGACAGAATGCTACCTGTTCAGTATCTACAACAAAGCCCAGTCATTTGTACTGAGAAGAAGCTGCTTTAAGCAAACATCAATAAGATTACTTAAAGTCAGATTTGCATTGCTTAGTTTAAACTCAAGTAATTCACTCAAGCCTTTCATCCTCTTAATTCTTCAATGCTTCCCTTGTATTTCTCAGGTACAATATAACACACAGATTAAGTAATAAAACAGTTTGGTACCTCCCTGTTGAAATACCACTTTGCAATGGGAACATTCAACACTTCTTACTGAATGTAAAAGGCTGAAGGAATATAGGTAGGAATTCCTAATAAGGTACAATGTATATTGAGAGAAAGTATACTGTATGCCCTGTTTACATTTTGCAATAATTTCTCACTGATGCTAACAGTAGTTCAGCTGCACCTGTGGTAGCAATGTCAGGAGCTACCAATGGCGTTTTAATCAATGTGCCATCTAACTCTCAGCAGAGCAGGACTAATGGGCATGGTGCTTAAAATTCTAGCAACAGCTGGCTGCCCATCTATAACATGGCTCCCAAAATTACTAGTATCTGTAGAGCTGGTGTTAGAAACTGCTCGAAACTTTTTGCATAATTTCTGTTGTGAATACAATCATAATTTTTATGTTATTGCATCCATCCAAGTTTAGAATTCTTGCCTCTTGAGTAGAAAAGGACTGGAAAGAGGAGTTTTATGAATTATGGCTATTGATGCTATATTACCACCCCTCTCTAATCAGTATTAAACAATAAATGTCCATGAGAGCAAATAGATACTCCTAATGAGATTTTAAAAGAAACATTTATAAAAATTAAAAACAACAACAACTGACCACCACTAAACCTTATTGTCAAGATTAAGCTGTTTTAGTAGCCTAAGTCTCAGGTTTGAAATACCCAGTCACCTTGGGATCACGTGTTCAAAACTGTCGCTTCATCTTGTTTAGGTAGATAAACTGAGAACTACACAAATACATGTGTTTATCTGTATAATGGACATCCACTGAGATCCATACATGAATAGATATATGGGTAGGGCTGAAAAGGAAAAAAAGGAATATTGAAGGAAATGTGCAGTAAGTACATTAATTCCAGTGAGGTACGAAGAAATATTCAAATACAGTACATTAAAAAAATGTACCACCTTTCACATTAAATATGTACTACCCCACACAGTTAAGGTAAGGTAAGGGCTTTCAACATGTATTTACTGTTAATATACCTTATACCGGTTCCTGGAAGAAGTGGATCATCTGATTTTGCTCATGCAACATTACATCTACTAAATGAGTTTGCTAAAGCAACACAGTCAACCTTTGAAAGGTAGTGGAGAAGAGGGATCAGGTTAAGCATTTATTTTTGGTATACTGTGTGGGTTTCAATTATACTGCCATTATTTTAAACCCTCAGATGGTCTAAGGTATTTAAAACAATTATTTAAAACCCAGCAATATACTAAAACTAATGGCATTTACCTTGGACTCCATCCCATCCATTAAACTGAATTCATGGTTCAAGAGATTTCTATCTGGGGTATAATGTCACATTGCATAAGAACTAATGATCTAATACTCTGGGAGATTTGAAGAAAGAGAGAATTAGTTTCAAACTAAATGATTTACTTTCATTCACAGATCCTAGCAAGTGCTCCCCTTCATGGTCTTATTCTAGGACTACTGTGAGGAGAATCCAAGCCAGTGTGCTCTGGGGTGTGAAACATCTAGACACTTAGCAGGCTGTAGCAGTTTCTACCTTTGGCCTCTCTGGCACACTTCCTGGGCATTGACTACCAGTATGATACCCTTTTCAGAAATGGGGCTTCTCAGCCCACCTGCCCTAAGCTTCTAGGACAAGCACCAACCTCAAGATATCCGAAGTTACTTAACACGCGCTCTCAGAACTTCATCCCAAATATGGGAAGCTTCTGGTTACAGATTAACACGCTATGTATCATACAAAACAAACATCTTAAAATGCAGTATCTCTCCAGCTCACCCTTCCCTTGTGAGTTCTTGGGATCCATCTGTGTCCAGCAAGGCAGAGTGTCCCCTGTCTCATACAGACGGTTACATGTTGCATGGTCTCTTCTTCATAGAGTCCCTTACCTCATTTCTGTGACCCTGCTCTCTCCTGCTCTTCCTCTTCCGGTCTCATTCTGTTGTATGTTTCTTTATTTAAATACTTCCTGGTAACCTGGCCTCTTTTGTTCTATTCCAGGAAAGTTTAAACTGCTCCAATCTTCCCTGCTCTCATCAGCTGAACTGGTTTTTCTAAGGAAGCCCTTGCTCTTTAGCATAACCTTTGTAAGGTCTAAGTGCTACCATCAACCTCAACTATTTCCCATTGTAATTTCCCATTGATGCGTACTTGTTACAGGATCTGTCAGCAATGGTGGACAGACACAGACAGACACTCATGACACAGCAGTTTTCCTTAATTCAACTACATAATATCAACCAGAATTCATAAGTTGTACAGACATAGCCCCAATTCATCAGTAACTAAATCTCTTATCCTTGGTGTTTGGGTTCAGTATGTGTTTTCAAAGGTGGTGCATGTTTTGTAATGAAATTTGCAGATCACCATAAAGTATAAAAAAGCCATTATGCACTCACTCTACACATCCAAGGGCTTCCCCCCCAGACCTGAAAAAACTCTGTGTAGCTCGAAAGCTTGTAACTCCTACCACAGAAGTTGGTCTAATAAAACATATCATCTCACATACCTTGTCTCTCTCACCCATGCATTCACATAAGCTTTCTCCGCAAGACAACTTCTTTGAAAAGATTATTTTTTGAATAAAATGTATCTCTTTGTACATCACATATTACTGCATCTCAGCTGGATATTTGTGCATGCAGCTGAGCTGCAGGAAGGCTGCAGACATTTGCCTGCAGTTCCACCTTTCTGCCGCATGCAGCCATGAGAGCATCAACCCCACACACCTCGGCAACCTCATGGATCCAGAAATCTTCCCCCCAAATCTCCATGGAGACCCAGTAACCCTGAAGCCCTTGGCACTCAGCCCAGGTATCTCAGGATCCACCCCACTACGAGCTGTCTCCCAGACATCTCCACCCAGCTTCTTCCAACACTTTAGCCTCTCCAGTCACCCTTCGCCACCCATCCAGCAACCTCTTCCACCTACAACTATTACGTTTTGTGCAACTCCATGTCCTTCCTCACCACTGCTTTAGACAGGGTGTGTTGACCATACAATAAATTTATGAATATTCAAATATGCAAAGCAGTGCACTAAATAACTTACATAAATGTCACATGTAATCGCAAACTTGCCAGCTGTGGAGAACAAGTATTACTAAGAATGAAAAAGTGCTGCACTTTTTCCCGGAATAAAAAAATCATTCAAATCCTGTATTTGCACAGTAATGTTACTTTTATACCACCACCTTTTACATATCCGTGTAAAGAGGATACACCCCCCCCCCCCCAAAAAAGCGGGGAAGAAGCTCTTCAAAATGCATTTCTGTGCCATATTCACATATCTGAGCAACTCACTGAATATGTGCTGCAGACAATGCCAACTGTAGATTTTTTTCAGAAATATCATTAAGCTCAGTTAAAATGTAATATCTGCAGGGAATAGTTTCTAATGCTGAGCTTATTTTTCTTATCCAATGGGCCCCTCCGGCCCAAAGGGGTCTGTCAGCCTATCCCTTTTTCTGCATACTGCCTTAACTCTGGCCCCCTACTACTACAGTGGACTAACAACTGCAGCTTCACAGGCCAGCACTATGAAGCTCTTTTTGACACAACATGCTGTGGAATGCTTTTTTCTAGCTGACAAAGAAAAATGTTCCACTGCAATTCACTTGTAGATCAGTAAGTATTTCAAACATACTATGCACCAGTCAAACATCCTTTACACATGAATGTTTCCATTCAGGGGCAAAAACCTTCCATTCATAATTTATAAAGAAATAACCTCACACAGTACTACAGATTCCTAGACATGCACGTGGTTGTTTTTTTTACACTCAGATGTCAGCCATGAATATGGGACTTGTAAAAAATTATGGGCTAAAAGCTATTGGAACTACTGAAGCGAAAGTATACATGTCTAAAATTCATTGTACACTTTGAAGGACTACTGCCTTTGCTTGTACTGCTTCAAAGTTTTTATTGCGCTATCTCAGTTTTCTAGAGTCTCTAAGCACTGAAATCTTAAGTAACAGTCAATAAAATAGGAAATAGGATATGCCAGTAAGACTTGAGAAAAGGTCTCTTTTTGAAGACCTGAATTTGAGTACATCAGAAGATTAGTTTAGTTAGTACATTGATTCAATATACTATACATCATCAAATTTCAGCATGGTTATCTTTTATTTTCGGCTGTTTGATTTATTGTAAGAAAATTTTAACCTCTATTTTATTTAATTTAAAAAAATAGCACACTTTTCAACTTCAATTTTCATTATTTTCATGTACACAAAAAACAACGTTGGCAGGCAAACCAAGACTTGCCACCATGCACTGGTTTCTAGATCCAGAACATAAACATTTCTCCAGAGGAGTGATTTATCATGGGGACTTCAACATGTATTTGGTTACAATTAAATAAAGTAAATGTGTTGCTGACAGGAGAGAGAGGAAACAGTCCTCAGTAAGGCCTTGTCTACATTAGAAAGGGTTTGCCAGTAGAGGAGACTCATTTTACACCGGCAGGTGTTCTTTTGAGGGTATAGTTTATATGAGTTCTTTTGCTGATATAGTGTATACCAGTTCCCTGAATCTCATGGTGCTTCCCCAAACACCTTTGAAGCTCAAAGTAAAATAAATGAACACTACACGTCTAAGCACTGTTAGAGAAACCCAGAGTACCACAAGCAGAACTGTGGTGTTTAATAGGTGCATGGGATGGGCTCAGTTATTTCTCAATTTCCTTTTCAACACTGATACAGACTACTATGCCTAGGCAGACAGGCAAAGATAAATTAGCATCATTATTTCTTCTGGGCAACACAGCCTGCTTATCTTCTTCAAAGCAAGCTCTCAGTTCAAATGATATGCAAAGACGACTGTGCTATTTCACTTGACAAATTCATTGGTCATAATGTTAAAGATACACCAGGGGAAAAAAGGCAGCATATCTTCTTACATTTCCCATCACCCTATCTGACATAGTCCCATTTAATCATGATACTTGGACTAGGAGCAACATTTTCAAGAGTCCTTTTTTTTGTTTCTGCAACAAGTAAAGCAAGATAAGGTACAGAAAAAACAGTGTGAAGCACATTTTTATAAGCTGAGCTGAAATACAGCAACATTGGAACCTAGGGCCATTAACTGCTCTAATCCGAAGAGAATGAATTCTGGAGGAAAAAAATCACCTACAGCATTCTCTGTGACCTTAAGGAGATTTGTTGTGTACTGGCACTCCTTTAGCATGTTGCAGAAAATTAAGGGATCATCTTCAAATTGGTAGGAATAGAAGTTTGGCCCTTCATGCTAAAGATATTCTTTTTCCAGCAGTATATCATTCTATAACTTGCTCTGTAACTCACTAAAGCTTCAGAATAGACCAATCTCCTTCTCCCACCTGTAACTCTTCAGTGAGAGAGAGAAAGTGCGCACCTGTGTGTTAAAGGACCTTATACTAAAAACTCAGAACAAGATGCATGTTTCATAGCACACAGAGAGTAACTTAAAAACTGGAGAAAAAAAATCTACTTACACTGTGCCTACTAACAATGTTTTCATAAAAACGATCATCCCAAATCCTTTTAATAAAGATCCAAATTAGGTAACCAGCATTAATATGATCTATAATATCTACCTACTTATCAAGAGCACTGCTAGAAATCTCTGAAGTTAAACCTCGGTTCTGACTTATATGGAGGTTACTTACCTGTAACTGTGTGATACTGAGCTGTGTGATACTTATGTGTGTTCCACATGTGGGTACGTATGTGCTTCATGCACTTGAGACCACAGATTAGCAGCAAGTAGCGTCCACTGGACCGCACCTGTGCATTGCTCCCTTTCTGCTCTGTACCAAGGCTATAAAGGGAAAGTGCAGACTGATGCCTCTGAAGTTCCTCTTCTTACTGCAAATTTAATAAGATCCAAAGTAGAGGGGAAGGAGGGCAGGTAAAGAACACAGCTGTGGACAGAGAATGAATTAACTGGATATCCAATTAGACAGACTCTGGATAGACAGCACTTGTCCTCATAATCACTCGGCTATAGCAACAAATAACCTCGTTTTCCTAATTGGTTTTCCTCTTTGCGGATAGAACACCAAAGCTGTCTGACGATGAGGTTTTGGAAAGAATACTGGTAAATGAATAGGTTGATGCACGTGAAACTGAGAAATTACCTTGGGGATGTATTTTGGGTGAAGGCGAAGGGAAACATTCTTAGGGAATGTGGTGTATGACAGGTCAGCCATGCGTGCTTCCAGTTCATTCACCCTTCCGGAAGATGTGACAGCTAATAAGAAGGTGACTTTCATGGAATGGTGGGACACAGAACATGTGGCCAGCGGTTCAAGGGGTGGTCTGGTAAATACTGATAGTATGAGTTTGAGGTCCCACTGCAGTGTAGGTTTCAGCACCAATGGGAAGGTCCTAACTAGACTATAAAAAACACTAAAATACTAAGAACTCTAAAACTATGCACAAATATATTTAGATTCTGAAAAGAGACAATGCGAAGAGTGCTTCAAACACAGAGGATTCTGACCCACGCCATAAAGCAAGGAACTAGAAAGGTGTTGGTCTGTGCTGACCCTTTTGCCCTCAGTATTGAGCATGAGGGAAGCAACTTCACAGACGCAGACCAATGGACATTACTTGCTAGAAATCTCTAGTCTCAGGCACATGGAGCACATACAAACCCGTGTGTGGAAAAAATAGGCACCAGCATTAAAAGAAGAACTCAAAGAGGAAGTTACTCAAATTGTGCAGTAACAATGGATCTTTGAAAGGTGTCCCCCTGAGGGTGGCTTCACTGTAGATGTATCTGCACCTCTAATCAGAGAATTTAGGTAGCAGTGTCCGTTCGGCCTGCACATGCGCCCTCCTTCCCCTTGTAGTCTCCTTTGAGATTATCTAGTGCTGAGCAGGCGAACTACCCTCAGTTTTTTCTCTACCGCAGAGCCCCTTCCTGAGAACTCCTGAGTAGAGGGTAGGAGGATAGGATGTGGAGCACCCACTGGGAGGGGAGGGGAGAGGGGGACATCTCGAAGAACCATCATTACAGCACAAGGTGAGTAACTTCCTTGTCTTCAAGTACTGTCCCTATGGGTGCTCTGCTGTAGGTGACTCCACAGTCATTTCCCCATGGAAGGCTGGGGCTTTAGCATAGAGTTGTCAATAACAGATAGTATTGTGGAGTTGAAGATGGCACCATGGCTGAGTCTCAAGTAATCGCGTGGTATTCCACAAAAGTATGGGCAGAGGCCCAAGTTGCTGCCCAGCAGATTTCTGAGATGGGGACATCTTTAACAAACACCGTTGAGGCAGAAAACAATCTTATGCAGTGCACGAGGATTTCTGATGGGGGCAGCAGGTTATTCATGGTAACAGTGGTTAATGCAACTGGAGACCCATTTGGAGAGTCTTTGAGCTGTTATTACAGAGCCTTTGGATCTTTCTGTGAATGAAAGGAAGAGTTTAGGAGACTTCCTAATGTCCTTAGTCCTGTCCAAATAGAATGCTGGGCTCTAACATGAACACATGAAGAACTGCCTCCCTGTTGTCACAATATAGTTTTGGGAAAAAGGAGGGGAGACGAAGGAGGTTACTTTGGGGAGGAATTTTGGGTGTGGCCTTAGGGGACTGTCTTTAAAAAAAGACCGTGAACAGTGAGTGTGCCATCAGCATCGCTGTTTCCCCTATTTGCATGCTGAGGTAATAGCTACTAGAAATACTGTCTTCATGCACAGGTGTAGGAAGGTACAAGTGGCATAGATTCAAATGGTGGACTAGTTAGGATTTTCCTAAATTCCTAATTTCCAGATTTAGATTCCACATAGGAGTGGGTAGTCTAATTAGCAGGAAGAGGCTTCCCATGCCCTTGAGGAATCTGCATGTTGTTGGATGAGTGAATACTGAGCATTCATCCACCTGATGGTGTAAGGCCGTTACTGCCACTAGAGGTACTTTAAGTGAGCTCAGAGAGAGACCAGTGCTTCTGAGGTCCAGAATATAGTCTAGGATCAAAAGGAGGGAAGATGTTGGAACCACTTGTGTGGAACTGCACCAATTTTGGAGTAGTTTCCATTTTTGCAGGTAAGTGTGACAAGTCGTTGATTTCCCACTGCGCAGTAATTCTTTTCACCTCCTTGGAGCATTTGCTCTCTAAGTGTTGGAAACATGAAGGAGACAAGCCTGTAGACTGGAGGATTTGTCCATCATTTTGGGAGAGCAAGTGAGGAATGGGTCAAAGATGAATTGGGAGACATACTGCCAGCTCTGCAAGGTACAGATACCACACTTGCCTTGGTCAGGAGGGGGCAATCAGTATGACTTTTGCTTTCTCTTGCCATACCCTTATTAGGACCTTCGACATCAGAGGGAAAGGAGAAAAGGGGTATAGCAGCTCCTTGCCCCATTGAAAGATGAGAGTGTCCCATAGAAACTGTTTCCCCAGTCCGGCTCTGGAGTAGTAGCAGAGACATTTCTTGTTCCTGTAAGTAGCAAACAGGTCTATTGCTGGGGTTCCCCATAGGTCGAATATGCCATGAATCACTGCTGGATTTATCACCCATTCGTGGTCATATGAGAAATTCTGACAGATGGTCTGCTGTCACATTTTGTATCACTGGCAGGTGTGGCTGAAATGAGCACATCGTGGCAGGACACACCAATTCCAAAGTTTCAGTGCTTTCGTGCAAAGAGAGGGTGATCTGGCACCCTCTTGACGATTTATGCTATACTGTTTGTCATGACTTTCATTTGAGTATCTCTGATGAGAGGGAGAAAGTGTATGCAGGCATTTCTGATGGCTCTTAGCTCCAAAAGATTGATGTGGGAGACCACTAGCCAGGGACTTTGCAGTCATTTAGGTGGGCTCCCCAACCTATTAGAGAGGCATCTGTTGTTAGAATCAGTATTGGTGCGGGTTGCGTGAACGGGATTGCCTGCACGGACATTGGACGGTTCTTTCCATCAGTCCAGGGAGTGTTTGGCCCCAGAGAGCATCAACAGGGGCCTTGTTTAACCTGTTCCTGTTCAGAGAGTAGACAGATCTGAGCCATATCTGTAAACATCTCACGTACCATTGGGTGTGTGGGGGCACAAATATACATGCCGCCATGTGCCCAAGAAGTTGGAGACAATTCCTGGCCAGTGTTTGTGGGCTGGCCTGGACTGTCTCTATGAGACTCAACTGGGTGCTGAATCTATGCAATGGGAAGAACGCTTATGCTTGCACTGTATCAAGTTTGGCCCCAACAAACTCCAGACACTGTAGTGGGATCAAGGTTGATTTCTGAGTATTGAGCTGCAGACACAGTGGCACAAATATGGGCATGGTCCTCTGGGTGGCTCACAGGGCATCTTTGAAGGAATGAGTCTTGAAAAGGTAGTCGTCCAGGTTTGGGTAAATTACAATACTTGATGTTCGTAGATGTGCTGCTATGATGAAGAGGAAGTTGGAGAATACCCTGGGGGCGGACAAGAGGCCTAATGGGAGCACTCCGTACTGATGAAGGTCCTGCCCAAACATAAATCAGAGGGGTTCTGTGGGATGGTCGGATTGAAATGTGGAAGAAAGAATCTTGTAGGTTGAAGGCCAAGAACCAATCTCCTTGCTCCAGAGATGGAAAAATGGCTACTAGTGCGACCATCTTGAAATTTTGTGCCTTCATATATCTGTTTAGAATCCATAGATCAAGCATGGGTCTCTAATCTCTGTTTCTCTTGGGGATCAGGAAATATCTGGAATAAAAACTCATGCCTCTGAGGTGAGTACAGACTGCTTCTATGGCATGTAGGCATAATAGGTGATCTACTTCCTGATGTAATAGTCTCTCGTAATAAGGGTCTCTGAAGAGGCACAGGGAGGGAGGGTGGGTAGAGACATGGATGGAGTAACCCTTTGGAGATAATCTCCAAGACCCATTTGTCGGAAGCAATGTTCTCCCAGCTCATGAGGAAGAGTCCAGTGACTCTTGTAGCAGGTGTTGTTGCTGCAAAGGAATGGCTGTTCGGGGCCTTGACCAAGGCATCAAAACTGATGCTTTGATGATGAGGGTTGAGACGTTGAGGATTGGAAAGCTGATTATTTCCGTTTTTGCAGCCTGGGTCTCTTATGTGTGGCTCATAATACTGCTGCACCGGGAGGGAACTGGGGTTCTTGGGATCTGTGAGGTTGCGAACTGAATTTCCTTTTCTGTCCCAGTGTGTAGATTCCTAGAGAGCGTAGTGTGGCTCTATGATGTTTTAAGTTGTGGACTGATGCATCCATCTTGTCAACAAAGAGTTTGGATCCTTCAAACAGAAGGTTCTCAATCGTTATCTGCATTTCCTTTAGCAACTCCAACAGGTGTAACCAGGATGCCCAACTCATCACCACCACTGTCGAGACTGAGTGGGCTGCTGTATCTGTGGCATCCAGTGCAGTCTGTAGTGCTGTTCTGGTGACCAAATGGCCCTCTTGGATGATGGCCTGAAATTGCTCCTTTTGTGTGTCTGGCAAGATGTCAATAAAGTTGTTGAGTTTGCAATAGTTCATGTAGTCATATTTAGCCATTAGGGTTTGGTAGTTTGACACCCTGAACTGTTAAGGCGCTGACGAGTATGCCTTCCTCCCAAACAGGTTGACCCTCTCACTCTCTGCCACAGGGGGTCGATTTGGTGTGTGGTTGCTTTCCTTCCACGCTAACAGCATCCGCTGCAATAGCATTGGGCTGAGGATTCATGAAGAGAAAGTCTGCCTCTTTGGGGGGAGGCATGATATACTTTTTGTCGGCCTTTTTGCATGTTTGGGCAATAGAGACTAGTGTCTGCCAGATGACCTTGGCAGGGTCTAAAAGCGCCTTGTTGACTGGGAGGGCAATACTTGGAGGAAGAGATGTGTAGTATGTCCAACAATTTGTGGCGAGTCTTTCACCTCCTCCAGGGAAATTTGCAGCGCATCAGCCACCCTCTTAGTGAGATCTTGGAAAATCATCAACTAACCATGTAGGAGGGGGCATTATTGCCTCGTCCAGTGAGGAGGAGATGTTCAGCGGTGGAGTGGTTTTCACCTTTAGTCTGGCCTCCTGCTCCTCAAAAGTTTCTTCCTAGGGCTCTGGATACAGAGGCCACAGGGGAACATCTGGTGGGATCCCTTTAGGAAACACTAGAAGACCAAGAAGTGTGAGATCTGTAAGCTGCCCTTGGATCCCAATACAGCCATGGGGGAGGGAGGGAGATGTGTGTGTGTGTGAGGGGGGTCTGGAGGAGGACATGCCTGGTGGCACCCATGAGTGACGCTACCAGGAAGACTGGGGATCAGAGCATGGGTGTAGCTGAGGAGATCCCAGATGCCGAAATGGTGAGTTATGGTGTGAGAGCAGAGAGAAACTGTTGCCCTGGTCACGGTCTGACTCCCTGCTGGAACATGATGGGGCTGACAGGGTGGCTGGAGGCGAGTGCCCCGGTGCCATTGGTGATTCTGGGGACCAAGACATGCTCGGTACTGGAGCTCTGGTACAGGGTAGTGGGGACTCCGGTTCCTCTGCGATCAAAAAGGTCTCTCGAGAAGCAGAACTCCAGCAGTACCCTTATTGCAATTGATACCTTCAGGGACTGCAGATGCTGACTCATCAGCACTGATGGTATCTTATGGGAGGTGCATTTCAATGAGGTCTGTTTTGAAGCGCTCAGTGCAGAGGATGTTTTTCTTGGTACTGATTTTGCAGAGACGGTACTGTTTCTGCTCTTGTTTTTGGCAGGTGGTGCTGTCACTTCAGAGCCTATGCCCCTTGAGTTTTTAGGCTTTATAGAGGAGCTCGCACCTGGGGGTCCCTATTTATTCTGGGTATTGTGTCTTGGAGCAATCGGTGTTGAGGTGTACCGAGGATCTCCTCTGGCTGGTCAAGAGCTTGGTTTGGGGGCTTGCCGCCCTTTTTCTAGAGGCTTTGTAGGGAGAGTCAGCTGATTTTCTCAGTGATTCTCCCTCTCTGGAGGTGGATGGCTCCAGGGACTACCTTCATCCTAGAGAGGACTCAGGACTGGGGTCAGATGCCAGTTTAAGGGCACCCTCCATGAGGGGGAGTGTTAGCTTTCAGCTGTTGGCAGAAGGTGCACTTCTGTGGAATATGTCCCTCTCTAAGAGCGTCCATCTGTCACGGGAATTGCCATCTCTGCAGGAGAGGCACTTTTTGAAGCCAGGGGAGCTCGGCATGCCCCTATGGGGGTGATCCCACACAAAGGTGTGGAAAAATGGGTTGAAAGAAAAACAAATTTTTTAAATGAAAAATGGAAGCTCTAAAATTACTACAAAAGGAATGGTAACTAAGAAAAACTATAAACTAAACCCTATCAAATATAAAAAGAGGTAAATAAGTAAGTAAACTGGAGTACTACTTGTGCCATCTTGGGAGAAGGAACTGCTGAAAAGGAACTGAAGGCGGTTTGCCCGTGCAATGCAAGGTAGCTGTGAGGCAGACCATGAGGGAGGGAAGGTGCATGTGAGTGCCAAACGGACACTGCTACCTAAATTCTCTCAGTAGCAGCGCAGATACAGCTACAGTGGAGCACCCATAGGGGGACTACTTGAAGAAGGTTTATTTAGCTAAGGGTTTATAAATCTTTTTTCTTTTCTGAATGTACGGAGTGCTTTAAAATGAGGGATGAACTAATAACCAGATTCAATGAGGTATCATACCAACTACACAAAGGTACAGGGTGCAAGCTTTTCCACATACAACTCTGCCAGCGCAGTCCAGATACCACAATGATGTGTGTGGTATAAGAATCTGAATACAATAGAAATCAAGCCTGACCTGTGCAACACAAATGATGTTATTCCAGTCTTGGGCGTCTTTTGAACAACTGTATAGAGATAGCACCATGAGAAAAAAATGGGAACTCAGATTAATTCAAAACACACATTTAACCTAACCTAAAATTAAAAAGTAACCCAACTCCACCACCTGCTTGCAAAGAAGGAGTTCATTTTACAAAAAAAAAAGGAAAAAAAAAAAAAAGTAACCAATTAAAAGGGTGGTTTGTTCAAAAAAATTTTTGATAGCACAATACAGTTAAATATTTGCAGATAGGTCAATTCTGATCTCACTGCCACATGCATTTTTCTTTTTTTAATCAACTCAAAAATTTACTATTAAGGGAACAGGTGTATCTGCACTGACAGATGAATCTGCCCCTTGGTACAGCAAGGCCAAGAATGCAGTTAACAAACCAACATAATTTTTCAGTTCATTTTTTCTAAACTAGCATTTTGATGCAAACATTTCATACTCTACTGCTGTATATCTTAGAGTGAATTTTGATGCTTTCCTCTGTGCTGGTGTTTTAGTACATTAATACAGTCTCTGATTCCCAACATGGAACTGGAATATGACAAAGTTTTCAAAGCTGTACTGTAGCTCCTATTGGGTGGCAAAAGTTACATATATTTTTTATCTTTTTCCACAAAAAGGGCAAGAGATATTTTATTCCAGATGCAGATTAACTAATCTTGAAAGAAAATGACAATTCTGTATCACTACAGAAACAAGACAAAACTAGCTGCTGGTGATGGAGAAAGGAAAGATTAGTGCTCTGAATTAATAAATCTATTTCAAAATACTTGCTTCCTTTCTAATATTTTTCATTACATGTATTATTTAAGATTGCATGTTGCCACCTGGGATTGAATATTGTTAGTGAAAATAAGATACATTTTCATCTCCAGCAGGATATGTTTTAATTTTGAATTTGGTAGCATTGACTTAATTAGGATAAGTCTTTTATGGTAATATATTAACACACACATTATGGAATACTGAAATTTTAGGAAAGATATGATGAAGTATGTCAATATTTGGAGGCCATCTGTCTTATGTAACAGCACCGCATATTGTCTATCCTCTCAGTTACAGTTGCTATCATGTAGGCTACATGGACTGCAAAAGGTAAGTGGGGATGAGGAAGGGTGGGAGGAAATATGACATGAGAATTTAAAACATGAATAGCTGGAATAAATGTATTTTCCTCCTGTCCAAAATTATTTGGGAAAAATTTTAACCTTTTAAAATATGTAATGGTGCAATTCCATACTTTTGTTGAGATTGCCCTTCTTTTTCCACATGCATTTTCCAAGGCAAGAAGATACGTAGCAGCATAACAGACAAACTGAAAATGTAATATATCTTGATATCTCTAAATCTTTATGTAGATTCTACCTTTTTGAGGGAACCTTCATTCAGACAGGGGTATTTTTGTTCGGTATGTGCAGGCACAAAAAGTATATGACTGGTTCAAATCCTAAATTTCTGTCTCTGTTGGGGTCAATGTAAGAATTTGAAAGATGAAAGAGATCTCCGACTCTCAACACACGAACCTTAAATAATTCAAAAACCTTATTAAAATGTGAAAAGTACTTAAAATTCATGTTTACTTCCAGGTTCATAGAAGACCATGAGCATTCTGCCTCTGCAATACTTTACTGAACAGATACATGATCTGTACATTTTGCTGCTACCCAATTTAAATAGCATAAATCTGTTACTGTTAAAAAAATCAAAATAAACTGTTATATAGAATATTGTAAATGTGTGTGTCCTATTTGTCTTCAGCGTTTTGCTGCTCTGTAACAGTTTATGAATATCAGAATGAGATGATGGTACTATTTCAGCTGGCTAGTCACAGCTCATCTTACAGCTGGCTAAGACCTGCATTCACTCAGTTTAAAAATACAGAGTACTGAATAAAAGAATTGCGTGCACTCTCTTTAGAGGACAAATATGCCAGTCATATGACCTTCTATTTGAAGGCTCAAGCTGCTCAAGGCACTGTGTTGTCAGGGAGAAGGCTTTCTTTGCTATTTATTGAGCTTTCTTTTCAGCTCCTAACAGACTAGCCAATGATTATTTTCCAGAGAAAGTAGTGTGAACTGAGAACTGCCTAGCGCAGGCTGTAAACAAAGGGCCTTAGAAGAGCACTCCTTCTTGAAAGAGCTAGATGACTGCACACTCATGTGACCAGCTAACTACATTCGGTTATTTTTAAATGGAGCTGTAATCTGTGGCTAGGTTGTCAGCAAGTAACCCTTTGCAACACCAAAATGAAAAACTAATATTCCTTATGTGGTGAATTTTCCTACTTAGGCTGTGTGGCTGTCTCTAAGCAGTAATGTATATTATGATTGTTTTTACTAGGTTAAAATGTTAGCTAAACAAAAGTTCAGGTTGTGATGAATTGGAAAAGTCAAGAAATTCAGTTAACATTGAAAACTAAATCACGTCACACAAAAAGAGCCAGAGTAAAATATGGATGCCTTTTCTGCCAGTTTGAATCACAACTTTAAAGTTGTTTCTATATAACTTTGGTATTAAATATAATTAGAGAAAAGTTCTGACAAATCTATCTAAAAGACTCATTTGAAACTAAATGTATTTACACTAGATTTTTTTTTAAATGTTTACTATGAATGCTATATTGGACATCTCTAATAAAAACAAATGTATAATTACTAGAGATTAATGGATGATCAGTAAATCATTACAAAGCAGTAATGTCCATAAGCAGTAGTTATTTTTCAAAATTTAATATATTTCACTGGTTTATAATTCCCCAGTACCAAAAATGATTAAATCATTCTTATGCATCACTTGACAGACTTATTTTAGTAAGAAAGTCAGACTTAAATATACCTTATTGTATAATGTGTCACTCATTTTAGACACATTATTTCAAACACTTATAAGCTTTCTGTTCTCACTGAAAGAAAGAGTGGAAAGAGACAGGATACTAGTGCTAAGTGAGTCAAGGAAAGTAGACAGAGAAAGAAAGGCAGAAAAACTGAAAACTATGGTAAGTGAACAGGTGACCAATGGAAGAGTGAATATTATTGTGATGTCACTATGTTTATTGCTATGTATAAAAAGACATGCAACATACATCTGCACGTTGGAATCTGTAGTTCCAGGGGGAAGGGCATGAATGTGTAGAGAAACAGGGGCAATAAAGCTGTTTTACAAATAAACACTAAAGCAGAGCTGATGGTAGTCAGATTTTCAGATATAGATGTTGGGGAAAGATGTGTACATAGTCAAGGTTGAAATTAAGGTTACAAACAACAGAGGCAAATAAGAAGTCTGAACTGATAATTGAGCTAGAAGAGACAGAGCTGTGCTTAAGGATGCTCCTCCAGCGTAATAGAACTAGACATCCTTTCGATAAAAGAAATAACCTATGGTTGAAATTCACTTGGTGAGGCAAGTCTTTTATAGATAAGAGGATGGACTATAAGTACTCCACAGAGATTCAAACAATGTGCAGTTGAGAATCATTAGCACAGAAGTTGTAGACAAGGTTTAAGACAGACATTTATTGAAATGAAGAAAGAAAAGAACAGTGGAGTAAAAATTTGAATCTTATGGAACACAACACAAAGAAGAATTCTAGGATGCAAGTGTAGAAAATGGGAGTTTTCATACGTGGGAATGACAGGAATTTTAGATCTCTTTACAGCACTTTAGAGAGACACATTCAGATTTAAGCTTAAAGCAATTCCCAAGCAATTTAGGCTAAAACCAAAATAAGGGCAGAATTTGGCTTATTGTATATTAAAGCATGTTTAATATTATAACTAGTAATCCAAAGAACCTTAATATTTTCCTTTCCTAAACTAAGTTATAAAAATGTAAATGTGTATCTTGTGTGTTTAACTTTCCAATATTTAAGGAACATGGAAAAGTTTTAAAGAATCTCTGGTTTTAACTGTGTACTTCCTCAGCTGCATAAACTATGGAAGTATCAACTATTTAGTGAAAGAGTAACAATCCCACACAGGTATTTAACATCATTAATGTGAATTTAAAATTTTACATGATGCCATATATACAACAGGATAATTCCACTAACGTCAATGGAAATGTCACACTACACACATGCAGAAATGAAATGATTTATGAATTTTTAACTTTTATTTTTATTTGGTTTACTGGACTAGAAACAAATCATCAGTGAAGGGAAGCCACTTGGAAAATTTCAACTTGCGAGGTATGGACATTTTAAAATTACATCTGTATAAAGAGAATCATCTTTCTAGAGCAAAAAAAGGTTTATACATTTAACACTCCTATAACTTAAATATGGATGAATCTTTTGGCCATGATGGACCATGGAACAAAAAAATTTTTAATCCAAGAAAAGTATTTTTCTCGAAGTGTGAATATGTGAAAGATTAAGTCAAATGGAAATCTCAAATTTAAGTTTAAATACAACATTTGCTATAACCTGAATGTATAATATGGTAAAATTGGAGGTGCTCTGTTCTATTTGTTCTTGCCAACTTCTGTTTTACTCTATTCACAGCTCTGTAGTTACAGCTTGTTATGTCGGGGAAGGGTCTGATCAACCGCTATAGAAAAATAAATGGCAGCTAAGTATATACATTTTAAGTAACGTACTCATGTTTTCACATTGCATAAATATGAACTATACAGCTATTGAAAACACCTTCTAGTTTGGCTATCCTGTCCCCTTCCATACTTTCTATGAAGTCCAAGACCATTAATTTGCACTGTAATGAAATTTCTACTCTTCAGAACTTTGGTTAATATGAGATAGAGCAAGGATAAGTAGTACTAGACATCAGCATTTTTCCAGGATTAGAGAAGATACAGAACTATGATTCTATGAACTCTGCAAAATGTACCAGTCCCTAAAGGTAAGCATGTACACCCTAGAAAGCAGCTGAAATAGTGTAAAAACTCACCTTTTTTTTTTCTCATAGTTCAACTTTTGAAACCCTTTATCACTGTTAACCTCTTCTGAACATTTAGTCTCTCTCCATTATTGTTCCTATAATCCAGTGTGGAAAAATGTACAGAAAGCTCCATAAATAAGATCACAAACCTATGAGCTATTACATTACTTCTTTTACTTTGTGCTCTCTTCTTCTAGAAACCAAGATAAGATGAATTATGATGAAATTATGTACATGGAGAGTTTCAAAGTATACTCTAAAACAGTATTTAATCAACATGAGAAACGACTGCTTTTTAAACTAGGTTTAAATGAAGTGCTACAATAGAGAACAAGTAATAAGTAAATGCCCATCACCACTTCATCTGACTTCCTGGTAGACGGGTCTAAAAGTTTCATAGTAAACAGTTCCCTAAGACTCCCAGCAAAATTTCAGCTGCACCTTAATACAAGTTTAGGAATTTGTCAGAATTCAGCAGCTGTTCAACAAGTGAATGACCAGCACAATATAAATGTTAATGAGAGGAAAATTTAGTAGTAGTATGGTTTACTTACTACTTAGTTTTAGCTAATTTACGGATACACCATTACTGACATCATATTTGGTCAAGGAGTTCAACGTATAACTACACAGTGCTTTTACCAAAACTTAGGTTACTACAATTAAAGCAATATTGCCTTCTTTTTTAACCTACTAAAAGTTCTTCCACTGACCATCTTAAATCTTTTAATTCACCATAAAGTTTGAGGCAGGTACTAACAATCATCATAAGGCAGATAATTAAACCTTATCTTTATTCAGAATGTAATTTAAATTACATTTTGTAAAAACAGTGCTGTGACACTGGGAAACCAAGTGCCAACTCTTGCCAAGGGTCTCAGCATCAGCTGAGCACTGACAAATTCATTGCTGGAAATGAGTCTCTTTCACCTGCGTTTTAGTATAGTTCAGATAGGCTTATAACAATATAACTTATAACAATGTGATTAGTGCTTAGTCTATGAAATGCTTGTAAGCTGTTGCATGCATTAATCTCACTTATATCTTTATCACAAGTTATAAGGTGATATTTAAGTTTTTGCTTTATAACTTTAAAAACTGTTTGCCCTGAAACTGTCAAAAGGGATGGTCTCTTGCCCATCAGGAAAGGCTACCAAAACTAAATGGGCCATTGTGGAACATCACAATACAAAGACCTTGCTAATTGCTCCTGATGATCCCATCAGCTTCAATTCTGGAAGAAGGAAATAAAGACAGTAAATAACAAAATGTTTCATCTCTGTTGCTGCTTTGACTCTCACAGGGCTGGAGCTATGAAACATAAGCAGACATCCCTAGGGTCAACCTGGGTTATCCCTAAAAGACATTCAGTGCTGACAGATGACTAACTCTCAACTTTTCAAACCATAGACGGCAACTCATTTGTATATATGTTTGCCTGCTTTAACCAGTAAACCACATTTCTTTTTCCTAGTTAATAAATCCTTAGTTAATTGACTATAGGATTGGCTTGGTCTGCCGGACTGTTTCATTGCTGTGTAGACTTCCAGGCTAAGGCAGGAGCCTGAGCTGTGGGACCCTCCCACCCCGCAGGGTCCTACAGCCTAGGCTCCAGCCCGAGCCCAGAAGTCTACACAGCAATGCAACAGTCCCCAGCATGAGCCCCACAAGCCCGCCGTGGGTGTCTAGCTGCCATGTAGACGTACTCTGACGTACGAATTGACCTGGGGTAAGTGACTGGTCTCCTGGCACTGGAAGCAACCTAAATCTTTCGAGATCTTTGGTGTATAGCAACCAATTATCAGTAACTCAAGCCAGCACCAGGGGCAAGATAGACTGGAATGCCCAAGGGGAACTCCATGATAAGACTGTTCTAGTGCTTCAGGAGTTCACATTTGTTCCTGGGTTGGTTAAATTTAATTATAGGACATAAAACAAGTTTGTGGTGTCTGCCCTGTTTTTGACAGTCCACCCTGAGGTTGGCACTCACAGTCGTGAACCACTCCAGACAGCATGACAAGTACACATTAGTTTTCTAATTAATAAATTGACTAGAATGTTTATCTTGGAATCTAAGATCACAATTCACACTTCTGGAAAATAGATTCCCCCCCTCCCCCCCGTTTAGGTTAATTAACACATATAAAAGACTATCAAGCAAAGATTTCACTTAAAACTATGCTTCCAAAGGCTGGCATAAAACACCAGTGCATCATCTTATTGTTACAACTCACTTCTTGAGCACTACTAAAGGTTAAACAAGCATAAGTGATGTTCATCACTTTTGGCATTTGTGAAAGCACCGAGTCCATCTTCTCACATTTCAGTACCATTGGTGCTGACAAACAAGTCAGCAGGTCAAAGCCCAACTCCTTTCAGAAAGACAGAGCCTGAGCTTTGAAAGCATCTACATGTGACCTGAAAGAATCAGTTCAAAGGGCCGAGGCACCTTATTTGTTTTCAAAAGAAGCCTTCGATGCCCTCTTTCCTTTCAGACAGATTTGACAAGTGTAGTAATAAATATTACATGCACAGGAAAGTTAAAATCAATAGCAGGTTAATGTTTATTGAAACAATACAATGAACCATTCTTAATACCATTACTTGAAAACAGATCTAATCTAGCAAGGGAAATTCAATTTATTTTTAGAGCAATCAGATTTTGTTTTTTACTCCAGGGATTTGTTGAAAACTCTGTCTCTTGAAATGTGCTTACAGTACTGTATTTAGCAGAAACAGTTTAGCCTTAATAAGCTGATAGTCTGCACGGGAGCATGGATCAACTCATTCTCATTAAGAATGTAAGCAGCTTTCTAACAGCCTACTTTGCTGTTCAGCCTATGCCAGAGAAAGCAGGGATCTCTCTTCTAAAACCCATAATTTATGAGTTTATTCAAACCCGCCAAATTGCTTTAAGTAAACGCCTCTTACATTTGAAAATTCCCATGGCAACTCATTTAGTTTGGCAGGCAGGCAGACCCAAATTCAATCCTTTTATCCTCCAGCTAAACCATTACAATGGTAATTCTGCTCTGACACTCTGAAGAGACTGCTAATTACTGTACTTTGGGTCCCCAGACAGATTTCCCATTCAGATTAAAATGGCTGTGCACGGTTGAAAACAGTAGCAAACACCTTTTTGTACATGAGAAGGATGCACTCTCACATTACAGATTTATCCACGGGAGGATCCATTACTGCAAAGTCAATCTTCCAATTCAACAGATATTTTGTCTAACAAATTCTGAACTAGAGAAACAAAAGTAACATGAAGTGTGCAAAAAAAACTTTCAGCATCTGGTGCCTTGCTCTCAAAAAAAGTATGGTTTCAGAGTAGCAACCGTGTTAGTCTGTATCCACAAAAAGAAAAGGAGGACTTGTGGCACCTTAGAGACTAACCAGTTTATTTGAGCATAAGCTAGAGAACTGTTGTCAGGCCCTGGGTGGTGCAGCCTCAGATGCTGAGGGGCTGTGTGAGCTGGGTGAGGGTCCCAGGGATGAAGCCCCTCGCCCAAAAAAAGGTATGTCACTGCCAGGACAACAAAGTTGTGGATCAGTCCATCAGGAATTAATACACTATGGAAGAGACTCTCAACCACCTTTCTTTCACTCACTATCCTGTTTCATTATGAGAATATATTTCTAGTTATTTTAAATATTAAAATCTAAGTTATAGATCAAGACACTACATAAAAGCAATACTGAATATCATACAGTATAAAATACATTAAATGTAATTTAATAATATGGCAGACCACAATCTTGTTTTGACTGGGATTGCCCCAGGTTTTATAAACCAATCTGGGGTATTTACAGCCCCAGGTTAACATTAGAGACGTTACTCTGAGAGCTGCTCCTGTGGGTTTTTCTTTTGTTTTATAAGCAATGCTCATCTTCTGTCACTTGTTAGCTTTGGCTGACTAGGAAGGAAACTAACTGATGATTACTCCCCTGCTTTCCATTCTTCATCTGTTTCCCCTGCTATCCAATTGCAAAGTGTAGTTCAGTAGCAGGAAGTAGAACAGTCACTAGCTACCTCCTGCACAAAACAATTGAAGCCCAAATCCCTGCCTTAATTCTACAGTGGGGATAGAAAAAAAAAAAAAAAAAAGGGGGGGTGGCATTTCTCTTCTCACACCTTTCCCTATTGTTCTAAGTACTTGGAGGTAGGAAGGGGCACATCAGAATTACTAATATTTTTAGGGTGTGAAGGGGATCACCGCTGCCTAGAAGCCCCAAACTTAAATGGAGATTTGTCCTTGGAAAAGTTTTAAAAATATGCCAGCACCTACTACATGTAATTATAAACAAACAAAAAGAAAAGGCGTACTTGTGGCACCTTAGAGACTAACATTTATTTGAGCATAAGCTTTCGTGAGCTACAGCTCACTTCATCGGATGCAACTGTAGCTCACGAAAGCTTATGCTCAAATAAATTTGTTAGTCTCTAAGGTGCCACAAGTACTCCTTTTCTTTTGCGACTACAGACTAACACGGCTGCTACTCTGAAGCCTATAAACAGACACTAAATCTCAGGATATGTAAGTTATAACACAAATATGACTCCCCCATCCCCACCAAATGAGGCAAGACTAGTTTTATTGTAACACACAGTTTAGTTTATTTTTTTTCCAGACTAGGTTTGCTAAGGATGCCAATAACAGAGTAATATCAACTAGTTCACATACACACTTATATATAAAATCACTTTTCACCAATAGATCTGAAAGTGCTTCTCAAAGATGGTCAGCATCACCAACCCTGTTTTACAGCACGGTAAGCTGAGGCACAGAGAGGGGAAACAATTTATCTGAGGTAACCCAGCAGGCCAGTGGAAGAGCTAGGAACAGAGGAACAGAACCCAAGTCTCGAGTCCTAGTCCAGTGCTCTAACCACTAACCCACACTGTCAAGTACTCTAGATTTTTAGGAGATTGTATTTAAGGCAGGATGGCCTTACCAGCCTGTTTGAAATTGCAGTATGAGATCTGGAGAGCACTGCACACCACTTGCGTTACCCTACTGTAACAGTTAATCAATGGGACAATACCTCTAAGGGGAGGACTCTCATTGGGTAGTCCTGGTACTTGCAGCAACTCTTGGGTTGGCTGGCTGGGACATAAGGCAGTTAATAGTAGCAAGCAAGACAGAAAAATCCTCCTTCCAGCTCTGCCCTCCACTACAAATCCCTCCCCATTTTACTCTCATGATGATTGTTGGTGAAGGACACTAATAAATTTGTACTTATCTTTGGTTGGAATGCTACATTTGAGGTTTTACAGGATGCTGTAGTTCCAGCCAATGATTTCTGCAGGTCACTACACTGCAATGACACCTTTCTCAGGAAAAAGGTTTGGATTTGTGGGCAAGCTTGAGCTATCCTACAAGTTCAGGAGGGATCCCAGACAGTAGGCTGTTCTGGGTTACAGGCCATAGTAGACATTGGAAGAAATCCAGTCTCTGATAGGTAGGGGTATGACTTTGTCACAAAAGTCAATTGAATTTGAATAAAGTCCACAAAATGCCACCAAAACCAAGTGGCACTGCAACTTGGCACACGGGGTTGCAGTGCCACACAGGTCTGACTCATCTCCAGCTACAGAGAGATGGATGCACTAAACTTGAGTGGTGTTAAGACCACATGCGCTAGGTTGCAATGCCTGGAGCAGGGAGCCAGGCCCAAGTCCCTCAGGACAAGTCCAATTGCTGTAGGATGAGCTCGTGCTCCAACCTCCACCGGCCCCTCTGTTCCTTCCCCTTGCTGTGACTTGTTCCCCCTCCTCCCCCAGCACTTCCGCAGAGAAATTGCTAAAAAATTTCTGAGACAAAAAGGTAGCCCTACTAATAGGGACTGTTTTAGCAGGATATTAAATCCTGAAAAAAACTTGGGGCAATGCAGAGTTTGACAGGGCTTTAGTTAAAAGCAGCTAGTAAGCCACCCTCAAGATTTGAACATCAAAAAGGAGGAAGGATGATGACAGAGGAAGTATCAATGACCTTCCCCCTTGTGATGGGGTGTTCACCCGAAACCAGCTTGGAGGTGATTAAAAGCAGCCTAGGAAAGATGCCCTGGGGACAGCCAGTTACAAAGAGCCTGTATGGAGCAACCAATCAGGGCCCAGCGGGTTCACATAAAATGGAGCTGCAAGGCAGAGTAGGATTAGTTGCTGCAGGGAGCCCAAAGAAAGAGGACTGTGTTCCTAGCGGGCTACAGGAAAGTAGCACCTTTGACAGAGCAGCTGTAGGCAGGGACAGGGGAAGCAAGAGGGAGCTCTTGGCTGGCTGCTGTGACTTGTGCACTGGAGGCCCTGATAAGAGGGCAAAGGTGGTGCTGGGGCCACAGGGAAGTGGGCCAGGGAACTTAAGCAGCACTGGTGGAGAAGTTAAGGAGAGACAGCAGGAGGATGCTATCTACAGGGTCCCTGGGCCAAGACTCTGAGCAGTGGGCAGGTCTGGGTCCCTCCCCTCCACCCCCGACTCAGGAAGTGATTGGATTGTAGAACTGGGAGATACTTTTTCCCAGGAAGGGGGAAAACACGGATGATAGCACGGCTGGAGGGCTGAGTCATGAAGAAGACACTGTGGGACTTGGACTTAAGCAGGTCTTCAGATGGAGACAATAACGGGAGAAGGTGCACCGGCTGAAAGACCTAATCCTTGAGATGGCCAGCAGGAGATGCCGCTCTGGTAACTGAATCTGATATAACCCCTGGTGCCAGGATAGATTTCCCAAGAAGTTACCTGTTATGGAATTAAGTAAGTTGTGGCCACTTGGCCAAAAATTCCTCATGTCCTGTTTCTGTTCTCAATGGCTCTTGCAATCTGCAAATTACTTACAGTTGAACATTAATGCCCACACCTTTTTCTCTTATTTGTAATAATTTGAACATGAAGAGAGTAAGTTAAGGAATGTCCTACTGTGAATTCCCCCCCAACGCCCGCTTGGAATTCCACAGTGGAAACCCATTTCTCACTGTGCCTTTGTTAAATGTTTGTCAACACTTAATATTAAATGTGCAGTAAAGAACTTTAATTTCTTTACCCCAAAATATGCGTTTGGGCCACCTGTAGGGAAGTAGGACATTCTTATGTTAACGTGGAGTTTGTTTACAAATGTATTTACTTTTGAGGGACAGAAGCCAAAATGTAACAAGTGACCTTATAACTGTGTGAAAATTTCTCACAGCATGTACTTTTAACAGTACTGTAATAGTAAAGTATAGTTAAATGTTATCAATTATTTAATACAAAAGGATTTCTGATTCCTGAGTTTAAAAGGTATGTAAGCTTTAATCAAACATGCTAGTTTAGCTGCCCTGGAGACTCAATTAAGTGGACGAGAATGGAGATTTAAGGACACTGTGTCCTCTCCCACCACTCATTTGGCAGTCTCTTCCTCCAATGTAATCTGAAACAGTCATGCCCACAGCTGAAGTCAGGACATAACCCTGTGTCAGATAACACTTTGGATGAGAAATATTACAACGTTGAACCTATCTCCAGCACTGAACTCAAAGTACATATCTATTTTATACAGAAAGGAACAGATCTGTGTTGAGACAAGTCCATGTATCTCCTCTTGAGCATAAAAATACGTACTTTTAATTCAACCCCAAAATGGTCACTACATTTTAACCAGTACTTTCACAAAAATAGCAGCTTAACTAGTAAAATTTGGTACTGAACATATTACCGTATGTAAGTGGAGAACTGAATTCTCTGTATACAGTATAAAAAAGGAAGGACACAGGTCTTCAGAGCAGGCCACTCAATCAACCTTGCCTTCATGTGTTAGCATGATGCTGGGAGGACACTCCTGGTTTCTTGCCCATCCTAGTGTTGAATGGAAAAACTGGTGACCAACTGTACCTCTTGAGGGCAGGATTCCTTCACCTGTCATGACTACCTGCCCCCCCTCTTGACCAACTTTAACTTCCTTTTTGTTGTATAAGACTGTTTTCCACCACCAGTCTTGTTTCAAACTAAATTAAAGTAAATGCAAAAACAACTGTATTTAGTGCAATTAGGGTAATGTTCTGATAGTTTCAAGAATCACAGAGTTTGAATAAATTCTGATACTTTCTGTTTTGGGATTCCCCCCACCCACATACACACAGATGGACTATGCCAATATAGCAAGCAGTTACTAAGGAAATCACAATGTATAAACATCTGGAAAGCACAGCAAATACTTTTGTTTTGCTTTCACCCAACATAGCTAAAAACCCGATAGCAACAATTTTTAAGGGGACTTTTAGCAAATATTGGAGTTTGTTTTGTTGGATCCAGTGCCACATTTAAACGTACCCAACAAAAAAGTTACTAACCTTTTTGTAACTGTTGTTCTTCGAGATGTGTTATACATGCCCATTCCAATGTGTATTCCCCAGTGCCGGGTTTACAATGGCGCCACTGGCACCATGGAGCCGGGCTCATGCTCACAAGGGGCCCTAGCCTGCTTTGCTTGCACTGTACACTGTACCCTGAGACCCTGCCAGCCCGCTGGCTCCCCCCACCCCGCCCACCACTTGCTCCTCTCGGCCTGCCCTCCAAGGGTTCCTCTTCACCTCCTGACCCCACCTGCCAGCTTTTCTCTGCCCTCTGGTCGGACCCCAGTGCACTTCTGGCTCCGGGCAGTTTCTGCTTCTCACCACCTGTCTCCCCGGAGCTGACCTGCCTGGGACTGGTGCAGAAGCCTGACCAGTCTCGGCCAGTTGTGGGGGACAGTGTTGGGAGCTTGGCTGGACCCCTCCATGCAAGTGGAGCCCTGAGGGAGTCCGACTGGGGAAGGCCCTGGCCTGGCTAACTGCACCACTACCGAGGGGCTGGAGCGATTCCCCACCCCGGGACTAGCCCTGGCAGCTCAGCCTGGCAGACAGTCACCTCCCAGCAGGGCCGGTGAGTGTGTCCGGGAGACAGGGTGTGGGGGAGAGGGTGTCTGGAGGGGTGGTGGTGCTGGGCTGTGAGGGGACAGGGAAGGTGTGTGTGTTGGGGCACTAGGGAGTGGGGATTCTGTGTGGGGTGCTGGGCAGTTGTGGTGGGGCTGTAGGCAGGGAGGCGCTGGGCAGCGGTGGTGTTGTGCAGGGCGCTGTGCATTTGTGGCAGGTCCTGGTAGGGGCCCTAGGCATAGTGGGTCCGGGGGAGGTCTGGCAATAGGGAATCGGAGGGGTGTTCCAGTGTTGGGAGAGGGGGCTGTGTGGCGCGGCATGGGCCCACCCCCGAGGGGAAGCGGCACGGTGGCAGCACAGGGCTGGGCAAGCCACTGTGCGTCTGGCACTGCAGGTTTGTAAATAGTGCCCTCGCACTAGGCTGGATGGAGCACAGCCACCTGTGCCAGGTCCCTGCCCAGCCCCTCGCTCCGGGGACCGACCCCCCTGCACCATGCTCCACTGCCACCATGGGGGCCCACAAATATGTTTGGCGCCAGGCCCACAAAAGGTTAATCCGGACCTGGTGTGCCCGTACAGTTGCCAGAAATTTTCCCCTCAGTGGTATCCCTCGGGATGGCTCTGGTGCCGCACTATGAGCACATGGCACCCGAGTATGCCAGAGCCACTCCAACGGACACCACTGACAGGAAAACTTCCAGCAACTGCTCAGGGAGTGCACACACGTACATGTGCAATCACTTGAAGAATATGGAGTAATTAATGTCAGTATACATATGTTCTGGCAAAAAGGTAGTGTAATGCATGGATTTAAGTGTTAATTCCACTGGAATTTGTGCACAAACAAAGCTTAAGTGTTATGCCACACCAATGATTTACAGAAATCTGCCACTCATTAGAACAGCAAGGAAACCCACCCATTATGAAAGTTCCATATTTCTTTATCATTTTCCTCCAGTTTATTTCCCCCATCTCTTCATTTTGTTTGTTACAGCTCTCCCCTTGCTTCCTTGCTGATTCTCCCCTCACCTGAAAATTTGACTAGCTTAAATTCTGCTTCCCTCCACCTCCCAGGACTAGACTTTGGCTATGTCTACACTTATGATGGCGTGTAGAGTACATATATTGCACACTCCCCTAGCATGGGTATACACAGTAGTGTAGACAATGAGGCACTGCTTAGATGAGAAGAGTAAAGACATGCCAGAACCTTGGAGTATGAACGCTACAACAGTTCTACATGCCTAGGCAGTGTCTCCCACATCTATACTGCTGTTTTTAGCAGTGTAGTGTCCCACTGCTAGAGCCTTTCCTCACTGTAGGGAAAGGCTCTGGCAGGGGATAGGCAGGGGGAAAGGCTCTGGCAGCAAGGGAGCCTTTCCCTGCTGACTTCTCCTTACTGGAGCATTTCATGGCTCCATGTAGCTGCACACCACAGTATGGACACAACCTACTTTTTGCAGTGGAGTGTAGCTACACGTATCCTACATGTTGCCGCCAGTGCAGACAAGGCCTTTGAGACTTGTTCTAACATGGACATACAAAATACTGCTTAGGACTAGGTAAGCTACACTTGATTCCAGCAGTTCCTGAGCTGATCATACCTGCCATCTCTGCAGCAAGCTGATTCAAAAGAACTTCAAGAGAAAATAATCATGGCTTCCACTTACGGACCTATCTCTTTCCCCCTTCCACTTCCAGAAAACAGGATTTTTTTCTTCTATTCATGACCCAAAATTTCTCTCATCAGAAAATGTAGTGTAATTGAAAGTGAAATTTGCCACAGAAAAAGGCTGGTTTCAACAAAAGTTAAGTTTTCCCTGTGAGAGAATTAAAACAAAATGTTGAACTCTCTCATGAAAGGAAGCTTCCATTTTTCAAACATCTCTAAAGAAAAAGTAATGAAATAGTTACAGCAAAATATTAATGAAAACAATACCTATGTTGGGGAGAAACCTAGTGAAAGCTAAAGTGAACACATACATATTAATATAATTTAATAAGATGAAGGCATCTAATATAATTAGCTGTTGTGAAAAAATGATTTAATCAAAGTTATTTTTTTAAACACCACAAAATTTTACATGTGCTATGATCAAAATAAGACTGCAGAGATTTAGCTGTGATAAGGCTTTTTTACCCTTAAATTACTGTTACGTATTCAACTTTAACTTCAGTTTATTGCAGTTTTTAATAACACTTAAATTACACAAGAAACTCAGGGAGAATGTTATATTTGTAATGATTTGAAGATAATCTAACTTTTTTTAATTTGAAGTTTTAACGCTGCTTTACCCCACTCCAATGCAGCATAAACGCCAATTTCTTCCACCACCTTTTGAGCGGCATATTCCTGCATGAGCAGACATCCTAGTTTCTTCTTCAGCAGAATTCTTCTACAGAGAATTTAATGAAGAATTGCTCCTATTTCAAAGCAGTTATCTCCTATTGCTCTCAATGAGACTGAAGCCACAGACCACCTCCACCTTCAGGGATACCTGTGACCAATGGAAATGAAGCCAAAGTACCCTCAGCTAAAATGGTGGCACTTTCTGCTGTCATGAGCCATCATTTTCTCTAAGGACAACTTGACCTCTCCCATCGGAGACAGTTTGCAATAGCCATTTTTGAAAGAGGGCAGTTCCTTGTTGAATTCTCTGTAGAACAACATTCGTCAGCCTCTGCTGAAGAAGCAGCTTTCAGTTATGAATAATGGCACACAAAAGAAACAAAACAAAAAAACCCCCCACACCCCATTTCTTCAAACGTAGCCAGTGCACAAGATTTCAATGGATTTTAACTAAGAGTAATTTGAAAAGTCTGTTACTTTCTTAAGATCATTCAATGAACTGAACAAGGAGCTTAACTTCTAAAAGGACTTATTAAAAATTAATTTTAACTAACAGACTAACTTGTAAATTCTCAGAATTTTCATTCTGTGCTCAAAAAGTGCTGTAATTTCAGAGGATAGACTGTATTCTTTATAACAAAGTTTGAATTCATGCTGTAAGTACGAATCTCAAACCTCAGCCTTAACTAAGGAACTGCAACCGGCATTTCCATAATACAAATATTAAAATAATCCCAGGAACATGGTGTTGTATGATAATTAAATGCAAACATGTCTGTGCTCTAAAGAGCTTGCTATCCAAGGACAAGGTGAGTACAAGAGTTCAGTACTCTACCAGCAGAATAGCATATGGTCATTAAACCAGAATGCTACATGGATAATGTGAAACAACTTGGATTTAAGGGTTTTTAACAAGTTAAGGGAGCACAGAATACATTAATCTGAAGGCTGCTTTATGCAAATGCAGTGAAAGAAAGCTTTGAAGATTTAAGTGAATGAAGACGACACAATGTTATGGCAATAGAAGCCTAAACAGAGTGCAGGAAACTGAGATCCTATTGAAGAAATTGAGACTGATGAGGGAAGAAGATACAGTGGTTTGAATAGGAAGAATTTTGAAATTAATCCAGAAAATGGGAAGAAATTTTCAGTAGACAAACTAAAAACTAACAGCTAGCATTTATATATAATCATTTCACTGATAACAAAAAAAGATCCCTGAAGCGTGAATGCTGATCTACAAAAAATATTAAACTCTGTTGGCTGGCAGAAAAGGAAGTCAGAATCATAGAATTGTAGGACAGGAAGGGACCTCGAGAGGTCATCTAGTCCAGTCCCCTGCACTCATGGCAGGATTAAGGGCTTGTCTACATTTACAGTCTATAGCACTCCAACTGTTTATCTTAATTCAAAGTGGCATCATGCAAAAAACAGATAATGAAGGCATTTTAATATTTGTGGTCCCGAATTAGAATGAACTGATTTTTAAAAGCACACTAGTTTTTTCCCCCATATTTCCCTCCTCCCCCCCATGGCATTACTACAGGGCAGAATGAAGGTTGTCTGTGTGCTATAACTGTACATAACTTAGACTTACAAGAAAACCAAATATATAATGTAATTTTAATTTAGAACGGTCTTACTGGTTTATAGGGCCGTGTTAATGAGATTGATGCTAACACTGGAAGTATTTATCAGCAATTTAACAGGATATGTCTTAATCCTAATGCTATGCATCAATACAGGGCTGTGTTAAGGTTGCTGGGGCACCTTAACTGTCTTTCTGCTATGTATTCTCAATTGCATCTTAATGTAATTTTGTGTCTGGGAATATTATGCTTGCAAAGCATTATATGGATATCTGTAGCATGAAACTGTAATTGCCTTTCTCTTAATGTACAGCATGCACACTTCCATCAAACCAGCAGATATAGTATTTGGAAAGAACTGCAGCAGCCTACAGAATGAATGTATAAAAGATTTTCTGGTTTGACATTTAATGTCTTCAGTACATAAGGTAGAAGCTGTTAAGCCTAAAAGTGTTTTGAGCCTGGAATTTAGAATGGAATGCACAATACTCTCTGGAAAAAAAGAATAAGATTCCTATGTTCACAAAAGATGCCTCCCACAAGTGTTAGTATAGACAGATTAATGGTATTAAAATCCTCCCTAGAAAATTATTACATTAACTTTATCAATCTTCAATTAATTATGGAGAAATCATTTGTGCTCATTCATTTTAATGAATTAATCATTTATGCCTACAGATTTGTTATTACTTGTATTTTAATGAAAAAAGCAATTGAATTTTCATTTTGGAATTTCAATTCATGCTCTGTGTTGCACACTGGGTGCCTGTATTTGGCAGGTTATGAGTGAAAAGTTGTATTTGCAGCAATTTATTGTTAAGTTATTAAATTTATGCATACCAGCAGACCCTACTTTCCTCTGTTAAAGGACAACCCCATTTGTCATTTTTGTGTATGCTTCAACTAATCAACCTACATGAATAGTATTTGGCATCATTAGATGACTACACACTTTGTTTTATACTACAGCAACTTCTGCTCTTCTTTGGAATCTACTTTTCTATACAGCAACAATTATTTCATGCATTCCTTTATCTGCAGACAGCAGCTATTTTTCCGTATTAACATCTTCATCAAATAGACACAAAGGCTAGCCTAGCTGGTAACCTAGGGGACACTTTTGTTATTACCCACACATACCAATGAGCCACTACACTGAAGCTTTAGCTCATGGTTTTACTTTAGTGTTTTGATGATGAAAGGAAATTACTCCTTTACTAGAAATGTAAACCACCTTTACAGTCATCCATAACCTCATTCTGACCCTCCCAAAAGCTCACATTAGAGCACAGTCTTAGAAATGACTAAATTACCTATGCTGCTCTAATTCACATTTCCAAATGCATTGTTCATTTTATACAAGTGAAGTCACACAAATAAAATGTCTCCCCTACTGACAAGGAGTCAGCCGCAAGTCACTCTTTATGTCCTCAAGGGATCAATTTCTGTACATGTTTTTTTCTGTAGATTTGTTGCCATGTTGAATCAGTGCTTATGCAGCGAATGTATGTTTGTATGGAGAAAAAATGAAAATCACAAACTAATCCTTATTCTTTACATGTGGACACCTTAAAGAAAAATGTATTTTTACAAGTATAAAGGATGCTCTTGCTAAAGAAACATCTTTAAGGATGCTACAGGAGCTTTAAGGAGACTCTGTAAGAGGTATTAGAGAAGGGTTTTCCTGCTGTCCCTTTTGCTTTGTGCCTCCATACACACACACACGTGTGTGTGAATAAGATCTGGCATTATTTTTAATGTCTATCATACAGAATATATCTGTACAAAAGCTGTTGTGACAGTAACTAGTATAACTTCCTAGCAATGTTAATAGAAGATATCAGTCAGCAGCCTTAAATAATCAAATGAAGATAACAGTTCACACTCAGAATCATATTCAGGAGCATACCCTCATCCTTCCCCAAAAACCCTATCAGATTCATGGGTTTTGCAACATGCCTGAATGGACATCAAATTTGGGCTGTTTCAGATTGATAGAGCTGATGAGAGTAGGTTTCAGAGTCCTAGGGCCCTCATCCAGAACAGCCTGTCAAAACCCTCTTCTTGATTGTGGCTAGGAATATGATCTAACTCAGTGGTTCTCAACCAGAGGTCTGGGGGCCCCTAGGTGACCGTGAGCAGGTTTCAGGGGGTAGATCATTCTGTGAAAGCGTGTGTGCATGCACACAGAATTAGGCAAGGTCTGCTTACTCTTCCTTGCCTAACTAATAGTCACTTTGTAGAGTTAACTGTACAGGACAGCACATTTGCTTTAAATCTATAAGCTATCATGCCATAGTCACAAAAAACGCTTTCAAGTTAATCAGTTTCTTCAAACAAGTTCAGCTTTGTTATATGGATACAATAGACTATACTGACCTTTTTTAAAGTGAAATAATCTGAATGACTGGAGACCAAGTTAAAAAAAATCTACCACACCAATGTAGCTAAAACTTAATTTACATAGTCATTTTCTGAAAACATTCTCCTTAGAATCATCATGGTAAAAGCAACAACATTTGGAAGATAGCAAACTCAAATTTTTGAACAGTCTAACACTTTTAAAAAAAACTATTATTGCATGCTATTCTGTGATAGATCAGGCCTTGATGCAATCATCAGCAAGCGAGAAATCACAGGAAGCAGCTGTGAAAACTAAAGTTCATTTCATCCTTATATTGTCTTACTGATACTATCCTTAGGCACATCAAGTTTTCAAGAAAACATTTATATTTTTCTTATGTTGATTCTTAATAAAACCAACTATAATGCCAAGGAAAATACAGTAAGTCTTGGGAATTACCTTAATTGATCAAACCATAGCCCATTTAGTACAGTATCTTGTCTCAGACAGTGGCCAAATCCACATGCTTCAGAAGAAGCCCAAGAAATCTTAAAGTTTACACTAAAATAAATCATAACCTCAGTGTTAAAGGCATAATTAAATGACCTGTTTTATCAATAGCACCACCTTTCATTTATTAAAAATGAAAACGTTAAAACCTGTTTTTAATCATTTATGCTATTTATTTTGTGTACTTCACTGATTGTAGACAATGAAAATAGTCTAGTCAGTTTCACTTTCTGGTTCTCCAGCTCTAAGGATGCATTCTTGACTGTACATACCTCAAGGAAAAGTTCAAATACAAATCTGTTATGATTTAAATGCTACAAAATGAAACATTTTTAGTAATTAGGTATCTGAGAAACAATTTTCATTTTTGAATTAAATCTACCAAATATATCTTTTAAATATAAATGATTACTGCAGACATTTCCAAATTTGCTTTATTGGCATAACAGGATAGATCATTAGACACCTTATGTTTCAAAATGCTGCTCTTTGCTCTGCTATGCATATAATATTCTATTACTACTTCTCATACTGACTATTAGGGATAGCCAAGCTTTTCCAGTTAAGGTTGCTATAATCCTTTCATTGTAAACTAGGTGCCTGTCTATTGCCTTGCACCATTATTTATATTCCTGTAGTGCCTAAAAGCTCTAATCATGGACCAGGACCCCCACTGTTCTAGCCACTGTACAAACAAAACAAAAAGGACAGTCCTTGCCCCAAATAGCTTACAATCCCTAAATACAAAAGAAGAAATAACAGATGGATATATTGTTTTAATCTTAAATTTATAATTTCTTGGTGTTCTAATCCTTGAAGTTTTAAAAACAATTTTAGAAGACTTTTCTTTGTGCAACTGATAACTTTATCAACCATAACCCCATTTTATCAGATTAGTTGTGTGTGGGCATTTTAGTGTATTTGCTCTTCAGCCAATTTGTGGTCGAGTTTGTGGCCTTGCAGCTGATCAGCTTCTGTGCTAGAGTAACTGAAGTTGCATAGTCAGGTACAGTGTGATTTATTTACACAATGTACATATTCTTATCTACACTATTTTCCACTGAATGCATCTGATGAAGTGAGCTGTAGCTCACGAAAGCTTATGCTCAAATAAATTTGTTAGTCTCTAAGGTGCCACAAGTACTCCTTTTCTTTTTGCGAATTCAGACTAACACGGCTGCTACTTTGAAACCTGTCACTATGGACATGAGCATTACTTGTGGAGCCAAAATGAGTTTTCACTAATTTTAAGTTCTGCAGATATCATATGACCATCCCCCTTTCATATACGCTTTTAAACACAAGTGAATTAGTTAACACTGACATTTGAATCATCAGACACCTGAGTTAACTCCTCACTTAGGTAAGGAAATTCACATCTCAGAATATTTTGCAGTTTGTTGCAAAATCAGACAAATGTTATGTCATCAGTTTACGCACTGCTCACAAGTTCTCATGACAACCATAACAGCTACTGATTTATTTTACAAAAAAATAAAAGTTTAGATTGCTAAACACAGGATGGCTGCATAAAAATGGTGCTACACCAGCCTAATTCAAGTACCTTCTTTATCCAGCTACATTCTTACATAACCTTCATCAGAGTGCCCATGAGAACAAATATACTCAGGCCTGTTCTTTCCTCCCTTTCCCACTTCTCTCTGGGCACATTAATGATTTGCATCCGTGCAGCTAAATCAACGTAGCTACATAGGTGCAATAAAACAAAATAAAATCCCAGTGTAGTCAAAGCAAAAATTCCGTTTTGAATTTAGGGATGCAGACTGAGGTGAGGATAAAAGGGTTTTTAAGAGGTCTCCATCGGCTAATGGGAAAGCATAATAGTGTTGGTGATTACAAAACTTAAGATCGTATGTGCCACGAAATCAGGAGTCAAGCAGCAAAAAAACCAGATTTTTTTTTTAAGATCTTATTTTTAAACCAGTACATTTAGAGTTTTTATTTACCTTTTAGTTTTTAAGACTTTAGGGTGCACTTATATTTTCAAGTTTTTCTCTGCAAAAATGAGGGCTAAAAACTTTTTAATGGGAGCTAGAATTTTTTTTTAAATGACAGTTGATATTTTCATAATATCACTTTTCTCAGGAGCTGGGGCTTTAAGCAAATCAAAATATTGTGAGTTTCATGATAAAAATCACAAGAGTTGGCAGCACTAGGACTGGTTGTTTTAAGGATTTGTGCTGATCAAGAACCCTGGAACTCAGGGACTGCCACATGTGATGAAAAAATAAAACATTTGAAAAGCAATTCTAAAGCTAAATGTATTCATAATAAAGTTCACATACAAACTCTATTAATTATTTGGAATTATTTTCTTTAAACAAGCTTTGCTGTTCACTCTCCACCCAAAGCAGTAATAGTCTGATATCAAAATTAGTTCTATAAAAAGTACTGTTACAGATAATTGATTTCAGCTAAGATACAGGAGCTCATACAAAGATGTTCTTTTCATGTAGTTGTCTCTTGTGCTAAAAACTGAGTGTAAAAACAAAAAGAAGAATAATGGTATTTCTAAATAAAATATTTTATCCAAATGAATCATGAAGTATAACAGGTCTAAAATTTAATGCAAACCCACAGGATTTAAATTATAGCTATTCAAGAAACCAAGGACAATGGCACCTGTATCTACATTAGATGTAAAAAGGTTTCGTAGTAAATTAGTTTGAATTCAGGAAGACAAGTTTCAGTCTAACCCTGTCTGAGTAAGTCATTAAATGTGTGTGTTTAATACAAACTCCAATGATCTCTTAATCACGATGCCCAAATCCACTATAAAGTACTTTAAGAATCTGAAAACATTAATAAAAAAACATTGCCAATTCTCCCATATTATTACAACATAAGTGATTCTGGGGTATGGATTTTTTTTAAAACTTCTCATGAAAACGTGATGAAAGGCTGCCCACTCTCAAATTTTCCCTTACATAAAATGGGACTGAAGCCAGAAAAATGGCTGCCATTTCCCAACAGTTTTTCTGCAAGTGGAACTGAGGCTACCCTTGATAAAGCTGGTTGCCACTTTCAAAGGCTTTTCAGTTAGACTGAAGCCACGCACACAAGCAAAGTGGCTGTTACTCTATAGTTCAGGAAACTAGACAGGATCCAGGGACTGTGAAGAGCAGCAAAGAGACGATGAATGGGCAGAGTGAGGGGATACAAGAGGCAGATTTAGGAGAATAGGGTGGGGGTGGGGGAGTAAAGGGAGGAGCATGGAGTGGAGAGAGGTCTGGAGCAGCAGGAGGCAGGGGAGGAGCAGTGAGAATGCAGCCTCGTCTTGGGTAGAGAAGTGGTCAATGAGAGGGAAGAGAATCAGGGAAGTGCAGCTTATTGCAAAAAGCTAAACCAAGCCCATATTGTTTTCACTATGACATTATTGCTTATACGAATAACTGATACAAGCTTACAGTTCTTTAACATGTATATTTGGAACTCATCAATCCTGAAAAGTAGTAAGTTCTATATACAAGCGTGTACACCTGATACATTAATTGGGTCAGTAATTCTCATACTATTTACCAAAGGATCTAAACTCAAGAGGGGAGAGTCAAGACAGTAATAGGAAATGGATGGCAGTGCCCCTATCCTAGAGGAGAGAAAAAGGCAAATGGAGTCTCCATCTGAGCAGCCAGGAAGAGGCATACATTTAAAGTTGACTTTTCAACCTGAAATCACCACACACACACACACACACAGAGTGGGTGGGTGGGTGTGTGTGTGTATAGAAAGTCAAAAGATTAAAAAAATCAAATGTTTTTAGTTTATTTAATGATTTTTGGGGCCAAATCTCATTATCTGTGTGGGCCAGATTAATGATCTTTGATCTCTTGAGGTTGGCAATAACATAAACCCCATTTTTGTAACCCATTATACCTGATTTTTGTCTTTTCAGTTATGGAAGACAAATGTGATTTTTTTTTTTTCTGTACTGGATCTATCAAAACTGCGCCACTTACAATCTTCCTCTAGGAAATGGCCCCGTATAGTATAGACACAATCCTGCTACATTAATAGGATTAATTTAACCCTAAATTAAAGATAATTATTGTTTTAATCTTTGGCCAGAAAACCACACACTACCTTCAGACAACTGCAGTACCTTCAGAACAATTAAAGGCAACATTAAGACTATATTTCCAGCATTATACATTATATGGCATGCGACCAAATTCAAGTGACATATCAGCTTCCTATCTAGCAGACAGAAGTTAAGATTTCAGTAACTAAATATGGAACAGCTTTCAAAAGGAAAAACTCAAAACAAAACAACAAAGGGAACAAAAACATAAGGAAAAAAAGGGTTGACTTGAGTTAAACAAACTGCACCTCCCCTCTCCCCCCCCCTTTTCTATACACCTACAGCATTTCAGAATGGCCAGGAAGGCCATCACATATTCAGCATAGGGGTTTATTTAAAACATCTTTTCCTGTCTGCGTGGGTCAGGTTTCATTTAATATTTCACAAGAACTCTACTGCAGGAGTGGAACCAATATCCAGAGATCAGTTAAGTGTCCTCCCACCCCAAAATATTGCATGCACATGTGTAAATATACTAAACTTTGAATATATGTAAATATTCAGTGACTATTTCTCGAGCCGAGTTAGAAAAAAACACTTAATTTAGAGTTCATACATGGGGAGCCCTTTGAGAACCCAGGGAGGATGAGTAAAACTGTGGCTATGGGTGTCAAATACACAGCCTAGAAAGAAGAGAAAGATTAAATAAAACATTTGGATTAATCTATTTAAATAGCTATTTGTTTTCTAATGTAGAAGTTCTACAGTTGAATCTGTTTATTTGATACGGCTTCTTTATCTGATCCAAAATATTTCACAAATTCATAGTAACGCTTACATTTGTAGTAATGATAGATTTGGGAATTTTAGACAAATTTAGATTTTGAATTAGGAATAAACATCCCAAATACATAGTTTCAACAGATTAAAAACAGATCGCTAGAAGTGAAAGGCAAATCAAATTCTACAGTCCAATGCACATGGTGATGAGATTATGCTGACCGTCACAAGCCTTCACTGCACTAAACATCATCCCTTGGTATGATTACTAAACTTAATCTTGCTGCATGATTGTTACGGTCTTGGGAAGAAGGAATTCATTTTTGTCTTATTTAGCAGGACAATCCTGCACTCAAAAATACGTAACTCTTCAAGTGCTGGCAACTTTGAATAAAAGATCACAATGGCTGTGACAATTTCACAGCAAGATTAATAACAAGTTATCTTTGCTCTGAATCAATCATATTTGGTCTTCCTATTACAAAACCACTGCAACACCATAGACTGGCATATTTGTTTAGTACACAGTTATTCAGGATTAAGGCTGCAAGACTGTCACAGAAGTCTCAGATTCTGTGACCTCTGTGACTTCTGCAGTGGCTGGCCCAGGGGCTGCCTGAGCAGCTCTGACAGCTCCTGGACCAGCTGCTAGGGCCACTGCTGGGGCAGTCTGGGCCACCCACCCCCCACCTGTTGCCAGCAGCAGCAGGAGTTTGGATGCAGGACAGGGCTCTGGGCTGGGGCAGGGGTTTGGGAAGGGGCATGGGCTCCGGGTGGCACTCACCTTGGTGGGGGCTCCCTGGAAGCAGTGACATTTCCCTTGGCTCCGCCCAAGGCAGAGGTGTGGCCAGGCGGCTCTGCACACTGCCTCCACCTGCAGCTCCCATTGGCCATGGCTCCCGGTCAATGGGAACAGCGGAGTCCATGCTCAGGGTGGGGAAAGCGCGGAGTCCTCCTGGCCGTGTCTCCACCTAGGAGCCAAGGGACATGACGCCGCTTCTGGGGAGCCACGCGGAGCCAGGTGGGGAGCCGTGCGGAGCCAGGTGGGGAACCTGACACCCCCGCAACCGCCCCCCCCGTCAGCAGCGGGGGTCCCAGGCTGTCCCCCCACCCCTGAGCACCCACTGCGCCCCCAGGCTGCTGCCACCCCCAGAGCACCTGCGGAGCCCCTGGGCCACCCCCTGCTCCAGAGCACCCAAGATTTAGTCAAGGGTATATAGTACAAAGTCATGGACAGGTCACGGGCCGTGAATTTTTGTTTACAGCCCATGACCTGTCCATGACTTTTACTAAAAATACCCATGACTAAAACATAGCCTTATTGAGGATACTACTAGTTTGGCTCTTTTAGCATATGAGTGTGTTTTGAGAGAGATTCTCTACCCTTCTCCCATTTAATTAAATTGTCTAATACTCTTCTGAGAGACATGGGCCTTCAACAAGATCTGACCTGGTGCTCTGCTTTCTGCACTGGTTTGCCAGTCCCCTTCAGGTGAAATCTAAGGCACTGATTACTATCTGCAAAGTCCTACATGATGCAAGTCATTTAAAAGATTGGTTTCTGCAGCTCTGATATACTACCTATCCTCATCTTGAGCACAAGTACTAAATACCCTAAGGGTGAAGTTCACTGACAAAGGAAGCAGGGCATTCTAGGCATAAGCTCTGCAATTAGTTATCTCTAGAAAATATATTTAAGTTAAAATCTCACCAAATTTATAGACAGTCACTTCTTTCCTAAACTTTTCACTGAACAGGGACTAAAAAAACCTGTGCACTTTGCCAAATGTTAGTATTTTCTCTCTATTTTGTCTTTAAGACTGCACAGTGCAGGGAAGCACGATGTATTAGTATTAACTACTATTTGGAAACATTAGACCCAGTTTTAAGCCACAAAGCTCACCCAGATACCACAGTGATGTGTACAGCAAAAAGCTTATTTGTTTGGATTTATAAACAAAAATTAGCAATACCAGCAATACGGTTCCAGTTCTGCACATTTTAGACTATTTATTTAGTCTTTTACCATTCCATTGCCATTAACCTATGCAAAATCTATTTCACCGGGAAAACCTTTCCAGAGACAGCCGCCAGGAAGAACCAGGACTCAAAATTCACTTTACTGCTGTAACATCTTCCAATTAACATCCACCTTTTTATTATTTATATAGATGTTTAGTTGTAATACAAGAATAAACCAAACATTTGTTCTTCATATAAAATCTACCCAAGAAAAAGTGCCAGGCCATTATATTCTCTCCTCAAGCTATAATGCAGGGACTTTTAAAGCAAGCTATGAGGAGTCAGGTGCCCAAGACCCAAAGAATTTCAATGGGATTGGGACATCTACCCCCACAGGCGCTCATTCAAAAATCTCAAATAAGATCCTGTGGGTTTCCAAAGTGCATTAAATTCCATTTCTATTTGCTTTTAATATTTTAGGCGTACTTAAAGAGGAAGGGTAGGATTTATCCAATATTTATTTGTATTCAGATCAATCTTACCAAAACATAATATTCTTGTTAAGAGAAGGTAGCACTTATAACAGCTTTCATTTCAACCCTTTGCAGCTTTTAGCATAACAAGTGAAGGCATATTTATTTTAATAAACAGAGAAATCTGAGACAAGAAAACGATTAAATAAACTGGACATACCATTATCTTAGATAAGCAATCTATGAGAAAAAGGAAAATACACTCACCGGTTATTGTTTTTGTGACAGCTCTCTCTTATCCCACCCCACAACAGGGACAGGAAAGGAGCACTATGGCTCTACCTACCAGGAAGCAAGGAGGTAAGGCATCTGTCAATCAAGACCTACCTTTAAGGCCCCATTCTACCCACTTCTGTCAAGAAACTTTCAGAGTGAGAGAGAACTTAGAGAAAAGAAAGACAAGGATAAAGACAATATCTCTTCTCAGAAGGGAAAAGAGTTACGTGTAGGACAGGAGAACGGAGGACTACAACAAAAGGAATGATCAGAAGAGTTTCCCTTAAGGTGTGGCTTTTTTTCCATCCCACCAATAGTAGTCTGCCAAAGACATAGCTGGGAAATACCAATACAGGGGCTGTCAGATTTTCTAATCTTTGCCCTGCTAATGCAGGGTTGTTTCTGCTCTGTTGGGTTTAGTTTTAAGTCTCTCAAGGAACAAAGCTTTACCATTTCCCTTTGGGAAATCGTTCAGTAGTGCAACAGATCTTGCAGTCATGGCTCCACAGCCCAAAATTGCACTGGCCAGTTTTGCTGCCACACTACTCATGTCTAATTTGTCACATACCCTAAGGGCTCAGCACTACTATTTACCAGTTTTTTTTCCCTATTACTTAATTTTTTTTAAATTATTTCTCCTCAGATATGAGCTTACATTATCCAAAACTTGATACCATTTTGTTATTTTTGGTGTGAATTTCTATCATGCTCAACACTACCTATCCATTTAGTACATGAATTTTACTTTTTACAGATCATTGAGTCATATTTAGTATATTTGTTACTGTTCACAGTTGACAGGAAGAAATTCAACAAAGCCCCAATATTGGCTTTATACTAGTCTTCTGCAATTCTGTTTCCTTGAGCAAATATCGCAGTTTGGGGCATGTGATTAGATTATTCTTCTGGGGATTATTGGTGGGTTGGGCAGCTGGGAGACAGTTTTTTGGGATGAGAAAAACAAGGGATGAAGGTTTGCAGATTGGATATTTGAACTTTTTCTATAATCAGTCCATACTTTTTGATATGGTTTAAATTTAATACAGGTAAGACTTTATACATAAATGATATACTTGCAAACCTATATTAAGCATCCACTGAAGTCTATAGAGGATAGACTCCTTTCAATTCATCTTCATTTGCCTTTTCAATGTTCTCCATCTACTTGAAAGTGGGAACGTGCATATATGATCTTGTATAATTGTATATGCACACACAAGCCAAAACTTATCAACTCCTGCTTTAAATCTCTTAAGAATTCACTTTCAGAAATGCAATATTATTAATTCTGTAGTGCTAAGGGGCAAACAGCCAGTACCACGGATCACTTCAAAAAAACCAGAGGGACTTATAGAATTAAGCAGCATTTAATTTAAGTAATTTGTAAATAATCTAGATTGTTTGCAATAAATACAGTGTCAAAAATCAATTTTTATCAATGAAGCTCATTTTGATGGCAAGTTGATTTTCATTCCCAGGATTCCTTCCAGCATGTGCAATTATGTAAGGTGCCTCCTCATAAAGAGCTGAGTTGGGAGACAGATTTTTTTTATTTTTTATTTTTTTAATGTCAGCACACACTGCCTATTCAAGCTCAAAAACGAAATAGTATAAAAGCGCATCAATAGTATGTTCTGAATACCTTTTAGTGACTTACAACATAATTTCTTCTCTTACTTTAAAAAAGACTCAGACACACAAAAATGTCTTCCAAAGGACTATTCAAATGATAAACTCCTACCTATAGGCTCATTTAACCTAGTTATTCAAATTAACAATACTTGAACCTATTTGGTTTTCTCCTTTTGTCTTCCACTTCTATATATACTCCTCTCCACATAAATATACCGTTTGTAGTTATTCCCATCTTTCCTGGAACTGAACACAGTGAGAATGCTTCACAGTACTAGAAGAGAATTGCTTATTTGTGCATGGGACAGACCATTATCAGTCAGCAGTCACCTACCCAAAACTTGGCTACCTGACTGTGCCTAAATATGTATTTTTTGGTATTATTTATATTACCCTAGCCCCTAGGAACTGTGGTATTGGACAAGCACACAACTGCATTTTCTTACTATCATTAACATGTCACTCATTCTAAGAGACCTGTGACAACTTAAAAACCACATTTAACCAGGGATTCTCCACAAGAATGGCATAACCATCACTTTTTTCTTATCACTGTATATTCAACTGTTTTCCATTTTTCAACTTTAGCAATACAACTTTTGATTAAAAAACTAGAATACAAACCTAACATGGCATGCATTAAATGGATTAAAAACTGCCTGTCAGAGATCTCAAAAGGTAACTGTAAATGGGAAAATCATTGAGTGGATGTTTCAAGTAGAGTCCAATAGGGATCAGTTTTTAGCCTATGCTTTAACTTTTTATCAATGACCTAGAATAAAAATAAAATCACTGAAAGTTTGCAGATGACAAAACACGTGGAGTGCTAAATAATGAAAAGGACAGGTGACTGATTCAGAGCAATCTGGATCATGTGGCAAATGTAAACGTATACCTCTAGGAAGGGGGACTTTATCCTGGGAAACTGACTGAAAAAATGGGAATGGGGTGGATCATTAACAGAACATGAATTCCCAGTGCAATACTGTGGAAAAAAGGGCTAATATGATCCTTGGATGCATAAAGAGGGGAATCTTGAGTATAAGTAGAGAGGTTACACTACCTCTGTATTTAACACTAGTGCCACCGCTGCTAGAATATTGTGTCCAGTTTTGGTATCCACAATTCAAAAAGGATATTGATAAATTGGAGAGCGTTCAGAGAAGAGCCACGAGAATGATTAAAGGATTATAAAACATGCATTATAGTGATAGATTCAAGGAGTTGAATCTATTTAGCTTAACAGAGAGAAGGTTATGGGAAGATCTGATTGCACTCTGTGAGTACCTACACAAGGAATAAATATTGGATAAAGCGTTCTTCAATCTAGCTAAGAGACAAAGGTATAACATGATCCAATGTCCAGAAATTGAAGATAAATAAATTCAGACTGGAAATAAGGTATGTACATTTTAGAGTATTTCTGCACACCTTTAGAGCATAAAACATGCATCACATTGTTATTTTAATCTCTAGTGTAGGTGTTGTATGCAGGGAAGGGTGGAGAATGAGGGGACTAGAATCCTAATTATTCCTTATCCCAGTAAAGGGCTGAGACACAAGCATGACAATGATAATGAATGTTCCAAGAATGAAAACTGTAACAACACTCTGTACACATTGCATTCAGCCAGATTAAACATTCTATGGTATCTTCTGCTGTTGTTGGCAAAGGGAACAGCTATCATTCAGAGTTAAATCCGCAAGTAAAATCTTCATAGCATTCCACTTACCACTCCCTGGTATCAAAATTAGAGTTTCTCTTTGCACAAATTTACTATTATAGGTTGCTGTCTCCACCTTCACTGATAGTACGACACATAGAGAGACATTTTGTGAACAGGTTGCTGTAACAAACGAAAGCAGTTCATGAAAACAAACTTGAAACTCTGCAAGTCAATTGTTTTTCTCCATTTCACTTAAGTTTTAAATTAGTCATATCGTCAGATTTTAATGAAGGACTTTCAAACTGAGGGAAGTGTTAACTTTTAAAGCTGAACTACAAAGCAATATATTGGCTTTACCTATCACTGTCCCTTTACTCTCATCCAAGCTCATTGTCATCTTGCATCCTGATATTGCAATATCCTTCTCTCTAAGCTCTGACAAACGCAATCTTGTCCCATTAATATCCATTCAGAATGTTGCTGTCAAGATAAGTTTCCTGGCCTGTTGCTTTAAATCCCTCCACTGGCTTTCCCTTTCTTCTCTAGAGCATCCAGTGTAAGACGCTTGTATTCACTTTCCAGGTCCTCACAGTCTATCTTCCCCTAGCCATCTATCACCTCATTTGCTGTCGAGGTGTTGTTGCTCATCAGCCTTCATTGCCCATTTGTTAAGTTAGCACAAAGTTGCTTGTTTGAATTCTCCCATACTTCCCCCATACATGCAAGGCATCCCCATAAACATCTGTGAAGTTACCTTATTATCCACCTTCACAACCCTCTTCAAAACTCTCCTTTGCCAAGACACCAACGAAACACTTGACAACAGCTAACCTCCTGGTGTGCAGAGACCAGTGCCCATCATGCTGACCAAAATGTGGTGTCTCATTATTTCTATGTATATCCCCATCTGTTGTTTCTTATGTTATACTTAAAACTAAGCTCCTTGGGAATGTGACTGTCTTTGTTCTGTATTTGTATAACGCCTTACACAACAGGCTCTAGATCTAGGACTCCTACATGCTACAATAATTTAAATAAAGAAATAAATGAAAATGTACAGTGTATAAAACACACAACATTTATTTATTTTTTAAAATGAGAAGTTATCAGGTCCCAACTTGCTTTCTCCTTTAGTAATTTAGCAATTTTTCAAAGACCTGGAACATGAGAAAGGAGCTGGAAGTAGAAACCCGAGGAGCAGCTCTCAATCTAAGCTTCAAAATGTCCTCAATTAGGCCTTAAAGAATTCAGGCTAAGGTTCCTAAGCTCAGGCTGTAATTAATCATCATCACGTTCCAGGCACTAGCTTGCCAATTTTCTCCCATAACAAAAAAGAGATGATTTGATATTTCTAAAATTAAAAAAAAAAAATTATTTAAAAACAGCAATTGTCTTCATACATCATAAAGGCATAAACCAAAATTTAACTTAGCCTTCAAAGTCCATCTACTCTGCTTTTTTATCTTGTTTCTTTTTCATATTAATATTTTCCTTTAAAAATAAAATGCAATAATATATAATTTTTTAAATAATACAGATTAATTGTTCAAAAGCACCTACATGACTTAGGCCCTTTGGACTAACCCTGTACCTGGCCATAAAGAAGATTCAATAAAATGAAATTTATTGTGGGATCCTGTAAGGTCTGTTTTTAATATTAAAACATGCATTTTCTCTATATATGCTGAATTTTGTCAGAAGAGAGATTAGCAGCCCCTCCTCCCTTTACTTTTACAAATGATAAATGTGAGAAGTTCTTGAAAAGATGATCCAGCACTAGTGTAGAAGTTTGGGCTTCAACTGGAACCTGGGCTCAAACGTCTACACTGAAATTAAACAGCCTGGACCCCGAGCCCCATGAGCCCGAGTCAGCTGGCACAGGACAGGTATGCATATTTAATTGCAAAGTAGACATACCCTTAAAGTCAGACCGCAGTTCCTATTCAAAAACAGTAGTAAAACAGCAGCTCTACAAAAGAGATCACAGCAAAATACTTGTTTTACTATCTCCAGAACATTTTATTTCCTACACTGTCAGACATTGCTTAGGATACAAACAAGACTCCATGATCTGTCTATTCTGAGCTATTCCTTGCATGTCCTCTATGTAAAGGCCCATAAATTATCCCTCTCTAGATACTGTTCAGAGGGGTGAATTCTTTCGGTTAGCTCCTTTTGCGTACATTTCTCCAGCTGCTCTATGCTACATTCTTAACACATCCCAGATGACTCCATCATCTTTTACTGATACCTTTGGAGATGGGGTTATTGCAAGTTGACGAAACTCAGCATTTGTTATAAATTCATTCTATTGAATAACTAACCTTTTCCTGATGTCCTGACTAAAGAGAAGTGTACTTTCCAATTGTCAGCACTCCAGTACCCAGACAACAGGTCTCCTATACAGCAGCAAGGGAAACCTGTAACTTGATTAACTCCTCTGCTACTAGCTCAGCCTAGCTTGTTGTGAACGGAGTTCTAACATTTCAGCTTTCAATAGCAGTTAACCGAAACTCATGACCATTTCCATTTGTTAGGTCTGATCCTGGGTCATAATCTATATAGTCAGCTTGATTTACTGTACTGTTTCTATAACAAGTGAGTTTCAGATGTAATGGCTTGTTAGACCAATTCACCCCATCTCGCTCACGGGAATGCCATGTCATAGCCCCAGCTGGCTGGAACCAGGTATCAGTGGTTCTACCCCATTCTGCTTGCTTTCCAAGGCTGAGGAGCTTGGCCTGCTTAGAACTGAAGAGTTTTCCTTCTCATAGACAGACTTGCCTAAAGAGAGCTAAGTGAGGTGTGTCGGTCCTGGTTTGAAATCAGTTTTCCTTCTCCTAAATACTGTTGGTTAATGGCACCTTTATTCCATTACATTCAGTGCAACGCTTCTGGGTTTCCCCAAGGCAGGCTTCCACCATCCACCACGCAGTGGACATGCCTCTATGCCACTATATCCCTGCTTCTGTGGTCTGGAAGCAGCTGCTGATGGCTGGGTGATAGTACTGCTGACAAGGATCTGGGTTATAACAGATCACAAATTGAATCTGAGTAAACAGTGAGTGTGATGCAGTTACTAAAAAGACTAATAATATTCTGGGGTTTATTAACGGGAGCATTGTCCGTAAGACACAGGAGGTAATTATCCTGCTCTACTCAGCACTGGGGAGGCCTCAGCTGGAGTGCTGCCTCCAATTCTGGGTGCTACACTTTAGGAAAGATGTGGACAAATTGGAGAAAGTTCAGAGCAACAAAAAAGATAAAAGGTTTAGAAAACCCGACCTACAAGGAAAGGTTAAAAAAACCTGGCCATATTTAGTCTTAAGAAAACAGAACAGTCTTCTAATATGTTAAGGCCTGTTATGCAGAGAACTGTGATCAATTGTTCTCCATGTCCATTGAAAGTAAAACAACAAACAGGGGGACTTAATCTGTAGCAAGTGAGATTTAGGTTAGATATTAGGAAAAAACTATTTGCTTATAAGGTAGCTAAGGTCTGGAATAGTTTTCCAAGGGAGGCTGCGGAATCCCCATCATTGGAAGTTCTTAAGAATTTAGACAAACACCTGTCCCAGGGGCTGAACTTGATGACTTTTCAAGGTCCCTTGCAGCCCTACATTTCAATGATTCTATGTTAAGGTGGAAATATCATCATAAGGTAGTCTTTAAGTTATAGATTTGTGATAACCAAGACTTGTTTAATTTGGGGAATACTGCTGCTCCCTTGACAATTTGTGACATTATTTCCTTCTTAAATTGAGGAGTTCTTGGGAGGTGGAGAATCTCATTTTTTCATAACTGATTATTAACAGTCTTGCGATTCTGGACAATTTTTTGGTCTTTGCTTGCATGTTGGTTAAGTTGTCACTTAGAAGAGCTACATCATCCTTAAAATCTGAATATTCTAATGTGTTGTTAAACCACAGGATGCATCTGTTGCATCTATCTACATTTCTTCTCATGATGATGCCAATGAGAATGTTAACCCGAAGAGGAAGGAGAATGTAGCCTTGTTTGAAACCACTGCTTATATTAAACCATTTGCTCAAGTCCGTGTTTACCTTAACTTGATATAAAGCCTTGATTATGTTAACCATTATCACTTTATAGATTTTAAGAAAGGCACTTGACAGTCTCCATCACAATCCACTCTGACACAGGTCCCAGGGCAATGAAAAGATCACCCCCAAATGTTGGAAAAAGCAAGACTGTTAGAATTTCTACCTCAGTGTTGTCCCAAGATGCTGACTTGGGGGGTGGGGGCAGCCTCCACATTTTGGGGCGGGGGGGGGGGGGGGGGGGAGGGGAAGAAGAGAGAATCCTCTAGCTTGCAAACTGATAAATGTGAAGTTCCACTCCCCTCTAGCCATCTCCTCCAACACCTCCAGAGTCGAATGGCTGCTCCCTGCAGACAAGTCTCTACCACACTAAACCTCTCTAAGCTATTTTACACTCACGCTGCTCTCTCCCACATCACACACATACTTTCTGGGTTTTTGAGCTTCCCTCGAATAACTCCAGTCTCTGATCCGTCTCAGTTTTTCTGAGCTGCAGTACGAAGTTCACAGAGTTCTTGATAGTTTCATAGCAGCTGCCCACAGGGCTTTAAATAGCAGCAGAGAAATTAACTGGAATCTTGTTAATTTCATTCCACTGATACCTGACAAAGCTCTGACCATAAGTAGAAGCACTAGGGCTGGCTCATAGTGAGCAGATCCAGGAAAACAAGAAGACATCAATTGAGTTTTGCTTCATATTTATGAGACTAACTTTACAACCTTAAGTGCTAGAATTTTAATTAAAAAAAAGATGTCAATTTCTGCAGAATTTGATGGCTTATGCTCCCACATTCATTAGGGAAAGGAGCTCAGCAGTATCACACACTAATCATCATCATAAAGGCTTAGGGGGCATGCCTAGATGAACATATATGTATGTTTACACTGCAATTAAAAACCTGTGGTTGGCCCATGTAAACTTAAAAGTCAGTCTCAGAGCTCTTTAATTGCAGTGTAGACATTCTTTGAGCTCTGGGACCCTCCCAACTCAAGCCTTAGTTATACAGATAAATGTCATATTTGTTTTTAGTATTAAAATATTAGACCATTTTGGAATAAGAAGGGATAGCTTTTACAGGTACTTGTTGACTAAAAATAGGAAAAATATTTTACATACAATCACTTGGAAGTGGAGGACCATAGGAAGTTATGTAAAAGTTGACTGTATTTTTACAACTTAAAATAGCCAATTAAGCACTGAAGACATTTTTATGAAAACTGTTCTCATTTAAGTAGTAATTTAGAGCTAGCATTTAACACAGCTACAAACAACTGAAAATAATGTTATATAATGGAAATATTAAGACTTAAAACTAAAAGTGTTAGCCAGCACCATGGAAGAAAATTACTCACTCATTTCAACTGCTCATTGTATGCAAAAATAACTCATTCATAACTCTCTCAAGTTACGCTTGGCTAAAAATAAGGAGCAAATTCATCTCTTATTTCCTTCATGATTTAACTTGGGCATCTTATATCTAATACCGTGACCCACATTCTGTCTTTAATAGTCAACTTGTTTTGCATTTCCAGGCTAAACATCTATTTGGTGCTCCTTCTAAAAACCACGGAGTTCTAAGAGTAAAACAACTGCGAACATGTTATACATATAGGGACTTCAACATTAAAGGTATGAAATCTAAGTGAAAAACAATATACATACATACAAAGCCTGTTAATTCTAAAATTCAGTTTCCCTCCTGTTCCTTAAAATTTATTAGAATAAGCCATAAAAATCAATGTCTCCACTGAGTCCATGTTTTTTAGTGCCTAGGAGAGTTATGAATTTAAGTTCCTGGGCTTGCCTTTTGAAGGTGTGCAGGTTTTCTTTGAGGAGGACATAGATGAGATATGGACTGATTGCTTCGTGAAAAGTTATTATTTTCCCTTAAAAGTAGGGAACCCAATCTTCTCATAGAAGAGACACACATGGAAGCGTATCACATTTTCTTCCAGCACACTTTAATTAGCATTCCCTTAATGGGATTAGATTTCCATTTATTATGTCACATACAAAAAGATCAAAATCTCTCTGAAAAAAACAACAACCCTGTTTATTGCAAAGGCTAATTCCATCCTCCCCGCCCCACCTACCCCAATTAAATTTTGAGATAACTGGGACACTGCAAAATAGTTGTGAAAAATTATGTTTTTAAACTGCGGTTTTCTGTACTGCAGCCTTATTCTTACTACCGGAATATTACTTGGAATCTGTATTTTAGAAGTCACAGCTCAAAATTTGGAGAGATCTGAATGTAATTACTTACTGCAGGTACCAGTAATTTTTTTACTTCTTCAACAGCCCTCTTCAATTTGATTTCTGCTCTGTTTTGAGCATCTTCCACAGTGATTAATACATGTAAATCTTCATTCAGGTGTTCCCAGTTTGGCTTGCCTCTGTTTTGTTCCTCCTAAAATAAATAAATAAATAAATTCAATCAAAGGCACATGGAAATTATTGAATTTCCTTGGCTACTGTATTTTCATGCAATCTTTATCAACCTTTTTGGTCTTTAGGGTTTAAAAAAGCCCAACAAAAAACAACCATCACAACTTATGGTGCCTTACAACAGATGACAAGAGTTTCCAGAGTAGGGAAACGGACTGGGTGGTGAGCGGAGAGTCTGAGCAGATCTGAAAACTGAATACAAGTTTTTTGTTTTTTTTAAACAACCTACCTTAACCTAAGACAGTACTCAAATTTACTTACCATGTTCAAACAATTTAAAAAGTTAATGTTAATGGGGGGGTGGGGGGCATGATTATGAAACTGCAAAATTTCCAGTTGACTACTAAAATAACTCCTCTTTCATTTAAGATAAGAGCAAAATGAATAAGGCTTTTTTTTTTTTTTTTTTAAAGAGCAAGCACTGCAATGAATAAAACTTTTAGAACAAGTAACCCTTCCTCCAGCATGTGGAAGAAAGAGCAGGATAGGGACAAAAAAACCTTTAATCCTTAAATGGCCCCAGAGAGAAGTGTCTAAACAGATGTAGCACATTGTTGGTTAAATAAGAGATTACTTAAGTACTTGTAACTGAAGGTCCTTCAAGATGTGTGGTCCCTATTTGTATTCCAAATGCAGATGCACATGCATGCCATGTGTTGGAAATTTTCAACAGCAGTGTCCGTTGACCTGCATGTGCATCATACGTTGCCTCACATTCCAGGTGAGATTATAAGAGGCCATGCAGGGCAACGCTCCTTCAGTCACCCTGTTACCGCTGGTTAGCCCAGTCTGCAGCAGAGAGGATGGTGGGTGGGTCATGTGGTCCTTATTTGTATTCCACATCTTGAAGAACCTCCAGTTACAGGTAAGTAACCTCTTCATCTTTTGAATGATGGTCCCATGTGTATTCCAAATGCAGGCAAGTATCAAGAAGTGATCAGCTTAGAGGTGGGTGCGATAATGCAAGAGGTATCGCCTTCTGCAGGAGGGCACGGACGACAGCCATGTCTTCTACCACTCATTGGTCGATGGAGTAGTGGGTGGTGAAGGTATGTAGAGCGCGCCAGGTCACCGCTCAGCAGATGTCGTGCCAGGGGATAAATGTGAAAGGAAGCACGTGGCCAGGGGCTCAAAGGGAGGTCTGGTGAGGGTGGAGAGCACAAGACTGAGGTTTCACAGGGGTGAGGGTAGTTTAAGGACTGGGAGGAAGCTGTTCATCAGCCCTTTCAGAAATCAGGTGGTGGTGGGATGAGTAAAGACAAAGTGTCCATCCACCAGCGGGAGGAAAGCATTATGCGCTGCTAAGTGGACCCGCACCGAGCTAAGGACAAGGACTGAAGTTCTCAGAGGTAGTCTGGGACGGTGGGGATGGAGATGTCCTAAAGCAGGAGACAGCTATGTTACACTCAGTAGGTGAAACGCTTCCATTTCACTGTGTAGCATGCCTGCGTGGAATCGTCCTTGCTGTGCATAAGTATGTGCCATACTGATGTGAGCAGGCATTGTCTATGTGCGAGCCCCATCTAAAAATCAGGCTGTCAGTTGAAGCGGGTCTGGGTTGGGGTGCCAAACTCTGCCTCAGTCCTGGGTGAGGTATGGCAGAGTGAGGAGACGGATTGGGTGGCGGGCGGAGAGCCTGAGCAGATCTGAAAACCAGAACTGCCATGACCGTGGCCTGGCTGCAGTGGATCTTGCGCAGGATTTGGAGGAGAGGAACAGGGGGAAAGGCATAGCAGAGACCACCCCACCATCGAAAGAGGAGAGCATCTCCTTGTGAATCGTGCCCCCTAAACTCCTAGGAGCAGTAGAACAGGAACACACAGTTTTTGCAAGTGGCAAAAAGGTACCAGCGAGGGGTGCCCCAAACACTGCAGATGGAGCGAAGAGTGGGGTTGTATTGTTCCTATTCCTGACTGAGGAACCAGGTCCGGCTTAGTGTGCGTGCCAGAGAGTTCAGTACCCCCAGGAGGTACACCACATGGAATGTTACGTTGTGGTGGATACATCAGTTCCAGAGGCAAACACAATCCACACAGTGACTGGGACCTGGTACCCTCTTATCTGTTGATGTATGCCACTGCAATGGTATTGTCGGAGAGGAGCTGAATGTGTTGGGCTCGGATGACGAGCAGGAACGCATGGTAGGCTAAGTAGACTGCTGGCAGCTCCAGAATATTGATGTGCAAACATGCTTTGCGCTGTGTCCGAGCCCGTTGGGTGGCATGTCTGTCCAGGTGGGCACCCCAACAGGCTAGGCTGGCATCCATGGTAATGGTGGCTGTGTGGGTGGGAGTGGCAAAGGGGGTGCCTAGTAGCACTTTGGCAGCATTGGTCCGGCAAGCTAAGGACGCCCGGATGGCGCATGGGACAATCAGGATGGTGTCAAGGTGGGCGATGTGGGGTCTGCAGACAAAAGGAGCCACAGTTCCAGACAGTACATGTGCAAGTGGGCATGTGGCATCACATGGGTGCAGGCCACCATGTGGCTGAGGAGGCAGAGGTGCACTGTGGTGCGTGGATTGCAATGTAGGGCTGCCATGAGGGCCATCAGGGTGCCGAAACTGTCTGACAGGAGGAAGGCCTGCGCTCCCATGGAATCCAGGCATGCCCCGATTAAATGGATTGCCTATGTCAGGACAAGCACAGATTTCTCCTCGTTCATAGATGCCAAGAGTGGCAAGGAGCAAGCAGAGAGCATGGATGGTCGACAGTTTTGGTGAGGGCTGATGTCACCAGTAGCCCAGTCATCTAAGTAAGCGAACACAGAGTACTCCTGTAGTCGTAGTTGGGCCACGACGACTGGAACGACTTTGGTAAAGACCCTTGGGGCCATTGCAGTGCCAAAGGGAAGAACTCTGAACTGGTAGTGGTTGTCGCCCACACTGAAATGAAGCAACCTACGGTGGGCCGGACGGATGTCAATGCGAAAGTGTGCATCTTTCATGTCAATGGCTGCGAACAATGCTCCCTGGGGAAGGGAGAGAATAATTAATGCAAGTGTCACCATACGGCACTTGCAATTCCTGATGAAGGTGTTGAGTAGTTGGAGATCGAGTAAAGGGTGGAGACCTCCTCCCTTTTTTTGGATGAGAAAGTATGGGGAGAAGAAGCCATTGCTGACAAAGGGGTCAGGCACTGGTTCGATCGCACCTTTCATCAGGACAGCGTCAGCTTCGTGTTGAAGGAGGCTGCGATGCGAGAGATGCCCAGGGGGGAGCCCGGTAGGATGGGAAGGTAAGGAACTCGATAGAGTTACCATGCAGTATGATCTCCAGTACCCAACAGTCCATGGTGATCTTGCCCCAGTTGTGGGTGAATAGGGCAAGATGGCCCCCAAAGGTGGTAGAGGAGGCTGGGGGTGGTGATGTGGGGGGCTTGCAGCTCTTCAAATGCACATCAAAACTGGATCTTAGGTTGATACCATGTTATGAAGGAGGAAGTGGCTGTGGCTGATGGTTGCGGATGCTGTGATCTAGGGCAGCATCATACAGGCTCCTGAAACGGAGTGTAACTGGGCTAGTACGGTGCACAGGAGTGCAACCTCTGTGGTTTTCAACAGGGCACCGGGGTAAACCCTGAGAGACTGGAGTCTCGCTCTCAAGTCTTACAGGGAGGGGAGGGACTCTCTTAGAAGAGAACTTGTCCTCGTTGAAGGGGAGGTCTGGGATGGTGGTCTGGACCCCCCGGGGGCAGCCAGAGGCTTGCAGCTAGGAATCTCTTTCACATGACAATGCCTGTGGCAGGAGAATGTCTCCACTGCAGCTTGGAGGCTAACCTTGGCCATCAGGTGGCTTTCCTCCACTAGGGTCTGGAAGAGCTGTTGCTTGTCCTTGTGACAGATCCTCTAAGAACTTCGCTATCTTGACACAGTTATTAAAGTCATACCTTGCTAGCAGAGTCTGGTAGTTGGATATGCGGAACCGCAGGGCTGCACAGTAAATCTTGCGGCTCAGGAAGCCAGGGTGCTTTGCTGCTCTATCCAGGGGTCTGGAGATATGTTCAGTCTCCACATTCACCACCAGTGAATAACCCATGTTATTTACTGTAGTGGAATAGGGAATACACTGTCCATAACCACAGTCTAATTGCCCTGTCATACCCCTGTAGTATCACAATCATGCAACAATATATTAATAAGACACAAAAGAATGTATATTACTAGGCAAATGGCACAGATTTCCTTTTCCGCTCTTTTCCTTCGATCACAAGACAAGTGTACCAATAGCCTACTAATGATCACTTTGGAGTGGTTTACTGCTATGATTCCTTTAAAAACAAAGTTTTGGAGAAGGGAGCTATGCAATACATTCTCCTTCTTTGTAAAATAATTACTAAAAAAAGATTAGGAGACAATAATAGGGAAAGGGACAATGTTGGCACAAGAATGAGTATAAACTAGTCCTGAATTCATTTAGGCTGGACATTAGAAGATTTCTAACCATCAGAGGAGCGAGGTTCTGGAGCAGCATCCCAGTACGAGTAGTGGAAGAAAACCACCTAAGTAGTTTTAAATTGGAGTTTGATAAATTTATTAATGAGATTATATGTCAGGATTGCCAGCAAGGGACTGGATTTATTGAGCCAGGAAGTCCCTTCCAGCCCTATATAATATGTGGACTTAGCAGCTAGGATCATTCGGGGGGTGGGGTGGGGGGGAGAGACAGGGAACAGCAGGAAGCAGTAGTTTAGAGCTGCAATCCCCCTATCCTCTCTTAACCCCCTCCCAAATTCGGAAAAAACTGATTTGGGAGACAAATCTGCTCCTGATTCAGTCAAATCTTTACTTAAAATATACCAGTTCTCTTCAAGCAGTAAATCTCAGAAATTGTCTCCCCTCCCAGGGCTGCCATTAAAAGGGAAGTGGAGACTAAGCAGCTTGAACATTTAAGTTTCATTGAGGTATTTGACTTGGAAGATGACTTAAAGTTACGAATACAGATTTTTTTTTTTATTTTAACTTAATTTAGGAAGTAGGGAAAAGAGGAAAGGCGAGGTGACAAAAGAATGGTTAGGAGTGGGTTGCAGAGGAGACAGAATAAAAGAATGACAAGTTCCAGCTGCCTTAAGTGAATTTCAGCTAACAAAAGCTTGCCTGCTCATGCAGTCCTGTTGAGCAATTTAGCCAGGCTGGTAGGGCCAATGCCACTTGAGTGTTTTGAATACTTTTCAGTGTTACTTTTCTAAGAGGAGATTTGGACAATACTGTTGAGCCAAATACATTTGTTGACAGAGCAGCCAGACTAACCATGTGGAGTAAGTGTCTTTTTATTCTGAGCAGAGAAAAATCTGAATAAAAAGAAGGTTCTGAAAAAAAATTCAGACAAATTTATTCAAAATAAAAAATTGTATTTTAGACTGAAAAATCTCACTGTATTCCTGACTGGTTTTGCTAAATTATACATGAGAAGTGGCAAGTAGAAGAAGATACAGAAAATTACTATTGAATAAAACGATTTGTGGAACAACAGTATTAGAGAAGCTTAATTACAACCAAACTATTTTGTCTGCTAAATTAAACCACATTACGAGTTATATAAACTGGCAGGTGAAATTTTACTCCATTCTTTTAATTTGGCAGAAGTTTCAGCATCCTAAATTTAGCCCAGTGTTGTGACTGCTCTTATTCAGTTTTGTGTATGGATATTCACTATCCTCAGTGTTACTAGACAGAATAATGGACTTACTTAAACTCCTCTCTCTCTACCTTGTCACTAAAGTCTGCAGATCAGGTGATAAAAAATTCATTCTTTCTAAAGCTACTTTGTATTTTAACCGCTTTAGACATCTATATAATAAAATAGGAAAATAAACTATGCAAAATTAAAAACAGGAATAAAAATCAAAGGCTTTAAGTTACTCAGGGTGCCTGCAAGCAAGCTCTGATGCTTAAAAGCAATGTGTTACAAAGACCTTGTACAAAACTGTCACTTCATTTACTTTCTTAAGATGGGTTCATAAACTGTTGTGTGCAGGAAAACTACTGGTGAAATGAAGATGTCTCTTCTCACTTCCAAGTGCTAACCTGAACTATAAAGCCATACTTTCTCAAAATTATTTTACACATAAGCAATGTATATAGTTGCCAGAAGGATGTTGTATAACTGAGAATGCGAAGGGAAATGACCTGTGTGATCAAAATGGGAGAGAAGGTGGTCCACAAGGCAGTTTTTTTTTTTAAATTAAAATACGGTCTATACTATGAATATGAATGCCTGTGCTATGCGTTTTTCCTAGATTTCTTGAAAAAATTCTGTCCAGCCACATTACCAGCCATAAACACTTATACAAGTGGCAAAACGTTTAGGCTTATAAGTATTTAATACATTTCATTATCCCAACATCTTTCTTCATCTAAAACTGATCAATGAGGTAGCTCTCATTGCAAGACCAAATTGATGAAAAGATTGGAAGACTTAAAAAACAAAAACAAAAAAAACCACAGGTAATAGTGTGAGTACATTTTTCATTAATTATACCTCTTAATTTGATCTCCGATATTAAGAAGCCACGGGGCAACTGTTAAAATTTGACTTTAAAAAAAATTCAAGATTGAAGTCAAATGCTACACTTAGTTGAAACCTTACACTAATCTTAGCTAAGCAGATAAAATACAGCGCTTCTGGCTACTTTAGTTGCTAATGGCCTGCATCTCTTGTGATATTTGGAGTCACAATGCTCTACAAATGCTCATCATGGCAGCCAGTTGTGGTGTCTGAGACCTATATCACTGCCTGCAAGGTCATCTTGCTCACCAACTGGCCTTCCTTTATTATGTCCTTCAGTAGTTCTCTGCTGTCATGAGGGAGCAAGCAAAGATGTCACCTTGTCCCTTATAAGAAAGTTGTATTTGACCAGCTGTGCCTGAGCTGCAATTGCAGCAAAGTTGAGGTGTACAACTTCCTCCCAAACAGGTCAAGGCATTTGTGGTGTTTGTCCTTAAGGATGCTTTTGATCGATGTCAACTTCTCTCATATGGCTGATACGACTAAGGAATCTAGGTTGGGGTGAGTGCAGGAGTATTCAAACCCCGAAGTGGACCTGGTACCTCTTCTTGACTGATTGTGCCATTGGTGTTAAAGTGGCTAGTGTCTGCCACGAGGCTTTCACCCAGCTTTGGTTGTCCCATGTTAATGGGGAGGGTGACTCTAGTTGAATCAGAAACTGACAGGATGTAAAATAGCTTGTGGGACTTATCTGAGACCAAAGACTCGATCTCCAAAATCTTGACAATCCAAACAAAGAGCTCCTGGAATGCTCTGAAGACATCTGGTGCCAGTAGTGGTGCAGAGGGTTCTGCTTCCTGTGGTGATGATGAGGAGAGGTCCTTCAGTGGTGAGACTGGGCATTCATATTGCTCAAATCCCTGGATCCAGCACTTGTTGATATTCTGGCATCAGTAATCTGGTCAGGGGATACTGCTGGCAAAGGGGCCTTCTTACCCAAGAGTGGAGACCAGCTCCTATTAAGGCAGGCCCCCAGACTCCTGAAAGGGCCACTGTGGTGTATTGTATACATATGGATGGCTTGCTGGTTGCCAGCTGGACTAATGATGGTCTTGATGGATGGATAGCGACTGGGGCCTATAGGAAGTCTGTCTTAGCCAGTAATCACAGACCTCAGAAGGGAAGGTTCTCTGCTCAGTGACAGGGATGTATGCTCCTGATGACAGTAAGGAGATGTTGATTTCCTAGATCTGAGGCACTAACATGAAAGACACTCTTGGTACCAGAGTCTGCATGAGTGCTGGCAGATGTCTCGGCATCAATAATGGACCTACTTTGATTATAGTTTCATCCCCTGAAGCCAGGTCAATGTCAACCGGAGCACCATCAGTGCTAGCAGAAACTACTGCTTTATCCTCTACTCCTGCTCTCCAGGCCTCAATGCCATGTAGGGTTTGGAGGGCTTCTCTCTGGAGGTTTTGTTGTGTCTGTTCTTATGGAAGGACACTAAGGTTCTTGAGCTTCTGCCTTCATGCTCAGAGCAGCCCCTTCCATTGCTTGGCTTTGACAACAGAAATGTTGGTGTCAGCTTTGACTATGACACTTACTTGTGTGCCAGATCTTTCTTTGGTGCAATCTTCTCCACACTTAGGCACAGTCTGTCTGCTCCATGGTGTACTCATACATGGTGGCTTGTCCACCAGCAAACGTTTCTGGAGCTTGTTTCCTTTGGGTCTGATGAGACATTCATGGCCTGTTTCAGAAGACAGAGTTTCAGCCTTGCATCTCGTGAGTCTACACAGATAAGGATAAGCATACCAGACATCTGCATGGTATGTGATTCCCCATAGGCAGATGTGACACTTACTGTGCCTGTCCATTGGGAGTAGGGGATTAGTTCATTACAGAATGATAGGGCTTGAAGCCCTCAGATGTCGAGCCCATCATTTTGAGGCACTATGCGGGGTGAGGGGGAGGGATCTTGACCACTAAAGTTTGGTCACAGCAGTGGAAGGAGGAAATCAAAAGCGGGTTCTAAAGATTATGAAGAACAGAATCATAGAAATGTAGGACTGGTAGGGACCTCAAGAAATCATCCAGTCCAGCCCTCTGTGCTGAAGCAGGACCAAGAAACCTAGACCATCCCTAGCAGCTGTTTGTCCAAACTTTTTTTTAAAAACTACAACAAGGATTCCACAACATCCCTTGGAAGACTATTCCAGAGCTTAATTACCTTTAGAGTTAGAAAGTTTTTCCTAGTATCTAACCAAATCTCACTTGTTGAAGATTAAGACCATTATTTCTTGTCCTGCCTTCAGTGGACACAAAGATCAACTGATCACATCCTTTTTATATTAACTTAACATATCTGAAGACCTATCAGGTGCCCCCTACCCCAAATAGTCTTTTCTCAAGACTAAAGATGTCCAGTTTTTTTTTTTTTTTTTTTAAAACATTTTCCTCATGGGTCAACTTTTCTAAACCTTTTATCATTTTTGTTTCTCTCCTCTAGACTCTATTCAATCTGTCCACATCTTTTTTAAAATGTGGTGCCCAAAATTCAACATAATACTCCATCAAAGGCCTCAGCAGTGCAGAGTATAGAGGGACAATTACCTCCTCCTCCTCAGCTGCATCACATTGGTGACTTATATTCAAGTTATGATCCATTATAATCTCCAGATCCTTTTCAGCAGTACTACCACATAGCCAGTTATTCCCCCCTCTTGTAGTTGTACATGTGATTTTTCCTTCCTAAGTACTTTGCTCTCGTCTTTACTGAATTTCATCTTGTTGATGAATTTTTTCCAATTTGTCAAGGTTGTTTTGAATTCTAATCCTGTCCTCCAAAGTGCTTGTAACTCCTCCCATCTTAGCATGATCTGCAAATTTTATAAGCATACTCTTCACTCCATTATTTAAGTCATTAATGAAAATATTGTCTAGTACTACACCCAAGATTGACCTCACAGGACCCCTAGATGTATCCTCTCAGTTGACAGCAAACCACTGATAGCTACTCTGACTACGGTCTTTCAACCAGTTGTGCATCCACCTTATAGTAAGTAGTTTAGTCTGAACTAAGAACTAATGGTTTGGATACTTGCCAGGTTCCATGTCTCTGCCATGGGCTGTCAGATAGAAGGTCGTGACCCTTTTGTGTCCTTTTTATAGGATCACAAGGAGGCACAGGGTGCATGTGTAGCCCTGATGGATACTACTAGTCAAAACATTCTGGTCTTGTGTATATACACATCTATAGTGGGATCCATGCTGACACACACTCTAAAAACCCATGATACAATCTTCTAATATTCGGAACTATTTCCACTTCCCAAATTTTTGCCATTTAAACAATCTTATTTTATTCTTGTGTCCCCTCTATTTCTTCAATTATAATAAGACTCTCAATAGTCCAATCAATGTGAACTTTCATTCAATGCTTTGTAAAGCTTTAACAGGAGCATATGCCTACATTATAGCACATTAAGTCTTCAGGGTGATGTTGCAAACCAAAAATAGAAAAATGTATGAATATATTGGGAACCCAACTATTTCGTTCAAGAAATACCTGTTTATTAACGACATTTTATGAAGCTACTGCTTTCACTAATTCTGATGTTGAAAGTTAAGATTTAAGCATTGGAGGGGTGAAGAGAAGAAAAAGAGCCCAATGTTGTAAAAGCGTGGGGTAGGTGTTTGGGATTCAGTTGTAACTGCCCCCTGTTGCCATCTTTTGAATTTAACACACTATAGTGAAATGCATATGTGATATGAGATGCTCTTTAATGTACAGCATGCTAAATTCAAAACACAAGAGACCGCAAATGGCAGGAGTACACATATATGGTAGGCCAAACACTGAGACAGCTGAGCCCAAAAACAACATGAAACAGCAGGTCTAACAATTCTTATCTGGAGGGAGAAAAGAGACTATCCCCATTGTTTTGGGCCCTAGTGGTGGAGATAAAGGATAGGCATGATAAGCCATTGCTAACTTGGATATACGTGTGTGCACGCATGTGTGCGCGTGCATGCGTCTCCTCTCTCCTTTCTCTCTTTCCCTTGATTTCCCAGGCCAGCAGTGGAAAAGGAACACATGGTGAGCATGTTTGAAAGAGAGGAGATGGGGAAAAGTCCAAAATTTTTTCACTATAATTGGTTTCACTTGCCAGAAGGAAAAGGGGCAGAACACACCCAATATCTGTTGGTTTAAACCACACAACAGAAACATTACTTCCTTTAAAATTCTGTCCACTTCTCTGGCCCAGGTGGTCAGGGAATGTACTCTAAAATGACAAATGAAAGCTGAAAACTTCAAGTGAAAAGTTATTTAACGTGTTCTACACAAAATAGTGTCTGAAATCAGTCTTGAGTTGCCACAGCAGAGAACCCCAAACGGCAGCTTTTAGAAAATAAAGAATTGGACACGGATACTGTAAGCACTAAAGAACTGTGTTCACAAGGGAATGTGTTTATGGAACTAGTACTGCAATGGTGCACTAAAATAAAATACAGTAATAAAATCTGTTATACTTTGCATGCAAAATAGATTTCTAAAACAAACATTAAAGTACCAAAGATATAGTCCACAGGGAGCACAATTCATGTTGCCAGATAATCGTCGTCATCTGAGGAACCAATACCACAAAATTTGTAGCATTCTCTACAAGAATGCTTCAGATGACATGATTTCTTGCAAATTCCATTAAAAATGGTTAATTTACTACACTGGTAATCTGCTTGAGATAACCGGACCGAACTCACTAATCTGTAAAAGAATTAATAGCTACTTAAACATAATATGGAAGAATATTATAACAGGTTTCTATTAATAGTATTGCCACAAATTTGAACAGCTATAAAAAAAACCCGGATAGGATTGTAACAAAACTGTGACCAGCACTTAATATTTTATTCACATACTGATACACTACTGACATTAACATTTCATAAAACTTTATCTGATATTTTAAAAGTAGGCTGCATATAACTGAAATAAGCATTAGCTAAACAGCAAAACCCCAGCGTTTTAAAAATTTTTCAAGATAAAAGCATTGTGACAGCCCTTTGAAGAAAACAGGTTTAAAATAACTTACTAATTACAGTATCTATTTGAACAATAGAAGTAATTCCATAACATGAAGCATCAGAACACACTGATCGTCCTAGCCCCTTGCTGATACACTGCTTTAATTGTGCATTTATAGTCAGGCAAATTAACAAAGGCTTTCACTCCTACTGAGCTCCTAATGGTGAGAATTCACAGAGAAAGCGGCTGGAAAACACAAACACTGAAGCAGGGACTGGCTGTGCTATTCCTGGTTAGGAAAAAAAAATGATGTAGCTTACTGTACATGTAACATGTCTTATCTTGGTGGATTCACTCTCTTCTACAGAAGCATAATATTAATATTTTGAGTTACTAGAAGAGCATAATTTCTCTTTCCTTAAATGTGAACTAAATGAAGTTAATATTTTATGTCAGGCCTTTAACCATACAGCATTATTTAAAATGATATCTTATTTAAGTAGTTTGGGATATATTGTACACCATGTACCCCTTTCAAGATAATTGTGGGTTATAAACAAGTAGTATGTTTTCAACTTCAAATTCACTAGGTAAAACAGGGAACAGACATGATCAAAGCCTGATAGTTTTTTGTTTTGGAGATCTAGATGGCACAATGGTTACTGTTCACGGACATGAGGTGAGATACTGTACTGCACCTCTTACAGGCCCAACACAAAACTCACACCCCAGGGCGAGGCAAGGTTATAGTGGTTTTAAGCCAATTCCGGGCTCTGCTGGGGGTTGGAGTGTCCACTACATAACAGCCCTGTGCAGGGCCGGCGTAACCTTTTGTGGGCCTGGCACCAAACATATTTGTGGGCCCCCATAGTGGCAGTGGAGCATGGTGCAAGAGGGTCGGTCCCCAGAGCGAGGGGCCGGGCAGGGGCCTGGCATGGGTAGCCCTCCTCCGCCCAACCCAGTGTGAGGGCACTATTTACAAACTGGGAGTTGCCAGAGGCACAGCAGCTCGCCCAGCCCTGTGCTGCCAGTGTGCCACTTCCTCTTGGGGTGGGCCCATGCTGCGCCACACAGCCCCCCCACCCAACACTGGAACACCCCTCCGATTCCCTATGGCCAGAGCCCCCCCGGACCCACTATGCCTAGGGCCCCCACCAGACCCTGCCACAAATGCACAGCACCCTGCACACCACCCCCCTGCCCAGCGCCCCCCTCCCCACCACAACTGCCCAGCACCACACACAGAATCCCCACCCCCTAGTGCCCCAACACACACATCTTCCCTGCCCCCTCATAGCCCAGCACCCCTCTCCCCGCCAAGACACCCTTCCCCCCACGCCCTGCCTTCCGGACTCACTCACCAGCCCTGCTGGGAGGCGACTGTCTGCCAAGCTAAGCTGCCAGAGCTGGTCTCGGGGTGGGGAATTGCTCCAGCCCCTTGGGAGTGGTGCAATCAACCAGGCCAGGGCCTGCCCCAGTCAGGCTCCCTCAGGGCCCACTTGCATGGAGGGGCCCAGCCAAGCTCCCAACACTGTCCCCCACAACTGGCCAAGACTGGCCAGTCCCAGGCAGCTCAGCCCCGGGTAGACAGGTGGGGCCCCACAGGTGGTGGGAAGCAGAGACTGCCCGGAGCCAGAAGTGCACTGGGGTCCGGCCAAGGGGCAGAGAAAAGCTGGTGGATGGGGCTAGGGGGTGAGGAGGAGCCCTCAGTGTGCAGGCCGAGAGGAGCAAATGGTGGGTGGGGTGGGGGGAGCCAGCGGGCTGGCGGGGTCTCAGGGCACAGTGAAAGCAGAGCAGGCTGGCGCCCCTTGTGAGCATGGGCCCAGCTCCATGGCGCCACTGTAAATCTGCCACTGGCCCTGTGGATCTAAGCTATTGCAGCCTCTCTAGTCTTACCCATGGGCTGCAGCACTGTCTGGAATATCCATAGCATAGTGAGATACGGCTGCAGCACCAGCAGAGTCCTCTGCCTCCAGCCCCACCCTTGCATGCCCCTTATGCAGAGTTATGAGGGGGTCCTTGGGAGGCAGCATTATGGCTGTCTTTCACAACACCTGCATCAGATGCCCCTTTATGATGCTCCAGCCTTCTACATGGCATGAAAGGTCTGGAGCATGGTGAGGATCTCACCCAGAGACACTTCTACAGCTAGGTCACCAGTTCCAAGTGTGATATGCAATGGAACTCAGTGCATAAGACAATTACAGATGGCTTTAAAGAAAATAAGTCTAATTTAAATGGGATTTTCCCACAGGAAAAAAAAAACTGAGACTTAAAAAAACGGTTAAAACAACAATCTTGTTTAAAAAATATTAAATATCTGAAGTGTTCCCATAGCCACTTGTTTCTAATTTCCTGGACCAACCTAAATGCTCAATAATTTAACATTTATTTTGAGATTATGCCTTTCGTTTCAAGATATGTTTATTATTTGTATTTTGTCAAATATAATCTAATATTATAGTATCATGGGTTTTTTTTATTAAGCATAGAAGAGAACCGTCAACACAGTAGGTTATTTTGATGTTACTCTTAATTATGTCACAAGGTCCCCACATTTTTGTTAGTTGATAACCCAAAGACTTTTGTATTCATATTTGTATCTCAGATATTGACTGGCAAAAACTGAGGCTTTGGCTGGGTGCAAATGGGGATTTGGCACCTAGGGAATAGGTGACAATTAATCATGGGATAAGCACATTAGCTGAATATTTCTACTACAATGATCCATAGTGAAATGTTGACATTTAAACTCAAGTTTCAGACTTAACCCATTGAGACAAATGGGGATGTTCACAGAGTTTTGGGCTTGTCTACACATAAAAGTTTTTTTTTGGTGGGGGTGGGGGGAGAGGGGCGCACGCGTATACCTATGTACACACTGTTCCCTATACACACACTGCTAAAACAATATAATGCTGTTAACGTGGACACAGTTATCTGAGTGCTTATCTTGGTATAGTCTATTCTCACACAGTAAGGGGAAGATGGTATACCAGTATCAGGCATATTTATATCAGTATATCTGCATCCACACTAGTGTTTGTACCAGTACAATTATTTCAGTAAAAGAATCAGTCCTCTAATGGAAACAGTATACTGACAAAACACACAAGGGTGGACCGGACTTTGTTTCCGGTGAAGGGTTAAAATCCATTGCTGATGTAATAACCTGGTATATGGATTTGTGTACAGGCCCAAAGTCCAGAGTTTGGTCAAGAGGTCAAAGGCCTAGCAATAGCTAAAAAAAAAAGCAAAATAACCCAAAATAACCTTGCTTTTGCTAAGATATGCCTAGTCAGTAAAACACCAGATGTTAGGGGCAATAATTGTGTCTTATTCAAAGTTGCAAATAGAACAAAGAAGCCCTGTTTCTGTTGTGTTAGTTTCTTCTGTAGGGAAATGTTCTTCCCACACATCCAACCTTGAGTTTATGAAAGGTTGGAACATGACAGTATAAAATATAGCCTCCTCCCACCTCTCTTTCCCAGGAACCAATGCCTGCCTTAAAACACAAATAAGCAACTTAAAAGACAATCTTTATTGCCGTATACTTTCACTGTTTCTTTGCTTTTACCCCCTACATATGTATCTATTAAACAATCAAAGGAGCTACTTCATTCCTATAACCCCAAATTAAATCCAACATATATTCCATATTAATACATTTATTAAAGTACTAATTAAATGCTAAATGTTAATTTGTTAACTTAAAACCATGGGCAGAGACATTATGTAACCTTTTGACCATTAGCTACTGTGCTATCATGTCTTGCAGCTAAACCTATCCGGGGGTGTGGGACTGCCTACCCCGTCACTTTCCCCGCCCATAAAAAATCCATATATTCCATTATAATCAATTGACAGTGTCTCTGAACCTAATACGCGAGGTGACACTCCGTCAGTGCTGTACATAATAAACTCCTATGCTTGACCTCTACACGGTGTGGATTTATGTCCTTCAAAGGCAATCTGCAGAAATAGCATCAGTTCAAACTCAGTTCATGTTTTCAGTTTTTTGCAACCATAATGATTACACACTTTTCTTTTTTTTAAATGGAAGTGTGGATCAAGAGAACAATTCTGTAGCAATGGGCAGATTCCTCATCATATTCTGTAGTCATGGAATACCTGGAGCTTTAACTATATTTAAACTAATGACTGAAATCCATTAGCAGTTATCAATTAAACTAACAGTTAATTATACAGAGCTTACATTTAAGAAAATCTATACCGGATTTAACATCCCTTCTGTATGTACCCCATTGAATCTAAGTTAATAATTAATTATGTTGATCAATATTAAGCAAATTTTCCTGTTCTATGACAATCAACATCATTAGGAAAACTGACTAAAATGAACATCTTTTGGCTGTAAGCAATGCAGTATCATATCACTATAAAATAAATTACTCTGCTAATAGGAAGTCTTAAAATGCAATTTTAACAAACTATCAATAGGGCTCTAAATTCAAATTAAAAAGATCACCAGATTATAAACAGTTCAGCATTTCTAAAAAGATATCTTTTGAAATTAATGGTATGAGCAACATAGATTCTACAGTGTGTTGAGCATTATTATACATTACTGGACATAAAATTTGCACTTATTATAAAAGAAAATTTAATATGTTTGTTGTACCTCAATTTCACAATTTTACTGAAGAACCTGCTCCTTGATTTCTAATGTGTTCTATTCCATTAGAAAATAAGATTCATTTACCATTGTAATCTTGTTTGAGAGAGAGAGAGAGAGAGAGGGGATGGTCCAGGGATTAGGGCTTTAGCCTTGGATTTAGGAGACCTGGATTCAATTCCCTGCTCTGTCAGAGACTTCTTGTGTGACCTTGGGCAAGTCACTTATCCTCCCTGTGCCTCAATTTCACATCTGTAAAATGGAGATAACAGCACTACCCTACCTCATAGGAGAGTTGTGAGAGTAAATACATTAACACTTGTGAGGTGCTCAGATACTATGGCGATAGGGGCCATATAAATATCTAAGACAAGTCTGGATCACAAGTATTCTATCTACTTCCAATAGCTTTTACAGGTTACTCTAGTCTATTGATTTAACTCTTACAATAGGATTTTAAATTATCTTAGTGGTAGCTTCATTTTTAGGCCATTACCTATTTACTTCTACACAGATGTGCATAGTTTCCTGCCTTCTTTCTAACAGTTCTAAATATCATGTTTGCCTGTTGGTATTCTACCTAGACTGCACATATTTACTTCATTGAATATTCTTCAAACACTTTTTGAAGCTTTTGCAACTCTAGGCATTTACCTTTACTTACCTCAATTATAGGGGATTTAATCAATTTCTCTAAAAAATTACTTTATTGAATGTATTTTTAGCACATTATCAAAAGATTGTCAGGACTACACTTATTAGCATTAGTAAAAATCAAAATTTAATAAATATTTTAAAATATGTTAATGGAGCGAACAGAACTGAGTAGAGCTGTGGCAATCCAAAATTGTTTCAGGTAGTCTCTACATTACATTTTTTTGAAATTTTCAGTTAACCAAGAAGTTTAAAAAAAAAATGTTTTGTTTTTAAGTGTTTTTTTTTAATTTGAAGGCTGTTTCAAAATAAAGTTGTTTTGAATAAAAAAAATCAAAAAGTTTTGTTTTGAAAATTTTAAAACAAAACATTTAGACTTTTTCAACTCCCCTTCCCTCTGACATGAATAATTTGGCAAAACTGACATGCATTCACAAAATGTTTTGATGTTGCTGAATCTGCATTTTTCTCACACAAAAAGTTTTGCCCCAACATTTTACCCAGCTCTGCAACTGATACTAAATATATACGCCAACTATGCATGTAGACAGAACGATTCTCTCTTCGGTCTTCAGTGTAATCTTTATACACACTTTTTTGCTGCTGACTTACTTTGTATGGTCACATACAATTTTTTGAATACCATCACCACCCACAGATATCGTCAAGGTATTTCTACGGTACATCAATGCATTATATATATCCAAGATAACCCCTTGCATTTTACCTTTGTTTACCACAAATATATTGATTTCATCCATTTCTCTAGTTGCTGTAGTTCCTGCTGCATTTCCACTTTTCCTACTCATTGCTGGTTGTCGTGCCTAACTTAGTATTTTTAGCAAATTTGGTCACTGTACGCTCAACTTATTAAATTATCTAGGGGAAAAAAAATGAAGGAATGCTCAAAGATTCTTGTGGACTCCAGGTCAACAACACTTGATCAATTCCTCAATCAGCTCAATATCCCTCCACTTATTTTTATAAAAATCACAGTGTTCCAACTATTCTACACAATACCACCATATGCAAAAATATGGTCAGTCTTAAAGAACAATTATGCTCAGTGACAACATAAAAATCTCACATTTTATTCAAATATGCTTTATATGTACTCTGAGCAATGTATGACCCACAGCTAAAGCCAGAGCAGTTTCTCCACTATTCTTTCCTGCTGTGACGATAATCCAATGTGGGAATGAGAGTTCATGACAAGAAACAGAAGGTGATTGAGTCCCTTGTGGAAAGAGACTGAAAATATTTGGAAAACCATATATCTAGCCATCAATGCAAACAGCTTCTCCTGGTTCTTATCCTTTACTCTAATTCTAAAATAGACTTCCACAACTACTGAGACTCATCCACACGAAAGCAACTGTTAGTGTAAACTATTGGCACCAGACTCCTTTCCCCATCCCTGATGCATGCTGTAAAGGTAACTTTAGATATGGACATTCCAATAAAGGACTAAATCAAGTACTCTGAGACCAATGACATGACAGGGATCCATTATCAAAAATGAGAAAATGGTGTAACCATCAGGAAATGAAGGTTTTCTTACATAACTGAAGTCTTCAAGATGACCTCTGCACATTTGCACTATTGCAGTAGTTCTCAAAATTATTTAATCATGCCCCACTTTGTGTCTGTAGTAGTTTAAGCCTCCCCACACCACACAAGTACATATATTGAGATATGCTGTGGTGCTTCTCTTGAATCAGTTTTGGCTAGTTTGTTTTTCTCTGGAGGAATTTGTTTTCTGTTGCATGAATGAGACAACAATTCATTGCACAAAGAGCAAAAGCAAAACTGACTGTGGTCCATGCTTACAATTAAACATGCACACCGCGTTGTAGCAAATGGATTAAGTACAGATGGCAACAACTTTGTATAATGCTATGCAAGCTTAACAGAAATCCGTCAAAATGCACAATTTCATCTGAGAATCTGATATGTCTGGAGGAATCAGCTTTGCTAGTTATTCATTGCTGTGGGTAAGATGTGCACAGTGAGGTTTCCTAAAGCCCCTCACTCACTCCCAGAATACGTTCCATGCCCATCCAGGCAGGCCTGTCCATGAGTTTGAAACACTATGCACTACTGGAATGCATAGCTGTGCATCTTGGACCTGTGGAAACAGAGCTGGAGAGGGAAACTTAAGATTACTGGAAACGAGATACAAGGAGGGAGAACACTGAAATAGGGCAAGGAGCTGGGGTGGAGACTGGGACTGGCTGGACAAAGACACTAGGACTAGAAATTAGTATGGAAGCAATAGGGATGTGGAGACAGATCTCTGACAAAGAGCTGGGGTGCAGGGAGAGGACTGGGACTGGTTGGTCAAAGAGACCAAGAAGTTGGTGGGGGAGGGATGGAGGGGAGAGGCATACTGAGACTCAGTGGGCAAAGACTCTGGGAACAGATGTGGAGAGGGGGAGACTAGGACTGGATGAACAAGGAGCGTGGAATCAGAAGCCTGAGGAGTGTAGATTGGGATTGGCTAAGTGAGGCTAATGGGAATAGGACCCAATCCTGGGGAAGGCAGGGCAAGGTTGGATGGGAAGAGGCAGAATGGGATCAAGTTGGGGGGAAACAAGCAGAAGAGTCTGCCCAAAGAGCACACTCCTCTTCAGAGCCGAGAATGGAATTCAAGTTTCCTGAGTCTCCCCATTCCTCTGCTGTCAGAGGAACAGGGAGAGAGATGTATGCATGTGTATCTGGCTGTATTAAAATACATCGTTTGAATGGGTTCAGCTTACTTAGTGATCCTGATTGCTGTGATGACTGTCCTGTCCTCATTATTATACCACTCCACCAATCTTTGTGAGATCTGCAAATGCTATTAGTAATTATTTTATATCTACTGGCAGATCATTGATAAGAAATCTACTGAATAGGACCAGACTTGGTACCAGTCCCTGTGGAACCCTCATTAGAAACATCCCTATGGGATGATGATTCCCCATTGATGACTACTTGTTGAGATCTGTCAGCTAGCCCAGCTCCTCATCCATTTAATATAAGCTCTATTGATATTGTACAGTACTTTTTAAAAATAAGTATGTCACGTGATACCAATCAAACATTTTTTAGAAGTCTAAATATATTACAGCAACACAGTTATCTTTATCAAGCTAGCTTGCAATCTCACACAATTCAGGTTTTTTTGACAAGGCCCATTTGGCAAAAAAGCATGTTGACTTGCATTAGTTATATTCCCATCCATTAATTCTTTATTAATTGAATCCCACATCTGCTTTTCCATTATTTTGTTCTGGATTGCCTAGTCCTATTACCACCCAAGATCATCTTACTTGCCCTTTTTGAATACTGACATTAACACACTTCCAGTCTCCTAGAATTTCTCTCAACATTCCAAGATTTATTAAAAGTGAACAGCAGTAGGACACAGATCTCATGGAACTCTTTTAGAACTATTGGGTCCAAGTTGTCAGGACTGCTGATTTAGAAATGTTTATCCCTATTTGATGTTCAACATCCTCCTCACAGTTACTAATGGACTGGAAAAAAGTTCATAATCCTCATGAGATACAATTACATCATCCTGCTTCTTTCCAAATCCACAACAGAAATATCTGTTCTGCCTTTTCAGCATCATTAACAATTTTATCATCTATACCTAGTAATAAGCCTATACCATTCTTAATACTTTTTTGCTAATGTACTTGAACTCCTCCTTATAGTCATTATCTCGGCCAGTCATTGATTTTTCCTGATATCTTTAGCTTCCCTTATCAATTTTCTATCCTTAGCAATCTATATACATGAGAAGTTGTGATCTACTGCCCCTTTTGTTCCATTTGTATGTCCGTCTCTCTCTCTCACACACTTCTAATTAGCCAAAATTGTCCTCTTTCTTGATTACAGAATTGTGGCTTTTTGGCCCATCCAAATTCTTAAGGAAATCAATTTCCATTTCTAAGTTTTTCTTCTAAATCAATTTTGCCCCCAAAGAGCTGAACTGTACTTTCAAATGAGCTCCCAACTTTGGACCTCAGTAGGCACTGGCAGGGATAGAAGTAGTTGACGCATCCCTGCTAACCCTTTCTAGCCTTGCTCTCCCAATGTTTGAACATCAAAGGAGAAACAAAGGATGCGACAATGCTCCAAAGGATACTGCTATTAGAGGATTCCACTGTTTCAGGCTACATTGCCAGCACATCCCAAGAGTTGGAATATGCAGAGACCCCTCAAACTCTTGGTCTGACTATAGAGCCTACACAAAGCCACACTCCAGGAAAAGATAATTTTAGCAAGGAAAGGGATTTTATTTCTGGTATTTTCTTATTCCCAAAGAAATAGTGGACTCAACTCTATTGTAGAGGAGGATGACAACAGCCATTGTTCAAATATCTACAGAAACTTTAATTCTCTGTGAATATAATTCCTAGTTTCAACTCTGAGGACTGTTCCAGGGCCCTTTATCTCTGTGCAGCCTAGTTCTACATCTTGGTAAGGCAGAAGAAAACCAAACCTCAGGTTTATGGTGGGCAAAGCTTACTGCAAGATACTACTCTTTGGGCTAGCTACAACTACTAAAGGTGTCCATCACATGACGGGCTGCTGTGGCACATACCTATACCATCAGTGTCTGTAGAGTTATCCATATCTAGATGACTGACTCATACAAACTACAACTCACAGCAGGGTAGTTTATACCCTGCAACTGATAGAATGTTCCATTTTCATATCTGTCCAAACAAGCATGAAAAAGGAAAAAACTGTCAACCCTACTTCTGACTCAAGTTTAGTACTTCAGATGGGGTGTTCTAGATTCCACAAAGTCTCTAGTTTGCCTGGCTCAAGGATTTCATCCAGGCAGTGGATCTTGCCAGATTAAGAAGGCCCTGTGAAGTTTTATATTTGAGTGAGAGGCCTAAAGGTTTCTTGCATCGTTCTCTCCCTCTGCAGAGCTCTGGACGAAGTCCTTGAAAGGACGGTTAAGTCTAGTGCACACGTTTGAAGTCCAGGTATGACAGTGTATTCTCAGCAGGTCAAGGATTCTTATGATGAACTTTACCAGATAATGTCTTAAAAGGATTGTTGTTTCAGCCTGTTCTCAGCTGATACTAGACATGGATACTTACTCAATAGCTTCCCCAATCTGAGGTACGGAGCACATATAAAAGAGCTTTGACCATTTATGGTCTTTGGAATACTTAGGAATTGAGACTTCACGTAAATTAGGCTGGCAATCAAAAGCTTTTCTTCTGCATAGGGGAGAGCCAGACGATACTCTCAGACAGCATGGCTGCCATCTATCTAATCAAATGTGGAGAGCTCATTCACTGCTGTTGTAACAGGAAGCAATCAATCAATCTGTGTGAATGATTCCTCTGGAACCATGTGACCCCAACAGCTATACACCTAGAAAGAGTAAAGAACACTGTAGCAATTGATTTCACTCTCTCATGTGTACATCATCACAAGCTGTCACTCAGGAAGTTAGTGGTTAATCTGATATTTGCCAGGTGGAGTTAGGCAGGTAGATTTGTTGGCTCCAAATATCTGAGGTTTTGCACGAGAGCAAACAAGGTCCTACAGTGCAGAGATGCTTTTTCCCCCTTCCCACTGGGGCAAAAAGGACACCTTTATGACATTCGTCCACTTCTTTTCATCTCCAAGGTTTCTGAAGGACTCAACAGGACATAAAGTGATCTTGGTAATGCCAGCCTGAGTATGGCAGACTTGGTTCTCAGAGCTGCTAGCTCTGTCAAAAGATTATCCTTTCACTCCTCCCTTGAATCAGGATATCTGTTCCAGCAGAGGGGCAGGTTAGTTCATCCAGCCTGTAGTATGGCCACAGGGCCTCCCAAAGCTAAATGGCTTGTATGTGTTGGAGTTGGTCAAGGAAGTCCATCTCAAATCCAGGCAGCCTTATACTATTGTTATGTTGCCAAATGGAACCAGTTTAAAAAACGTCTGCTCAAGGCAGAGACTTCAACCTGATTTCCTATCTGGTTCCAACTATTCTGGTTATTCTCCAGTCTGAATTTATCAAACCTATCCATAGCAATTGCAAAGATTTATTCAGCATCTATTTCTATTATTGTGTCCCTGTTAAATAAAAGTCAATGCCTGAGCAACCTCTGGTGAAATAGCCTTTGAAGTGGTTTATAAACCTCTGCACTCCTTTTGGGGAAATCTCCTGATCCTTGAAACTTTACTTGGGTGTTCATCAAACTTATGAAGGAGTCTGAGATCTTCAGTGAGAGTTGGTAGAGAGGTAGAGGTCTTTCTGAAGGCGCTCTGTGGGTATGAGAGATGCAAACATTAAAGGCTAATCCACTGTATATTTTCAAAAAGTCAAGGTGGTTTTCAGCCTCTCTCAATGTATTTGATCAAAACTGTTTCACTCCATTTCTCTGCCTGCATTTTCCCCAAATCTCCAAAGTCAACCAGGGGAGATGTGGTCACATGTCCTGGATGTCAGAGCTGAAACTATTTAGACAGAAATAAAGGGTTTAAAAAAATATACAAACGGCCTGTTTGTGGACTCTGGGAAGAAATTCAATCTTTAGACCATCTCAGGTAATCTACACCTCTCCTCTCGACTGTCCCCACAGCTCCTACTCAATAGCTTCCCCAAACTGAGCAAATTGTCAGTTATACTGTTGCCCACAGGGTAACAGAGAAGCAACATCAAAGCTGACAATACTCTGGTCATTTTCTACTGTGTTACCTGGAAAAGCTCTGAGCAGCTGCAGACAAACTGGAACCGTCTGTTTTCAGACTTTGGAAGACAACAGCCCATACGTTCACACTTGGTTCACATGTAGAAAGTTAACTTTGCAGCCGCAAGAGCTACAAAAAGGTTTTATTTTTAAATAAAAGCTTAAATCCTGCAGAACTTCATGACATTTACCTAGCAAAGCTCCATAAATAAAATCAAGTAGCTAATCCACTACATACTGTATGGGCAACGCTAGTCTGAAAAAGCACCCGACTCTGATTCTCTTAATTCATTAGATATCTAATGTAGCCCCATAAAGATTAGTAATTAAGTCTTAAAAATCCCCTAAATGTAGAATGGGGCGTTTTAAAAATTATTTTAAGTCTGTAAAAGTTGAACAGTTAGGATCTACAGTTGACTGTATAGATCAATAAATCTGTTACAAGGAAATATAATTGTGTGAACTTCCAATTTCATAACTGTTTTAACGCTTTGTATAGGTCATCTTTCACATATTTATTATGAACCCTAAAGACTTTCCTAAGGTTTCAAATAAAATGATTCCCACAAATTCTTAGTTTGCTTTACCACTGCGTAGTACAGCTGAATTTTAACTTTAGTTTTTGGGAATTACATACTTTCTAAAGGCTCACTGCTAAAGACATCAACTGTATTTAGCAGTCCTTTTCCCCTCATTAATTTAAGTGTATTGTTAGCAAAGGTACTAGAAGTATGCAATAAAACGCTCATTACTGTAGTATCTGAGCATCTTCCAGTAGTGCATTAAGCAACAATGAGAAAAGTGACTATAATGTAGTGTTTTGTTTTTGTTTTTAATGCATACATAATGCTATATGTTTATGGTACAGAAAGCAAGGTCAAAGAAGTGTCCCTAGCACTTGGGGGTAGAAGATAGTGAGGACTGTCCTTAGTTCCCGCAAGAGTTCATTCTGCAGCCTCAAAATGGCCTTGTGAAAGCTCCGTCTCCTCCACAGAAAAGCTTTGCACACTTGTGATAGAAAGATCCACTATCCCAACTGAGCGGAGTCACCAAGTATATTCTTCATTCCAGAGCTTTAGGTGATCTTTTAGGTATTCTGGGCTCAGGCCATTAAACACCTTGAAGGTAAAGCTTAGACCTTGAATTTGACTCTATATTCAATGGGAAGCCAGTGTAAAAAATGGAAGACTGGCATGATGTGCTCACAGTAACTTGTGTTGCTGAGGAGATGTACTGCTGCTAGAGGGAGTATCCTAACGGCTTATGGCTTCATGCCCAGGTATACTGTAGGCCTCCAGCCAGGAAGTGAGGGGTGCATGTATTACCGAGGAAAGGTCATCATCCATCAAGGTGGAACAGAGTCTCCTTCCCATCTGGAAATGGTAGAAAGCATTACACGCAGCAGTGCCCGCAAGTAATGTGAAATCCAGGAGAACTCTCAAGCTATGGGCTGAATTGACCAACTGTGGATATAAACCTTCAACCAAAGGAGACTGGACCATGGCCACAATCTCTCAAAGTGCTTTCCTCTGCCAAGCAAAATAACCTCCATCTTGCTCACTTTCAACCAGCTGTCCCTCATCCATGAGCTGGGCACTCTTCATGTAGCTTTGTGCTGACTGTTTTGGGTCTGTGCCTAGGTAATGGTTTTAAGCAATAGGTAAGTAGTAGATGTCTGGTGACCAATTTCCTGTGTCTGTTCTTCTGTTTTCTTGGATGGTGAACTGCAATCAGAAAGTAGCAGATTGCATAGAGGGATGCTCCAAGCAGAGCAAAGATTGCCCAGTTCACCAAATGCCATGGAAAGGACAGTTCTTAGTTTTCTTAATTTCAGTGAAGACCCTGAGAGCTTGATACATCTGACATACAGTACTCCGTCCATCTTCATATTTAACTCCTCATCTCTGTCTTTTTTCACAAAATGCTAAGCCAATTAACTAGCAATTCTGCTTAACATGCTTAGCTTTATATTTCAGTGGTTACACAAATGTGTAAATTCTTCAGTTTTTTTAAAACTCTACGGACCAAAAAGGGGACATGTTTTCAGTTCAAGGAAAAAAAAAAAGTAATGCTTTTTAAGTTCTTTCCAAGTTTACAAAACTGCCACAATTAAAAAGCAAGTAGAAGAACATTTGTAAAAAACAGTATGGATGCCAGAACAAAATGGCATGGGAAAATATCAGCAGACTTTCTGCACTTATGTAGAATGAGGCACTGGTTGTGATTCATACTTAAAGCTGAGTTCTATTTCACATTACGACAAAAGTTATGATATTTAATTAAACTGCTTTAATTAAACCGCTGTTGCATGTCCACAATACGCTCCTTGTGTCGGCAGAGTGCATTCACACTAGCACCTCTTGCATTGACACAGAGCAGTGTACTGTGGGTAGCTATCCCACAACGCAACTGGCCACAGGATGCTTTGGGAAGGGTTTGCAATGCCTCATGGGTAGGGCCCTACCAAATTCAGTCATGAAAAACACATCATGTGAAATCTGGTCTTATGTGTGCTTTTACCCTATACTATATTGATTCCACAGGGGAGACCAGCATTTCTCAAATGGGGGGTCCTGACCGAAAAGCGAGTTGCAGGGGGAATCACAAGGTTATTTTAGGGGGGTTGCGGTATTGCCACCATTATTTCTGTACTGCCTTCAGAACTAGGCGGCCAGAGAACAGCGGCTGTTAGCCAGGCACCCAGCTCTGAAGGCAGCGCCTCGCCAGCAGCAATGCAGAAGTAAGGGTAGCAATACCATACCATGCCACTCTTACTTCTGTGCTGCTGCCTTCAGAACTGGATGGCTGGAGAGTGGCAGCTGCTGACTGAGGACCCAGCTCTGCAGGCAGCAGTGCAAAAGTAAGGGTGGCAATACCATACCATGCCAGCCTTACTTCTGCACTGCTGCTGGTGCCAGCTTTGCCTTCAGAGCTGGCACCAGCCAACAGCTGCCACTCTCCGGACGCCCAGCTCTGAAGGCAGCGCCACCGCCAGCAGCAGTGCAGAAGTAAGGGTAGCAGTACCACAACCCTCCCTACAATAACCTTGCGACCCCCCTTCCCACAACTTATTTTTGGGTCAGGAACCCTACAATTACAACACCATGAAATTTCAGATTTAAATAGCTGAAATCATGAGGGCCCCACTCATGGGGCAGGTACAGCATCACACGATGCAGGTTTCTCAATCCCATTGTTCCAGCTGCTTTTCAACTGAAGTGTGTGTATGGGGCAGGCAGTGTGTGTGACACTGTGCGTGTGTGTGTGTGAGAGGGGAGAGTGTGTGCGCGCTGGGGGAGTGTGTATGAGAGAGAGATGGGGTGTGTATTGGGGGAGAGAGAGAGAGTGTCTTTCAGACAGCCGCCAGAAGCAACCAGACCTGAGGCAGAGGGAGGGGGACATCACCAACATCAGCCCTCACCTCCCTCCCTGGCTCTGCGCAGTACAGCAGTGTCTCTCTTGTGCTCTCTCTCTCTCACACACACACACCCTTGCGCGCGTGTGTGTGTGTGTAGTGCAGGAGAGAGCAGCATTCCACCTTAATGATTTGCTCTCTGCTGCCAGAGTTGAGTGGCATGCTCAGCTCTCAGACGTTCCTGGAGCTTTGAAAGGGGAGGTTGCATGCCTGTGTAGCAGGAATGCAGGGCAGCCGAGTTCAAAACAGTGAGCAGAGCAGTAATGGCGGGCATTGTGGGATACTGGGGGAGGCCAGTTATGGCGATATAATGAATGGCAGTGCCTACACACTGATGCTTTGTCACTTTAAGTTTGCTGCAAAAAGCCTCTTGTTGACGTGGTTTTATTTTATCAAAACAGAGCAGTTTTGTCACCAAAAGTGGCAGAGCCACTGCAACTCCACAGTTATGCTGCCAAAAGCGGCCTTTTTCAGCCAAAAGTCTGTAGTGTAGACAAGGTCTAAAGCAAGGATTCAACATCTGTTTTGTATGAAAAATACAGAGCATCTTCCTGAAATGTATGGCATTTACTCCAACTACACAATTAATTTAAGAATTTACAAGTAAATGTTGGTCTATGAATTAAAAACTGGGTCCTTTGAGAAATTTGGCATCTGTCTCTTTTCTTTGTCCTGAGTGAATTTACAAATGGAACACAGACACTTCAAACTTTCCATGCAGTTAAAACTGAAATCTCGTGAACAGGCTATGTTTGAAGACATTAAGTTGTAATTAAGCTACATTACTAACGGATGTTGTATCTGTTATTCCTACATAATCATAATAAACACACTCAGGTGAACACCTAGATAACACTTAAGTGGGCCTACTGTGACAGTGGTAACTCACCCAACCACCAGTTCCTCTATAGTTAATTTGTACACAGCAATTCTATTAGTTGTAATGGCTCAGTGATATGAGGAAACCATACCACTGAGGGAACACTGTCAAGAGTTGGCATAAGTAGATTAACTGGCCCAACTGTCACTGCTATTTAAAGGTAGTGTGGCTGTGCACTAGTTTAGGCATCAGTGTTTAAAAGGCTCCTGGTAGCAGTGCCACTGACTCACAGCAGGAGCCCTTAAAGCACAAACTCAATGGAATGCAAGAGCTGGGCTCTTCTTGCCCCATTTCACATAGCCATGGTCTCAGTAACACAGCCCCCCCGCCAAAAAACAAACAAAAAACCAAAAAAACCCAGTAATTGACAAATTAAGGGCCAGAGTCACTAATACTCTTCAGCTGTTTTGTTCTACTCTGGTGACACAAAGCAACTGTAAGCTCAGTTTAATTGGCTGGTGCTCTCTGGCGGCTTTCACTGTTTTCGTGTACCAGTGAATGGCTCCTTAAAAATGAAACTCAATGCTACATATCTATACATTATTACAACTATTGCATGGTATTGCAACTCTTTGGGCTCCTTGTTCAGTGGTTGCAGGTGAAATTTAAAATAAGAATTTAAAAAAAAAAAATCAAAGGAAATACCCAGAGGAAAAACTATGTTAAAATGGAGTAAAGATTGAGAGTACACTTAAGTTAAGACTCCCAAACAACTCTGGAATGATGTCATGAAGGGAAAATACATATGAAAAAAAATGAAATGGATCTTTAATCTAATCTTGGACCAAAAACACTGAACTGCATAAGAACATAAGAATGGCCATACGGGGTCAGACCAAAGGTCCATCCAGCTCAGTATCCTGTCTGCCGACAGTGGCCAATACTAGATGCCCCAAAGGAAGTGAACCTAACAGGTAATGATCAAGTGATCTCTCTCCTGCAATCCATCTCCACCCTCTGACAAACAGAGGCTAGGGACACCATTCCTTACCCATCTTGGCTTTTTTAGTGATTCCTAACATCCTGTTTGCTTTTTTTTGCCTGCTGCTGCACACTGCGTGGGCGTCTTCAGAAAACTATCCACAATGACTCCAAGTTCTCTTTCCTGATTAGTCGTAGCTAAATTAGCCCCTATCATATTGTACGTATAGTTGGGGTTATTTTTTTCCAATGTGCATTACTTTACATTTATCCACATTCAATTTCATTTGCCATTTTGTTGCCCAATCACTTAGTTTTGAGAGATCTTTTTGAAGCTCTTCACAGTCTGCTTTGGTCTTAACTATCTTGAGCAGTTTAGTATCACCTGCAAACTTTGCCACCTCACTGTTTACCCCTTTCTCCAGATCATTTATGAAAAAGTTGAATAGGATTGGTCCTAGGACTGACCCTTGGGGAATATCACTAGTTACCCCTCTCCATTCTGAAAATTTACCATTTATTCCTACCCTTTGTTCCCTGTCTTTTAACCAGTTTTCAATCCATGAAAGGATCTTCCCTCTTATCCCATGACAACTTAATTTACGTAAGAGCCTTTGGTGAGGGACCTTGTCAAGGCTTTCTGGAAATCTAAGTACACTATGTCCATAATTATATGATTATTGTACGCTAATCATTACTACAGGAACAACTTAAGGTAGTCTAGGTGCCTAAACTGTGCATTTCTTATCTTGATATGTTTGAATTTTTAAGAATAAAACTTAACCCTGAATTTCCAGGTTTTCAGATAATGACAACATCCCTGTGATTTTTATACCTTTAAGCTAATGATATATACTCTCAACCCCTAACTCCATTTTAACAGTTTTTTTTTGTTTGGAAATATATTTCCGTCATTCCTTTCTAACTAGAAATTTAGGGCCGAATCCTGAGCTATTTATGTTAATGGGTGTTTTGCCATTGACTTTAATGGGAGCAGGACTGGAGCCTCAATTAGTATAGTAGTCAAACTAACACTGAAATGGAGTACTGCAGGGTTTTAAAATAATTTTACATTTTTTAGACCGTGAAATCAGACTTTGATTCTCCAGTGCTTGAAATACTGTATCACAGATTTTCTATTTGCCACTAAATTTACAGCCAAGCTATGACTGCATCTCTTAGCCAGTATCATATTTTTAAAAGATACATAAGATTACAGTCTTTCCCATGAATAAGTATTTAAAATCCATTATATTTTAAATTTCAATGGTTATTCTTTACAGTTCCCAGATACCACCCAAACAACACTACAGTATAAAAATAGGTAGTGTGAAATCCCTTTTGAACATTTTGTTTAATTTCCAAGTCACGGGTTAGAAATGACTAGTATTTTGTTTAGGTCCCAGAGTACCCAATTACTGCAGTTTTGGGTACTGTCAATAATGGGATCTTAGCAAGCTTCATATAACCCTCATATATTATATGAATCTAAGTCAATAATCAACAGGGGGAAATTCAACTTAAGAATTGCTTTTAAGTCAAGTGTATATTAACGTGGTACTATCAAGGAAAATTCTATTTAAACATGCTTCCTGCAAGATCAGTTGCAGTTAGTAGCTCTACAGCTATTGCTTATGAGACATTTTTATTCTTCCAAAGCTACCAACACAAAATGACACACTTATCCTTTAGACTAGTTAATATAAACTGACGTGCGGGGGTAAGGTCCACAGATATAAAATTCTCAAAATTACATTTTGTTGAGCATTAATAAAAAAATTAACTCCTAAATAGCCAATCTGGCATTAAATTACATTCACCATAACACCGAGTAAAATGTATTTCATCACAAATCTAGTACATGTTCTCTGCATCTGGAAAACCAAGTCCAGAACAGGCAAATTAAATGAGTCTAAAGAGATTGAGCTTTTCAGTCTATTAGCACAACAATATGCTGCCACATGAGAAACAACTTGGCTCCTAGATGAGGTAATTCCTCTTTCTGTGGTATCTTCAAGTCAACCCTCTCGGACCATAGGAGGAGCAGCACTGACTAATACTGGAGGGCATCATGAATCAACTGTATTTGCTAGAAGGAATTTTGCCACAACATTCAGACAAAGCAGGGATGGAAAAACTATAAGGAAGAGGGGAGCAAATCAACAGTGATTCCTGGAAGTACAAAAAAAACTAATACAATACATTTCTCAATTACTAATGTATTCTTGTACTCCTTTTTTGGCAGAAACTTGCAGAGATTTGGAAGAACATTTTCACTGGTTCTTCTCTTTCAGAATCTTGTAAAACTATGTTTTGTAAAAATGTCTACTGAAACTGATTCAGGAATCCATTCTGCCTTTAGATGAAAGTCAGTCAAAATTTCACAGGGAGGTTACTACACTTAAATGTTGATGGACAAAGCACAACTTGAGCAAAGCCAGTGAGGTGGGGAGAAAAGTATTGGGAGTATGCCCTCATTTATATTCTATACATGCTTAATTCTTTTAATGAAATAGAAAAAAAATCACATTAATTCAACTGTTATACAACAAAATATGAAACTGCTTTCTGTGGACCGGATTGTGCTTGGCCCCTACACAGGTAATTAGGGGGCAGTGGGCTAACTAGAAACCTTTGTCCCTCCATTGTGCAGCCTGCATTAGCCACAGGCACAATTGAAGTCCTTGCACGCAGTAGAGAACAGGGATAGGTTCCTTCCTGCTCTGATGTGGGTGGTTAAGCTGAATGCCACAATGAACCACAGAAGCACATACTCTACCTTCCTGGCATGAAGGTGGAATTTTGAGGCAGAGGATTCCCCAAAAAGATATGACTGCACTGCTCCTTAATACTGGGCTGTGCCTAAATGCCACGACCAAGCTTTATATTATATAGAGACAGAAAAAAAAGTTACCTATTATCCAGCATAAACGTATTCTTCCATTCACAAAACACCACGATGAGTGCTAAAAAGTTTAGTGTCATTTTTCATTAGTATTCTATGTTGCACAGTATTTTGAAGACAAATATTAATGCTTACTTTAAACGTTAGCCATTTTATTTTAATCTTTACATTATACTGTTATGACCTCAGAATTCTGCTGTATCTGTCAAAAATGGAAGTAATCACTGAAATAGGAACCAGAGCCAAAATATAAACCTAAGAACATAAGAATGGCCATACTGGGTCAGACCAAAGGTCCATCAAGCCCAGTATCCTGTCCTCTGACAATGGCCAACGGCAGGTGCCCCAAAGGGAATGGACAGGTTATCATCAGATGATCCATGCCCTGTCTCCCAATCCCAGCTTCTGGCAAAAAGAGGCTAGGTACACCATTCCTGCCCATCCTGGCTAATAGCCATTGACTGACCTATCTTCCATGAATCTATCTAGCTCCCTTTTGAACCCCATTATAGTATTGGCCTTCACAACACCCTCTGGCAAGGCGTTCCAGAGGTTGACAGTGCGTTGCGTGAAAACATACTTTGTGTTTGTTTTAAACCTGCTACCTATTAATTTCATTTGGTAGCCCCTTGTTCTTGTATTATGAGAAGGAGTAAATAACATTTCCTTATTTACTTTCTCTGTACCACTCATGATTTTATATACCTCTATCATATCCCCCCTTAGTCACCTCTTTTCCAAGCTGAAAAGCCTTATTAATCTCTCCTCATACGGAAGCCATTCTATACCCCTAATCATTTTTGTTGCCCTTTTCTGAACCTTTTCCAATTCCAATATATCTTTTTTGAGATGGGGCGACCACAGTTTTCACTATTTTCTCCATCATATCTCTAGCATTCTAATAATTCAAGAAACTAAAAACTAAGGTAAATACTTCACCTCTTTGCCCTACAGATGTCAATTAATGTCCATCTAGGTTTAAGGTTAAGAAATTCTAGTTATTGGAAAACGAAGTCTCATTTATACACGTGCATCTTTGAACAAGAAAATTAAAAACAGTACACACACTAGTTCATTCCTGGTGGACACAGAAAGCCTTTATTACAACCAATATGAAATCTCAAAAGGATTTATTATACATGGAAACAGACTACAGGAATCACATCTAAAGAGACATGCACAAATTGACCCATGTAAACCATGCCAATCTAATTGAAGTAGAACATCAGCAACTACTCCATTTTGCCCAAGATTACTCCACGGTAGCAGCCAAAGGCTCAGCGTTTAGATTGTGGTACTGAGACAGAGAGCTGCTTCCCAACACTCTTCTGTGGGTGGCAAAAAGAGGACAAGAGCTCCCTCTTTTTCAGGGCCCAAGAATGCCTGCAGGAGACATCTTACCCCAGTCACAGAAATGTCACTTCCTGGGGGATTAACCATTGCTTGGGGACAGGAGGAACTGTTGAGTTTCCCTACATAGCAATGTAGGAATTGCCGCCACAGTCTTGAGAGGAAGGTTGGAGTGTGAAGGGGAAAGACAATTCTACTTACAGAGGTGTGTATTTTCAACTAACATATCAAAGAATCTAAGAAGCAGAAACTTGAGATAGAAGCTCCAGCAGCTGGAGGTATGGAGCATAAATAACTGATTTTTAGGAGGAAATGAACCTGATAATTTCCATTTACTGATTTATATTTTGAAGATGGTCCCACAAGGAAAAGATCTAGAAACTTTTTTTTAAATGCTTACATGGGCTATAACATCCAGTGGGGTTAAAAAGATTATCTGCAACATGTTTCACTAGTTTAATTGCTCACATAGACAAACAGTAAGCAAGAAAAGCTTAAATAAATCTGAAGATATATTCTTCAGACTAAGTGTACACAGTGTTTGAGGTTTTTAAACTAGGCCTTCTTTAAGTTATATGTACCCCCCCAAAAATTATTGAAATGTTGACAAAAAAAGTAAAAAATTACTTGCCTCTACCTCCAAAACTGCTGGATCAAGGTTGCTTCTGCTCTTAAAGGAGACCTGCAAAGGAAAAAAAACATTGGGCTTGTGCCCTACTTTGCTTCTTTAGAATGTTTAAAAGAGGCGTGAAGGTTTAGTTAAGGTGATTTTTTCTGCTTATTTACACTCAAGATTCAGGTCCTGTCTAGTCAGGAAGACACCATGATGAACAGAGAACTAATTACAAGACAACATCACAAGAGCCGAGAGGGAAAACTTAGCAATTGAGAGGGAAAGAGACTGTTACATAGTTTAATATTCTGTTTTCTTAACATATTTCACTTCAATGTCTAATTACAATTTGGAAAAAGGATGTTGAGTTAAAGTTCCAATATTCCCATGCCTTCAATTGAGTTGTGAGAGCTAACATTATGCATCTTCCGAAACATGCTATAAGTCCTCTAGAAAAACCAGGGGAAACCAGTAAGAACATTTCTGATATTTCTAAGGTAAAAAGCAAGCAGAAAATAAATATTTAAAATCACTTTCAGTCCCTCTTTATACATAAAGCAACAAGAAAGAGTACAAGCCCAATTTTAAAATATCCTTTGCAGGTCACCTTCAATCAAAACATAACGGGAGACAAAGGAAGGAACATGACATGGTTAACTAAAGGCACCCAAACTGTGTATTCTCACTGTTCACTAACCTTTCTTTGAAAAAAAGAGAAGTTGGCATATATGTACTGGTGGTAACAAGAAACAAACTCCTTGATCAGTTTCCCCGAAATATTGCAAAAAAATTTCATTTCTGGTCTAAGAGCAAGCTGCCAATTTTTGGACTAAAATGGAAATTCAAGCCAAAGTTATAGAATGGTGGTAAAAGTAGGGGTTGTAACAGGACAGCTGCAACATTAATTATGGATTATTGAGGCACCAGAAATAACTCCATTAGAAACACTGATCATATACCCCTGCATAAGAAGTATAATGCTAAAGTATCAGTGTTCTTCAAACAGATGCTCCTGAAGTGTGTCTTAGAAGATCTGACTCTTAGTAGCAAAACAATTAAGTGACTGTCTTAACTGCACATTACAAATTTTAGTTATCCTGAAAACAAGTTTATTACAACGTGACAGAGAAATTTAGTACAAGAATCTCTTAGAAAAATGCTTTAAGGAAAGAAAGTCCTTTGTACTGCTTCCATATACCCCTAAAGTATATAAATTACACTTATATTAATAAAAATAGAGAGCGAAGGCATGAAATGTAATTACTCCTGGGAAAATCAAGGAAAACAAAAACAAAAACGTACAATGAGCAGGGAGAATGAAAAGGAATTTTAAGGAAACAAATCTGATTTTATTTTATTCCATCTTTACTTCATTGCAACTAACTTCTACAATAGCAGGAAATAAAACCAAACTTTAAGAAACTGAATGTTTATTCAGAACAGTTTAATTTCTAGTTAAATTCTGAAAAGTGCAATGTTCTAAGCTAATATAAAGCCATTTTGTCTCAAAAAGCTAGGGCTGGAAAACACTTGTGAAAATTATACAACTTGTTTTCCCCTCTCTTTGGGGAAATGGTACATTGATCCTGGAACAGTTCTAGAACAGAGAGGTTTGCTCTTTCTGGTTTATCCAGGTGGTCATATAATGGCATCTGAGAAGCTCTCAAGTACTCAAAAATAGAAAAAAAAAATCCCTTTTGTCCTTCCCAGCCTGAAGGAAAATTTACTCGATTAGATTACACGGTTTATGGGAGGGGGTGATTATTACTTTGTTTGAGAGAGTGGTTGAGTGCCATTGTGTGTCTATGTACGAGTGAAAAATTTATTGTGGCAAAGCTAAGCCGAATAAAAGAGCTTTGCATTTGAATCTGAAAGTGATGACATCCAAGGGTCATTTTAGTTAGAGCTGTACTACCAAATACAGGCACGTAGGTAAGTATGTGGTGTTTACGTGACCATCGCTTATTAGCCCCTACTCTACTTGCACTACACTGATGACATCTTCATCATCTGGACCCATGGAAAAGAAGCCCTTGAGGAATTCCACCATGATTTCAACAATTTCCATCCCACCATCAATCTCAGCCGAGACCAATCCACACAAGTGGTCCATTTCCTGGACACTACTGTGCTAATAAGCGATGGTCACATAAACACCATCCTATACCGGAAACCTACTGACCGCTATATTTACCTACATGCCTCCAGATTCCATCCAGGACACACCACACGATCCATTGTATACAGCAAGCTCTAAGATACAACCGCATTTGCTGCAAACACCTACAAGATCTCTATCAAGCATTCTTAAAACTATAATACCTACCTGATGAAGTGAAAAAACAGATTGACAGAGCCAGAAGAGTACCCAGAAGTCACCTACTACAGGACAGGCCCAACAAAGAAAACAACAGAATGCCACTAGCTGTCACCTTCAGCCCCCAACTAAAACCTCTCCAGTGCATCTAAGATTTACAACCTATCCTGAAAAATGATTCCTCACTCTCACAGATCTTGGGAGACAGACCAGTCCTCCCTTACAGACAGCCCCCCAACCTGAAGCAAATACTCTCCAGCAACCACACACCACACAACAAAAACACTAACCCAGGAACCTATCCTTCCAACAAAGCCCAATGCCATCTCTGTCCACATATTTATTCACGTGACACCATCAGAGGACCTAATCACATTAGGTCCTCTGACATCAGAGGCTCGTTCATTTGCACATCTACCATTGTGATATATGCTATCATGTGCCAGCAATGCCCCTCTGCCCTGTACATTTGCCAAACCGGACAGTCTCTATGCAAAACAATAAATGGACACAAATCTGACATCAGGAATCATAACATTCCAAAACCAGGAGGAGAACACTTCAACCTCTTTGGCCACTCAGTAAAAGACTTAAGGGTGGCAATTTTGCAATAGAAAAGCTTCAAAAACAGACTTCAAGAAACTGCTGAGCTTGAATTAATATGCAAACTAGATACCATTAACTTGGGTTTGAATAGAGACTGGGAGTGGCTGGGTCATTACACATTGAATCTATTTCCCCATGTTAAGTATCCTCACACCTTCTTGCCAACTGTCTACATGGGCCATCTTGATCATCACTATAAAAGTGTTTTTCTCTGCTGATAATAGCTCATCTTAATTAGCCTCTTACCGTTTGTACGGCAACTTCCACCTTCTCTGTATGTGTGTGTATATATATCTTCTTGCTATATGTTCCATTCTATGCATCTGCTGAAGTGGGCTGTAGCCCACAAAAGCTTATGCTCTAATGAATTTGTTAGTCTCTAAGGTGCCACAAGTACTCCTATCATTACTAGTAACACTTAAGATTCCTATAACTGAAATAGATTACAGCAGAGAAAAAAAAAATCTCATTGTTGTTCCAGTGTCTTTACTTTGTGTTTTTGATACCACTTACTGTACAGTCATTTTCCCGTTTGTTCAAATATTTCACACATTGAAGGGGAGAAAAACATTTTAAAAATATGAAAAAGTAATTGTGAACCCCAAAGTTAGCAATGGGACTCAGACAGGTGTAGTAGATGAATCTACTTTTAAGTCTTCGAGACTGACTGATTTCAAAGTTAACAGAGTTTTTAAGACAAAGTTTGTTGTTACACAACTTAAGCAAGTGGCTGTGAATACCTTGATATTTGCCAAATATGAAGATCAGCAAATTACTTGTTTTCTTTTAAGTCCTACGTACTTATTTATACGAACCCAACACTAGAATACTTGTATGCTTCACATACATTAATTTAGCCACCCCACCCCACCGCAGTAGGGAAGTGTTATCTCATTTTACAAATAGGAAACTGAGGCAGAAAGACTGACCATAAAGCATTGACATAGAAATTCTGTGCCATAGCTTGGAACTGAACCAAGACATCCTGAATTCCAGTTCACTGACATAACAGAACGTATTTCCTTCTATTAACATGTAATTTATTTTAAAAATTACTTTTTTAAATGAGAGAACATCTTTGAAAGTCAGGGACTCCAAAAGAGATTTGCTACAACAGCACACACAACTACTAGACCATATACTGAACGTTCTCGCTCTAAAACCATCTGGTCTCTTAAGAAGAGACATCGTTAGTAAGGAATACACTTAAAACTGTTAATCCTACAGAGTACCTAAATCACAGAATACAGCATTAACTGTATTGTACATCAGCTCTGTGAGAAAACTGTCAGTCAAAAAAACTCCCTAGAGATGTATTCGAACTACATAACAATGATGCTGACAAGTAAATGAACAGTATAAAAAGCTTCCTGCCACTTTGCTGCTCTCACCATTTCTTACATATGAAGCTGGTATAAGGTTTAAATTGAAGAATACCTTCACAGAATCCCTATGCCAAACTGCCCATACTGAATATCTGAAACTCAGACTGAATTTTATAAAGCTTTCCCATTGGATGATCAACGCTTCTTAACATTTAACAAGTCACAGGATTATAAATTATTTTCCATGAGAAAGTAACTACAGCTGTTTGCTAATCCATTTAAGTATCTGATATTGGTAACATTGGTGCTTAGCTTCTGGAACATTCAGGAATACACAATATTCAGGAAAAAGCTTTCAGAGTAAGCTAAATTCTCTGCAAGGTGTACATACTGTAGGAATACTACTTACCTGTAATTTTTTATTTTATTTATTTATTTATTTTTTAAGATAGGAGTTAAAATATATCCCAGCCTTGTGTTCCTACTCACGCATATGACCAAATCTGGAAGGAACAGTAGCAAAATCTGACTCACTAAACTGTTTTAGCAGATGAACGCAGCGTCATGCATCTACATTGTTTTGATCAAATTTTTAAAAGGGCTTACTAAATAAATATTCCTCAGCTTCGGGGGAGGGGGAGGGGGGGAAGAGGAACATAAATCTATTTTAGTCACTACGTACAGAGACGAATTGGGCACACAGTGTGTCTTCTCCAAATACAAGAGAGTTACAACAGATCCGACAATGAGAAATGAATCATGCAGGTGTGTCCCTGGAAGAACAAAGCACGCAAATACTAAAGACTTGTCTTCTGGAAGAAAAAAAAGATACCCTAGACAGTGAACAAGAACATTTAAATAAAAATGTTTAAAAAGTAGGATTGTCTCAATCAAGTAAACATACACTGTACAACTTGAGAGGAGACCGAAAGGAAATAAATGAGTTGAGTCATTGGACCATTACAATTCTCTTTTTAAAAACATGTCACTGATAAACCAAAATTGGATTAATGTCATGACACAAAATGTGTATACAGTAATACACATTTGTTTCAAAAATATAAATAGAAAACTATACAGTAGATCTGTAAATCTGCTGGATGGGAAGTGATGGAAGCCTTGCTACCATTGCTGGCATTACTCTACCTAAATGAACCTTGAAGGTGAACAGGACCTTTAAGCGTCAATGATGCTAAAAAAATCACAATGAAAAATGCAGTCAGATGTATTTTTAGATGCAGTTTGATGGAAGATAGGCCAGATGAAATTTATTTGCTGATGTAAACCTATCTGCTGGATTAACTGTTTGTTTCCCTTCCAGACAGTTTATTTTACATCCAGATTTTTGGAGGGCATCTCTGAAATGGTGATGAGGGTATGAGAAATATATTAGCAGAGTAATTAACCACAATGTCACTGTAAAACCATCTTTGGGAAAAGATTTCAGATGCAAACATGCACCGCAACTTTTTGTAACTATGGAGTGTGGATGAACCACCAAAATGTGAAACTCACTTATACGACAAAGGACAAACTGAAAGCACTACCACCTGAAAAAATAAAGGAGATCTAAAATTTTACCTAACAAATCTCCTGACTTTAATATTTTAAAATGCAGTAATCCCGACAAGATGACCTTGGAGTGGAGTGCCCCAAGGGTCGGTCCTCGGGCCGGTTTTGTTCAATATCTTCATTAATGATCTGGAGATGGTGTGGATTGCACCCTCAGCAAGTTTGCAGATGACACTAAACTGGGAGGAGAGGTAGATATGCTGGAGGGTAGTGATAGGATACAGAAGGCCCTAGACAAATTAGAGGATTGGGCCAAAAGAAATCTGATGAGGTTCAACAAGGTCAAGTGTAGAGTCCCGCACTTAGGACGGAAGAATCCCATGCAGTGCTACAGACTAGGGACCGAATGGCTCGGCAGCAGTTCTGCAGAAAAGGACCTAGTGGTTACAGTGAACGAGAAGCTGGATATGAGTCAGTGTGCCCTTGTTGCCAAAAAGGCCAATGGCATTTTGGGATGTATATGTAGAGGCACTGCCAACAGATCGAGGGACGTGATCGTTCCCTTCTATTCGACATTGGTGAGGCCTCATCTGGAGTACTGTGTCCAGTTTTGGGCCCCACACTACAAGAACGATGTGGAAAAATTGGAGAGAGTCCAGCGGAGGACAACAAAAATGATTAGGGGACTGGAACACATGACTTATGAGGAGAGGCTGAGGGAACTGGGATTGTTTAGTCTGCGGAAGAGAAGAACGAGGGGGGATTTGATAGCTGCTTTCAACTACCTGAAAAGGGGTTCCAAAGAGGATGGATCTAGACTGTTCTCAGTGGTAGCTGATGACAGAACAAGGAGTAATGGTCTCAAGTTGCAGTGGGGGAGGTTTAGGTTGGATATTAGGAAAAAAAATTTCACTAGGAGGGTGGTGAAACACTGGAATGCGTTACCTAGGGAGGTGGTGGAATCTCCTTCCTTAGATATTTTTAAGGTCAGGCTTGACAAAGCCCTGGCTGGGATGATTTAGATGGGGATTGGTCCTGCTTTGAGCAGGGGGTTGGACTAGATGACCTCCTGAGGTCCCTTCCAACCCTGATATTCTATGATTCTATGACCTGCAAAGGAAAATAATTGTTGGAATCCTATTTTGCCTCTATTATGCTTAAAGAAAGTATAAATATACCTTCCCCACCACAAGAGTCATTTTCTACTTACTTTTACATGATAAATATGAAGTCTTGTCTTTTGCTTATTTTTATATTATGAAGTCGTCCCTGTCCCCCTGGAAGTCTCTGTAGACTAGAGGACAGAAGAACAGTATTGGGACAGTATCACAAGAGATTAGATACTGAAGTATGAGCAATTTTTAGATGTTAAACTAAAAAAGAGAACGTTTTAAACAACTATTTAACTCAACCCCCTACCAAAACTCCAAGGAAAAACCGTATTTTATAGTTTCCAAACACATCTCTGACTGACAAATGAGAAAAGTTCTTGCTCCAATTCTCTAAGCCTCCAAGTATGCCAACATATAAACACGGATAATAAAATTTTACAATCCTGATATTTAAGGAAAAAGAATACTTTAAAGTTTTCTACACCCCCACTCCACACCCAAGGGGGGGGGGGTGTCTGTCTCAGAGCTGGGGAAGGGGCATGGGAGAGGGTTCAGGGTGCTGACTCTGGGAGGGAGTTTTGGAGCAGCAGGGGACTCAGTTTTGGGGACTGGAGTGCGGGAGGGGGTGTGAGCTCCGGGCAGGGCTTAGCTGAGGCAGCTCCCTGGAAGTGGCGACATCTCCCTCTGGGTCCAGCCAATGGGAGGCGCAGAACTGGTGCTCATGTTGGGGGCAACACGTAGAACCCCTCTGGCCATCCCTGTGCCTAGGACCCAGAGGGAGCTGTCACCACTTCCGGGGAGCCGGGCAGGGAGCCTGCCAGCCCTGCGCCAGCCAGATTTCTGGCAAGCAACCCTACAATATTGGGACAAATGGCGTCCCAATCGTATATCGGTCAGGACGCTGGACAAAGAGTTAAATATTAGGACGTCTGGTCACCCTAACTGCTGGATACAGTACAACTGTTCTATTGAACAGATCCATAGTCAATTGTGAAACATGTTCCACAGGCCCCAACAATACAACACACACTGTTCAGAATGCTAAGTATTTGTACCATTGATTTAATACAGACAAGATTTGAGCATGAGTCATCCACAAAAATCAGACACATTAGCTGTGATGGTGTAATGGGTACACGGCAGACTGAAAACCTCTGCCACTAAAGCAAGTTTCAGGGCACACTTTCATGACATACTTTCTGGAGGATTCTTCCTTTATTTGAGAATAGAACATTACAAGAGGTGTACATCAGGAGTGATGCTCCTAGTGATGCACATCTTCAGCTCTGATCATGAAAAGATGTGCTAGGTTTTCCACTAAGTTGTGTGGAAATCTTTTAAACAGGACAATTTACAGAAGTTAGTCTCAAAGATGGACTATTTCAAGGAAGAAGCCAAACTTCAGTTTCTAGGTACATTTTACATTCTAAAGTGTTTTGTCTGTTAGAGTTGAAAGAAATTTAAGATCACATCTCTTTAAAATTTCCCCAGAGTTATTTTTTTCAGGCTTTTACATCATCAGATTTTAAAAGTGAAACCTACAATTTCACACCAAGATTTCAGACAATTTAAAAACCAAATTCAGGGCAACTTTGGGGAGCGGTGTAGATGTTAAAAAAAAAAAAAAAAATCAGAAAATTATTTGGCTTGCTCACCTTAACTGGTATTTTTCAACTTGAAGAGCAAAATAATATTGGATCTCAGTGGAAAATTTATATTCTGAGAAGCTGCATCCCTTACGCTGCCACCCGTCTGGATTCCCAGCTCTGCTCCCCCAGTTCATCCCAAGTCAACAGTCCTCTTGCCCAGTCTGCTCCCCAACTACTGTTCATGCCAGAAATGATAGCAATTTGCCCAAGAAACATAATTTCCAGCTCCACTGGGGAGGCAACTTCCTAAGGATCACCACAAAGTGAAGCCTATCTCGAAGAAGCCTTACAAGACTAGATAGGAATCCATGCGGCAAACTGTAGCACATATCCAAGAGTGGTGGGAAAATCTACAGGGTGGTTAAGACCACCAGGGAAGGCAGAGGTTTCATACATGCTCAGGGCTGAGGAGGTCTTCTGGTGACGGAGACAGACACTCAAAGAAAAGGAGGAATATTTTTCCAATCTTAAGCTTAACATGCTTAAAATTGGGAATACTTTCAACACAGAGGAAAGGCTTCCTTTCCACTATATCCCACACAACTACAATTTCCCACAATTCCATCTCCCTTCACAGCTTCCCTAAATACTGATGTTCAAAAAGTCTATAGCAGAGAAGCTCTGCTGCAGTGACGAACCTCATTATGGTGACTCGACACTGGTTTGAACAGGACTGCTCTCTTCCAGGCATCATATACCAAGGCTACTTAAGCTTTCGTTGATAATTAAGAGGGATTTTCACTCATATATGAAAACCCACAATGCACAGCTCAAAATCTTATTCAAATGCACAATCTTAACTCCAAGCTAAGAAAAGTTTAGGAAGAAATTAACAATTACACAGTAAAAAAAATAAGTCAAGTATTAGTCAAGTGTCTGCAGATAACAAAAATCAGTTATATGAAATCATGTATTCGACTTAAATTGAGGCACATACAATATTAGTAAACTTACAAAATGAAATAATGCATTCATCTAGGACAACCCACATTCGAGAGACAGATGAATCAACTTCATGTGAAGCTAAATGTTACACTGACCCATTCCTATTCATTACAAATTCAGCATCCTTACTTGTCTGTAGTACTTGAGAGGAAATTGGAACACCAACTGAAGAAACCACATGGACATCACTTTATATTGAAGATGTCAGTCTACAAAATACCAGTTCAACCAAAATCCTAGGTCATACTGCCCATTTTCCCACAAAAAACTCTGCTTTTCCTATTTTTAATAACTATTTGTATATTCACTTTAGTCATGCAATAAGTTGGACTTCTAACAGTTATCCCAGAATGTTCTATGAAATGTATCCATCACTTATATTCCCAACAAAACACTTATCAAAAGATGAAAACCATAGCAAATGTATAATCTTACATTTTCTATTAAAAGCACTGTCTTTAGGCAAGTCATTTTAAAGTTTCTTTATATAGCTTACAAACATCAGCTGAGATTATTAAAAAAAAATTTCAAATCCAGTTTGCTTTTCACCAATTATGCTGTTTGTCTGCTTTCTGCATTTTATTCGAAGTGGACAACAAAATCAGACTGGTCAGTTTTGAGAAGCACCATTCACTGAAACAATGTTGTGCTTAGCTTTCCAACAGTACTGGAAAATGTTTCAAAGCCTCAAAAATATTGCTACTGACACTAGGTTTGTGAAACTAATTTACAAATTGTTAGTCTAAAATTACGTGATACCACATTTAAAAAGTATAAACCACATATGAATACACACAGAAATCACGGAAGAGTATAAAATCTGCATTTTGGTTTTTCTAAAAGAATCTCATTCAGCAAAAAATAAATACATAAAAGCAACCAGCATTTGGCTAGACATATCTTCTGAAAGTTTCCTAGATTACGATCAGATGAAACCATGATCATCTAGTCGGACTTAGCATTTTCACCTATTTTCACCATATTCATGCATCAGGCCTATAACTTTTGGGTGAATTACACCTGAATTTTATTTATTTTTTTAAGAAAGACATCCAATTTGATTAGAACACTTCAAGTGATGGAGAATTCACTACATCTCATTAAGTTGTTCCAGTGGTTAATCATGCTCTCGAAGATTTTCATCTTTCTTTCAAATTTGAATGTGTCTAGCTTCAACTACCAGCCACTAGATTTTGTTATGTTAACAGAGAACCCCCTAAAATCAGGAATCTTATCCTCAATAAGGTATTCATAGACAGTGATCAAGTCATCTCTTAAACTTCTCTTGGATAAAACCAACCAGAGTTTCTTAAGTCTCTCTCCATAAAGCAGGTTTACCAGACAGTAGTCATTCTTGTTACTCTATTCTGAATGCTTTCCTATTTTTCTAATTCCTTTACAAAGTCTGAACACCAGAAGCAGACACATTCCAGTAATGGTCTCGCCAATGCTACATATATTTTAATACTTTCTCTCCCTACTCAGACTTGATATTTCCATTTTAACATCCAAAGATGATGTTAGCTCTCTTAGCTGCAACATCACATTGGAGATTACATTAATTTGGTTATCTGTCATGATCCTTAAATCTTTTAGGGAGACTGTTTCCAGGATACAGCACCCCATCTTGTAATTGTGACCGATATTATTGCTTGTTCCTAAGCTCAGAACCTTCCATTTTGCTATATTTAAATGCATGTTTGAATGAGCCCTGTTTACAAAGCAACTCATATTACACTGTTCAACTGACTTGTTCTCCTTATTTACCACTCCACCAACTTTTATATCTGTAGCAAAGCTTTTATATTTTCTTTCATATCACTAATAATGTGTGTGTGTATATATGTGTGTGTGTGTACACACACACACAGAATAGCACTGAGCCAAGAACAGATAATTAGGGTACCCTACCAGAAACCCCCTCATTTGACAGATTCCAGTAACAATTCTGCTTTCAGATCCATAAATTAACCAGTTTTTAATCCATTTTGTGTGTGCACATCAACTTTGCATAGTGCTAATTTTTTTTTTTTAGCATATCATGTAGTAGGCAGCTTTTATAAGGGAGTTGACTTAAGTATATTGTAAGTCAACATTTACTTTTAATAAAATTACAAGTTTAGTTGATAAAGGTATCAGATTTGTCTGACAAATTGTGTTTTCCATAACCCAGGTATACTGCCATGTTAAAAACCCAGAATACATTATTTACTGAATCTCACATCAACCATTCCAAGATTTTGCCCAAGACTGATATCAGACTGACTAGCCTATAGTTACCTGGATCAGCCCATTTACAGAATGGTAGCAGATTTTTGTGAAACAATTATAATTAAAAAAGTCACTTTCTGAAACATAGTTTTGTCCTTGTAAAAATTTGTCAGCAGCTGTAATTTAAAACTTCTTGAGACTCCACACATTAGCTGTTCTGATACGTAATACCAAAACATAAGCTAAGGTGTGATGATTATTCAATTTGTGGGATCTTTTGAGAATTCAACCCCCCAGTCAAATTAAAATAAAATTTTCCTCTGTAAAATTGTCATTTTAACAACCATTACGATTTCTATTCTAGTCAATGGAAAATACGTTAAATTGTTGCTTCAAAAAGGATCTTTACTCATTTGCATGCCCTTAGATGAAAGGAAGTGAAATAGCAGATTAAAATATCCAGTGTTTATAACTAAGTAATAGAATTCAGTTCCAACTCATCTTTAAAAGATCTGATTTTGTATTTAATGGATATTTAAAAAATTGGAACTTTTGTAAAATGGTCAATGATTTTGTTCAACTTTTTGTCCAGTTCGAGATTAGAAAAATCTTGCAATCAGCTTCCTGAAAGGGATAATCTGTCCAGGCAGACTGATTTTGGGGACTACTAAGTAGACCACTGGTTCTGAACCAGGGTGGTACACAGAGGTCTTCCAGGGGGACATCAACTCATCTAGATATTTGCCTACTTTACAACAGGCTACGTAAAAAGCACTAGCGAAGTCAGTACAAACTATAATTTTATACTGACAAAATGAGAAAGTAAGCAATTTTTCAGTAATAGCATGCTGTGACACTTTTGTATTTTTATATCTGATTTTGTAAGTAGTTTTTAAGTAAGGTGAAATTTGAGGGTACACAAGCCAAATCCGACTCCTGAAAGGGGTATACAGTAACTCGTCACTTAACATTGTCCTGATTAACGTTGTTACGTTGCTGATCTATTAGGGAAGAAGCTCGTTTAAAGTTGCGTAATGCTCCCTTACAATGTCGTTTGGCAGCTGCCTGCTTTGTCCACTGTTTGCAGGATTCTCTGGAAGAGCAGAGCCTCCCTGTGGTGATTGGGGGGGGGGGGGGGGGGGGAAGAGACATGACACAGCTCCCCTAAATTCCCTGTAAAGTATGTGGCTCTGCAGCTGCCCAGCAGCAGTTCAGCTGTCCCTCCCCTTACTGCCGTGCTGCTCCTGCCCAGCGCCTTGGAGCTGCTCCTGGGAGCTTCCTGCTTGCTGGGGGAAGGGGGGAGAGGGGTGCTGATATCAGGATGTCCCCCTGCTCCTGCCCCCCCCACTGCGTGCTTGCTACACAAAGGAGTGGAGGGGCTCAGAGACAGAAGGCGGGATGGGAGCTTGCTGGAAGCTGTTGCTTCCTGTCTGAACTCGCTGATCTCTTTAAAAGGGCAACGTACTTGAAGTGGCGTCAGCATACTTAAAGGGGCAATGCACCTCTCTCACTCATGCATGCACCCCACCCCACCCCCAGCACTTTGGAAAGTCAGAACCTGTGCAGCCGTGCATGTGCTGTCAAGAGGAGGGAGTGGTGCGCTTCAGCTGGATAGCTTGGGCTCATCATGATGTTCAGTTTTTGCAGGGAAGTTTTTGCAGCTACTGCCCTGTATCTATTGTTTCCTGCCTCAGTCCATGCTACTTTGTAGAGTGTGAGGCTACAACAAAGAGCCCTTGAAGGCTCAGCCAAGTGCTAGTTCATCATTTAGCAGCAAGGCATTGCCTGGGAAATATTCCACCCTCTTACTCCACCACCTCAACCAAGCTTCACAATCATTCATTGCTGTGTACAACAGTAAACTGTTTAAAATTGTTTAAAACTTATACTGTATATAATGTCTTTTGTCTGGTGAAAAAAATTTCCCTGGAACCTAACACCCCCCCCCCCCCCATTTACATTAATTCTTATGGGGAAATTGGATCCGCTTAACATTGTTTCGCATAAAGTCACATTTTTCAGGAACATAATATTAAGTGAGGAGTTACGGTAGTAGTCTGGTTTCAGAGTAACAGCCCTGTTACCAGCAGGAGAGTGGGGGTGGGGGGGGGGGGGGTGGGAGAAAACCTTTTGTAGTGATAATCAAGGTGGGCCATTTCCAGCAGTTAACAAAAATGTCTGAGGAACAGATCCTCACTACAAAGGGTTTTCTCTTCCCCCCCACCCTCCTGCTGGTAATAGCTCATCTTAAGTGATCACTCTCCTTACAGTGTGCATGATAAACACCCATTTTTTCATGGTCTGTGTGTATATAAATCTCCTCACTGTATTTTCCACTGAATGTATCCGATGAAGTGAGCTGTAGCTCACGAAAGCTTATGCTCAAATAAATTGGTTAGTCTCTAAGGTGCCACAAGTACTTTTTTTTTTTTGGTAGTGGTCTGGAAAGGTTGAGAACCACTGAAGTAGACTGTCGCGAATGTTCAGATACAGATTAGTCGAGCTTGAGGGATTCTTTAAAGGTTTTTTTCATCCAAACAGTTGAGTAGGAAAGAATCCTCTGTTTTCATATGATACACTTACTCTTGCTTGGCCTAGCCACTCTGGGAGAATGCCTTATTCCAACTCGAAGTACTCCAAAAATAAGTTACAGGGGAAGGTGGAAGCATGGCCATAAACTCTTAGATGTAGTGACAGAAGATGACTTGACGCCCTTGTCCTTGCCCAGACAATCAGACCTCAAAAGCCATGTGACTTCAAGAAAGGCCCATGCTTCCTTCTCTGGCAACTGACCATTGTTGCTGGGTTCCACCACCTCCTCATGAGCCAACTAAGACACAAACAAGCCTGTAGACCAGGACACCAGCTAGCTAACAAACTTCACAAGAAGCGGAGAAGATCACTTTCTATGGCAAGCAATATTCTATAAATGTTTGAAATGTTTTAAGATTGAAGAGTTCACATGATCTTAAGTATGCAACTGAACACGTGTAAACCCCCAAAGGACAGCTCCTAAATTGCTCAACAGCAGCTATGACTTAAGCTGCTTATTCATAAATAAGCATAAATAATCTATGCTTTCCATTACAGGAGTTTGCAGATAAACACTCAGAAATTTTTGGTTTGTTAAACATAAATTGGATTATCAAAGTCTTCCTTATAAAGTGTATGGGAATACCTGTAGCCAGCCACCAAGCAGGAGAGGGAGAGAACCAAAATACTGATATTAACGAAAGAAACAAGGTGGTTTCTTTGGGTTTATAAATAAATCTTAGCAAACTCAACTGGAATTTTTTCTCCCCTGCATGTTCCTTGTTTGACCGAACTGTTTGAATACTGAATTGGCTCCCATTTTTTTTGTGTTTTAGAAGTCAATTTATAAACAACGAATTTTTTATATGTTGCATAATTGTTTACTGATGTGAAATTACTGTATTTTAATCTATTTTATTTTTAACCTAGTTATTTGGATTTTTTTGCGGGGGATGATGACAATGTGTTTGTATAGCTTTATTTTAGTTTACAGCTAGGTATAGTTAATAAAAACACATAAAATTGGAGCTATGTCTCTCATCAATGTTTCTTGAATTAGATGCCTGGGAACTTTAAGAACTAGAGAACTTGTGGGGTAAAATTAACTAAGGTAGCCTTCTAAAAGGAAGCTCCAATTTGATGTTCTCTCAAGCATACAAAATGCTTTTCTCCAGCTTTAAAAAAATATGAGAGAGAGAACAGTGAATCAGGGAACAAAGACTCAGAATACAATACACTCCAGATGTAACAAATTCACTCTAAATATTCAAGTTTTGATGTTCCACTCTAAGGCCTTGTCTATACTACCAAGTTTTGTTGACAGAAGTTACGCCGCTTTAATTAAAGCACTTTAAACAAACCAGTGTTACATGTCCACACTATACTTCTTGTGTTGGCAGAGCACATCCACAGAAGTAGCTCTTGCATTGACAGAGCAGTGCACTGTGGGTAGATATCCCACCGTGCAACTGGCTGCAGGGTGCTTTGGGAAGGGTTTACAATGCCTCATGGGGCAGGTATAGCATCACATGATGCAGGTTTCTCAATCCCACCATATCCTACTAGATAGCCAGCAACTTTTCAACTGAAGTGTATGGGGGGGAGGGGAGAGTGTGAGTGGGGAGAGAGAGACAGAAAGAGTGTGTGCTGGGGAAGTGAGAGAGATTGTGTGTGAGGGGAGCAGATATATGAGAGTGTGTTCAGGCTATGCAAACTACTTATCATAGAATATTAGTGTTGGAAGAGACCTCAGGAGGTCATCTAGTGCAACCCCCTGCTCCAAGCAGGACCAAAACCAACTAAATCATCCCAATCAGGGCTTTGTCAAGCCGGGCCTTAAAAACCTCTAAGGATGGAGATTCCACCACCTCCCTAGGTAACCCATTTCAGTGCTTCACCACCCTCCTAGTAAAACTGTGTTTCCTAATATCCAACCTAGACCTCCCCGCACCGCAACTTGAGACCATTGCTTCTTGTTCTGTCATCTGCCACCACTGAGAACAGAGTAGCTTCATCCTCTTTGGAACCCCCCTTCAGGTAGTTGAAGGCTGCTATCAAATTTCCCCTCAGTCTTCTTCTACAGACTAAATAAGCCCAGTTCCCTCAGCCTCTCCTCATAAGTCATGTGCCTCAGCCCCTTGATCATTTTCGTTGCCCTCCGCTGGACTCTCTCCAATTTGTACACATCCCTTCTGTAACAGGGGGACCAAAACTGGAGGCAATACTCCAGGTGTGGCCTCACCAGTGCTGAATAGAGGGGAATAATCACTTCCCTCGATCTGCTGGCAATGCTCCTACTAATACAGCCCAATATGCCATTGGCCTTCTTGGCAACAAGGGCACACTGCTGACTCATATCCAGCTTCTCATCCACTGTAATCCCCAGGTCCTTTTCTTATGGGGCGCCTCTATGCTTCTCTGCCCATAACATCAACAGCTTGCTTTCCTTAATTATATCCTTGCTCCCGACACTGGTTTATACCTGTGATGGTGCTCCTGTCTCTCTCTATCTTCAATAGGCCATTCTTGAGTCTATGGTAAAAGCACAAAAGGAAAAAAGGTTACTCACCTTCTCGGGACTTGGTACCTCCTTGTTTGTTCACATGAAACACCGCTGAGACACTGCCAATAAGTACCTACACAGTCTTGCCCTGAATTAATATGAGGCAGGAACTGTTCACAGGCATGGAATATTGTGCACAACTCAAATACGTTTACGTATAACCTGGAATCATGGGCAGTCCACAATCCCCGAGATTACAGGTCACTCAAATATGCTCCCCACCCTGTGGCCAAGGTATCCATTATTAACGTGATGGAAGGGAGGGGGGAGAGAAGGGAACTTCTACATACACAGTCTTGGCTCATCCACCAGTCCAACATCCTGTCCAAGATGCATACCAACTTGTCTAGGAGGTGAAACGGAGGATGACGGACTGACTTGAGCCAAGCCTGCAGTGCCCTGAGCAGTCATGTATGTACATGCATCTACTTGACCTAAGAATCTGATGATGATCCTTGAAGGACATACATGGGAAGTGGCAGGAATGTTCTGGCAGAAGTAGAACTCAGGAACTTCCTGTGGCCAGGATCAATACCCACATGGAAGCAGGCAACCTGTAAGTCAATGGCAGCACACTAGTCTCCCAGATCTAGGGAGGAGATAATTGTAGCCATGAATACCATCCTGCTCCTTATCTTCTTTACTTGTTCAGGTTCCAAAAATCTACGATGGGACTGAGTTCTCGTTTGGCCTTGGGTATTAGAAAATAATTGGAATCCATACCCCTGCCCTGATGTAGAAGGGTTACCTCCTCTAAGGCCTCTGAAGAATGTAAGGTTTGCATTTTTTGTTTTAGTACAGACTCATGAGGAGGTCCCTGGAGATGGACTGGGTAGTAGAAGGGAAATAGAAAGGAACTGCAGGATATATCCCAATTGCACCAGGCTTAGTACCCATTTGTGCAAGGTGATGAACTATCACATGTAGAAAATGGGATAACCTGTCCCAGAAAAGTGGGGAATGCCAGTGAAATCCTGGTCAGGTAGCATGCTGTCTTTGACATAAGAGTCAAATCAGCTGCTTTGAGTCCTGAGGACATCTACATGAAGAAACCAAGGAAGTAGAAGGCATTGGCCTTCTCTTCTGTGACCTTTGCCTCCTCTTAGATCATCAGCCTCCTGGAAGATGTAATACTGCTGTCTAGGACGTTTTGAGAATTATATTTTGTCCTTTTCATCACCTGCATATAGAGGTTCAAAAACTTCACAATTCCTCTCGAGTCCTTCAGGGAATGCAAAGTCTCATCTGTTTTAGATAAAAGAAAGATACCTCAAAGGGGAGGTCCTCAATTGTCTGCTGCACCTCCACAGGAATCCTCAATGACTGCAACCAGGAGGAATGGTACACAGTCACTGCCCAGGCAAAATCCACCATGTCCAAAGAAGCCTGAAGAACTGATTGAAAGATGAGGCATCTCTGAGTGACACGCAAGTAAAACTGGACTCTTTCCAATTAGATAGTCATATCTCCACAACAGAACATGGTGATTAGCAATAAGGAATTATAAACTCATCGTAGAATAACCCATTCTACCAAAATAGTCACATTTTTGGCATCTGTGTCTTTGGGGATAGCCGTAGCCCAGTCCTGACAGCTTCTCTCATTCACCGCATCCATAACTAAATGAGCCAGGTGCGGGATGTAAACAGAATAGTTCAAACCCATAAGATGGAACCCAATATTTCTTTTCTGCTCATTTGGCTACAGGTGAAACAGAAGATTTTGGCCAGCTGCATAACGACCCTATTTATAGGCGGGACCACCTTTCCTGACACTGTGGAATGGAAAACTTCAGTGAGCTTCTGGGTATTCTCTTCCACTAACTCATCCACTTAAATACCCAAAAAAGCTGCCATTTTCCTGAGGACCTCTTGATATACCGCAGTCATCTGGTACAGGAGATGATCTCTCCAATACTAGAGCCTCATCAGTAATGAGGAAGATGCCTTAAGCAAAGGAGATAGCTCCCATGGCTGTTGTTGCAGTATCAGAACAGGGTGTGGCTCAAGAGAAGGCTGAAGTCCTGTAACCTAAGAGTCCAAAAGCTGATCAGTATCAACCAGCACACGTCTCTTGCTACCAGGAGGAGAAGGCTCTCTCCTGGAGGATCTAACTCATATGAAGTATTGGTAATATAGAACTGGATGCTGGGGGCGTCCCCCCATGGCATTCAACAGGCCACTGACGGGGACGTATGGTACCAGGCCCCAGGTATATCTGTCCCAAGCGTTGAACACTCTGGCTGAACTCTTCTCAAAACAACACCGGTGAGAGTGGAACCAAGAGGAAGGTTTGGACTCTCATTATGGATATACCTGAGAGACTACTTTGAGTCTGACAAGGAATCAAAGTATTCCAAGAACCAGGGTGGCATGGTACCAGGAAGGGGTCCTCAGCGATCGAGATCTTGATCTATGTCAGAGATGCAGCACCGGAGGAAGCATGGATGGCTTCTTAGCTGTTGATAACACACCAGGTGCAGGGTCCGGGTTCTGAACCAAACCAGAGGAGACAGAAAAACAGTGTTGAGCCCAAAGCTGGTGGCCCTAGAAAAGGATTTTCTGTGCTCCCAACCTGGGGCTTTTGCCTTAAGTAACAGTGATGGTGGTAAATAGGTACAACAATCACTGGCCATGGCACAGACTCTTCGACATAGTCAGTACAGACATGGGCTACTGTCCTGTAGTGATCAGGGATGATTGCTCTGCTGCCACTGAAGAAGCAAGTAGTCTCATTAGTCCCTGAGAAGGCACCAGAGTCAACAGATCAGGTCTCTCTGAATTAAGGATGTAAATCTAGTTTAAAAAGGTAACCGTTTAAACGATTAAAATTATATCGTGTAACCTGTCAACTGATTAAAGGGAGAGGGGCCGGGGCTGCTCTGGGCTGGTGCTGCTCCAGCTGGCTAGCTGGCCTGGGGGTGGAGCTGGGGCTAGAGTTGGCCGGTGTGGCTGGAGCTGCTCCAGCCGGCCCAGGGCTGGGAGTTAACAGTTAGGGTTGGTTAACGGTAAGACTAGTGCTTATCGGTTAACCATTTTAATATTTCACATCCCTACTCTGAATGAGCCAATACCAGAGCGATGAGCCAAAGGATGCTCTCTACTGTTGGTACTGGAACAACCTTCCATGGAAGAATCCCACACTCTGATGCCAACTTCTGCTATGTTTTGAGGCCGGGTCTGCTCTGATGTCTTGTGCATCAAAGACTACCCTCATGGATGACAGGAATCTCCTGCGGCTCTCTGTATCCACAGTGTGGGGAGCAGTCCAGCAAGGAGACTTTTAAAAGCATGCCTTGGATGATCAAGGGGGCTCTGATGCCAGTCTAAAAGCAGCCTGCATCAGAATACATGGGAAACACTCCTCTCTCAGCTTCCTCAGTCTAGATTTGAAGCTGTGACAAATGGAGTACTTGTCTCTAATATGGCCCTCACCCAAAGATTTGAAATAGGGGAAATGAGGATCACTGACAGACATAGGCTCCCCCAGTACCTGGCAGGGTCCACAGACCTACCAGACTGGAAAAATCAAACTGAGAACTAAATCTGAAAATGAAATACAGAACGAAAATAAAAAGAACGTCAAAGTACTAAATCTGAGTAACAGCGGGTAGAATCAAGTAGTTTTGTTCACAGGGAACACAAACACTCCTTACCACCAGTGGTCTATGGAACTGAAGGAGGAGCCGGGCTGCCCCCATGTGTGACCATCTTTAGGTAACAATGTAGAACTTTCCTCTTTGAGAAAGTCCCTCCTTCTTAAGTGCTGCTCAGAACACAATGTCCCCATTCTATTCATAAATACCTACCAACCTCCCTCCCCCAAACAAAAACAGACTCCAAGCCAAGTTTTGACCCCTAAAATTGAGACATGCCAAAGATTCCATGAAGTTCACTAAGGACTTCTGCATTATCTGATTTTATGTGGAACTGGCTCAGATACTACCATGATAGGCAGCAGTATAAAGTCCTAAAATAGATTAATGCCAAAATTGTCAATTGTCATCTAATTTTGTGCGCCCAATTTGAGAAGGCGAGGGCCTGACTTTTCAGAGTATTTAGCATTATATCGCACTTCATATTTTTAGGGAAGAGCTCCCATTGACCTCAGTTGTAGATGAGTGCTTAGCACTCTGCAAATCAGATCCCAGGGTCTCAAAAAAATGAGAAACAATGGCCAGCTGAAATTTTGGTCTACATCACTTGTCTAGCATCACATAGGAAGAATCCAGTTCTCCAGAGCAGCATTCAACTGCCTTAATGATCAGACTCATCTCTTTTCCTGCAGTCTTCTGCCTCATTCACTTCACACCTTCCGCAACAAGTGATGGAGCGGGTCTTATATAACTTCATTCACTACACAGCCCTGATTCATTCCCAGAGCATACTCCATCCTGTGCACTGTGTGAGGCAGGGGTCTTTTGGAAAAAATGTGTGTTCATGCAATTTAAAAGTGTATCACTGAAAATTAGGAAAACAAATTAAAGATCCACAGGCAACCTTAATTCTGACAGGTTTCAGAGTAGCAGCCATGTTAGTCTGTATCCGCAAAAACGAACAGGAGTACTTGTAGCACCTTAGAGACTAAAATTTATTAGAGCATAAGCTTTTGTGGGTTACAGCCCACTTCATCGGAAGCATAGAATGGAACATATTGTAAGAGATATATACACACACAGGTAAGTTGGAAGTTGCCATACAAACTGTGAGAGGCTAATTAGTTAAGATGAGCTAGTATCAGCAGGAGAAAAAAAACTTTTGCAGTGATAATCAAGATGGCCCATTTAGACAGTTGACAAGAAGGTGTGAGGATACTTAACTTACGGAAATAGATTCAATGTGTAATGACCCAGCCACTCCCAGTCTCTATTCAAACCCAAGTTAATAGTATTAGTTTGACAGTTAATTCGTTAATTGTGACATTTCCTAATTTTTGGGTGCTTAACTTTGCAACCATAATTTTTTTTTTTTTAATATAGTCTTTTTGGATGTAATTTTCTATGTTTTTCACAAAGTTAAATTTGAGAAAAAAATTTCCCCACTTTGGGAACCATATTGACCCTTGACAATCAGAACTCACCATAACATTACCTTGTCTAGGTTTGGTAGTGTCATTCATGTGTCATGCCACTTAAACCACTGGATGCACATGCTGAAGACAAACAGATGAGCTTTGTGATCCAGCAAACCCCATATACGCAAGCATGACCTCACAAAAAAATTTCTAAGTATATTGTCTATCTGCTGACAGAATAAACTGTCCCTAAGTGTTCAGATTGACAGAAGAGAGGTGCATTCTCTTCACGTTACAAAGTCAACATAAAAATGACTTTCAAGGGAGATGGGAAAATTTACAGGCAAGCAAGCTTTATTTTGACCAAGATCTTTCTTCTCACATATATATTCAGCATTAAAGTGACCATGTGGTACCTAAAAGGAAAATGAAAAAAATAAAACAGTGAATCTAGAAATGGGAAGATTTCATTGAAATAACTGTATATAATAATTTCTAGCCTCACTGTGGCATGAAACCAAAACACAGACCACACACACAAACCAAACACACCCATACTACTGCACCAGAACAATCTTGTTTCTTTCTGACTGCAACGTGTTTCCATGGATAATGCAGAAATGCTATTTCACACCTTATTTTAAAATAACCAAACAATTAAGAAGGACCTCTAAGAAGTCGGTGGCTAAGACAGACTGACATGTCAGTGTTAAAGAGATGAAATACATCATGGGGAAAAAAAAAAAAAAAGAAACTGACAGCTTGGAGAATGGAAAGACAAGGTGGGTAAGATAACTACTTATGCTAAACCATCTGTTCCACCTTGCATTTTGCTGTAATGTTGAGAGTAAATTTCCCAGACCTGAAGAAGAGCTCTGTGTGGCTCGAAAGCTTCTCTCTCTCACCAACAGAAGTAATATCTTCTATTGGATCCACCTCACTCACCTTGTTTCTCTAACATCCTGGGTCAGACATGGCTACAACTATACTGCATGCAGCCTGGAGAATGTTCATAGGACCTTTAAAGATGTGCACATTTTCATTCTCTTGACTTATTTCTCACGTAAATCAAAGATTTCTATTAGATTCTTCAACTTCTCAAATTAAATCAAATCTACTTATCACATTAAATCAAGTTTCTGATAATTTAAAAATATTTTTATTTCAATCTTTTGTAGGAAATTCACTATAATTAGTTCTGAAAGACAACTAGAATCATCTCTATGGGAGAGGCAGAAAGGGGCAATTTGTCAAAGGTTTAGGACAAAAGAAAGCCTGTTCCCAAGATACTGGTTGCAATCACTGAATAAGTGAAGAAAGATTGGGGACCTCTGGGAAGTGTCAAGAAAAAGAAGCTGAAGGTATACCAGAAACCTACCTAAGTGGTTTTCTGCTCTACCTATAGGGCATGGATATAGATAAATTTAAATTTAGTGCACACAGTTAGGCGACTAAGTACTTATTTAAGCACCTTCAGGGATTTGGTTGTTAAGAGGGGATAAGCACCCAAAGCTCCATCTGGAGTGGTCAGCACCCCTAAAAAAATCAGGCTACTTATTTAGATGCCCAACATTAGGACCCCAAGTATGTAAATTCTGTATATAACTAATATACCACTATTAACTAAGTCTGGAACTCGCCATTAGAGTACACACATGACTTATAGTTATCAAGGGCACACTATATTCCTTTTCTCTAGGCCATTTTGTAAGTAATAGTTCTAATCTGAACCATAATAACCAAGAACAGGACAAGCAGATGGGATACTTCATCTACCTATTAATATTAGGAATAGAAATTCTTCATATTAGAAAAATAATTTCTTCAAATTTATTTTCATATGAGCTCAAAGATTATACATTTTACCATGAAAATGACTAATGTTTTTAAAAATGTTTCCATTTTCATGACTCCAGTGACTGAATGCCAGTATTCAGTTGGGGATCGGTCCTGCTTTGAGCAGGGGATTGGACTAGATGACCTCCTGAGGTCCCTTCCAACCCTGATATTCTATGATTCTATGATTGAGGATTTGTTTTAGGGGAGCAAGAAAATTTTACCCAAACTCCTAACATCTTCCATTTTATCCTCTTTATCTGGATGTTTAAAAATCCATAACCGTTTCTTATAATGTATTCAACTATTTATTTAAGACTAACTTTTTTAAACCAATAGTTAAAATTTAACTCAAACATATAAAAAAATCCTTAAACTGAAACACTTTGAACTCAGATTTATAAACAATATCTAGCGTCCCTAGCCTCTGTCTGTCAGAGGGTGGAGATGTATGGCAGGAGAGAGATCACTTGATCATTACCTGTTAGGTTCACTCCCTCTGAGGTATCTAGCATTGGCCACTGTAGGCAGACGGGATACTGGGCTGGATGGACCTTTGGTCAGACCCAGTATGGCCATTCTTATGTTCTAATTTAAAACTGCAAAATGTCTGATTTATTTATTGGGTCTGTAATAAGAAGTCTGAAAATTATATTTAGTACTGCACTTTTGACCTATCATATTTCCAATAGTTACATTACATGACAAAAGCAGTTTTGCTGATATTTGCAACGTACAAGTTTTCTGAGGAAAGCACTCTCTCTTCATATGTCCTGGTACAATGCCTAGCACCAGGGGCCCCAAACCTAAGGCTTGTCTACACTAGAAAGTTTTGTTGGCAAAAGACAGCTTTTGGCAGCAAAACAAAACCAACTTGATGAGAGACAGGTTTTTTGTGCCAATGTTTTAGCGGCAAAATGCCAGTGTAGACACCGTGCTTGGTTTTGCCACTATAAATGACTTCCAGGAGGTGATGTCCATGCTGACCGCTCTGGTTAGCAGTTCGAACTCCGCTGCCCTGCAGCCAGGTAAACAACCTTTCCCACCCCTCCCCCTTTAAAGCCCCACTAATTTTTGAAGTTCCACTTCCTGCTTGCTTGGCATGCAGAGCTCACATTACGTCTTCCCACCTAACTATGGAGGTGCTACATGGCAAAAGCTCTCCTGCTTGGATCAATGCGAAACTGTTGGATCTCGAGTATATGGGGAGAGGAGGCTGTCCAGTCCCAGCTGTGCTACAGCCATAGGAATTTCGATACCAACAGGCAGATTTCTCATGGCTTGTGTGAAAAGGGGTACAATCGGGACACACTGCAGTGCAGAGTGAAGATAAGGCGTACCAGAAGGCAAGGGAGGCAAACCGTTGCTCCAGTGCTGTGCCCAAGGCCTGCCGGTTCTATAAGGAGTTGGGTATCATCCTCAGTGGTCCACCAAGAACGCAGTGGACACTTCGGCGGGGTCTGAGGTGGTGGAAAGTGGACCTAATCCAGAGGATGAGGTCGTGGACGAGAAGGTGGAGTTACAGGATGCTGTGTCGCCTGCAGTGGGGTCATCAGGCCATTTAAGAACTGTTCTAACTCCAGAGTGGTCTAGCCAGTCCTGACACACACAGTCCAGCACGCAAGAAGCAAGAGAGGAGATACCTGGTAACTTTTGTTTTGTTTTTTAAAGTCAGTGGTGCTTGGTTACATGATGGGTGCAGGGATAGAAATGTGTTTCTGTGTGCTGGACTTTTCCGTGTGCAGATAAGCAATACAGCAGAACGGTGAGTTGATGGACACCAACTTTTCATGGGAATCCTCTAGAGAGATCGATAGGAAACTTTCCTGGAGGTACTCGGCAATTCTCTGCTGGACGTTCCTTGGCAGAGCTGCTTTGTTCCTTCCTGCATTGAATGAAGCTTTCCCATGCCACTCGGCAATCACCTGCAGGGACCAAAGTGGCACACAGGCAAGGAACACAGGCATTGGGTCAGAAGCCGCAAGCATGCAGCAGATACAGCCTTGCTTCCCTAGTTACCTTCAGGAGTGAGACATCTGCTTCAATGACCCCTGTGGAAACGGGTTATAGAATTTACAATATTGTTCCTCATCGCCAGCACTGCGTCCTTTCCATAAGCACCACCGCTGTTTACCCCAGGTACAAGACCCCTGCCGGCTAAACTTACCAGGCCAGGGGTGTTCACAGAGACATGTGTTTGCCAAGGGACACTGAGAAAGTGCTTGGTATGTTACAAGAGGCGTGCTAAATTGCAATGATTCAATGCTGTGCGTGAACGAACAATCATGCTTGTGTATTGTTTCTTGTGCTTCTGCAGATATGGCTTTCAGGGGAAACCCCGTATACACAGACAGAGCGCCTCCGCCAGATAAGAAAGTGTCCAAGACGGAGCAAGGAGGGCATGTTCAAAGGCAGGACAGAAAAGAAAATCATTACCTAATTAAGGACCCCACTGAGCGAATGATAAAAGTAATGGAGCAGCAAACAGAGATGCTCAAGTCCCTCATAAAGCTGCTGTCAGAACAGATGCATGCCCACGCTCCCCTGCAGCAAATTCAGATCTGTTTTCAAGCCCCTCCCCCCCGTCCCCCCCGCATTCCCTGACACTTCCCAGAACTTCTCAGTTTCCCATTCACTCCACCCCCCTTTCAAAATGATTGCTGGACCTATGCCCAGCTCCTACAGTCTGTCCTTCTCTGCTCCCTTCTTGTCCCACCAAGTGTTTGTGTGTATCTGAAAGATAATTGATCTTTATTTAGGCCCTAAAAATTGAGATAGCAGGTGGCAGCAAGATAACACAGGAAGTTTAATACTTTGCTTACTGAAATCCTAGATCACAAATAATTGAAAGTGCTTCCTAGGAAAGTTCAATTTAATGAAGCACTGCAGTTTGCAGCGTAGAAATATACATTATTGATTCTCATTCTCAAAGTGTTGCCTCAAAGCTTCTATGATTCAGACTGCCCCTTGTTGTGCCCCTCTAATAGCCCTAGTATCAGGGTGCTCAAAAATCAGTTGCCAGGTGCTGTGCCTCAGCAATCCATCCCTGAACAAATCTTTCACCCTTAGCTTCGCAAATATTATGCAACGTACAACAGGCGGTTATGCCAATGGGAATAGTCTCCTCATTGAGGTCTAACCTGCCATAAACGCATCACCATCACGCCATTAATCTCCAAACAAACATTCCACGGTCATCCTGCACCTACTCAATCTATTGTTGAAGCACTCCTTACTGTTATCCAGGTTTCCTGTGTACTGCTTCATGAACCATGGGAGTAAGGTGTATGCTGGGTCTCCCAGGATCACTATGGGCATTTCAATATTCCCCACTAGAATCTTCTGGTCTGGAAATAAAGTCCCCATCTGCAGCTTTCTATACAGGCCAGCGTTCCTGAAAATACGTGCATCGTGGACATTCCCAGACCAACTAGCATATATATCAGTGAAACGCCAGGGGTGATCCACAAGCACCTGCAATACCCCTTTTTATTGATGCATTCCATTGCAAGGTGGTCCGACGCCAAAATCGGAATGTATGCGCCATCTATCGTCCCACCACAGTTAGGAAAACCCATTTCCGCAAAGCCATCCACTATTTCACACACATTGCCAAGTGTCATGGTGCGCCAAAGCAGGATGAGATTAATGTCCCTGCACACTTGCCTGAATGCAGCCCCAACAGTCTAATTCCCCACTCCATAGTGATTAGCGACTGACTTGTAGCAGTCTGGAGTCGCCTGCTTCCACACTGCAATTGCCACGCACTTCTCCACCGAGAGGCCAGCTCTCGTTTTGGTGTCCTTGCATCACAGTGCTGGGGCGAGCTCTACACACAACTCCAGGACGTGGCCTTCCTCGTCTGAAAATTCTGTAGCCACTGCTCATCATCCTAGACCTGCATAACAATGCAATCCCACCATTCAATGCTTGTTTCCCGAGCCCAAAAGCAACAGTCCACCGTGTGCAGCTGCTCCATGAATTGCAAAAGTAATCGTAAGTCGCTCCTATCCATGTCACCCAGGAGGTCTGGCTAGTCTGAATCCTGTTCAGTTAGGAACTTTATGATTAACTGCACTGCCTTCGGCGATGTGTTAATGACAGTTAGCAGAGCACTGGAGAGCAGTGCAGGCTCCATCCTTTCCACACAGAGATGGCGGGCAGACAGCGAACAAGAGCCATTGAAAAATGCTGCAAACCGAAGCTGGAAGACCATCGAATGCTGGGACCAAAACCAATGCATCATGGCACATTGAGCCAGCACCCATGATGCACTGCAATCCATTCTGCCTACCCAGAAGTCACAGCGGTATAAGGTGGAGAGTAACACTGTCAATGCTAGAGCACTACGACTGGACATGCTCTGCCGACAGAGAGCATAGTGTGAATATGCAATAGCGATGTTTATACACTGCTTTTTGGTCATCGACATAACTTTTGTCGACAAAACTCTGTAGTGTAGACATAGCCTGTCAAATATAAAGGGAAGGGTAAACACCTTTAAAATCCCTCCTGGCCAGAGGAAAAACCCTTTCACCTGTAAAGTGTTAAGAAGCTAGGATAACCTCGCTGGCACCTGACCACAATGACCGATGAGGAGACAAGATACTTTCAAAGCTGGAGGGGGGGTGGGGGGGGGACAAAGGGTCTGTCTGTCTGGGTGATGCTTTTGCCAGGGACAGAACAGGAATGGAGTTTTAGTACTTAGTAAGTAATCTAGCTAGATATGCGTTAGATTCTGATTTCTTTAAATGGCTGAGGAAATAAGTTGTGCTGAAAGGAATGGATATTCCTGTCTTTGTGTCTTTTTGTAACTTAAGGTTTTCATGCAGGTCCCCACATCTGTACCCTAGAGTTCAGTGGGGAAGGAACCTTGACATAGCCTAAATGGATCCCCGCCAAGAATGCCAAGATTGAGCAAATAGTAAGTGAATAAGACCCAAACTACATTTTTGCCCTCCCCAACTTCCTTCCAAGGAAGGTAACACTTTTTGGTGACAGCCAGCACTGTTAAAATAAAATGTTTAAGGACTACAAAAGCATAAAAGACTCACCTTGTAAGTAAACAGGTTTTTACTCCTTCCAGATTCACAGACAAAGTGCCTTCAAGCAGCCAAAAAAAAAAATCCTTTTAATTTTCTTCACCTCACATCTTCCCCACCAGATAAACAAGGGCATTATCACTGTTTAATACAAGTTTTAATTGAGTACTGTCACTGGTGGGAAGAAAAAGTGCAGAACCACTACTTTCCATATCAAACAAAGCAGGTAATTAACAGCTATTCTGGCACAATCCCTTATCACCAAAATACACAACACTGCTAAGTTCTCTCAATGCCAGCGCTTTGCTACAACAAAGCAGAGCTGATGTTTCAGGGTCACATTCACTCTTTAATACACAAGCATAAATTTACTGCTCAGTGAGACACCTATAATTAAACACAAGAAGAATATAATTCTAATAGTCAAACAGTCTCACATATGAGTGGGCTATTTCCCCCTGTAAAGATGATTGCCTTTCATTTTATGGTTTCAAGTAGCTACAGTTCACTTAGTTTTGATTACATAGCAATTAGATATGCAAATACCAGAGATCTAAAAAATGCTTTTTCAAACTTCAGATTGTGAGCAATCAAGCCTATTCTTTTCTCCTGTACACACAAGTTAGTCATTAAACAGCTATTGTCTCACAAATGTATCTGCCTACAAATCTCTTGATTTTTTTTAACCTTAAACATTAGGCAAAAACTGCTTAACGTGCATGATACTTTGAAGTCTTTAAGAAGTTATAATTATCTCTTTTGGACCTTAACTTCTGCATGATCTTAGTACAACTCCTTAGAGTCTACAAATGTACACAGGTGGTCTTACTGTGTTAAGCAAAATGGGTCAGATTTTCCTTTAAGATTCCACTGAAAAAGAGATTAGGGACATTTTATGGTGGTGTAGCTGTATCTGTGTACTTACATCAGTAAGACAGACTTTCTATCAAAACAGCCTATTCCGGTACCTTCCCTAGGTAATCAGCATGAACACTCTCCTATGCCACTGCAGGTACATGAATTAATGAAGATTGCGAACCAATGACCTACACTAATTAAAATTATGAGAAAATGGAGTCTAGCTCAAAGAAATATGACCGCTAAGATGGAAAAAATACCTTTCCAATAATACAAATAAAATCAATTTATTTGGGGTCAATAAAAACATTGTTCTTTCAATGTTGAATTTCAGCCTTTTCAAAAGTAAAAGTGTATGTGCTCAGACTGCAGAGAACATGGCTCAAAAGGGAATGAAAAAATCCTAGGATTAATTTATATTGTAGTAGTTAACTATCCTGTAACCAAAATTATGAGAGAGAGCAACAATTACTATATTTTTTATATGGCTTTAGTGCCTAGAAACCTCAATGAGATTGGGTCACAACTGTACTAAACACTGTATAAACATATAGCAAGACTGTCACAGCCCCAAAGAACTTTAAGCTTAGAAAAAGTAGGAGAGAGCAGTTGCACTCCAAGACATGGTGGTCAAAATATCACTACAAATAAATTTGAAGGACACCAGAAAAGTTAAAAATCACATTTTTGATTTTACTGTAATTACCACTGACATCTAAGATTATACCGTAAAGTCAGCAAAAATCTATTTTCTTCACTTTGTTTCTTTCATACATTTGATAGCATTGTGTATATGAGGTTTATCCGATGAAGTGAGCTGTAGCTCACGAAAGCTCATGCTCAAATAAATTGGTTAGTCTCTAAGGTGCCACAAGTACTCCTTTTCTTGTTGTGTATATGGTAAGTTTTATTTTTCCCCTCTATAATCTGCAGAATTCATTCAAATGTTTTCACTAATTCTACAGATTATACAGGGGGAAAATAAGTTTCTTCACAGAAAAAAATAAATTTTTCATATAAGTTTTTAAAGGAATTTTAAACGGTCAGCATTTAAAAGGTCATTTGTGTAGATGTTGAATAATGTAGGTACTAAGACACTACCTTGAGCGAGGCCATTCTTCTGTCATTGCCATTGGCTCCTATTTGCCACAAAAGTTCATAAGAATCTTCTGTTCTCCAGTATGGTCTGTATTAACTGGATGTATCTGGGAGTATTCACCAAAGTGATAACAAGGGCTATGATTATGTCACAGAGGTCAAGGAAGTCATGGAATCCATGACTTCCAGAGAACTTCGTGATATTTTCTGCCCCAGGGCTGGACTGCTGTCACCAAGCAGCCTTGCAGCTCTCAGCCACTGCTGGCAGAGGCCCCCAGCAGCTCCTAGCCACTGGGCAGCAGGATATCCCATAGCTCCCTTGGGGGCCCGCAGAGCTCCCACTTGCAGCGGGCAGCTGGGCTCCCCGCAGCTGCCCAGCCACAGGGATTGGCAGGAGCCCTCCTCCCCAACAGCTGCCCAGACACATCGGGCAGCGGGGGAGGACAGCAAAGGGACTTTCCCACCGCAGCCCAGGTGCGTCAGGCAGTGGGATCCCACAGCAGCCCAGCTGAGGAGGGCATGGGGACCCTGCAGCAACCCAGCCGTGGCGGGCGGCAGAGGAACACCCCCCTGTGCAGGTCATGGGCTTCCATGAATTTTTGTTTATTGCCTGTGATATGTCTGATTTTTATTAAAAAATATCCATGACAAAATCTGAGCCTTAGTGATGACCAATTGGTAGTGATGAGCATTATTCAATATCTATTCAAATGGCCAGCCAAGCTACCCTGGCACAAGGTGCTTTCTCTAAGCAGAACTGATCTGTGCTTCACCACATACCACAAGGAGTTTGGCATACTAGAGAGTACTCTGGTGAATGCATCCTCAAGAAATACTAAAAGTTGCCAACCAACTGCACACAAACCCAACAAAGATGCAAGTCAGCGCATTCCAGCTCAAAAACTGAAAGGCCAAATATGAACTCAACATCAGCTAGCTTAGGACAAAATTTACTCATTCCATAAATCCTATATACCTCGGTGTTGCTCCTGATCTCTCTCACTCCTTAAGAGCCCACACTGAGAAAACTAAAGCTAAGGTTGGCATGGGAAACAACATTCTCACCAAGCTGGTTACATCGAAATGGGGTACAGATCTGTCTACTCTGCAAACAGCAGCACTTGCACTTTGCTACTCCTCTGATGAGCATGTGGGTGCAGTGTGGGCATGATCTCCTCATGCAAAGAAGCTAGTCCCTGTACTTTATACCAGTGGTTCTCATCCAGTGGTCTGTGACCTCCTGGGGGGGGGGCCATGAGCAGGTTTCAGGGGGCCCACCAAGCAGGGTTGGCGTTAGACTCCAAAGGCAGAAAGCCAAAGCCCCCACCATCTGGGGCTGAATCCAGGTGACCCAAGCCCCGTCATCCGGGGCTGAAGCCAAAGCCGAAGCCTGAGCAACTTAGCTTTGCAGGGTCTCCTGTGGCGTGGGGCCCTGGGTAACTGCCCCATAACAGTGGCCCTTGCTCTTATATGCAGAAAACCAGTAGTTGTGGGCCATGGAGTTTTTATAGCAGGGGGGTGGGGGAGGCTCAAAGGAAGGTTGAGAACCCCTGCTTTATACCACCTGCCACTATACTACAGGGTCCCTTAAGCCTATTCACATCATCAACAGTCTCTACATCTTCCCAGGTATTGCTCCTCCTGAAATATGCCAGGAATATATGCTAACAGAGGAGAGCACAAAAGGTAATGCACACATTCAAGGCATCCACTACATGATATAACACTGAGTCAAGTGAAGTTATGACAAAGTTTTCTTGTCACCATTAAATCCCTAACATTGTCACCCAAACAGACTGGAGTTCAATTATGACAAACAAGTAGAGAATGACCCTGTGCACTCAGGCTTCCACAAGCCAAGCACCTACCACCTGGTGCAGATCAATCGTGGACTATATGGCATTGCCTTAATCGAATCCACACTGGAGTTGGCCAGGGTAAAGATGAGATGTGTGACACTATGCTCCCCATATTCTTCATAGTATTATTAATTATTATTATATGAGTATGGCATAATTATAATATATTTTGTGCAAGATAAGGCATGTGAGATATTCAGTAAATCATAACCTTTCCAATTATCTGATTTCCATATTCGTATGTATGTATCATTTTTTGGACCTGAAGTTAGGAATATTGTCTATGCACCTCTTAAAAAACGTGTTTACACCTGGGGAAACGCCCACTAAACAGAATGCAATCAGTCTAGATTGCTGCCTGGAAAGGGCCACTAGGAACAACAACAGGTTTTAGAAGATGCTAATCTTTCACCAGGAAAGCCTTCCTGGGGACGCTGCAAACAGACTGAGTTATGGCTGCAGGGTCATGTGATTGAGTCACCTGATACTGGACACCGTGATAATATGAGTATTTTTCCACTGACTGCAGGTGGGAATCACACTGGAAGACTAAGGATTCCTGTCATATGTAAAACCTATTTAAGGCAGGGTAGTGACATCATCGTGGTTCGTTCTTCACTGCATCCCCACCCAAGATGACTGCTGTAATTATCTAAGAAACAAAGACTGAATGAGGGGGAAAGGAATGAGCTGAGGCTGGACGGTTGGCTAGCCTGTGAATAAATATCTGAAGTTTTAAGCTGCAAGCAATGGCAGCTGACCTTCAAGAATCTCTGCAATCTGTGTAAAACAACATTTAGGGTGAGAAATTACTACTTGTAACCAGTTTCTTTAGTATCTTAAGCTTAGATTGCCTTTTTGTTTTATTTTCTGGGTAATCTGCTTTGATCTGTTTGCTATCCCTAATAATCACTTAAAATCTATCTTTTGTATTAATAAACTTGTTTTTGATTGGTCTAAAGCCCATGTGTGGATTCATAACTGGGGGGGGGGGGGGGTCAAAAAGCATCTCTCTCTCCACATTGAGGGAGAAGGCGAATTTCATGAGCTTACGCTGTACAATTCTCTGTGCAGCGCAAGACGGTACAATTTTGGGTCTATCCTCTAGAGGGAGGCGTGCACTTGAGTACTGGGCAATTCCTTAGCTGAGTCTTCCCGTGCAGAACTCATCTCAGCCTCTGTGTGTGTGTGCGCGCGCGTGTGTAAAACTGCAGGTGGGCGTGTCCCTACCGGTATGTGTGCTGGTAAAGTACAGTCTGAAGCCTGAGGGCTTGGCTGGCTTGCCTCAGCAATACAGTGTGAAGGGAGCCCAAGCTGGTGAGTCAGGCAGGCTCAGTGGTACCCCAGTTCCAAGTGGCACCCCAGGGGGAACATGTCACAAGATGATCAAGCGAAGCTACAGTACTGGCCCCCAATACCTGGCAATATAAATTTAAAAAGTGCTCTATCAAAATCTGAACAACTCAGCTTAACCTGGGAGCCCAGCATAGGTAGAGACCTGCTTTACCCCTGAAAGATTCTCTTTAGCCTGGAAGCTCAGTCCAGCCTAACACTTGTTCTAACTTTTTACTACTACTACTAGTTTTTTTTGTTAAGCTTTAACTGCGCTTTTTTACTATAACTGAGATCTAAGCTGTTAAGGAGTTATTTTAGGAATTTCTGTAATGTAAGTTATTACAGTTCCTACGAGACTTTAAAATTTAAGAAGTGTAATTTTTCCTTTTTAAAATGATCCTGATCTTTCCCTTCCAAAGTATGTGTCTGACTCACCATTAATGTGTAGACAACTATGTGATAGTGCCTGGGAGCCCAAATCTGCTAACCCACATTTTGCTGCTACTAGACAAATAGCACATAAGCATTTGCATTTTAAGTGTAATGTGATCAATATTCTCAATCCTGAGCACTTGTGTTCTCTAGTACTTTATAGCTTATGTTAAATGCAGTTACCCAGATATCAGTTGGACATTCTGTGAATTTGCATGACCAGCCATTTCTCTTACTATCTCTTTGTGGGAAGATAAAAGCATGGGAACACATTACTCATTTACAGGAGACAAAAAATATATTCGGCAACAAGCAGCTAGCAAATACAACTGGTGTGCACTCACAGTTAATGCAAACACAAAAATAACCAAAAAAGGTTTCAGCTCAAAATAAATTTGACATATATACATATTAAAAAAAATAAAAGAATGAAACTGTTGCAAAATTAAAGACATCAAGATTTTTAGGAAAGTTGCAATTAAGAAATAAATTAGTAAAATTTTAACATCTTATTTACAAGTTAACTTTTTAAAGGTGAATTACAAGCAAAACTAAAAATTAAGTTAAGCAAAATTTCTAACTAACCTCTTTATAACTCATCCTCCTGTCAGATCCTTTGGGTACTTCCAAGCTTTGGTGAAGATATTTCAAGTCATTCAAATGACACCACTACTACCACCTGATTGCATTGCTTGCAATGTAGCTTCCATTATGTCCCTTTTTGATGAATGTTCAGAGTAACCAAGGGGATTTCACACACAAAAAAGCTGGGGTGTCGGAAGAGTTAAATGTAAGTCAAAATTTAAGAGGGCATAACTTTAACTCAAAAGTTAACTTAAACACCTCACCTTTAAAGATGAATGATTGTTTCAAAGCAACTCCATAAATGCTGATACCTCAAAGCAATAACAAATATAGTCCCAGTCACATATGGTTGTTTTACTCTGTAGACAGATATTAAAATAAATATCAAAGTTATTCTCACCAAAAAATTTTCAAAACTGCTTTCTCTGCCAAAGAAGAAACACTGTGTACCTCAAATTACTCTGTATTCTACCACCAATTAGCCTTTATTTCTTAGAAGTGTCTGGTACTATATATAATTTGCCAATTTAATTAAAAAAAATCAAATCTAACCCTAATGAATTCTACCTGTAATCTCAGACAAGTCTGTGTCTTTAAAAGTCAACAATACTAACTCTCCACAGAGGGGCTCCAAAATAACCTAATTAGGCCAGTGAATAACAACCACCACCAGGTACTGGCAGATGGACACATTTCTTTACACAGACACAGCTATGTTGGTTGGTTCAACACTGATTTAGTATTCTTTTCTTCTATCCGCATCTGACTGCCACATAGTTAAATTAAACCAATGATTAGTCTGCCTACTGCACAGCATACACCCTCAAACAAAAATGCTCCAAATGGTCACAGGTGACCAGTATGAAACTTTTTTAGGCAATACAAACCACCATTTCATCCTCCACAAAGCCAAAAGCCCACCAGTGCAATTGCCATGTTAGACAGCAACTATGGACAACAGTCCCAAAGGCACCAATAGTTCTCCCACTATAGTGCTAAATACCTATTTAAGATGGGTATCACTTGCAGCAACACGTACACATGGAAATATATTAAGAGGATTAAGGTCCAGTACAACACTAAATCCAGGGCAAGGAAGAGAACACGTCCATTCTTTTGAGACCTAGATCAAAGCCTCTGTCTACTTACCATCCCATGCTGTTCACTGATCTTATGAACAGCATGGCGGCTCCATGTCCCTCTAGAAAGTGGCAGTGGGGAAGAGAGGAGGGGAACATTATCTCTGTGAACCAGGCAAAGCAGAAGGAAGAGAACACAGACCAAGAGATGCCCAAGACAACAGAAGGATTTCAGGAACTGTTCACAGAGTTCTAGAATCCAGAAATGGTTACAACTGAGCTGGTTCAATAGAAGATTAGGGTGTGAGGAGATTTTTTACTGCAATAAAAAACTGCAAGCCTTTGTATACATCAATGCAAGTTCATTTTGCAGGGGTATGAGGCTGACAGAAGTTCTGCAAGTATTAACCGAATACCATCAACAGTGTTTAAAAGTGGAGGGTGTACCTAAAAGGGAGGGTAGAAGAGTCCACCTCCCATGCATTCTGCCACTCCCCTCCACAGCACGTGGCAGCAGCTAATCCCAGCTATAGGCCATTAAGTTGGGTTCCTCTTCCTTCCTTTTGGCTACATGAGCTACTGTTCCTGGTTACGGTTAAAGTATACACCTTGCTAGTTATGCATTGTGGCTACACTACTAGATAAGTGGAGGTGAGGAAAATAGTAACACAGAAGCTATCATTTACCAATTGTAAAGAAAATTTTATTGTAAGAAATTATACAATGAGCACTGCGGCCAAAGCAGTTGGATTATATGCATCTGTCAGCTGACATGCCAGATCTAGGCACCTAATCAGGATGCTGCTCTTATCTACCTGCAATCACATTTCATTCTTCCTACTTAAAGGATGAAAAACCATCAGTGGCATATATAGATAGCAAATAGATATACCCACGCCATGGAGGGTGGGCTTATATTTATTTTCACTGCCCATTCTACCTGCTGTCAGGAATCAAAAGGCACATAAAAAAAAAAATCTAACAAGAAACACCAATTAATTTTATATTCTCCAGTCCTCAAGAGTTATTTCTGCAAATTGTTTATGAAGCCACTGCTATAGCCTGCAACCAAGTTTGGGGCAAACCTTATTTCCCTCTTCCCACAAAGAAGCTCACAGCCTCTACATTCACAGAGTTGGTATTCCAGTATCTTCTATGTGAATAACTAGCACAAATTTCCCAACCCTACCTTGAATAAGTAGCTTGTTAGTCCAGTTCAACTGAGCTTCATAAACCTCCTACCTAATTCCCTTCAATTTCCACAATAATCTAACATTCCACATTCCTCTTAAGTTCATACCTACATTGTATAAATTCTGTGTCTTCAAGATATCCAGTTTAACATGCAATTGAATTGTCTGTAAAACTACACTGGAATTCAAAACTGAATTTAAATAGTCACTCTTATTAATAGCTAGCATTCCCAGTGATGGACAAGCTGCTACTACAGTAATTAACACTTATCTTCTGTATTTTTCATTGTAGTGATCAATACAGTACAATGGGCAGTGGAAGAGGTCAGAGAGCCAACAGGTATTACAGCAGTGGTAAAAGAAAACCAGAGATGACCTGCTGAGGGAGATGAAAAGAGACTAAGTGCCTGTTCCTGAGTGGAGGAAATGGGGACCAAGTACGAAAAAGGATAAGTGCAGGTAGAAGGTAAAATAATGTATACTGGACTATTTCCAAAAAGAACAGAGATATGAAACATGAGGGAAGAGTTATAAATAGAACATATAAATGAGCAGATAAGGGCTCAGGAAAGAACAGTATAACGGACTCAAAAACTGGCCACCTGGCAATACATCAGTATCACATAGCACAATGGTATTTTTCAGACTACCCCCCCACTCTACAGTAGAGCTAGGCAACATTTTTCAGACAAATATTTTTGGTTGCTGGAACCTGCATTTTTGGCAAAGACACCATTTGCACATTCACATTTCTTTATCCTACCTAATGACTATGAACTACCGCTATAAATAACAATGAATAGTCATTTGGCCAGTGAAAGAGAATGAGAATGACTCTTTAGCCTGGTAGTCAGGACACTTACCTAGAATGGAGAAACCCAAGTTCAAGCCCCTGCTCCAATGACTATTTATATACAGCAGAACAGTTGCAAGGAAGATTGAGTCTCCCATCGCTCAGGTGAGTGCCTTGACTACTGGGCTTATGGTTATAACGAAAGCACTACCACATTACCAAAATGTTTTGTTTCAACTTATAAATTTCTCACTTTTTGATTTGCTGGGGGAAAAAAATGTGTTTTCAGTTTGACTCAATGATTTTTTTTATTTTTCAAAATTGCCAGTAAACTGAAAAACCCTTATTCATCAGTTCTACTCTCCAGTTCCTTCACATCCACTCACCTGGAAATCCAACCCTTCAAACGAAAACTGGAACCCACAGAACATCCCTGACAACTGATTGCACCCACTAACTAGCCAAGAGAACCCCTCCAATTTTTCCAATCACCAATAACTACTGGGCTAGGTTTTTAGATAATTATATAACCTGTAATTGTTTCCTAATGGAATTAGCAAGAACTTGGATGTTCCTATCATTTCCCTTACATATTTTAGAATAATTGAAGCCGTGCAAATTGAGTATTTTCTGAAAATTCTACTTTCACCATCCAGAAAATAATAATTCATTCCAGTTCTAAATTGAACTGTTAAGAGTAGAGTATCAGGGAAGGCTGTCATAGGGCATCTGACTCACTATGAATTCATTTATAGTACTTGAATTACATTTGTCAACTACTTTTAGAAATAAAGCAATCAAGAAAATGTGACTCCACTGTTTCCCATGTGTTTTCAATAAATAGTCTGTCACCTATTAATAACCAGCTAAAGAAAATTTGCAAGGAAATTCTTAAGATCTTTTCAAAGATGTTAATGTAAAATGCCCCTAAACAGCTGCAAACTCAATTTATGCCACATAGGAAAGTTTTGTAAAATATTACACTTTTGCAGTAATATATTTTCTTATAAGGGAAAATGGATTTAATATAGTTAGCCTTAATAGAAATAGCGGAACAAGTTTTATTTGTTTTCTTCCATGCATATTGAACGTAAGATAAGAACGGCCATACTGAGTCAGACAAATGGTCCATCCATGCCAGTATCTTGTCACCCACCAGTGGCCAGTGCCAGATACTTCAGAAGGAACTAAAAGAACAGGGGAATTACCTAGTGATCCATCCTCTGACATAAAAGCCCAGATTCTGGGAGTCAGAAGTTTAGGCACACTTTGAGTGTGGGGTTCCATCCCTGACTATTTTGGCTAATAGCTATTGATGGATCTATCCTGCGCAAATATACCTAATTCTTCTCTGAACCTAGTTATAATTTTGGCTTTTACAACATCCCCTGACGACAAGTTTCAAAGGCTGACTGCACAAAAGTATTTCCTTATATTTGTTTTAAACCTGCTACCTACTAATTTCACTGGGTGACCCCTAGTTCTTGTACTATGGGAAGGAGTAAATAACAGTTCCTTATTCACTTTCTCCACACCATTCATGATTACCCTTTAGTTGTCTTTCTTCTACATTGAGTGGTCCCAGTCTTTTTACTCTCTCTCCATATGGAAACTGTTCCATAACTCCTCTCATTTTTGTTGCCCTTCTCCTTTTTTAATAGGAATATATCTTTTAAAAAGCTGTCGCTGCGCACTGAGCTGATTTTTTCAGACAATTATCCACAATGACTACAAAATCTTTTTCTACTGTGGTAACAGCTAACTTAGACCCCACCATCTTGTACATATAATTGGGATTATTTTTTCCAATGTGCATTACTTTGCATGTATCAACACTGAATTTCATCTGCCATTGTGTTACACTGAGATTGACAGAGACAGAAGAGTACCCAGAACTTACCTACTACAGAACAGGCCCAACAAAGAGAATAACAGAACGCCACTAGCCATCACCTTCAGCCCCCAACTAAAACCTCTCTAAAGCATCATCAAGGATCTACAACCTATCCTGAAGGACGACCCATCACTCTCACAGATCTTGGGAGACAGGCCAGTCCTTACTTACAGACAGCCCCCCAACCTGAAGCAAATCCTCACCAGCAACCACACAACAGAGCCACTAACCCAGGAACCTATCCTTGCAACAAAGCCCGTTGCCAACTGTGTCCACATATCTATTCAGGGGACACCATCATAAGGCCACACTATCAAAGGCTTCAGAGTAGCAGCCATGTTAGTCTGTACTCGCAAAAAGAAAAGGAGTACTTGTGGCACAGAACATGAAAAAAATGGGTGTTTACCAGAGGCTTGTTCACCTGCACATCTATCAATGTGCTATATGCCATCATGTGCCAGCAATGCCCCTCTGCCATGTACATTGGTCAAACTGGACAGTCTCTACGTAAAAGAATAAATGGACACAAATCAGGCATCAAGAATTATAACATTCAAAAAACCAGTTGGAGAACACTTCAATCTCTTTGGTCACTCAATTACAGACCTAAAAGTTGCAATTCTTCAACAAAAAACCTTCAAAAACAGACTCCAATGAGAGACTGCTGAATTGGAATTAATTTGCAAACTGGATACAATTAACTTAGGCTTGAATAGAGACTGGGAGTGGATGGATCATTACACAAAGTAAAACTATTTCCCCATGTTTATTCCCCCTCTCACCCCCTGCTGTTCCTCAAACGTTCTGGACCACCTTGATTATCACTACAAAAGGTTCCCCCCCGCCTGCCCCCACTCTCCTGCTGGTAATAGCTCACCTTACCTGATCACTCTCCTTACAGTGTGTATGGTAACACCCATTGTTTCATGTTCTCTGTGAATATAAATCTCCGCACTGTATTTTCCACCTAATGCATCCGATGAAGTGAGCTGTAGCTCACGAAAGCTTATTCTCAAATAAATTTGTTAGTCTCTAAGGTGCCACAAGTCCTCCTTTTCTTTTTGAGATCTCTTTGTAACTCTGCGCAATCAGCTTTGGACTAAATTATCTTGAGTAATTTAGGTTTCTCTGCAAACTTTGCCACCTCAATGCTCACCCTCTTCCAGATCATTTATGAGTATGTTGAACAGCACTGGTCCCAGTACAGATCCTTGGGGAACCTCGCTATTTACCTTTCTCCATTGTGACCACTTATTCCTACCCTGTGTTTCCTATCTTTTAACCAGTTACTTATCCATAAGAGAACTTTCCCTCTTACCCTATGACTGCTTGCTTTGCTTAACAGCCTTTGGTATGAGACCTTGTCAAAAGCTGTCTGAAAGTCCAAGTATACGATATCAACTGGATCACCCTTGTCCACATGCTTGTTACATTACACAGCTAGTCTCAAAGAATTCTAATAGATTGGTAAGGCATGATTTCCCTTTATATAAAGGAGTGGTGACTCTTTCCCAACATATCGTGTTCATCTATATGTCTGATAATTCTATTGTTTAGTATAGTTTCAATCAATTTGTCTGGTCCTGAAATTAAGTTTACCAGACTGTAATTGCCAGGATTGCCTCTAGAGTGTTTTTTTTTTTCTTTTTTAAATCAGCATTGCATTAGTTACCCTCCAGTCACCTGGTACAGTGACTGATTTAAATGATTGGTTACATACCATAGTAGTTAGTTCTGAAATTTCATATTTGAATTCCCTCAGAACTCTTGAGTGAATACCATCTGCCACTGGTGACTTACTACTCTTATTACTGTTTGATTTATCACTTAGTTCCAAAACCCCCTCTACTTACACCTCAATCTGGGACAGTTCCTCAGATTTGTCAGCTAAAAGGAATGGCTCAGGTGTGGGGATCTGCCGTACCTGCAGTGAAGACGGATACAAAGAATTCATTTCGTTTCTCTGAAATGGCTTTGTCTTCTTTGTATGCTCCTTTTGCACCATGATCGTCCAGTTGCCCCACTGATTGTCTGGCAGGCTTCTTGCTTCTGAAAACACTTTTTTTTTTTGGGGGGGGGGGGCGGGGGGGAGGGAGGGGAACACTACTAGTTCTGTCTTTTGCTAGTTGCTCTTGAAATTCTTGTTTGGACTGCCTAGACTTTATACCTTTACACTTGACCTGATAGTGTTTATGTTCCTTTCTGTTTTCATCAGTAGGACTTGACTTCCAGGATAGTTTACATTTAAAGTATTAGTCATTACATGATTTTTAGATGCACGGTTTTTAAAAATTTACATGCATACATCAGGTGGATAAAAATCAATGATTTTTTAAAAAAATAAATAGGTTTTTTCCTCAAAAAGCATTTTATCAAAAAAATCCGATCTAAAGATAGTTTTAATTAAGATACATAGCTTAAAGATATCTCATCACAGAATAGGGATTATAAATTCTAATTCTATAGTATGAGAATATATTCATGTAATGTTTAAGAAAAGTTTTGTAAATGAGTTCCAATAGTTCATGGAATAGGAACCCAATCTTATGGGATTCCAGGGGCTTCTGTATATATTATTTAGGTTAATCTTTCCATTTACCCAATGGGACTCAGTGCTCACCTCTAGAAGATACCATTAGAGATGCTTAGTTTTGCAGCTCTCAAACTGAGGATTTGTGTCTCCAGAGATAACATGCTTGTTAACAGCAAAAATGTTTTTAAATAAATAATATATAGAGGTGAGAAATAACAGATCTCAACCCTATTGTCCCTCTGCAAATTTGTGTACACAGAGTCAATCCCTTACTGTTCTCTAAAAGTGCAAAGTTTCAAAAAGTTCAATGAATAGAAGATTGTTGGGGGTGGAATAGATCTAGACAAGGAGAAGAAGTCTGGAGATAAATGTGAGAAGGGAGTGACAGGCAGTAGAAACAAAAGTGAAACTGTTTGAGCAGCATATTCCAGAAGTCTTGAGCTCTTTCTGAGAATAGCCTTCATTGATTTGAGATCTACCATACCATTCTCTCACTAAGAAAACCTATAATGGCAGCAGGCCTTAAAAGAGATGCAGTTTGGGAATAAGAACCATTCAACAAATATACGTTTGCTGATGTTTTAAAGAAAGTCACACCAGTGAACTGGTGGAAGTCACTTAAGCTCTTGGATTCAGAGACTGCTGAAGTGATAATCTCACTTTTAGCAGCAGTACCTTCTTCTGCCAGTGCAGAACAAACATTTTTTTCCTTTGGACTAATTCATTCCAAATTGAGAAATTATTTGGGACCTGAAAAAGCAGGAAAGCTTGGTTTTCTTTTCCAGATTATGAACAAACAGGAAAATGAAGGTGAAGAGAACCGAGTTAGCTGCAGAAGCCAATATTTTAAGTTTCTTATGTTGACCTGGCTGACAGTCAATTTTGTTTCCCCCCAATATTTCATTTTACTATTTTAGTTAAACAATTTTAACAAAAACAAACCTGATTTCAAAAAATCATAGGTTTTTGTGAAAATATGATGTTTGCTGTTGAAGAAAAAAATCCAGAATACATAATGTTGTTTTAGTTAAATAAAACAATTTAAATGTCTGTCTGGTGATGGTCTCCTCCTAATACAGCATGGCAAGCAAATCTTCCAAATATAAATCATTAACCTGTTGAATTGGAGATAGTTCACCTCCCAATGACTTCATAAATATCTGCTTCAATTACCTTTGACAAATAAAATAACCAAACAATCATTCATTTTCTGAAATAGCTGTAAAACTAATCTGAAAAGTTTTCAAAATAAATCACTTGAAAAATGTCTAGTGTGTACCTACTAAAAATGAAACCTACATCTATCTGAGTTGTGAAGAATATGTATTAAGGTTATAACAACCAACAAGAATGCACTTTTATGTAGAAATTCATGATTAAATCAAGTCTTCCTGACTAGTGATTTAAATCATGATTTAAATCAAAATCCACCCTGCCATACATTACATGGAACTTAATCAGGTAATTACATAAAAAATTGAGTTTATCTCATGATGAACTAATCAACTTTTCAGAGTTTCAGTAATTAAAAAAACAAAAAGAAAAAACCAAACATTTTCCCCCATAAAAACACTCACATCTCTGAGGAATCAAATAACTCAAATTAACTCCCCAACAACCAGATATATCATCAATTATTACGTACAAAAAATTGCAGGAAGTTACTTCCAAAATTAATATAATCCAAGATATCAGAAGAATATAAACATTTAGCAACAATGAATTGCTCTTTAATTTTACTTTTACAAATTATAAAAGCACCATAAATACTTGAAATTGTGGATGAATGGACTGAAAGTAGTGACTTAATCCCATGGAAAGTCCATCTGGATCTTCACAACTATTTTAACTTTACTCATTTTTGAATAAGCTCTACTGCTAGACTTACTTACATGACAAAAGGCCATGACTGACACCTCTATTTCTACCCCTAAAGACTAGGTAGATGGAAAACCTGCAATATTGGCAGACCTGGGTAAAATGGGGATGATTTACTATATCATTGAAGTCTGTTTTTAGTTAAGCTATTTTGGTATTAAGTAACCACTTAGTAAATCTATTTTGTAATTGCAATTCCTGATGTAATTCACCAAGTTGAAGAACATACTATCTTGCTCTAAAACACTGTAAAGATCATTCCCCTATTTTGAAAGTGATAAAATAGCAGATAAAAAAAAGTCAAACATCCCTTTATCTTTTAAATGACCAATAATTTAATTGCTTATTTTAAATGAATGGTGGTGTCATGTTTTTCTATCCATTCCTTTTCTTTATGCAAAAGAACTTTTCTATCAATCTCCACTGAAGCTGCCAAATCCCACCCTCATGAATTATCCAGGATGGTAAACCTCTTGATCTTAAGTGCCTACAGCCCACAGCCAAATCCCGCACCAAGCACTAACAAGAATTATCATTCTACTTCAGTGAAAAGATCACCTACATTCGAAAAGGCTTCTCAAACAGCATGGATCCATTCTCTCTACACCAATCAACAGCCTGCCTGCATTCCTGGATTTGAATACATTCACTGCAAGAAATACTGGACTCCCAAAAGGCATCTCAACACAACAGCTGTTAAACCACCTGTATTCTTTCCTGGATGGCAAAAGACCTATCAGCAACTGGTGCCATTCATTACCAAAACAGCCAACACTTCATTCAGGGAAGGGCTCTTCCATTCCTCTTTCAAACATGTTAGAGTCTGACAAACACTGAAAAACCTCACCTTGGATACGTTTCTAGCCAGCTACCAGCCAGTGTCAAACCATGCATTTGATATGAGAAGCCAAACTACAAACTACAAAGGCCAACTACAAACTCATCAAATTGAAGCAAGTATCCTTGACCAAACAAAACTGAGATTCAGGCCAAGGCATCACACAGAATGGCACTGATGGATGATCTCCTACTGTGAATGAATAGTGGGCAAACATTCATTCTTATCCTCCTTGCCTTCGGTAGCATTCAACACCGTCAACCATGAGATATTACTCACCCACCTGAGAACTGTCAAGGACCCAAGGGAAAACCACTAAAATAGTAAAAGTTCTTACTGGAGGGACACATCCAACAGTGGTGATAGGCAACTGCACATCCACCACAGATTCCTCACTTGCAGAGTCCCATAAGAATCAATTCTTTCTCTTGCCTAATTCAACATCTAAATGCAGCCTACTAAATGAACTGATCAGACAACATGCAGCTCTTCAGCACCTATGACTGCACCACTGTGATCATGATAGCCTTCTGTTTGGACAAAAACAGCTAGCTGAAGCTGAATCTGAGCAAGTCAGAGGTTATGTTGGTGATCAAAGGAAAGCACTTTGAAGAATCTGTACCCATCGTGTCGTCATCTTTGGTTTACGGTATATACCCACAACTGGTCAAGCAAGTCTGTAGCTTTAGAAGTACACAGGGATTCCTTCTTGACACTAAGTTCATATATAGTACAACCACGAGAAACACTTTCTACCATCTCTGGCTGGCTAGGAGACTCCATCCCATCCTGGTAGATAACCCAGCTTCAGTTGTACATGCTGTCAGCACTACAACAATACTATATATCTGGGTGTGAAGCCATTTATCAGCCAGTACTTAGAAAACATCAGTCATTACAGAATACTGCAGCATGTCTCCTCCACAACATGGGCTACTGCAAGCACATCAAGCCTGTCTTCCACACTCTACCTTAGAATATCAAGTTGCCTTACCATACAATATCAAGTGAAGTTCATGCTCTAGGTGCTTATATATTATGTACACAATGGCCTGTGCACTCAGGATATCTAAAAGATCACAAAGCTCCAGGATGAAAACTAGGTTGACAATTCCACTTCTCAGGCACAATGGAACTTTCTACCATAAGGGTAAAGTTTATTGGTGCAGGAGACCAGGTGCTGGGCTGAGACTGAAGAACGAAGTCCAATAGCAACGAAGGATCACCACAAACCTCACCTCATCTAACAAATACACAGCAGTGTGTACATTTTAAAAATACTACCAAAACAACACATTACACAGCACATGCAGTTTTCTCCCTGGGGAAAGGAAAGACAAAGAACAAACCACACAACAGATATTAGTCACTACCTTGCACTACTGGAAGGCATTAAGATACTACTGTGATGAGGGCAGGATAAGAACCTATATAGAATAGTAAAATTGACTTACATATAAAACAAAATACAGAAAGAAACAGAGTCAAGGCTAATCTGTTTATGATTTTACATCAGATATTTCAGCGGTTCTGAACCAGGGGTCTGCAAGCTGGTTTTAGGAGGTCCTCGAAGCAGGGCCAGCATTAGACTGGTTGGCACCCAGCAGGGCGAGAGCACGGAGCCACATAGGGTTAAAGCCCCGAGTCTGCAACCCTATGGGTTAGAAGCCCCAAGCCTCCCCCTGCTTGGCCCTGGAGTATTTATAGCATGTTGTGGGGGAGGGGGCCTCAGAAAGAAAAAGGTTGAGAACCCCTGAGATATTGGATATGGAACTTGACCCTTACAATCATTTTCTGACCAACTGAGCATATGTAAATGAAGATGGTAAGGAGGTAATACTACATATGCTGCCATCTCATCCCAGCCACTGAATTTGTGAATATAAAGTAGCTTCCCAAAAGTAAAATTAAAACACAAATCAAGGTTAAATGGCAAACTGTCTTTTCTACATTGCAAGAGTGAATATATTTTGAAAACAGTCACAATAGTCTACCTTTCTACGTTATCACTCAAAGTGAAGTGTTACAGCATATTAAAAAAAATTCACCTATACTCAAAAATTTAGATTTATAAGTATAAAAAAGGCACTTAATCCAAGCACTAAGAATCCCTGGCAATTATTTAAAACCAAAGAAGAACGAGTACTAATTCAGCTGCAACCTCCGCTATATACAGCAGTAACTACACCTAACAGCAGGTGAAATGGTATCTCCAGCACATCCAACAGGAGATTCTTCAGTGTTCTGGGGGCATTTTCTTTCCAGACATCCATATGCTGGTTGTCCACTGGGAGTGATAGGCTGAAATGGTATCACCTCAGTCAACACCAGCAGCTGTGGGGTCTTAGCTGGTGTCACAAAAGTACACACAGCTTCCCCTGCCTGAGAGTCAGACTGCGCAAATGTCTGGACTTAGTTATTTCAATAAAGGTTTGGACTGACTCTTGTATGAATGGCCACATCAGAGACTGGAGATGGCCTGAGACAATCTCACTCAGAGGGCTAAACAGCCAGGAGAGTGTGGAAAATGAGCTGAGGTATTGAGACCGAAAGCCAGTAATGGCCAGGGGGACCCCTCGAGAGATCGCCTTAGTGTGAAGGATCTCCAAACCACTCCCAGACCTGGGAAAACTGGCTCCGGCAGTAGTACAGGAGGAGGTACTCATGATGGCTAAAGCCTTGTTACACTAAAGGGAAAAGTGGATCTAAACTATGCAATTTGAGTTACGTGAATAGTGTAACTCAAATTGATGTAGCTTAGATCTACTTACTGTGGGGTCCACACTAGCCGGTGCTGTCGGGAGACATTCTCCCATCGACTCCCCTTCTCCAGCGATTCTCAAACTTTTGTACTGGTGACCCCTCTCACATAATAAGTCTGAGTGCGCCCCCCCAATAAATTAAAAGCACTTTTTAATATATTTAATACTATTATAAATACTGGAGGCAAAGCGGGCTTTGGGGTGGAGCTGACAGCTCACGACCCCCCCCCACATAATAACCTCATGGCCCCCTGAGGGGTCCCGACCCCCAGTTTGAGAACCCCTGCCTTACTCTTCTCAATCAGGTGGAGTACAGGAGTCGATGGGAGAGCGATCGGCAGTCAATTTAGTGGGTCTTAACTAGGCTGCTAAATTGACCACCAATGCATCAATCGCCGCAGTGTCGATCCTCCGGTAAGTGTAGACAAGCTCTCAGAATTCGAAGAGGAGGATGTCAGGAACTACAATGGTGGTCCAGTACTGTGGTACAAAGACAGAGAAAGAATCAGGTATTAGAAGTGGAGAGACACCTTTGACACTGGTTTTTAATGTGCTCCTCCACCAAGAGGAACTGCTCATGTGCAGTCCGCACTGAGGGCTCCCATAACAGGATGATAGGGGAAGAAGAGTATCATTTTACAACGCTCCTCAACAGCAAAATGTTGTCCTCTCTTCTCCTTCCTTTTGGGGAAAAAACTGTTGTGGGAGGTAGTAGCTGATGCTGGAGTATCAATATTGGGAAGATGTGTTATTACTGGCATGGGAGCAAGAAGTGTATGTACACTTTTCAGGTGCTTCCAGTGCAGGGTTCCAGTTGCTGGAATTCCCAGCACCATAAAGGAAGTTACTGATGCTGGAGCTCACTTAAGCTTAGAGGTCTATGGTATCAAAGGGCACAGACCTGCAATAGTGCCTTTGGTGGTAGGTCTACAGGAACCAAACCTCTAGGCTTCAGTGGAAGCCCAGAGCCTAAGTGCTTCTTAGGACCGGAAGATGAGGGCCCTCAGGAAAGAAGTGGGCTGCCTTTGGGGAGTTACAGGCCTCTGGTCCACAAATGGATTGCCCATCTTAGGGGCATCAGAGCCCAGTTGTCTTTCCCTGTGGATCCAAGGGGTAAGAGCCTTACAAAAATAGCATGTGGTCGAGTGAGAGTCCCTCAAGTACAGCAGACATGCTCATCCAACTCTGGAAAATTAGATGAGCACAAGACATCTTTTAAAATGTTTTTTTTTTAGGATCATTATCAAGCATGGTCCCAATGCACAGACCTCAAGGGCGCCAGAGAAAATTGAAGAATTTTGAAAATCCTTCCCTATCTAGCCTACACTATACTAAACTAAAACAACACATAACTATTTATAACTTTATACCAAAGGTGAAGCTAAACCAAAGAGGACTGCTCCCCACAGCAGCAAAGACATCGAGGCAGCTGTGGAGAGTGCACTCCATAACATAGACTAGAGTGTCCAACTTAAGGTACTGTGTGAAGAATTCGAATGCCTGGCAATAGCTATGCTTTGAAAGATGGCTTCATGTAGTCACCACAAGTGAGTGCAGAGAAGACTCTCCAAAAAGTAATAGTACAATAACAGGATAATAGTACTATTTTTCTATGGCTCAAAAACAGTCTTGTACAATAATATTTTCAACTTGTTCATAGTAAAATACTGATTCATTTAAGTTTACATCAGAAAGCAACATGTTGAGAAACTGATTAGTGGGTAAATAAAATGCAAGAGAAAACCCTTGAAAAGCAAGAAGTTTTGTTTTCGATTAATCTATATAAAGTTGCTTTTCCTTATCCCTTGGCACATGGAAGTAAAGCATGAAATATGTGTACTACCTCATGGGTGTTCTAAAACTGAAACATCAAGAAAAGTAATACTGTGTTTCTTCCATGGACTTGTGCAGCTGAAGTAGCAAACACACTGAAAGTATTTTTTTTACTCAGTGGCTCGATTCAAAACAAAATGACAGCTGAATTTTCTCATAATGTTTAATGCCTTGTGACACTTGGTGATGGAGAAAATCTCTTACCATCAAAACTTCTTGTTCAATAATTTAGGGGAAAAAATTCAATTGACACATTCTGTGTGATAAAATACATGTAAGCAACAATCCACTACTAATTTCTGTCTGCTGAGAGGATTAGCTCCTTTAAAAGGAAAATCTTGTTATTCAGCAAAACACAATAGAAGTACAAGGTGCTTCAATATTCCTTGAATAAATTGACTGCAATCTAATCAGGACTTAATTGAAAAAGACTCATTAAAAACAGCTAGAAATAAAATGGACTCTCCTTTTTCAAAAGAAACTTAGCTCATTCCATTGGACATGGATAATTAACTAATCTTAGTATTAGATCTATGCCATAGTAATTAGTCTAAGTTTTACAGGTTAGTTAAAAGTAAGTTATTTCACTGATGGAAAAGTTAACTGTTGCTTACAGCTCCCTTTCAAAACATGTTACTGATTCATTTTAATCTCAGTACTGACAGGCAGGATGTAGTAAATTATTTTGGTTCTCTTTACAGTACATCTTCTTAAAATTTAAATAGCAGTTGATATAAAGCATGTGCTAAACAATTAACGTATATCTTCATAATATCACAAATTAGACTCCAATATGAATTGCCCTAAAATATCAATTTTTAAGCCTGCCTTCTGTTCAAAACAACTGATGTCAACAGCTGTGAATTCCAGCATATTCAGCCTATACCAAAGCCACTTTAATTCCTACCATCCTTCCCTAACTATCTTTCACTGAGATAATTCTGTAGTAGGTGTATGCCTACCACCATGGATCTGGTGATATCTGTTCAGTTTTTCTTAGCAAGCACATAATTTTACCATTAATTTATTGCGTCATTTATGGAATTAAACCAGGCTCATTATGCTTATTCATACAGGTCAAGACTCAAGAGTTTCATTGATATACACTTTCGCTGTATTTTATGCTACCGTTTTGTCCATTTCAAAACAATCTGAATTCTCTCTCCTTCTAGTATTTAAGGGATTTTTGCTCTGGAGGAGTCAGAAGAAAGTTTAGATAAAGTGACAAACTAAAATATTAGTGAAACAAAAGAAACTGAACTCTTACTAAAAAGTCATATATTTTCATAAAACTCCTCTATGTAGTCTACATTCTCCTGTATCCTATTTTCAAAATCCTTTTTTCCCCCCACTGTCACAAGCTCAATAATCCTCTTCCCACATCAGAGATTTTGAATTCAAATAGTCTAACAGTTAACTACCTATACAACAAATCTTGTAATTATCCTCTTAATCCAAGTTTAATACAAAATAATACATGATCAAGGTTTAATATCAAGGACAGAATTTGATCCGAGGATGAGGCTGCTGTCGAACCACAAAGGCTGAATTTTTTTAAATGACAATCCCCATCCGGTGAGTTGCAGCTTAGTATTTAGATGAGCACAATTCTCTATAAACATTAAATAGAAAGTTCAAACATGTAAGAGACAAAAATATTTAAGAGCACACTACATCAGATATCAGCTGTATTTTTTCTGAAAGATTAATATTGCTCTACAGTGATTCTAGTGGCCCTCAGACATCAGCATCGCTCTACCTTTCAAAGCAAATTAAAGTCATTCTGCACTAGAAAGTAAAAAAAGTTCCTTAACAGATTAAATAGACTTTTTATGCAATCATTTCTTTTAAGAATGCCATTCATTTGGTAAGCTTTTACAGAAAGTTTATTTAAAACATACTGCACCAACACTGAACCTGCTAAAAGACCTGTACAAAAGGAGGAGATAGCCTCTCTTATAAAAAGACCACTATTCTCAAATGTAAGCAAGTTACCTGTAACTACTATGTTGTACCTGTGATATTTCTCATTTACCTCTTGATCAGTAAAGAATTACATACTGAAAGTGATAGGGCGAAGTAAACTACTTTGGGAAGAGAAAAAGTGGGCAGGGTAAAAAGTAATTATTCTTCAGATTGCTTAGAAAGCTCCCTACACAAGCAACTTATTTCATTAGGGTGATTCAAGAGAATTTCTAATAACTACTTTCAAGTCTTTGAAACTTTCTTTTAAATTTCCTGGAGTATGGCTTCCACTAATCAGCATTTATACATTTTAAGTGTTTTACATGATCAACTAAGTTGTAAAACTTCAGTCCTCTTAATTATAACACCAGAGTTATGAAACTAATTAAGGCCTGGTCTACACTAGGAAACTAGTTTGGTATAATTATGTCACTCATGGGTGTGAAAAATCCACACCCAAGTGACGCCGTTAAATCGACCTAACCCCCAGAGTAGACTGCGCTAGGTCAAAAGAAGAATTCTCTTGGGGAGCAGAGAGTATCTATGCCAATGGGAGAAGCTTCCTGTTGGCGTAGGTAGCATCTTCACTGATGCACTAGAGTGTGCAGCTACACCATTGCAATGTTTTAAGTGCAGAGAAGCCATAAGCACAGTTACAAAGAGAAAGGTCTGTCTCATATTAGATGGAGGGGCAACAGCTCAAGCTAAAATGGTTTTCCAAATAAATCAGAACAGACTCTCTATTCACTTTGCAGGCAATAGCAGCCACAGAAGCAGTGAAGCTGTTGGAAGTTGAATAGAACAGCCCACTTCTAGAAGCATCTGCCATTGGTAAAAACATACTGGGTCACCAAGACCCCACTGCATCATGTGTCCTACAAGGAAGCACAACAGTAGGGAAACTAAGTAGGTAATCTTCTATGGACACTGTTCCAATAACTCTAGATTCTGCAATTTTCCCCACATATTTGTAAATCATCTATCTGTAAATCATCTACTCTATAGATGCTGATATGACAGATTTTTCATTGTGCTATAAAATTGTTAGTAGATTTGGTGGAGCAAGAAAGCACTTTTAATACAACATCTTTTAAGTGAATATATGACTTCCCCAAGAAAATTAAGCTTAGAATAGGGTTTGTTTTTTTAAACATAGAAAAGGTATGATACACTTGGACCTTTCGGACACTGTCCAAACAAATTCAATATATATAGTTGAACCAGGGTAACTTCTGATTTGGAACTGCATATTGACAAAGAAAGCTTAATAACTAATGGTCACAGAAAATTTGGCTGAAGGGTCTCCTAAAATGGAAGCTTTACAATGGAATCAATCTGTCTTCAAGTTAGAAACATTTTACTTCAGTTGCAAATTCATTGATCAGAGTAAAATTCAAATACTGCATTTTGAATGCCCGAAGTGTGTATGTGTTTTGTTAAACACAAACCTTAATGACAGGTTTCAGAGTAGCAGCCGTGTTAGTCTGTATTCGCAAAAAGAAAAGGAGTACTTGTGGCACCTTAGAGACTAATAAATTTATTTGAGCATAAGCTTTCGTGAGCTACATTCCACTGAATGCATCCGATGAAGTGAGCTGTAGCTCACGAAAGCTTATGCTCAAATAAATTTGTTAGTCTCTAAGGTGCCACAAGTACTCCTTTTCTTTTTACAAACCTTAATGAAATTTAGATAAAGTCATTACCTAAAAGTAAAATTCCTGGAGCCACTTTGTAAACACATGAAGCTTCTCTCTTCGGCTGCCTGCTTGCACAATTCTTTTTTCAGATTGCAGAAACAATCTGACAGTGATGACATGTGACTGCAACTATCAGTCTGGCACTTTCTTCTACAGACAACTGGCAACACTCATCTTCAGCAAACACTGTTCCAAGCTCAACCCATGAAGTTTAACAAACTGCAGCATGCCGAGCAGGCCCAGCTAGGAAGTATCTGGTAAGTGGAAATCAATGCACTGTAAAGACTAGTGCGCCCGATAATGGATTTTTGTGAACTGATTCTGACAGTTCTAATAACTGCAAAAGTAAGCCTTTGAGCAGCATGAATTTCCTTGACAGCCATCATCATAAAATGATTGCATCACACACTGATCGTCTTGGTTGTATATTCTGTATACAGACTGCATGTTTCATTTTTGCCCAGCTATCAAAAGCACCAAATATTCAAAATGTGTCTTGTCAACATAGCTAGAAAAAAATCACGAAGCTAACTAACATGCAAAGTGCTCTATGGCATTGGCCCTAGACTTTTAAGAGATCACCTCTCCATCCACAACGAGACTCTCTCATGACAGTTACATTCTGCTATAACAACTGAAGTGTCAGCCGATAGCAGGAGACTGATGAAGTTTCACAGGAACTGGATTTAGATTATGCAATTCACTCCCACAGAAGAGAAGTATGGCAGATTTCAACTCTCAGAACTAAATGCTATACTCATTTCTTCAAATTAACTTTCCCCTCAAAATTCTTCATATTCAGAGACGGACACTCAACATCCACTCAAGTAAACAAAAAGCCACTTAAAGTAAGCAGGCTGTTCCTCCTAAAGCCTAAGAAGGAATTTTTAGATACTTGATGAAATTATATTCCTGGCCAATACCTAGACAGAAATAACATGAAGTCTTAAGTATAAGAGAAAAACACTTTTTTAAAACCACTTTACCGTTCATAAGAAGTGGTTACTGTGTGCACAAAGATTTTAGATCCTAACATTTGGGGGTTGTTTTCAAAGGAATGTTACTTAGTAAAAATATAACATTTTCCTTCCAGATTGCTCACTTCTGAATCACTGAAATCCATGCTGTATTACACTAACTTTAAAAAGCAGTGACATTTTATTTCTCTATTATGACACATTCCACATCAACCAACCTTAAATTTCAATGCAAAACATACACTTCACATTATTTCTATACTTTAACATTTTCTTTCAAAATGAAGTCTATTTTCTAGAGCTGTCGATTAATCGCAGTCAACTCACGCGATTAACTCCAAAAAATTAATTGCGATTAATCACAGTTTTAATTGCACTGTTATATAATAGAATACCAATTGAAATTAAATATTTTGGCTGTTTTTTCTACATTTTCATATATATTTCATTCTGTGTTGTAATTGAAATCAAAGTATATATTATTTTACTTGCAAATATTTGTACTGTAAAAATGACAAAAGAAATAGTATTTCAGTTCACCTCATACAAGTACTGCAGTGCCATCTCAGTCATGAAAGTGCAACTTATATATATTTTTTTTATTACGACTGCACTCAAAAACAAAACCATGTAAAAATATCAGAGCTAACAAGTCCACTCAGTCCTACTTCTTGTTCAGCCAATCGCTAAGACAAACAAGTTTGTTTACATTTAAGGGAGATAATGCTGCCCTCCTCTTATTTACAATGTCACCAGAAAGCGAGAACAGGCGTTTGCATGGCACTTTTGTAGCCGGCATTGCAAGGTATTTACGTGTCAGATTTGCTAAACACTCATATGCCCCTTCATGCTTTGGCCACCATTTCAGAGGACATGCTTCCATGCTGATGATGCTCATTAAAAAAATAAGCGTTTATTAAATTTCTGACTAAACGCCTTGGGGGAGAATTGTATGTCCCTTGCTCTGTTTTACCTGCATTCTGCCATACATTCCCTGTTATAGCAGTCTCGGATGATGACCCAGCACATGTTGTTCATTTTAAGAACACTTTTACTGCCAATTTCACAAAACGCAAAGAAGGTACCAATGTGAGATTTCTAAAGATAGCTACAGTATTCAACCCAAGGTTTAAGAATCTGAAGTGCCTTCCAAAATCTGAGAGGGACAAGGTGTGGAGCTTGCTTTCAGAAGTCTTAAAAGAGCAACACTCCGATGCGGAAACTACAGAACCCAAACCACCAAAAAAGAAAATCAACCTTCTGCTGGTGGCATCTGACTCAGATAATGAAAACGAACATGTGTCAGTCCGCACTGCTTTGGATTGTTGTGGAGCAGAACTCGTCATCAGCACGGACACGTGTCTTCTGGAATGGTGGTTGAAGCATGAATCTTTAGTGCACCTGGCACATAAATAACTTGCAACACCGGCTACAACAGTGCCATGAGAACACCTGTTCTCGCTTTCAGGTGACATTGTAAACAAGAAGCAGGTAGCATTATCTCCTGCCAATGTAAACAAACTTGTTTGAGTGATTGGCCGAACAAGAAGTAGGACTGAGCAGACTTGCAGGCTCTAAAATTTTACGTTGCTTTATTTTTGAATGCAAGCTTTTTTTGTACATAATTCTACATTTGTAAGTTCAACTTTCATGATAAAGAGATTGCACTACAGTACTCATATTAGGTGAACTGAAAAATACTATTTCTTTTGTTTTTTACAGTGCAAATACTTGTAATCAAAAATATAAAGTGAGCACTGTACACTTGTATTGTGTTGTAATTGAAATCAGTATATTTGAAAATGTAGAAAACATGGGAAAATATTTAAATAAATGGTATTCTATTATTAACAGTGCGAATAATCACGATTAATTTTTTAATCGCTTGACAGCCCTACTATTTTTTCTGTTGAAGATACATTTTATTTTTAAATGGTGTTGAACAGGTTTCCCTTACAACTCATGTATCCAGTCACCAATGCTATTTTTCTCGACTTTACAAGATCTGAAAAACAGGCTTAAAAACCTGCAGTTACCAGAGAATTCATATATTAGAATATTCATAACCACTTGCAGTGTTTCATTCATGTAGGTCATCTTCATAAAGCAAACCAAAAAAAAAAAAAATGAAAATTTTCAGGCAACTCTTTTGGTGTTAATTATCACATTTTAACACCATACATTTTAAACTTAGGTTCAGTTTGGGGGCACTAGCTTACATTAAGTTTTTATAAATATCTTAATTGCAAGAGGTTTCAAAAAAGGAAATGGAGACAAAATTAATTCTGACATACAAAAGAAAAGCCTTAACACTTGCTAAACATATTCTAGTTGAATAAAAGTGCCAGTACAACAGCTTTATATTGTTGTTCATACACACACAGAGTACATGTAGCACTTCTCTCACGATTTGGGAACATTAACTACTCTATGTTTAAGGCAGCTGTCAAGTGACTCAGCAAGTGAGACAGACCCTCCAGCAAACATTAAGGTTATTATTTCCTAAGGTCAGCAACTCTACATTTGATTACATTTATTCACACAGACAGATCAAGACCATGCGTTACTGGAGAAAAGCAAGTCTCTGGAGCAAGGTCAGGGACCAGTAATTACAGAAATGTTACAAATGAGTTATGAGCAGAACTAGGTGATAATTGTTTAGTGAACAGTTCTTGTTTGCCGAAAAATGCAGTTTCATTCAATCTGAAACTATGTGTAATTTACTGATGAGTTCGCCAAATAGAAACATAAGACTGGAAGGGACCTCAAGAGGTTTTCTATTCCAGTCCCCTGCACTCAAGGGAGAACTAAGTGTCATCAAGATCAGGAGTTTTCAACCTTTGTCCTTTTGAGTCCCTACTCCAACATACTATAAAAATTCCACGGCCCTGTGCTACAACTGTTTTTCAGTAGATTAAAAGCCAGAGGTAGCGTTAGGGGTAGCAAGCAGAGCAATTCCCCAAGGCCCGTGAAGCAAAGTTGCTCAGGCTTTGGCTTCAATGGGCCGACTGAAGCAGCCCCGGGCAGCAGGGCTTGGGATTTGGCTTTCTGCCCTGAACCCCAGTGAGTATAATGCTGGTCCTGCTCTCTGGTTTATTTTGGCAAACCCCCTAAAACTTGCTCGTGGCCACCGGGAGCCCCGGACCCCGATTGAGAACCACTGCTCTGAACCAATGGCACCGAAACGTCTCCTGTTGCACCCCTCCCCTTACAAGTAATACATTCCGTCCGTACTAGGGATGTAAAATATTAAATGGTTAAACAGTTAATTGAAAAGCATTAGTCTGTTAACCCACTCTAATTGTTAACCCCCAGGCCCACAGGCCGGGCGGAGCAGCCCCGGGCCCTCTCCATTTAATTGGTTAACCAATATAATTGTAATAGTTTAAATGGTTAACTTTTTAAATGATATTTATATACCTAGTCTGTACCCACCTCCCCGTTACTGCACAGTTGGCTCAGTGAAGGAGCTTGAGCCTAAAGCAGAGCTGGGGGCAGAACTGGGGATGGTGGAGGAGCTGGGCCTATTAGTGGAGCTGGCCTGGGGGAGGAGAGGGAATGAGGGCAGAGCTGCAGCTGGGGCAGGAGCTGGACTGGGAGCAGAGCTGCGGCCGGAGTTGGGTGGCACTCCCTCGCCACACCCCAAGGGAGATGGCCCAGGCCCTGCCATGTAACACCCCCAAAGCCTTCCACTGTCTCCCCCGCACCACACAGTTTAGGGACCATTGATCTAGACCATCCCTGACAGATGTCTGACTGACTTGCTCTTAAAAATCTCCAATGGCAGATTCCACAACCTCCCTAGGTAATTTATTCCAGTGCTAAAATACTGTGACAGGAAGTTTTTCCTAATGTCCAACCTAAACCACCCCTCCTGCAATTTAAGCCCATTGCTTCTTGTCCTGTCTTCAAGAGAACAATTTTTCTCCCTCCTCCTTGTAACAACCTTATGTACTTGAAAACTTATGTCCCTCCTCAGTCTTCTCTAGACTAAACAAATCCAATTTTTTCCATCTTCCCTCATAGGTCATGTTTTCTTGACCTTTAATAATTTCTGTTGCTCTTCCCTGGACTTTCTCCAATTTGTCCACATCTTTCCTGAAATGTGGTACCCAGAATGGGACACAATACTCCAGTTAAGATCTAATCAGTGCAGAGTAGAGCAGAAGAATTACTTTTCATGTCTTGCTTACAACACTCTTGCTAATACCTCCCAGAATTATGTTTGGGTTTTTTTGCAACAGAGTTACACTGTTCACTCATATTTAGCTTGTGATCCACTGACCCCCAGATCCTTTTCTGCAGTACTCCTTCGTGGGCAGTCATTTCACATTTTGTATATCTACAACTGATTGTTCCTTCCTAAGTGGAGTACTTTCCATTTATCCCTATTGAATTTCATCCTATTTACTTCAGAGCATTTCTTCAGTTTGTCCAGATCATTTTGAATTTTAATCCTATCCCCCAAAGCACTTGCAACCCCTCCCAGCTTGATATCATCCGCAAACTTTAGAATTGTATTCTCTAGGCCATTATCTAAATCATTGATGCAGATATTCAACAGACCCAGACGAGAACTGATCCCTGCAAGATCTCATTTGATATGAGTTCCAGCTTGACTGTGAATCACTGATGACTACTCTGGGAACGGTTTTCCAACCAGCTGTGCATCTGCCTTATAGTAGTTTCAGCTAGGCTGTATATCTCTAGTTTGTTAATGAAAGGTCATGTGAGACAGCATCAAAAGCCTTACTATACTCAAGATATATCACATCTCCTGCTTTCCCCCATCCACAAGGCTTGTTACTCTGTCAGAGAAGGATATTTGGTTCGATGTGATTTCTCCTTGACAAATCCATGTTGACTTATTTACCACCTTAGTTTCTTCTAGGTGCTTACGAACAGATTGACTTATTATTTTGCTCCATTATCTTTCTGGGTACCGAAGTTAAGCTGACTGGTCTAGAATTCCCTGGGTTGTCCTTATTACCCTTTTTATGGATAGGTGCCATATTTGCCCTTTTCCAGTCCTCTGGTATCTCTTCTGTCCTCCTCGAATTCTCAAAGATAATCATTAATGGCTCAGAGATCTCTTCAGCCAGTTCTTAAGTATTCTAGGATATCTCTGATCAGGCCCTGCTGACTTGAAGTCATCTAACTTGTCTAAGTAGTTTTTAACTTGTTCTTTCCCTATTTTAGTCTCAGATCCTACCTCATTTTCACTGGCATTAAGTTAGATGTCCAATTGCTACTAAACTTTTTGGTGAAAAAAATCATTTAGCACTTCTGCCATTTTCACATTTTCTGTTATTGGTTTTTCCCCCTTCATTGAGTAACAGACCTAGCCTGTCCTTGGGCTTCCTCTTGCTTCTAACGTATTTGTAGGATATTTTCTTGTTATCCTTTATATCGCTAGTTATTTTCAGCCTATGAAAAAAATCAGAATGTTTTGAAAATGTTAAAAAAAGTTTCACTTTCATCTGATGCAAAAAAATTTGCTTCAGTTGCGGGCGTTCTGACAAAAACAAAGGACGACTAGATTCATAAAATGGCTAGGAGGAGGTGAATGGGGGAATTCATAGTCACTTGGCCAGGAAAAGAGAGTAAGAATGTCTCAATAGCCCAAAAGGCTTGGGGCACTCACCTATAATGTGGGAGACTCACATTCAAATCCCTGCTTCAATGACTAATTATTTAATAAAGGCAGAACAGCTTCAACAGGAGAGATTGAAGAAGACCCAGATCAGAATATGCAGTCAACACCGGCTACAGCACTCTCCTGCAATATGGGAGACCTCAGTTCAAATCCCCTCTCCACACTAAGCAGAGGGGGAAACTGAATCAAGAGTCACCCACATCCAAGGTGAGTGCCTAACCTCTGGACGAAAGGTTATAAAGAAAGGTCCTCACCATTTTGTCAATATGCCAAAATCAAAACAAAAAGTTCATGTTGAATCAAAATAAAACTTTTCATTTTGAATTGAAAATATTTTAGACTTTCTGAGGTGTACAGGAACATAAGCCACAACCCCTAACTGGATGGCTGAGTACTAAAAATATTATTGCTATTTTAAGAGAGACTCCCTCATGTAAACTGCAACCTAACTTCAAGTCCTGGTCACCCATGATGTAAGCTACTAAACCCCTAGAAGAATCTCAATAGGAAACCAACAGATAAACTTTTCAATGCAACATAAAAACAGGGTGTAAATGTAGAATTCTTAAGTATGACTAAGTGCAACTATAAAGAGAATCATCACTTCAGATCTGGAGATTCAGATAGGGTTAAATAACAAAGTGAAGAGAGAAGGGTCATGCCTCTTTTCTAGATATGTTCTGTGCATTGTTTGACATATTGTTGTGCATTGTAGCAAAGCACGATGCTTCGTCCTAGGTTAATATTTACAATTCTGGAGCTCGTGTAACATCACTGAGTAAGGAACCGTAGATGCCCCTTCAGAGAAATTATTTAAATTTAAGCCCTGGATTTGGTACTATTTAGATATAATTAACAATTTACATTTAAGAATTAAAATTTTAAATGTATTTAGAAGATTAATGTTACCATTTACATTGGTTTTTTTCCCCAATTTTTACTCCTCCCTAAGCTGTTGAACTTTTACAATGCAGTCTTCCAGTGTATGATAGTTGAGACAACCATTGCTGTCTGAAAATACTTTGGTACCACTTCCTCACTGATAGAAGCACAGTTGAACCACATGCTGCATCCTAGGGTGTTTTTGTTTTTTTGTTTCTATTAAAGCAGCTTCTGGCAAGGGCAGTCTGTCAGTAAATTAAGATTCATGTTCAGGTTTTCCTGGCCTCTACGTAAATTCACAACTTAAGAAAACAGCTTGTAACTAAATGGCTTTTGCCACTCCAGAAACCCCACTTCAAAGTATCAACTTATGATACTTCTACAAAACCCTTCCCTTGTTGCCATTTGTATTTTAATTCTTCCTCCAACCAGCAAGTGATAATGTATCTATTTTTTGGCTCTACTTATGACATTGTTTACAACACAAAACTTGCCATCAAGAATTACCACAGTTAATTTAGCAGCTTTACATTTGATTACAGAAGTATTACAAATCAGGTGCCTGAAAATTAGACAAGTTATTTTCTTCAGTATTTTCGAATAAAAAGGTGAAATATAGCCTATATCGCAGAACTTAGTCAAGATAAATAAACTTCAAGAACAGATCTTTCCTCTGAGGTACGAAGACTATGTTAAAATGTGGTGCAGTACAACATTTAAGCTTTTAATTATTTGCTCATGAGTTTTATCCAACTATGTAATACTAAAAAGCAAAAACTTGCGATCAGAAAAGTTACTGGTTTAGGTATCATGAGAGAAAACTGTGCAGAGTCCTGTAAGGGAAGTAGGGAGTGGTATGCTGATATAGCTGCCAAACACACACTTACTAATACAGTCCCAGGCTCTTTAAAAATCAGCAAGTTCAGGACAGTTTGGACTTGGGTGTCAATAGGAAATAAATGGTGGTGATCAGTAATAAATCTCAAGTAATAAAGTAATAAATCTCCTCCATTTGGTTGCATACATTAATCTGGTGGAGACTTTTCAACTCAGAATATTTTGTACCTCCAGAGAACAGGATCTTTCTACATCAGTCATCCAATCTGTGCAATGTAAGGAGGTCAGATCCAGATGCACCTTCTTTCCAGTCTGGGAAATTAATTCCAATAGAATAGAGGTAAAGGTTTTAGAGGGTATGCTGACAAGGTCATCAGGTCTGGATATCAAATCTGCCTTGGCCAGGCTGGTGCCAATTAGATCACTACTGCCAAATCCTGTCTGATAGTTCTCAAAACCTTCAGAATTGGAAGGATGGGAGAACAAATATAAATCCTGCAGGTTTCTGTAAGGCAGCTTTCTACTATCAAAATGATTTCTTTAAGATCATTGCAACATGAGAGGCAGATGGTCTCCTTTTCTAGAAATGCTGTCTTTTCTTGAAAGTTCTGAGGATCTCTGATGAAAAAAACAACAACGTTAGGCAATGACTTTTGCCTGGTGTAGAATCATGGTTTTCTTTCTAGCAACTGGTGTGTATGCACCTGGTGACCAAAGAGTGGCCCAGGAGTCTTAACATATGCAAGGAGTCATCCACTTTAATTCTAAAAAGGCCTTTGAAGGGAAGGTCTTCAATTGTTGCCCAGTTGAATGAGTCGGACATCACTGCCATATCCAGGAACAATGAGATGTTAGTTGGCATAGGGTGATCTGTTACATGGAGGATACTATTCCTCTAATACCTCTTTTGAGTATTTGGTATGTAGTAGTGCAAACTGAGCCCCTTGAGAAGAAGGTGCAGAAGAGGTGATTCTAGTTCTGGAATCGGGGGAGGTGTAGACAGACTCTGCCTCACATATTTTAAGACCCAGAAGTTCCAGTTGGGCCATGAATGCATATTACATGGAAAAGGGGGGGGATTACAGGCCAAGGTGGAGGATACCAAGAGTACCTACTGCTAAACATTTGATGCATATAGGAGGCCCTCAATTTCCTAACCGAGTTAATAGGAGAAATATGAATAGGATGCCTACCTACTTGGCTCTGAATCAGACAAAGGAACAGTCTTCATCCAGATTTGAGGCTACCCTGATTGAGGTCTCAGGAGATCTCAGATTGCGCCCTATGTGGCGCTAAAGAGGTAATCAGTAACGGTGGTAGCGGACACCATAGTTGAGACAGTCAGCACCCAAGATAGCAATGGAGGTGGTGGCTCAGTAGATAGAGATCTCCTGGTACCACAAATGAGCTCGATACTGAAAAAAAGATGGTGCTGTAAAAAACAAACAGACTGGGCATTGACAGAAGTGGAGTTGATGGTGCCAAAGTGAATGGTACCGAGCAAGTTGTTGGTATGCAGACTCAATACCGGAGGTAGTTACTCATCTTGTGAGATAGTGCCAGCAGTCTGGTACTATGCTCCTTAAGGTCTCCATCAGTAGCTGATCGGGCCCTAAAGTCCAATTAGGCTGGAAAAAAGGAGGTAATCTTAGCCTCTTTTTGCTCTGGTCTGTCAAGGGAAATCTCCCTGGTTTCCAGAGAAGCAATGCACCTTTCTACTCTTGCCTGAAGCTTGACTTGAGGATTTAGCAGCCCTACCAAAGTACACAACCAGGGCCATTTGGAGGACAGTGCTCAGGACCTGGCAGCTGATTTGGAATTCCCAGAGCACTTCTGAACTCAGATAAACTAGTCTGATGGGTCTTGCTTACCTGGGTCTGAGGTAGGTCAACAGGGCAGTCTAAAAGAAAAATTTTAGGTGAGCCTCTACTGCCTCTTGGGTCCATTTTGAAAAAGACATACAGATGCAACATTTGCCAGGAATATGCCCTTCCTGAGGCAAAAGAAGCATCTGTTGCAGCCATCATTAAGTCGCTTCACAGGAGGGGCAGTTCCTAAAGCTTCAATCATGACTAAATCCCAGTACCAAGGAAAAGTATTTTTCACTCCGAGTAACAAAAAACAGAAAAGTTACACATGAACGCCAATAGGAAAAATACACTCGTAGACCTAACTAATCTTACCACCACCTACAGTATATGGGGAGGCATGAAGAAAATGCCTTGAGATGTAGACACTAGCAGTATTCCATCTTGCAGCCACGGGCAGTAAGAAGAAACTCAGGGATGTCTGGGCCCACTTTGCCTTTTCTGACGTCAATATGAGGTATGAAGATGCTCAGAGTGCATGGGTGGCCCCAATGGATATTTCTGGCTAAAAGATTCCAATCTCCAGTGCATGTGCACCCAAAAGTGGAATACATATGGACAAATACTGGAAGAAAGGTCAACTTCACTGCAGCTGCTCAGAACCATGTGGGCAGCAATAAATGACAAGAATGTACATTTAACTCTGCTGATGTAGTTTAGGAAAGCTGAACAGCAGCTGAGAAGAGATGACAACTCAAGAAATGGATGATGAGGGAGGGTTAGAGTAACAGACCACACCACAAGCAGGCCGAGAAGGAGCAAAATAGATGAGGCACCCTCCTGTGAACCAAAAGAATGGGACAGGGCAGAGCTCTGGACCCAATAACTCCAAATACTGGAGAAGCTCCAGTGTGGCAATGACAGAAGGAAAAATGAGAATGCTCCTTTTCATTTCCACCACCACAGAGGTGGAAAGGATGCTTTCAGTATCAGTCACCTGACTAGCTAGAGTAGGGGTTCTCAAACTTCATTTTACCGCGACCCCCTTCTGACAACAAAAATTACGAGACGACCCCAAGAGGCAGGACTGAAGCCTGAGCACCACTGCCCAGGGTGGGGGTGGGAGGAAGCCAAAGTCCAAGGGCTTCAGCCCCAGGCAGGGGGCCTATAACCTGAGCCCCACCATCCAGGGCTGAATCCCTCTGGTTTTGGCCCAGGCAGTGGGTCTCGGGCTTTGGCCCTGGGCCCCAGCAAGTCTAGCCCTGGTGACCCCATTAAAATGGGGTTGCGACCCACTTTGGGGTCCTGACCCACAGTTTGAAAACTACTGAGCTAGAAGCAGATAAAAGAATAATGCCTTGTCTACACTAGAAAAGATTTGCCAATGTAGCTATAAATTATAGCTATACTTGCAAACCTGTCCAAGGCAGACACTGCTTACACCGGCAAATGATTTTTTTTGCCGGTATAACACTGTCTACACTAAGACATTTGCTGGCACAGCTGTGTTGGCTGGGGTGTGGTTTTTTCACACTCCTATTCAACATAGCTACATCGGCAAAACTTAAGTGTAGACCAGAGCTCAGGGCACCTCAGTAGCGTTCAGAGTAGCCCACAAGCAAGAATATCAGCATCCTCCTCCTTCCTGACATGCAGGTGGGTTATTAATTAGATAGTGCCCCTGGATCTTGCTGGTTAGTAACCTCTCATTTTGTATGACAATTAATAAGTTTAGGGCTGTGAAGAATAAGTGTCTGAAAACTTTTCAACCAGGATACCCATAATATGGGAGATTAAGAATTAATAAACCTTCATACAGGCAACTATTCAACCTAACTGCAAGTGAGCTCTCTCCCAAAATTCTTCCCCATCCCTTTGTGTCTGTTAAATTCTAGTAATAAAATGAGTAATACGTAAAGAATTATACCAAAGTCTAAAGAATTAAAGACTATCATCTGTCTCTTGGAAACCAAGGTATATATCTACATTTAGGCAAAACAGACTGAATAAATTTAACAGCATCCAGCTTTCTTAACAGACCAATATTTCACTTTTGAGAGAAAGAAGTTTGACCGTTCACCCTTGCAATGTTAACCATATTGTGTCTTCACATTTGACCCACTCTGCAGAATCTGATCTGAAAAAAAGGTAGAAGTCAAACTGTTTGTTGGTAAACTAGTAGCTACAATAAAGCTTCCGTGAATAACAGCTAGAATGATCTTCTACTAGATTAAAGCTGAATGAGGTCTGAAAATCCTAAAAGGCTCTGGTGAGGTGGTTGCTGGCTCTGAGTAAGGTATGTACAACAGTCATACGTTCTTCTTACTAAATATAACAAGTTTTTACTAGAATTTTTAACAGAACTTTCAAAGAGTTATTTTCATTAGTAAGCTTCCGCTACATTTTTTTTTAAATATGTAAAAATTTACAGTAGTGTTCTTCAAAAGATTAATACCTTTACTATTAGTATTTAACATTATGGAGTCACCTAAGATTGTTTACATATGGTCAACCATATGATTTGTTTTAACACACGTCCTTTGCTTCAACACTTTCACATTATATGTCATCTGAAGCATTCTGAAGCTACTCATTTATCGAACAGTTCTCATTCCACCCCCATCTACAGGAAAACCATTATTTCAAAAGCCTTTACAAACTGTCAAATCTACAGTGTTACATTTGGCAAGTTATATTTTAAAACTCCACACAAGCAATGCCTTAATCTCAAAAAGTGTATTACAAAGCAAAAATGGAAATTTAGTTAAGGACTCGTTTATATGTGGAATGTCCATGCTAACTAGAAACTACTTTTAAAAAAACTCTTTTTTATTCAAGATTCAGAGTAGCAGCAGTGTTAGTCTGTATTTGCAAAAAGAAAAGCAGTACTTGTGGCACCTTAGAGACTAACCAATTTATTTGAGCATAAGCTTTCGTGAGCTACAGCTCACTTCATCGGATGCATTCAGTGATTTCCACTCCTTTTCTTTTTATTCAAGTATCATTTAGAGACCCCAAGAAAAACAAGGCAAGGTAAGCCATTGTCCCTGCCCAAGAGCTTTCCATCAAACTAAACAAGGCAGTTATGGGGTGAGAGAAAAGGATGTTATAACATAAAAGCACAGTGAATGAAGTGATGGTTTGAAAATGTGGTTAGTTTCAGGAGGTTTAAAATAACTATTGGGTGGCTTTTAGTTATTTTACTTATGCTTGTAATTCTGTTTATATACACACACACAAAACGTATTATAGGGTAGAGTGGGTGAGAAGGGCAGGTATTAGATGAAAGGAAAAACAAGGAAGAAGGGACATTCAGGGATATTTTAAAGGAAAGAACAGAGGATCATGGTGTACTAAGACTGAAATAAAGAGACTGAGGGAGGGGGGCAGGAGAGGGTTAAGGCAAGCAGTTTGCCAAGTAACAGAGGAAAAAGTGACCAGAATAAACATTGTAGAAATCACAGTCTGATGATATCAGCATCTGATGGTGCCTGCAGATATTGCTTTTGTAACTGCTCCTGCCATCATGCGCATCTGCCCACCTCCTCCTGCTAGAAGGTTCTCCCTTCTGAGCTCATATGGCTGGAGGAGGAGCGGGGCCTAATGCTCCATGGCAGGAAGTTTAGGTGTGATCTCCCTCTTAGCCCAGAACTTGTATATGTGAACACACACTTTTGGTACATCTTGATTCAAACAAAATATTCAGGCTACATCACCACAAATACCCATGGTCTTTTTCCAACACACACTATCCATGGTCCTTGCAAAATCAGATATTTCTAAGTTCTGAAATACCTTCAGTGGACCAGGATGTTTTTAAACAATTATGAAAAGGGATATTTTTTTTTAATTAAAAATACTTCTCTGACGAATGCCCTTCCATAGATACAGTTGAACACATTTTTGGGCTCTATTTTCATCTTTAACTTTGCTGTACATCATCAACTACTAATAGAAATTGATTAGTTAGTGGAAAATAATATTTTAATTGGTTAACTGAAAACTGAATTGTGCAATTACAGTGCACACAAATTTAAGAATTTATTAAAAGTATACACTGTGCTTTGAAGTATTGGTCCAATTCTGCAAAAGGAGAGGTTACTTTCTTTCCACAGTAACTGGAGTTCGAGATGTGTGCCCCTATGGGTACTTCATTTCAGGTGCACATATACTTTAAGTGCCTTTGATCTGAGATTTTCAGTTGCAGTGCCCATTCGGCCCATGCACGAGCTCCAGACCTCATCATGTCCCATATCGAGGATAAGAACCACCCCCAGTTCCTTCTCTGGAAAGTCCCTCAAGAGGAGACTCAAAGGGGAAGAGGAAGCAATGGAGCACCCACAGGGAAACAGGTCTCAAAGAACTCCAATTACTGTACAAAGTAGGTAGCCTCTCCTCCTTCGAGTAGTGTCCTGAAGTGGGTGCTCCACTTCAGGTGACTCCCAAAATAGTACTCATGGCAGGAGGAAGTGATCTTTGGAGCCAAATTTAATGCCAACAGGACTGCCTTGCCAACAATATCATCTGATCTGGAAGCATGTAACAGGGAATAGTGTTTGAGAAAAGCATGAATTCATGCCCAAGTCGCAGCCTTGCAAATTTCTGCAACTGATACATTTTTCCAACACTGCACGGACTTGGATTGGGATCTTGTAGGATGGGCTATTTTAGAAGGGGGCTCATTGTGACCAGTCTAATAACAGGAAAGAATACATCTTGATATGTATTTTGAAAGTCTCCTTGGAAACTGGGGGTCTCTTAGATCTATCCACAAATAAGACAAACAGGAGAATGCTATTTAGAAAGTCTCCCAATGTGGACAGAACCAAACTAATGACCTTCTAACGTCCAAGCTATGGAAGGCAACTTCCTCCCTGGTCTTGTGTGGCTTCAGGAAAAAAAATGGAATGTTGCTAACCTGGTTAATGTGGAACTCAGAAGACATTTTAGGCAGATGTGGCCGTAAAGATACTTTTTCCTTGAAGAAAATGGCAACGGGAGGGTCTGCCATTAATGCCCCTAATTCTCTAGCTCTCCAGGAAGAAGTGATGGTTACCAAGAAAGCTGCCTTCAAAGACAGGTGTAGCAATGCACAGTTAGCCAATTATTCAAAGATGGGTTTCATTAGGAAATTAAGGAACAAGTTCAAAACCTATACAAGTGTGTGCTCTCTAAGCTACAGAGAAAGGTTAATCAACCCCTTGATGAATCTATCTGTTGTGGGATGGGCAAACACTGAGAATCCCTCTCTGGGGGAATGAAAAGCTGTAACTGCAATCAAATAAACTGTGATGGCACTCACAGAAAGACCCAACTTTTTAAAATTCAACAGGTAATCCAAACCAGTAGAGAGGGAAGAAAGAAATGTGGAGAACTATTGCTGGATACACCAGTGGTGAAATCTCTTACTTTTGCAGGTGTTTCTCCAGATGAAGTGGAGCACTCATAGGAACGCTACTCAAAGAAAATTAAATATATTGTAACAGTTTATGGCAAAAAGTGTTAAGTAGGAGAAATAGTTTTTAAGGCCTTCACAGTTATTGTGCATTAGGAAAATGTTTGTCTTATGTATTGTAAGTAAAATCCATATGCTGAAAACTGCTGCTTTTCAAAAACCTACCTTCTTTTTGTCCCTCATTGAGCCCTTTCCTCGGACCATTATCTTGCATCCTGTTTCTGCCTCAAGCTGTTTAGCTGTTAGTCCTCTGGGACCAAGGATTCTTCCCACAAAATTGAACTGGAATAAAGAAGAGGAGGGAGAAAAATCTTTACTTCTCTTCAAATACAGCAATGACAAAATTATTCAAAAAATCTATCAAGATGTATTTACAGCTCTAAGATGTCACCATCTGTTGCATAAGAGCCTACACTAAATCCTTGATGTAACTAAAGACAAGAAGGCTAACATTTGTGGACTAAGTAGATCAGATGTTTGTGTGATCTTCACTTTATAAAGTAATTTCACTATTTTCTTACATCGCAAGTTCTCTCAATTTACCAAATTAAAATCTACAACACCCCGTTCCAAAATTTTCTTACACATTTACTGAATACAAAAACATCTGAGAGAATAAAAACAGAAATAATTTAAGCAACATAAAATGCTGAAAATATATACAACTGCAAAAAAATTATGAGTAAACTTCAGTTTTTAAATAGAGAAAAGTTTCAGCATAATGCTGGACTTATCCTCTTTTGCATGACCAGGGTCTAAGAAACCAAAGAGATTTCTATTTTATTGGTCCACTACTAGCTTTACACAAAAAAATGGCCAACAGAATTTTTGGTGTGCTGCAAGTTTCAGTCACAAAGGAAGAAGATTTTACACATGACAGTTTTTACTCAGTTTAGTGTTTGTGTTAAATGTTCACTAAGAAACTGACTGCCATCAACAAGGGATAATATTCTTTATATTATTGTTTTTAGAATAATTGTACTCAGCACTGATATATTCCTGACACATCCACACTGTGGTTTCTTAAAATTAGTTCCTCTCTTAACACTGAAATTCCAACTAACTATATATTCAATACATCTTGGAATTTATATCCATATAATATATGGAACAAGGTTGGGAATATGTATGAAAACATTTAAAATAGCGTTTATTTCCCAGACGAAAAATAAAGTAAGAGGGAGTTAGATTGAGAATACACAGCAGTATTTTAGGGTAACAAACATTACAGGAATGCTGAAATTATCTCAAACTAGCTATAAAACAAAGGAAATTCAGAGTAAATGTTAAATTTAAAAAATTTAAACATCAAGATAAAGAAATGCATAGCATGGGAACCCAAAGAATCTAAATCATTCCTGCCACTGGCTCTCCCTAGAATGGATAGACTATTTACCTACCTAGCAGGAATGTTGTGATGCTTAAATTAATTTTAATAAGGTGCTTTCAGATCATCTGATTAACAGGATTCTGTAAGTGTAAAGTAGCATGCATTAAAATATTTGTAACAAGGGGGAACAACACTGGGTTGCTGGAATACCTACAGGTGTAAGTGAACATTAATTTCACAGCATGTGGCAGGCACAAACATTAATTCATTTTTCATTATATTTTCCACTGGTTAAGACACTGACCATAATTACTCTATTTAATACAAACACAAACATGGTCTTGCCTAAATGTCAAGCTATTTTAGAGTGACGTTACTGTGGGGAAAGTGTTGCCACATACTGTTTTGTATACTGTTGAATACAGCAGATATCCAATAATACACTTTATCAGGAATTCATTTAGTTTTTACAACTTGTAAGCCCTACAAATTTTATTTAATCTTAAAATAACTTTTGATCTGGTACTCATGCTTTTGATCATTTTGCCACTTTTATAAAGCATCTGAAAGGAGTTCAGATCTGATTATTAAACTAATATACAGTAAAACCTGTTCCTTTAACAGGTTCATTCTTTTGCCAGGTATTAGTTTATTTTTAACTTCACTGCAATACTATTTTCTTCATTGTATCCTGGGCATTTGGGAACACATTAAAGGATATTTTTAACACATAGGAAGAGAAGCTACCAGCTGGCCCAATCTGAAGTATAAACCTGAACTACATGTCCTAATTTCGTACATTATTCTGACAACGTCACTGGTAAGTGATAATTTTACTTGTAAATCATTCAGGTATGTTAAATAAGCAGAAAGCTACCATTCAGCAGTGAAATTCCTCTCTGTGTTCCATGCAAAGGAACAGCAATGGGAACAGAAAAATGGAAATACAAGCAATGAAACTCTTATGTGCTACAAAGAGGCTTAACAGATGTTCAACTATCACATAGTACAAATCACAGCTACTTTTAACAAATACCAAGACACACAAATGTGTTCAATGTTAAAGTTTACGCAGATCTGATGAATAGTGCGGAAGTCTAGATTTTAACATCTTGAGTTAAAAAGATCTTAGCTGTGCACTTGTTCTGCAGTCACCTGCAAATCCACACAAAGATATTTAAATTCATAAACAGCATGCTGAAAGTTATTATTTATCATTGATCAGGACACAGAGGCAAAATGAAGACAGTCAGGGATGGATTCAAACACCAAGCTTCTACTTTCTTAACTCCACACTGGGCATGGGCTCTATATGCCCACCCCACCTCATCTCTCTCTTACCCTGTCTGTCACATAACAGCCATTTAACTGAGTCCAGTGTGGGGTTACAGGGCTCCCACCAGAAACTCAGGACAGACACTCCTTAGTCTGCTCCTACGACTCAGCACACTTCTGAATGCTGTCATGCTCTTTCCACAAAGGAGGATCTTAGTCTGCAAAGACTTCAGGTCTGCCCTTTTCTCCCAGAGGTACAAGATCTACCAATAAAATCTTAAGTCTCTTATTCTCTAGAAGCTGACCCTTTTATCTTTTTCCCCACACTGGACACTGGCTGCAAACTGCGACAAACTAAACATTCCTATAAACTCCTAATATTAAATAATCAAATCCTATTCTTTTTAACCCAAACGTACCTCTATGACAACTTCAAGGAAGGCCAAGAAACACCAGGCCATTGCCATTGCCAATTTGGCAAAACAGGAAAAATTCCTTCCAGCTAAAGGGGACAAACATCTCCAAAATCCGTGGAATAAGTTCAAATTAATGGGGCCACTCAGCTCCCAGCTCTTTTCCCATTGCCAAGCTGGCCAATGGGAAGCAGAGAGCCCAAGGAGGAGGGCCCCAGATCTGCATTCTCAGATATGGATTCTCCCTCCCTTCTAGGCCATCTATCTCACTGCTAGGCCAATCCATTTCCCACCACTCTGTCTTCCTCAGTTCCTGCACTGAGGGGAATTCTCTCCCAGCCATTCCAGCCCATTAATGCCACTCCAGCCCATCTATACAGCATAGAGGAGCTCGAATGGGAGGAGAGAGAGAGTCTCCCCTCACAGACAAAATATGGACTTTAATAGGACTGAAGCTGCATCTACAGACTTTGGAAAGTTGTGAATGACGGACCAGAAGGCAGCATGATCTAGTGGGACCAAAGGAAAGCACACAGAGCTTAGGAACTCTGCATAACAATTGAGGCAATGCTCAGAGGAGACAAAGGGAACTTCAGCGTTGCCAACTCTAGCAATTTTAATTATGAAACTCATGGTTGTTTTCTTATAGCCCCAGCTTCTGGAAACAAGTGATTAGGTAAGAATCGTAAGACTGAAAGGGACCTCAAGAGGTCTTCTAGTCCAGTCCCCTGCTCCCAAGGCAGAGGTAAGTATTATCTAGACCAGTGGTTTTCAAACTTTTTTCCTGGCGACCCAGTTGAAGAAAACTGTTGATGCCCGCCACCCAAAGGAGCGGAGGATGAGGAGTTTGTGGTGTAGGAAGGGGCTCAAGGCTGGGGCAGAGGGTTGCAGTGTGGGGGTGAGGGCTGGGGATGATGGGTTTGGGGTGTAGGAGGGGGCTGCAGGTTGAAGGGGGCTCAGGGCTGGGGACTGGGGCGCAGGCTTACCTCCAGCAGCTCCCAGTCAGCAGTGCAGCGCCAGGCTTCCCACCTCTCCTGGCACCGCAGACCGCGCTGTACCCTGGAAGCGGCCAGCAGTAGGCCCGGCTCCACAGATGGAGGTGTGCAAGCAGCTCCACACGACACTCGCCCACAGGCACCGCCCTCTCCCCAGCTCCCATTGGCCAGTTCCCAGCCAATGGGAGTACAGAGCTGGTGCTTAGGGGCAGCGCGCAGAGCCAGACCTGCTGCTGACTGCTTCCGGGGCACAGCATGGTGTCAGAACAGGTAGGGACTACCAGTTTTTACTGGCCGGCCACCAGGCTCCCTGGGTGCTGAGCAAAGTGACCCAGTGCCTTGCATTCCGCAACTCAGTACTGGGTCATGACCTGAAGTTTGAAAACCACTGATCTAGACCATCCCAGCTCTTAAAAATCTCCAATGACAGAGATTCCACAAAATCCCTAGGCAATTTATTCCAGTGCTAAAATACCGTGACAGGAAGTTTTTCCTAATGTCCAACCTAAACCACCCCTCCTGCAATTTAAGCCCATTGCTTCTTGTCCTATCCTCAGAAATTGAGAACAATTTTTCCCCCTTCTCTTTGTAACAACTTTTTATGTACTTGAAAACTTATGTTCCCCCTCAGTCTTCTCTTCTCCGAACTAAACTAACCCAGTTTTTTCAATCTTCCCTCATAGGCCATGTTTTCTAGACCTTTAACCATCTCCGCTGCTCTTCCATGGACTTTCTCCAATTTGTCCACATCTGTCCTGAAATGCAACGCCCAGAACTGGACACAGTACTCCAGCTGAGGCCTAAGCAGCACAGAATAGAGTGGAAGAATTACTTCTTGTATCCTATTTACAACACTCCTGCTAATACCTCCCAGAATTATGTTTGCTTTTTTTTGCAACAGTGTCACACTGTTCGCTCATATTTAGCTTGTGATTCACTATGATCCCCAGATCCCTTTCTGCAGTACTCCTTTGTAGGCAGTCATTTCCCATTTTATATCTGTGAAATGGACTGTTCCTTCCTAAGTGGAGTACTTTCCATTTATCCCTATTGAATTTCATCCTATTTACTTCAGAGCATTTCTCCAATTTGTCCAGATCATTTTGAGTTTTAATCCTATTCCCCAAAGCACTTGCAACCCCTCCCAGCTTGATATCATCCGCAAACTTTAGAATTGTATTCTCTAGGCCATTATCTAAATCATTGATGCAGATATTCAACAGACCCAGACGAGAACTGATCCCTGCAGGACCCCACTTGATATGACCTTCCAGCTTGACTCTGAATCACTGATGACTACTCTGGGAACGGTTTTCCAACCAGTTGTGCATCCACCTTATAGTAGTTTCAGCTAGGCTGTATATCTCTAGTTTGTTAATGAAAGGTCATGTGAGACAGCATCAAAAGCTTTACTATACACAAGATATATCACATCTCCTGCTTTCCCCCATCCACAAGGCTTGTTACTCTGTCAGAGAAGGATATTAGGTTGGTTTGACATGATTTGTTCTTGACAAATCCATGTTGACTTACTTATCACCTTATCTTCTAGACTTCTGACAACTGATTGCTTAATTATTTGCTCCATTATCTTTCCAGGTATTGAAGTTAAGATGACTGGTCAGTAATTCCCCGGGTTTGTTCTTATTCCACTTTTTACAGATGGGCAAATACAGAGCCATTCTCCAGTCCTCTGGAATTTCTCCCGTCTTCCATGTCTTTTCTAAGATAATTTCTAATGGCTCCGATATCTCCCCAGTCAGCTCCTTGAGTATTCTAGGATGTATTTCATCAGGCCCTGATGACTTTAAGACATCTAACTTGTCTTGTTAATTTTTAACTTGTTTTTTCCTATTTTAGTCTCTGATCCTACGTCATTTTCACTGGTGTTCTTTAAGTAAGATGTCCAACTGGTACAAAATTTTTGGTGAAAACCAACCCAAAAAAAAAAAAAAATCACTTCACACTTCTGCCATTTCCACTTTTTCTGTTATAGTTTACCCCTCCTCATTGAGTAACGGGCTTACCCTGTCCTTGGTCTTCCACTTGCTTTTAACGTATCTGTAGAATATTTTCTTGTTACCCTTTATGTCTCTAGCTAATTTAATCTCATTTTGTGCCTTGGATTATTTGTTTATATTCATCCTTTGTAATGTGACCTAGTTTCCACTCAATCTCAGTTTTCAGATTTAAAAAAAAAAAAGTTTCTAGCCCTTGTGTGGCCTGACTCATGATTTTTAACATTTGGGGTGGCAAATCTGGAACTTCTCCATCCTGCCTCACTTTTTAGTTCAGTTGTCTACCATAGAGCATACGAAGCAGCCATCTTTTCTCAGATCAGCAGATGATAGCCAACTTCACCAAGAGTGACTTTACTTCTAGAGCCCTGGAATCTGATGGCACTCGACTGCACGTGCCAGGTGTGGGTAAAGTCAGGTCGGAAGGGAAAATAACTGCACACTCTTGAGCTTAGGTGGGTTCTCCTTCTCCTGCCCATCGGTTGGCAAAGGAGAAGCTGCATGCCCCACTCCTGCTGGCCACCTCCACTTTGCTGTGCTGAGCTAAGGAACACAGCAGCGCATGCCTCTCATGCCACAACATCCAGGTGTGGTGGCAGCAGGGCACTTCACCGCTGAGTCAACACCGCAAGCATGAGGCAGTGACAATGACCCAGGCTTTAAAATTAAGCCCAAGCAGACCTCTACCTACGTCCATATGAGAAGGCTTTATGGAAATAGCAGCCATCTTAACAGAGAGCCTATGGCTTCAGACTAACTGATGGACTAGAACAGCCATTAAGACAAGAAAATTTAGTAACAATCAATCACACTTTGCTTAATTACGAAACAGTTTCTTCAAAATGTATCCTATTAAGTTTCCAATGGCTTAACTATATTTTAGCTTTGCTGAGATAGTAACTAGCCATTTGTTAGCTAGGAAGATCGAGAGAAAGGCAAAATTCACCAACACAAATTTCTTATTAACTCAAGATCGGTCTTTCAATTCAAACATGTTTCCTTGAAAGTCCTTAAAAAAAATCCATTTTTACTCTCAGATCATAGAATCATAGAATATCAGGGTTGGAAGGGACCTCAGGAGGTCATCTAGTCCAACCCCCTGCTCAAAGCAGGACCGATCCCCAATTAAATCATCCCAGCCAGGGCTTTGTCAAGCTTGACCTTAAAAACTTCAAAGGAAGGAGATTCCACCACCTCCCTAGGTAACGCATTCCAGTGTTTCACCACCCTCCTAGTGAAAAAGTTTTTCCTAATATCCAACCTAAATCTCCCCCACTGCAACTTGACAGAACAAGGAGTAATGGTCTCATCTGCTACCACTGAGAACAGTCTAGAGCCATCCTCTTTGGAACCCCCTTTCAGGTAGTTGAAAACAGCTATCAAATCCCCCCTCATTCTTCTCTTCTGCAGACTAAACATCCCCAGTTCCCTCAGCCTCTCCTCATAACTCATGTGTTCCACTCCCCTAATCATTTTTGTTGCCCTCCGCTGGACTCTTTCCAATTTTTCTACATCCTTCTTGTAGTGTGAGGCCCAAAACTGGACACAGTACTCCAGATGAGGCCTCACCAGTGTCGAATAGAGGGGAACGATCACGTCCCTCGATCTGCTGGCAATGCCCCTACTTATACATCCCAAAATGCCATTGGCCTTCTTGGCAACAAGGGCACACTGTTGACTCATATCCAGCTTCTCGTCCACTGTAACCCCAGGTCCTTTTCTGCAGAACTGCTGCCTAGCCATTCGGTCCCTAGTCTGTAGCGGTGCATGGGAAACTTCCGTCCTAAGTGCAGGACTCTGCACTTGTCCTTGTTGAACCTCATCAGATTTCTTTTGGCCCAATCTTCCAATTTGTCTAGGTCCCTCTGTATCCTATCCCTACCCTCCAGCGTATCTACCTCTCCTCCTAGTTTAGTGTCCTCTGCAAACTTGCTGAGGGTGCAATCCATGCCATCCTCCAGATCATTAATGAAAAAAGAAAAAGGAGTACTGGTGGCACCTTAGAGACTAACCAATTTATTTGAGCATGAGCTTTCGTGAGCTACAGCTCACTTCATCGGATGCATACTGTGGAAATTGCAGAAGACATTATTATATACACAGACACCATGAAACAATACCTCCTCCCACCCCACTCTCCTGCTGGTAATAGCTTATCTAAAGTGATCATCAAGATGGGCCATTTCCAGCACAAATCCAGGTTCTCTCACCCTCCGCCCCCCCACAGACAAACTCACTCTCTTGCTGGTAACAGCCCATCCAAAGTGACCACTCTCTTCACAATCTTTATGATAATCAAGGTGGGCCATTTCCTGCAGAAATCCAGGTTCTCTGACCACCTCACCCCCCTCCAAAAACCACACACACAAACTCACAGCAGGAGAGGGAGTTTGTGTGTGTGGTTTTTGGAGGGGGGTGAGGTGGTCAGAGAACCTGGATTTCTGCAGGAAATGGCCCACCTTGATTATCATAAAGATTGTGAAGAGAGTGGTCACTTTGGATGGGCTGTTACCAGCAAGAGAGTGAGTTTGTCTGTGGGGGGGCGGAGGGTGAGAGAACCTGGATTTATGCTGGAAATGGCCCATCCTGATGATCACTTTAGATAAGCTATTATCAGCAGGAGAGTGGGGTGGGAGGAGGTATTGTTTCATGGTGTCTGTGTATATAATAATGTCTTCTGCAATTTCCACAGTATGCATCCGATGAAGTGAGCTGTAGCTCACGAAAGCTCATGCTCAAATAAATTGGTTAGTCTCTAAGGTGCCACAAGTACTCCTTTTCTTTTTGCGAATACAGACTAACACGGCTATTACTCTGAAACCTATCATTAATGAAGATATTGAACAAAACCGGCCACAGGACCAACCCTTGGGGCACTCCACTTGATACCGGCTGCCAACTAGACATGGAGCCATTGATCACTACCCGTTGAGCCCGACAATCTAGCCAGCTTTCTATGCACCTTATAATCCATTCATCCAGCCCATACTACTTTAATTTGCTGGCAAGAATGGAGACCGTGGAAGACTGTGTCAAAAGCTTTGCTAAAGTCAAGGAACACCACGTCCACTGCTTTCCCTTCATCCACAGAACCAGTTATCTCGTCATAGAAGGCAATTAGATTAGTCAGGCATGACTTGCCCTTGGTGAATCCATGCTGACTGTTCCTGATCACTTTCCTCTCCTCTAAGTGCTTCAGAATTGATTCCTTAAGGACCTGCTCCATGATTTTTCCAGGGCCTGAGGTGAGGCTGACTGGCCTGTAGTTCCCAGGATCCTCCTCCTTCCCTTTTTTAAAGATGGGCACTACATTAGCCTTTTTCCAGATCAGGGACTTCCCCTGATCGCCATGAATTTTCAAAGATAATGGCCAATGGCTCTGCAATCACATCTGCCAACTCCTTTAGCACTCTTGGATGCAACGCATCCGGCTCCATGGACTTGTGCATGTCCAGCGTTTCTAAATAGTCCCGAACCACTTCTTTCTCCACAGAGGGCTGGTCACCTCCTCCCCATGCTGTGCTGCCCAGTGCAGTAGTCTGGGAGCTGACCTTGTTCGTGAAGACAGAGGCAAAAAAAGCATTGAGTACATTAGCTTTTTCTCATCCTCTGTCACTAGGTTGCCTCCCTCATTCAGTAAGGGGCCCACACTTTCCTTGACTTTCTTCTTGTTGCTAACATACCTGAAGAAACCCTTCTTGTTACTCTTAACATCTTTTGCTAGCTGCAACTCCAGGTGTGATTTGGATGTGTATCCGCTTCCATTAAGAGAACAGGTGAGGCAGAACTCATTCTGTCCCAAGATGTATAGTGGAATTTGGCAAAAGTGTGCTTTGAAAAGCTAAGAATTGGACTGTCCAGATGACAGTTTAAGATAATATTCACAAATGAATGGCACCATCACAGTCAAAATATTAAACAGATTTCTAATGATAATTTTAGATGATATACAGAAGTCTATAGGTACTGCAGTGGATAAACTGCAAGCAGATAGCTGTATTACTACTAATGCTGTTTAAATCTGGAAGGAATTTAAGGGCACATATTGAAAGATAAAGTTAATCACAGACAGTAATAAAAATGGATGCATCTGGCACTTACTTCACCTTTTTCTTGCTCACATTCTCCATCTGGTATAGTAGATGTGTAAGTACAAATGAGGTGGATGCCACTCTGACAAGAATCTGTTAATAAATAACAGAATCATGCCCTGCCTAACAATATTTGAGAGCCGAATGAGGACTATTAAAATACATGTTAACTGCTAAGCCATCAGTAAAGTCGAGATATTGAATTGGTTTAAATTGTTGACCAGGCACATAAATGTTCACAGAAGTGATAAGCCAGCTTTTTTATGTAGTAGCCTCTGCTATAAGAGTAAAAAGAACATTTTCTAAATTTAGAATCATTCATTCTAATTTGATAAAGTGACTGGTTGTAGAGAAAGCAGGAAAAATAGTTCTCTTTCGCCAACCATGAACAAGCATTAGGCTGAAGGGGAAGGTACTGAATTCAAGAAAATAGTTTAAGGCCATTTTTTTCTTGTATATTCAGTTTACTAAAGCTTGTTTCACCGGTAACTACCATTTCATTTTTTTAATCTTTAATTTTAATGAAGGATTTCTTGTTTTGTTTTTTCAGCTGAAGAAAAGATTGTTTCTGGGGTGGGGGAGAAAAGAGAGTGCGCGCGCATGCCAGGCAGCATCCCAGCTTGATCGGGGTGAGAGTTAGTAATAATGTCTCATGAAATTATAATGCCTCATGAAATAAAGGGTATTTGCCATTCAGAAAAAAATCCGTAAAATAATGCAAATGAGTGGATGATGTTAATATAAAAACCCAATTAAAGGATTTTTTTAAAAAAATACTAACATACAGATTAGTTTTTTTAATTGTAAAAATGCAGTTTATATATAATAGGATAATGAGTCAACATCTAGGAAAACAAACGTGTATGTAATATATTAATATTACACAGAGGGACAAAAATATTGCAGCATCAAGAGTATCCAAAGGAATGACGCAAGACCACGTTGTCAAATATTCAATCATTCACTGTCAGCACATTTTAATACAGATAGAGCTTTCACCACAATGCATGGATCTGAGCTCGCAACAAGCAGCCCACCTATCCAAAGAACACTTTTTCAGCTCCCACGTCCCCCAGACTCTCTCTCTCAAACCACACCTACCTGCAAGCTAGGTAGTGATGAAGTTGAAACTCAGTGCAGTACACACACAGAACTCTAACTTCACCCTTATGTACACAAGGTGTTAACACTGCACACAAATGTGGAAAATAAGCACTGACCACCCCATAAAAGGGACTTACATCAAGAATGAAACTTGAGAATAAAATTTGGCTGCTTTGATTGAGGTATAGTAACTGATTTACTGTGTAATGAGACTAGATAAGGCACAGTTTCCCTTGCTAAGCAGTTAACACTTTCTTTCCCTTTTATGTTACCTGATATATAACCGTCGCAGACTATACATGTTCAAATAATACGGTAGACCAATACTTCTATTAAGCTGTTTCCAGACATTTTTAGTAACTGCTAAAATCTTGAACACTACTTAAATAGCTCACAAAAGCAGTCTACCCTAAAAGACAAGTACAGTACAACAAACAGAGTATAAGACAGACAACTTTCTACTATGTACTGCAATAGTCTGTCCTGACAATTGCACATGACCAGCCCAACTCTCTAATCTACTACCAAGGTCACTCTGAAATATTTTGCTGACAAACAATTTCTTCCCACAAGAAAAAAAACCCTGACTCCTAATTTCTATTTCCTTCAGGTTAATTTCCTTCATAGGCTATCCCTTACCTTAAAACCCATGCATACAGAGCTCAAAATTAAATAAAAACAAACAGGAAAGAAACAGACTCCCAGTTTTAGAAATACATTCTGACAATACCATTTATTCTTTTGTGCATTTGGTCCATCAGTGAGTTGTGTGCCTGTTTGTTCCCTGTATACAGGCTGCACAGCTGGGCCATGGGCCCTTGAGTAAGCAGCTGAAACAGGTCTGTTTGTTGGTGCCTCGGTAAACACTGTGAGGCTCTGACCCTGGGAGTGTTGATCAGCCCCCGTGTTTGAAGTCTGAGTGGTTAATTGCTCTCTGGTGGTAAGTGGCAGATTGAGCTAAGAAACAGGAAGACTTGGTATAAGTAGTTGTTGGGTGCTATCTCCCTGTTCACCCCTCTGGGGGGTAGTAATCCTTTCAGGTTCCACCAAGCTCCTTCCTAGACATATCCTGTTAGTGCAGCCTACAATGGTCACTTACTAGGCAAACCTGAGATCTCAGAGCTGTGAGCAGAGGCAACTAATAGAGTTTTTGAGGAAATGTGAGGGTCTTTCCTTCCAGGTTCAGGTCGGTGTGTTATTCCACGATGGCCAGCAGTGGACTAGTGGTGGCAAACTGCAACAGATATGCCCAGTTATGCCTGAAGCCAGAAGGGACTTCCTGTGCATGAAGTACAAGTTGGTGGCTGTGCTGGAGAAAAGATTCTTGGACTGAAAGGGCAAGCAGAGACACTACTGAGAATCAGAGAAGCTGAGGAGTTTGCAGGCAGTCAGGTACAGAAAATATCAGTATCCCAGCTTCAAGGAAGAAAGGAATCGGGCACCAAGGAGCTGGAGAGAGAAGTTAGAGGCGGCCTGGCACTTCATAAGCAAATAAGGCATACATTTTTAGAAGTGACAGTAATTAATGACTAGAACAATTTTCAAGGTCATAATGGATTCTCCATCACTGACAATTTTTAAATCAAGATTGTGAGTTCAATCCTTGAGGGGGACATTTAGGGATCTGAGGCAAAAATTGGGGATTGGTCCTGCTTTGAACAGAGGTTGGACTTGATGATCTCCTGAGGTCCCTTCCAACCCTGATATTCTATGATTGGATTTTTTCCTACAAAATATGCTCTAGGAATTATTTTGTGAAAGTTCCATGGCCTGTGTTATACAGGAGGTCAGACCAGATGGTCATAATAGTCCCTTAGGGCCTTTCTAATCGATCAACCACCAGAGGCAAAAGGTTATGGTGGCATTCTACATGGCTGGAGACAAACAAAGATGGACAGGCTGTGACCACCACAGATAAGAGGACCAGGATGAATTCCACACAAAGTTCCAAACTGATCCCAGATCCTCAGCATGTAAACTATGAAGATATCTCGCAAGATCCAGATGGTCCAAGCAAACAGATATACAGGACAGCTAGGCCCAAGCTGTAAGAAAACAAGTTCACCAATAATGAGATCTTAAGTTGTCCAAGAAACAGACAATCCCTGCTGAGGGATTCAGTACTCAGAAGAATCGAACCAATATTCTACAAAGAACTAATGACATATGGGACAATGTGCTGCCTTCCCTGAGCCAAGATATAAGACATTCTGAAGTAGATCGGCAAGGATATACTAATGACACTGTGTTGCCAGGTCTCAGAAATAAATGCGTTCAGTGAACCTCGAGTGTACTGAAGAAGAATATCTACGCAATCTTCTCAGAGGTACTTCCTGTCCCATGAGCAAAGGAAGACAGAAGAGTCTGGAAGTGAACTGCTGGCTAGGTAAGTGGTGCAGGGTAGAGAATTTTAGTTTTGTGGAACATTGGTCCACCTCCTATAGGGTCGGGGGGCTGCACAGTTTGGATGGCCGCCACCTCAGTAGAAGGGAAACCAATCTAAATCAGGGACAGGCTGGCTAGACCCATCAGGAGGATGTTAAACTAATAACAAAAGGGGAAGTGTAAAAAGGGAAGACGTGCACTCATTTAGCACAAAATCAAGAAGTTGAAAAAAAATTAGACATGGAACCAAACAACATGGAGAAGAAATTCTTTAACTGCCTATTATGACACAGAGGCTACTAGCAAAGGGTCCCATTCTTTGCAAACAACCTTCACCTCAGATCTGACAAACCTTCTATACCAAACACATCTTACAGGATAAAGAATAACATGCAAGATACCTACAAAAAGCTCATAACTTGCCAAGATTCACTGTCTTTGTGGTGTATGTATGGGAAATATTGAAGGAATAATGTATTTATACTGAAAGTACGCTTTATGGACTTGGAATAAAAATTAGTTAGCAGAGGATAATGTGTCCCCATGATGGCTCATTCAGGCATGAGGGAGTTGTCACCATGCCCTGTTTAGCCAGTGATGCAATCCAAGGCTCAATTGTTTAGCTTTGCACAATACTAAGATTTTAATAGAGAAGGAAGATGTCCTTCTGGATCCATTCACTGAGGAAACCCCTTGTGGAACAGGGGAATTTTCATGAATATTTGAATCCTGGTTCTTGTGAAATAGGCTAGCTCTGCAACAGACTGAACTTTGCAGGGAAAACCTACTTTCCTATCTAATAAAGGTAACGATTAATAAGTGTAGATGCAGGTTCACATTTTATGATTTTGTTTTGTGTTATAACCATTTGTTTCCACCACTCTTGATTCTAAACTATTTTTTCTTAAATAAATCTTTTTTGTATTATTACAAGTGCTGTGTGGTATACATGAGCGGTGGTTTAAGGTAAACCTATTAAACTGAGGTACACTGCACCTGTGGGGGGACAGAGGAGCTGCAATTTCTGAGAGAAGCCAGGGGAATATTTCAAAGGGATTTGGGGTGCACCTACTGTTAACCTGCAAAGCAAAGACAGGGCTGGCACAGCTCAGAAAGTGCTTGAAAGGCTTGTGGTATTAGGGAGCTGACACCCAGGCAAGCACAGGCAAGAATCCCTGATGCTGGAGGCAAGGGGAACAAGGTGACTCAGTCCTGAGTACCCTGAGAACCATTACATCTATACCCAGGCTTCTATTCTGTCAAACAAGAGGAAGAGGAGTTGCTCATTCATGAGCATGAAGTCCATCTACTTGGTATTACTGAAACCTGGAGGTATGAGTCACATGATAGGTTATAGCCATTGATTTTAACATTCCAATTTGGGAAGGATCAAGCAGGCAAAAGGGGAGAAGGAGTGGCATTACCCGTTTCTGAGTCACTGAAAACTCAGAAAAAAATTATCTTGAATGCTTATGATCAATTACTTAACAGATAAAGCATAAAACGGGGTACTAGCTGGTGTCTGTTACAGACCTCGAAATCACACTAAGGAACAGGATGACTGCCTCCTTATGTACCTATCATGTGTAAGAAAAAGAGCTGCATGACCAGCTGGGGACTTCAATCTGAGTGACATATGCTGGAATTCTCATGCTGCCGCTACTAAAATATTTTTGGAATTTCTAAACAAAATAGATGAAATGTCCGAACTCAAAAAGTGTTGCAGCCGATAGAGGGGAATTCTAGATTAAATCTTGTGTTGGTAGATAAAGCGGAACCAATCACAGAACTAAAAATTAATGGTAGCTTGCACACAAGCACTCATGATTTGATTACAATTATAACAGGCAAGCAGAATTAAGTCCAGACCAGTAATATATATACTTCGTGATTTAAAAACGAAGGTTACTTACTTATAACTGGTTTCAGAGTAACAGCCGTGTTAGTCTGTATTTGCAAAAAGAAAAGGAGTACTTGTGGCACCTTAGAGACTAACCAATTTATCTGAGCATGAGCTTTCGTGAGCTACAGCTCACTTCATCGGATAACTGAGTTCTTAGAGATGGGTACTCTTCACTTATGGGTACTCTGCCACCTTGTGGTACTTTATGGTAGAACCTCCTAACTGTCCATTAGAGCAGTGCTACTCAAAGTGGTGGTCCGTGGACCGGTGCCAGTCCGCGAGCCATCAGCTGCCGGTCTGAGTGCACATCGGAAAAAAAAATGCCGGTCCCCCACATCAGATAGCTTGAGAAGCACTGCATTAGAGCACCTGAGCCCTCAACCCCTTCCCTCTGCATCTCTGAACTTTCTGAGAGCTATGCTATATTATGGGGTGCAGCACCCTCTTACCACCTCAGATACTTCCACCACAATGACAAAACAAAAAGATTAGGACTCTGACAAAGAGGTGAACGTGGGTGGGAAGCGTGAATATGCAGAGCCATCTCTAAGAACTTCAGTTACAAATAAGTTACCTTCATTTCCTCCTTGAACTGGCTCTGCATATTCCCACTTACAGGACAGACAGACAAGGAGTGCTGAAAATAACCTGGAGGCAGAGACCTAACGAAAGAGAGAGCATTGCTCTACCAAATCCAACATTGGCCCTAGAGGCCAAGTCCAGGGCATAATGCTTAGCTGAAGTTTGAACAGAACTCTAGGTTGCCATTTAAACGACATGGACCTGTCTAAAGCAAGTAAAGATAGTTGCTATAACTCTAACAGAATGTGGCTGCACTGTATCAGGTATAGGAGTAAGTGCCAAGAAACAACATTCAACAATACGTTGCTTTAACCCATATAGAAACAGTCTGTGAAGAAAACTTATATCCCATGTGATTTTTAGCATAAGACACAATCGTAATGATTTTCGAAAAAGTTTTCGTCCTATCCAAATAATAAGCAAAGGGCTTTCTTGCATCCAAAGTATGTAAAGCCAATTTTCCCTTATCAGAATGTGGCTTGGGGAAAAAACTGGCAAATTAATTGACATGAATATGAAAATCCAACTACCTTTGGCAAAAAGCTGGGATCAGGTTAAAAAAAAATTTTTTTTAATAATAAGTTGAGAAAGGTGGATCAGCTGTAAGATCTTTTAACTCACTTACCCTTCTGACAGAGGTTATGGCAACAATAAAGCTGTTTTAATAGAGAAAGAATATAAAGAACACTCAGCCAAGGGTTGAAAATGTGACCGTATTAGAGAGAACCTGAAACATGAGGCCTGGTAAGAGGCCTACAGCTCTCTCTTTCTACTACAGTGACTTCATCAGCATGGCCAGAACCAAACTGAGATCCCAAGGAGAGACAGGGTCTCTCAAAGGAAAATACACATTAGATAAACCCTTCAAAAACTTCTTAGCAATACTATGCACACAGATCTACCATCAACTGAGGTATGAGGGGGGAGGGATAGCTCAGTGGTTTGAGCAATGGCCTGCTAAACCCAGGGTTGTGAGTTCAATCCTTGAGGGGGCCATTTAGGGATCTGGGGCAAAAATTGGGGATCAATCCTGCTTTGAGCAGGGGATTGGACTAGATGACCTCCTGAGGTCCCTTCCAATCCTGATATTCTGTGATAAGCAAAATGGCTGTCAAATGAACCTTTCACAATGAATCTGCCCTTCACACTTTAAAAACATCAGGTATTCTAAAACAGTATGGATACTGAAGCAGGAGAATTGTCCTTCCCAGTCATACAAGTTACAATTCTGGTCCATTTTGACTTATAACACTGTCAAGTAGACTGCTTTCTAGCATTAACTAGCACATCTTGAACAGTTAACGAAGAGGGCTGCTGAAGTTTAGGCAGATTCAAAGACCAATAGCCCAAACCATCAGATGAAGGGACTGCAGGTCCAGATGAAGAATCCTCACTTCTTGCTCAGAGGACCTAGTGACAGAGGAAGGTGTGTGAAGATTCTGTTGGACAGCTGGAGGAAATCAATATACCATTGCTGATGAGGCCATGCTTAAGTGATGAGAATTATCCTCATCCCATCCCTGCATATCTTTCTTACCACTTTCTGTGTCAATGGAAAGGAAGAAAAGCAGGAGAAAAGCATGTCAGTCAGACACTGTGCCAGCTATGGAACAGAAGACGTGACACTGCTGGATCCATGTGTGGCAAATCCCATCCGGAGAACATGTGCGAAACCAGCTGATCCTTCAGGAACCAACCACTCTGCCATCTGGGAAGGTGCCTGCAGAGACAGTCTGTAATCATGTTGCGCTCTCTCTCTCTCATCGACTGCTGAGCCACCGGACAGACATTGTTAAAGATGCACCAATCCCATAACCTTATTACTTCTGCACAAAGAAGTGGAGTGAGCACCTTCCTGCTTGTTGATATAGTACACTGCAGAAGTATTGCCTGTTACTGCTTGTAAAACCCTCCCCTGCATGAGGGAGGAACAATTGAGGGCCAGACAAATGGCTCTCAACTCCAACACACTAATGTACAGACTCCTCTCCTGAGAACAATGCCCTCGAACTGCCAGAGGATTCAGATGCACCCTCCTCAACATATTTTTAGAGAGAGAGAGAGAGAGAGAGAGAGAGAGAGAGAAAGAAAATAAAAAAGACTACAACAACTATTACTAAAAACTAAGCTCTGGGCTACAAAAGTAATAGCTGTCTATTGCTAATATCTGTTAATAGCTCCGTCTCTAGCCAGGGCAGTTGAAAAGGAACTGAGGGGAAGTTAGCCTGCACATGCTGACTCGCCTCGTGATGCAGCACAAGGAGACACACTGCATGTGCGGGCCCAGCAGACACTGCTACCAAAGTTCTCCGATCAGCAGCGCAGGGACACAAGCACACCTAGAGTGGAGCACCTACAGGGACACTACTTGAAGAATGTGTGTCCTTCAAATCTAGAGTTACGAACAAATCCATAACCAAAAGGGAAGGGATTATAGAGGCCAATGTTAATGTACAGAATTTAAATTTCTGAACCAAAGGTACTTGTTCAGGTACCTTAAATCCAAGATTGGATGGAAACCCCCCCACTTCCCACCCGCACCTGAGAGTATCAGGAATAAAATCCCCAACCTCTGAGATGTCAAGCACCTCATCCACTGCCCCATCAAAAGCAATTTCTCTACTTCCAAAAGAATGGCCTTGTGAGAAGGGTATGGAAAATTGAAAAGGGGCAATCTTTTGAGAAGTATGGCATAGCCCTTTTCTGTAATTTCTAGAACCCATTGGTCCAATGCAACTCAACTCCAAGCACTGATAAGAGGCCAGCCTGTCCCCAAACAAAAGAGTAAAACAGTCCTGATTGGTTAGTTCTTGATTCTCAGTCACCATGTCAAATATGAAGTTTGATGTTTCACAACTACGACAGAGGTGGCAGGTTGTTGGGATTAAGACCAGTATTAGAAAGGCCTTTGCTTCTGGCTAGCCCTAATAGGAAGAAGGCTCCTGATCGGCTGGTGCCTCTGAATAGCCAAAAAAATAAGAGGAAGACTGAGGGTAAAACTGCCTCTGATAGTGAAAGGAAGGATTAGGTGGTCTCCCTCTGACAGAAGAAAATCAAACCCAGAGAGTATGCCGCTAATCTCTGTCCTTTTCCAGCAACTCAGTCTTTATAATGAAAATGCTGTCCCCTTCAAAGGGAAGATCCTCTAGTTAAGGCTAGGTATCCAAAGACAGAGACTAAGAGAGAAGCCAAGCATATCTCCTTACAATCAAAGCAGTAGCCATTGCTCTAGCAGCTGAGTCTAAGGCACTGAAGGAAGCTCTGAGTAAATGCTTAGCCACATTATGGCCCTCCAGTAAAATGGTAATTGCCAGTCACCACATGCACTCAGGCAAGTCCTTTACAAACAATGCCAACTTTTCACACAAGTGGAACTCATAATGGGCCATGACCACTTGAAAAGCGGCCATCCTCATACCAAGCAATGAAGACACCACCCTTCCCCATAAATCTGTGATCTTCCCCTATGACTGGGGAGTGGAGTGATGCCCAGATCTTGCCTGCCACTGGTTACTGGAAAACATGGTTACCTACTTTTCTGTAACTGTTGTTCCTCAAGGGCTGTTGCACACGGCCATTCCACTGTAGATGGGTGCATGCATCACACACAGTTGTTAGAAATTTTTCCCTTAACAGTACCAGCCAGGACAGCATGTTCACCTCTTGGTGATTCATGCCACTGCACACCAGTATAAAGCACTATGCTGCCCCCAACTCCCCTCAGTTCCTTCCTACCAGAAAGACTTTGATAGAGAGGTGAAAGGGGAGGTGGAATGGATAAACATCTAGAAGAACAATAATCATGGATAGGTACGTAACCATTTTTTCTTCAAGTGATTGCACATGTCCATTCCACAGCAGGTAACTCAAGCAGTTTGAACTGGAAGTAGGCTCGGAGTCTACTTGAACAGGAACTGTAGGACCACCCGTCCAAAGCTGGCATTATCTCTAGATTGATGAGGGATGGGATCAACTTTCTAAAGGACTTTACTCCTCTGCCTGATTTGGTTGACTGGTACCTCTTCATTCCTGGAGTGGTATTATGTGGAGAGCTCAAAATATTGGTGCTCAAGAGACTGTCCCATTACCAATAAAGCGAGTTGATGATCTCAGTTCACTAGTGAAATTGAGTCCGCAATACTCAGAAACAGTCACCCAAATTGTCAATCCTGTTGGCAATTTCAGCAGATAGACTTAACAGACATCAGACCAAACTACTAAACCACCTCAAGAGAAGATAACACTTATAAAAGTAGAACTATACTGGCAGCACCGCATGGGGGAAGCTCACACTGTCGCTGTTCACATCAGTGTTTTGTGAGATGCCTTCAATCTGGCAACACAGACAACTAAATATTTTACAAAAAAAAATATTTTGAATATAAAGAAATTGTGACCTGCTCTCCCCACCACCACCACGTTGATTCCTACTATGTGTTCCCTTTCGGTGTCAACCTACATAATCTAGTAATCACATAATCCACTGTATAACAGTTAGTTCAATATAATGGAATTTTGATAAAACATGAAAATTTGTAAAGTTTCTTAATATGACAGATTTTTTGTGTTTCTAAATTAGATAATGATTACTCCTGAATTTCTAAATAACTTCACCTGTATAGCCTCGGTAGCATTTCCGGGAGAAAAATGTTGGTCTGTTAAAATGACTAAAAGGCAGAGAGTACAGTATTACTTAGAGAAAACCAGGTTTAAATCCCAGTTCTAAATACCACGGTATCAAAAGCTAATCCAACTGTACAGGCAAGAACAATCTGAAGTGGTTCAGTTCTTTCAAGGAGGCACAGCTCAATGACAACATGTAATTTATTCACTGGCATGGAGGGCTAACGTATGAAATTACACAGGAATAGGTCCTATCTACATTGTTTAGTTTTTACTTGAGGACATTCAGAGAACTGCTACAGTGGCATAATCTGAGGTATCAGTACTATTCAACTGCTGAATACTTTATATGGTCTCATGTGTGAGACTAATCTTTATTGTTGAATAACACTGCAGACTGGATGCAAGATGACTGATTAAAGCTGAACCAACACAAGACTTACTGTTGGTGGGGGATTCTGCTTGCCCAGGAACTGCCCTGTCTGATGGGTACGGTTATACACTAGTTGGTAAGGAACTCAATTTGTGAATCTTTTTCACCAAAACCCTGACCCAGAAACTAAGGTTTCCATGGACAGCAATAACTTTTTCCTGTCTAAAAGATCTGAAAACTGCAGCCTTTCCCTCTTGGACATCACTAATGCACGCTGTCAGGACCTCAAGGCTGAACTGCTGTAATGAGCATTTGGAACAACGTTAGAAAACTAGTAATTAACAACAGTTATTGCTCAAAGACCTTCATCTATGACAGTTTGCTCTATCATTTGTGCTGGCTGAATATCCTTTTAGCAAGTATACTCCAAAGTCTGATTCTGGCTTCAGAATCTACCTGAGGGACAGCCTGTCAACCTACCTTCCTTTCCACAATCAGCAGGACTGGAACTTCCAACCATTTCACAGTGGGGGGTTAACATTAGCCGCTGTGTGAATAAGTGATCTTACAGTTCACTGGCCAAACTTGGTGGTGGTGGTTGGGGGGTGTGTGGAAGGGAATACAGATCAACCTCATGATCAAAACCATGTTGGTTTTCTCAGTGAAACAAACACACACGCAAAATTTTGGTTGACATGCTTTGTTCCACCCAAAATAAAACTTGAATCTTTCTGCACTTTAACTACTTTGTTTTATTAAAAATAAAGGAAATTTGGAAACGCCATTCAAAAAAGAACTAGATAAATTCATGGACGATAAATCCATCAATGACTATTAGCCAGGATGGGCAGAGATGCCTCTATTTGCCAGAAGCTGGGAATGGGCAACAGGGGACAGATGACTTGATTACCTGTTCTGTTCATTCCCTCTGGTGCACCTGGCATTGGCCACTGTTGGAAGACAGGATACTGGGCTAAATGAACCTTTGATCTGACCCAGTATGGCCATTCTTATGTTCTTAAAACCACTGGAGGAGGATAAGCGCCCCTTACACTGTATAGCACTATGGCTAGAGCACTCATATGGGACATTGGAGACCCAGATTGCATTCTTACTCTACCCAAATTCGAAACAGAAATTTGAATGTGGGTCTCCCCACACTGCCCTAACCACTGAGTTATATGGTATTCTGGGGTGGATCTCAATCTCTCCTGTTGAAGTTGTTCCACTGTACACAAATTATTAAATTTTCATTGGAGCAGGGACTAGAACCCAAACGCCTCCCTCCCCAAGTTAGTACACTAATCACCAGGCTAGAGTTATTTCCACTCTCTCTCTGCAGCACAATGAATATTTAAGTATTTAAAAAGGAAAAGATGAGAAAACCCACCCCAGACTAGCGAATAGTCTGGTGATTAGGGCACTTTTCTGGAAGGTGGGATATCCAAGTTCAAATCCTTGCTCTGAATCAGGCAGAGTGGGGACTTGAGCCTGCACCTCTCCCACACCCTAGAGGAGTATTCTAACCATGAGGCTATGGAATATAAGAGGGGGGTGCCAACACCACCACCACAAGATTTGGGAATGGCACCTAAATTCGCTTGTGAATCTAGTGCACCCCCTCCCAATGGAAGGGGGGAGGGGACCTATTTGAAAAACTCAGATTCGCAAATAGTCTTGGTTGACCTGAAACTGCATTTTTCGGCAAATAAACAATTAGTCAAAACAAAAACTGCCCTGCTCTTGTTAACATAAACCTCTCCAGAAGGATACAAGTTATTGCAGTGCCACTCAACACTAAAATGTACTTTTCTAGTGTCTTTGTTTCTGTTCTTCACTGGAACTTTAGCTAGCTTCGGTCTAGTATGAAAACAGAAACCACACACCAGATATGTAATAGCTCCAACTTCAGTTTGAGGAATTCAATTTATGCTCCAAATTTTGTGCTTTCAGAAGAGTAAATTACATTTGGTTTCTTTTCAAGATGCTTTTAAATCCCTCAGCCTTGCAGGACAAGCATAATTAATAAATCTCTGGGGAACAGAGAGTTAAATCTCAATTTTGTTTGTGTTGCTTGGCCAGAAAGTTATTAGTTTTGAGTTACACTTTTATATCTAACAATGTTTACAAGTTTACTTTTTCTCTGAATAGTTTAACTTTCCATTGTATATCCAAAGGGCATTTGTTAATCCTCTCTACAAAATATGGCGGCAGTGGATGTGTCTGTTATGCCTTAGAAAGGCACTGTGATTGTTCAAAAAACTGCTTAAATCAGTATAGATCAGAATCAATCTAGCTGCGAGAAACATGGTAATACCTTTCCATTGCTAGTTATTCACATGAAACCATGCCTCATTTACCCAGCACAAACTTCTGACAGATCTAAAATCAGGGCTGACCACAAAACAGACAATGTCAAATTTATATCCTGCCTTTATATTTCAGAGAATCTGTCAGGGAAGCAGCTGTGATAATCAGGATTCCACTGAAGAATTGAGAAAAGCACACAGGTCACTTGAAAACAAAACAAAACATCCTTTTGTTATTTACAGATCAAAAATCTCTCCCAAGAGATATTACTGGTTTCACTCAGGAATATCTCAGAGACTTGTGCAATGCAGAAATTGGCTTTATTACATAGTTCTGCTGTGGATTTATAGTTAAAAGCTCATAGTAAACAGAGCTAAGATTTCAAAAACACTTACAAAAAGTGCTGTAAATGTTAGAATTTCAGTTTCCAACATAATCTGGATAACACAAAATGTAACAGGTTACAAATTCAAAACTACATGATAAAAAATTAGGTTAAAACTTGTCAAGGTAGCTTGTATGCTGCAACAATTTATAATTCTGGGGGGATATAAATTTACTTTATCAATATCTGAGCCAGATGTAATTAAATGTTACATGCCACATTAGAATAAATATATTTTGAATTGCTTGCTAAGGTTAATCAAAATCAAAACAGCAACATTATTTTAAGAGATTTCTCCTCTGTTTTATATATATATATATATATATATATATATATATATATATATATATATATATATATATATATATATATATATATATATATATATATAAACACAAGGTATTCCACTCAAAGATGCCAAAGAATTCAACAAGATTACTTTTACTGCTAAAGGAAACCTCTCAGAATTGCCAAATTATTTACATTCCTTTTTGCTTTGGTAAAAAGGTCACTGGCAGTCAATTCAAAAGGCTCTGAATGATTGTCTGATCACTGCATCTCTAATCTAGACTAACCAGATTATCCCTGTGATCTTGATAAAATACAGATTCTACTCAGCAGCAGGTGTTCCCATACTTAAAAACAACCTTTTTAAAAGCAAATACTAAAAATGTATAAATGCAGCTGGGATTTAGAATGAATTACTAAATCCTTTAAAACCACATTATTCACCTCTAATAACCTATGTGCTGAACGGTTTGAGAGCTTGTTTAACTGACAAACAGCTTTAAAATCCCCATGTAAATGCAATGGATCAGATGCATAAAACCAGACTAGTTTTCCAGGTCATTTTAATAATGGTAATACACAACCTTTTACAAGACTTCTCTACAGTATGCTCTAGGAACAAAATAATGCACTTAAACATACAATTCATCCTATTACAGTTCTTCACATTCTTAAAAGATTCTCTTAGCTATTTGAGATTAGCAACCAACTCTCTATCTGAAGATTACTGTAAAATAATTCCTGTATTTGTCCTTAGGTCTGAAAGGGTTTTTTTTTATGTTATATTTTATATAATATGTAGAATTTATAAGTATGCTTAAAAATGTATATGCATAGAACAGCAGAATCTAAATATCAGCTACTTGTCAAAACCTGTAATGCATTACAGCTAGGTAGGGTGCATAACCTACTGCTTCTTCAATCAAAACATAAATTGGGTTTTTGCAAGTGTTAGCTACTAGACCATAACTAGCAGCATTTAGATTGGCATCTTAACTCTCTCACAAAAATCCAACACACCTATGTAAACCTTGAGATGAATATGTTACCATCCTTTGCACTGACTTTTTTCAACCTCCTCCTCAGCCCCATAACGTCTTGCTGTGTTCATCTCCTCCCCTAATGGCCTACCTTGCATCAGTGTCTATAGGGTACTGAGGGAAAAAAATAGTGAAAAAAGTGAGCCTTTAAACATTTCTGTTGCTAGTTTGGTTTGGTACAGTTCCCCCTGCAGCCAAACAAACCTAAATATCAGTCCTACTCATGGGCTTCTAAAAACATTCCTTCCCTCTCAGGTTGAAAGGTTGCAGTTACTTTCAAAATACGATCAACCTAACAGGCAAACACAAGCATTTATGCAAAGAAAAATATTCCATTCATATTCTTAGCTTAAGATAAAAACAAAATGACAAACTAAAAGTATTAAATACTAACTGATAGGCTAGTGCCAATATTTATTTATGCTGACCGTTTTACTCCCCTCTGTTCTGAAATGATTATATAGTATGGATATAAAATGTTTTTCGTACTAATAAGGTTGTTTGTAGAACGGGTAGGAAACAGTATATTTTAATTAAAATGGAAAGGGGTTGTGTTTTCATAAAGGTTAGCGACACTGCCACCATAGAACTAAATTGTATGTTCAAGTGTCAATGGGAAAAGAAATAAGGAAAGTGAAATTTGCACTGGCCATACGGTTTTCCACACGAATACTGTCAGCAAGAGTCAGATAAACTGACTTAAGTTTGAAGACAAATTAAAAAACAAGTTCCTCAAAATAAATGACTGACTGTACAATCAAATGATAAATTGCATGCTTCTAATTTCAGTGTTCAAAATCAAACAGTCCTGTAGACAAAAACTATACTACAATATAAGAGGTTGCAAATACATAGTTATAGAAGCTATAAAGGCAAGTTTACCAAGCTATTCAATATAAAACATTTCATGTATAAAATATAAACAGGATATAATTTCTACTCTCTTGCTTTTTATACTTAGAAGTTAAAGTACTGAAGCAATAGGCTTGGGGTTTTAATATGGTAAACCATGAAAATTTAAGTTTTCATTATTAATGTCCGTTTCACTAAGATGGGCATAAATAACCATACTTGCGGAAAGAGCTTATAGTTGAGGCTTGATAGGAAGATTATAAAGCTAGTTTAAAATGGACTAGAAGAGCAACATGAATGATGTCACCATGCTAGTGCATTAAAGAGGATGTGAAAATGACCATAAACAGAACAATCTGACTATATACAATATACTATCAAATGCACAAAGTAAAAATCTGAAAATGGATTTCTCTAATCTGTTTTATTTCAGGTTTAAAAAATCCTATCATGTGTGAGTGAATTAGAGTGCTTTTAGATCCTGCTGAAGCTAACCTTTCATTTTAAAATATAAGTTTTTAGTACTTATGGTTGGGAAGATTAAACTGTGTTATGATTTGGAAGGTTAATAGATACAACCACTACCTTCCTAAATTTGCAGAAAGTCAGGGGGACAGCTTCTTCTGTTAAGGGGAAATCCACCTCTAACCAGGGTTAGGCAGGTGAGGCCCTCTGTTAGGAGTAGGGTGTCCTGTGTGATGCTACCTTCAGCCCCTGAAATATGGGATACTGCTTCCTAGAGGAGCGCATGGGATCCCCAACCACCCCAATAGAGGCCTCAATAAAGGGAGTCCCTGCTCCTCCAGCATTAGATAGTTTGGGGGCTCCTGTTGTTCCACCAGCCCAGCAACAGGTGCTGTTGGGCTGGTTGGACCCTCACCCACCCACCCACCATCCTCCCAGAGTCCTCCATGGGGTTTAGGGTTGTCAGGCATTCAGTTTTCGACCAGAACACCATTAAAAGTCCAGTTGGCAGTGGAGCTAAGGCAGGCTCCCTTCCTGCCGTGGTTCCACACAGCTCCCAGAAGCAGCGGCATGTCCCCCCTCTGGCTCCCAGGCATAGGGGCAGCCAGGGGGCTCCACATGCTACCCCTGCCCCAAGCGCCAGCTCCGCAGCTTCCATTGTCCAGAAACTGCAGGCAATGCAGATAGGGCAATGCGCAGAGCTGCCTGACCATGCCTCTGCCTGGGAGCCATAGAGGGGTCTCCTCCCACACTCCAAACACCTTGGCCCCATCCCCAGCCCCTCCTGCACCCCAACCCCCTCATGCCCAGCCCCACACCCCAGACCCTGCACTCTCAGTCAGAGCCCTCACCCCCTCCCACACCCCAACCCTCAGCCCCAGTCCAGTGAAAATTAGCAAGTGAGGTGGAGGAGAGCGAGCAACTGAGGGAGGGGGGGCCTTGGAGAAGGGGCAGGGCAGTAGTGGGGCCTAGGGACAGGGCAGGGGGGGCACAGGTGTTTGGTTTTCTGCAATCAAAGTTGGCAACCCTAATAGGGGTGGGCAGGAGCCTCCTTCCCCACAGTCCTCTTCTTGGAGGGTAGTGGCAGTGAGAACCCTTATGCAAGAGCTCTGATAGCAGTGGAGGGCTCCTGGCCTGTCACTCTAGCCTTTGGGCTGGTAGGGGTTCATCGTCCTCCTCTGCCTACTGGCTGGCCCAGAGTAATAATTCTGGGGAAAATAAACCTCACCCCCTTGTCAACCCAGAAGGCGGCTCTGTGGGCGTCAGCAAAAGCACCTTTTTCTGGAGGAAGACTGCTCAGAATTCCCAATTGTTGGGAAGAAAGGGCTTTTTGTTTTTTGTTTAAATATTTCCAAGATTGTTTATAGACATACTTAATACCGCCCCAGCACAGGAGCTTGGACTAGATGACCACCTCAGGTCCCTTTCACAGCCCTGTAACAGGAATCTTTGTTACAGGTAACAGTTGTAGGTGGGTTTTCAGAGAAAAATGTGATTATAACTTGATGGTGACCCTCGCCTTTAAAAAGGTTTACCACAATCAAATACTGGAACCTTCTAAGTCTCCAACTTTTCTTTGGAAATACATAAAATAAAAATTACATTAAGATAGCATTCTCCATCACTAATTATGCAACTACTGAATTTTTCCTTTACATTTTATTTTGTTATAAACAAATACAAAGCTTTTAAAATGTAATCTTTTAAAAGGACAGTTACATTAAAGAATCTGGAAGCATGTTAAAAACCTCTTCAAATCCAAGCAGTTATAAGTGTTTCTTAAAAACTTAACACTACAGATTTGTTTAAAGGTAACTACAGAATTTTGATGTTAAAAAAATTGTTTGAATCCAGGTAAAATATAGTAAAACACCTAATGCAAGACATCTAATTAGTTTCTAGAGAGCTATTCTATAGGTTGTAAATACTAAAGTACCCATTCCTACTCTCTTCCCACAACTACTAACAGCTACAAAGTTTTAGACTCATTTCATAGAATGATCTAATCTGTAAATGAATATCGTACATTTAATGCAGCTAATAAAAGCATTGTCTTTCAAAGTCTATTTCTGTCCTTCCAAAGTGTTTGACCTTTGCTGTCACTAAGCAGAGTGATAAGCCCACCAGCTGTTTTTTTCTTCCCAGTACTACAATGCATTCTCTTCCTTTTTAAGGCTAGTGTACCCCAGCAACAAATAGCAGGGCTTAAACCAGCTGCTAGAATGTCACAAACCTATATATTTAGCTATGAGCTCATTTATTGCCATCCCGCAGTGTCAGTTGCTTAATGTCCTTTTTGCTACAGTCTGTTGACATTCCTCACCAAGCTGACAACACTGTTGTCTGGATCAGCAGCTAGGCGGGTACAAGAACACACAACAACAACAAAATAAAGAGCTTATTCTTTTTAAGAGACATACAGAAAAGCCAAAGTATGTGTGTTACATGCACTCAAAATGAAAACATTTTCATAGTCACAATATAGTTTAGGCATTACAATTCCTAGCATTCTTCACTTTCCATCTTTATTTAAGACTACTGCAGTAACCTGTAACATCACAAAAAAATGAACTTTAAAAGTTGAATGATTACACATGTGCACAGAAACTGATAGTTCTATTAGCAACGAAATAAACAAAACCTCAAAGCTTTTGAAGGTATATAGTAGGGGTTTTTTTTTTTGTTAAAGTATTATTTCTAGGTTGCCACTCTGTAGCCGTACAAAAATCTTTCCCACCCCTCCACATGCGCTCACACACACACACACAAAATAAAAAATTTAGGAGTTAACTGCAGAGATATGAAAAGAGGCAATACTGACTTGATTTTAGAGGAGACAAAATAACTCAACAATACATTCTATTACGAGCTCTGCCATTTTAGAAAGTGACTTGAAAAAAACAGTTTACCTTTCAGATTCATAGACGTTAAGGTCAGAAGGGACCATCATGACCATCTAGTCTGACCTTCTACACATTGCAGGCCAAGAACCTCACCCACCCCAAACCATGGTTTAAAAAATTCAAGTTACAGAGATTGCACCATTTACACTAGTTTAAACCTGCAAATGACCCATGCTGCAGAGGAAGGCAAAAAAACCCCAGGGTCTCTGATAATCTGATCTGGGGGAAATTCCTTTCCAAATCACAAATATGGCCATCAGACCCTGAGCATGCAGGCAAGTCCCACCAGCCAGACACCAGGGAAAGAATTATCTGTAGTAATTCAGAGCTCTCCTCATCTAGTGTCCCATCACTGGCCACTGGAGATATTTGCTGCTAGCAGTCGTAAATCAGCTACATGGCATTGTAGGCAACTTCATCATACCATCCTCTCCATAAACGTATCAAGGTCTGTCTTGAAGCCAGTCAGGTTTTTTTGCCCCCCACTGCACCCCTTGGAAGGCTGTTCCAGAACTTCACTCCTTTGATAGCTAGAAACCTTCACCTAATTTCAAGCCTAAACTTGTTGGCCAGTTTATAGCCATTTGTTCATGTGTCTGTGCTGACGCTTAACTTAAATAACTCCTCTTTCTCCCTGGTATTTACCCATCTGATGTATTTAGAGAGAGAAATATCACCTCTCACCCTTTGTCTGGCTAGGCTACACAAGTCAAACTCCGAGTCTCCCCTTATAAGGTAGCTTTTCCATTTCTCGGGTCATCCTAGTAGCCCTTCTCTGCACCTGTTCCAGTTTGAATTCATCTTTCTTAAACGTGGGAAACCAGAACTGCAGAGTATTCCAGATGAGGTCTCACTGGTGCCTTTTAGAATGGTACTAACACTTCCCCCTTTCTACTGGAAATACTTCTCCTGATGCATTCTAGGACTGCATTAGCCTTTTTTCACAGCCGCATTACATTGGCAGCTCATAGTCATCCTGTGATCAACCAATACACCAGGTCTTTCTTTACCTCTCTCACTTCCAACTGATACATCCACAGCTTGAAGCAAAACAACTTCTTGTTAGTCCCAAAATGCATGATCTTGCACTTTGCACGATTGAATTTCATCCCATTTCTATCACTCCAGTTTACAAGGTCATCCGAATGATCTTGTTCGATATTCCAGTCCTCCTCCATACTGGCAATACCTCCCAACTTTATTTCATCTGCAAATTCTATTAGTACACTCCCACTTCCTGTGCCAAGGTTAGTAATAAAAATGTTAAATAAGAGTGGTCCCAACACAGATTCGTAAGGAAGTCCACTAGTAACCTCACTCCAACCTGACAGTTCACCTTTCAAAATGACCTGTTGTAGCTTCCCCTTTAACCAGTTCGTTATTCACCTTTCAATTCTCATATTAATCCTCATCTTCTCCAATTTAGCTAATAATTTCCCATGTGGAACTGATCAAATGCACTACTGAAATCTAGGTAAATTAGATCTACTGCATTTCCTTTGTCTAACAAATCAGTTAGTTCAAAGGAGATCAGCTTTGTTTGGTATAATCTACCATGTTGTATTTTATGCCAATTACTGTTAACCTCATTGTCCTTAACTACTTTCTCTTTCAAAATTTGTTCCAAGACATTGCATACAATTGAGGTCACACAGGCCTGTAGCTTCCCAGATTACATTTTTTCCCCCTTTCTTAAAAATAGGAACTATATTAGGAATTCTCCAGTCTTAGGGTATAACCCCCGAGTTTGCAGATTCATTAAAAATCCTTGCTATTGGGTTTGCAATTTTATGTGCCAGTTTCTTTAATATTCTTGGATTAGGATTATCTGCCCCCCGCTCCGAATTTAGTCCCATTCAGCTTGATTTACATTAAGTTTGATTTCTACCTTGGATGTGGCAATTTCTATCTCCATATCCTCATTGCCATTAGCCATCCTGCCACTATCCCTAAACTCTTCGTTAGCCTCATTAAAAACTGAGGCAAAGTATTTGTTTAGGTGTTAGGCCATGCTCAGTTTATCTTTAATCTCCACCCCATCCTCAGTGTTCAGTGGTCTCCACTTCTTCTTTCCTTGTTTTCTTTTTATTTATAAGGCTATAGACCCTTTTACTATTGGTTTTAATTCCCCTTGCAAGGTCCACTCTGCTTGGCTCTTGGCAGTTCTCACTTTATCCCTACACTTTGAGCTCCAAGAGGTAGCTTTCCTTGCTGACCCATCCCCTCTTCCATTCCTTGTAGGCTCTCTTTTAATCACCTGTTTGAGATGCTTGCTCATCCAGCTTGGTCTGAAACCCTCCCCTATGACTTTTTCCCCCTTGCTTGAGATGCAAGGTTCAGATAGTTTCTGCAACTTTGACTTAAATTCCAAGCCTCCTCCACATTCAGATCCCTGAGTTCTTCAGTCCAGTCCATTTCCCTCACTAATTCCCTTAATTTTTTGAAATCAATGACCCTAGTTGCAGATCTACTTTTGTTTATTCTTCCATTTAGTTTAAGCAGAGGTAATAAGGAAACAGTAATTTTAAAATGTTACACTAACATCTAAATTTATGCTGTGTTTAAGTGCACAGGTTTTTTTTTAGAAAGTCATATGATTATATCTGGACAGTATTACACAGTGGGATAGATCACATACTGCATTAAGGCAAACGTTAACCTCTTCCAGTTGTCCTCTCCCCTAAAGCAATCTCGGCCTACTGGATTGAGTCTCCCTGTGCAGGGGGGATACTGGCTTGCACAGAACTATCTTTTACCAGCTCCCATGCCACCCACTTTGTGTCCAGTGTATAGATAATGGGCAGGAAAGCCTCATACATCCTACTAATCACCAGCTGCCCTAAGTGCTCCATCAGACCACTGGGAACCAGCTTAAATAAAAAATTCATCAGGCCGCTTATTCACATATGGAATCAGACCCAGGAGCACAAATGCACCTTTGCACCCTAAGTCAGCCCAAGCTCTCCTCCCCCAGAGCCAAGGACTGGGCTTAATATTGGCCATCACAAATATTTGAAACTCAATGTTTTATGTGCCTCATACTAGGGGGAAAAAAATGTTTGCCTACCATGGGTAAGCTAACACATGGCAACTAATAAAAGGTAAAATCCCAGTGAAGACAAACCAGCCTGCCGTTTTCACATATGTTAGCAGGTCAAAGTACATACTAGGTGGGAACCCAAGGTTTACCTCAACCTGCTAATACATTAAAATTACAAACTTCCTTGTCTTCACAAGGATTTTACCTCCTGTTAGTTAACATGAGATAATCATACACCTTCTGAAAGGGAACAATGATCTACACTGTAAGTTATGATATGATTGTAGCAAGGCTAGGCATACTCACTCTACCTTGAATCTAGCTAGCATAGGTTAACAGTGGCAAAAGACGTGGTGGCACAGACTTCAGCGCAGGCTAGCAACCCAAATACACATCCAGGTTTGTACTGGGGCAGCTAGCCCATGCTGCCACATCTTCACAACCACCGTTACCTGCGCTAACTAGATTAAAGCTAGAGTGAGTATGCTATAATCACACCTTAACTGGCAGTGCAGACATACACATAGGTCTCAGAGTAGCACACAGATTAAAAATGCTTTAAACAAATTTCCTTCGTGTTAAATATTACAATTAAAAGAGCTTTTTACATATAGGCTGAAATACTTGCATAATCAGAACTGACCAGGGTATTAATCTTATATGCACATTTTTTCACTGTACACTGATTATGTACGTACTGTTTTATTCCTTGCATCCGATGAAGTGAGCTGTAGCTCACAAAAGCTTATGCTCAAATAAATTTGTTAGTCTCTGAGGTGCCACAAGTACTCCTTTTCTTTTTGCGAATACAGACTAACACGGCTACTACTCTGAAACCTGTTTTATCCCTGTAACCCATCAATATCCCTTGGAATTATAATTCAATCTATGCAATAGTTTGAAGAAATGTCTGTATTGTGTGTGAATTTGTGATAAAAACAGATTTTCCCTCTAATATTTCCTAAAATACTTCTTGATCAATGTGCAACTAAAATTAAATTCTCCACAAAATGCTACAGATTTAAATTTAATAAAGTAAGTGTTTGATAATTTACCAAAGGTAGATATCCTTGATTTTAGAACAATTATGCTACACAGATCAATGTATGAAAACTGTCTGGTCATCACCAATTGCTTCCAAGGACAAAACATTACACTTCCATTCAAACTCAATGTCTAATTCAGTGATACTCAGACTAAGGCTCACAAGCCGCAATTGGCTCTTTGATGAGTCTCCTGTGGCTTTTTGCAGCACATATTAAAACAATGATTTAATTATTAACCAATCAGGATACTTTCACTATGTATTACCCAATTGTAGTTGATAAAATTATACTTGGTTATTCTGTTAAATATTTCCATCAGACTGCTTAAATATGAATATATAGTACTATAATAAATGAAACAATGAATTCACTGTGGCTCTTTTGGGTTAAGCTGATCACTAATTGGGCTCTCGAACCACTGAGGCTTATTATCATTGGTCTAATTTATGTATTACTGCTTTATCTGATCATCATCAAATTGAATATGTAACACTAGATAAAACACTAAAATTAACAGAACCCAACTATTTTCACTATGGAATTAAATCAAATTCTTTTGTAGTTTAGAGCAGTGTTTCCCAAACTTGGGACACTGCTTGTTCAGGGAAAGCCCCTGGTGCACCGGGCCAGTTTGTTTACCTGCCGAAACTGCGGACGTGGCAGGTAAACAAACTGGCCTGGCCCACCAGGGGCTTTCCCTGAACAAGCGGTGTCCCAAGTTTGTGAAACACTGGTTTAGAGCACTATTTATTGACAGCTAGGAAAAACAATACAGTAGAACCTCCAACATACAAATACCAGAGTTACAGACCAGCCGGACAACTCAACACCAAGTGAAACGGGAAGTAACCAATCAGGCACCAGCAGAGACCACAAAAAATTAATATGTCATGGAAAGCCTACATGCATGCAGTTCCGCTATGAGTTAGCAGCGTTGTATCATGTCTCAGCCAGACCAGAGACAACGGTGAGCACTCAAATATTCAAACCTTAAGACAATGGGTTTGCTCTCAGAGAAGACCACACTTCCCCTTCCTCTTGTCTGAAAGGAGTGGGGGTTAAGAGTAATGGAAAGTTATCACGAGGAGAATAAATACAGCAGGCGACCCCAGCAGGAATCTATAATGGGGCTCAGAGGAAACTGGGGAGACAGCCATTTTGCAGCAGAGAGTCTTCTTCAGGTCTCTTCAGTGCTGCATAAGCTCAAAAGCTTGTCTCTCACCAACAGAAGCTGATCCAATAAATGATTTTACCTCACCCACCTCGTCTCTTTAATATCCTGGGACAGACATGGCTACAACAACAACACACAACATTTTAACCAGAGAAAGATGAAGGAGGCTGCAGCAGCGGCAGGGTACACAAAGGAGAGGAGGAAACTGCCTGCTTGGACCCAGATGGTCTCCCAAGGATTCACAAGGAAAGGGTGAGCTAGAAAGTGAAATAAGTTTGCGATTTCGTATGATATGTAGTCTCCTGTGCTTTACATGATTAAGGATAAAAGAGCATAAAGATGTTAGTCTGCACAGAGTATGTGTATTGGCTGCTTCACAACTGTTGCATGCCCCTGAGAGTTCACTGTAAACCAGAAACTTCAGACCTTTTGGGGGGAATTCTGGGAAAGGGAGGTTTAAATACCAGGGAGTTTCTGAAGGGTCAGATCTGCACCCAGATGGACTAGGTGGCTGGACAGCAAGTTCCAACAGTTGTGGGAGAGGGGAGATGCCAGATAGAATGTGTGCACGGAGAGTGTGCATAAGAACCTGAGACTGAGACAGTGGCTGGACTCACTTTAGGTTCCAGAAGCTTGGAACACACCCGAGATTTGGACCACAGAGGCTTGGATTCTTCTCACCACAGTCTTAGTGCATGGTCAGGAATGGGCCCTTGCTAGGAGTTGTGGTAGTACTTCTAAGCACTTTAACAGTACTTTGAATACAGATTATAAATAACATCCAGATAGTATAACTGTAATTCCCTATATTTGCCCACAACATTAGTGTAATTAATATCACATCTGAATTTCCTAAATCCCTGAGCCCCATCTTCTAAGCATAATATTTGAAAGAAGACTACAATAGTTATGGTCTTTGAGATTATAATGAATCTCCCTTCATTTTCTCTCAAAAGTGTAGGAAAACTCATGAATTATAGAGAGGTCTTTTCTGGCTCCATGATTCTAAAATCTTACATAATCAGTGTCTCGGAGATTAAATATAGCAGACATGGAACTATTACTATTAGCTTAACTCTTGGTCTGAAGAAATTGGAATTTTAAAAAAAGCTTTAAGAGAAACTGAAAATAATGCCATACATCCTGTGTGATCCTACTGCAGCTGTGCAAATTTCTACTCACCTGCACCAAGTAATTTTTCCCCACAGAAAATAAAATATCTATATTTCCATTATACCATCATCATGATAAAGGCAGGCAAATAGGTTGTGTGTCTGGACTAGTACATAACTTTTCAGAACAATTTAAGTAGTCACTTCTGTTGATTCTCAGATTTGCATACCATTCTCCAGTAAGTGACCCTACATGATTTTAAACTGCTATTGCAGAGAGACAAATACTGATTTCTAAGCCATTTGAATTTTTGCTGAGTACCCAATTGTTTTTCCATGGTTCTATATTGGTCTCTCATCTGGTCAACGGAAGACAGCCAGAAAAGAATACAAATCAATGCAAGCCAGACACTAGTCAAACAATCCTATATCACTCAAGGAAAAATATAGTGAATGAATCCCACACTGGTGATCACGAAACTTGTTTAAAACACAACCCTTAAAAACACTGCTACAAACAGACATCTAGCATTTCAAGAACTACAGAACATCTGCACCGATTTTCATAAAACAAGATTATATACAGTTGTACTATTTAATTTGACCCTCTTTCCTCATTTCCTTTCCCTTCCATTCTGACACAATCCCTGTACTATGAACACAAATATCACATCAAATTTCACCTCTAAAACCTTGCTTTAAAACAAAGAATTAACCCTTCAGTTCATGCTACTATAAAGAACTCATTAAAATCTGTATGGAGCTGCCTTTATTCTATTTTCAAATACGGAATGGTCTTCAAAATGAATGTTATGCTGCAAATTCTGTTCATGTAAAAACACTAATTTAATTACTGTCATATTTTGGGAATAATTGGATTTGAAATTGCTTAGAATTATCAACATAAGTGAGAAAGCTGTAATGACAGAAAAATTACAGATTTCATGGTTTTAAAATAGGAGACTACTTGTTGTAGGCCCATTTACAATGATTTAAAGATCCACAGTACATTTTGGTAGCTTCTTCTTTAAGCAATCATAAAACATTTAAACAGAAATAGAAAGAATTGTTAACAGAAACTCTTCTGGAAAAATCAGATCCCGACAAATAGCAGTTATTTTTAGGCAAAATAGTGAATGAACTGCGTTCATCCTGTTAACACAAAGACGAGTTGCTTTAGAACATTGCTAACATTATATTGCCACTGTGGCACCAGAAGATCGGCAAATTTCACCCAGTTCCATGACCTACTTGGAAATCATAACATCTGGAGAATTAACAAGTCATGCCATGTGTAAGTCAGTCTCCAAAACCTACTTCCAGTTTTTAATCCTTTGAGCACTGCCTCCTAAGCCTCACAGGTTATATCATTAAAGGCATATTCCATTAAAATATCCTCAGGATATGCACGCTAATATCTAATTGCCATAGTTAAACCTTTTAATTTGATGCAACTCCATGTGACATGATCCAAGGGACTTAAGTGGGCATTTTTGTTATAGATTATAATCTTACTTCTAATTACAGAGATTTCAACAATATGTTGAAATTAGGGGACCACTATATTTTATGTATATAAGATTTGGCAGAAATTCAAGAATTTTGCTAGGACACCAATTGTTTTTGTTTTTTTTAAAAATACACCTTTAAAATCAGTATAGTTTATTACCAATTAAATTACTTTAATCTCCTGCCTCATTTCTTATTCAAACAGGCTTTTGGAAGGTAGTACTCAAATGATGCTGATGGCAGAAGAACAGAACTCACTTCCCCCTGCACCTGCAATTGTATAGTACTTTTCTTCTGTAAATTTTGAATAATTTTTTTTTTTAAGTCTACCTGTGTTGTTCCGTTAATGATTCAGGATCCTAAAGAGTTTTGTATTAATTTATGAAGCAACCTTAATCATGAGCTGCAAAATAGAAAAAGTGTTGTGCCCTCTATTGCTTCTTTATGATGTATTAAGGCAGTTCATCAAAAAAAAGAAATGTATTAATGTAGGAATTTATTCCCAAAGTCTTCTGCCGTTTTTTCCACCTTAAAAATATCAGATGTCATGTTTTGTCTTCTCTAGATTTGACTCGAGTATTGTGAGCGCACTCAGGTCTATCTTTAGTGGAAAGATCCCTCCTTTCAACTCTTTATAGGATCTTTGAGTTACAGGTTTTCATGCCTTTAAGTAGATCAGCAAGTTGAGACAGCAGCTGCTGCCAGCAAGCTTTCTCTGTCCTGAGCCCTGTCATGTCCCCACCCCCCACTCTGTGGAGATGGAGTACAGGAGCAGGGGGAGAGGGATACCCTGAAAACAGCACCCCTTTTCCCCCCTGCACAGCAAGCAGGAGGCTCCTGGAAGCAGCTCCAAGGCAGAGGGCAGGAGCAGCACACGGCAGTGGGGGGAGGGACACCTGAACTGCCCAGCAATTGATAGCCTGCTGGGCGGTTGCCGCACAGGAAACTTAAGGGAGCTGATGGGGGGCTGCCGGCCCACCCTTGTTCCAAGCCCCCACCAGCTGGCTCCAATGGGCTGCTCTTCCTGAAAGCAGCGGACAAAGCAGGCGGCTGCCAAACAACATTATAAGGAAGCACTGCACAACTTTAAACAAGCATGTGCTCTAATAGATCAGCGATGTAACAACGAAACAATGTTAACCAGGACAACGTTAAGTGAGGAGTTACTGTACACAGGTTAGCAGCATGCTGGCCTGAGCAGCTTCGAGACACCAGCAGTATCTGCGCTCTCCCCCTTTGTTACCCTCAAGAGTGAGCTGTGAGCTAAAAATCACCTCCACCTATGGGAAATGGTGCTAGTGTTCAGGGTCATTGACCTATACTACTTGAACCATGCAACCGAGCAAGGAATTCCCTCCTCTTTTCCTCTACCCTCAGTGGACAGTACTCACCATGGCTGGTGCAGTGCCTGGCAGCGCGCACAAGCAATCCCAAGCAGAAGTGACAATGTAGTGCTGAAAACTTTTGGGGAGCAAGAGGACTGAGTTAGGCATCTTAAGTTCAGTTTTTTGTAAAGAATTCTCTCACTATGCTACCTATGTGTGTTTTATCTTCAGCTGCTGCAACTGTGGCCTTCAGGGTCTCCCGCTCCACACTCGCAGAATGCCTGAGCCATATAAAGAGGAGAAAGAACAGGACTCAGGATGACATGTTCAGTAAGATCCTGCAAGTCAGTGCTGCATCAGTCCACAAGCACAGGGCCTAGAGGATGAATATTACGGACAGTCTGGAGAAGGAAAGAGTAAACAGGAGAAAAGCTCAGGAGTCCTACCAGGAAAAGGAGATTTTTGTTACAGAATAAAGTTCTATTATTTGGAAAATAATTCATCTTTAAAGCTCAAAACATATCCTGCCAAGTCCTCTGCAGTTCTGAAATCAACCAACGTCCTGTTACTGCAAAATGTGACAACTCATAGGATCATTCACAAACAAAATTAACTGTTGCACTGATAATGTTATATTCCTACATGTACAGAAACCTCCACACAATTCCCACCAGGCCACAAAAGAGCAGTACCATGCAGAGCCAGACATTACAACACCACACAGTACTCTAGTTCAGTGTTAAAATGTTTCACAGTCTCCCTGAGCCATATAGCTCCGTGCTAAGCTCTTCTAATAGCCCTTGTATCTAGTTCAAATTCTGCAGACAGCCACTCCACCTCGGAGGAAACTTTTCCCCCTTTGCTTCATATACATTATGCAGGACACAGGAGGCAGCTAGAAACACTGGGATATTTTACTCCGAGGTCCAATCTTGTGAGCAAACAATGCCAGCAACCCTTCAAACAACCGTCATTCTGCACCTGCTGAGCCAGTATTTGAATCTTTGGTGCTGCCGAGGTGGCCAGGGAACAGTTTTATGAGCCAGGGAAGCAAGCGTTAGGCTGGGTCCCCCAGGAGCACTATTGGCATTTCAACATTCCCAATGGTAATCCTCCAGTCGGGAAAGAAAATCCCTGTGCTTTTAGCTTTCTGAACACTCTTCTGTTCTTAAAGATGAAAGCATCATGCACCTTTCCTGACCAGCCCACACTGATGTCAGTGAAGCACCTCCAGTGATCCGCCAATGCTTACATAACCACTGAAAACGTAGCCCTTTCTGCTGATGTACTCCGTGGTAAGGTGGTCTGGTGCCCAAAATAGGGATATGCACACCGTCTACCACTCCACCACAGTTTGGGAACCACATTACTGTAAATCCATCCATTATGTCCTGCACATTGCTCAGAGTCGCTCTCCTGTGTAGCACAGGACGATTAATGACCTCACGCTCTTGCATCACAACCGCCCCCACAGTGGATTTCCCAACTCCAAACTGATTCCTGACTGACCAAGAGGATTCTGGCATTGCAAGTTTCTACAGTGTGATTGCCATCTGCTTCTCCACTGTCAATGCAGCTCTCATTTTGGTATCCCTGCGCGGGAGGGCTCGGACAAGCTCGGTGCACAGATCCAGGAATGTGACTTTGCACAGCCAAAAGTTCTACAGCCACTGCTCATCATCCCAAACCTGCATTAAGACACAATCCCACCAGTCAACGCTTGTTTCTCAGGCCCAGAAGCAGCATTCCACCATCTGCAGCTACTCTGCTAATGACACCAACAACCTTAATTGGTTCTTGCCATGTCCAACAATAATGTATGCTCCACGGAATTATCACGTTCCCAACTGACACAGTTCTTTCTCTGGCTCTGCAAGTACTCCAGGATCATGCGTCCTGTATTTGCAATGCTCATGACAATAGTGCAGAGCCGTTCAGACTCCATGTTTCTGTCAGAGACTGCAGACAGACAGAAGACCATGTGGGCTGGTGGGATTTTGAAAAAGATGAAAAAAAATTATAGGATACAGATAACATTATGGGATGGAAACAGCTGCAAACTGGGAATTTGTCCCCATGCTCCCAGTCACTAGGGATGTAAATACCATTTAAAGAAAGAGTCAGCCATTTAAATGATTAAAAAATATTCCGTTTAAACAGTTAACCAATTAAGTGGCCAGGGCTGATCCCGTCGGCCAGCAGCAGCCAGGGCCAGTTGACCGGTCCCATTCCAGCCTGGCGCGGCGGTTAAGGTAGGTTAACCAGTAAGACTAAGGATTACCGGTTAACATTTCACATCGCTACCAGTCACCCCTGCGCGACGCATTTGGGCCCAGTCATGCACTACCAAAACCTCCTAAAACACAGTGCACTGGACGGTGCGAATTGCACAATGAAACACCTACCCATGGTGAACCACACTCTGCATGGATAAGAGCTCTCCTAGTGAGTATGCACACCGCCAACACAAGGAGCCAAGTATGCATGATCGCAAGTGGCTGTATGCCAGTGGTCACCAACTGGTTGATCACTATCTCCGGCAGCACAGCCACTAAGACAGGATCCCTGCCTGCCCCGGCACTACGCCACACCCGGAAGTGGCCAGCGCATCCACGTGGCCCTGGGGGGAGGGGTCTCCCTCTGTGCGCTGCTCCTGCCTGCGAGCACCGCCCCCGCAGCTCCCATTCACCAGGAACAGGGAGCTGTGGCCAATGGGAACTGTGGAGGTGGTGCTTGCAGAGAGGGGCAGCACATGGAGCCACATGCTACTGCCCACACCCCACCCAGGGGCCACAGGGGTGCACTGGCTCCTTCCAGGAGTGGCATGGGGCCAGGGTAGGCAGGGAGCCCGCCTTAGCAGCGGCCACACTACACCACTGACCAGGAGCTGTCAGAGTAAGTGCTGCCCAGCGGGAAGCCGCACTCCAACCCCCAGCCCTGAGCCCCCTCCCGGAGCCTGCACCCCCTAAGAACATAAGAACGGCCATACTGGGTCAGACCAAAGGTCCATCCAGCCCAGTGTCCTGTCTGCTGACAGTGACCAATGCCAGGTGCCCCAGAGGGAGTGAACCTAACAGGTAATGATCGAGTGATCTCTCCTGCCATCCACCTCCACCCTCTGACAGACAGAGGCGAGGGACACCATTCCTTACCCATCCTGGCTAATAGCCATTAATGGACTTAACCTCCATGAATTTATCCAGTTCTCTTTTAAACACTGTTATATCCTAGCCTTCACAACCTCCTCAGGCAAGGCATTCCACAGGTTGACTGTGTGCTGTGTGAAGAAGAACTTCCTTTTATTTGTTTTAAACCTGCTGCCCATTAATTTCATTTGGTGGCCCCTAGTTCTTATATTATGGGAACAAGTAAATAACTTTTCCTTATTCACTTTCTCCACACCACTCATGATTTATATACCTCTATCATATCCCCACTTAGTCTCCTCTTTTCCAATATGAAAAGTCCTAGCCTCTTAAATTTTTCCTCATATGGAACCCATTCCAAACCCCTAATCATTTTAGTTGCCCTTCTCTGAACCTTTTCTAATGCCAGTATACCTTTTTTGAGATGAGGAGACCACATCTGTATGCACTATTCAAGAGGGCGTACCATGGATTTATATAAGGGCAATAAGGTATCCTGTCTTATTCGCTATCCCTTTTTTAATGATCCCTAACATCCTGTTTGCTTTTTTGACTGCCGCTGCACACTGCGCGGATGTCTTCAGAGAACTATCCACGATGACTCCAAGATCTCTTTCCTGATTAGTTGTAGCTAAATTAGCCCCCATCATACTGTATGTATAGTTGGGGTTATTTACATCCATGTGCATTACTTTACATTTATCCACATTAAATTTCATTTGCCATTTTGTTGACAAATCACTGAGTTTTGTGAGACCTTTTGAAGCTCTTCACAGTCTGCTTTGGTCTTAACTATCTTGAGCAGTTTAGTATCATCTACAAACTTTGCCGTTTACCCCCATTCTCCAGATCATTTATGAAAAAGCTGAATAGGACTGGTCCTAGGACTGACCCTTGGGGAATATCACTAGTTACCCCTCTCCATTCTGAAAATTTACCATTTATTTCTACCCTTTGTTCCGTGTCTTTCAACCAGTTCTCAATCCATGAAAGGATCTTCCCTCTTATCCCATGACAAATTAATTTACGTAAGAGCCTTTAGTGAGGGACCTTGTCAAAGGCTTTCTGGAAATCTAAGTACACTATGTCCACTGGATCCCCCTTGTCCGCATGTTTGTTGACCCCTTCAAAAACTCTAATAGATTACTAAGACATGATTTCCCTTTACAGAAACCATGTTGACTTTTGCCCAACAATTTATGTTCTTCTACGTGTCTGAATTTTATTCTTTATTATTCTTTCAACTAATATGCCCGGTACTGATGTTAGACTTACCGGTCAATAATTGCCGGGATCACCTCTAGAGCCCCTTTAAAATATTGGCATTACATTAGCTATCTTCCAGTCATTGGATACAGAAGCCGATTTAAAGGACAGGTTACAAATCATAGTTAATAGTTCCGCAATTTCACATTTGAGTTCTTTCAGGACTCTTGGGTGAATGCCATCTGGTCCCGGTGACTTGTTACTGTTAAGTTTCTCAATTCCAAAACCTCCTCTAGTGACACTTCAATCTGTAACAATTCCTCAGATTTGTCACCTACAAAAGATGGCTCAGGTTTGGGAATCTCCCTAACATCCTCAGCTGTGAAGACTGAAGCAAAGAATTCATTTAGTTTCTCCGCAATGACTTTGTCGTCTTTAAGTGCTCCTTAAGTATCTCAATCCTCCAGGGGCCCCACTGATTGTTTAGCAGGCTTCCTGCTTCTGATGTACTCCTGCCCCCCAACACTATGTCCCAGCCCTGACCCCCCTCCCAGAGCCAGCACCCCTTCCTGCACCCCAGCCCAGAGCCCCCTCCTGCACCCAAACTCCCTCCCAGAGCTTGCACTCCTCATCTCCTCCTGCACCCCAACCCCCTGCCCAAAGCTCAGCCCATAGCCCCCTCCCACAACACGAACCCCTCAGCCCCAGCCTGCACCCCCTCCCGAACCCCAACCCCCTATCCCAGCCCAATGAAACTGAGGGTGGGGCAGAGCGAGTGACTGGAGCGGGGAATGGAGTGAGTGGGAAGGGGCAGGACCTCGGGGAAGGGGCAGGGTAGATCCTGGGTTGCCCTTAAATTCAAAAAGTGATCTTGGGCGTACAAAGGTTGGAGACCACTGCTGTATGCCAACATAACTTGAGTCAACGTAACTGTGTAGTATAGACAGCCTCAGATGAGTAGGAACTTAAGCTCCAGCCACTTTCATTTAGGCATATTTGAAAATTCACAGGCTCACCTGAAATCACTTTAATTCACTGACTACAGTTAATCTCTGTTCCTTTAATATATCACTTCGTTATAAATGTGAAACATGTTTTGATGAGAAGTTAATATATCCAAAACATTTAAGGTAATTTTGTTTAATAAAAAACAAATATTATATGCTGTTTTGTTTAATTAAATTCCAGTTACCATCCTAATGCAGTTTGACAGATAGAGCAAAAGAGTTAAATAAGCAAGTCACCATTTTCTAACATACTAAAAACGTACACTTAGTAAGAAACTGAAATTCAGCTATATAATTGCTTCAATAAGTGAACAAAGTTATAGTTTACCCTCCTAAATAGCAAAAAGATGTACCAAATCTAATATAAAGACTCCATTTAGTTATCAATCAACAACATGTTTTAATGGGATGCAGCCTTCTTTAGAAAATAGCTGAAGTACATATGGAAAAAGTTTATTAAAATTGATTATTTAAATTGAGCCTATTTGGTGATTTAGATCACCTTGATTTAAAAAAAAAAAAAAAAAAAAAATCAATCCACCCATTCTCATACCTCTCTCTACACCATCTGATAGAGTAAAGCACAGGATACCAGAACAGAGACCACTGGTCTGAAATGGTAAGGCAGTTCCTACAGTGGGATGACATTTTGTATCTAATTATGACTTCTATTTATTATTCCCTATCTACTTATTAATTTTGGTAAACCAGCTTTTTAGAACCAGATAAAGACAGTGGGATACAAGCCAAGATTTTGCAGAGATGCAGTAGCCCTAAACCTTGTTTCATTCTTACAAAAGTGATTATTTATTGGACCAAATTCTGTTGGGTGAGAAAGGCAAGCTTTCAAGCTTACACAGAGCTCAAAAGTTTGTGTTTCTCACCAACAGAAGTTGGTCCAAAGAAGATATTACCTAACCCACCTTGTCTAATATCCTGGGACTGACACAGCTACAACAATACTGCATGAAGTGATTATCTGACTGTTTCCCCCCTTGTATTTCTTAGTACAGTGAAATTTAGTTTAATCTTATGAGCACTTACTTTTCCCATGGCATTCAGCTAAGCAACAATTAAATGGGACAGCAGCTCTCAAACAGTCTATAGACACCTGATGGTTGGTGAATCACTTCCTGGTAGTCTGCAAACTGAGAGGGGATCATGTGTACTGGGGGAGAACTCTCCATAAAAACAAACGTGGCTACCACCAGGAATCGCCCAGCAGGCAGCTTTACTGTCAATAAGAGCTTAGCTGCCTCCATGAAGAATAAAACCCAACAGCTACCATGTGAACAGGAGTCAAACAGCCACCATCACACCCCCGTGCGCGCGCACACACACCTCTGCAAAAAAAAAAAAAAGTGTGGTAGGGAGGAGCAAAGGATGGAGCCCAAGAGCTTCGGACACAAGATGCTGGAAAAAGGGAGCAAAGAAAAGCAGGCCAGTGGATAGGACAGTTAATGGTACTGTACTTCCCTGAACTTCATTCTAGGACGGGGTGGACAAACTTTTTGACCTGAGGGCCACGTCTGGGTATGGAAATTGCATGGCGGGCCACGAATGCTCACCAAATTGGAGGTTGGGGTGTGGGAGAGGGTGAGAGTGAGGGCTGGGGGTGCAGGCTCTGGTGTGGGGCCAGAAATGAGGAGTTCAGGGTGTGGGAGGGGGCTCCAGACTGGCACAGGGGGTTGGGATGCGGGCTCTAGGATGGGACCGAGGGGTTCAGAGGGCAGAAGGGGGATCGGGGTGAGGCAGGGGGTTGGGGCGTGGCAGTAGGTCGGGGTGCAGGCTCTAGGTGGTGCTTACCTCAAGCAACTCCAGGAAGCAGTGGCACGTACCCCTCTCCAGCTCCTACATGGAGGCGTGGCGAGGCGGCTCTGCACGCTGCCCTGTCCACAGGCGCTGCTGCCCCTGCAGCTCCCACTGGCCGTGGTTCCCAGCCAATGGGAGCTGCAGGGGCGGCACTTGGAGCGGGGGCAGCATGCAGAGTCCCCTGGCTGCCCCTATGCATAGGAGCCAGAGGGGGGAAATGCCACTGCTTCCAGGAGCCGAGCAGAGCGGGGCAAGCCCCCAACTCCGCTCCCCGGCGGGAGCTCAAGGACAAGATTAAAAAGGTCTGATGGGCTGGACGTGGCCCATAGTTTGCCCACACTTGTTCCATGAAGATCTGTCACGATATGGCCATTTGTAATCACCATCATCAGCCCAGCATTCTTTCATCAGTATACCATATTGCATCATATTTTTTAAATCTACCCAAGACCCAGTCTATCAGCACAAGGATTATTTATTTGAAAATGTAGGTGGAGTCACTGTGGGGGTTGATGAGGAAATGTATTTCTTATATTAATAATAAATCCTTTAACTGGTTGCTTCTTGACCAATTGGGCTTTTAAAGTAGGTATCTCCATATTTAATTAATTACTTCTGTAATTTTATTTTTAAACTCTGTTCTACCCAGTCATGTGTAATAGATGGGAAATACAGGGTTTGGGAAATTTCTTCAGCCAAAACGGATCACATTTGTCAATAAATTTGAAAGAACCTACTTGATTAATGTAGGACTATATCAAGCCAAACATGGGTGCCTAAAATTAGACATTCGTTTTCAGGGGAGCTGAGTACACAAAATTTCCACCAATGCTCAAGGGAGTGCTTAGCACCTCTGAAAGTCAAGCCACTTACATATAAATAAATTTAGTCACCTAAAGTTTGAAAATTCTAACTTTACTATAACCACATTAACAGTTAATATTTTACTCTTATCCTTTAATTTTTAATGTAGGACTTTTTAGTCTTGTATCCTGTGACATAGTTATATGGCCACTTCAGCAAAAACCTGGTTTATAGGATTAAAACCATGTTTTTTCTAACAGAATCCCTCTGCTATATGCATTCAGTGTGAAAGATGGAATTCTCAAACTTTTTCAAAGCAGGCTAACTCATACTGCCTCAAGAGTAATAATCTGTGGAGCCTTTTAAACCCACACCACTGGTATTTCCAAATGTTTTCACAATAAAGGCCTGGCAAGGCCATCTCCTTAACTGCTTTAAGTAGTAAACAAGAAAGATTAATCATAGTAACTGCTTTGTATACTGCAACCGATTTCCAAGTTAATATTGTTTGCATTACATTAGAAATTCATTGTGTTGATTTATAACACCATTTATAGAGCTTCATTCAATTAAAACAATGTCACAACACTTTAAGAGAAAATCATTTTCAAACAGCCTGACTGAGGGTAACTACAAAGGCCAAAAGAATGAAAAAGTAACATTCATTAACAGAGCTGTTTAAGTAGGGGCCCTTGTCTATATTTGTTGGCCACAGACCTTTCAAGTGTCATTATGTTTCACTCAGGAAAAGGTTTAAAGGAATAGTAGCTTTCTCTGTTAATATTATTCCTTGCTGCTCAATTCATTTTAATGAAATATTGTAAAAATATTTCTCTTACTGAGATATAGTAGTTTATAGTGAGAGGTGTATATTGGCATAATCTCTCAGAAAGGAGGTGGGAGAGCTGCATAAGGAGGTGGCTAAAGCTGAGGAGCATCCATGCACATGAGGAATTCACTGAAAAACATGCATATGGAGACCTCCAAGGTTGAGGAAGGAATCCAGCTGAAGAGAACTTCAGTAGCACCACCTGGGGAGGAGGAAATGACTCCTTCACAGAGAGCAAGCTAGCTACTGGTTACTTCAAGCAACACTCCACCCCTGCCCCCAACCCACCATCCATAGAGATAAAAAGCTGGTATGCTGTCCTGGCAACGAGGGATGAGGAATCTCTCCCAATGGTGGAGAACACTGCATGAACCCCCAAAGCGGGGAGGATCGAGGCCATCACTCCCAAGAGGAAACAAAAGGTATGACCCTGAGCAGACCAGAGGTGACTACAGGGCTCCAGTAGTGAGGGTGAAGGAGCTGGGGCACAGGTGGTATTCTCACTGATCCTTCTAGTCAAGGGCAGGGGGGGGTAGAGACAGACATCCTGAAGTAAACACATGGCTGCACGGATGGTGTCACCAGAAATCCTTCGGCTTCCTTGAACACAGGATGATGTTCTGAGAAGGCCAACTGAGAGATACAGAGTTCACCTATTAAGAAAGGGAAAGAATATCTCCGGATACAGATTAGTTAAATTAGGAGCTGGGTTTTAAACTAGGTTTGATGGGGCAGGAGACAAAAGCCCACAGTAAGTCGAGCCATGGAGACCTGGGTGAAGGATAAGAAACTGGGGAAAACATACGCAATCACACCAAGGACAAAGGAGAGACAAGGGAATATAGAGGGGAAAAATATCAAATTAACATCTTAGATGTCCGAATACTAACACTAAATAACTATGGAGAACAAAACAGAAAGAACTAGAAATACTAGTGAATAATGACAATGATGACAAATGGCATCACAGAGACTTGATGGGATAATTCACAACTAGAACATTGATACAGAAGGGTAAAGCGTGTTCATAAAGGACAAGCAGGGAAAAGAGAAAGCAGGGGTTGCCTTATATATCACAGATATATATACACTCACACGGAGGCTGAGATACAAGGGGGAGACAGACCTATTTAATGTATCTGGGTAAGGATAAAAGGGCTAAAATAAATAAAGGTGATATCATGGTAGGTGCCCACTACAGACAACCTAACCAGGAAAAAGAGTTGGATAAGATTTTTTAGAAGAAAAAATCATCCAAAACATATGACTCGGTAGTAATGTGGGACTTGAATTATCCAGACATCTGCTGGAAAAATAATACAGCAGGGCACAAATTATCCAGCAAGCACATGGAATGCACTGGAGACAACTTTTTACTACAGAAGATAGAGAAAGTGACTATGGGAGAGGCTGTTCTAGAGTTGACTCTGACAGGGAGGAACTAGTTGAGACTTTGAAGATGGAAGGCAACTTGGGTGAAAGCGATCATGAAATGACAGAGGTCATGATTTTAAAGACTAGCAGGAGGGAAAACAGCAGAATAAAGACAAAGATCTTCAAGAAGGAAGACTTTAGCAAACTCAGAGAACTAGTAGGTAAGATCCTATGAGAAGCAAGTCTTAGGGAAAAAGGAGTTCAGGAGAGTTGGCAGTTTTTTAAAGAAAAACATTATTAAGGGCACAAGAGCAAACTATCCCAATGTATAGGAAAGATAGGAAGTATGGTACAAGACCCACCGATTTAACCAGATGTTAAATGACCTGAAACTCAAAAAAGTCATACAAAAAGTGGAAATTGGGTCATATTGTGAAGGATGAATATTAAAAAACACCACAAGCATATAGGGACAAAAATTAGAAAGGCCAGGAGAAAAAAAAATGAGGTTAAGGTAGCTAGGGACAAAAGAGTTCAGTTAAACATTAGGAAAAACTTCCTAACTGTAAGAGTAAAGCTCTGGAACAGATTACCTAAGGAGGTTGCGGAATCTCCATCACTGAATGGTTTTAATAGGTTAGACAAACACCTGTCAAGAATGGTCTAGATAATCCTAAGTGTTGCCCTATTGAGGTCCCTTTCCAGTCCTACATGTTATGATTCTATAATATTTAATCAGATTAAATAGCAATATTTGCCTTTTCAAAACCCCGCTGATGAAGGGAAACTGGTTCGGCAAACAACTTGCTTACAAAATTCCTAGTCAACTTTAAGAAGAGGAGTACTTGTGGCACCTTAGAGACTAACAAATTTATTAGAGCAGCTCACTTCATCGGATTAGTACATTTGAGCACTTCAAAAGTCTAAAATACTCTCAGCTTAAATCACAGCCCCCCTAAACACCCTGTACCTACCAGAGCTATCAGTAACACTTAGCATTACTAAAATTAAGTATTTGGGGGAGGGAGCGGGACGACGACTCTTTTTGGCAGTTTGTTTACTTTGTGCATAGTCCCTGGCATCCTACTTAGCAACAGCCTAATCAGTATTATGACTCCACCTATCAGGAAGTGCGAGACAATCTGTCAATTTTAGTTAGCTCCAAGGTCACCTTTTCTTCAAATATTTTCCAGAACTGCTTGTACCGCCTCCTCCTCCTTTCTTAGTAGCAAGAAGGTAGAAGACAAAATGAAAGAAAGGAGAAGAAAAAGGAATGGAGAGACAAAGAGGAAAATAGGTGAACAAGTCTGCACCTCCCCTGCTCAGCTACTCCAATCAACTCTACTGCAACAATTCTTCCAGGCTCCAAGTATCTCAGACCGAGCAAGCTCTAATTTGAAGAGGCTCCTCTCCGAACATGTCCCTGGCCATTCTGGGCCCTGCTTCCAATTCAGTCGTTTCCCACAACAAGAGAATTATGATCACAGGTGTAGTTTTACCCACCACAACTAATACATGCCAGCACATCTCAGCACTCTCACTAAGGGCTTTTCATTCAGCACCAAGTTCCACTGGGATGTAGTGTAGCCAATTATCTCATTTTAACATCCACTTTTCTCATTATGTGATGTTATGGTCAATTCATATGCTATTTCATATATAATCAATGTATGCTAAATTGTTTTAAGTTACTAGGCACAGGCTTAAGAACACTTGACATGAGTGGGTGACCTAGAAAGAACCCTATGCCAGCAAGATAACTATAGAAGGTGTACAAATAGGTAAAGTTACAAAAAACTAGATTGCAATAAACAGCAAGGTACTGTCTAAGATCACAAGACACTTGACTGTAGCATCATGGATAATCCTGTCCTGACCACAGGGTACATGTGTAGATACAAATGAGAACAAAAGGAACTAAGAATAACCTATGAAAAATGGGGCACCCCAATATTCATGGGGTGTGGAAGTACAGATAAGGACAAGAGGGTTGAAACCCTCATGCATATGCGTAAGGTGTTAGATGTGGTCAGACTACAATAAGAGAGGTTCCCTAGTTGGGTAAAAGTGGGAAGACCCACAAAACGACCCCACAAGAAACCATCCCTCTAACTATGATAGTCTACCGAGAGGTCCATTGGACCCTACAATATCTGAGGATGTGAGTATGATTACAGTCTTCAATCACTGCATGAGTTTTTGTAGGATTTAAATGTGCATGGATAATTGTAATTTTACTTATTGCTTTAATAAAACTTGTAGTACAAATAAGACTTTGTACTTGTAATTATGTTTGTGGTCACTATTCTTGGACTTCATGTGTTCCTAGAGTCTCCACATTTGAGAAAAGCAGCAGAGGTAATGTTTACTCTGTTCAGCTTGAAACTGTAGCAATAGAAGCTGTACCTATGATAGTTTAATACAAAATTACTAAATTCAATTTTAATAAATAAAAAGGCTACAGTAGGCTTCCCTTCCGGTGCCTGCTCCTGGGTTTTGAAGTGTCTCCCAGCCCAATTGGTTCAATGCTATTTATAGGTCCATCCCCACTGTGCAGCTAGCCAGTCCTGTCCCATTCTCTCCCCGGCCCATACACACACACCCATCCTTCATAGAAGCCCCCAAAGGGCTTGCCTTTGGGCTTTATACGTTCTCTGGAGGATGACAAACATTTGAAGCAGTGGGTGTAAAAAGATTTTGAAGCCTTGTAGCAAGTCAATTTCCTGTCAGCTGATAATTTGGTGACTTTGAATCAGGGTATTTTCAGTGCAATTTATGTATTTACAAAATGCACAGGTCTCATTTACCTTGAGCAGAGATGGGTAAAACTGCACACAGGCAACTCCTTCTGTGCTGCTGTCCTCCAGAGGTTGAGCAATATTGCCTCACTAACAAATCACACAAAAGAAACCTCGTGACTTGGCTCTCCCCCCCGGCCTCCCAGGAGTAAAGAAGGGAAGAAAGATAACCCATTGAACTTTTCAAAAACATAAGAGATCCCTGCTAGTTTGGGATGATGACCTCATCCCACTCCAAGTGATGGTGGACTCTGGGGCAGGGGAATTAAGAAAATCAGTAGAGAAGGGAAACAGCAAAAATACTGGTGATGGAGAAAAGGAAAGGGAAATTGATCATGGAAATAACCCAATAAATCATAACCATACAAGACTACTGCAGAAAAAACAGATCTACCATGGCAAAACACAGGATCAGCACTGAAGTAAGTAGTTCTACATGTTACCACAAGCCAGGAGATTGGGAGAATTCAAATCATGGTTCTGACTTTGGTCTCACTAGGCTACCCCTCCATCACAAAACCTTTCATATCATCCTTCTGCTAGAAATTTTCTGGTAAATTTTTAAGCCCTGCTACTAGTTCTAACATTTTTAATCTCTTTCCATAGTCTCCTGTCACATACACTAGTACATTTCTTTGAATTACCCAAAGGAAACCACAAAGATGGTAATAAATTCTGAGAATGCATACAGAGTTAGGGTGTGACAGGGTGCTGAGCAGAACGACTGCAGAATCAGCCCCCTGCCATTCCAGTCCCATTTCGGTGAATAAAGTGGAGCTGGCTGGAAAGAACCTGCCCTAATTGGGGAATATGAGCCAACTGCCAGCCCAATTAGCCCAGAGCTATATAAGAGGATGGGAAGAAGGAAGCCAGGGTGGTGGGAGAGAGAAGAGCGAGGGAGTGCAGGCAGGGAGAAAGCCCTTCCTTCCTTCCTGGGTTCAGGCACAATGAACCCAGAGCTGTGTACACTGTCTGCTGAGAAGGTGGTGGGAGCACAAACTTTGTAAATAAAACCACCAGTGGTTCCTGAACCCGAGGGTCTCTGAGTGACTTTATCGGAGGAAGGAGCCAGGAGGGCCAGCTGCACTCTGCTACATAGGAAAATCCCATTTTTCTGCATTAAATCAAAAATCAGAGCCACTATAGATGCAGCTATTTTGATATAGAGCACCTCTTCCAGAAAAGTCAGTTCTGATAAGGGACAAAATAAGTGAATTATCTCAATTACACAGTTTTAGACCTTCTGGACTATTTTCTCATTTAGTGTATTTTGTTGTTTATCTAAACGTTATCTTAAACTTTGCTATCAAGCTTTATGGTAGTTTTGTATGAAGCATGATGATCTGCAAGTTTGTGGGTTCAAGTGCAAATGTCGATTTGCTACAGTTACTTTACAATAGCTAGTATTTATCCCAAACATCTGACAATCTTTGGGACCAACGGAACTGAAAATGCACTGCTATATCATTTTGTCAGCTGTTATACCTGCAGCATTCACGCCCCAATAACCAAGAGTGTTAACATACCCTTCTCAATAATGCTTTTCTGCTGTGCTTTTTGAGCTGGTTTTGGAAGGTTTGGTTTAAAAAGGTAGTCTGCAAAAATATACTCATAAATCTGGCATTAAATCTCAAGACACATTTTTTCCCTCCTACCCAGTTTTATGGTCAGCCTATCCCCAACTGTTCCTCAGAATGGGTTCTTTGCCCAACTGTTCTTCAAATGCTGAAAACTGGGGTTTACCCTAGAGTCCAGTAAATGGGCATATAGTTCATTTGTTTAATTGCTACTCTAGATCTAAGCTCCAAAGAATCAGCAGGTAATTCTATAATAAACAAGCTCTTAAGCCTAGTGTGGTCTACATTACAAAAAAATGACTTCCTCCTGAGTGTTCAAAACAAAAAGTTTAACTCAGTTTCTGAAATCATGCTGGACACTGTCCTTGTCTATATTGGCATTTAAATGGTATTCAGCTGCAAGCATTGCTACCGTCCATTGTCATCAACAGTAATTTTTACACTGTAAATAAGCCCTCTGAGGTCCAGAGAGTGGAAGTCACAGTAGATACTATAAAAAGAAAAGGAGTACTTGTGGCACCTTAGACACTAACAAATTTATTTGAGCATAAGCTTTTGTGAGCTACAGCTCACTTCATCGGATGCATGCAGTGGAAAATACAGTGGGGAGATTTATATACACACAGAACATGGAACAATGGGTGTTACAATACACACTAACAAGAGTGATCAGGTAAGGTGAGCTATTACGGGGGCGGGGGCGGCCGCCTAGGGACACCTTTTGTCGTGATAATCTAAGATGGGCCATTTCCAGCAGTTCACAAGACATCTGAGGAACAGCGGGGGGTGGGGGGGGGGGGGGGTAACATGGGGAAATAGTTTTACTTTGTGTAATGACACATTCACTCCCAGTCTTTATTCAAGCCTAAGTTAATTGTATCCAGTTTGCAGATTAATTCCAATTCAGCAGTCTCTCGGAGTCTGGTTTTGAAGTTTCTTTGTTGAAGAATTGCCACTTTTAGGTCTGTAATTGAGTGACCAAAGAGACTGAAGTGTTCTCCCACTGGTTTCTGAACATTATAATTCTTGACGTCTAATTTGTGTCCATTTATTCCTTTATGTAGAGACTGTCCAGTCTGGCCAATGTACATGGCAGAGGGGCATTGCTGGCACATGATGACATATCACATTGGTAGATGTGCAGGTGAATGAGCCTCTGATGGTGTGGCTGATGTGATTAGGCCCTATGATGGTGTCCCCTGAATAGATATGTGGACACAGTTGGCAACGGGCTTTATTGCAAGGATACGTTCCTGGGTTAGTGGTTCTGTTGTGTGGTGTCTGGTTGCTGGTGAATATTTGCTTCAGACTGGGGGGGCTGTCTGTAAGCAAGGACTGGCCTGTCTCCCAAGATCTGTGAGAGTGATGGGTCTTCCTTCAGGATAGGTTGTAGATCCTTGATGTGCGTTGGAGAGGTTTTAGTTGGGGGTTGAAGGTGATGGCTACTGGCATTCAAGGATCAATTAAACATACATACATACAGCGACAAAGGAGACTGATCAGCCTTAACTTGACATTGTATACCCACCTTCTACAACAATTTAACTTTACAATTAAGTAGCTTCAACTTTCAATTTGTGTTTAAGATAATATTTTCATTTTCTTATGCTCAGAGAAACATGTAACCAGTAATTTACCAGACAACAAATACTTAATTTTAAAACAGCAGGAAATTATTAGCATCTTTCACTCTGGATCCTAAAGTACTTAGTTAACATGAATGCAAAACAATCCCTTAACTTGTCATTGAAATGAAACCTCTTCTGGAGGATAACATGTTAACTAAAGCACAGCAAATATTCCACAACAGGTATAAAGAAAAAATGGGGGGAAAATCATTCATCTTAAATTACAAGGGGCATGTTAAGCAGGGAGAACACAGTTGCTCAGAGTGGTATTTAGCAAAGACCGCAGATGTAAAAATGAAATTAGAAGACTGTTTTGCCCTTTAGTCCGACTACACATCCCTGCTCTGTCAGTAGAGATTTAGGAAGTAGCAGCTCAGGCTTCAGTATAATGGAAGTCAATCCCAGTACTTCCAGTCCTACAGAGGAGCCAACAAAATTAGGAGCGATTACACCCCAAACTTCTTATATAAAAAAAGAAAAAAGTACGAAAGTAACTTCTTAGATCTTAATACACCATTAAAAAAAACAATGAAGAGTACAAACTGTGTATGTTTTGCACAGGGTGGATAGAAAATTTTTTTGAAGTGAACAAATCATATTAATACTTTTAAAAAAAATAAACATTTAAAATGAAATCTGAAATTATGACAACCTATTTAATATAAGCTTAGACCTATTGTGACAAATGCAATGCTTTGTAATCGAATATTTGAAGACGACTGTATCAACTTTATAAATGTGGTAAGTATTTTTACGGGCTGTCTCGTGATTGTATTCACATTAAGGGGTGAGCTAAAAGATATTTCCTATAAGAACTATCATAACTAGGGGTAATTAAGGCAAATCCATTATGCTGAAACAAAGCAGGTAACAAGTCTGTTTCATCCCCTGGGGAATAGCACATTCTGCTTTAACCTGGTTCAAGAGGCATGGCAGACAAAACTGTAAGCTTTATGAAGTGACCACCCTCACGTAGGGAGAGAGATGTCTCTCACTTGATTCAGGAGCTGACAAGAACCTGTGACCCAGAGACAGGCCCTGTGGAAAGGACATGAAATAGTTTAGGCCTCTCAGGGTCTCCATACAGAACATCGAGAACTAACCGGTAAGACGCAGCTGCATATAAGCTGGTTATTGTTTCTGTTATGTTTTCTTCAAGATGCTTTTGTTCTGAACAAATAGTACTTTGCTTTAATGAAAGTTGGGCTGGTCACTGATTAACTCTGTCATTGCTCCGGAGAGAACAGGACTGAAATAAAGTCAGATTTACTGAAATAATCACAACGAATTGCAGGAGTCTGCATCCCAAGATCCAGGCCTAGAAGGAAAATGTCACAGAACTTCACCTTGAAGCTAGAGCCCCAAGACCTAACAGGGATATCGTTAAACGGGCCATGAAGGGGTCAGAGATGCAGTTAAGTCAAGAACAGTGGCATTATAATCTATTTAATTAGATTTAACTAAAAACTGTTCTAGGAATGAGCCCTCTTCAAATATTAATGAGTTGAAGGGTGCTGCTTTTTAAAATTATATACAGACTCAAAGGGAAACGGCTTTACTAAAACCAAGTAGAAGAGGATCAGATCCACTACATCTAAAAAATTGAAGGACATACGGCCAGATATTCAAAGATGGTTAGGTTCCTAAATATGCAGGATTTAGGCATCTAACCTGCTAAGGCACTTCTGAAAATCCCACTAGGTGCCCATCTGCAGCTTTAGGCACTTAAATACTTTTGAAAATCTGGTCAGTGGTGACCAGAAACAACCCACCAATTCACTCACTACTGTTAATAGTGCTTTTTGTTTACTAAATCTGGTTTAAATATAAAATGTTTTGATAAACCTTTTTTTCTTATGTATCCTGCACATTTAAGGTCGTTTTAACTAATGAACAAAACCAGCATTTTTATTTTTTATCTAACTGAATTCCAATTTCCAACCAAATGCAGCCTGATGCAAATCACAAAAAAAAAAAAATTAAAACAGAAAATGAGGAATAATGCACGTAACAAAAATGAAAAAAATTAGGACTGAATAAATGTTGGGCTATGTAACTGATTAGGTATATATAGATATAGTGCATCCTTGTTAACAAAATTTAGTATAAAGGCTACATTTAGTTGTAAATTAACAAGGTTTAATGGTTACATCAACCAATGTGAATGAACCTCTCTTTAGGAAAATAAGTACAAAAGCTAAATAAGATTAAAATCTATTTAAAAAAATCAAGGTTTTCTGCTTGCTTATTTAAATGATTATTAAATTTGTGACAATTTTAACATCAAACCACTCTACTTTTGCAAATTTACAACCAGTCGTGCAAGTAGAAATTGTTTCTTGCTGGTACTCATGGGAGGGACACAAAGTCCCGACCTCCCCATGTGACCCCTCCCACCCCCCAGACCGGGACCCCCACGCTCTCTGTCCCCTCCCCATGATCCACATCCATCCCACGTTACCTGGGGGGCAGGGAGGGCTCTGTCCTCCTCCCACTGTGCCTGAGACTTCTGCTGTACAGACCCCAGGCAGGACTCAGGAGACGCAGCTGCGTGGAAGGGCCGTAGCACAGGAGCTGCCGGTGTTGGGGGCTGCTGTACCACCCCCCTCTCCCCCTACCCTGCAGTCCTGTCCTCCGGCAAGGCTGCTGTACAGACCCCAGGCAAGAGGACTCCGGAGACCCAGCTGCATGGAAGGGCTGGGGGCGGGCTCCTCCTGTGTCTTTCCGGTACGCCATACCAGCTATAAATAGCTCACTGGTACGGCATACTGGTCCGTACCACCATACTTGCACCACAGTTTACAATCCAACTTTTGAGGGGGAAAAAAAAGCAAGCCATGGGCTCTTTAATTACCACAAGATGCCAGAATCAATTAAGTGCAACAATCTTTAACGCTTAGACCTATTGATTCAAAAACCAAAGAGCAGTTTGTCACTTATACTACCCACATATGTAAAATTCACAACCACAATGTGAAGCGACTAAATTAACAATTTATTCAATACCATTTTTAATGTGCAAGACATGAGATCAGATAGCATTCATTAAAAAAATTTGCCTTTACCAGCAAACAAAACTCTGCTTATAACCTTTCCATTTTCTAACTGCCTCTTCTATGCCATACAGAGTCAGTAATCTTCACTTTATTCCTTTAAATAATGTACTACGGTCAGTAGTTACAACAACTATTAGGTGTTGAATTTCTAAAACTACTAGAATCAGTTTTCAGTTTTTAATGATTTACTTAGGCAACTATAAAGAATTATTGACAAGCTTTTGCTCCAATAAAAATTTTTTTTTGGAAGTATGAAAGAAAAGCTAGGTATACAGTGAATCAAACTCCTCTTACGTTTACACACTGGGTAGACAACAATGACAGTGATGCCAGGAGACAGGGCCACTGCCATTCCCAGGACGACCCAACACAAGAGTAGGCAATTAATCTGAAGGGAGGGAAATTGAGAGACAGGCAACTGAGTGTTCAAGAATCAGGAGGTGTTGCTTGAGCGAGGATGTGGACTTTTTATAAGGGTGAAAAAAGAGGTGTATAGCTAATCCCTTTAAGATTCATAGATTTCAAAATAAATCAATGCATTTAACATACACAGTAATTGAACTACATTACATTGTTCTTTGAATGAGCAAAACAGAAGAAGTTATGTTCACAGACTTAGTTGCCCATAACATAAAAATAAGCAGATCCACATAAAGCAGGAAGAATCATGGTATGTCAAAAACTACTGCCCTAACTGACTTAAACTGACAAAAAAAAGTTTGCTTGCTGATAATTATTTGAGTAGACAGTATAGATCCATACTGTAAAATATACAAGCCTTCCAGGAACACAAACTCAGAACCCTGTGTTACAGGAGTGTCTGAAGCAGTATACATGCTTCCTTGTAAATCCAAAATTTAGATTACGGAGATAAATCACTTGGCTCCTGTCAAGGTTCCTTCCCCACTCTGAACTGTAAGCTTATTCTTCCAGCTTAGTTAAAAACTTCCCCAAGGTACAAAACTTGGCCTTGTCCTTGAACCCTATGCTGCCACCACCCAGCATGTTAAAGAACAGGGAAAGAGCCTACTTGGAGAGGTCTTCCCCCAAAATATCCCCCCCAAGCTCTACACCCCCTTTCCTGGAGAAGGCTTGATAAAAATCCTCAATTTGTACAGGTGAACACAGACCCAAACCCTTGGATCTTAAGAACAATCAGGTTCTCAAAAGAAGAATTTTAATTAAACAAAAGGTAAAAGAATCACCTCTAAAATCAGGATGGTAAATACCTAACAGAGTAATCAAATTCAAAACAGAATCCCTCCAGGCAAAACCTTAAGTTACAAAAAGACACAAAAACAGGAATATACATTCCATTCAGCACAACTTATTTTGCCAGCCACTAAACAAAAGAAATCTAACGCATTTCTAGCTAAATTACTTACTAACTTAACAGAGTTTCTGAGACTGCATTCCTGATCTGTTCCCAGCAAAAGCATCACACAGACAGACCGACCCTTTGTTCCCCCTGCTCCAGATTTGAAAGTATCTTGTCTCCTTATTGGTCATGTGCCAGCGAGGTTATCTTAACTTCTTAACCCTTTACAGGTGAAGGGTTTTGCCTCTGGCCAGGAGGGATTTTATAGCACTGTAGACAGATGGTTACCCTTCCCTTTATTTTTATGACAGCTCCATATCCAGATGGCCGAAAAATATTCTGAAGAACAAAAGGGAAGGTGGGAATTCTGGATCCAGATAGAGTTAATATACTCATTTAGCTGGTACCTATCTGTGACCCTTCTTTCTCCAAATATTGTCTACAACAGCGGTTCTCAACCAGGGATATGCAGAGGTCTTCCAGGGGATATATCAACTCATCTAGATATCTGCCTAGTTTTACAAAAAGCTACATAAAAAGCACTAGCGAAGTCAGTACAAACTAAAATTTCATACAGACACTGAAATGTAAGTGCAATATTTATATTCCAATTTATTTATTTTATAATTACATTGTAAAAATGAGAAAGTAAACAATTTTTTAGTACAGTATGCTGAGACACTATTTTTAGGTCTGATTTTGTAAGCAAGTAGTTTTTAAGTGAGGTGAAACTTGGGGATACTCAATACAAAGCAGACTCCTGAAAGGGGTACAGTCGTCTGGAAAGGTTGAGAGCCACTTGTCTACAGGGATTCCCCCTTTTAGAAAACTGACTAGCAGTGACAACACTGAAAGAATGTAGGTCAAAAGAAGATCATTGAAATGGAGACTGGATGGATTATTCTCTTGAACCGGTGAACCTATCTAGCTAACAAGAGATGTTTACAATGTATTAAGATGGTCAAATACCATTTTTGTATCACAAAACTAGAGACGTTTCCTTGTCAGGCAATAGAACCTGCTTTATACCTAGTAAAACATGAACCAAGACCTTCAGGAATTGTGACACCACAAAATCATTTGAAGACAATGAAAAATTTTATCCATGTGTACCCTTTTCCGGGCAGTTTTCAGCCTGAATTACAAAAAAGAGTGCAATAAATAGACCTGTTCCTATTCTGGTAGTTACTGGCAGCTCTTTTAACCTCTCAACCATGTACCCTAGTTTTACCAATGAGAGAGACCATGACTTAGGAAAAAATATAGACATTAACAGACGTAAACAGACATTTAAAACTACTGCCAGGCATAATTTAGATTGCAGGCCCAATGCAATCTTATCTTTGAGCAATCTAGTGTAAGCAACAGTCATCAGGACTTGCATTTCACTTATTCTCCTAGATGAAGTTATTTTCCACTCAGAAGGAACACTGTTCAAGGAAAGTGGAACAGTGTCTTTCCCAAGGGTGACTTCATAAATCTGTGAGCACAAAAACTAAGCCCTAAAACTGGAGGCTACCAAGAACAGGAAGGAACATAGAAGCTTTTTTAAAGTATACTGGCTACTAAGTGTGCAAAAACTGAAGAACCTTGAACAGGAGCGTGATAAAATGATATAGTTGCTAGATTAAACTTTAGCTGAATTTAAAAGAAAACCGTGTCAAAGGTCTCACCTTTGTTAACTGTAATCTCTATCAGAAGATAAAGTAAAAAACCTTTTAATTTCATAAATTTGCTTTGTAGGTTTCCTACTTTCTAAACAGAAGAAAGTTGCTTACTTCTCAAAAAAGTGAGCAAGAGGAGTTTAATGAAGTTCCAACTTCTAAGCACCCAGCTTCCATCTTGATCCTAGATCTACCCTTGATTTAGAGCTCTAAGGCATATTGCCATATTTACTGTAGGTTCTGGGGCCAATGCTAAAATGAAGTGAATATCAACACTGAATGCCCAGGTTGGCTCTGTTAGTGTAACATGAGTTCTGTCCTGCTTCATTTTCAACTTAGTGTTGCTCTTTAAACAGGATCTGTAAACAGGCTGCTGCTCTCTGACAAAGACATAATACCCTACCCATGGTATTTTGCATCAATAACTGAACAAGACTTTTCATGAGATGATAAAATGCTTTGAGCGCCGCACAAACTGCTTTTAGTCCTGTGACATTTATATGAAAGTTCTTGTATGCTTCATGGTAGCCTATACCTAAACTATGCAGCAAGACAGAATGAACCACACATGTCGGAATGGTTTCAGAGGAGCAGCCATGTTAGTCTGTATTCCCAAAAAGAAAAGGAGTACTTGTGGCACCTTAGAGACTAACATTTGTTTGAGCATAAGCTTTCGTGAGCTACAGTCCACTTCATCGGATGCATTCAGTGGAAAAATGTCAGAATGGTAATCCACAACTACCTTCAAAATGGAGATTATTACACAGGCGCTAGTACCAACTCCATAATTAGAGCTGTATTCTAAAAATAGGGCAATACATTCCTGTTACTCTCCAAAACTAGGTAGGGCCAGTGTGAAATTTCAAACATGGTATTTATGCCTCCAAATTTTCTATGTAGTTCTGAACTGGGCTCCATCTGAATTTCTTCCCTGGGAATCCTACTGTTCATTATGGACTAGTAACTCTTCAAATATATTTAATCTACAAAAAATTTAGTAGAGAGAGATGTATCCTGAGCAGAATTGAGCCAATGGGCAGTTTGCTAGGCTTTTCCACACTGGATTTAAGGCATTTTTAACTGTTACTCATATTGTAACTGAAAGTTTATGTATTGTGCAGGTAATCCTCCTTCACTGATTCTGAGGGCAGATGCACATCTGACTGGTAGATGAGGGCTGGGTGCACATACCCTTCTCCATGAAGACTATGCCTTTTTGTCAAATTTTATTATTCAAAATACCGATTCAGGTGCAGCTGCTGACGGATAAAATACTCTGTCAGCAGCTGCACTTCAGTCCCCCACTTGTCCATTCCCACCTTCATTCAATCCCCACTCTGGAGTGGGGTAAACACTTTCTCAGGAAAGGAGGTCTTCTCCAAAAAAGAGTGAAGAAAGGAAACTGGGAGGTGTGACTGGAATAAGTTCCTTTTTCTAAATGACAGTGCCCACTGGTCTACATAAATTCTACTCCATGCTCAAAATAAGAACAGCTTTCAAAAAGGAGAACAGTTTTGTTACACGTACTGGATACTGACTAAGCTTCTTTTCAATATTGCTGACCAGATGCTGGAGCAACAGAATTACTGGTTGAGGCTGAAAGAGCTGATTTCAATTTACAACGTTTTCTAGTCTCCTCTACCCCCGCCTGCTAAAAAACACTTGTTTCTGAAATCTGAGAAGACTACTACTGAACTAAGTGACAAAGCTATCTAATCCTAGAATATGAAGTGATCTTTCAGTGTAATGGCTAGAAGAAACCCAATGATTCTGTTGTGGATTTGGTGGACATTACTAAGACAGATTCAATAATGGAAGCATCTCATCTAAAGTGTGAAGTGATAACAGATAAGGGCAGCTTCATAACCTTCATTGGAAAGTAGTTGAGGATCATGTGCATCTTGAAGCCAAGAGTCTTCATCTTATCTGTCCAGTTGGTAAGCCCATGGCCACAACAGATACTTCTATACCTTAAGTTCCAAGGATGCATATATTCCCCAGAAATGAGGGTCATAAAAACAAACCATTTTCCTTTGAGATTTAAAAAACATCTTCATATGCAGTAAGTTATTTTTAGGAAATCTATTAATTCATGCTTTTACAATATCCTACCAAAACATGAACGAAATCACCAAGCATGACTTTTTATTGTTCTACTGTAGTCAAAATGTGACTTCATAGCACCATAATCAAGTCAAATCTATTTTATTTATATAAATTTACTCTGAAGAAGCAAGATCCTTCCTGCCAATTATTCTCACGTCTCTGCCCACCACGCTAATATCAAACTTTCTGACAAGAAAAGGATACAGCAAGGAAAGCTCCAGCAGTTTGATAAATTCTCCCCACTGACAAGACACAGCCTTGAAGGCCCCCAGATTCTGCCCTGAACGTCTGCCCATCTATATTGCATTACAGATCCTCCTCTACTCTTGTAGCAAGGCTACTTGAGTTACAATGCCATTAGCTAACCCTTTAGTCCATATCACATGCTTGTGCCCTACCAACACATACCCCCAACCCCTCAAACACCAATTCCCCGCCAAGTGCAGGAACAGCATAGTGCAGATTTACTGTCTAAGTACCATTAAACAAACACTAGTTTTGCTGTCAATATTTCCACCAGGCTTGGAAATGGAGTGTGCCGTGTGGACTAGCAGTTATCTGACTTTCACCTTGGTCCTCTTGCACACTGACCATGCAGTACTTTTGAGAAAGGGCTTCCATGGGTTTGGAGGAGAGGATGAATACCACAAAGATTCTGCTCCCACCTTCTGTTCTGCTATGGCTAATTTCTGATTGTCTATACCCAGCATAAGTACACTGAATCACAAAGCCTTCAGATACTCTCCTGATAGGCAATACAAAAGAATGAGAACAATAAAAGTGAAAGAGGGTGCTGTCATTTGCGTAATCCATATTAGGAATGCGATTAAACTTTGATTTTACCAAATGCAGAAATTATTTAAATGCTGTTATGTCAGTAAGTTCCCAGTAGCCAAATGAATCCCCAATGTTCATTGTTCTGTTGTACTAATTAAATAATTTTAACTAAAATGGTCAGAAAGTATGCACAAACTGTTTATCAGTGTTGGTCTTTGAGCTTCAGTATACTCAAAGGACATGCTACTTTAGATGTGTTAATTATTGAGCTCTTACATTTTTTGCTTGCTAAGAAGCCACAGAAGAGCTCCAACAGAGAATTTCACATTAACCAGAACTAAAAGGGCACTTTATTATTAAGCCTGTGATTACCATCTAAAAACATTTATTTAGCACAATATTTGTGGGTACAAATTCCAAGAGATTGGTTAAATTGATAAAAGGTTTACCCTAAGCTCCATTGAGGGAATTTTAAAGAAACTAATCTTTTATCAGCTGCATCAGAAATACTAATCAAATTTTTAATATTCATCCATAAAACAATATTAAGTCCTTTACTCCCCTGCTTACTGAGGCTCCAATTATCTTTTCTAAACCCAACTCTTCACTAATTAACTCTGGAGATGGGTATTTGCCAACATCAATCAATAGAAAATACCTGCAAATTCTAATATCAGTGAGTCAAATGAAACCACAAGGGGACTAACATGTATACAGGAGGATCAAATATTTTAAATTTCTTAAAAAGAAAAAAGTGTGATAAAACTGTCAGAATTCTATTCCCTGAAATAGACACCCCAAAGTAGTAAGAATGAATGGAATAAGCAGCACATAGTTGTGGGCTTTGCAGACTGGTTTGAAACAACTGAGCAAAGAACTACTGTTCTGGAATCTACAGTGTTGCATCATACTGACTGATATGTTAAGGGACTACATGAATTTAAGAGCAGAAAACAATGAAATGGAGAACAAATCCCAGGTCAGATATTTAAGGCTTACTGGTGTACCTGGAAAAAAAGAATCCTCCAGCCCACTGTTCTGTTCGAAACTGGTTTGCTAACTTACTAACACCTCTCCAAAGTGACTAATTCTTCCCCAGGAAATTTTCTAGGTGCGTTGACTATGGGTAGAAAAATCCTTGATCTAAATCAATATCATCTACCATATTACAGTGTACCACTACATCATTCCTTAATTTGATTTTTGAAAGTCAAATATTTCTAATTACTAGTTCAGAAACAGGAAAATATCAAGATTGCACAATCTACTTTAAAGTTGTGAAGACGTTGTTCCAGCAAATAAATTATTTGGAAAAATTGGACAGAGTCACTGTCTACACAATATTCAGCTGTCTATGCAAGTGTTCAGTCATATATTAATCTGCAGAAGCAGAAAGTTGCCCATTAGCAAAAGTCAGGAAGAATGAATGGACTGAGGTCTAAGACTACAGCAATTATGCAAAGGTACATGCTTACCCCTCATATGTGCAGTGTGCGTATACATTCATTTTTATAAAGTTAACATTGCAAATTTCATCTCTCCTAAAAGAATAATGTGACTAATTATGAAGAATTGACCCTAGGAATTTGCTAGAGATTCAGGCCATAGAGTGAAGTGCTTGTAGATTCTGCCATAAATATACAAAGGTAGGGTTGCCATAGTTGCACTAATTTTAATTTGCTAGTTTGAATTTAATTTAGATATAGTTATTTTCTTTAATTATAAGTGATCTAATATGCACAGAAATAAAGATCATCATCCATAATCAAGAGGTATGTTAACATCCTGCATTGGAATATACAAGGTGGGGTTTTTTTTGTTTTTTAAAGAACATTGTATAAAACTGCCATTTATACCTCAGTAGTGTAAACTTTATATATGTTCCTACCCTTATCTAGAAATAAGGGTAACCTAAGAATAATTTAATATTTCTGTGCTTCATGACTAATTTAAAGTTCTGCATAGAGAACTATGCCGTAGTATTGTCTCACTATCCAGCATACAGATCTATATACGTCATGTTGAGTGTTTAGGGTGCTATTTATTAAAACTTCATCATTTTAATCAGGATTTTGTATAAAATGATTGAATTTCCCCTCAGATAGTAGTCCTCTGGTCATACCTCTCCCACAAATCTATAAACCTTATCTTTATGTCCTTGTAAGAGATAAATGATTGGCAATCAGAAGAGAAGGACAGTGACAGAATGAGTTAATTATATCCATCTGATCTGAACTCAGTTCATTCACCTACTGCACACATCCAAGTCTCAATGAAACTGAAGTCATGCTTTTAAAGTTTGGAGTTGGCATTTATACACAGCATTGTGTTTTTAAAACTGCATCTTATACAGTGAAATGATGGTTCCCAGTGGTAAATCCCAAATTCTTGAGGTCAAAGGAAGCATAGTGTTGCATAAGTTACATTTCACTGCACTCCAGACTTAACCGGAACACATCAGCCATAGATATTCCAATCATAGGATATATTACATTTTTATAATTTCTCATATGAACCACAAATCCAATAATTACACTACTCACAGTGTTTACTGGAAAACAGTAATTTAAAGGAAAGCTTCAGGCAGCTCATTTACTGCTTCTCAAAGTAAAACCATTATTGCAGCTCCTTAATTGAGGACCTGCAGTTTAAAATTTCTAACTTACAAATACAGAAAAAATAGTCTGATATCCTCATATAAAAGAACTGCAGTTCTATTAGATTGTTAGTACGTATATTGTCTTTTGGTATAAAGTTCACACCCTTCCAGAAAACGCTGGCTGCCAGAGCCATATACATGTCCATCACTAAACTCAACATTCATTACAAGATTATATAAGGATCAATAGTCCACATTCCACCCCAGGTCTGCGCTGCTTAATCAGAATCCATATTAGAGACTACGACGTAACAGGAAAGGTAGGTGGAGAGTAAGACACTATTTCCCTATCTAATTCATTGAATAGATTGTAAAGTTACTCATTAATCTATTTCTCCTTTGAGTATTGTTAGCTTAGGTCCCCAGTTGTGGTAGACCAAGTTACTTTAGGAACACAGAGCATCGGTCTGATCCAGTATGGCAATTCCTACCTAGTACAATATCCTGTCTCCAACTGTAGTCAGTATCAGCTGCATTAAAAGGTGCAAGAAACTCTGCATAAGACAAATATGGAATAACTGACCCCCAGAGAAAGTTCCTTCCTAATCTTCACTAGTTAAAAGAGTTTGATTTGTACACTGAAGCATGAAGGTTTAGATCATTTCCAATACTCTTGTTAAAAAAATCCCCTCTGGACATATTTTGTCAACTCTCAATATTGGTGTTATTTACGTAAGTGGCAAAAACGTGTGCATATAATGTCACCGTGTACTTCATTGCCACATGATATTAAGACCAAGAGTTTAGCAGTATTCAAGATGGTATTTAGTTTCCTCAATTTGCCACTTTTCATGTTCTTTAAAATGTCCCACAGTTCTTGCATTATGAGAAAGGATAAATAAATACAAGTGCCTGATCTACCTTCTCCATACCACTCACTATTTTCTATGCTTTTATCATGTCCCTTCTTATTCATCAATACTCCCAAACTACTCACTTTTCGTGTACATTTTTACATGTTGGTAATCGCTCACTACTCTCCTCTGAAACCCATTTATTTCTACTTTTTTTTTTTTTAAAGGATAAAGGATGACCAGAATTGAACACTGTACAGACCAGATTAGTTGTAAGAATCCATTCCACTTATACCTACCAGCCAACAACCTGCCTGCATTCTTGGAATCAGTATGCTAACTCATACAGAATTACTGGACACCCTAAAGGAATTTCAACTCAAGATCTAGGAATCCAACCTGTATTTTCCCTGGCTTGTGAAAGAATCATGGGCAACTGGTACCACTCACAATCAAAATAACCAATGTTTCATTCAAGGAAGGAATCTTCACTTCCTCTTTCAAACAAATAATAGTCTGACCCACACTGAAAACCTCACTCTGGATTTATCGGTCCTAACTACCTACCACCCAGTTTCAAACCTACTGTTTTTGTATAAGCTCAGAGACACTACCAAAGGCCAGCTTATCTGATTAAGGCTAGTTTTCAGAGTAACAGCCGTGTTAGTCTGTATTCGCAAAAAGAAAAGGAGTACTTGTGGCACCTTAGAGACTAACCAATTTATTTGAGCATTAAGGCTAATATCTCTTATACACCCAGCACAATCTGATTTCACTCTGGGTTATGGGATGAAAACTGCTCTAGTGGCACTGAAGGATAATTTCCTGCTGTCAGTGGAAGAAGGGCAGACATCCATTCTCACCCTCCTAGATCTCTCTGCAGCATTTGATTAGGGATGTAAAATAGTAAACGATTACACGGTTAACCGGTAAGCATTAGTCTTACCAGTTAACCCAGCTTAACCATTAACCCCCAGCCCTGGGCTGGCTGGCAGGAGCCCCGGCCTCGTGCCCACTGGCTGGAGCAACCCCAGCCTCTCTCCCTTTAATCAGTGAACCAATATAATTTTAATTGTTTAACCAGTTAATTTTAAAACGATATTTACATCCCTACATTTGATATTGTCAACCTGAGAGGTGGCAGAGGTCCAGGGAACATGCTGAAATAGTGAATCTTTCCTGGAGGAACACACTGAACAAGTAGTAATATGAAACTACAACTCCACCACTTGTCCTCTCACTTGTGGAGTCGGACAAGAATCAGTTTGCTCGGTCTCGTCTTATTCAACATATACATGCAGCCACTAGGTGAAGTAGTCAGATGACACAGTGAAGTTCCAGCAATATGCAAATGATACAGCTCTACTTTTTCTTCAGCAAATACGACCATGTCACTGCCACAATGATGGCAAACTGCTTGGACAACATAAGCTAGCCAAACCTGACACCAAGCAAAATAGAGGTGGTGAGCAGAAGAAGGCACTATGAAGAGTTCGCAGCCATGGTGTCATCTTCATTTGCTGAAAGATACACCTAGACAACTGGTCAATTCAGTTTGTAGCTTAATACTCCCAGAGTCCTTCCTGACATTAAGCTTTCACACAGCAGTACCCACAAGTTACGCTTTTCCATGATCTCCACTGGCTAAGAGATGCCATCCCTTTCTAGTAGACAATCACCTAGCCTCCTTTACACACTCCCACCACCTCTCAAATGGACTACAACAATGTAGCATATCTGGACATGAAGCCTTTTGCACTTAGGAATCTGCAACTAGTACAGAACACTACAGTATCTCTCCTCAGTTACTCAGGCTATCATAAGCACATTGTCCCACGCTTTCTACATTTGTTTCCCACTGAATAATTATCTTCAAGGCACTCAATAGCCTGGATCCAGACTATCCGAAAGATCACCTAAACCTCCGGGATGAAGTTCGCTATCAACAGCTCCACTCCTCTAGCACAATGAAACTTTCTGCCATAAAAATAAGCTCACCTATGTAGGAAACAGGGCTTTCTTGGGGGTCAGTCCAAGGCACCGGAATGAATTCCCACCGGAAGTACAGACCATCACAAACCTCCCTACCTTCCTCTTCCAAGCGCAAGGTGTACTTCATCCTTGCCTTCTCTGACATTTGGCAGCAACAAAACACTCCAGTGCACACAATTCTTCTCCTCTAGGGAAAATTATAAGAAAGAACCAACCACGACAGATGTTAGTCATGACACTTAAAACATTATTAGAAGCCACTGTGGACGGTACAAGAACCTGTACAGAACAGAGTATTACCACTGATTTATATAATGGAATTGTATTTTCAGTATTTTCCATTACCAATACTTCCTGTTTTTGTTTCTTCATTGAATTGTCCATAAGGATGTCTAGGCCTTCTTCCTGAATCACTATAGCTAATTCAGAACCTGGTAAGGAGTACAAGTCATTCAAATAATTCCTTCCTATGTTCATTACTTAGTATTTGTCAACGCTGACCGACCTACAATAGTGTTTTCTACTGCCCATTCATCTAGCTTGATTAGGTACCATAAGCATTAGCTGAAATTGTCACCTCATTCCCTTTTCATATTACAGAACCTTGCAGCACGCCACTCAACTCTTTGCCATGAATGAAAGCTGATTAAGCTTACCTACTTGAAGTTTTTAATAAGAAATAGTTATAGGAAGATTGCAGAACAGTTCTCTTAAATTAGGCATCAAACATGCAGAATAAGTTACATAAAAATATTAATTGAACGCCAAATCATATTGCCAGTCTCCATAAAGGAAAGGAAAGAATGCTGTAGATACTGCTTTGGAAATAATGGAATGTTTTCCTAAGACTTTTAGGCAAGACCGCTAATTCCACCCCTTCTGGTGCATAAACAATAATTTACCAAGTTAAAACCAATTACACCTGTACAAACCCATGGAAGACAGTTGGGGATGCAAAGGTGTCACTGACAGCAGATTTAAGTAGAAAGCAGAATCTTGTTATTGGTAACAATGCATCAGGGGGAAGGTTAGCATTGCTGAAGTCTCAGTTCTGGTATATAGTTTCCAGGGTTGGTAGTTAGGCAGTAAAAATCTTTTTACCTATAAACCAAAGACATCTGGCTGGAAAACAGAATTTTTGCAGAATTACTTCAGTGCTGAATCACACAAAGTGAGTGTGGAGTTCAATGCAGTATAGTCTATATCTTCCAAGTAGAAGGGATAACAGCTTTTTATAAAAATCTGTTAGGACTCCTTAGGAGCAATGAAATACTTAGTGTAGCATATCACAACCCAGGATGCTAGACTCCGATTTCTAATCTAGACTTAAAAAAATTGACTCTGGTTCTCTAACACACTATTTTGATGAATTAATTGGTGGTAGGATTTGAGGCTCTGCTCATGGTAACGGGTCAAGTGGGTTGAGAACCGAAATCAGTAAGCTGTAGTATCAATATCACCTGTGCTTCATCTTGTCAGCTATTCTTGACCCCTTGGTAACCAAAAATAAGTGCATACACGAATACTCAATTTTCAGTTGAAGTAGGCACTGCTCAAGGAGCCAGGATCTCTGCTGCTTCTGGCACAATATTTGAGAACATATGCTGCAAAGTGATATCACTATTGGAAAAATCTTGTACATCTGAAATTACAGAGACAGTACATTTTTGGCTCAAGTTATTTGTTAAGATACTGTCTTTGTCAGGAAGACAAAGAACCATGGTGGTAGTATGACGCAGGAAATGCCATTCCCAAACTCAGACAAGCTCTTTAACAGTGGTCATGAGCAAGCTCCTCCCTATATATTTCCGTAACTTATGAGAGTTGGATGTCTGTCAAAACTGACTCGTGGAAGCTCAAAGTTAAACCATATGAAGTCTGGCCTCTTCTTGTCAACAAGCCAATATGATGTCACCAAGCCATGCCTGAAGCATTTATCAAAATTACAGTTGATGGCTGAAGGAAAATTTAAGGCACCCTCCTGCAAAGGGTTTGTGGCGCAGGAGGATGCTCCAGGCTGGGACTGAGGCATTTGGAGGGTGCGAGGGGGATCAGGGCTCTGGCAGGGGGTTGGGGTGTGGGAGGTGGTCGGGGATGCAGGCTCCGGGCAGTAATTACCTCAAGCAGCTCCCAGAAGCAGCAGCATGTGCCCTCTCTGGCTCCTACGTGGAGGCGCAGCCAGGAGGTTTTGCACACTGCACCATCTGCAGGTGCTGCCCCCACAGCTCCCGAAAGCAGCGGCATGTCCCCCATCTGGCTCCTACACAGAAGCGCGGTGCCAGTCAGACAGCTCTGCACGCTGCCTGTCCACAGGCACCGCCCCTGCAGCTCCCACTGGCTGCTGTTCCCAGCCAATGGAAGCTGCAGAGCTGGCACTTGGGGCGGGGGCAGTGTGCGGAGCTCCCTGGCTGCTCCTACACGTAGGAGCCGGAGCAGGAACATGCCGCTGCTTCTGGAAGCCATGCAGAGCGGGGCAAGACCCGGACTCTGCTCCCCAGCAGGAGCTCCAGGACCAATTAAAAGGTCTGATGGGCTCGACGCGGCCCTCAGGCTGTAGTTTGCCCATCCCTGGTCTACAGAGTTCTTGCACCACTATATCAGTTTAGAAATAGACATCACAGTGTAACTCCGTAATGTGGCAACAAATATACTGGTATAAAGTGCGTATATCAATATAGCATATTCTTGTAAAAATTGTGAATAAGCTATACTGATATAAGCATCTTTATACCAGTATATCTGCATCCACATTAGGGAGTTTACTACTTTATGTCCATTTTTGTACCACTATACACTGGTTTACAAACAGTTTAGACCATTTGTAAGAAGTCCACTATCTTCTGAAACATGGTCACTAGTGACCACACATCCTGAGACTTTATAAAAGTGGACAGATTCTTAACTCTTTACAGTGGTTTCACACGGTGTCATGTGAAAGGTGTTATTTATGTAAACGTAGAAATCCATGAAGCTTAGAGATCTCAGGAAGAACCTTCTGGTTTTGCAAGATTAAGATTTCAGAAAAACTATTCCCTTTTGAATTTCTTGAATCTAGCACTGTGGTAAGCAGTTGCAGACTGTGTCCAGGACAGTCCCTCTGCATTTCACAGCCTGAGTTTATAGACTTCTCACATTTGATATCAAGACCTACAGACTGAAATTAGGTACACACTGTATGAAAGCCCAACTGAACCAACTTGAGGAGCTGGCTTCTGCCAGCCCTGTACAGGTAAAAGGTCGCTTGGATATCTAGAAGTCTTAAGTGTTCTGAAATCATTACCAGGTATTTGGAAAAGGTCCTTTGAGATACAGAAGAGTCAGAAAGGAGTCATGTGAAATCTGAACATATTACATATATTTGTTCAGCTTTCTTGGGTCCAATAGGGCATAAGGTATTTCTATTATGGTAGCTCAACAAAGGTGGAAAGCTGCAACGTGTTAGGCAGTGTATAAACAGAAAATGAAACAGACCTCACCCTGAAAAATCTTACCATCTGATTACACAAGACAGAGACAGTATTAAGGGGCAGGGAATATAAGACACAGTGAGCAACTATGTTCTGCAAATATCATACTAATTACGTTATTTTTGTTGGTCTGCTTTTGATTTTGTTTTGGTTTTTTTAGCATATCCCCATCTCTTCTTTGGCATGAGGAAACAGCTAAAATAAAGTCATCCCTTCATTACTCAAGTATCTCTATTATTCTTATTGGAAGGAAGTATATGATTTTGTACTTTTCCTGAGTCTAATCAGATGGTTCCTTGAAAAGGGGACAAGGTGGAATTAAATTAGGGTATCCCTTGCTAAATGATTTCTAGGATCTATTTGAGCCAACAAATTCTATGGCATGCAGCCACATAAAAAGAAAGGTTTCAGAGTAGCAGCCGTGTTAGTCTGTATTCGCAAAAAGAAAAGGAGTACTTTGAGCTTATGCTCAAATAAATTGGTTAGTCTCTAAGGTGCCACAAGTACTCCTTTTCTTTTTATAAAAAGAAAGGCTATCGGCATAATAGGATTGGAAACGTGGTCATCCATAAAGTCGATGTAGAGAAGAGGCACTGACTGGACTGCAAAATAGTACAGAGCTAATGACTAACTACGGATTTAGCTTTTAAAAAAAATCAAAAATAAATTACTAAATTACAACAAGAAAGGTCAAACGAGAATTTGGAATACAACACTGAAGGTTTCAAATCCAATCTAAAGAATCTGAAGATGGGAACACAGCTTCTCAGCCCTGGTCTATACTACAAACATATGTCCGTATAACCATGTCACTCAGGATTTTTCACAGCCCTGAACAACACTTTTACTGACCTAACCCTGTAGACAGTGCCATGTCATCGAGAGGGCTTCTACCATCAGCATAGCTATCTCCTGTCAGAGTGTACGTACTCCTCCGACGGGAGAAGCTCCCCTGTCGGCGTAGGTAGCATCTTCACTAAACACTACAGCAGCATCACTGCAGCTCTGCAAATGCAGACAAGCCCTTAGATAGCTTATATAGCAAATGTTTACTTCTGAGGAGAAAGATTTACATGGTACCAAGAGCCATTTCTTTCGTGCAGATTTTTACCTCCTGCCAAGAGTACGTGCATTCTAAGCGGCATACTATGCTGCTAGTACCCAAAGAGTAAAATCTGTGACCCTTCCAATCTTGGATATATTAAAATTATAACCTGCACTTAATTTTGATATTTAAAATCTTTACCTTCCCCCACTCCCACACTTAACTAATGCACCCAACCATAAAAGGTGTGGATAGACTTTCCTTTCAGAAAGCAATACTTATGGGTTCAAAAGATGATTTTACTGTGATCCAAAGGTGTCATCACATGCAGTATACATTTAGAGAGGACCACAAGGACTAGAACAGTTTATGAATTAAAAAAATATATACTTACATCTGGATATTCTTTTACAGGCACATATAGTTTCTCTTGTAACTGTACAATAGGTCCCACAGCATCTGGTAATTCTGCACTTCTCTTCTCCGTACTACCATTTAATGTGTCGTTATACATGTCTTTCCGTACTCTGCTAATTTCTGTGGGGAGGGGAAAAACGTATATTATGTATTAAACATGATAATTCTTGTATGACAGCGATTTTATCTTAAAGATTACAACTTTTCTGCATTAACACTTCTTCTAACTTCCTGAAAGTCACTGGGAAGTGTATACACAAACATGTAGCTTTTTTTGTTTTTAAATTATTTACTGAGGTCCATGCTGATACTTAGGGGGAAGTGTTTTTTCATGTTTGTCAGTCTGCTACCTAGCCAACCTATTTAGGAAATGAACTGCTCTCAAGTGCAAAAGTGTCATGTGAAATTCCTAGAAGTCCAGGAAAAAATGTGCACAAAATGTTAGAACGTTGAAAAAAAAAAAAAGTAGTTAATCTATCTTCCATTTAAATATTAGGTGTAAAGGTGCCAGAAAGATGAGAACAGAATAATTTTACTCATTCACATGATTTAATTATCAAACAATACCACAATGAATTCTGACAGTAATCCATACTTGGTATTTGGTTGATAATTATAGTATTTGGAAACTAAAAATGGTGTAATTATTAAAATCAGGTTATTGTAATTTTAGAATACTTCTCATACTGATTCAAACCAAACCACATGAAGGATTTTTATTTTTCTAAGTTGTCAGTATTCCATTTGCATTCTATTTGCACACAAAGTGAGCCTACAAAAACTGCTGTTGTAACATTTCTTTTAGGGATAAAAATTAGTACAGCCAACTTCAAACCTAAACTTCAGCAAAACAACATGAATATACATTGTGAGTGAGTGAAAGAGTTAAAGTCAAAGTCAACGATGAATTATGCAGTGAAGGGTATAAAGGCATTAAAATGTCTATATTCCAGATTAGTTTCCTTATTCCGAACATTGAATTTGCATCATAGGATTAATTTTTTTCCTAATTATTTTGAGCTGAGTGACGTTTAAAGATCAAACACCATTCTGAAATGGAGATTTTCCTGCAATAAATGAATAGTATCGGGTAATACTGATCAATAGCCAATATAAAAGCAGTGCACTCAAGACTCAGAGGCAGGATAATCCAATGGACAGGGAATTAGCCTCGAACCTAAAAGTCCTGGGTTCAACTCCCTGCTGCACCACAAATTTCCTGTGCTCCCTTGGTGTGGTTGACTGTTGACCCATGATCCGATCCTGGAGGAAATATAGTTTGGGGTAAAATATAATCTATTTTCTACACATGCATATAGAAATAATATTGGAAGTTATTGACGCTGTAACAGCAAGTAGAAAAACAAAATATATTACTAAAAATAGGCTTGGCTATAGGTTTTAAGCATGAAGTGTTGAGGGCTTAGAGTGAGGCCCAGAAGAAATTGGCAGTTGACTTAAGTTAGCATGTGTATTATGTGCCTGAAATAAAGTTATAAAATTTAGCAATATAGATCTTGTGATAGTTTAGCAATGCATTGTCTGATAAACAGGTAAACCACAAACATATGATAGCATCATAAGGTGTTTTTGCAATAAAGTAATCACATATTGAAACTATTGGGACATCAATTAACGCAAAACAGATGTTAACAGTTGAACGTTTAACTACGGTTAGCCAGAATACCACAGATGGGCAGGGGCTGAAACCTTATAAAATATGTGGACATGTGTGGGTGGAATAGGAAAAGGTGTATAAAATATGTTGTTGGAACAGGAAGGGGGGGATGATATAGGACAATGGAGTATGAAGCCCGCCACCCCAGGTGCTTTTTTCTTCCATCTTTGTTTCAAAAGAGCTCCATAACGTTTTAAGAACGAACAATGCAGGAAGCCACTTTGCTGTAACTGTACTATTTTTAATACTAATGTATACTGATTTTTCTTAGATTTTTAATTATCTATGTCTGTTAACCAAAGCTCAAAGTTGGTGTGTACGTCAATTTTATCTTCTTAATTAATTCTAAGTAGCCATGTGAAAAAAAACCTGTTCTTTGTGATTAGTGCCTGTTGCATCCCAATAAATAATTTTATAATTGTAATAACTGATAAGGCTATGTTGGGCAAGTCACTTAGCCTGTGTGTGCGCCTCAATTCTCTTCTGTAAAACAGGGATAATACTTCCCTACCTCAGAGGGTGTCGTGAGGATAATTGGATTAAAGACTGAAGTGCTCAGATATTATGGTGATTGGGGCCACTGTACTTGAGAGTCTCCTTGGGTAACTAAGCAATAAAATATTTTAAGTTAACCAATATAAAATTATTTAAGTTGGTCATGGAACACCATTTAAAGAGAATGTTTTGAGATTTGTTTTTAATTTTTTTAAAATAGCATACTTGTTTTTCAGCTCCTCTGGTGTTTATAAATGTATTTTTTCTACAAAGGAAACAGAAACTGAAGCTGTCTATACAAAGCATTAAATGCAAAAAGTAAACAAACTGAAAAATTATTTTTGTTGACTACTCTCAGGTATTGTAATGTAACTTTCCTAAGTACAAAGTCTTCAGAAACAAGATATTTTTCAAATTGGCATCCCTTGAAAAAGGATCAGCTTTTTTTAATTAATCTTGTCAAACCTTTAACTTGTCACATTTCTGAGTTATCTACTAAAATAATAAAACAATAAATATTTAATTAGGAAGGATCTTTGATACTACTTTAATATCAGTAACCAAAGAAAAATCACTCCTTTATGCCATCCAGGCATAATGCAGGAGAGAAGTGTCCTTGAAACAAAATCCTTTACGTGTGTACACAATATAAGAGTTCAAAAAAAAAAAAATCACCAATATGCACTAAACTGGTTTTCTGCAAGAGCCAGAAACTGACATGGTGATTAAGTTCTGAAGACTCAGTATTCTAGACTACATTCCTACTGACAACTAGAGCTGTGAAGACAGTTGGTTTCTTCCCTCCCCTGCTTAAAATAAAAGGTCCAGTAGTTGCGCTTTTTTTTTTTTTTTTTTTTTTTTAAGTGGGGGAATGAAGATTCTCCACCCCCCAACCCCAACAGGTACATGACTCTGAAGTGTTACTATGGACATATTTAAAAGGAACATTACATAAATTATAATAAGCATTCTAAAAAGTTAGATACAGTGTAGTGACAATATTAAAGGATTAATACTGAAAACAGGAGACTGGATGCAACTGAACGTATTAGATTGACTTTGTTTGCTGCTGACCACTACTGCGAACAGGTGAAAAGTTTATGACTCAACATGCCTAAAGCGGAAAGAAGTGACATGAACAACTGAACTTGACTACAGTAATAGAAACTGAATTCCTCTAATGTAAAGCCTAGACACTGTAAAGAGCTGTTCAGTGGCAAAATAGACTATACGTGGGGTCATCTCAGAGTGCAACTAATCTTCAAGTTCAAATGTCCTACTGAATGAATCCATATGTCCACTGAACTTCAAGAGCAGAACATTGACGAGTTTTGGTGATTCTGCAATTCCACCAACACCAAAACTTCCCTCCATGATCATTTAAAATCCTGTTCCAAGCCTTCCAGGAGTTCATCGTAAACTTCATTCATGAGTAGTCTTTTCATCTTTGAAACCCAAAAAATGGCACCCATCTATCAGTGATCATGTCAAAAACAACTGAAAAGCAAATTCATGAACTTGGTAAGAAAGCTGTAAACATCACTATCAATACAGCACAAATGAATAATTCAAATAAATGACTGAAGAACGTGGTCTTTGATATTCTGAGAGAGAGAGAGAGAGACAGACAGACACACACACACAAAAACTCAGAGGTCCACTGCTAAATGCTGCAACTAAAGAAAGAAGAACATTTAGAAGCAAGAACTACAAGATCAGACATCAGTGCAAGGTGGCTGGTCAAACATGAGAAAAGACCAGCAAGTGGTGGACTTGGTCAAAACATAGCAAACATGCATGAAGAGACTTCAGAAAGGCAATAAATTTACAAAGGAAGTCGGTGGTTTCAGAGAAACTTGACAGATTAGAGACTGATGATACTGTTATAGTGGAAATCTGGCTGATATACTTAAATGAACCAAACAAGGAGATAATGCAGTCTCACCTCTCTAGACTTTTTTGTCCAGGGTTTTAAGTCCCTGAAGATCTGGCAATCCTTGCCTCCAATGTGACCCTCAAAAAGGCACTTTAGGCATCCGGAATTAGGCTAACTCACCAGCACAGATATTTTGCACCAGGCACAGAGTTTAAAGCCCAGAGACTGAGGAACACCCTGATAACAGGTGATGATACCCCCTGTAACAAAAACTCTGATACCCAAAGTTGCTAAAGAAGAAGAAGAAAATCTATACTTACACTAACAAGTACTACTAATTAACTATTTACAGAAAAGAGAGAAACTCCCTGCAGTGGGAGAAAACTTGCAATAGCAAGCCAACACACTCCAACTACCTATCACAGGTTGTAAGAAGGAACTGAGGGGAGGTCATGAGTGTACTTGCCCCTCATGCTATCAGGCAGCAGCACAAAAGTGCTGGGGTGCATGCATTACCCTGACAGGTGCTGCTAGGGAAAAACATCTGGCTCTCCTGCTCTGGGCATGCACATTCCAGAAGAGAAATGGACGTGTGCAATCGCTCAAAGAACACCGTATTGCATCTTTGTTGCCACTCCACAAGTTTATCTAACTAGCAAAAGGGGTAGCAGAAAGGAACGAATCTCAAAACATCAGTAGTAGCAAGCTATGAAGACATGTAATTTGGCAGAAAAAACAAACATATTAGCCTAAATCACAACATCCATGGAAGACACTAAGAGCCTAATACTTCTCTGCTACAGAAACTCCAATATTTCAGAAATAGGAGAAATATTATTTGAAGAGATTACAAAAACAGATTATGTTACAATTGAATTTAAATCAAGGTCATTAAAGTCACTTCAAAAAAATAAATAATTGATTTAAGTCAATTTTTACAAAAACAATAACCTAATTTGAAATTGTGCTGTTTTGGATTACGGTTTAGAATGAACTACATTATAAATGCTGTTGGACAGTGACTTCTTTAACTGTCACTACTGGTAAGGTATCTACATATTTTACAAAACTATTGTACTTTTGCCTAAATACTGAAGTTATTAAAACTATTTCATTTATAACTTATAGTAAATCAAGTGGCATCAAACCTTGATCAATACAAGCCAAGTCTACTACAAGGTTAACTGAAAAGTTGTTTAGAGTTTGGAACTAAATTGAAAGTTGTGAAAAAAATTTAATTCACATTTACACAATCCCTGTTATTGAAATAGCCACATTAAATTAAAAGTGAAACATTTAAGAGAAGTAAAATCCATGATCAAGAATAGCTAGACAGTAACAACTTATTTCCATTATTCAGACTTAAGGTGCTTTCAAAGCTTTCAAAATTAAAATTATTGAAAAGGAAACTGAAACCTTATCTGTTTTATGCAGTTTGCATCATGTAGTACAACAGCCACATGATGAAAATAGTCATTACAACTTCAACAGAAGACATAACAGTTAAAATCTGAGACACTACTTTTATGATCATATCTGTTTTCCTAGGTTTGAGATTCCCCCCTCCCCCACTGAAGAGCTGTTGCATTTCTCTGTACTGAAGAACATAGCTTTCTGAAATGAAAAAGTTGATTTACAGTGGAGTTACTCTTGGCAGAAAACTACTTCTAGCCTAAGCCTATTCTGCATATTCATAAGCAAATTTTGAATCCTAGGTTTAAACGTAAAAAATGGGCACACGCAAGGTTCAATTATATATAATTGAAAACAACAGTATTAAAACTAGGCCACAACACTTGTGGAACACATTCTGTCATCACATAATTGTGGCTCAATCAAAAGATTTTTCAAGCTTCTTTCACACCTCAACAGCTTCAGCAATTGAACATGAAATCCTATGCACAGAAATAGCATTGCTCCTGGTTTCAATAACTGGAGCAATTCTTCAGCACACCTCTCTAAACAAATGTGTCTTAACTTTTGGCAGTCAGTATCCTGTCTATAGTCTTCACAGATTTTCCATTAAATTTGGGCCACTTTGAAAGGTAAATTCCTAGGTGGGGTCTGCAAAAGTATTAAGGCCTAACAAATACATGGCCCTCTTTTTTTGTGTGTGTGCTTGTGTCTAGCAGCCACAAAGTGATTATTGCAAAAGAATTTAATCATACATAGATAAAATGAGCTTTGATATTCTCTCCTTCAAAATCTTCTGACAGTAAGTTTAGGGTGTTGGAAAAACAACTATATGAAACTACACTAATACACATGGGCATAAGTTTGGGGAGGTGCGGGGGGGGGGGAGCAGGAGTGGAAGCACTGCCCCCCAGAGGTGAGATGTGGAAGAACACATGGTCACATGCCATATTCTCCTCCCCGACACACCCCAATTTCTGCAAGCGCCCAGCTGCCCTGCAGGGCTTGTTCTGCTCAGCCTGCGGGGGGGGGGGGCAGCTAAGGAAGTCTCTGTCCTTCCCACACTGCCTCCCAGCCCCGCTTCCCCCAAAGCAAGCCAAACAGACCAAGTCCTCCAGGTGGGCAGGGAGCAGGATGGAGCAGCTGTTCCTGGTCACCTCCTCACCAGTTGGATGCCACCTCCTGGGTCCTAGTGCCTGTCTGTTTCTTGTACAACAGTGAGTGCCCATGGGGGACGAGAAGGGGATGGGGGAGTGAGGCAAGGGAGATGGGATGGGAAAGAGAAGCGGATACGGGAATGGGGTGGGGGAGAGTAGGAGCCCATGGTTGTGTTGCAAGGTATTTACATGCCAGATATGTTAAACATCCATAGGCCCCTTCATGCTTCGGCCATCATTCCAGAGGACATACTTCCACGCCGATGACACTCGTTAAAAAAATAATGCATTAAAAATTTTTTTGACTGAACTCCTTGGGGGAAAACTGTATGGTCTCCTGCTCTGTTTTATCCACATTCTGCCATATATTTCATGTTATAGCAGTCTCAGATGATGACCCAGCATATGAGCATATGTTGTGTTTTAAGAAGACTTTCGCTGCAGATTTGACAAAATGCAAAGAAGGTACCAAAGTGAGATTTCTAAAAATAGCTACAGCACTCAACCCAAAGTTTAAGAATCTGAAGTGCTTTCCAAAATCTGAGGGGGACGAGGTGTAGAGCATGTTCTCAGAAGTCTTAAAAGAGCAACAGTCTGATGCGGAAACTATAGAACCCAAACCACCAAAAAAAATCAACCTTCTTCTGATGGCATCTGACTCAGATGATGAAAATGATCATGCATCAGTCCACACTGCTTTGGATCACTGACTGAGCAGAATCAGTCATCCGCACGGATGCATGTCCTCTGGAATGGTGGTTGAAGCATGGATCTTCAATGCATCTAACACCAATATCTTGCGACAGCAGCTACAACAGTGCCATGCGAACACCTGTTCTCACTTTCAGGTGACATTGTAAACAAGCAGGCAGCATTATCTCCTGGAAATGTAAACAAACTTGCTTGTCTGAGCAATTGGCTGAACAAGGAGTAGGACTGAGTGGACTTGTAGGCTCTAAAGTTTTACAATGTTTTATTTTTGAATGTAGTTATCTTTCAGAAATAATTCTACATTTGTGAGTTCAACCTTCATAATAAAGAGACTGCACTACACTACTTGTATTAGCTGAATTGAAAAATACTATTTCTTTTGTTTTTTACAGTGCAAATATTTGTAATCAAAAATATATATATGGTAAGCACTGTAACTGAAATCAATATATTTGAAAATGTAGAAAACATCCAAAAATATTTAAATAAATGTTATTTTATTATTAACAGCGGGATTAATTGTGATTAATTATTTTAAATCTCTTGACAGCCCTAATTGTTTTATATCCCTTATACCTAGCTTTTATTTCTGGTGTAGGTATGCAAATGTTAAGTCTATTCCACTTGTTTAGTTTTTAACCCTTGCCTATTTTTCTTTTCAGATTGAGTTTTAATTTGTTCCCCTCCCCCTTCTTACACTCTTTCCCCAACTCTCACCTGCGTAAATATTGTTTCATTCTTTACTGTATTCAGTGAGGGTTTTTTCCCCCCTCCTTCACTGGTTTAACCATTGCCTGTTGATTCCAAACACACCCCAAAAAAATCTTTTAATTGGACAGTATAAATTAGATATGTACATATCTTAAGACTGCCCTGTACATTTCTTGCCACTGACTGAAGCCTTCTTTCCTGGGGGGGGATCAGGTTCTACTACAAACTACCCATGGGAGTTTGCTGGTGGGGCTCTTGCTCCAAGTAGCACTTGGTGTGGGTAAAGGGAAGGCTACTACACAGGCCTACTGTTCCAGTGTCTAGATTTTGTGGGACCAGTTGTTGGTCTACTCACTGTCCCCTTGCTGTTCTCCAGAGGCTATTTGTTCTACAAATTTACTCTTCCTATGAAAACAGGTTCTAGAAAAGAAAGCTCCAAAGTTACCTAAACAACTGTATTTGCAAAAAATAAAGGGAGGAGCTACAATACCTTAATAACCAACCCCCACATACTCTCTAGGCCTTTTAGCCCTTAAGATCCACAAATTCTGTTTTACGCAACTTGGTAATTGGGTATCAATGTGTTTTATATAGCTCTCTTTACATGAGAACTAGTAGTACTCTTGAGCAAAACTCCTGAATTTTAATTGAGCATCTTTGAGAATATGCACAATAAAGCAGTGTAAGTGATCATACACTTTAATTTGTTCCATTAAACTGACAGTTCGGGAACATTTTTTAGGACTAGCAGCCTTATAGCCCTTTACAAGTGTTTAAAAAGCCTAATACACAATATCCATTCAAAATGCAAAAGACTGGCATGAAGTTTTTGGGTTTGTTTGTTTTTTTTTTAAAAAAAAGAGGGAGGGCAGACACTGCCAATACAGGATGGGTCATCACACAAGCTAGGTAACTTCTTTTTCTAAAACAGCAAATTCAGAAATAAAAATCAACCCCCTAATATGTACACTGAGAAGATTCACCAGCACCTTCCAGTAGGTACTGTATGTATTGTTTGTTTGTTTCTGTTTTCAGAACTATAGACTTATCTTCAAGAATATAGCATATGTAAGTCATATAAAAATTTAACTTTCACTAAAAACATGGTTTATATTTGATGCTTTTTCTCACCTTCCACTGCCTCTCTGCAAAACTCATTTCTTCTACTGACTTTGTTCCTTTGCGAGTCCAATTCAAGAACAGTACTTAGGATGATTAAACTGTCAGTCCAATGATTAATGGACAGTTCTTTTAGCGCTTTGTCAGCTCTCAACATCAGAATTCAATCATTTTCTTTGTGAGCAGGGCCTGAAGGCCTGCGTCGAACTGACTTTAAAACTCAGACCAAACACACCCACAGGCTGTTCACTTCCTAAAAGCCCTCAATCGACATTTATAAGTGCACTCTATTTTATTGGCAGAAAACAATAATTCATACAGTTCTTAATCTAGCATTTTTATTAACCTGAAAACTACAGTTTAGTTGGTGAAGTGATAACCTTTTTCCATTCATTAAAAGTCGATCCTTCGCTGGTCTTTCTAGAAAGTTTTCCACCACTAACACCCATGCATCAAATCCATCGGCAATAGCAATAGTTGAAATGATAGTGCAGGCAAGGAATGGGAAACACTTGCATTTTACTACTATTGTACAGACCTGTTCTAAGCAGGTTTTGGCAATAGAGTGGATAAAATGTTGGTAACCACCTAATTGGTCTACTGTCACACTCCTACTGCTGACACCAGCAGTGGAGCTGCACCAGCGTTAGTAACAGTAGGAATTTTTTCCAAAAATGCTAACATACATACAGCTAAAAATAAAGGTGTCAGACAAGAAGTTGCGGTTACTTACTGCAACTGAATTCTTCGAGCTGTATGGTCCCTATCTGTATTCCATACATGGGTACACATGCGTGCCATGCACACAAATCTGGAAGTTTTTCCAAGCAGTGTCCAGTGGCCTGCATATGTGCAGTAGCTCTCCTCATGCTCCCAACAGAAGGTATAAGAGGCAATGGAGGTCAACGCCACTCCAGTTCCTCCTCTTACCACAATCCAATGTATGGGGAGAGGGGGTAGAAGAGAGGGTAGTGGATAGGGATTCACACATCTCAAAGAACCTCCAGTTACAGTAAGTAACCTCCACTTAAAGTGATGGTCCCTATATGTATTCCACACGTGGGTGATTGGCAAGCAATGTTCAGACTGGAGGCAGGCAAGAGGATGCTGGTAACAAATATGCTTGCGATATTGCCAATCCCACGGCTGCATCCGCAGCTGAGATATGAACTAGGGCACGTGTGTCCTGAACATGTAAATTCAACTCCAGGTGGCCACTCTGCAGATGCCTTGCAGCAGAATGTTTGACAGGGATGTCAGGGAGGCAGTTTGTGCTCACATAGAATGAACTGTGACACCCAGGCGGAGGAATGTTTGCTAACTTGCAGCATTTAAAGATGAATCCTGAGATCCACACAGAAATCCTCTGGGAGAAAATGGCTTGCCCATGCAACCTCTCTTATGGCAATAAAGAGTGATTTCCCACTATGTTTGGTTCTTTGTACGGAGAGCGCCAGGACAACCCGGATATGGAAGGAGTTAAGTCTCTTGTCTTCAGCTGAAGCACTGAGTTTCGGGAAGAGTACGGGTAAATATCATTTGACTGATGTAGAACTCCAACAATCTTAGGGCGAAACTTGGGATGTAGTCTAACAAAAAAAAATTTCGGGGGGGGGGGGGGGGGGGGGGGAACTGTGTAAGGAGGATTCCCCATGACAGCCCTAAGCTCACTAACCCTCATAGCTGAGGTGATAGCTACTAAGAACGCCACCTTCGTGAACAGGTGGGTCATGGTACAAGTTGCCATGGGTTCGAAAAGCAGACTAATGAGCTTGGACAGGACAAGGTTAAGGTCCCATTGAGGGGTAGGTTTAAGAACTGGTGGAAAGGTCCTGATCAGGCCTTTCCCAAATTGTGCAGTAGCCGGGTGAGTAATGACAGGGCGTCCTTCTACCGGATGTAGGAAGGCACTAATTATGCCTTCTTTAGGGATAAGACATAGATTCAGTTGTTCTAGACTTATAATATCTGGAGAATGTTGATGCAGTTGTGCCCAGTTGTGCCAAAAAAAAAAAAAAAAAACTCGAACTGGCTTGTTAGCAGGTTTAAGTACACTCTTTTCTACTCCAGTTAAGGCTCATCTGAACAGGGGCCAAATATGAACGTTCTATTTCTGATGCCCACCCAAAGTCCAGGCTGTGAGGTGGAGTGAACCCGCACTAGGGTGCTTGGTCTTCCCCCCATCGTGGGTTAGGAGATCTGAGAACAGGCAAATCCTGAGTGGTGGATGGGCAGACACTTAGAATTTCTGTGAATCAGAATGGTCTGAGCCAGTGAGGAGCCAATGGAATGTTGGCGGCTCTGTCATGACATATCTTCCCTATAAGCTATGGAAGTAAGGGAATGGGAGGAAAGGCATATCTGAGACCGTTATTCCAAGGCATTAGGAGAGCATCATCTTGGGAATCGCAACCCATGACTCCTCTGGAGCAACACAGGGGGAGCGTTCGTTTGGGATGCAAAGAGGTCCCATAGTGGAGTACCCACTGCCTAAATATCACACTTGGGACTGTCGTGAATTTTTGACTTATGGTCTATTGAGAAGCTTCTGTTAAATTTGTCAGTCAAGGAGTTGTGAATACTGGGAAGGTACACAGCTTGTATGGTGCATCAGAAACCACACCACAAAAGTCTGCTGGCTTCCTGACAGAGGGAACAAAATGTCACGCCTCCCATACAGATCACAGCGGTGATATTACCTTTAAGTGAATATGGAGCTGAAGTGGAAGTGGAAGGAAGGCCTTATACACAAAGAGGAGCACCCTCTGTTCCAGTTCTCATGGGGTTCAGGTACCCTGAACAGTGTGACTGTCCAGGTGAGCACTCTACCCCAGAAGGTAGGTGTCCATCACAATGATAGTCCTGGGTGTGAGAGGGCTGAAAGGAACTCCCACCATGACCTTTTCCCCATTCGACCACCAAGTTAGAGAGGTGACAACTGTGGCGGGAATGACCACCCTGGAGTTGATGATGTCTTTGCTTAATAGGTTGAGTGGAGCCAAGCCTGCAGGCACCGTAAGTGGAGTCTGGTGAAAGGAGCCACATAGATGCATACAGCAACCATGTGGCCAAACAGTGAGAGGCACTTGTGCACTGTGGTTCATGATCTGCAAGTTGTGTGTGAAATCAGGACGATGATCAGTACATGAAACCTTTCTGAGGGAAGGAATGCTCTTGCGGAAATAGAGTCCAACCCTGCCCCCACAAAGTTTAACAACCTTTTTGGTAACAAAATGAACTTCTAAATGCCTAGGGCTGTCAAAAGTTGTATGAGAACCCATTGCTGACCTCATCTCCTTACAAGATCGACCTACCAGGACCTACCAATTTTCCAGGTATGGGAATACCATATAGCCCTGGTGTCTCATCTGGGCTGCTACCACAGAGAAAACCTTTGTAAATACTCTAGGTGCGGTAGCCAGCCCAAAGGAGAGGACTCAAAACTGAAAGCGCTCCTGACCTACCATAAAACACAGGAACTTTCTGTCTGATGGGTCAGTGTTCACACTGAAATGTGTGTCCTTCATGTCAAGATCTACAAACCACATCCCTTCCTGAAGAGAGGGGATTATACTTTACAATTTCAGTTTTTTGAATAAAGAGGTTGAGTTACTGAAGGTTTGGGATAGGTCTCCACCCTCCATCTTTTTGGCGAATTATGAAATATGGTGAGTGAAATCCTCTCCTATGTTAACGAGGTGGAACACATTCTATTGCCCCTTAATGGAAGATGGATTCCACTTCCCATTGAAGAATTACCTTGTGAAAGTGGTCCCTGATGGGGGTTTGTTAGTTTGTTTGTTTTTTCCTTCCCATCTACGAGTATCCCTGGTGGATAACCACCAGAACCCAACTGTCCGCAGTGATCTTGTTCCAACTGTGAGTGAAGAGCGCAAGTTAGCCCCCAAAAGGTAACTGGGGACGAGAGGGTTGCATCAGTAATGGTACACAGGTCTCAATCAATATGTCTAAAGTGACTTTTGGCTGGTGGTTGACAGTGAGCAGAGGCTGTGGCAGTAGCGGGGACTGAGAAATGAGACCTCTGACTCTTTTGATATTTGCAGTGGTTCAGCTGTGTGCTGGTAATAACATACATGAGGAGGAGGCGGCCTCGATCTATAGGGTTGCCTCAGGTGTTTCCTCTTGGGGCGGGAGCAAGGAAAAAATCCCCAGGGAACATGGAGTCTATCCCAATCGTTTAGTGAGGCCAGGGACTCATCTGTTTTCTCACTGAAAAAGATTCAACTCATTAAAAGGGAGATCCTGGATGGTGATTTGAAACAAAATACCATCTCTTGGCCCTTATCAGCGCTGGGGCACAGGATGCTGGAGTGTGCCATATCACCCTTTCCGGTTCTAATATGGCCTCATTGATGGGTAAAGCCACCTTACTTGGTCCTTCCAGCTGCAAGACGTCCAGGAGCCAGTGCTGAAGGTTCTGGACCTCCCCTAATAAGATCTGTAGGTCACTGGCCAGTCTTTGTAATAGCTCCGGGTACTGGCGAGAACTGTTGGTACCTGCAGATCCAGTTCTGCCTCTTCCTCCTTGTACACCAACAGAACTGGTTGATGAGAAGATGATCAGCAGTACGACTCCCGAGAGGCATCTAGATGCCTGCCCTAAGGCCCCATATAAGGCCAGAAAGAGGGATTGATTGGTTGTGGGGGACCCAAACGAAGTCAGTACCAGCGGCCCCTGGAGCGCGGGGGGCGGCCACGCCTTACCCAACTGAATGGCAAGCATAACCCTCGACTCTCTAAGCACAGATACTGGTACAGCCATCTCCTCTGATTCATCCAAGTTCAAGAACTGCTCCATCAGTAGTGGCACTGCAGTTTGTACCAGGGCACTCCTGACAGACGGTGGGAGGTGAAACGGCTCCTAGGACAGTGATATGGACTCCTCCACCAGAGTAAGAACATCCCTTAGGAGGACCAGGCCAGAAAGAAATGGAGACTGGATAAGGGAGGAATATATTCTCTGGTGTTACAGAAGTCTCAGTGCACCCCGGTGTCTAAGGGGTTCCGACAGTTAAGTCTGAGGGAACTGGTGCATCAGAACAAACTGGACAATCTTTAGATGGATGAGGTGGTACAACAATGCATCCACACCACCACACAGACGGAACCAGAGAGCATCTATCCTTGTGCTTCTGAACCAAGGTGACTAACGGAACCAGCAGATCTTCCTTTTTTTAATATCTTGCCCTCCGATCTGGGGGGTCTTCATCAGAGCTGGTTCCTTAGGTTCCACTCGCAATGTCTCACCCAATCTGGACCATCTCGGGGAGGAAATGCAGTTCTTATTGACAGTCCTCAATGGGGATCTCTCCTTGCTCTCATGAGTTTGCCCTCTACTTTCATGGAGAGCCCTGGAAGACGAGTCCTTGGTCTTAGATATTGATGGCTCTGCTTCAAGGCACATGCTTAGAGAGGCTCTACTCGACAGCTGAGTCCAACGCATGGGGCAGGAGGCGGGGGGGGGGAGGGTTCCCTGGCATGAATCTGAGAGCTTCTCCATCAGGTGCTTCCACAGACAAAGCTCCTGGGCTTCTCAGGTTATCGGTGAGAAGAAGTGACAGATATTGCACTTTGCAGAGATATGCACCTCACCCAGACAGCACAGACACCACTGATGGAGAAGGATCAAGGGCAGGAGACAGTTCTTGAATCCCGGGATGCTGGACACAGTCCTGAAGTTGGATTCCCCAACCAGAGAAATATATTGTACACTGTAACTTTTTAACTACTAACTACTAATCTAAGTATATAACTATTTACACAATGTTTTCTATCTAAGTTATACAACAAAGTGAAGGAGGACATGATTCAGACTCAGGTCACGAGGCAATAAGAAGGAACTGGAGAGGCGTCAACCTACGCTGTCTCTTACACCCTCAGCAAGGAGCATTAAGAGAGTTATTGTGCACGTGCAGGCCAACGAAGAACTTCTTGACTCAGATGTGGAATACACTTAGGAACCATAACTTGAAATAGTATGTTCTGACATCACAGATGAGCCAACACTTTTGTTGAAAGGTACAAGGATCTAGACAGACAATCTGCGGCTGGAAAAATATGATATAACATCAGTTTTTTGGTTTGCAACACTAAACTGTACTTTATTTTACATAATCAGCTGGTAGATTTTAAAACAACTAAACTGCTTTCAAATTAAGGTTATTCACTGCATTTGCTTTTAATTCTTATTAAAACCTATATTTATGCTATTAAAAACTGAATGGTAACATTCCAAATTAGAGTATGTTCAAAGACTTCTCTGCAGCACCCCTCCCCAATTCAAACATTACAGAGGCTTACAGGGGCCAGGCCCATAATGATTTATGTTTTGCTGAGCATATTCAAGACACGGACCAAAAATAATGCATGCTTCACTCCAAATTTAAAGAACTACTTACTAGACATTGCAACAGGCAGATCTGCATCAACTTCACTTGTTAAAGTTATTATAAGCCCTTTGAAACGTTAAGATTCTGTGATCCTTCTTCAGACAGAAGCATTAATAGCTCAACAGCACTTCTGTTGTTTGGACAAAGCTTTGAGCATCAACTTAGTTGGAGGGCACTTCAAGAGATGATCAATCAGCTCTGAAAATCCCTACAACCAGTTTTCAGCCCTCAAGAACAATCTTACTTATATAGACATGACCTGTATTAATTTTAGGAACTTGCATTGCAAGTGAAGAGCTTTGATAACAAGTAACACCTGAAACTTTAAAATAATCTTTAGAATTGTTTGCAATTTTGAGAGAGAAAGTTACCTTACATACTTAACTCTGAGAAACAAAGCTGAAAATGATTTTAAAAATTCTTTACCCACGAACACTGCAAACTGCTTACAAAATACCCTTACCATTAAGGTACTACACTCTGCCCTATCCTCCTTAAAATGTGAAATGGCATGCTGTTCAACAATGACCCTCTGGAGTTTTAAAGAAATATGCTGAAAGATTTTTAAATGTATTTGTTCGTTCCTCAGTCTGGATGATGGTAATTATCTCTCAAATGAAGTGGATACTGGACCTTGTGTTGAAAGGTGAACTGCCTCAGGGCGTATGCCGCAAGATATGAATTCCTGTGCAGTAGTGTCATAGCAGGGCTTAATTAGGGCTTGCTAAAATACAAAATTGAGCAATCTCAAATGCTTACTAAAAATATCAGCCATTTTCTCTTTAGCTCATCCTAACCCTCATATGACCCCACATTTTTTGGGGGGCCTCACTAAGGGGCAACAAAATTTAGTGGTTTTGGGGTCACTAATATAGTACTTACAAATATTTGTATAAAACTCATAAGGGGAGGTACATACCTGCACGTTAAGTTAGACAGAAAGGAGTTAACTAGAGACTCCTAACAAGGAGAGAGGAGAAAACTGACTCACTCCTCCAGAGCTCAGAAAAACCATCAGGAAATGAGAAACAGAACAACAAACAAGGGAGAAGCCAGAAAGCTAGTCATGATTTTAAAAGCTGTGTCAAAGTTGAAGTAACAAAAATATCCCAAATTATTACATTTTACAAAAACTCTAAATCTTTAAAAAGTCCGTATTAAGTTAAGTGATCCACTCAATAACCCACTGCCACACAATCTAACATACAACATCACACCAACTAATTTACACTATCTTCACAACTTCAACCTTAACTAACAGGCTGCGAAAAATTAACCATTTGGCTCTGAGTAGAATGATGGTCCAGGACTGGCAGAGACAGAAAACAATGCTTAAACAAAATAAAGTCTCTAATCAAGGCAATTGGGTGTTTAAGGTCCAAATTGAAATTAAAAATGTTCCTATAATGAAAGGAAATCCAACATAGTAGTCAACTTCTTGCTTATTCAAAAGCATCAACATCGGACAAGTCAAAATGACAAAGCAGTTATTGTGCATAAATTGTTACTGTTCAGTTTTGGTATAAAGTTTCCTGACAGTATGAATTAGGTTAACAATGTCAACTATTCTCCAGTTTTCACTGGCCAAGTTCTTTGGCATGACCACTACAGTGGGCTGCATACATAAAAGGCTTACATTGTTATTATTGGGTTTTGAAGTGATTAAAATATGACCACTTCCTCTGTTGTCCTAGTCCCCTCAAAGCAAAGGTGGCCAAATTCAAACACTTAATTTTAGTTGCTTCTTGATTGTATACGCAAGTTTTATTATTTATACCCTGAATTGTGATCCATTTACTTAGTGACAGGTTTCAGAGTAGCAGCCGTGTTAGTCTGTATCGCAAAAAGAAAAGGAGTACTTGTGGCACCTTAGAGACTAACAAATTTATTTGAGCATAAGCTTTCATGAGCTACAGCTCACTTCATCGGATGAGCTGTATCTCCCGAAAGCTTATGCTCAAATAAATTTGTTAGTCTCTAAGGTGCCACAAGTACTCCTTTTCTATTTACTTAGTGGTTAACTTTGGTAATGTTCCATAAGTAAATAAAGATTAACTAGGCACAGACAACTAAGCAACAGTAGCTTACCATTCTAAGAACTACTAAATAATGGTATTAAAAGAAGCCTCCCATTTTACACATTCAGATAGCAAAACTATGATTACTGATTTGAATTAATTCATATTTTCTGTAGGTTCTATCTGTAGCTTTTAAATTTATGGAGTGAGATGCCTGTTTTTGTGTAAACAGTTTACCTTTACTTGATTTCCTACTTCTTGCTTTTAAAAGAATTTAGTGTTCATGAACAGTACCACATTGACAGGCCTGGAGACAGACATCTTCAAGCCACAGAACAGGGTAAGCACAGTTGCTTTCCCACACTGTGCTATTAATATTTTGAGATTATTGATGCTACACTTTATTTCTAGACTACATACCCATTCAGTCCTACCTATTGAGGCCAGGGTACCAACTGATGCCCATTGCAATTTGGATATGCTAAGAATACTAACTAATGAGGCCATCAACTCATTTCACATTAACAAAACTGTCAGCTGAAAGCAGAAGGCAGGGTGCATAAGTGCAAGTTATTGGACAAGCCCATCAGATGCTACAGACAGTGAATATCCTGAGCATCTTTCTGCTAAATTCCATTCTAAACTCTTGACTAAAACCAGGCTATCATGACTCATGAACATGTACAAGGAGTGCTTAATGACTACCTTGAGGGGTTCCTCAGCTTAAGATCCCTGATTCTCAACACAGAAAGCTGAGAGCCATAGCAGAATAAGCATACTTCTTTACTAGGCAAGAGCAAACTGTTTCACAGGTCTTGAGGACACAGGTCTTGACACATACCAACAAATAAATCCCTAGTTGGAGCCCCTCCAAAAATAATCAGCTGCATTTGGAAATGAGGAGGAAAGAGAAGAACACTACTTAAAGTAGACTAAGAACCATATGGGTTCCTTCTGAACTTCAGAGCTTCACTCCCTTTCATGGGCAGAGTAGAGGAACTGGATACTGAAGAGTCCTAATTGAAATGGAAGTCCAAAAACACACACTCTCCTGGATGAACAATTAAGAAAGAAGAAATTCAAGACAGAAGCACCAGTTCTCTCAGCCCTCTAGGAAGAGGCTATGACAGCCAAAATGGTCAATTTCCATGGGTGGGGGGTAGGTGGGTGTGTGTGAGTGAAATATACTAGTCAACTGTGGTGTTCCAGGACAAGTACTTCAGGACACTTCCTCAAGAAGCTGATGCTCCTCCTCTTGGCAAATGCTTCTAATGGTTGGGGGTTGTCATTCCTTCCTTCCACTAAAAGTTTCCAGGAGATGGGAGAATTTTATTTCTCATGCTGAGCCTGACTGCCAAAAGTTAAGTCTGAGATTGAGGTTCTCTCAAAGGCTACGTGAGCTTTGCCCGTGGAACCTCTACATCTGTGTATGATATCTCTTGTACTGATACATTTCCTATCTTCCTGGATAGTACTGACACTGTAAGTATACACTGGACTGAAAGATTAAGGGACTCTTCAATGTAATTCTGAACACACGATATCCAGTTCTCAGAACCTTTATAAGTGCATCAGATGTTTTCCAAGGCCTCACAGAGTGGATTTTAGAAATACAGGTGAACAAGCATGGTCAGAGAAACCCCCAGAACTTGAAAGAAATATCAGACAACCTGATGTTATTTACAGTAGTTAAGGTTATAGGCTGTCTCGGAGAGAAGAGCCTCGTGGCTCATTCCATTATTGACAAGAACTTTAACGTACAACTAATAGCCTTACCTGTTATGCATGGAGAAAATGCATACAGACTGGAAGTATTCATTAACAAACAAGGCAGTGCTCTCTGGCTTCAACAGTTTCCACAAAGGACCCAGATCTGATAACCTCCAGTAGTCTCCAGGTCTAAAGCATGTTCTATCATTTTCCACTTGTGAACAACCATACAAATCAGAAGTAAGCTGTTTTGCCGATGGGTTCACTTAAAAATCAGCCATTTTTTACCTAACCATTTTCTGAATTGGGGAAGGGTTACTGCACTTCTGTCTTGCCCCTTTGTGTGATGAAAGAATTGCCTTTTTTCTTCCACCATCACTCAGAATAAATGGTTATTTGGGGAACAGTCATTTTCTGGAATCCTTTCTCCACTTTATAGAATAGTTCTTTTGTTCAGGCATAGGAAAACTCCCTTGGAGATGTGTAAAAACCGTTAGGGGAGTCTGAGGAGATTGGGAATTTACTTCTCTTCAGTCTTCAAACTTGAGTCGTCTCATTTAGCCCTTGCTCTCAAGTAGCTTAGCGATCCAATAGTTCAATATGAAAGTTCTATCAACACTAACTACAGTGAGTGGACAGGTTATTCTGATATTTAATTCCAAGACACGTATCTACATATTTCCACTGTTCACACCAATACCACAAAAGGTTTTCCCAAGGGTTTTCTTAGGGTTGGGACCATTCCAAAAATAACCGGTCAACTGACTGGTCAAAACATCAAAAATGGTCCAATATTTTAACTCACTAATTTACTAGAATATTTACAACAACAACAACAGAGTAACACTATCGTCTCCAGTAGGCTTAGCCTTAAATACTTAAGCCTAATTATAAAAAATGTTACTAAGTTATTTTTAACTCAGAAAAAAAGTTCTAAAAGATAAAAGAATGGCACCACGATGCAATCAAAAAGGTAGGCCAGCAGATCAGAACATTCTTGTTGGAATATTTGACTGTGATCAAACAGACAGTCAATTCACATTCTCTGACCAGTCAGTTGACTAGCTTGCCAATAGGTGTTTTCCATACCATAATACAGATCAATCCTGGTCATCACCACTATCCTGAAGTGGAAGAAAATGGCTGTTTGTGCAGCATTCTTTATAGCAAGATGATCTGTGCAACAGGTTTTTCCACTTAGTTCAATTGTTCACCCTTTCTTTGAGGCAGAAGCAGTGATTCCCCAAGGTATGGTGAAAGCTTGGGTCTATTTAAGTCTTGCGAAAAAGAATGAATGTCTTCTGCCCTTCTCAGACTCGTAACAAGAAAACCTTCATTTGGTTTGAAAGCATCTCATGCGACCTTTCCAGTTAACATTGTTCTGATATTTCTTAAAGTGTCTACAACTGCTCAATTCTACGGGAACCCAAAAAACTATGTGCAGGTGTTATGAAACTGCCACAAGTTTGAGCAAGCTGATTAATTAGTGGATATTTTCACAGTAATAATCTACACTCTTTAATACTATAAACTACATGTTTATTTTAATCATTTACATTGCCATTAAATTACAGCAAGTGATTTGAAAGTCAATTTCTGATTTTTAAATAAAAAAATTGGAGGGATCAGCTTTAACAGCTTACATTACTCAACCTTAAATATTTGTATCTCCAAACTAAAATAAGGATTGGAATTAAAGTTGTTGAAAAAGAATCATAACTAGAATAGCAAGCCCATCTCAGAGTTTACAAAAATATAAAAATAAAACAGTAAGAATTATACACATCTTCTGAGATTCCTCATGTAAAATATAAAAAATATTTAAACAGAGTCACTGAGAATGATCGTTATGTATTCTTTACAAAGAATTACATTCAACTTTTATTGAGATCTCTATGAATGGAACTTATTAGCATTATTATAACAGCTCAACTTGCTGAGATTGTATCATAGATATGCAAAGTTGAATATAAGCATCCCTCTGTCTTCTCTTTGTGCATTACTAGTCATCTAAATCAGGATCAGTGAGTTACCAGAAAATTAACCTAGTACTGCAACATAGCAAACACTGAAAAAGGAGAAACAGCATGTCACTATTTCCAGAACTGGCTCAGTTTTCAAATGAGATCTTCAATTAATTTAATCTGCTAGTAGAACAAAATAAAGCCAATCCAATATTTATAAAACCATGCATGTCTATGTAAATGAAGCACGATTTCATAAGAGGCTGAGCTGGCTGACAGCTTTCATCATTTCAACTAGGGCCTTAATCCACAGGAACAGGATCTGCTAGCTCCTTACACATCCCCAATTCACTTAATAATGAACTCTGACAATTTACTGACTAATGATAGCTCACTCCCACATTTTTAACATCTTCTTCCCTATCCCCAGACTACAGTTTGTGTAATTTTGCCCTAGTCCTGGCATAAAAAATGCAGCCCCATCACTCTGTCCGAAGGATGGATGGAGCCATAGGCACAATTTTTTAGCTGACAGGTACCAATTCTTACAGTGACAAATTAGACACCAGATAATGCAACTGTATTAGTTACTACATTGTTTTTAGTCTATGGATAGGCTTGGATTACATTTTTGTCAGTACAAGTCTTCACTGTACATACAGAAAACAAAAAAATACTTCCATCGATGACGTCTGAAATTTACAGACAGGAAAAGAATGAAAAATGCTGCTTGAGAATTTATTAAAGATTGATTTAAGTTTATTAACTTTGTATACATTGACGATTCACGTTTTAATAGTTATAAGCCTTAATTTTCTGAATCTCAACATCTACACATTAAACATTCCCAATAAATTTCTGCAACTGTGAAAATTTAATAATTTAAATACATAAAAATAAACAAAGCTTAAATATCAATATAGCCACCATTATAAAAAAAACGAACATCAAATACGGCCAAGCCTAACTATGGAAGGTATTTTTGGTTCCATTAAATAGATTGACAAATTTTCAGATATACCATTCTTATTCTTCTTATGGCCAAGCTGTACATATATGACAGCTCTGCTTAGTTCCAAGAAACCTTCACTAACAAACTATGCAGTCAGCATGTAGCTCAAGTAAATGGGTGGACAGCTGACCGAATGATAGCCTTAAATCAAATGCTGCTTGTCACAAAAGACTAGCAAGTTGTATGAACTTCTGACATTTTTAGGTATTGTCAAATTGCTGGTCTCCATTAGTATGGACAGCATCTGAGACTTGATTATGACATAAAATTTATCCTCTCCTTTTATTTATAGTTGGATAAAACAAATCTCTTTACATAACTGGTTTACCAACTGTTTTGCAGTCTACGTTTAAACACTTATATGCCTAGCTTTAAAAAGAAATGTTTGTAAACAATTTAATTCCACACAATACATACTTTAGGCTAAAAAACAAAAATCCTTCACCTTCACCACCACCACCACCACCACTACAACCAAGTTCAGTTTCACTATCAAATTCTGCCCACAATGCATGCATAGAATGAATTATACAGATTAAATATACAAATTTAGCATGCGAATAGGGCAAAAAATAAAAAAAAATCAATTCATTTTGTAAATTCACAACGGACAAGTGAAAGCTGTTTTCATCCTAAGTTGTCCACTTAGAGAAGCGGAGGGGGAAAAAAATAAAACCCTTGTCTCAGGTTCTTCATATGCAAGGCAATGCACAACCAACCAATACTTAAGAACTACACTCTTAGAATTTCTATGCAAAAGTATTATATAACTTGAATTTCATGTTCAAAATAACCAAAAAAAAATCTGTTTTAAATAAAAATGGAGTCTAGTCTGCTTTAGAATACTGCCTGGGTTTGGTACCACTTTAGTGGCAGCAATAAAATGTGTTTCACAATCTTCTTCTCAGAAACTATTTTCTTTCATACATATTTGAATATTTAACTTTGAAAAATAAAACAGCCTGTCAATTATTGTTGGAAGCCTGTACTCTAATATTCATGTTTAGATGCAGCTTTTATTCTCTTTCTACTGCAAGTTAGAGCCACTGAAAGTGTTGAGAAACTTAGTCCTAGATGGTTAACTCTAAGGCACAGTCTCACAATATCTCAAAAATTAACTTCAAACTGAAACAGTCTGTATTATGTTCATAAGAACTAAGTCATTAAACTTGAGTATTTTTCAGACCTAATCTTGTGTTAAACTGAACCACCACACACTAGAATACTAATCTTACTATAATCTGCCCTTTTGTATGTCTTAGTTCAGTCATCTGACTTGACACAATACCAAGAGGGGGGGAACTAGCAAGTCAACTAACTTTCTCTAATCAGTGCAGTCAGCAAGATTTCACAGAAGGGACATAACCACTCATGAGACAACACCTGCAAAAGTGAAAACAAAACATTCATTTAAATATTTATCACTTTAACAGAGCTAGAGTCTTATTTATCCATCAAACATGAAGGACCCTTGTTCCAAATGCTGGAGAGATCAACAGAGTTTAGAGTGTTTGGAAATGGTATATACACCAATAGCCAGGCAGTCAACATGTAAGTTTCTTCTATGAAAAATGGAGGTTACTTACCTGCGACTGGAGGTTCTTTGAGATGTGTGATCCCTATCTGTATTCCACATGTGGGTACACACCACATGCTTGAGACCAGAAAATCTTGTTAGTAGTGTCCATTGGTCCACACCTGAGCCCTGGAGCTCCTCTGGTTCAGCACCAAGGATATAAAGGGAAGTGCAAACAAGCTGCCTCAACAGTTCTTTCTCAACCATGAACACAAGCAGAACAGAAGAAAGGCAGGTAGTGGCATACAGAAAGAAACCACACATCTCAAAGTACCTCCTGCTACAGGTAAGTAACCTTCACTCCAAGTGTTGGTCCCTATGTGTATTCTACACAAGGATGACGGCTAAGCAGTAAGTCAAGTCGGAGTGGGGTGCGAGAAGATGCAAACAGTGAGATGCGTGCAATACAGTCATTCCACAGGCTGCATCTGCTGAAGAGGTTAGACTAAAGCATAAATTCTTCATGAAGCTGTGCATGAAATTCCAGGTTGCCACCTTTCAAATGTCCAGCACAGGCACTTCTTGAAGAGATGCTACAGAAGCTGCTTGTACTCTAGTGGAATGGGCCCTCACTCCAATCGGGGGGGCGGGGGGGAAGGGGGGAGATGGCTTACTGAGATCAAAGGAAGAAACAGCCAAACATCTACCCAGTCTCTGAGCAGATATCAGTTGATCCTGTGTTCGTTCTGCTCTAGCAACATATAACGTAAGCTAACTGGTTTAATTCTTTGCATGTAGAATGCCAAAGCTCATCTGACATCAAGAGCGTGAAGGATCTTCTCCTCAATGGAAGAATGAGGTTTCAGAAAGGAAACTATTAAATGAATTGATTTGCAGAACTCTAAAGGGATAAATTTCAGGTGGAAGCAAAGGGATACCTTCTCTTTATGAAAAGTAGCGTATGGCAAGTTGGCCATGAGTGCTCTCAGCTCATTTACCTTCTGGCTGACAGGATAGCAACAAGGAAGGCCAATTCCATCAGGAGCTCCTGGTTCTCTTCTGGAAACTCTGCGACTTTAATAGGAAATTAGAGACAGGTGGGACACTCAGCACATGGCCAAGGGTTCAAAGGGTGGCCTAGTGGATTCTGAGTAGCAGCCGTGTTAGTCTGTATCCGTAAAAAGAAAGGGAGTACTTGTGGCACCTTAGAGACTAACATTTATTAGAGCATACGCTTTTGTGAGCTACAGCTCACTTCATCGGATGCATACAGTGGAAAATATAGTGATTAATTAATATAGATTAATCTCCCCACTATATTTTCTACTGTATGCATTCAATGAAGTGAGCTGTAGCTTACGAAAGCTTATGCTCTAAATAAATTTGTTAGTCGCTAAGGTGCCACAAGTACTCCTTTTCTTTTTTCTAGTGGATTCTGAAAGCAAAAGACTGAGTTCCCACTGTGGTGTTGGCTTCACTACTGATGGGAAGGTCCTAATGAGACCCTACAGGAATCTAATTATCAGGCAAGTAAAAATAGTGTAGCCATCTACCCAAGGTGGCAAGACACTAATTGCTGCTATGTGGACCTGCAGTGAGCTAACAGAATGGCACCAAGTCTTGAGAGTGAAAGGTCTAGAACATATAGATTTTTTTGCGCCCAGGTACACAAACACCTCTATTTAGCTGGATAACATTTTATGGAGGAGTCTTTTAGTTTAATAGCCTCAGATCTAGAGCATTCATATTCAGATGCCCACCAAATACCAGGCCACAAGGTGAAGGTAGCCTGGATTGGAAAGTCTGGTCCCACTGTCTTGAGTTAGCAGATCTGGAAAGGGTCAAATGCTGATGGGAGCATGAGTTGACATTTGTAGGAGGTCCAGAAACCAGAACTGCCCAGGCCAGTTGGGTGCGATGAAAATTACTGAAGATTTCCATGGCAAATGTTCAACAGAGCCTGCTGCAGCAGTAGAATGGAGGAAAGGAGTACCTCATGTGCTCTATCCAGAATAGTAGAGGGCTTGGAATCCCTACCTAATACTACCCTGGAGCAATGTATGTTGAACTTCTTGTTCATCTGGGAGGCAAACAAGTCCAAGTCCCAAGATGGCATTCCCCACTGAGTGGGGATTCTTTTAAGCACTGATTTGTGTGCCTCCTACTCGTGGTTGATAAAGTATCTGAGATTGTTTGCCTGTGAGATACCTCACCAACAGTGTGATGTGATTTTGGATAACCAGTTCCATAAGTGTACCACTTTAAGCAGAGATGAGATTTCACTCTTTATTTATACTCCTTTTTATTTAAGACTGTTGTGATGTTGCCTGACATCATCCAGGTATGTTGGGACCATGTAAGTGGGAGCAATACATTCCAGGCCTGTCTGACTGCTCTTAATTCCAGAAGACTGATACGCATCTTGGCCTCCTGAGGTATCCGTGTAACTTGTGCCGTGCAGTCACCCAAGTGGGCTCCACAGCTTTGAGAGAGGCATCCACGATTATGGTCGCTTTGGGCATGGGAGTCAGGAAATGGACTCTGGTGCGCACTTGCTCTGGATTCATCCCCCAAATGATGGAAGCTGTGACATTGATGGGGATTGTCACTTAAGTATTAGTACTGTCTGACAAAAACAAACCAAAGCCTGCCCTGTAGGCAACAGAGACAAAGCATGGCAAACAGCCTTATGTAAATACTTCTGGCCATGTGGCCTAGCAGGGAAAGACAAAGCTTGACTGTCATTCCAGGTGTGTGAGTGACTTGTCTTATCAGGCTGTTCATAGCTTGAGGAGGCAAAACATGTTCCATAGCTTGGAACATGTCCATATGAAGGTAGGCCCTTATTGAGATCAAGTTTACGGTTGCTCCTAGGAAGTTTATGGTCTGCGTGGGAATGTATTTCTTTATATGTATGCAAAATCCTAAATATATGTCTAAAGGTGGAACACTGGTAAGCTGTCAAATGAACTTGCCATCTGGATCTGCCTGTTAGGACTGGTCATCCAGGTATGGGAAAACAGCATAGCCATTTTGTCTCATCTGTGCTGCCACCAAGACAACCTTTGTGAAGACCCTGCAAGCTGTTACCAGTCTGAATGGGAGTGCTCTGAACTGGCAGTGTTATCTGTCCTACCAGAAATCTGAGGGACCTTTGGTTCAATGGATGATTGTCCACATGAAAGTAAGCAACCTTGTAGAGAGAGTCCTGACCCATGTGCCTTTTTCCATCCAGGATGGAAATCATCAATACCAATGTAACCATGCAGAATTTTAATTTGCAAATACAAATATTTAGCTGATTCAAATTGAGAATGGTCTCACATCCTCCCTTTTCTTTGAGAGCTGTGAAATACTGGGAGGAGAATCCTGGGTCTTGATCTTGAAGTGGCACTCATTCTATAGCTCCTTGTTCTAGGAGAGAATCCTCTGTCAGCAGATTATCTCATGAGAGTGGTCCCCAAATTGGGGCCAGAATAGTCTGAATGGATGATATCTACTACCTGTTATGGCCCTCCACTGTGGACAAAGTATATGAGGCAGCCAAAGGTCCAGGAATCAGTTGGCGATGGCACCAATGAAGGTTTGCAACTTTCGAGCATCCTGCCAAAAGTAACCTTTGGTCAGTTGATGAGATTCGGTGGCTGACATCAAGGTGGAGGCAGTGCATAACCTTGGCATTTGCTTCTTCTGACACTTGTGTGGCAGTCCATATGGTCATAGAAAGCCTGTTGGACACCTTGGCTTGTATATCTGCTTATCACGTTTTCTCTTCAGGGCCAATGTATAAATGCAGAGGGAGCAGAAGACAGTGCTGGAGTCATTTAATGAGTGCAAAGATTCATCTGTCTTCTCATTAGAGAATTAGACTCAAACGACAAATCCTCAATGGTGTTCCAAACCTCTCCAGGGAACACCAAAGAGTTAAGCCACAATTCATACCAGATTACTATTGGGATTCTATGGCTCTAGTTAGCAGTACTGGCTATATCCACTGAGGCCTGAAACAAAGTCTTTGCCACAAGTCTACCCTCATCAATAAGTGCTTGAAATTGGGCCCTGTCCTCCTGAGGCCATTTGTTTTTCAACTCCAGGAATTTAGAGTAGTTTATAAAATTGTATTTCACTAACAGTAGTTAACAATTCTAAACTGAAGGCTGGTGGATGAGAATACCCTCCTCCCCAGCAGGTCAAGGTGTTCTGCACTCTTGTCCACAAGGGTGGTCTTGGGGGTGTTACTGCTCGGATCTTTTTGTGGCTGTTTGCACTACTCAGGAGTTGAGAACAAGGCAAATTAACAAAAATTCTGTTCCTTTAGCAGGAACAATGGTCTTTTAGCCCTTTTAGGGGTAGGAATGCACGATGCAGGTGTGTGCCAGACCTCTCTAACTGGTTCCATGATGGCCTCATTTACTGGCAGAGCCACTCTATTGGGAACAGTGAAGTGCAGAATGTCGAGGAGATTATGCTGCATATCATGGGCCTCCTCAAGTGGACATGAAGTTCCCCTCTGCAAGAGTTCTTGGTATTGCGTGTGGTCATGAGGAGGGGACGGGGAGACAGCTTAACCAGACAAGGACGACAAAATGCCCGTTGGTCCCGTCCCGATGGATCTAGTTCGATGTCTTCCTCTTCTGTATACTCCAGCAGAGTTGGTTGCTGCTGTTTAGGAGAAGAGAATTGGTGAGACACACGCAGACCCAGGGTGCCACATAGGGATCCCATGGGCCCCAACAGAGCCAGTATGTCCAAATGCTGGTTGCGAGAACCCCAAGACATCAGGTTCCTATGGTCCCTTGGAGTGTAAATTTGTCTGGGCGGAGAGCAGTCTAGATACCCTGCCTGGGCCAACCTCTTGTTGTGAAAGTGACAATTCATCCTGGAAACCAGATTCAGCCAACAAAGAGGTTGGATCCAGTTCCAGACACTACTGTTGGTGCCAGTTGGTGACTCCAGCTCACTGGCAGTAGGTGAATAGCATCTTCTCTTCAAGGTGGTTTCCTCTTCTGGTGTTGAAACCAGAAGGTCTCTCAGAAGGAATGACCTGGAAGCTAAGGAGAATTTGGATAAGGGAAGTTGTAGATATCCTCCAGGGAGATATAAATCTCAGTCTGTCCTAGAACACAAGGGGTCCCGTAGTTATTGCCATCAGATCTGGTGCCTCCACTTGCTTAGTGGTTGGCAGATCCTTATGGAATCAGGCCAGTACCACTGGAGATTAATCCTACCTGGTGCTCTTTGTTGGTGCCAGCAGATGGAAAGTTTTATGCCAAACTTGGGGCCATTTGGACAAATTCCAAGCAACTGAAAGCAGGGTCTTATAATAGGAAGTGTTGGGCAACCTTAATAAGCAGAGCTATCAGCATTGCTTAGAGTAAGTATGATCAAAACATCTGCCATACCATAGAACATTGTACTGGAAGTTTCCAATCTAAAAACTGGGGTTGAGGAGGCAAAAAACAAACATATAATATGCAATATTCCACAGTTCAGTATCTACAACCACAAAATGAGTTGAAGGATTTAGTGCCTTATACATTTTAGTCGTCAGAATATGCTGTTTCCTTCAGGCAGGTATGTGCATCAAGATATGTAATAAACTAACACGTACTAGGAACATTGGGATTGTCATACAGGATCAGACCAACTGTACATCTAGTTTTTGGTCTGACAGCAACCAGTAACACATGCTCCAAAGGAAAGTAAATTCTGTATAATCAACAATTATGGAATAACCTGCCTATAGTCAAAGTTCCTTTCTAAACATGAGTTAATGATTTGGCTTATATAGGAGGGTTCAAGTCAGCCAAGATGTAACTCTACTTCTTAATATGGTATATTGGTATGGAACTGACAAAGCTTTACAATTAACAGTTTAATATGTAAAGTACGGCTTTCAACAACAATTGCCCAAAACTATGTTATGACAGATGAGCCTTTCTGATGTCACAGTCACGCACGAATGCATATGTTACGCTGCTGAGGCCACATCAGCAAAAGGAAGGAAAACTTTAATGCTTATTACATTAAACGAGTATAAAAACAAAGGGAATTGGGGAAAGACCATAATCTCTTTCCTCCATTCAATACAATAGCTATAGAGTTTAATAGGGTTTGGCTACAAAAGCAGTTGAAACCTGACATAGCCATTCAGGCTTACCTTCTCCGCTGGCTTCTGTACCATCCCTCACATCCTGTTCTCCACTCCTCCCCATGTATCCACTGCAGGGAGAAACAATTCCCTTTTGAAGGAACATTTCCTATGCTCCTTCAGCAGAAATGCTTCAAAAAACAAACAGCCACTCCCCTTCTGCCACCTGGCCTGCATCATCTGCTAAAAACTTGATTATTTTTCAATTAAACTGTACTGGAAGGGGGAAAACAAAGAGGCGGGGAAGAAAGGGAGACAGGAGGAAAAAAGGAGGAGAGTAATTTTGGTTCTCTGGTCACTAGTGACTGCTATTTTACAAAATCTCATTTCAGCATAATAGTTTATTTTCTTATAGAAAATGAGAATTAAAAATGACTATAGGATCACAAAGTGCTATTGAAAGTGAAGATACATGAATGGCCCTGGTAAGGTTTATAAAACTAGATCTATGGTATAGCAGAGAAAAATGGGTGTTTAACATGTTTCTCTATCGTCAAGTTACCCTTATAGGACTATTTTTCTGTGTGGAATGATATGTTCCATACAACACCGAAAAGTGCGCAGGGGGATTAGATTAGTGCAAACATGAAAGAGCATCACTAAATAGTAGTAAGTTCTGTCAGGTGTGCAACAGGCCATTGGTACGCTCAGTGGTTAGGGCTACTCTTCAGCCTTGTAATTAACAGTGCACCTGAGACATGCATCGGTAACAGTAATCCACACTACATTATTTTCTCTGATTACACTTTTTGTAATGCAGCTTGCGGTTTCTTCCCTCACTACTCTAAGTTTCTGAGGACCATAATGGGTCTCAAGTGTCTATTTCATTGTTTTCCCCACAGTTCTGTCCATTTTAATGTGAAACATACAAGTATAATCACAATTTGTTGATTAATGAAACTCATGAGTGCACTAAGTTTTAAACTATTCCCTAACAAAATTTTCACCTTCTCCCTACCTACTAATTGGCACTAGAACTCCAACCGCACATGACCCAAAAGCTGTGTATTAATTATTTGTATTGCCCTACCACCTAGAAGCTTTAGTCAGGGTCCAGGACACAATCGTGCTAGGTGCTGCATAAACACAACACAAAAAGATGGTCCCTGACCCAAAGAGCTTATAAACAAAGCATAGCACAGGAGACAAATAGATACAGACAGATGTGTGAATAAAATGAAACAATGACACAATATTGGTCCATCATGATAGGCAGTGGTAAAAGTGCACCAGCTGTCTACCTACCATCAAGTTTTTTGTAGGCATCATTGCAAAGGACAGTTTTAAGGAAGAATATGAAGGAGGACACAATGAGGTAAGTTTTGTGGATGTTGAAACATAACACTGCAAAACCCCAAAGCAAATACTGGAAACTAAGAAGGAATATCAGTTATTTATAATCCATGTGAAAAAAAAAAATCAGCATTAATGCAGCTGAAAAAGTTCTACTTGCCTAGACAAATATGATTCTTTTTTTTTTTTTTTTTTTTTTTAACTTGAGTGAAATCTCATTAATTTTATTCCTTTTGTAAAAGCGGTGTGAATAGATTGCCTCTTGGTGCGCAAATTTTCGTGAGAATTTTGAAAGGATGTGTTAATGTTGCTACCTTAACGCTAACTCTTAAATACCACAAAATTCCAAAAATTAAAAAGTGACCCGAACGAAGGAGTTTTCAAAAATTGTGCTTTGGTACTTGGTTTCTTTAATGTACAAAGAACACATGAAGACATTATCCACTTTATACTCATCCATGCATGCAAAGCAAATGGCTTCAGCAAAATTTACTGTTTCAATTTCATCATTTTGCATTATCTTGACTAAGTGCCAACAAAACTGCTGTGCAAAAAAAAGCTTCAGTTACATGACTTACTACAAATTAAAAATTAAAGTATTTTTAACAAGACTACCACATTCTCACATTCCTCAGTGTATTCACTGTAAATATATGTCTAGCAAGTCGGTATTTCTATATTGACAAATAGGAGTCAACATTTTAAAGAAATGATGCCCCAGTTTGTTTCTATATTTAGATAATTAAACCCATCCCCTATTGCTTTTAAAGGCAGAACTGGCTTTTTTGGATAAAAATGCTTTTTGCCTACAGCTGACAAAAGATGCAGTTTCTTATCAAATAAATTACCTCTTTTAGGCCTGTCTTGCTTCATCTGACCCCCCATATACTTTTTCTATACAAATTACTGCGAGCGTTAGACTCTGGAAACTTCTAGCATTACACTCTTGAAACAGTTATATTTATCCAGAACTTATCTGTACCCAATACCAGAAGTGACCTCAACAACAACACTGCTAGCTAATGCTTCTTACTATACCTTCCAACTCAATGCACCATGCAGACCTATGAGAACATATCACAAGAAGTCAGGTTTGCACTTCCAGGTGACAATCCAACAGTTTGAAGTGATTCCTGGCCCTGTCCAGGGTTGAACAAATTAAAGTTAGTGGACTGATCTAGAAATTTAATCCCTTATACAGAGAGAGGAACAAGTACCACAGATGTTAAAACCAACACAAAGTACACTAAACAAAAAATGTGAACTTATGGTCTTACTTTACAAATTAACTCATGCTTTCACCCAATTTTGAAGGACTATTTTTTTTAATTATGTAAATACAAAACAAGGCTTGCCTATGTGACCTTTTCAAGGAAGTCCTTTCTTGCTTGGGTGCCACCTGAAAAGAGTTTGGCATGAACAAGTTACAAAGTTCTCAACAGAGTATGAAGTACTCAGCTTATATTTGGGATGCTATGTCAAACAATGACCTTTATATTTGGACATCCTTCCTTAAGGATTTATAGCTAATCAATACCACCTACACATTCAAGGTGGTATTTTCAAAATACTCAGGATGGGCCTTAACTCTGCTGTCTCTGAAGCCAGTGGTAAGACCACTGACTTCAATGGAGCAATGTTAGGCCAACTGTGAGCACTTCTGAAAATCTCACCTTTAAGGCCAAATCTAAGCAAAGGACTATATATACTCTTCTTGAATAAATTGCTCATCGGAGTACGTCAACGTTTAGATTTATCGAACTAGAATTCAGAAGAAACAAACAAAGCAAAGAACTAGCTTTTGAAACCATCTTTTCCTGAAAGTAACAGCTAAACAATCTCAGATATGGGTATTTCAGTGGACTTGTGCTGAGCAGCTACTTCTAGGCAAAAAGGTTTATTTAAAAAAAAAAAAATAGATTTGTTAGGGTAAATAAGGACAATGAAAGAGTTGGTCTACACTGGGAACCTACACCGGCATAACTACATCTCTCGGGGGGGAGAGGGAGGTGAAAAATCGACAGCACTGAGGCGTAGTTAAGCCCATGGTTAACCCCTGATGTAGACAGCGCTAGGTCGATGGAAGAGTTCTTCCCTGAGAGGTGGTAGCAAGTCGATGGAAGTGTATTACCAAGCCAACAGGAAAACACCTCCTACAGGCATAGGTAGCACCTACACTGAAGCGGTTTTAAGTGTAGACATACCCTGAGAATTTAGATATTTAGATCACGTAAGGCTTTAAGTACCTCGCAATAATTAAACCATCTTTCCCCTCACCCACCCACCCACCTTCAGGAGTAGCTTGAAAGGTTCACTGATACATTCTACTGCTCCCCCCCTTCCATCCACTTACAGATTGTGTGAAGAGCAGCCAATGGGGAAAAGCAGGTTCAAGAAAAGGGTTTTGCATACTGCGTCATCCTTAGCTCTTGAGGGAGCAAGTTCCAAAGTCCAGCTCTGGTTCCCAAGAAAGTTGTTTCCTGTATTCACAAGTTTCCCCTTTTGGTTGACTGGAGTCAATGCTATGGAGGGTTTTCAGTATTAGGAAAGAGACCTTTAATTAGACTTATCATTGGGCAGCCAGTGCAGAGATGAGTTCTGGAGTGAGATGCGACCTGAGCTGCTGAGCAAACTGGCTGCTGTGTTTTGTACCAGCTGCAGCTTTTCCCCCTTCATTCCAAGCAATTTAAGATTTTAAAAATGTCTAAATAGTTGATATTTGAACAATTACAAGTCTCAAACCCATGTTTAAGTCCTTTTATGAAAACACAAGTTAGCAGTATCTGGGGAACTCATCTTTGCACCACAATTTGCTTTTTGCCTAAGTAATAACTGCCACCTTGCTCCACTAGCACTACAAACTGCTCTGCATCATCTCACCCCTTTCATCTGAGAAACCAGAGCCAGCAGAAAGAAAACAGGAAGAGAAGCTGATCATTTTGGTTCCATCCTCTTCCCTCCCATATTGATCTTCCCATTTTCTCCATCTCCCCTGCTTCTCTTCAAAGAGAAAAGCTCCAACCCTCCATCCCTACTCTTCCACCCATCCCCCTCATGCAGGGAGGGGCAGCAGCTGGCAGGACTAGAAGCATACTTTAATGGTTCCCCACACACATTGTAGGCTGTTTTTCAGTTATTTAAATGTGCAGTACTGGAGACATTGTTTTCTCTTCTTGGCAGACCCTGGTCTTAAAACAGTGTTCTGCCTTAATATTCATAACCAAATATTCAAAGTTAACAGATGTTTATATGATGCATGAAAGCTCTGAGTAGCCTTTTTTTTAAATAATATTTAATTAGCTGTATGTATCCATCAGCAGTTTCCTATTACTCTGACTGTTCCAGGTAATAAGAGGAGATTCAGTCAGATTGAGGCATCAAAAGAAATTGTACTGGAATAAATTTATAACTGAATAAGTCACCAGGATCAGAGGATATAAATTTGACTTCCTGTATCAGTTTAATAAATTGAAATAAACCTAAACAAAATTCTAAACACACACTGACAACAGGAATAAATCACAGAAAAATCATGCCTCAATTTTTTGAGCATGTCAACGAAACAGTGGATAACGGAGAACCAGCTGAAAATTTGGACTTTCAAAAACCTTTTCATGAAGTCCCTCAAAGAAACTATTTAATCACAACAAACAGATTCAGGGAAGTTCTAGGCAATAGTGTGCTGAAATTTTGGACCTGATCAGATGTTGCTTTCAAAAGTTATCACATTACAGAGAGATAAATAGATGTGATTATACGGAGTGTGGGGCCTCAAGCTCAGCCAACAATGATCTAAAAAGGAGCATGTTGAGCAACAGAAATGGCAAAATTCAGTTAGCACAATATTACTTCAAAACTTTCATAATTTTTATTACAGATTAGAAAAGACTGAGAAACTTTGGACAGACCTAACACAGCCAGGTAACAGACCAGCACAATGGCAAATAAAAGTCACACAATCATAGAAACCTGGAGAGGTCTAGTCCAGCCCTCTGCCAACCAACTGGGAGATCTCAAGAACCATGACTGAAAAAAGTGTTAAAGATAACTGGACTTCCAAAAGGTCCTGAAATTAAAGGATTCCTGCTGCACTTACGAAAGAAGCAATAAAATGTTCAATTAAAAATAGAGGGCACAGAGAATCACACTATCTGTCCTAGGAAGGAGGAGAGACCTAGGGAAACTATTTTAAGATTATTTCATTAGAGACCAATGAACATTAGAAGCTACAAGAAATATAAAGGTTATACAGCAAAGATTCTCTTTATACTTTAATGCCAGATATTAATGGAGTGATCTTAATGTCAGCAAAAGGAAGCTACTTCCCTAAAAAAAAAATCAGATTCACCATAAAACATTTTACCTTTTTGGTGGGTTTAAAGAGAACTATACGAAGAGCTGGTCTACACTAGGAATTGACATCCTTAGATCTATGTCTCTTGGGGGCGTGAAAAATCCACACCCGAGATATGCAGCAATACTAAACTAACCCCCAAGTGTAGACAGCACTAGATTGCTAGAAGAATTCTTTCACTGACCTAGCTTCAGCCTCCTGGGGAGGTGGATTTTACCTACGGTGACAGGAGAAGCCCTTCTGTCAGCATAAGTTATGTCTACACTGAAGCTACACCACTACAGCATTTTAAGTGTAGACATACCTGAAGAGAGCCTCTTCATTTTTTTAAAAACAGATTCTAGTTTAGTTATATATGGCAGCATGCAAACTGAGTATTTCATGGAATAGTCTTCCTCTTTGTGGATTGGTCACAATTTACTATACAATCTATATTTATTGCAACTTGTCTTTTTGAGGTGTAAACAATATTCTAAGCTAAGCTGGTAATAATTTCCACTATCACCATATCAATCACAGAAGCAGAGTAAATTGATTTACTTAGCCCTAACACACACACAGAATACTACAGTATAGAGTAAATGAGAGCGCAAGGCAGTGGTTCTCAACCCATGGCCACTGGGCTGCATGAGGCCCAATTAACACACAGCTGCAGTCCAGCTGTGTGCTAAAAAAATTTCAAAGTTTCCTGCTCCAATCCAGCATGGGGTGGAGGGAGACTGAGGGGGAGAAAGCATCATGCAGCCCGGCTAGAGGGCTCCTGCCAGGAGGGAAGGCGGAGGAGCCCCCTGTGGCAGGGGAAGAGCTCAGCAGTCCAACACAGGGGCCCCTACCAGGCAAGCCCCACTCCTGCTCCAGCCTGGCTGATGGCACTGCTCCTGAGGGTCCAAAGCAATCCCTGAACAGTCCCAGCCATGCTGCCAGCTCAGTATAGTATTCCTGTCCCATGAGTTACAAAAATGACAAGTTCACAAACATGTATGCATTGGATTTATCCAAGGAGATTAAGCTGGTCTAAAGCAGGAGTGACCTTGACCTCAGTGGCTCAAATCGAGGTGGGAGCATCAAGGATCTATCATACAAAAGTGAGATACACAGGGGAACCATTACTACCAGGTTTTTTTTTTAATGTTTAAAAAAAAAAAACACCCGGGTGCCTTAACATAACCGAACTTCAGTTTTCCAGAGAAAAAGAGGGATGAATGGAGCTGAAAAGCAGCTTAAAATAGAAAGGGAGCTATTCCGCCTCATCACACTCACACAGTAATAACACTCTTAAATGCTGGGACAGCAATCTGGCCACGTTTAACAACTGATATTTGTAATTCAGCACGTCTAACTTAACTTTCTAATAGACAAACAAATTATTAATTATTAGCAGTGTCGTATTCAGGAAAATCTTTATTTCTTATTTCCTCTGGTGTATAATTGAGACTAATTCTTTAAATTATAAATGAGGATTAACCTCGTCAAAGTATCTGGGAAGCATGTTATCAAGAGAATCAGTCCAGCACAGACAGAGCCATTTGATCTTATTAGACAGAAGTGTTTGACTTGACTGAGAACTTATGGAAAGAAATATGCTTACCAGATTTCTCTGAACAGCCAGATTCAACACTGACAATGAGTTTTCTGCTCTTCATTTTACAAGACAGGATCACACTAGTCATTAATGGGAAAAAGGCTTGGAAAACTTCTGGGAAAATCCCTAGTGAAACTGCTTGCAAAGCTGAAAGATGTCTCACAAACTCAAATTATGAACCTTTACTACTTAAATTTCCACTGAAATACCCTTCAGGAAAGACCAGAAAGCCCAGGGGAAAATTAGAAGCCCTCTTTCCAACTTAAGGATGGAATGGGGAACCTAGATATTTGGAGAAGAGAAGTCAGGTAAACAGATTTATTTTTCTTGATCAGTCAGCTCTGTCATTAAAAAATGGGGTTTAACAGCTGTGACACCCCATCAATGGCTTTATAAACAAATCTATTCACATAATCAATTTGTGTCTAATTGATGTGGTACCATGGAATGCAGTACTAGACACCGATTGCAGCATGCAGATCAAATAGTGACTAACGTAAGATTTGTCATGTGGCCATGAAAGAGAGGATTTCTCTGCCTATGATGCTGATGCTGCATTGATCTAGTAAAGTTTGAAATGTAGCCTTTTTGATTTGAAGGATTCCTTGGCACAAAAATTTTAGCAGCCTTACTACAGACTGAGGTTTTGAGGCTTTATTTTCTCTTATATCTGGATAGCATAGAACACGAAGGGCTGTAATTTTCTTTAATGTTTTACACATCCAGCAAATGCCATTGCTTTTCTTTAGGAAGTTTTGAATTTGGGCAGAAAAATGCAAAGACTACCACTGGTGATCAATAACAGCTGACAAATGGAATAAGTGCTGGATCAAAATACTAAATTGTCAGACTGAAAATATCAAAAGGGATGTCACTACAACTTTAAATTCTAAAACTATATGGCCTGTCATAACTACCAAAAATTCTACCTGCAGGAAAAGGCAATATCATACTGAAGACAAGGGGTCAAATGGAAACTCCTGAGAGAACATCCAGATCCATATTAAGGTTTCATGGAACTACTCTATTTTCTGAAGAGTAAGCAGTGAGCGGAACACATCTGATGTGAGGGTGAAAAAAACCAATCCAGTTTATGCACTCATAGTACTGTTTTGATGATTAGATCGCATATCTTACACAAGAATTTTCCAAAATACCACAGTGATAAGGCCCATAAAGGTACCTATATAAAACAGCTATTTTCTTTAACTAGTATACTTACAAGCACTCCTATTACATTAACTTTACTTCTAGGGAAGGAACAAAACAGTTACTAACCTTTCGTAATGGTGTTCTTTGAGACATGTTGCACATATCCATTCCTGCCCACAGTCATTGGAAATTTTCCCTCTGTGGTTCCTGTCGGGGCGGATTGAGCACACACTGCTGCCACGAGCCACTGCAGTCTCTATACAGCGCCAAGCTGATCACCTTCAGTAGCTTCTTTCCGGAAACTCCAATACAGAAGGGTAGGACGACAGGTTGTAGAATGGATGCGTGCACCACATCTCAAACAACAGTTATGAAAGCTTAGTAAGCATTTTTATTTCTTCGAGTGATTGCATATGTGCATTCCACTCTTGGTGACTTCCCAAGTAGCTAAATAGGTGGAGGGACTCGAGTTCAAGTACACATGGACTGCAGTATAGCTCGTTGAAATCTGGCATCATCTCGGAGTACCGAGTGATGACATAATGGAAGGAGAAAGCATGTACCCATGACCAGGTTGCTGCTCTGCAAATGTCCAGGATAGGGATCTGCACTAAGAATGCCATTCAGGATGCTTGTGAAGTAGGCAGTCAGCTTGTCTGGAAGAGAGACACCTGCCAGATCATAACACGATACAAAAAGTTATCCAAGACAAAATTCCTGTATGAAAATTAGACGACCTTTCATGCTGTTCACTATGGCCACGAACAGTTGGGTGAACCATTTAAAATGTTTGGTCCTGTCTATGTAGAACATCCGTGCTTATCTCACGTCCAATGTGGGTAGCCGCTGCTCATCCTTGTTTGCGTGTAGTTGTGGGTAAAACAGGTAAGTAAATTGATTGATACGAAAATCTGAAACTACCTTAGAGAGAAACCTTGCATGAGGGCGTAAGTATACCATATCTTTAAAGAAGATTGTACCGTGGCTCAAATGTGAGGGCAACTCTTCTGTCAGGAAAACAACCTTCCAGAAAAGGTGCAGTAAGAGCCACATTGCTAGAGGCTCAAATGATGGTCCCATAAGTTTAGACAAAACTAAGTTCAAGTCCCAAGGGAAAACTGGCTCCCTTAGATAAGGATACAATCTTTCCAGGCCTTTAAGGAATCTAATTGGTATGTCATCAGAACAAACGGAACATCATCTATGAGAGTGGAAAGCTGATATTGCTGCCAGTTGAACCTTGCTAGAGGAAATTGCTATGCCTTGCTGTTTCAGATGCAGCAGATAGTTGAGTATTTGTTGGGTGGACGAATGCACCAGTAACACTCTGGTTTGACAAGCCCAGATAGAGACCCACTTCCATTTTGACAGGTAGGTGGCCCTGGTGGAGGGCTTTCTGCTATTTAGAAGACCTGGCAAACATACTCTTAACAAGTCTGCTCCCCCTTTCAGCCATCTGCTCCTTATGCCTCTTAGGCACTGGGGATGGTAAGTGGTGTCAAGTCTCTGGTATGGTAGGAGGCACACTCCTTATCAACCCTGAGAGTCTTACCAACCTGGCTCAGATGGAGGTCTCAACGTCAGCACTATGAGTAGAACCTTGAGTTTGGCTTCACAATCTTTCTTTGTGCAAGGCTGAAAGTACCTGCAAATTTGGCAGTGCTCTCCAATATGAGCTTCCCTGAAGCACTTCAAGAAACCTGAGCATGGGTTGCTTACAGGGATAGCCTTATTGCAGGAAATGCATGACTTGAAGCCTGGTGACCAAGGCATCCCTCAGCACCAGGTCAATCAAAACCCTGGGATGGTAAAAAACGAAACAACTAACCACCTGAATGACACTAATTATTCACAATAAAAGAACACAGTGCACTGAGAGACCTTAAAAATGCAAGAAGAGCAGTTCCAGCAACTGTTATAGGAGTCACGGGTGATGGGATTTGGGGTCAGCTGGGCCCTCTACATCAGGGGTTCTCAAACTGGGGGTCATGACCCCTCGGGTGTTGCAAGGTGGTTACATGTGGGTCTTGAGCAATTAGCTCCATGACCCTGACTGCCCTGAGCTCCCACTAAATTAAATTAACTCCCCATTTTTAATTTATGGGGGTGGTCACATTCAGAGGCTTGCTTTGTGAAAGGGGCCACCAATACAAAAAAAAACTTTATAAACCACTGCTCTATACCAATGCCAGGGAAGCACGGACAGTGAAGGACACTGAAGCCATCTCCACAAGTACCACTGAGGAAAAATTTCCAGCAACTGTGCACAGTGCACACCCCCCCGCCCCCAAGTCTGTAATGCACATGTTACTTTTTGTAAAGTGCTTACAACAATGAGGACTTTATCAATAAGTGGGGTTCCCAGGTGCTACCATAATAGAAATCAACATGTAATACTATTAATACTATTTAGTTTATTGTAATCTAACTTAATAAACTGCAACAAACATTTGTAACAGCTGCAAAAGGAATGATGTCTATCACGAGTTCTTCCAGAGAAAGGATTGTATCCCCATCTCCACCAATGTGACTAGAGACTAGCTAAATCATTTTATAGGATTACTTAGGTCAGCAATACTCTGCAACCTTCAAGGTTTGTTTTTCACATTCATTCTCTCAGATTGTATCAGGGCCTCCAGCCACACACAAAGGAAAACAGGACAAAAATGCAGAGATTTAAGATCATCATGCTTATCAGTTTCAAAAGGAAGTGCAAATATTTCAAAATGTTAATATATTTTCCAAAAGTCTTACACGTAAAATTTAAGTAACAAGGTCATTCTTTTAACAAACTGTATCACTACTTCTTAAATAAAAGACCGAAGTGTCATCCATCTGAACTAAGCAGGCCAAGCAAAATATCCTCCAATTCCTATGTTCTCCTCAATGTCGAAATGGGTGGATAAATTTAAAGCCTGCTCTCTCAGGAGTTGCTTTATAGGCAATTTTCTCCCAGTATCAAGGTCTGCAATTTCCATTTGGCTGCCAGTTTGCGATTAAATTCATCACCTTTATTATAAAAATGTGCTGCACTCCACGGCCTGCTGCACAAGAATTGCAAGAAAGACATTTTTCACTGCTAATGGCAGCATCACTCTAAGGCAGTCACCACATCCATTTAGACATTAGCTTCTCCAACATGATGCAGGGACCTATCACTCACATGGGAAACCCCTAACAATTGTAAACCGCAGAGAAATAGTTCTGAACAGATCGCATCTTTCAGTTAGCTTTTTGGACAAAAGCCACAATTATATTTCACATTAAATGCTATGACAAGTCAAGTTTCCTATGTCTCTGGATAGCTTTTTTAAAGCTGACTGTTTACCTGCATTCAAATGTTAAGCAGCAAACAAAATATTTCATGTCTGTAAACATATAGGAAGTTAACAAACCTCAAAGGACTGACTGATCTGACACCTTTAATTCCATTATTAATAACTGGGGTTTGTTTTACAGTTTAACTTTAGTCTTGTGGGCATATACCCAATGGGAAAGTGAAAATAAAGATGATGTACATACATGCATAGGACATTACATTGCTCTTTCACCTGGCTTTTCCTTTCCTAATGAACTACAATGTAGGCATCTACTTTTTGGATATATTCTGAGAAATCAAATACAGGCTTAAAACAATGCTTGATAAAATACTGGAAGAGGTACTTTTTTCTTTATTATTTGATATTAAAGTTATCCTCAAGACTACTATCTAGATTAAAATAACCCAGTCGGTGAACTGTTATACCTTGTTTAAAAAAAATAAAATGCAATACTTTTAAAAGGGTCATACACATTCTAGATCCAGGTTGCTTGGTTTTAAAATTGTCACCTTCAGAGCTGGCAATTTCCCAGGGAAAATTAGTTTAGGACAGGATGCTGGTAAATACTGGCTTCAACATGGTTTGAACCAGGAAAAACAATTCCATCAGTATCCAGCAAGCGCAGAACGAATCTTTTCAAACTTAGACTGAGCTTATTCAGCAGTTTTGAATGGATACAGTCAATCTTCAAAGTTGGACTTCTGTTACAGAATTAAAAATTTTATTAAAAAACTAATGTTAAAATTACATAATACACAGGTTAAAGAAAGAGCGGTCTCTACATCCAGGTGTATGCAGAAATAAAAAAGGTTCATTTAAAAGTCATACAATATATAGACTACATAATCAGCAATAACCCAAATTTAGATTAATAAATCTAAAGATATTCTTTAGATATTAGTATCCAAATATTTGGGTACATCACTCATGAAAAGTTATACAGAGAGTTGGTTGTGGAAAGCAAATATAGCAATGAGTGAAAACTCTCCCTCACTATTTGAGAAGTTAGGATAGGTTATCCCTTAGAAAATAAAACCATCAGGGAAGTTGACCGATTCTGCATTCTCTCAACACTCATTCATTACTGGGGTCCGGACTGTTAGCCTACAACTCTGCAAGCTTCTGATTGCTTAATGCTTCAAGCCTACAACTCTGCATGACTGTCGTTTTCATATAATCACGTTTTACTTGTATATATAATATCACAAACAGAAATGAGTCATTAGAAAACACTAAAGCAAAACATACAGACATTCCAATGTTCAGTATCATTAGATATATTAGTATTACACCCACTGGAATTTAACTTGATTTGTACAAACCTAAATTAATCTATGAATCTACTGCTTTACATAACCACAATTTGAATATGTAACTAAAACTGTGTAATGTGGTATGCATTAACAAAACAGCTTTTAAAATAGAAAACGCCTTAAACTATGACTAATTTTTCCCAGGGCAGTAACACAAAAAACAAACAAACAAAGATTTTACCTGGTAAAAGCCACCTCTAGTAAATACCATGCTACCCACGGTTAGGGTGACCAGATAGAAAGTGTGAAAAATCAGGACAGGGGAGGTGGGAGAGGAAGAATAGGCACATATATGAGAAAAAGCCCCATATATCAGGACTGCCCCTATAAAAAAAAAAATCGGGACTTCTGGTCACCCTATCTATGGTTACCTGGTGAGAAGTAACCGAGAACATAAACATCTCAATTTTTAAGATGTAAACTAAGAATACAATACAAAAATTGGTCATACCTCATTTTTGGTCTGCTATTCAAAACCAATCAGCAGGAGTTCAAGTTGGTTAAGGCAGTTGCCATAGTTATGTCTATTGGAGGAGGTGAAAAATCATGCTACATGTAACAAGAGGATAGAAATCAACAGCTGCCAAAAGGTAAGCACCACCACCACCACCACGAAAACGCTATTTTAAAGCTTTTTTAAAAAAGGATACTACCTACAATACAATCAAATGAAAAAAAAGTTAAAATAAGCTTCTTTAAAGGGATGTTGTTAAACATGTTTGCCATTAGGGCTGTCAAGCAATTAAAACAAAATCGCAATTAATCACAATTAATGGCACTGTTAAACAATAACAGAATACCATTTTAGATATTTTCTACGTTTTCCAATATATTGATTTCAATTACGACACAATACAAAAAATCATGATTAATTGTACTGTTAAGTAATAAAATACCAATTGAAAATTATTAAATATTTTGGATGCTTTCTACATTTTCAAATATATTGATTTCAATTACAACACAACATAAAGTGTACAGTGCTCACTTTATATTTATGTTTGATTACAAATATTTGCACTGTAAAAAACAAAATAGTCTTTCAATTCACCTAATACAAGTACTACAGAGCAATCTCATCATCATGAAAGTTGAACTTAATTCCACATTTGTCTGTACAAAAAAAAAAAACCTACATTCAAAAGAAAAAAAGTAAAACTTTAGAGCCTACAAGTCCACTCAGTCCTACTTCAGCCAAATCGCTCAGACAAACAAGTTTGGTTAAAATTTGCAGGAGATAATGCTACCCGCTTCTTCTTTACAATGTCACCTGAAAGTGAGACCAGGCGTTCTCAGGGCACTGTCGTAGCCGGTGCAGCAAGATATTTATGTGCCAGATGCACTAAAGATACATATGTTCCTTCATGCTTCGACCATCATTCCAGAGGACATGCGTCAATGCTGATGACTGTTTCTGCTAGATAACGATCCAAAGCAGATCAGACCGACTCATGTTCATTTTCTTCCTCTGAGTCAGATGCCACCAGCAGAAGCTGATTTTCTTTATTGCTGGTTCGGGTTCCATAGTTACCATATCTGAGTGTTGCTCTTTTAAGACTTCTGAAAGCATGCTCCACACCTCATCCCTTTCAGATTTTGGTCAGCACTTCAGATTCTTAAACCTTGGGTCGAGTGCTGTAGCTATTTTTAGAAATCTCACTTTGGTACCTTCTTTGCATTTTGTCAAATCTGCTGTGAAAGTGTTCTTAAAATGAACATGTGCTGGGTCATCATCCAAGACTGCTATGAAATATATGGCAGAATGCAGGTAAAACAGAACAGGAGACATACATTTCTCCCCCAAGGAGTTCAGTCACAAACGTAACTAACGCATTCATTTTTTAATGAGCATCATCAGCATGGAAGCACATCCTCTGGAATGGTGGCCGAAGAATGAAGGGGCATACGAATGTTTAGCATATCTGACACGTAAATACTGTGCAACGCAGGCTACAGAAGTGCTATGCAAATGCCTGTTCTCACTTTCAGGTAACACTGTAAACAAGAAGCAGGTAGCATTATCTCCTGCAAATTTTAACCAAACTTGTTTGTCTGAGCGATTGGCTCTAAAGTTTTGGTTTTTTTTTTTATACTTTTGAAGGCAGTTATTTTTTTGTACAGACAAATGCAGAATTAAGTTCAACTTTCATGATAATGAGATTGCTCTACAGTACTTGTATTAGGTGAATTGAAATAGACTTTTGTTTTTTACAGTGCAAATATTTGTAATCAAAACAGTGAGCACTGTACGCTTTGTATTGTGTTATAATTGAAATCAATATATTTGAAAATGTAGAAAGCATCCAAAATATTTAATAATTTTCAATTAGTATTTCATTGCTTAACAGTACAATTAATCATGATTAATTTTTTAACTGTGATTTTTTTGAGTTAACAGCGATTAATTGACAGCCCTAGTTTGCATTACAGTCATATCAAAGATAACCAGACAATATCTACTATCAGTTGTATTCCACTTTTTGAATTTCACAATCTGAGCTTATTTAGCTGTTGCCACATTGCACTGATTAGTGTTGGACCCCAAACTCTTAACACATCTATGCTCTTCTTCAAGGCACATTCCTTATTTAAAAGATTTCAATAGCTGGTGACTGTACTAAATTCAGAGGAACTGCACCCCAGCCAGCCACCAATCTCTCCTGTGATCTCTCTTCTATTCACACATTTCATCTGGCCACATGACTAGGGATAAAATGGCTGAACAGGAGGAAAAAGTGCTATTGTTTTGGTTGATTTTTTACTTTGAATCTCCTATGTTCTGGTGTTTTTAAATTCATATCAAAGACCATTAAAAAAAAATTTTGTAACACAGGCAACCTTTGGTGTGGAATTGTTGTACAGCCAAAAACTACAAATCTAGCCTGAACACTAGACTTCAGCTCCGGACATGACATATTATTTATACCCTACCACATACTATTTCCATATTATTCTATCCAATTTAACAGCTTGTGTTGAGTTATAATAAAAAGCTATTACTACAGGGGATTATCAAAGGTATAGCTCTAGTATTGGTTTGCTAGATAAGTAGTTTCAAAAGTATTGCACAGCTTTGGAAAATGTTGAATCTACAGCCTAAGGATAAATAACTGGACATCTGTTTTACAGTTACTTCATTAACAGACTACATTCTCTGCTTAATTAGATTACGTTAAACTTCAGTCAGTAGTGCTGGATATTTGAGATGCTTGTTCCTCTGATGGGATATTGTTAGCAACCTTTTCTTGACATGAGTGAGAAAATGACATTCCTTGTAACATTGTAATTAACTGGTTTTCCACTGCAATGCAGCATGGAAAGCTGATTTCAGCTCAACTTTATTGAAAACAATAGCTGGTATTTGCGAGCTGCAGTTCTGATTATTTCACAGCTCATTGCTTTTAACAACTGGTACACCAAGTTTCTAGGACTATTTGACGAAATTAACAACTAGATAAGATAATGCACTGTCAGTATTTATTTCTTGTCTTTTTAATGTTATCTGCAATTACAGCTCTCAAACCAAAGCATGACAAGGGGACTACTGTTATGTCAAATTCTGACAAAACTGAAGCAAAATATGGATTATTTTAGAGACAAGTGCTCTGTGACACACAAGGCTCCGTCAGAGGACGGGTATGATCCTTTGTAGTGAAAAAAACCCCACTATTTACTAGGTTTACATCACTACATCCACCTTGCTCTCAATATAAGTTAGCCAGGTGTATATTTTGCTCTGACCACACGGTTTGATACAAGGGAACCAACCATAGATTTTGAATGGGGCACTATAAAGGGGAAGCACCATTTAGAATGGAAGTTTGACCCTTCATTTGGTCTTTGCTATCCTAAATTCAAAAAAAAGGAGTACTTGTGGCACCTTAGAGACTAACCAATTTATTTGAGCATGAGCTTTCATGAGCTACAGCTCACTTCATCGGATGCATACTGTGGAAACTGCAGAAGACATTATATACACAGAGACCATGAAACAATACCTCCTCCCACCCTACTCTCCTGCTGGTAATAGCTTATAAGCTATTACTTATAATAATCCGATGAAGTGAGCTGTAGCTCACAAAAGCTCATGCTTAAATAAATTGGTTAGTCTCTAAGGTGCCACAAGTACTCCTTTTCTTTTTGCGAATACAGACTAACACGGCTGTTACTCTGAAACCTAAATTCAAAATGTACCACAAATAGCACCAGCGAAGAAAACCTAAAACTAAAGGGCCACTAATCTTAATTTATTTTTAAATTGACTTCAGAGGAGAAGGATCTGATTTATTTAAATTCCTTTAGAAGGGTTTTCCTTCTCTTCCATTTAGAACTCATCTTTCCAGCACAGGTGAAACTTACTGGCCACATAAGGAGGAACAGGTTTCAGAGTAGCAGCCGTGTTAGTCTGTATCTCAGGAAAGCTTATGCTCAAATAAATTGGTTAGTCTCTAAGGTGCCACAAGTACTCCTTTTATAAGGAAGAACAGTGAAACTGACAATACAAGAGCTGTTATATCACAAATTAAACAGATTTGAATTCTCTTCACTAACTTTTCAGTTACAGTATGTATAAAGTCTTCAAAGGGGATTTTCAAGTTAACAATGTAACTATAACAACAACTCAAGTTAACACCTACTATCAACACAGATTGTTATTTGGCTACTAAATCCTATCAAACTTATAAGGCAGCAATTTCAATATTTGCATGGTCAATCAACATACAAAATTACTATTTTACTGTTGATAGTAACAGTGTCAGCTGGCAGACTATTGTGAACTAACAACTGATGTAAGCACTTTTATTCTACGTTTTACAAAGACTGTTTAAAATGTCCATACTCTAGACCAGGGGTTCTCAAACTTCATTGCACCACAACCCCTTCAGACAAACTTATTACATGATCCCAGGGAGGAGAGGTAGAGCCCAAGCCCGGCCACCCCGGGTGGGGAAGAGGGGCTGGCACTCAAGACCCACCACCCTGGGTGGGGGTGGAGCTCAGGCTTCATCCATGAGTCCCAGCAAGTCTAATGCTGGCTCTGGCGATCACATTAAACTGGGGTTGCGACCCACTTTGGGGTCCTGACCCAGTTTGAGAAACTGCTCTACACACCAGTAGTGTTCTCTTGTTTTACTGGGAGACGTTCCTCTTGAAGTATAAGACAGGCTCTTTTGGAAATGTCACATATGAACTGCCAGAAGTAGAAGTCAAATTGAGTTAGTGTGTCTTTTTAATTATTTAAAACAAATGTTAATACAAATCACCAAAACGAACAAAATATTTCATTGCAGGTGCTTCAAATGTAATAAATAAGTTAAAAAGTTTAACATGATTGAATACAGTAGTTTTAGAAGTCTCCTTTCAATGCTACCCAAATTAAAGGATGTTTATATCTTAAAACAATGGATAATTTGCATATACATGTTGGAAAGAGGGATCAGTAACCAGTGTTCAGCCTAGTAAATGTAATTGCTTTCCTAACTTAAGCGACAAATTAAAAAAATTAAACCCGTCACTAACACTAACTGATTTGGCAGGTCTTATCACCCAACACAACTGCTTTTTCTGACAGTCAAGTGAAGTTTGAGAAAAATATTTCAATCTAAAGGGAGATATTTAAGCCCCACGTACTTTAACATCTGCAGCCTGATCCCACAATCCTTACTGATGATATCTATGGGAGTGTTCCCACAGAATTGAAACAGTATTGCCATGATGTTCTTGGGCACATTCTACTACTGCAACTGTAATACTAACAAACCACACAATTTAGTGGGGTACATTTACACATCTATCCTCAGTCATTTTCACTAACGAAACAGAAAAGGGTTTTAAAGTTTTGATATGAACAGTGAGGCAATGCACACCACACGGGTGTGATTTAACTGCATTATCATGTGGTCTGTAGACCCTGCTGATATGCACTAAAAGTTCCTTATTGAGTTTTATCATCATCTTCAGTGATCCCCCAAGGTCGAGGATGATCTCTTTCACGGGTCCTTTGGTGACTGAGGAGTCCGAACCTTCAACCACACATTGGCAACACTGCAGGTGGTGTTGAAACACAGGGTTGGGCCACGATTGCTGCATGACAGTTGTCTTTCCTTTCTTTTCAAACGTTTTTCTGCAATCACACCAAGGTGATTTTCCTCAAAAGTGGACATTCCCTCTGACAATTCTTCACCAGTTATCCCTATCCTGGGCTGCTGTCCGTCCCACAGCGTGTGGTGTCAAGGCCACATCTCTTGATGTTTATCTTGAGGGTGTCTTTAAAGCATTAAAAAAAAAAAAAAGGCCAAAAGAGGAGCTTTAACATTGAACTGATTCAAGCAGCACTACAGTAAAAAGTGCATCAACAGGGTCTACATGGAACAATTAATGCACAACACATTAGCGTGCTTCAGAAATTACACCCCCATAGAGTGCATTATCCCACACTGTAGATTAGCTAAGAGAGGCAACCTTGCCAGACTTCTAATGATGCCTCCTCCAGGTGCAGAGAATACTGTCTGAAGAGATTTGTTTCACTTCTGAGATCATGGTTTCATGTGATAGTGTGGAAGGCTAATCACAAAACTGAGTAAATAACCTTTGCCACAAACATTCTTTATGCTACATTTTGTGCAAGCATACTTACAGAGCCCGACTGACGATCACTGATGCCAGATCACACAAAAAATGGAAATCAAACAGGTGTTACTTTTAGCCTCAATAAAAATGGGCAAATGAGAGAAAAGGCAAAAATAGTCAGTGAGATAAAATGGAAGAACAAAACTATAGATGAAATTGCTCACCAACACATTAAGTCAATACATTTAAAGGACTGTTAAATTTAAGTTAACACAAACAAGTGTATTTCGTGAAGTTAGATTGTACTAAGCTTAAAGTCAACAGAAATATTTTTATGATTTCTGTAGTCTGAAGAAAACCTTTGTGAAATAAACTGCATAAATGGTGAATAGGGAAATAGCTTTATAAAATTGCTTTAATAATCAAAAGTTTATACAATGCAGGTAACAGCAATTTTAAAAAATATGCATTTTAACCCAAATGCATTCCTTTAATCTAAAAAGATAAGCTATATACTATAAACATGATATCTGACAGTAAACCTTTAAAAGATAAACTTCTATACTTTCTTCAAGTTATTTTCAGATTAAGACACCTGGAGAAAAGCAGCACTGGTGCTCACACTGCTGTAATTTTATTGCCACCTTTAGACTTCTCTTAATGCTACTTCATGGCTTGTTTGAAAGCTTTTTAGGAAGGTGGAAGTATAATCTGATTTATTAAATTCCAATTATTAAGTTTAAAAGCTAGTTTGCTATTTTAAGCAAACAGTTTCTGAAGGACGGATATCATTTCCTTAAAGGAATATATTCCAGTGTAAAATGCTGAACACTTAATTTTAGGAGGGCAGTTTTTAACTTTACACTCATGTCTTTTATCCAAAAACTGGACTGTTTTGCTTATTCAAATCTAAATTTACTGGCTTTGCTATGAAGATCATTAACTATTTGTAAGAAATCCGTAACACTTTCTATTTCAAAATCAATGCGTGTTTTCTGCAGTAATTTACATAGTACATAATACATTTCTTTTGAAAGTAAATACATTTTGTTTAGTCTATCACATTTATGGTACAATCCCACTCATATTAAAAAGTGCACAATATTTGCCTTCATATTTGCAGTATTAAGAAGCCAATTAGCTTCAGGGCTTGGAAATTATCCAAGTTTCATTAGTAGTCATATTCATTCCTTCTTAAAAATCCCAAGCTTTTTACGATGACATTAAACTGTCCTCCATCTACAGTATCTCCATGAGGTAACAAGCTACTGGTTAGTAGTTATACTATTAATCAGAAGCTAAAGAGTCTAAGCTTTACCAATAGAAACAAGAGATCCTCTGTATGTGTCAGTAAATGAATATCATATTAAAGATGAATCACATTTCTATATCTACCAAATATCAAGGTCACATGGCAAAAATTTAGAAAAAAGAAAAATTGTTCTCCATAGACCCGTCATTCTGATTATCTTAGAATATATTTTAGGCACAGAACAGTTGATCAGATATTGCAGCAGCCAAAATACTCTGTTCAGCACTCAATCTAGCAAGTTCAGAGGAGTCAAACAGAATTTGTATTTAATAAATATCTGAAGTGAGAATGCAACTGATGCTTCAGACCTAAGAGTTAACAGAATTCATATTAATTCATGACTACACAAGTAGGTGAATCTGCACCCTCCAATTATAATACTAATTAGGATTGCTCAATGTTTTTGTACTAATAAATGCTTGCCTCTGTTAGGGATTCCTGAACTGCAAATCAGAAGTTCAGCTAAAGATTGACCTGGATCTACACTAGGAAATTATGTCTGTTTAACTATGTCACTTAGGGGTGTTAAAAATCCACCCCCCGAATGACTCAATTAAACAAATCTAACCCCCAGCACAGATAGCTCTAGGTCGATGGGAGAATTCTCCCTTCGACCTAGCTACCACCACTTGGGAGGTGTAGATAATCCACCTCTCCATCAGCATAGGTAGCACCTTCAGAAGGGAGGTCTACACGATCACATAAGTCAATATAATTTACATCACGCAGGGGCGTGACAAAGCCTCCCCCCTCCCCCAAAGCAAGTTTTGCATTGTCCACACTGCTACTATGTCGGCATGAAACACTCTCCTGTTGACATAGCTTCCACTTCTTGCCGAGGTGGAGTAATTATGCCGACAGGAGAGTGCTCTCCCATCTTCACCAGACATGCTACAACTGTGCAGCTGCACCAATGTAGCACTGTAGCGTAGACTTAACCTGCAGCACTACAGCAGTGCAGTTACTACAGTTCCACTGTGCCACTGCAGCATTTTAAGGGTAGACAAGTCCTAGAGAAGCCAAAGTGTACAGAACCGATTGCACACTCACTTTATAAATTTAACCTTATAATGGTTTAAGACACTGAGTTAGGGATACAGGTGGCTAGCAGCCTTAAACGTAAACATTTGAAATTTGTGTGAAAAATATACTCAAGTTTCCTGTACAAAGTAAATTAAACATCAACAGCAAAAAAAAATCTTTAATATTCACTGAATAAAATGGATAAACATCTGCACATGGCAAAAATGAGGAACCTTATAACCTACTTTTGTTAAAGCTTCCTTCTCCATATCTTCTTATGCAATGCTGGGAGAAGCAACAGGCAATTTTATCTCTAAATTAATCACAGAATATCAGGGTTGGAAGGGACCTCAGGAGGTCATCTAGTCCAAACCCCTGCTCAAAGCAGGACCAATCCCCATCTAAATCATCCCAGCCAGGGCTTTTTAAGGTCAGGCTTGACAAACTTCCAAGGAAGGAGATTCCACCACCTCCCTAGGTAACGCATTCCAGTGTTTCACCATCCTCCTAGTGAAAAAGTTTTTCCTAACACCCAACCTAAACCTCCCCCACTGCAACTTGAGACCATTACTCCTTGTTCTGTCATCAGCTACCACTGAGAACAGTCTAGATCCATCCTCTTTGGAACCTCCTTTCAGGTAGTTGAAAGCAGCTATCAAATCCCCCCTCATTCTTCTCTTCTGTAGACTTAAACATCCCCAGTTCCCTCAGCCTCTCCTCATAACTCATGTGTTCCAGTCCCCTAATCATTTTTGTTGCCCTCCGCTGGACTCTTTCCAATTTTTCCACATCCTTCTTGTAGTGTGGGGCCCAAAACTGGACACAGTACTCCAGATGAGGCCTCACCAGTGTCGAATAGAGGGGAACGATCAGGTCCCTCGATCTGCTGGCAATGCCCCTACTTATACATCCCAAAATGCCATTGGCCTTCTTGGCAACAAGGGCACACTGTTGACTCTCATCCAGCTTCTCGTCCACTGCAACCCCTAGGTCCTTTTCTGCAGAACAGAGAAAAAAAATCTCCTTTTTTTCCATAACTAAGTATTTTCTGTGCACTTGCAGAAATACCAAATAACTGGAACTCAAATATATAAAAAAGTTAAACATGAGAAAATTAACTTTGAAGCATAAACTAAAATAATCTTGCTTCCAAATCAATATCTGCACAAGAAACCCATTGACCTGTAACATTTCTGAGAATAATCATGACATTTAACTGAACTTCAGGTATCTGCCTCAGAAATGTAGCAACTATCAGTCCTAAATTCATCTGGTGTTCAAAATTCATTTTCCATATTGTCTGATTCTGTTATCTATTTGCCAGTCTAAGCTACAGAAGTTGCTAAAATTCTTTAAGCATAAAGGGACATGTTTTCTATTCAGCCAAGCACAGGATTGCAGCTCCTCCTCAATTACCCTGCATATAGCTAAATATCAGCTACCATCCTTCAAGACTGTAGCCTTAACAGTGGCTGTAGTGGCTACCTACTGCAGCACCCACTTTCATCCAATTCATCATCATCAGCCTTCTTGCTGACACTCTTCAGGGCTGCCCGGTTGACAAATTGCTCTGTTATTCACCCTATGTTAATCTGAGGCTGTCGCAAGTGTACCTTTCTGACTTAAGACACTTAGCAATATTAAAACTCTGAACTACCAAGTAGCCTCAATGTGCGTTAAACCTCCCATTTGGAACCAACAAGTTTCCTCATGAATAGTTATGAATAAAACACAGTTAGTAAATCAATAGACACTAGCTTTATGTACCCCATTATCTATATAGCTGATGCACTGTTCTTTGGTTCCCTAGGAGCTACACTTGAATTATGAGCAACTGGAAACACTGCAATACCTATGGAATTTAATCTAAATTAACCCTTTATCACTGTGGAACACCTATCTGCAAATTGTTTCACTTAAGGCTTGATTAGTTAGAAAACACACATAACAGCTTCTGCATAGAGCCTGTCAGATGTTTTACTTGATAAATTCTGTAATTTTTTTTAAATGAATAGCCCTACCTGAAACAAGCCAGTGTCACGTTTTTATATTTCTACCAAGATGATTTTGATTAAACAAATGTAAATATTTCAACAAACATTCTTTTTCAATTCTCTCTCCAAAACTGATTTATGCCTCAGTGGCTGCCATAAAAACAAGCCTTTCCATGAAGCGGGAAAAGAGCAAAATATTGTAATAAGCTTCATGAAGACTTATTTGCTTAAGAGCAACAATCCCCCCCTTTTTTAAAAAAAAAAAAAATAGCAGTATTACTACTGTCACTTGTATATAGTATTTCTCAAAACACCACCACGTGATAACTGAGCATAGTAACATGTGTGAAAGAAAAACGCTCACAAGTAATTTAGCCTTCTCTCTGGACCAAAACTAGCTTGAGATATTTATTTGCAAATTCAACTGTCTTCCAAATCAGACTATACCCTTAAATTAAATAATTCATTTTACTAACCTTCATAATGGGGCCAAAACAACTTAACTGGATTTGACAGAGTGCTGGATAAATTCATGAGTGCAACTGTATGACCGGACTGCTTATTATGATGGTTGGACACAGGACTCAACAGCCTTGGGGCTCACTTGCTGTTTATGTCTTACATTCCTAAAGTTCATGCTTCAGGGTTTCAGCCAGCCACCAGCAGGGTTCAGGAAGGGATTTCTCCCTTAATGTATTCTGGGAGGATTTTAGCATCATCTCCTTCCTCTGAAGCATCAGGGATGGCCACAGCTGGAGATAGGACATGAGGCAAGGTAGTCAGGGCTCTGAGGTGGCACTGAGCATTCTCTCTCTTTCAGGTGCTTGTCTGGCAGGCTCTTGCTCACATGCCCAAGGTCTAACTGATTGCCATATGTGGGGTCAGGAAGGACTTTTCCCCCCGCACATCAGACTGGCAGTGTGCAGGTGGGGTCACTTGCCAAGATTATCTGGGTCTCTCTCACTTAATCATTTCCCGCAGATTGCAGGGGCTTCAAGCACTGGTGCATGCCGATCCCTCCTATTCTGTGCCTTTGGCACATAAAAGTCTAGCATCCCAAGGGTTGTAATACCTGTGGTCTTATTTTGGTTGTTGGGTTTAAGGCACAGGTGCGGGTGACCTGTGATATACAGGAGATTAAATTAGCGGTCCCTTTTGGCCTTAAAATTTATGACTCTGAATGTGCTTGTTTTACTTAATTTACATAACGTCTATTATATAGTTCTTCAAACACCACTTTGATAATCAAGTCTGTTAACATCAGCAGTTAGATGAGGAGATTAATAATAGAATCCTTACTAAAAGTCATGCAAATAGGTATATTCACAGCTAGAGTAGGATTTCCAAAAAACCACAAGTGACTTAGGAGAACATGTTTCACTGACCGTGGCTATGTCTTCACTGCAAGAAAGTGAGACAAAGCCAACACTATATCCCTCATCCAGGCACATGCTTACCTAGTTACATCATTGTGAAAACTGTCTATGCCTTCTCTCCACTATGATTTTACAGTGAGATAGCTAATACACATTACCTTGCTGTAAGAACACCCTTTTTATATCAAAGACATAACCTTAGGAACACAAATCCCACTGATTTTCAATGGGACTAGTGCTCTTAAAGTCACTTCGGATCTTCTGCAACTCCTTTCCTAAACACCTGTTTGTTCGGACCAGATTCAGATTAACTCAAAACTATTTTAAACTATTGACAAGAGAATTCTCTAAGTACAGTATTTAGAAATGAAGTAGACTGAATTTGGGGCACTTAAGTGAGAAACTAGCACTGGACAATGTAAGAACAGAGGGAACCTTGAACAAGTTTTTTCCATGCATCTAAACCAGATGAACCTGAAGCACAGTACCTCAATTACTATAAGTTTAGACTTCCTCCATACCTGTATTCCACAATCATGCAGTGACTTTTCATGTGAAGATTTAAAGGCAATTAGATTAAGACTAAATTAACCCATAATTTACACATGTACTACACAAGCTGCCACCACTTAAAGAGGTGACCACCATCACAAATACAAGCACTACATAACGAAGCTAATGGCTTTTTTTTTGTATTGATTTTATCCTTATCTGCCAACCAAAAAATTTATATTAAACAAAATGTAATGTGCCACTGGCATCTCCTTTGGAGAAACCCCTCACTCCCTTTCTCAGATACTAGACATACTTTGACTGCTGTACTTTAATAAGAGAACACCTGGCTGGGGGAAGAGGGGAATAAAATTTCCAGAAAGCAAAAGGTAGGTGGCTCTCCAAGATACCATGTTTAATACAGACTGAATAATAAAAAGAGCCACTGTTTCAGAAGGGGAGAGGTTTAAACCAGGGGTTCTCAAACTCTTGTACTGGTGACTCTTTTCATATAGCAAGCCTGTGAGTGCGACACCCCCCTTTATAAATTAAAAAACATGTTTTTGTATCTTTACCACCATTATAAATGCTGGAGGTGAACTGGAGTTCGGGAGTGGAGGCTGACTGCTCGCGACCCCCTGAGGGGTCACAACCCCCAGTTTGAGAACTCCTGGTTTAAACAATGAAGTTTCCAGCAACATTTAACACTGGATGCTAGCAGGCCTATGAGATGGAACTGTCCATTTGAAAATGACAGACCAAAAAAAAACCCACTATTAGCACTATTTGACACCTGTTGGCAGTCTCAGATGCAAAGAACCGAACACATGAGGACTTGTGATGAACCTCTTACCCCAGAGAGGATCCACCCACAACAGGGATGAAATAGGTGCGAATCTTCCACTACCTCTGCTCACATATTACCTGTTCTGTTCATAAATGAGAAACCTAAGTCCCTGGAGCGTTCCGTGTACTATCTATGCAGAAATAACTACTTGAACTTTTCTTTAAAAGTATTACTACAAGTTCTCATACTGCTACACTGATAAGCCCAACTGAATGTCAACTGTGCAGTAAAGTTTTCTTAATTGATTTTCCTCAGAAGTTTCCTGAATATATTTGTGTTTTTAAAATTAAAAATAAAGGATTGCACTTCCTAGAATGGAATAAGAAGATCACAAGGTGTCACAGTTCCTAGGACAAGCCATATTAAAGTACAGAAACCTACCCTAATTCATTAAAATGGAATAAAATATCCTCAGCATTCAATCACTGATTCTATTTCCATACAAGTGATGAGATTTTCGAAAGGACTTAAGTTGAGACCATAAATCTCATTGGCTTTCAATAGCATTTGTGCTCCTATAACCACCTACTATGCACTCGAAAACCCCACCCTACAAGACTTAATGGAGAGGTTTACTTACACAAAGAAGTTTAGTGCTTACTGCAAACGTCTTGCACTAAGTTATAAAAAGCACCTATTCCATCTCCCCTTCTCTGCATAAATTTTTCCCAGTAACTGTAGTAAAAATGAATCACATTTATCATTAGAAGTCTGAAAAAAAATAAGTCAAGACAAGGATAAAAACGTATGCCAAAAACAAATAAGTACTAGAAAATATTTACAATCAGTACTTTTACACTCTCAGTAGACTTAAAATTGGCATTTTGTTACCTCCTTCAAATGTAGATACTACCAGGTGTTAAGGAATTATGGACTATCAAAAACCTGAACTTCAAGTTCTAAAGCCACATGACAAATGTTATCTACAGTAATTTGACAGTTTAGATACATGTAAAAAAATATAGCATACTTAAAAGACCATTGATAACATAGCAGAAGACTAGCTTTGCCATAATTAAGGTTGAGCATCACTTTCTGTTTAAGGTGGAGCATCACTTTGCTTGTTTAATTATAATTATATTAGAAAAACTTCACTATTAAAAATTAACTGTTCATTTCTATGAAAGATCATCCATAAACAAGTTTAGAATACTTAAAACAACCCAGGACAAGCAGCAAAGATGTCAGTCACTGGTTTTAGAAATAATGGTGGTTTAACTCAAGCCATTCACAACAAAATAGAAACAAAATCTGTTGACTGCCAGCAAATAAGATTCCATTCTGAAGATTAATCATAGCTCCAATCTGCTTATCAATAAAAGGCCCTCCTATTAAAGAGAAATTCAGTATATCCAATGGACAATTGAGTTAACCTGAATTTGATTTCATGAAGCCTATTTTACTGCTTCAACTAGTTCTCTTAGTATTAGAATATTGTTTCTTTTTAAACTGTAACAAATTTCAGAATGCAAGGAATATTTTGGTATATGCGGTTCTGAACAAAATCCATGTGGCAAAATGCATAAGTCTCAATCAGAAGCTTCTGAATTATGTTTCAATAAAGACAAAGGTCAGGGAGTGGAGGCATTTCACTTATTCTACATTCCTCTTGGTAAAGAGTTTTCCCCCCCCACCCCCCCCTTCATCAGAGCAGCAGAGTATAACCCATCAGTTTCTACGGCCATATATCAATCAGCTTGAGCTGTCAGGATGGCCCAGTAGTCAGTTAGCTTAACACAGGTCATCTCCCCTGTCACCCATACATGAGATCAGCAATTAACTATACATCTAATTAACGACAATTTTTATATAAACAGATTGTCAAATAAACAGAGTACTTTAAGATTAGGAAGACTAATTAAAAGACAAAACTCAAAGTGTTGGTTTTCTAGAGGTCTACATAATTAAAATGCTATTTTAAATAGATCCGATTCCTGTTTTATAGTTCTCATTTTAAAGTGTGTTGTCTTCCAGAGATGAAGCTTTTCTTTAACAAATATCAGTAACAGGAAAAGTGTAGTTCTCAAAAAAATGGTTAGTGAAATAGAACTGAATTATTTCACATCCCACCTTCCCTTTCTAATACATACACTATCTAGGGGACAGTCACAGATTTTTTAATCCTTAGCTTTGGAAACTTGACTTTTGGATTTTCTACCCTTCTATGTCAGCACATCACTTTTTGTGAGTTATTGTATTCTTAAGAGCTGCCAACACCCAAGTAACTTGGGGGGGGAAAAACTATTTAGAAACACTTCTGTTGATTAATATTTTATAGTATTTTCTGTTCATTAAGCAATGTACTTACTGTTTGTATAACTAATCTGATATGCTCTTGGCCAATCATTCCTTACCTGAAGTGATAGCTATTTATATCACAACTAATTATTGTGCATGACTTCAGATAAGGAATATGCAGCCAGGAGAATACTAACTCTAAAGTAACAAGTCCCTTGTATAAACACAATGATAAAGGAAAGTAAAAAATATTTAGCAGAATAATGGCCTTACCCAGGTACTAACGGAAAAAGGAAGGGGAAAATGGATTAGTCAACAGAAGTGTTTCTGATTTTTTCCCCCCCAAACTACCTAGGTGTTGACAGCTCTTTAAAAATACAAAAATTATGAAAAGTGATGTACTGACACTGATCAGTTGAAAATGCAAAAGTCAAGTTTTCAAAGCGAAAATGACCCTATTACAGAAAATAATTCTAGTAAGCAGAAAACGTTAAGTACGGAAAATGCAGATCTCTAAATCAAGTGTGCTTTCCATCCTGGTCGAATAAAGGCTAAACCATTTTTTGACTACTTAAAATAATTTTCTGTTAGTGTACCCTTTAAATGGTATATCATGAATATGTTCTAAAATACCTTTTATTTGAAAAAAGGGGTTTTCTGTTCAGCTTATGTTTATAAGGGATAGTCAATTTTTCCGCTGATAATGGAACATACACAATTTGCTGTCAAACACTTAAAATCAGAAGAAACTGTTCCACTAACTGTTTTAATCTTCTGCATAATCTTACATACAAAATTTTCAGAAAGTGATTGTCTAGTTGACTACACCCCTTCCAACAATGAAAAAAATATGCAATCACTGGTAAAAAGAGTTTGTCAAAAAATGGAAAAAAAAAATCATGTTTGTGAGGCAGTTTTAAACTCTTTATGCTTCTTTGAGAAACAAGTAATATTTTAACTTTTAGTCCACAAATAATTCAGGAGACTGTACATGAATAAACTTTCTTATTACGAAGTCTAATGTGACTTTTGTTTTGAAAACTATTCTAACAGATTTTGAAAGGGAACAAACCACCCCACATTACAACTACAGACTTTTGAAAAAGATTCTGGAGCCCTACAATCTTGTCTGTTACTATATGCCAGGGGTCTCCAAACTACGGCCCGTGGGCCCTATCCGGCCCGGGGCTTCCATTTGTCCGGCCCTCCAAACAACAGGTGAGAAGCAAACAGGTGAGTAGGCACGCAGAGCAGGCAGGGGGAAGGGCCACAAGCAGCAGCTCACGCAGGGCGTCAGCACAGCTAAGCTGTGCGGAGGGGTGAGTGCCTCTGGGAGCCAGTGTTCCCCCAAAAGGGGAGCCAACTAGAAGACAGTCGTTGCTACAGCCAAGCAGGAGAAGCAAACAGGCAGGCATAGATACCCATCAGCACAAAGCGGGCAGGCTGCAGCTGAGTAGGCATGCAGAGCAGGCAGGGGGAGGGGTTGCCGGCAGCAGCTCACAGGAGTGGAGAGGTAGCTCAGCTGAGCGGAGGGGTGAGTACCCCCGGTAGCCAGTGTCCCCACAAAAGGGGAGCCAACATAGGGGAGTGTTGCTGCTGCAGCCGAGCAGGCACGGACCCCTGCTTAATTACATCTCCTTGTCTGATGAACATTTACAATCAATTTTGATGATAGGCAACACTAACTTTGAACCAGAGCTAAATGCAATTTTGTCAGAAAAACCATCAGTACCATACTTCTCACTAATTCTAAAATAATTTCTTTATTTCTGAATGTGTATTTGTATGATACAAATAAGTTTTTAGAAATAAAATTTAAAAATGTGAAATGATTTTAATGTATTGACAAATAGTGCAATTTCACAGTACCTGCATCGATTAACTTATACCTGATTTAGAATTTTAATGCAACACTGACAGAGTAAAGTAGTGCTGTTTTTTTTTTAAACGATTTTGCATATATTTAATTTCTTTCACAGCCACTTCGGCCTGCGAAGCCCCTTCAAAAATCTAATATGGCCCTCGTCTCAAAGTTTGGAGACCCCTGCTATATGCCATTTTATGAGGTGGAAATTTCCTATAAAGAGAATGTTCGGGTTTGCCCCATGCTTTTACATATAGTTGCAATGCCAAGTGAAAAGGCTCAACAGTAAAGTGGGTACTATTGATATCTACACAGAAAATATTAGTCTTTTATTGTGTATACTCTTAATGGACATGTACCCTCTTAATTATATTTTAAAGAGAGTTAAAAGTAAATTCTGACAAGACGTGTAATATTTAAGGCCTTGATCCTCCAAACACCTGTGCTTAACTCTGCTTATGCAAGTATTCTCATTTAAGTCAAGTGAGCCACAAGTACTCCTTTTCTTTTTTCATGTACGAAGTTAACTGAATTATCTCAAAGAAAAACATTTACAGACTTCGTACCCAAGCCTGCAAACTTTAGTCATGCAAGCAGCCTGGCTGAAACCAACTGGATTATTCATAGAAACTGTATGATTTGGCGCTTCATAGTTCCACAACTTTCATATGCACTTTAGAGCCAGTGTACTGGCTAATTGACAGCAACATATAAGTAATGTAAGTCTCCTTAAGTCTGGATGCATTTATAGTTTAATTTGTTGTAACTACTGTTACTCAGATTGATTCAGACAAATGTAAAACATGCTGCAACTAATCCTATTCATTTCCAAAAGTAGGCAAAAAACCGTCGCCCAATTCATCATTTCCTTTTGGAAGTGTAAAAAGAAAAGGAGTACTAGTGGCACCTTAGAGACTAACCAATTTATTTTAGCATAAGCTTTTGTGAGCTACAGCTCGCTTCATCGGATGCAACTGTGAAGTGAAAGACTTTTGGGTAGGGCTTTCAGAGGAAAGAACAAGTAAAGAGCTGTAATTCTTCATAGGAGTCCACCTGAATATCCTTGGAAAGTCAAAGACCGGTTACTCTTAGTGATATGTGCTACCAAAAAGTATCAGATTCTTGCCATCTGTAGCTTCAGGAGTTCAAAAATATTCTTAAACAGTAAGCTAAGTTCCTCTAAAAGTCAGGATTACTGCCATATATAACATGAACATTAAAATGTTTTTATTATACTCATTGATGGAATTTCTGTATTTTAGAACTACTGTCAGTTAAGATCAGCATACACTTTTTGTAAAATAGTAAAAAATGTTAGTTAAAAACAACTAGTTTAATAAACCTAATGTTTTTTAGTTTTCAGAAAATATCTGAACTAAATAACTTCCATTTATTTTAAAATCTCAGTCTACAGTTAGAGTTCTGAAACTTTCATTGCTAGATAACAGAGTCCAAGAAATGAGATAACTGATTCATTGTGTAAAAGAGGTCATATTATAAAGGGGAAAGCAAAAAATTAAGTTACCAAAATTCATAATATAGGTTAAATAAAACATATTTAAGTATTTTAGAAACTAAAATCAAATGCAAAAAATTCAAGTCCCATTTGATGGTGCAAACAATTACAGGAAATACAGCCCATTTGACATTCAGGGAAAAAAAAAAACCCTCTTCCAACAGGTTTGCACTAGTCTGATAAAAACAATCCAACTTCCTACTTATGATGTTCATTTTAAACATCCTTGTTAATCTACCAAAAATTTTACATATGAGTTTAAAGGGCTACAACTTGAAAAATACTTGAAGATTGGCTTTCTGCTTAGCTTACGAGTTTTACAGTGACGTTGATTTTTTTTTTTTAAAAGTCCACATTCATACCAGCCACTATAACCTTTAAGCTGACAATAAATTGCAAAAAAGCTATGCCAGTGGTCTTCAATCAAAATTCAGCACAAGGTATCAATATCTTCAAAGACCAACCTTTAGCAAAATGTACAGAAAATGAAAATGTTTTGGATAACAAAGTGCAGAGTAGAATGGGCTGTTTTACAAGTCACTTAATTGTTAAGTGTTCTAACAACTAAGGAGAGTAAAAAGAGTAACAAAAGCCCAGACAATCATATAGCAGAATAGCTGGTTCAATTTCTGCTTCTGATTTAACACAGGAACTACAAGATCACATGCACTCCATTTGTTGTCTTTAGATAAGGCCATATGTAAAAAATGTTCATAAGAAAACTTCTACAATCCAGTATCAGTAGAGAAAATGAATTTTACTTAACCTTGATTTTAAAAAAATACTTTCTATTTTAAAGTGCTTGTTACACTACTTTAATTAGGATGGTAGAGAATAAATAAAAGAAAAGACTCAGTTGCTAATCCTTCAGAAATGTTATGCCTCCAAAAGCATGGATAACAATCTTTACAAAAGGTAACATGTTTTGTGGTAGCTTTATTTAAAAAAGCTACACACACAAAGAAACACCTAGAACAGAAACTACCACTACTAAAATAGAAATGTGACCTATTGAAAAGTGAATCAAATATATTTCTGCTGATGAAAAATAAGCTAACTCTTTTTTCTTCACTTTTCTATGCCTGCCTTCCTAAAAGCTAATTAATATTTGGTATTATTTTGAGAGCTACTTCTAAAGGAACCTTAAAATTACTGTAATTATATAAAAAAAACCTTTAAGTGCTCTAAATAAAATCTTGGGTGCCCTAAAAAGCTAAACAAATTAAGGTAAATCTAATATTGTGTCTGGTTCAAAATATTTAACTTGCTCTTTTTGTTGCCACAGCACACAGTTTTGCAGAATTTTTTCCTAGCCCACTGTGACTTGTATGTAAAAAGTTGGGTAAACTTTCCTACGATACCTGCTTTTTTATGAAACATCTCACACTAACACTGCATATAAGCTCATAATTATTTAAATACAGAGATCTACAATATTTAAGCACATCCTCAAATGTAATTGACTGTCTTCTAGTAAAGTTGCTAATATTAGTATTAAGGTTAGTAAAGATCTTACAAATCTGTCCTCATCTTTCTCACAAAAAGAAATAAATGGCGCCCCTTAGTGTTCACATTTTGAAATCTTCAGATAATTCACTAGATTTATAAGCAACTTTTTTTTTTTTTTTGGGGGGGTGGGGTGGGGGGGGGGACATTCCAGAAAGTTTTCTGCCTCCACAATTCTTCCATCCAAACACCAACACAATCAGGAAAAAGCAGGAAGCCTTAAAGAAGAAGTAGAATGCTTCCTGAGCTATTCAGAAACAAAAAAAATGAACTGTTTGGAAAAAGAAGGTGGAAAACAGTCTGAATGTTCAGTAACATTTTTAAACTTCCACCACAGTCCTCATATCCATTATTTTGGATTTAGGAAACTTTGGTAAAAACAGGATTTCCAGGGCTTCCAGGATTCAACCACCTTCAAAAGATGCAGTGACCTCATGTATTCCTCTGTTTCAATATCCTTTTGACACCAGCGATGTTTCTCTTTTGTTCTCCTGACCAACGAACTTAATAGGGCTCCCCCCACGCAGATCATATAACCCTGAAAGACTTCAAGAATTTAAAATCCATCACCAGGCCTCTGTGAAGTTCATTTATGTTTACATGTGTCTTCTTCATCCAGTTTCTTCTTGATTTTACATCCCTTGCTTTTAAATCTTTCTGAAGAATATTTCAGAGTGACCATAACTATATATTTTAAGTGGTTTTCCTTCTGATGACCACCTTTATCCACTCAAGGTTTATAAAAGCAATCCTCCAAAACACATGAATAAAAACTTCAAGTAAATACTGTTTACTAGAGTCCAGTTGTACCAATTCTTGTTTTTCACCTCAGTCATTTCCTTCAAAAAGGTAATATTTTTCAAAGTATGTTATTTTCTGTTGCAATATGGTCAGTCTCATTTTTACGTATAGTCTTTGAATGTTTTGTCATATCAAATATATAAACAGTTTTCTCCTTTGGGGTCAATCGCTTGATAAAAGTTTTCTTTCAAATAAGGATTTGACTACAGGCAGAAATGCTTCCCAATAAAATCTCAAAATCCGGTAGTTTATGTTAAAACTCCCCAGAATCAAAGTTGAAACTTTCAATAGCTTTCATTTCTACAGATTAAAAACTAACTATTGTAATTATATTAAACAGATTTCCATATTTCCCCACCAAGCTGAATGGCTGTACAGTCAGTTGAGTACTACTGTTTGTGCACTTACAATGAGAAAAAAAAAACGGGCACCCCACACATACAAAGAACCTAAAGAAGCTCTAAATACAAGGAGACTACAATAAAGCAGATACAAAAAGGGGAGAGGCAGAGAACGTGTGAGGTTTCAAACATTTGACATTATTTTAAAATAACACCATTGATTTGTAAACACTTTCCGTGAAAATTAATTAACTGAGAACGAATGTGGCCCTGAATAAGCGGCCTCTCTGAACCCTTTGCAAGCAGGAGTTGGGTGCGGGGATCAGAGAAGACGGCGCCCTGGCTGGAGGCAGCAGCGGACATTTGGCAGCAGAAGAGAATTTATTTCGTAATTCTTTTCAGTAACTATAGTCACACGTAGGAATCTTTACGTTAGTTTCCTTAAAATATAAGGACAACCGGAATAAGCATTTGCTCCCCTCGCACACGCTGGGAAATTTTTAAATTATTACTTTGTGACCAGTTTGGGGTGGGGTAATGCGGGGGCCCATGCCAGAGCAGGGAAGGGAGCTCAGCCATTCCAGTGTTAGTCGTTCAAGTTCAAACAGTTTCCAGAACAGCCGAATCCCGACACCAAACACCCTTCCCCTGCTCCAGGCCCACAAAATGAGTCCATTAACTCTCCCATAAAACACACCACACAGGACCCTTCCCTCCTTCCAATACTTTCCAACGTGATCCAGTAGCCACACAGCTTGCGAGCGACCCTCCCAGCCCCCTAAACCACATTCCTCAGCGCCGTTCCCCTTCCTGTTCGCTCCCTCTCCTCCATAAGGTGGTGGTTCCCCTTCCCCCTGTTTAACAGACGATGTGCAGAGAAGGGGGGGGGGAGAACCACACAAGGCGAGGACCCCCCCCACCACCACCAAATCTCTGCTGTTACAGGCAGGAACTGGGGGTATCCGGCTGCCCCTTTGTTTCATGGATTGAAATGGGAGGCTAAGACCGAATCTAGAGACACCCGTGAAGACAAGGAGCCAGTGAAGAGCCCACCCGCGGCTCTCGGGGCAGGAATGGAGGACGGAGACGGATCCAGGGAGCAGCGCGGAGGCCCGGGGAGGGGGGAGTGTTTTACCTTCGTCCAGCAGCCTCTCGAGGTGGTTGAAGATCCCGCAGAAGTTGGGGAGGCTGCTCATCAGCTTCTTGTCGTTCATCAGCTGCATCAGGTAATCGGGGCTCGGCTTCGGCTTCTCCTTGGCTTCCATTTCCCCAACCATATTCCAATCGCGCAGAGCCCGCGAGCGTCCGCCGCGCAGCCCAACCACGGCACGGGGCGCCCGGCCGGATCCGGGCGGGGAGGGGGGGCTCCCCGAGGAGGAAGAAGATTCAATCAGCAACAAACCAACCCGTCGCCACCGCCGGGTCCCGGGTGCAGAAAAGAGGAAACTCGGTCTCCCCCCGTTCCCCGGCTCCGTGCGCCCCCGGCCGGCCGGCGCAGTCCTCCAGGTTCCCCCTCCTCCCGCGCGCACACCCGGAGCCCAGCTCCTCTCCGCGGCACTGCCCCCGTCTGCTCTCCGCGGCGGGGAGGGGGCGGGCAGGCGCTACTGCTGCTGCTTCTTCCCGAGGAGCCGCCGCCGCCGCTTGTTTGCTCTCGGCCGCTGCTAGTGTCTCCGCCGCCGCGCTGCGCCCGGTGTCCTCACCGCCTCCCTCCCGCTGCCTGTGGCTGGTGAGTCTCAGCCCCGCCGCCGCCGCCTCCTCACTTCTCCTCAGTTCGCTCCGGAGTTCGTCTTAGTCCAGGCTGCGCTGGTAGCAGCAGTGGCGGCGGCAGCGGAGGGGGCAGGACACGCGGGGGGAGGGGAAGGGACACGCCGGGGGGAGGGAGCAGGGGCGGGGCGGCCGTTAGGCAGGGAGCAGCGGCGGCGCCACTTGGCGGAGCCAACCCGCGCCTCACTCGCACTCTCGGGACTTGCGGGGGGGGGGAGGGAGGCAGGGCGCAGCTCCCCAGGGAAGCTCTGACTGGAATAAAGAGAGGCGGAGCCAGCCGGCCACTCCGCGGCTCTTACCTCCCCCCCCCACGTGAAGAGCTACGTGCGGCGCACGCGGAGAGGCTCGCGCTGTTCCCCCTGCGCGCGGCCCCGGCTCGCCTCTTAAAGGCACGCATGAAAAACTCTTCAAAACAACAAACTCCTGTTACTTCATTCCGCGAGGGGGCGGGGCTGAGTCACGTGCTCCGGGGGGAAAGCCCCGCCGATGCGCATGCGTGACCGTGATCCGAGGGTGTTGTCGCCTTGGCGCCGCCTCCTGCTGAGGCATGGGGAGGGGATGCGTGGCGCGTCATGGGGGAGGGGGAAGGATACTCAGTGCGCGAGGAGTAACGGCCAACGTTTACAACGGCCGCAATGGGGGAGACGGAAACGCCGCCAGCCGAGGCGGTGCGGGGCCAATGGGAGGCTCCACCGCCTCCGGCAGCCACGGACGGGAAGAGGGAAACGCCCCCCAGGAGCGGCCCTTCAGGCGGCCCCGCCCCCTTGCACGCACAGACCCCGGGGGGCGCGGAGCCGGCGGGCTTGTTTTCCGCTGGCGCTCAGCCGCGTGACGGGCGCTATGTGCCAGCGGCTGAGGGGAGCGCCAGGCTCGGGGCCAGGCTCGCGGGGGGGCTCCTTTACTGCCCCGACCTGGACGCGCAGCCCGGCTGCCTGGGCTCCAGCTCGGCACGCACACACCCCGCGGCGCAGCCCACACGGCTCTTCGGGCGTGTCAGCCCTGGTGGTTTCTGGGCTGCGCAGGGCTGCTGGGTGCCTCGCAGTGTCCTGCCCGCCGCCCCAAAGGCCCCGAGCAGGCCGTTTCTCATTGAAGCGAGAGCCGTGAATCGGAGGACGAGCGGGGCGGGAGGGAGCAGCTATAAAGCAATGCCCAGCCCAGAAGGGCCGTAGGGTCTAGTACTCCCAAGCAGTAGAAGCTGAGGGCGCTCAGTATTTCATTTGATGATGGTAACGTTAAGTGATAAGATCAATAAACAAAGGGCATCCTTTGTGATTTGCTCAACTGGAGTAAAATGACTTAGGGCATGTCTGCACTACAAACTTAAATAGCCCTATATTAAGTTGACTTACAGCCATTGCAGTAATTACTGCAGTTGATAGCAATGCTGCTCAACTTTTGTCGATGGTGCGCATCCTCACCAGGAGCACTTCCACTGGCTTAAGAGGGCCAGTGTGGGGCACTGAGAGTCCAGGCTTTCTCAGCTCTGTGCTGCTCCCTACCAGGAACTTGGCTGTCCCCAATCCCTCTGGGCACCCGGCCGGGAGCTCTGTGGCCAACACCTGGGCAGCTGTTGGGGTCCCTGTGGGGAATGGTGAGCCTCGGTGCAGGTGGGCCGGCGGTAGTCTGCCAGGGATGTGGGGCAGCCAAGCTTTAGGTAGAGCCCCCACCAGCCCCAGGATGACAGCCCAAGCTGGGTGGCTTTCATGTCAGTTTCACGGCTCTGGGCATGTAGCTGTGAAATTGACAAGAATGACAGTCAACAGCCAATGTAAATATCCCACAGTCTCTACCCTGACATTGTGTTGCCCTAACTACACCGATGTAAGCCCTGTGCCTCTCATGGAGGTGGAGTTATTAGGCCTTCCCTGGACCTAACTGCACTGTAGACCAGGCCTCAAAAAAAAAATGGTTGAAAATAGCAATAATTGAAATCAGGTGTCAAGAGTAATTTTTTCCATGGCAGAGTAAATGAAAACATTGTTTATGTTTTCAAATAAATAGGTGAGCATTATTTGTGGGTATTTCCCCTGTTACTCTATGAGCAACAGTATCACATACCGAAAACTTCCTCACTCACTCTCCTGGTTCTGATTTGATTTTGTTAGTCATCAAACTTTTAATGAAATTTTAACATATTTAACATATTACAGTTTATAGTCTGCGTGATGCTTTTTTTTTAATAGAATGAACCAAGTAAAGGAATTTGTTCATTTGCCACTTTAGAAGTGATGTTATAGTTCATGTGATTGAAGTCACTTGATCTTCAGCCACATGCCTCAGATAAGACTGACCTGTGTTGTAAAGTGTTTTGATATCTATAAGTGAAAAACATTCAAAGAGCTAGGTATTACTGTTGATTTTTCAAGTATGATAGTAGTTCAAATTCTGTATATACAAATCAGTGCTCTTTTGAAAATAAAATATTTTAAATTTGTTATGCTAAAAAAAATGCAACCAAAACTAAACTAAGCAAAATCACATTTTGAGTCAGTCTTCTTGGGCTAACTAGTGCTTGATTACTTAGTGGTTATTGTTTAGTATTGACAGAATGTTTAGGGAAAAGCAGAGTTGTCAGTTTAGCAAAACTAATTAAAATGACTGTATTTTTTAAGTGTTTTCTATATCTTCCTATTGTAAATACATATATCTTGGAGTTAGAGAATACCTCATCTCATTTCTGTATGAGGGTTTTGTTTGCACACCAGTACTTTGAGCAAAGCTAAGATCAGGTAAGTCCAAATTGTGGCTTTTTACTTCCTCTATATTTGGAAAATAATAAACACATACAGTATTAGTTTTGTTCCCAAAGAGGGAGTAGCAGTATTATGAATTAGTTTCTTAAATTAGATTCTTACTCTTCCAATACCTTGGTAGCAACATTTAAAGCATGGTGTTGAAGATGTAAAAACACTGCCTCAGTTGAACAGCAAGGTTACAGGCTTAATTTTTTTCTTCTGGCTCTTGATTTTTTTGGCTGTTTTTCAAATGTACGTGAGTTGTTGACATCTTGACCAAGTACATTTTAGGGATATGTAACCGAACAGGGTTTGTCACATACAGACAAGTCAGTGTTGAGGCAACATTTGTGTCCTTTCTGGGTGTCACGGTTTAGTTTTTTAATCTGGTGTGTGTACATTGTGTTCCTATATTTAAGTCATTCTTAGGGGTATGTTCTCAAATTGAAAAAAAAATGCAATTATTAAGGACATCAGTGAGCAAAGACACCCCCCCTTTTTTTACTTTAATAATTTAGTGAATTTAAAGCTTGTATCAAATTTACAATTCTGGAGAGCTAATAGGGGAAGCATGGAAGAAGTAATGTGAGCAACTCCATACTGCCTCTGTGTCGTAACTATGATCTGAAGGATCAGATGTAGAGAGATGGTAGATCAATCTCCATGAGCCAGTTGTTGGCATTTCTACTGTGACCATCAATGTAGCTAGGCACAAATTACTCCAAAGATGCCCTTTATTTTTAATGTCTATTACACAGAGCATATCTGTACAAAAGCTGTGTTGTGACAATAACTCATAATAACTTCCTAGCAACATTAATAGAAGATAACTATCAGTCAGCAGCCTTAGATAATCAAATGAAGATAACAGTTCTCTCTCAGAATCATACTCAGGAGCATACCCTCATCCTTCCCCAAAAACCTTATCGGATATATGGGTTTTGCAACATGCCTGAACAGTCATCAAATTTGGGCTGCTTCAGCTTGGAGGAGTGGATGAGAGTAGGTTTCAAAGTCCTAGGGCCCTCATCCAGAACAGCCTGCCCAAACCATTTTCTTGATTGTGGCAAGGGATATGATCTAACTCAGTGGTTCTCAACCAGGGGTCCGGGGCCCCCTGGGGGGCTGTGAGCAGGTTTCAGGGGGTCTGCCAAAATGAACCGGAGAGCAGGGCCGGCGTTCGACTTACTGGCCCCAGGGCAGAAAGATGAAGCCCAAGCCCTGCTGCCCAGGGCTGAAGACCAGTCCTAAGCCCGGCTGCCCAGTGTTGAAGCCCAAGCCTGAGCAACTTAGCTTTGCGGGACTGCCTGTGGTGTCGGACCCCAGGGCATTGCCCTGCTTGCTACCCCCTGATGCTGGCCCTGGCTTTTAATCTACTGGATATGCAGGAAAACAGTTGTGGCAAAGGTGGGCCAAGGAGTTTTTAATAGCATGTGGGGGGCATGCCTCAAAGAAAAACACAGAGAACCCCTGATCTAACTTGAGCATCTCTGACTACATCTTTGGCAGTCTGTCACAGGGATAATCTCTCAGGTAGGTCTCAAGCCATTTAGGGCTTTGTAGGCCATAACCAGCACCTTAACCTCTACATGGACATCAGTAGGTATCCAGTCCCCATCTTGAAGAATTGATGTCTTGTGCGACAAGCAAGCTGCCACATTTTGCATAAGCTTGTCTACAAATGGTTTTAAAGGTATAGCCCCCATAGAGCATATTGCAGTAGTCTAATTTTGAGGTAACAGACATAAATAACACTGGCAATGTCTGTATCTGAAAGAAAAGGCTTGGCACAGATCATAAAAACCCAACTTGGTTACTGCTGTAATGGGATCATTGACAGCAGCTGCAAGGGGCGGTGTTTAATATCACTCCCAAGCTGCAAACTCTGATAACCAATGCTAGATCACTCTTTCAGTCAGAGGGGTTAATATTACCTCCACTGTCTTTTCCAGCTGCTTCCAAGAGCCTGTCATCACCACCCTTCTGTTGTCTGAGTTCTGCTTCAGCCAGCTCTCTCTCATTCATGTCCCAGTGTCAGCTAGACATGTGGCTGAGGTACTGAGCCACATCACTGTCAGAGTTGGATGAGAGTGATATCTAACTGGGTGGCATAAACAAAGATACTAAATACTGCGTCTTTCAACCTTAACTTTTTCTGTTTAAGAATAGATTGAGATTACCCAGCCTGATTAAACATATTCATTCTGCTGCTTGACTCACATTCTACTGGCAGCAGAGTTTAAAGTGTAAACATTAACTTTGGTACAATATTTTAAAATTTCTCTTTGATTAGAAGATTGAAATATATAGGTATGTATATATGTTGACTTGCAGTGAGGGGCTGTGAAGTGCAGCCTGTATTTCATGCTGTATAATACACAACAGTTCTTGCCTCCAAAAAGTTTGTATTCTAAAAAGACAAATAATGCCACATCAGGAGACCAACAATAAGGTTCTGCATTTTTTAAAGCTTTTTGGTAATGAGCTTGTGTCATTTTTGTTAATGTGGTTTGGTAATAAACTATTGCCTGTCAGTCTGAAAGAGTGACACAGAATATGGTTAAGTTTTTCAGCCATCTGAAGGTCTTGTTCGTTTTCAAAGAATAGTTCTCTATAAATTCCCAAGTTCAGTAAATACAGAATGTTTTATTGCATACTTTACAAAAGATTGAGGAGGAAAGAGTAACCGTTCACTCACTTGCTTGGCATCCCTTACCCCTTATAACCCCAGATGTCCCCTCTGCTGTAGGAGGCAAGGAAAGGCAGAAACAATAAAGGTCAGAAGAGTCTCAAAAATTGTGGAAGGCAGAACATCACTCAACAGCATTTTGCCAAAGCTAAGGGGAAGCCAGGCACCACTGTGGCCATTGGTTCCCCACACAGAGGTTCTTATGCTTGGAGTTTGCCTACATACCTTCATGTTCTAATGTGTTCAGAGGCCTAATGTCCTGCCTTAATAGGGGTTCACATCTTTCCTTTAAAGCTGAGCAGCTGGAACAGTGTCTAATCTCTCAGAAATCTCAGGAAAGTGGAAAAGTTCACTGTTTTTCTATGAGAGAGGAAGATGGGGTCTTGGTTGTTCTGGAAGCATCTGACATTCTTTTCTTTGTCTTCCTCACCCTTCTACCCACAGATTTTCCATTGAACTTGGGAATTATCTACTGGGGTATATCAGTCATATAGTTTGTAGCTCTCATATCCCCTAGGGTCCTTTTCCCAGTTTCCACAGCACTTCAAAGGCCATGAAACATTTTTTACTAAAGTACTTTAAGATGTTAAATGAAAGGCACTGTACAAGTGCAAAAATTACTTAGACTTATACATACCGCAGGATCTTTTCTGACGGTTCAAGAAGCATTCCAAAGCACGTGCCACTTGTATTGGCACTTCTGCACTCAGATTCAGCCTGAGATACTTGTTTGGCTATCACTGGACATCTAAGGAGGGATCACTGCAGTCAGTAAACAGGATCTTGGGCTCAACGCCAAAAAGTGGCAGCTGCCGTGGCTCAGAAGAAAGCCAGATCACTTGGATTACAAAACAATCCAATTACTTGATACAAAATCATGTGACCCTATTTAGCTAATGGTTTGCTACTCATCAGTTTAAAATAAAGTGGTTTAGTGGAGGGGAAGACACGTTCCTATCTAAGACAATTGGATTGTGATTGGAAACTGGTAGTATATACACATATTGGGAGCTATAACACTACAGACCTGTATATGCACCAAGGAGTTCTGAGGAGATGGTACTCACAAGCATGAACTTGGTGTAGTTTGGAGTAGCATTAAGACCTTTTGATATCTTTGAATTTTCCTCTGTTTTATGAGATGGCCTGGGATGCATCTCCATGCTCTGCGTGTCCCTAAGTCTCTGACTGCCAGACTCTGGGACTGGACGACAGGATGGATCACTCAATAATGGTCCTGTTCTGTTCTTTCCCTCTGAAGCATATGGCATTGGCCACTGCTAGAAGACAGGATAGGGGGCTAGATGGCTGTTCTTATGTTCTTATATCTGTAATTTTTTAAAAGAAAAAATTAAAATAATACCTGCTATACGTCTGACTCCATGGTTTGTGAGATTCTGACAAGAGGTAGCAGAAACACTTGACTTTTAAAATTTTGCTTTCAGTAGTTATGAACAGTGAGTTGGTTGCCAGAATTGTTACCAAAAAAAGGGATATCTACTGAATTTAAAGGAACTGCTCATTTGAATAAAGTTTTGCAGGATCAGACTGTCTAAGTGCCTATATACCTTTTGTGCTATAAGAAAAAAATCAAAGATAAACTTAGTTAATGTGCATGGTGTAGTCCCATTGATTAAAATGCTATCATGTTGTCTTGTTTTTCACAAGCATAATAGTTGTTTTAGAGCTGTGAATTTGCCTTAAGTATATGTAATGGGGAAAATGGACTGTAAATTAGAAGTCCATCAAGAAGTTCTTTTGTCTAAGCATAAGAACAAAGCCAAATGTGTAATCATCAGGACTTCAAGCTGGAAGTATGCCTCAGATACTAGATATATTGCTGTTTAGTGTAGCAGTCACTATAGGTCAAGCTAGACTGTCATTTCCAATGTCACTTCCATTCTGACCCTCCTTTTTCCTCCAGTTCTCATAATGTTTTCTCAACAAATTCCTTGCAGATTGGAATTTTCCATGGTTGCTCTAAACCCAGAGGTTAGAGGGGTTTTTTTGAAAGCTTGAACCAAACCAGTGGCGCTGTGTTTGAGTTGTGAGGGTGGGAAGAGGAGAGAGAAGCAAACACTTCCTATGTGTTCAAGAGACTTTTTTGCTTGTACAACTCAAAACTACCTGAATCTAAAGCTTCAGACTTGTTTTATATATGTGAAAAGTTCTTATGTATGTGTATGATAATTTAAGTGTGTTTACAAGTTCACTGAAAAGACAAAATTTGTTAAGGCCACTTAATCTCATTGGCAAAGGTGGCAAGCTAAGCAGCTTTATATCTAGAATTTACAAGATCACTCCTGAATTAAGGATAACTCTTAGAACTCTAGCACTGGAAGTTTCTCAGGGAGAGAGCTACTAGTATGGTATTTATTAAGAATATGATATTTGGATCCACCAGAGTGTCGTGGGCTGTCTTCTATAGACTTTTGTATGTGAAGTTTGCTAGCATGAAAAGCTATGTACTGCTAATACTGACATTTTTTGAAAAACAACGAGCATATTAGGTTTTATTCTAAGCCCTGGTCTACAATACAGGGTTAGGTCGAATTTAAGCCGCGTTAGGTCGATTTTATAATGAATGCGTCTACACAAGCAACCCCATTCCGTCGACCTAAAGGGCTCTTAACATCGACTCCCTTCCGGCGAGGGGAGTAGTGCTAAAATCGACCTTGCTGGGGTGAATTTGGGGTGGTGCGGATGCAAATCGACATTATTGGCCTCCAGGAACTATCCCAGAGTGCTCCAATGTGACTGCTCTGGACAGCACTTTCAAACTCCGATGCACTAGCCAGGTACACAGGAAAAGCCCCGGGAACTTTTGAATTTCATTTCCTGCTTGGTCAGCGTGGCGAGCTTAGCAGCACAGGTAACCATGCAGTCCCCCAAGAATCACAAACGAGCTCCAGCATGGAGCGAACGGGAGACACTGGATCTGATTGCTGTCTGGGGAGAAGAATCAGTTCAGGCAGAACTCTGATCAAAAAGAAGAAATGCTAATATATATGCCAAAAATCGCACAGGGCATGATAGACAGAGGCTACAACAGGGACACACAGCAGTGCCGCGTGAAAGTCAAGGAGCTCAGGCAAGCCTACCAAAAGACAAAGGAGGCAAACGGTTGCTCTGGGTCAGAGCCCCATACATGCTGCTTCTATGATCAGCAAGATGGCACTCTAAGGGGGGAGCCTACCACTACCCCACCACTGTCCGTGGACACCTGCAAGGGGGGAGTCTCACGCAACACGGAGGAGGATTTTGTGGATGAGGAGGAGGAAGAGGAGAATGAGCAGCAGGCAAGTGGTGAATCCATTCTCCCCGGCAGCCAGGACCTTTTCCATTACCCTGGAGCCAATACCCTCCCCAGGCAGAATCCCCAACCCTGAAGGCAGAGAAGGCACCTCTGGTGAGTGCACATTTGTAACTACAGTACAGGGTTTTAAAGCAATAGTGTTTAATGTTTGATTTGCCCTGAAGATTTGCGATGCATTCGCGGCCAGTACAGCTACTGGAAAAGTCTGTTAACGTGTCTGGGGATGGAGCAGGAATCCTCCAGGGACATCTCCATGAAGCTCTCCTGGAGGTACTCTGAAAGCCTTTGCAGGAAGTTTCTGGGGAGGGCTGCCTTATTTCATCCTCCGTGGTAGGACACTTTACCATGCCAAGCCTAGTAGCAAGTAGTCTGGAATCATTGCAGCACAAAGCATGGCAGCGAATGGCCCTGGGTTTTGGTCGCATTCAAGCAACATTCGGTCTATATCTTTCTGTGTTAGCCTCAGGAGAGTGCTATCATTCATGGTCACCTGGTTGAAATAGGGGAATTTTTGTAAGGGAACAGTAAAAGGACCCTGTTCATGCTGGACTGTTTTCGCTTGGCTAAAAGGGATCATCCCTGAAAATAGCCACGTGGCGGGGGGAGTGGTGAGGGGATCATCCCAAATAGCCATGTGAAGGGGTGGGGGGAGGTGTGTGCTGCACATCCACCCGAAAACCGCAGCCCCTCCTTTTAAATGGCAAACCCAACTGGCATTGGTTGCTATGGGAAAGGAGGGCGCTGCAGTTTGAAAACATTCCCACATGTTATGAAGGCATTAGAAGCCAAACCCCCGTACCCTTTGGCTTACCATGCCTGACTGGAAACTGAATTCTGTTGCCCAGCCGTGTGTGATGTGTCACCATACCGGCAGGTGCTCAGTATAAAAGGCAAAATGCGACCTTGTACCTAAAGCACATGTGCTGTCTGCTGTGAATTGCTTGATTCACTGTGAAAGAGTCTCCCTTTTGTTCTCAGAAATGTAGCATCTTAAATTTTACTCTCCCTTTTTATCCCTCTGCAAATGTTTCTGTGCTCCCCCTATCATTTCCATTCCTGAGGATATCGCAGATTAGAAAGCGGAAAAAAACGCACTCACGATGACATGTTTTCTGAGCTCATGCAGTCCTCCCGCACTGATAGGTCACAGCTGAATGCATGGAGGCATTCAGTGGCAAAGTCCAGGAAAGCATTAAGTGAGCGCGATGAGAAGAAGCAGGATGCAATGCTGAGGCTAATGGGGGAGCAAACAGACATGCTCAGGTGTCTGGTGGAGCTGCAGGAAAGCCAATAAGAGCACAGACCACCGCTGCATCCACTGTACAACCGCCTGCCCTCCTTCCCAAGTTCCATATCCTCCTCACCCAAGAATGCGCAGCGGGAGGCTCCGGGCACCCAGACACTCCACTCCAGCAGATGGCCCAAGCAACAGAAGGCTGTCATTGAAACAGTTTTGATTTGTAGTGTAACTACAATAAGCAATGTGGCCTTGTCCCTCCCTCCTCCCTCACCCCACCCGGGCTACCTTATCAGTTATCTCCCCTTTTTTTTTTTAATTAATAAAGAAAGAATGCATGGTTTCAAAACAATAGTGACTTTATTTCCTTTGCCAGCTGTGATCGAAGGGGGGAGGGTGGTTGGCTTACAGGGAATTAAAATCAACAAAGGGGGCAGGTTTGTATCAAGGAGAAACACACACAACTGTCACACCGCAGCCTAGCCAGTCATGAAACTGGTTTTCAAAGCTTCTCTGATGCGCAGCACGCCTACCTGTGGTCTTTTAATCGCCCTGGTGTCTGGCTGTTCAAAATTGGCAGCCAGGCGATTTGCCTCAACCTCCCATCCCACCATAAATGTCTCCCCCTTACTCTCACAGATATTATGGAGTACAGAGCAAGCAGTAACAACAGTGGGAATATTGGTTGTGCTGAGGTCTAACCTAGTCAGCAAACCGCGCAAGCAAGCTTTTAAACATCCAAAGGCACATTCTACCACCATTCTGCACTTGCTCAGCCTATAGTTGAACTGCTCCTACTACTGTCCAGGCTGCCTGTGTATAGCTTTGTGAGCCATGGGAGCAAGGGTTAGGCTGGGTCTCCAAGGATAACTATTGGCATTTCAACATCCCCAATGGTAATTTTCTGGTCTGTGAAGTAAGTCCCTTCTTGCAGCTGCTCAGACAGCCTGGAGTTCCTAAAGATGCGAGTGTCATGCACCTTTCCCGGCCATCCCATGTTGATGTCGACGAAATGTCCCTTGTGATTCACCAGTGCTTGCAGCACCATTGAGAAGTACCCCTTGCGGTTTCTGTACTGGTTGGCAAGGTGGTCCGGTGCCAAGATAGGGATATGCGTTCCATCTATCACCCCACCACAGTTAGGGAAACCCATTGCAGCAAAGTCATCCACTGTGACCTGCACATTTCCCCAGAGTCATTACCCTTGATAGCAGAACGTCAGCGATTGCATTGGCTACGTGATTGCATTGGCTAAATCTTCCAGCTCCTGCCTCCACTTCCTGAATTGAGGAAGAGGCTGTTCCCTATCTTCATAGGCAGCAGAATGTTGATTATTGCATTTTCCCAAATATTGTAATCCAACATCCAGTTTTGCAGGTTGCATATTACTGTTGTTTTTATTATTCACAAGGTAACGTTTAGTCTGATTTGGACAACACAGTCAGAGACCCAACAAGTCATAACAGGAACTGTGAAGAAAAAACACTCCTCAGTCAAAGAGGGGGGGAATCCATTTTAATTAAAATACCACTATAAAGAATCAACAAAAAGTCACTACTGCAAGTCAGGTGTTGACTAGCCATTCCGAGGCAGTCTTCTTTCCTTCACTAAGGCATGGAAAGTCCCTCACATTCACCAAGCTTGCAGACTATTTCTACACTCCCAAAAGACGGGAGGTAGGGGATATATAACTAGACTCAAAGCTTTCTCTAACCACAAGGAAACCCTATGTTTCCTACCCTCTGACAAACAGGCATTAGTTCTTAGACCCCAGATAGCCAGTTTCTTCCAAGAATAACAGAGGGTCTTCATCCTAAAAAGCAAACTCCTCGCTTTTATTTCATGTTCCTCTCCTGATCATTTCTTCTAGGTGGAGCATTTCTGGAGATGTTGCACAGCTGATTTGCATTCATGGAGGGTTGTATTAATCCTTTCCTACCCTGCTCCATTGCAGATTTTATATATACCCATTGTCTCTCTGGCTATAGATAGGCTATCTGGAAACTCTACCAATAGTATTTGGGGGGAGGGATAGCTCAGTGGTTTGAGCATTGGCCTGCTAACCACAGGGTTGTGAGTTCAATCCTTGAGGGGCCACTTAGGAATCTGGGACAAAAATTGGGGATTAGTACTGCTTTGAGCAGGGAGTTGGACTAGATGACCTCCTGAGGTCCCTTCCAACCCTGAGATTCTATGATTATATTTCAGATTGGGTGGAGATCCCTGAGACAGATTGACAGCATTTAAGATGATTAGTAATGGAGTCCTTTAAAGAGGCCTATGTTAAAATAAAAAAAGGTTGAGGCCCAAATTCTCAAAGGTAATTAGGCACCTAATTTCCCTTGAAATCAATGGGAGTTAAGTGCCTAAATAACTTTGAGGACCTCGGCCTGAAGGATTATGTTTGTGGGGAAAAGATTGGATTATGGAAATCAAGTAAATTTAAGAAAAAAATTATCTTTTCTCTGCCAGCTGGGTTGGGTGTTAGCATGAGACCAACGCAGTACATTAATCAAATTTTGAACCCAACTAACTTTCAAATGTAAACTATATTGTGACCAAGGAGGGCCATTTTACTTAAGGTATTGGTTTCTGTTTTGCCTTTTTATGTTTTGGTTGGAGAACCCATTAGGTGAAAGACAGCAATTTACATTAGATCTCACCATTTGGCTCTCCTCTGGCCTTGCTCTCATAATAACAAAAAAAGATGCTGTGACCTGGTAGTTTCTGATCAATAGCTCAGCCGTGTGTGAAGCCATTATTTTCACCATCTTACACAATTCAGAGGTCCTCAGATCATTTTAGAAAAGGAGATTGTCTAAACACAGTGACTGCACCTCCCAAATTCTTACAAAATTCGTAATTCTTCCTCACTAATTTGATTTCTCAGTAGCACATAAAGGAAGGATGTAGATTTAAATACTTACACAATAAGCATCTTTCTATTTGTAAAAAGCTAAAATTTATAAATTGACATTTGTGGTGTAAGAGTGACTGCATTATAACAAGTGATTAGTATAATTCACTGAAGTCTCAGGGACAAAAGCACTGTATAAATGCAATATTCATATTCATTCACAATATTTTTATTAGGGAAACTAAATATTTTTCTTATTTCTCACAGGAAGGTTATTGGGCCTCTTGTGAACACTACCACAAGATATAAATAGCATATGTTAGATGTAACAGACTTAATATTTATACATACACAGTGACACTAACTCTGATTTGGTGTTGCAGGAGAATCAGGCCCATCATGTACATTTTTTCAGCTGTGTGTCAAACAATAGTAAAATGTAAGATTTTTCTGTATACTCTATAGAAAGGGAGATAGAACTTGATCCTAAGTCTTTTCCATCATTAACTATCATCCAAAAATTGTTTACATACATCCTGTTTGTCTATTTATGTCAATTACTAAATTCAGATCTCTGATGCACATGGAGAGGGAGTAAACAAGTAGGTAGGCCATTAGAGAAGCCAGCTACTCCCAAAATATGAGGCATTTTGCTTCTCCTCCAGAAAAATTACATGATAGAACAAAACATGCACATCCTTTTGCAACCTTTGCAAAGCTCCTCTGTTTGGTCATGCGCAGAAAACAGCCAAGCAGTGAGACTGAGATTGTATTGACAAGAACAAGATGAATGACCCCCTAGAGACCATGGGGTTTGTATGCTAGTTTCCACTAGCTTTTCATCTTTTTGTACCCCCTTTCAATTCACATGCAGATTAACTTAGACCAAGTCCTTACTAAATACTCTTTTTCACTTTAGTTTGGAAGGTAGACGGGAGGATCTAAATATTTATGAGGCTTTTTTTCTTCTGGTTTATGATGCACTCTTGTTGAATGTTGAGGAATTACGTTAATGAATGCATGCCTGCACACACAGACACAGAAACCAGGCAAAGGGGAAAAAAAAACACACAAAGCTTTGTCAGCTCTAATGTCGGCACTTACCAAACAGTTCCCATGGAAAAAAAAAAAAGGCAAAGAGATTTAAAATCTGATGCCAGGAGAAAAATAAATTGTACAGCTGAACACAAAAGAGAGAACAAAGTTTCATCTTTGCTTTCCTCAGCTGCAAATGTAACTCTTGTTTCAACTCAGAAGAGATTTGAAATAAAACATGCTAATTGAAAAACGAAAGCTTTTCTAAAAAGCGTTAGCTAGTTTTGTGTGTTCAATAATGAAGTAAAGATTAAGCTTAAATATTGTACACACACAGTTTGTCTTAACACCAACAGCAAAAATATGACCCAGATTTTTTTCTTGTATGTAACACTGTACAGGTGCCTTCATTTAGCTTGAGATATATATATATATATGAGTAACACTGTTTTTAATTATTTATGCCAGTTAAAATTTTATTTCATTTTCCCTCCTTGTTTGATATGGTTATTTCTTTTTGGAAACTAAACCTACATTTAACCAAAAAAAAAAAAAAAAAAAAAAAGCCTACAATATACTTAAAATAAGACTTTGGCTAGAAGTAGTTGAATGTAAATCTCCTTTATATATGAATAATGCAAAAGTATAAATTAAGGAACCTTTATGGTTCTTTTTATAGAAGGAAGAATATATTGTATTAAAATACTAGAACTTGAAACATGGACATATTAACTGCTTTAATATCACATTGTCCAGAAGAGTCATCTTCTCAACCTTTAATCATATCTATCCTCCCCCTTCCCTTTTTTATTCTCGGGTGGACACATAGCTGTTGCAGACAAGACCCTGCTCATAAAAGTGGGACAATAATTCTACAGTATCCTTTCATAATCATGCACCAGGACATGAGATTTTAAAAATGCTTTTGTACTATCATTTAAAAAACGCATTCAACCAATGCCGGAATGTTAACTCATAACTCTTAAAGTGCAATAGAATTTCAGTGTCTAAGCTCTGTTATTCATATTTATAATATGTCTATCTGGATTTCATAAGAAGTTACCCTAATAAATATGCTCCTGTTTTTATTGTAGTTTGTTTTCAAGATGTCCAATTTCATATGTAATTGAATCCGATAAAGCCATCTACTTTTCATTTATTCTACAGCTATCATTTATGTCAGCTCCAAATATTGGCATTACTATTTTCAGCGACTTTGCCTATGGTACCTAAGGGTTGTGATAAGCAAAAATTCAGCTCAATAGGTCCCAAGGTAGAGAAGTTCTAGATAGCCAAATCTGAATTCAGTATTGAGAAACAAAATTACCTTAAAACACTCATTCTGCTCTTTCAGCCTATGGGTAAAAATCCCTTTTTTGATATATTGCCAATAGTGACCATGGGTTAATTTTTCAAAAACTATTGAAGTGCCAGCGTCACTTTTAAAAATAGGAGGTAGGCACTTTAGAAAATTTTACCCATATCAAGAGAACTTCACTGGATACATCTGAAGAGTTTTCAGATTTCAGAATGGGGGAGCGGAAGTAACTTTCTAGTCTGGTTGCCAGCAATTCATCCTGCCAACTGGTAATTGATTTTCAAAAGATTGTTTGTTACTTCCAAAGAGGGCAAATGTGAGTGAGGTAATGAGTCATCCCTGAGCAAGAGCCTGCCTAATCCCCATGCAGTGATGAGTCATTCCTGTGCTAGACTCCAGCCAATCCAGGAGCCAGCAGCTGGCCTGGTGACTCTTAGGGCAGGTATATAAGCCTCACAGGAGAAACAGCAGCTCAGCCTGCCCAGTGTTACTTCATGGCTTGAAACCTCTCCTCTGACTGATTGTGATAACAGACTCCACAGGCTGTTGCCTGCTCCAATGGTGTTTTGACTCCAAACATATTCCCAGTTCTGTTCCAGCCTTGGTCTTCATCCAGCGTAACTCCCAGCTCTACTCTTGCTTTATTCCAGCCCTGCCCTTGACTCTGGCTTTGACCTCTGGTCCCAGTTCTTGGCCTGGCTGCAATGGCATTGACCATTCGTCCTACTGCCAGTGCTCCAACCACTGTGGGGATCCCTGGGAAGCAAATATTTGGCCCCCTCCTATATACTAATTTGTCCCTCCTTTTCCTGTGCTTTCTTGTGGATTATTTTTATCCTCATATAGGTTAAAAAAAGCACTGTGGCATAAGGACAAGCTGGTGGGAGACTGTAAAAGGAGCAAGAACAAATTGTGGGGCAGATGAGCTATGGAAGAAGAAAGAAGAGGAAAGTCCAGAACATGGGAGAAAACTCTGAATAGCAGGACAGTGCCAGAGGCAGGAAAAGAAAGTTCCTTCAAAAGGGGGCAGTGTATGTCTCCAGCAAGTAAGTAAACAGGGGTGATGAGGCATAGAGGGAGTCCCTATACTGGGGCAGCAGGGGCTGAACTGGAACCAGGAGAAACTCCTCAGGGCATGAGGGAGGTTCCTGGTCAGTGAAAATAGCAGCCTTAGGTGGGGAAGGAGAACAAAAATAGGCCCAAGCTAGGGAGCAGTCCTGTGGAATGTGGGAAACCAATAAAAGGCCTTAATCAGGAGAAGAGCAGCTACCAGAAAATGGCAGGAGCAGAAAAGGAGCCAGTTAGTTGCAGCCACAGGACCACCAAGTTAGGCAACCCTCAGGGAGGAAGGAAAGGACAGTGTTTCTACCCTTAATACTATTATTTTTTATTTGTATTTCAGCAGCACCCAGCGACCACAACTAAAGTCCGGATCCCCACTGTCATAGGCACTGTACATACCCATAGTAGGAGAAAGTCCCTTCCTGATGTACTGATAATCTAACTAGACAAAGGGTGGGAGAAAAAAATATTATTCCCAGCTGGGGAACTGTGGCACAGAAAGAATAAGGGACTTACCCATGGTAACACAGGAAGTCATTGGCGGAGACAGAAATTGAACCCTCATCTACTGCATCCCAGTCCAGGGCCTTAACAACAAGACCAGCCTTCTTCTCTGTAGTGCCTTCTTTGTAAGTCTCACGAGTTTGTGGGAAAGAAGTGTCAATTCTGAGGAGCTGGAAACTCTTGTCGGGGCCAACAGAATTCAGGTGTTAGTGAGAAGTTTGGTTTAGCTGGCTTACACTACTAATATAGAGTTTGAAACACAAATACAGTGCATAGGCTGTGCTTTCACTTCCTGTGGGAACCATCTATAGCCACAGATTCCAAACCTGTGAGCACCGTCTCTGCCTCCAAAAGAGGAAAATGCTCAAATGCAGCAGAACAAACAAATCAAGATTCTTAAAATAATAATTTCAGTGACTTTTGCAGCCAGGGCCACAAATTTGCCTAAGGGTCCCTTTCTGTGCTTGTCCAACCTTCCTTCAAAAGCACGCAATGCTAGGAACAAGTTTTTCACCCTCCTGAATCAAAAGTTCAGCAGTGAACTGAGAGTTTAGGACCCAATTCTAAATCCTTACTTAGGCAAAGTAAGATTGTCAGTGAGACAGACGTAAATATAAAGAGCCAAATCACAGTGCTATGCGAGATTACTCAAGTGAGTAAAGTTTACAGCACAGCCTTGCCCTTTGTTGCTTGCCAAATGAAGAACTTGAAGAATCAAAGAAAGTGGTTTCCATGGGACCAAGGAATCTTGGTCATACTCAGAAGCCAAATGTAGTTAAGGCTGTAAAAAGTATACAACACACAAAGTTGCAGATCATTTCTGCCTATATTCATCCTTGACAACTAACTTATTAAAATGAGTAGCCTTTCTTTTCTTTCAATCTAATTTTAAATATTGGCATGTTTTATCTTAAATAAATCAGATACTCCTTGAAAAAACTCAAAGATTTTTCATAATTTGTCTAATTCTTGGGCTAAGATAGTTCCTTATGGATTAATGAATAGCTATCCCTTTTTCAGTGCAAAAGGAAGGGAGTCGATACATATGTGATGCCAAGATGGAGCTCCAGTGAGTTCAGGAATGGAGTTGGGAACATACCACTCTACACAACCCACAAAGAGTCTAGTGATTTCCACAATGTAAGAGCAGAATAAACTGTCAGACTTGTATGACTTCCCACTGAGTCTCTCACCCCCCAACCCTCATGGCTGCTACTGAACAGCTGCAGAGGAACCCAGCCAATGGGAATCCCATCTATAATTGTTTTTTTCTAATATGCCCATCACTACAGTATCTAAATGCCCATTTTGGAGCTGTGATGTCATATGGTAAAGAGTCCAACAAAGCATTCCCCCAACTCTCTGCGCAGACAATCCCTTTCCTGCAAATCCTCAAGAATATGGTAATTGTGAAGTAAAACAGCCTCCAAAATCTATGATATTTCACCCAGACAGATTGATTTAAGAAAAACTGAAGTGAACTTGGGAGAGTTTTCTTCTCCCGTTGGCCACTCTTCTGGGCTTCTAGTTAAAAAAATTAAATGAAACCTGGTTTAAAAAAACAAAACAAACAATTTTTGAAAAAACATACGCAACGTAAAAAAAATACAACATACAGTAGTTTCGGCCTAAAGTTTCCAATTAAGGAATATGTAGACCTTAAATCAGGATAGAGTAATTTATCACCATTGCAGTCTTGCCACTTTAATGATAACCACTTCTGAATTTTTTTTTTTTTTGGTCAGACAGTATTTTTCTGTGAATAGCAGCATTTGATTTTTCTTGATTTTAAATAACTGTTGAACATCAGGGAGTAAACTTAGGCAGAAAGCTTACATAAACCTCAAATTTAAGCATAGTTCTTCTGTGAGAGATCATTCAGTCTTTCTAAACTATGTCAACTGAATTTGTTTGCATAAATGTAATTCTGCCAAATATTGATGCTCATAAACTGAGTTGTAATTAGATGATCTAATTTTGGAGCTTTTTAAAAGTTAATCTCTGAACCAGTTAACTTTTCTTGCCCTTCTTTAATTTGTCTTTGATTTTCTTTGATTTTCACAAAGTATTAAAAGCATCAACCTAGAGACAAGAAGCATTGTACTATCATTTTGTGAAGGTTTAGTATGGGAAATAGGCAAATAGTACACCTTTGTTATGATTTTACTAGGGCTGTTTTAAGAGTAATGTCACAAATAGGAAGGGTAGTTCTGTCCCTAAGGCAGAGTTGTGGGATGCAGGAGATCATTTCAGTTCTGGTTCTGCCACAGATGTCCTCTGTGACCTTGGGCAAGTCACTAAAGGTATGTCTACCTACACTTAACACTGAAAATACTATAACAGCTGCAGCACAGTTTTAGCACTTCAGTGTAGACGCTATCTGCTCTAATGGGAGGGGTTCTCTCATCAGTGTATTTAATCCACCTACCCGAGGGGTGGTAGCTAGGTTGATGGACGAATTCATTCACTGACCTAGCACTGTCTACACTGGGGGTTAGGTTGGCATAGCTACGTCTCTGTAGGGTGTAGATTTTTCACACCCCTTAGATTTGTAGCTATACCAATTAAATTCCCAGTTTAAATCAGCCCCTAGTCTCCCTATCCATCAGTTCCCCATCTGTAAAATTAGGATAGTGATACTTCCTTTCTTCCACCCTTTATCTGTCATGTCTATTTAGATTATGAGATATGTGCGGAAGGGACTGTCTCTTCCTTGTGTACAGCATCCAGTACAATGGGACCATAACGGCATCTGGAGCCTGTAGTACAAATAAGCTAACAAAAAGGGGTTTGCAAAGCAAAAGAAAGAGGAGCCTTGTAACAGAGGGATATTAGCGCTCCGATCTACAACAAATACATTCACTAAAATATATTTATAAACATGCTTAAATGTGCAAAACATTAGGTTATTGTATCCCCCGACAACATAATTACAATTGTTATAAACAAAGAATAATAATAAAGAACATGTTCAATATGTATTTGATAGAGATGTTGTAGTTAATTTCCTAAACAAACAAATCTTTGCATCATATATAATTCCTATTCTAAAATCTGATAACACTACATTTGAACTCAAAATAAACTAACACATTTGATGTATAAAATAAACAGTAAAATAATACTGGTTTTAAAAAGAAATAATAGCAAATCTCTCTCTTTAGCACCACCCTATTAATCATTTTAGCCATTTTTAAGGTCATGTTATATATCACATCATTACAATACAGTTCGCAAAAACTTCTGTGTTTCTCAAAGGTGAAATTCACCTCTATGCATAAGGCCTACGGTTCACAAAGGTACTCAAGCACCACAGCACAAGGCCTCTGCACTAAGTCTGCATAAATCCTCAAAACAGAGTTCAAGCAGAACTCAGGCAGAGCATAGGTCTTTTGCTAGCCCTGCACACATGTATGAATTTCATTCCAACAGTAGTAGTAGCTGTGTATCTTATAGGCTGTTTGGGTGAAAAGAATGAACGTTGTAAAAGATGACAGTGCTGTTCAAAGAGGGAGCATAGGAAGCAAGAGCAAGCTTGCATCAATTCATGAAAGGTCAAGTCTGTTATTTATAGCAGTAATCTGTAAAAGATAAACCAGGAATAAAAAAAATGAATCCTTTGATTTTTAGTAATTATAGGACCTAAGCAGAATTAGGCATTGAAATAACCAATGGATAACTGAAATAACTGACTAGCAAAGCTGTCAAAAAAGTATCTACAAATACTCAACCTTCCTTTGGATACTAGAAACTTGGCCTACCATCTAAAATGTCCTTTTAGGATGTAATATCACAATTTCCAGGAGTGAAGTCACAGTATAAATACAAAGTCAAAAACTTCCTGAAGTAATGGTTAGTAATGTGATTTAACAAACTGATACAGTGCGTCTTCCCTCAGTCAAACACTTATTAAGACCCTTCAGACCTAATTAGAATCAAAATCACAGGAAACATTTGCTTTAAAATAAAATATGCACAATAACACAGTCTTAATTAGACATACACGTCTCTCAAGATATCAATAAATGTTTCCTTTTTGATAAGTCTGATTTAATAGACTGTAATAACAGGGGAACATTTCCAAGATGTAATATGGGGGAGAGGGAGAAATTGAACTCAAATATTTAAACTTCAACACCAATTAACAGACCATTCCTTTAAAGGAAATGTCTGAATTTTAAGTTTCTTTAGCTTCATCCAAGCAGGGCAAAGCTTTGAATTTTATCATAATTGATTTGGAAACATGAGAAGGTGATTTTGGATGTTAGTGTCTAAATCCATGGAAGGCTTCGCATGAGATCATAATGTATTGAGTGCTGGAGGTCTAAGCAGTGATTTAGAAAATGCATTTGAAAACGAGAGCTCCAGTTCTTAATTATTTTTCTTCCTGTACATGACGCAGGAATTGGAGGGGTGGAGGAAAAGAAGGTGGCCTGCTGTATTCTAGTTAAAAAAAGGGGGGATTTTGGAGGGGTGTGAGGACACTTGACATCTCTGTCCAAAGCACAGGAGAAGGTACAGAGGAGGGGTGTCCCTGGTATCAGAATGTGGAATGAGGTAGCTACTTCCTCTCCTGATCTAGTATTTTGCCATAAATACTCTGTAAAAATCAGAAATACAGAACAAGGAGGTCTCTTTATTCTTGAACTGTGTTATTGCCCAGGAGAAGTTGGGAGGACCAGTCAGTGGCCCTAAAAGAGCTCATCTTATGAAAAGTCCAATGTATTTCAAAGGTATTAAAACAATATCTCTATATATAGCTTATAAATGTTGGCAGATATGGTGCAGTAAAGATGTGATGGGCATTTCATCTGTGTCATTTCATCTTGAAAAGCTCACATATGCAAATAGGAGTGAAACTGGAAATAATGACAGAGGCTCCAAGTGAAGCAGCAACAGAGCCAGCCATCACAAACATAAAAAGACAAAGGATAATAAAAGATACAATCACCCCAAAACCCTGTCCTTAACTGTTTATACACTAAGATTCACTGATGAACCATGTCTTTTTGAGGCAAGCTGGTTAATTTCCAAAAAAACAGGGTATTACATTGATTAAAAGAGCAACGTTGACACATTGATATCTATATACACACACGGCAATAACTTCACAGAAGTGAATGGAAACTTTGTAAATCACATTAGAACTGAATTATACCATGAAGAAAGATTTTATATTTTTTTATATTTATCTGCCAAGGGAACTCCACAGGCTGGGAGGGCAGAGGCCCAGGTTCACAAAGGTACTGAGGCATTGTGATGCTGAGTGTTGCAATGCCTAACTTTTAGGTGCCTAGAAAAAAATCACTGGAACACACAAAGCCTGAGTTAGGTGCCTATGTTCCTTGTACATTGAATGGGGAGAGATAGGCACCTTACACTCTGATTCATGAAAGCCAGCACGCTAGGTGGAGCAACCTGAGCTAGCCAATGGAAAATGCCAATGAGAGGGATGTGTCCTAAGCCCTGCCCCTCTCATTGAGATAGGCACTTATCTCTGCAAGCAATTCACAAACTGCTCCTCTGGAGTCAAGTGGTTTTAGTGCCAAAGCCACTTCTTGTCAGAATGAGTTAGGCAGGCACCTAACTCCACACAAGATGGCTGGAGGGGGTGCTGCCACCCACCTTATAGGTTAGAGCCTATGATGTAGGAGACCCAGCTTCGATTCCCTGCTCTGCCTGAGGAAGAAAAGGATTTGAACAGGGATCTCCTACACCTCAGCTGCTTGCCCAAACCACTAAGCCAGTGGTTGTAAAACTTTTTTGTCTGGTGACCCAGTTGAGGAAAATTGTTAATGCCCACGACCCAGTGGAGCTGGGGATGAGGGGTTTGGGGTGTGGGAGGGGCTCAGGGCTAGGACAGAGGTTTGGGTGTGGGGGTGAGGTCTGCGGGATGAGGCCAGGAATGAGTGGTTCAAGGTGTGGGAGGGGGCTCTGGGCTGGGGCTGCAGGCTCTGAGGTGGGTTCAGGGATGAGGGGTTTAGGGTGCAGGAAGGGGCTCCGGGTTTGGAGGACTCAGGGCTGGGGCAGGGGCTTACCTCGGGCGGCTCCCGGTTAGTGGCGCAGCGGGGGTGCTAAGGCAGGCTTCCTGCCTTTCCTGGCACCACAGACCATGCTGCATCCTGGAAATGGCCAGAAGCAGGTCCGGCTCCTAGGCGGAGGCGCATAAGAAGTTCCGCGCAGCTCTTGCCCGCAGGCACCAACACCCCCCCTCCCCAGCTCCCATTGGCTGGTTCCCAGCTAATGGGAGTGTGGAGCCAGTGCTCGGTGTGGGGGCAGCATGTGGAGCTCTGTGGCTTCCCCGCCTAGGAGCTGGACCTGCTGCTGGCCGCTTCCGGGGCACAGCGCAGTGGCAGAACAGGTAGCACCGCCAACGGGACTTTTAATGGCCCGGTTGGTGGTGCTGACCAGAGCCGCCGTGACCCAGTGCCTTCCATTCTGCAACCCAGTACTGGGTCGCGACCCGCAGTTTGAAAACCACTGCATTAAGCTATGGGATAGTGTGGTGTAGGGCTCCTGCAGTCTCCTGTTGAAGCTGCTCTACAGTGGATTACATAATGAACGAGTGACTGGAGCAGGAGGATTGGACCTCTGGTCACCCATGTGGATGCCTTAATCACCAGGCTACAGAATCATTGGAGGGGTCGGGCGGGAGGAAGAGAGAGAGAGAGAGAGAGAGAGAGAGAGAGAGAGAGAGAGAATATGACTTTGTAGCCTGGTGGTTAGAGTACCCCTCTAGGAGACCCTGGATCTAATCCCCTGCTCCAATGACTCATTATTTAAATCGACAGTGGAATGACTTCAACCGGAGAGATTGAGGGAGCCCTGCATCAGACTACCCCATAGCTTAGTGGTTTGGGAACTGAGTGGGGTAGGAAACCCCCTATTTAACCCTTTCTTCTTACTTAGGCAGAGGGGAGTATCCTTCATCCCAGGTCAGGGCTCTGCCACCTGGTGTTCAAATTTCTCAATGGTCAATGAAAAATGGCATAAGCAGAGGACATTCCCCTTGATCAGTGTGCAGAGCTGTTTTCTCTCTGGGGACAATCAGTTCTTCTGGCACATAAAGAGCACCAAGATGCTTTTATCACTTTCCAGAGGAAAGTCTCAGTCTCACCAGATGGGAAACAGGCCTTTTCTCTTGCTGCCAGAAACTGTAGCTATTCAGCAACAGCTATACTGAGGAAAAGGGGAGGGAAGCGGCAGAAGCAGAAGGGGAAAGAAACAAGTTAGCTAGCTTAGCTTTTTAAGGCACAAATAATTCTGTGGCTTCCAAATCTACTGTGGAGGAAGATTCCACATTCTGAGCAAGGGGAGAAATATTCATCAGCAGAAATTGGAAAAAAAAGTGAAATCAAACCTGGAGTTGGTGTATCCCAGAAAGTAACCAAACACAACAATACAAAAAACAAACAAAAACTATGGCACAGATATACTGAAACATAGAGCAATGTACAAAATGACAAAGGTGAACACATTTCTACTCCTCTGAGAAGCAGGGAAACTAAAATGAGATGCAGTAGTTACAATAAACGTGTTAAAGAACAACAGCAGGAATCAGACAGTATTGCAAAGCAAATATGTAACAGAGGTTTTGAGAAATTGTTGATTCATTGAAAACAAGGTCCAACACTGCACAGAATCATCTGCTCACCCCCACACTTACTAACTTTTAAAAAAACATGATACTTTGTTTTTATTTCAGACACAATTTTTTGTTTTGTTTTGTTTGTGTCACTGAAACCCTTTCCCCTTGTTCACTCTCTATATTTGCCTCGTATATCATGCCTATATTTCTCCAGCTGAAAGCTCATATTGTATCCCTGGTTACTTAAATCAGTTCTACTGAGATTGTATAGTGAGGTACACTCTGGAGCAGTGTTAGCACTGTTCCCTCTGCATAAGATTTTTACTTACTTTTTCAAAGAGAAGACACACAAGATCCCCTGTGACCTCCCTGCTCCACCCCCACCCCCACCCCAGTTCTTCTTTCTCCACTCTATCACATTTTCCTCCTTGTAACAATTCTTCCCTCACACACAACAAGGCATCTCAGCTGCTTTCCACCCCAACCACTCTACTGGCCCCCTCCATCCCTTCCCTGCTGCTCACCTCCTTCACACCCACTCTCTCTCCTTCTTAAGCTCTTCTCACTCTCTTCTGGCTCTTTCTCCTCCCAATAAAAGCAACCTCAGGTCTGACCCATTCTTAAAAAGCTGATCCTAAAACCCACGTGCTTCTCGGAGCATTGACCCAACTCACATTTTCCTTTCAGCTCTCAACTCAAAGGTGTCATTTAGAAGTGATGTCTCCAGTGCCTCTTCTCCAACATCATATGGTTCCCTCCACTCTGGTTTCCATTCCTTCTACTCTACTGAAACTGTTTCAGACAACATCTACCTGGCCAAATCTCAGGGTTTCTACTTTGTCCTCATCCGCCTTGGCCCCTCCACAGCTTTTCACACAGGCTGTGTCTACACAGCAGCTGGGAGCATGCTTCCCAGCAGAGGTAGACAGACACATGCTAGCTTTGCTTAGGCCAGTGCATTAAAAATAGCAGGTGGCCACAGCAGCAGGCTTGGTGGCTCAGGCTAGGTACCCAAGTACGCTCCCACCCAACCCCCTGAGTATGTACACAGATGGCTAGCTCAAGCTGCCACCTGTGCTGCTGAAACCACACTGCTATTTTTAGTATGCTAGCTGGAGCAGAGCTAGTACATGTCTGTCTATGTGCACTGAGAAGCACACTCTGAGCTGCAATGTAAACATATACACAGTGTATCAGTTTCCTTTCTGACATCAGCTACCATGCTATGCCAACAGCTCACAAATCTAGTTTTCCATTCCTGACCTAACTCCCTCCATCCAAACCCATATCTCAGCCTGTGTCACAGACATCAGTTCTTAGATATTTCACCATCAGCTTAAACTTAAGATGGCCAAAACTGAACTTATTGTTCCTCTGGAAACCTCTCCATACTCTGTCACTACTGACAACACCACCATCCTCTCCGTTATTTAGGCCCCTAACCTCTGGTATCTTCAGCTTCTCCCTCTCTTTTGCCCACACATCCATACTGTCCAGATCTTGCCACTTCTTCCTCTATATTTCTAAGATTTCATGTTTTGTCTGTCTGTCTGTCTGTCCAGGGAGCTAAAAACAGTCATCTAGTCTCTCATCAGCTCTTTTCTTGATGACTGCAAGTCCACACAAAACATAGTTGCTAAAACCATTTTTCCCCCATGTCAATCTGACCACATCAGTCTTTCCTTGAATCTCTTCCCTCACTCCTCATTTTTCACCATCTTAAGTTGAAGTTTCTTGTCTTCAAGGCCCTGCATAACTGTCTTCCTGCGTAGGTATTCAATCTTATCTCTAAGTGCATCCTCCCTGCTAAGCTGTGCCAATGATCCTAGCCTCAACGCCCCATTCTCCCACAGCCATCTCTGCCATCTCTGCCCTTTTTTTCACATTGCCCATACTTGTGGCAAACCCTTTCTGACCTGATACTTAAGGGTTCTACCCTCTCTGACAAATCCTCCTTAAGACCTACTTTTTTCATCACACCTACAAAAAATTAGTGAACTACTATTTCTGGTTATTAACTCTCCTTCCTTCACTGAATAGCTGTCATCCTTGACCTTCCTCCTTTCACTCTCCATACTCTTCTATTACATAGACATACATACACATAGAAGTTGCATCATGTTTGAAACAAATTTGTAAGCTTGTTAGGGCAAGGATCCTGCCTTATCTGTACTATGAAGTGCCTTCTCAGCACTTTAAATTAGTAATTTGTTAAAGCTGCATTTTATTTCAAGAGGTCTTGTTCTGTAGAAACCAGAACAACATTGCCTCTGCGTGTCTCTTTTTGACTGCTCCCCAAAGCCATTCAGAGCTCCTGGCTTATACATGATTTCAACACGGCTGTCATGCTTCTTTTGCTGCAACTGAATGTAGTGGTTTCTTTGGTGGCTGATATAGTCTGTGTTGTTAATGTGGCTGTCCTAGTGCTGTCATGCAGAAAACTGTACATCACTTCCTGGCTTCTCATTCCCACAGCTGAGAGGACTTAAGTGCTGTGGAAGCAATATGTTCAGACCCTATAGAGTGTGTGCCTCATGCTGTTCCATATAATCTATATTATTCCTAGAGACATAGCAATTTATTGTTATCGTGGCTCATAAACTCATGATTTTTGGAATGAGATTTAGTTTAAAAACAAACAAACAAGTGATGTGTCTTTGCATCACAGACCCAGGAGAACAATTAGTCTGAGTTATTCAATCACATGTTCATATGAAACAACACATAACATTCTGTATTTTATTCTGCCATTCAGTAAAATCTGTATTGTGTTCAACTGAAGCAGCATTTTGATGTAACATCTGCATAACCAGGAGTTAAAGGTATAGTTTGTATAATCGAATTACGTAGTGTTGTAAAATGGAGGCAATATTGAAACAACTTACGAAATTACTTTCAAGGCGTACATTACATCTAAAGAATCTATTGTCTCCTCCTAGATCTTTGCAAAAAGTTGAATGCTAGTTGATTATTGCAGCCTAGTCTATATCAACAAATGTGATTCTGATGCCATATACATCTTCTCCTTTTTCAATAACACTGCTCAAATCTCTCTCTAAATATTCTTCTCCCAACCACATACATACCAGGCTATAATAACAGATGGAGTTTTATGCACAACTGGCTTTTTTTCCCCCTGCAGTTGATCAAAATGAGCAGCCAGACAAGATGGGAATTTGCTGAAATTCTGATTTCTTTCTGCAGTTTTAAAGATTTTACAACTTATCATTCATTGATTATGTGAGGTCCCGGGTCCCCAGCATCTGTTTGTTGCATATGGGAGAAAAACAAACTCCTTTCTTCATACCACTGCACCAAAGAAGACAGAAATCCATATCTTGATTTAAAAGAATGGTACGACAACAGCTTTCTTTGCAGGACGGGCTCCTTGTCCTTCCCTCTCCCGCACCCTGCCCCAACCAGTGCTGGGCAGATGGAATCAGAATGAGGGGATATAGTGTACCATGCACCCTGAGTGCTTAGAGACAGAAATGATAAAGTCAGGTTTTCCCAGATGGGCAGAAACAAGGGGCTCTGTAGCCGGGATTCAGGGCTGGCAACTTACAGGAAGATGAACAGTTCATAATAAGCATAAGTCTTTCTGGCAGTTGTTTCATATATGTAGGCAGATAATCTATCCATTTGCAAAAACTGCAGACTATGTATATTTAAGGATCCTGAAACTCATGGATTTATTCCTAATCATCAGGAGACATGATTATACATTGCAGAGCTTCATTATTAGGACTGTAGCTTTCAGATTTCTTCCTCAAACCTCAGCTGTCTGTTTCAGCCCATTCAGCTCTATGAACAAATCCTACTTTATCCTCTCCCCTCCCGCCCCCCGACTACTAAAATTCCAAACCCAACCATTACAAATGCAACATTTACTTAATGGAATGTTCTGTTAATCAGTATTAACAGCAGAACACCTTCAGAATATACCTTTTCCAAGAAAAAAGGAAGGTGGTTTTGGAAAATTTGAGGAAATATTCTCCTTCCACTACCACTATTATCACACACTTCTTTTTCCCTCCCTCCCAACGGCCAGCTTCCATTTATAATATCCACTGCTGCTAGGATAGAGGTTTTCAGGAAGCACTGGGGAACACATGTCAAAGCAAGCCTACATCTGAGCTACATACATCACTGTTTTGTGTATTCCTCAAATTTTCCAAAACCACCTTCTTGAAAAAGGTATATTCCGAAGGTGTTCTGCTGTTAATACTGATTAACAGAACATTCCATTAAGTAAAGATTGCATTTGTAATGGTTGGGTTTGGTTTTCTATTTCCCAAGTTCAGACAGAAGTATCATGTTTTTAGACAGGTTGCGTTCCTGAGGCCCACAATATAAGAGGTACATTTAAAAAAAAAACAACAACAACAACAACCAATCTACTAAAGAAAGAAAGAAAGAAAGACTCTTTCAGCCTCCAATTCTAAACAGAGAAAAGGCTGACAATCTCATCACTTGATATGTTGCATATACCTTCTTTAATCCTTTCACTGCCTTCTGTCCCAAATCCAATTCAAAGCTTCTCCTGATCAAAGCTCTGCACAACTCTGCCGCTTCCTACATCTCTGCTCTTATCTCTCCAACACTCTCTCACACATTACGCTTCTTCCTAACCTTTCTCCTTACTGTTTCTTTTGTCTGCTTCTAGTCCTGTCTTTCATCTTTCTTTCACAGCACCCCTTACCTTGGCCCAGCATCCTACTTCCTGTGTGTCAAGCACTCACTCTCCTCTCTATATCTCTTTTAAAACCCCCTTTCTTAGGTGATGCCTTCCCCCACTGAAAATGACTTCACAATTTAATCTGAGTATTGTTGTCCTATACAATTAATCATATTTGTCTGACTTATATTGTAAGCTCCTTGGGGCAGAGACCTTGTCTTTATTATGAGTTTAGTCAAGTGCGTCTTTATAAATAATATTGTGGAAGGTAAATTTAATCATGGTGTGTTGATGTATCTCAGGATATCTGAATACCAAATAGATTACTTTTGGACTAGTCTGATTTGAGAGGCCCATGCCACAAAATTCAGATCCAGGTCTAGACTTAAGGCACCCAAAGTTCAAGGGACAACTACAAAATATGGATCTGGATTTGTTCTGACATTCTCCTCCATCATTCCCCAATACCCAAAGATCAGGGTTTTAGATTAAAGAGCTCTAGTTTAATTTTATCAGGTTTTGTTTTACACTTACACTATCTTGTGAACCTGTTTAAATGGCAGGATGGGAGTGCATCACTTAGAGGGTGGGAGTACTGTATTTAGATGCTGAAATGTATACGGTAGTATATGGATGTTGTGACAGGGCAGCTGCCCCTCACTGGCTGGCAAAGGGTTAATAGCAGCCCTTGGAGCAGCTGCGCAGAACCCAGCCAATCAGAGGAAGTCTTAGAAGCAGCCAATCAGGGCCAGGCTGGGCCCTATGAAAAGGGCTGCTGGGCAGAAAGGAGCTCAGTCTCCCCCTGGAACTTGAGGGAGAGGGATTGGTTGCCTGTGGAGAGAAGTGCCTGGGGCACGGACACAAGTGGAGCTCCAGCCTGGCTGGCTCCCAGACTGAGGCCTTGATGCAGGGGCCGAGGAGGTGCTGGGGCTACGGGGACGTGGCCCAAGGAAAGCAGGTGGCAGCAGAGGGGAAGGAGAGGAAGTGAGCAGCTGCCAGCTAAAGGGTCCCTGGGTTGGGGCTCAGAGTAGCAGGTGAGCCTGGGCCTGCCCCCCTTTGTCCCACTGACTGCTGAGGGAAGTGGCCAGCCAAAGGACTGCAGTTTGCCCCTGAGCAAGGGGTGGACTAGGGGCTGCAGTTTGCCACTGGTGAAAGGCTGGGTGAAGGACTGCCAGTTCCCCCGGAAGGGGGCAAAGACAGCGTAGTTGGGGCACAGCCGGAGGACTGTGCACTGAAAAGGATGCTGCAGTCTGGGAGCAATGTGGGTCCCCACAGACAGTGGAGATACCACAAGAGGAGGGTGCCCTGCTGATGGACAGAGCTAATTCCCAGAACAACTAGCAGGAGGTGCCACAGTGGTGAGCACAACCCATTACAGATGTACAGAAGTGGAAAATGGCAAAGCATATGTAAATATCTCCTCTTTAATTTTCTCAAGCTAGGGTTTATTTGGAGTGGGTAGGATTTTTCTCAACTCTTGATGCAGATTCTGCAATATTTTATTTCATATAAACAGTCTCTGAAATTTTGTTCCTTCTATAATGTAAACTGCAAGGCCTATGCCATGTATATCCCACATTTTAATCTTTCTCCTCAAGCTAAAGAGCTATAGCAAAACCCAGAAAACTCCTAGCTTCAGTTTGACTTCTAAGAACTGTTGGTCTTTTGCAAGCCAAAATAATAAAAAAGTCTCTGTATCTAGAATCTGCTGGGTGCTAATTTGACATGGCAATGAGATGAAAGTTGGGCTCATGCTAGTTTCAACATCAGAGGATTGGAATGCAGCCTACTTAGCACAGAAGTCAAACAATTCACTGGCAATAGATTGCTTTCCACTTCTAGATCTGCTAAATAAATAGAAAACTAATTAACAGTGTAGTATGGCAGATGTAGCAGGTTTGAATTTCATTAGAGCACTGGCTAAGAACTGAAAGATTCAAGAAGTCATTGTATGTCCTAATGTCTGATGAAACTTTCAGATGGGTCTTTACTATGGGGAAGACAAAACATTAGCTATGTGCCCTTCCTGTAAGCATTTTCTGGAATATTTCCACTTTGATTTTAAGAAAGATGCTAAGCTCCTGAAATTAGTCCAAGAATTCTTCTCACTTTTTCATAAAACTGTTTTGGTTCTGAAACAGCAGGGTTGTATTTCTTTGTCTTTGTGCATTTCTGTTCAACTACTTAAAGCTTTATTAAATATCAGTATTTTGCTAAGATATGTTTTGGAGCTTGTATTTCTATCTCTTCGATAAAAAGCGACAGCAGGTTATATCATGTACTTTGCTGTTGCAGTTGGTAGCAGATTTGCACAACAAATATCTAAATACACACAGGAGAAAAAAATAGATTTTGATGGCATTTATTTGTAGTCTTCCCCTTTCACATACTAAACTGAACTCCCAATATCCAGAATTGCATAACCAGATTTGGCAGTGTTAATTAACAATAAAAGTAGTGTGTTGCACCATAAGAATCAATAAGATAATTATGTTACTTAGGAAATGGTGGTCATATGATTTTGCTTTGGGTGCATGATGAATGACATTAAGCTCTGTGCAACAAAAAGGTTTTTACAAAACAACCCAGGCTATAGAACTTGTCTGACATTCTTTCAACAAATACCTGACTGAGGTTCTTCAGCAAATTGTGTATATATATGCAAATGTATATACACACACACACACAATGTCTAAACCACGTACTCTGCAAAGGTGGTTTTGGCTGGCATGCAGGAAATACCTGAAGTATTTTTGTATTTTACTATTTGGACCTTCTGAATATTTTGGTCACACTTCACATAGTTTCATTCCTAGGCAAAAAAACCTAGGTCTTTCAAGTAGCTATTATAAAGCTAAGTACTGTACATAAATATGCATGAGGGGTCATTATTGCCATGAGATAGTGCTTAAAAGGTTCAAGTGTCTCTTACTAAGATTTTTCTACTTGCTCTATAACAGCAGGGTGAGTACTTCAAATGTTCATTCACATCCCCAAGATCTGATGGCGGGGGAATTTAACCCTTGTATTTGTGCAGTGGGGACTCCTAATCACCACATTTTAGCTCCCAGAGGCCTGTGCTTGGAATCTGCCAATGGTGTGCCAAGTCTGTCTATATTTAGTACTGTATGCCACCAGTGTAATTTGTTTGTACGGCATCAGAGGTTTTCTGCAAAACAAGGCCTAACCCAACTCTCTTCTCTAGAAGATTGACTCCAACTAGTATCTGCAACCTTTGCTTTAATTCTCAGCAAAAGTAGACTTTGGAGTAAATCAAATGCCATCAGCGCCTCCTGTCTACAAAAGTGTGTGGCTCTCAGCAAAAAGTCTGTCCACTGTCTTCATGGTTTCTATTCAACAACTTCTCTCTGTCATGGGTATCACCCACCCTCCATGCTACTGCTGTGGAGGGAAGTGGAGCAGAGTGGCTATGTCAGTATTGTTTGCACAGTTCTTTATTCATATTGCAAAAATAATGCAAAAGATAGAATGCCATGAGCAAGACATTTAAATTACTACAGCCACCATAAACACTGACATCAGGACAAAGGAATGCAAACATACAAGGCTATTGCTTCCTGCTGTAGATTCAGTTTTCTTTCTGTGCTTGAACACAGCAGAGGCCCAGCATAAGATCAGTGTATATTGGTTACAAATGAATAGCCTGATTTCCCCTCCAAGGTTCTGAGCACCCACATCTCCCTCTAACTGCAATGGGAGCTGCAAGTGTTTCTCTTCTCTGAATGTTAGGCTAATACATTTTATAGACTATTTTTCAGTAATGACATCATGCCTGAGACATGTTACAGCACAGCCACATCACTGAGATTCCAAATTTCATAGTGAATTCTCTCTCCATTTTATTACCACCATAAATTTTTTCCCTTATTTTTCCCCCTTAGAGCTGTGTTTCATAATTCTTCCTAGTGCACAAGACTTTCCAAAGGACTGTCTAAACCAAGGCTTTTTTCCACTTGTGCAGGAAAAGTTTGAAATGCAGAGTCTCCCTTTGACATATTAGGAAAGCTGCCTCTAACACCCAGGGTAATATGCTGAGGGTGAATAAGCTGTCCCCAGCTGATGCAGTTCCTTTTCCTTCAAGTCAGTTACTCATATCCTCTGTTACAGCTGGCTGACTAGTAATAATTAACCCCATGGAGCCAGTTGGTCCTTAGTTCTTGCTTGTAGCACTAATTCATTAGTGTGTCACACTGGAAATCCCTGTTCCTAGAACACCAAATATTTAAAGTTAAATCTGTATAAATCCCTTGTGTCTTAGTCTCATTTTTGCTCATGCTTTGATGCTTGCTCATTTAGTGCCACGGTGTGCATTCCTTTAGTGTTGCCTATTCCTGATCTTTGGCTTATCCTGGAAGTATATTGGCTCTTACCCCTGATTATCTATCCATCTTTTGACTTATTGACTTTGAATTGATCTTTATTGATTTAGTAAAAAGACATTTATCTTTGTTTCCATTTCCAAGAACAATGTGTGCTTGTGTTACAGGACTCTTGCTTGCAGGGTTATCTCTCGTGTCATGGCCTTCATCTGTAATTAAATATTCTACTGATTATTTTGTGACTAATCCCCTTTGAAGACACCACTCAGTGAGCTGAAAACTTACACTGCTGACATTTTAAGTTATTTTGCATTTAGCTAATGAACACACCCATTCATTTGGGACACTGCCAGCTTGGACCTGTTCCTCACTGGTAAGGAAGGACATCATCATCACGCCAATAAATCCATTTATATAACAGAAATAGTAGTACTCAATAGCAGGCTTGTCAATCTAACTGAATTAAAGGTGCAGTGAAGATTTTATAGCAGCAGCTAGGAGCAGCCAGAGAAAGACAAAGCTGACCATTCCTCGGCTTTTAAACCATGTGTTAGTCTTAAAACAGAAATTCTGCCTCATCCACTATAAACATTTGGAAAGAGAGGAAATGACATGAACAACATGAAGCTGCTCACTTCCTCTGCACAAGGGCAGTTTGGTTTGCAAAAGAGCTGTGGGGGAAAATGTTGCATATGCAGCAAAAATGGCAATAGATGCTTTCGTACAAGCTTTGCAGGAAAAAATTAAAACAAAAACAAAAAACATTTCCTCCCTTCTCCCTAAAACCGACTTTGTGCCTGAGCCCTGTGTGTGTAATTTTCATCTGCTGAGCTATTAGATGCCTAACTGTCATATCAGAGAACAAACCTGAGCATGTTGTTCACTGCTGCGCTTTTAAAATGCCATTATGGAGCAGTGCTCCGGACAGCGTGGGAGCTCCTGTTTGAGCACTTGGTGCATTTTGGGGAAATGAAATTCTGACTCCCAAAATAAAAAGGGGAAATGAATCTGACCAGCTTTAAATTGATTTAGTTTTCTGCTTGTCTGTAGAACATATGTTACCAATTCCAATGTTTTTTTTTTTTTTTTTTTTTAAAGTAGGATAACATTGTGGGGCTGGTCTGCCTGTGTCTGACAAGTATTATCAAGCTCTAGGAACCTCAAGATAGAAAAGTAAACTTAAGAACTATAAGCTTCGCTTCCTTCCCTTCCCACCCCCAGACAAATGAGTAAATTAAAAACAGGATATTCCTGATTCTATTGCCATACTGTATAGTAACAATCATATGTGGGAGACAGATTCTCAAGGCAGACAACATGTCTGAGATGTCAGTAGTGAATGAATGCATTTCATGCTTCACGATGCCCTTGTGGGTGAGTAGTATCAATTAACATAACTTAGCCATTCTTACTCCATGATTTAAATTAATCAAAGGGAAAAGATTACATGTTGTAGTGTTTGTACTACATTTTGATCCATACATTGAGCATGCATTATTGTATCATCAGACCAAGCTTCCAGAGTGAAATTTGCCCATGTGCTGAGGGCTAGCACAAGACTTGTAGGAGATTTAGGTCCCATGTAAGCCTTTGAAGTAGGGTTTGAGAGATTTAAGGGGTTATAGGTCTTGTGTTGACCCTCTACACAGGGGTGAATTTCACCTTTAATAAAGCTCTGCCAGGTCAACAAAAGAGCACCGTATGTGCAGGCAGAAGTATAAGGTGATGATGGTAAATGGTTAGAGTGAATCAGAAAAACAAATGTAGAGTCTCCTCTGCAATTAAAAGACTTTTGCATGGATGGATAGACATGAAGGCAAGATATGCATGCTTTAGAAGACAGATGAAGGCAGTCAGCCAATGGAGTTAGAAGTACAGACTCCATTACCAGGATTGTCACTCTGCAGCTAAATGAGTCTGGTAGCTTTTTTTTTTTTTTTTTTGGGGGGGGGGAGGGGGGTTACAGGATACAAAGAATCATGTAATGGATTACAGAGACATCGCAGTTATGTCATTAGTTTTTCCTTGTGACTCACTCTACAAGGGAATTACACTTAGTTTAATAGCAACAATTTGGATTGAAGGAAGCCAGGTGACCCCATAGGTCTTGAAATATTTCTTTCCTCTAAACGTCTAGCTTCATTTTCCCTAAGTCAAAGAATGGAATGTATTTATATTTCTGTGGAGACCGGAGAATCACCTCTTTTATTCTGCTTTAGCTTTCTTGACTCCCTCATGGACACAATCCTTCCAACCTAAAACTACTTTTTAGTTGGCCCTATCAAGTGACACAGTCACACCTTGTCTCCATGGGCTAAGTGCGCTACCTCCACAATTGTTCCTTCCTCTGCAAATATTGCCACCTCACTCTGTACTGGGACCTGTGCTGTTCAACATATTCATAAATGATCTGGAAGACAGCGAGGTGGCACTATTTGCAGATGATAAATTACTCAAGATAATTAAGTCAAAAGCAGACTGCAAAGGAATCTCAGCAAAACTGAATGATTAGGCAACAAAATGGCAGATAAAACTCTGTGTTGATCAGTGCGAAGTAATGCACACTGGAAAAAAAAAATCCCAACTATACATATAAACTGATGGGGTCTAAATTAGCAGTTACCACTTAAGAAAGATCTTGGAGTCATCCTAGATAGTTCTTGGAGAAGATCTGCTCATTGTGCAGTGGCACTCAAAAAAGCGAATAGAATGTTAGGAACCATTAGGAAAGGGACAGATAGTAAGAGAGAATATATCATAATACCGCTATATAAATCCATGGTACGCCCACACCTTGACTACTACATGCAGTCCTGCTTGCCACGTGTCAAAAAAATAAATATTAGCATTGGAAAAGGTACAGAGAATGGCAACAAAAGTTATTAGGGGTATGGAACAGCTTCCATATGACAAGAGATTAAAAAGACTGGGACTCTTCAGCTTAGAAAAGAAACTATTGGGGCGGGGCGGGGGGAGATATGAGAGAGGTCTATAAAAATCATGACTGGTGTGGAGAAAGTGAATAAGGAGGTGTTATTTACCCCTTCACATAACTCAACCAGGGGTCAACCAATGAAATAAATAGGCAGCAGGTTTTAAACCATCATAAGGAAGAACTTCACACAAACCAAAGTCAACCTGAGGAACTTGTGGCCAGAGGACATTGAGAAGACCAAGAGTATAACTGGCTTAAAAAGAAGAAATAGATAAGTTCATGGAGGACAGGTCCATCAATGGCTATTAGCCGAGTTGGTCATGGACACAATCCCATGCTCTGGATGGCCTGACTACCAGAAGCTGGGACTTGACAACAGGGGTTGGATCACTCAAATTGCCTTGTTCTATTCATTCCCTCTGAAGCATCTGGCATTAGCCCCTCTTCGAATACAGGATATTGGGCTAGATGGATCTTTGGTCTGACCCATTCTTATGTTCTTTCGTCTGGAAAACTGATGTATAGTGTTCACTGAAAGGGTCCAGTAATGAAGTGTGGCATTTCATTAACCACTTCCTCCTAAGTAACCTGTACTCAATCAATCCCTTACAGTCTAACCTTATGTATTAGTCTTTCAAGCAACACTGTATCAAAAGCATTCTTGAAATCCAGGTATGCTACACCTTATTCCTCCACTTGTGTCAACTCATTTTCTAATCCTCAACAAGGTTAAAAAAATAAATTTGTTAAGCATCATCTCTCTGAAAAGTATATGCTCAATAATTCAAGTTTTCTGTACCTGCTAATGATCATAATCAAAGAGTATAAAATCTTATCTAGTACCAACCTCCTATTTTTCCCTTGATCCCATTTCAAATAGGGGTATAATGTTGACTCCTCTTCAGTTCCTGCATACCTCTCCAGTTTCCAGTAAAGAATTAAAAATTTCCCTATTAGTTTAATCCATTTGGCATGTCTTTTAGAATTTGAATTCTGAGAGGCAGCCCACCCCATTCTGGAGTAGTTTTCATTTTCAGCAGTTTCAACAATTCCCTTTATTTTTTAACCTATTCTACTATGGTTTTTTGTTTTTTTTTAAATTTAGTAATTGTTCATTATCTAACCCTGAAAAATGTATCAAGATTTCTGGCATATTTCCCCTGCTCTCCTGCTGAATACTGAGACAAAAGTAGTAATTCACTTTTCCAGCAATATCTACCTCTTCTGTCAAGTTATCCCTCGCCATCCCTCAAGAAGAGGGCCGCCATCTCATTCCCTGACCTTTTCCTTCTTTTATACCAAATTTATAAAATCTTTTATTGTGTTCTCATATTTTCTTGTCTCCGTTTCCTTTCCAGGCTTAGCTTTTTCAGATCACTTTCTTGCAGTCTTCTTTTACTTTAGTCTTCTGTACCAGTTCCTGCAGCGCTGACCTTGCTGATTTATAGGTCTCATATATTCTTTTTTCTTTTATTGTTCTTTGTATTTCCCTGGTCATCCACATTGCTCACTTCCACTCCTACTATATTTATTTCTCAATGGTATACATATTTGTTGAATTCCCTTCAATCTACCTTTTAGGACCTACTGTTTCCCTGATGTATCCGCTTTGCTAATTTCAGTTTTCCCATGTATTCTGCTCAGCACTACATGTGCTTTTCCGAATGTTGTTTTCTGTAAGTTTTTCTTTGTATTTCCAGTTTTGGAGAATCACCAGGTCCAAATTTCAAATCTAATTAGGTTTTGGTCAGTATTTCTTATCATGCAGAAATGGGGAGTATATAAGAGGCAAATCTGGTGAGGTGCCAGTTACCACAAAGCAAGCCCAGAACTTTATTTACTCATTCATAATTTTTTCTATAATGCTCATCATTATAGTCTAAGGACATCACAAATATTTGTTTTTTTGTCCCCAAACACCTCTGTGAGGTAGGGAAGTATTATTGTCCCCACTTTACAGAAAGGGAAACCAAGGCACAGCAATTACTTGATTTGCCTACAACCACACAAAGTCCGTGGCAGAAAAAGTAACAGAATCCAAGTCTCCTAGAAGCACCAGTCCAGTATCTTAAAATAGTGATGGGGCCTCCTTGAAACACATCTAACCTGCATTTGTAAGTTTGAAAGCTGGTGTATGTTTCATCCACCCGGAGGGAGTTCATGGTGGAAAAAAAAAATTTTAATTGTCTATTTTCACAGCTAAAAATATCCCTATTTCTACCATTCTGTTGCTTCCTTCCCTGTCCTACAGCTCCATGCACAGAACCTATCTTCTCCAATACTTTGCCATTTACCTGCTCTTTCCTCATGCATAGATAACCTTCTCTAGCCCTCATATCTCCCACACATTACCTTCTGCCCTTTCAGCTCCAAACAAATAGAGGCACAGCTTACTGCTTACTCTAGAGCAGTGGTTCTCAACCTATTTTTCATGGCAGGCCACATATGCAACCCTCTGTGTGTTATGTGGACGGCATCCACACTATATATGCTACCTGTCTGGCCCGATGGGTCACAGGGGCTGCAGCTGAGTGATGATTGAGCCACAAGCAGCCCACAGGCTGAGAACCACTGCTCTGGAGTGAAGAAAGAACTGGGCTGTATGCAGTGCAGCACCACTTCCTGTGCAACAGCTTGCAGGGGCCTGAAAGACTCTTTTGCAGTTGTGTACTTTGGTAGCATAGCACAGAAGAGCCAGTCACTTTTTAAATTTTTTTTTTTTAAAGTACCAGATTCCTCAAAGAAGGGTCTCTGCATTAAGAACTTGCTTTTCAACACATAGGAGAAGAAGGGGAAAAAAATGGTGAGACCAACACACCAAGTCTCTTTTCCCATCACCTCCATCTTGCCACCTACTGCACTGATTTCAGAAGCACAGGCCCCTGCTTTTGTCTCTAACATTTAAAATGTCATAACTTACATAATATTGAGTGCCCCATGTGGAGCTGTGGCCAAAAAGGCTAACACAATCCTTGGATGTATCAACTGAATTGGAGAAGGGAGGTTATATTACATCTGTATTTAGCAGCAGTGTGACCGCTGTTGGAATACTGTGTCCATTTCCGATGCCCACAATTCAAGAAGGATGTTAAGTTGAAGAGGGTTCAGAGAAGAGCCATAAGAATGATTAAAAGATTAGAAAACATAGTTTATAGCAGTAGACTCTAGGAACTCAGTCTTACCAAAGAGAAGGTTAAGGTTCTGGGGAACAAAAAATTTGATAATAGATGGCTCTTCAATCTAGCAAAGGTATTCCAAGAAAAAATGGCTGCAAGTTGAAGCTAGACAAATTCAGGTCAAATATAGGTGAACATTTTAACAATGAGGGTAATTAATCATTGGAACTACTTTCCAAGGATTGTGGTGGAGTCTCCATCACTGGAAATTTTAAAATATATTTGAGTTTTTGAATCTATGCCTTTTGCATTCAGTTCCATTAGAAGAAATCCTCCTAAACTTCCACATCTATTGAGCCTTTAAATCCACATCTGCCTGCGGTCATTCCATTATACACTAGCTCTGTACCATTGTTTTCTGACTAGACAGTGTTTGCCTATGTCGTCCCCCTGCGGATAGATTGTCTCCATTTGTCATCTATGTATGGTAGATGCCTCTGTTTCAGGTGCACTTCAGAATCACCTGAAACGGCTCCTGTCATAAAAATAAAGGGAAGGGTAAACACCTTTAAAATCCCTCCTGGCCGAAGGAAAAACCCTTTCACCTGTAAAGGGTTAAGAAGCTAGGATAACCTCGCTGGCACCTGACCAAAATGACCAATGAGGAGACAAGATACTTTCAAAGCTGGAGCGGGGGGGGGGGGGCGCGGGGGACAAAGGTTTCTCTCTGTCTATGTGATGCTTTTGCCAGGAACAAAAAAGGAATGGAGTCTTAGAACTTAGTAAGTAATCTAGCTAGATATGTGTTAGATTCTGTTTTGTTTAAATGGCTGATAAAATAAGCTGTGCTGAATGGAATGGATATTCCTGTTAGTGTGTCTTTTTGTAACTTAAGGTTTTGCCTAGAGGGATTCTGTATGTTTTGAATCTGATTACCCTGTAAGGTATTTACCATCCTGATTTTACAGAGGTGATTCTTTTACTTTTTCTTTAATTAAAACTCTTCTTTTAAGAACCTGATTGCTTTTTCATTGTTCTTAAGATTCAAGGGTTTGGGTCTGTGTTCACCTATGCAAATTGGTGAGGATTTTTATCAAGCCTTCCCCAGGAAAGGGGGTGTAGGGTTTGGGGAGGATTTTGGGGGGGAAAGACGTTTCCAAGCGGGCTCTTTCCCTGATATATATTTGTTAGATGCTTGGTGGTGGCAGCAATAAAGTCCAAGGGCAAAAGGTAAAATAGTTTGTACCTTGGGGAAGTTTTAACCTAAGCTGGTAAAAATAAGCTTAGGGGTTTTTTTCATGCAGGTCCCCACATCTGTACCCTAAAGTTCAGAGTGGGGAAGGAACCTTGACAGCTCCTGTGGCACCTCTTTTTGAAGCACCACTGCAACCAGTGCAAAGGATTCTGGGACACAGATGAGCTCTAATGTGACAGAGCAGAAACAATAATGCTCTTTTGAAAAAATAAAGGACACGGGAAGGATCTGGGGTGAGTGAGCCAGTAACAAGCTATTTTGATGGGAGTGCCAAAATACTGTCTTTGCCTACACTACACACCAACCTGTATGTTCCTTCACATACAGTCTGGATACGTTAATTTAGCAGGCATTTGTTAATTACATGATAAATACAGTGTCACTACATCTTTCAGTTCATGATCATTTGAGTAGTTTGAGGTGAGGCAGTTTGCAGCTACTATAAAATCTTGATATTTTCAATAACCTCTTATGACTGTTATAAAGTATCCTATGTTATAAAATAAATATGGGGTAAATCCTGCATAATAAAACATAGGCAACATTCCTGTTGAAGTCAATGACTGTTAAAAGTGTATTTATTTTCTAATTTGGGTGCACAACAATTCTTCCCATCGTTATATATTTTTTCAAGAGGACACTGCTCCAGTGAGCTTGCAGCACAAAGGAAAGAAAATCGCTCAGAAGACAAAAGTAGAAAGGTGCAGTTAATTGGGCACCAGTCTAGGAGCCATTTGCCCTTGGGTCTATTCCTGGTACCGCCATTGGCTCAGGGTATGACCTTGGGCCAGTCCCTTTACCTCTCTCTAACTCTGTTTCTCAATCTTACAGATGGGAAAATATAGAACAGAGAATTTACCCACCTCTGCAGAGTGCTTTGAGATCTGTGGATGACAAAATGCTACATAAAGGGTATGGAGCATTAGTAAACAAACTTGAGTGATATTTATTTTCATAATTGTGTTCATGTGGCAATGGCATGTAAAACATACCACATCAAAATGTCTTAAAAATAAGGGCTGATGTCATAAATTAAAAAGTGAAATCTTGAGTGTAAAAATGGGAACTACCAGACCATAAATAGACAATACTAAAAAATTAAGAAAACCACATTGCGATTTTTTTTCTCTCAAGTGACACTTCTTATGAACTAGTTTATGTCAATGGAAAATATTCCCCATTACTTAAATTCCTGCACAAACATTTAATCTGTTAGATTTTGCTCTAACAATCAGAGGTCACTATGTTGAGCTGGAGCTGCAACGAGGATTTCTCTTCTACTCCCAACTAACAGGCTCAATTGTTATCTCAGAAATTATACTCATGGATACTGACCTAATAAGTAACAAGCAGTGAGACCCTCAGCTTCCAAATAAAAAGAGAGGTCCCCAAATAGGAATGAGTTACTGTACATGCCATTGGAGATGAATGACATGCAGTGGAGTTCTAGCAATGCATCTCCCAAGTGCATAACTTAAGTTGTTGATAGCAAGATAAGTCATTGTGATCTACAAAGTGCTGGTGTTTAGTACACAGTATTTATATTTTATGAATGTTAACAAGCAAGAAGCTCTGCACGAGGGAGTAGTTACTATCTCAAAAGGCTTCGTGAGATATTTTCTCTGAGGACTCATTAATGTGGGCTTTTAATAGAGTACTTCCATATCTGAATCCTTAACTGTAGCTATAAATAGGGTTTATAAGTACTTGACAGTGTGTGGTGAAGCAGTGTTAGCAATGCTTGCCCTCCCTCTCTGCAAGTTTCATTTGCAAAAGGTTTAAGAGGTGGAATTAAAATGTTGTCAACTTGTTTAAACATATATGCATCCTAATAATACTGCACTTTTGGTGTGCCTGTCATCTGAGCATCCCGAAATGCTTTACCAAACCTAAAACAATTAAGCCTCACAACACCTGTCTGAGATAGCTATTATCCCCATTTTACAGATCAGGAAACGGAGGCACAGAAGTAAAGACATTTGCCAAAGGTCATGCAGCCAGTCATTGGCAAAGCTGGGGAAAGCACCAAGTAGCTCTAATAATCTGCTCTGACCTTTGAGCACAAGGAACAAATCCTGCTGTCAATTACAATTGTTTGCAGTGTTGTGGTGTCGGTCCCAGAATATTAGCAACACAAGGTGCATGAGGTATATCTTTTATTGGACCAATTTCTGTTCGTGAGAGAGACAAGCTGTCTTTCTAATTACACTTGTGTAAGTCTGGAGTAACTCCACTGAAGTAAATGGGATTACTCTGGATTGGCATTGTTGTAAGTGACTGCAGCATTTCCCCTTTCTGCCTTAGTACAGAGTCCCAATGTGCAATGAAGTGTCACATTCTGAATGGACAAGACAGATGTCAACTTTTGTTGGTGGTGGTGGTTTGTTTAGAATTACAACTTTTTTTTTTTTTTGTTTACCAACCAATATGAAACAACCAAAATATACTTCCCCCAGCCTCAATGAAGAGCCAGCAGAATTACTCAGTTTAATATACCCGACAGGAGTGGTTTTTTTATGATGATATAGTAAAATTTGCTGGAGGGGCACATCCTTTAATAAATCAACATAGTATTATCCATAAAAATGCATTTTTTTTCTATACTAGCAAACCCGTGGCAGATCTCTTCTTTTGTCTGACCAGTGGGGTGGTCACTCAATATACCAGCTCTGTATCAGCAGTTCCCCCCCCCCCCTTTTTTTTTTTGGATACAGGTGGTCAGTCACCACAAATCTAACTCTCAGTATTTAAGTGTTGATGTTTCAAAGTATCTGCTTGATGCTTTGCAATAATGTGAAGGCTTAAGAGGTAAATATCCTTGTCTTTTCTTTTCTAACCTGGACTTCAATGCTGTTTTCTTCTAATCTATTTAAAGGGACTCTAGAAAGCTTCTTAGGATCACATGCAGCAATTCCTTAGGATGCCCTTTGTAGGTGAATACAGATACACATGTATGGGCCCGACTCAGTCTATATTACTCCAGTTGCATGCCAGTGTAACTCAATCAAAATTTAAAATGTCTTGAGTAACACAGTGGTGCATTGACCCATATATGTATATCTAGAGATGATGAGACTTAAATAGCTCTTGCAGCCTCACTGGGAGATACCTTTTATATCTAGCTAAAAAGCAAAATTAAGTGTGGGTCATCAGTAACTTCTTTGGTCCACTCTGAGGTCTGTGAATAAAAAGGTACTTGCTGGGATGCTGGACCTCAGCAGATTTACAGTATCCTTGGGGTCCCTTTATAATTATCAAAGGAGATGTGTGATGTTTTCTGACATCTAACTCTGAGGATTTTACACTAGTAACGCTGATTTGGCTCATCTCTGCTGTGACTGCAATTGTGTTTTCCACATGCATACAGCCTGAATTTATCTTAACTGGGCTCCCTGGTTAGAAGGTAAGTGAGGAGGCTATTAGCTCCCATAGCCTGTGTAACTGAAGTATCACTTATTACTGTCTCAGTGCTTTAGTTTAGGTGAGAGAGAGAATAGGCTAGTGTGGAATGAGACTATCATGGGTCAGGCAGCTGGCTACCTTTGGCTCTGGTAAAAAAAAACAACAAACAAACAAAAAAACAAAACAAAAACAAACCCCATACACCAGAATAATTCATGAACTTTAAAATGCTGATTTTTGTGAGCATGTGTTAGATGTTTTTTCATACAAATATTGTAAACCAAAACATGAATAATGTAGTATTCCTCTCTCATATAGTGGTATATTTACCTCTTATTTGAAATAGCTTTATGCATTACAAGATTCTGATATCCTCACATTTTTAAGTATGAGATCATGAACTGTAACTTCTATAGGAGATGTCACCTTGACTGAAAGATGTCACAACTAGAGCTCTGCTAGCCCTATTCTGTGCTTTAAGGGTTGAAGATATAGGCACAGGAATGCTGCAGCACCCCCAGGTTTTGCACAGGGTCCTGCCTGCTGGCCCCATGCTCAGGGTCCTGGCCAATGCCTGCTGGCCCTGCACCTGGGGCTCTGCTCCCAGCCCCAGCTTCGGTCCCAGCTTCGGTCCCAGCTTCAGCCCCCTTACCCCAGTCTGTGTCCTCCCCACCTGAGCCACAGCCAGGTCCTGGCCCCAGCTCTGGGGAGAGGGGGCATGGACAGGGGTAAGGGATGTGAAGTAAAGTTTGGGGACCACTGACTTTCAGCTCACCCACTGTTTAAAAAAAAAAAAAAAGTTCAGCGCCACTAATTGAAGAGGGAAAAAGATGGTGAATCCTCTCCAGATTCACTTGTGATGCTCACCATCTCCCTGCACCCTTCCCGTACCATGGTCACAATTACCATTCTTTCCTCTTCATTCTCTTTACATTTTGTTGTTCCTCCCACCTCCTTTCCCCTCACTTTCCCATTTTTCCCTTTTGTATCCTCTCCTTCTCCTTGTCTGCCACACTATCATTTTGTCTCTTGCACTACCAGCCTCTTGTCTTCTACCTGAGCAGCGCATCCCTTTCCCTGTCATTCTGTTTCCTCTCCGCTCTTACCATCTGCCCTGCAAAAATCTCTCAAGCCTTCAACCCCTTCCTTATGGGGTTGAGAGCTTCTTAGGATGACCCATATTGCCTGGTCACGTTTTATCCTGCAGTGCTTTATTTGAAAGATGCTTAGCTCCATTCTCTCTCCCTGTACTGTGAGCTCAATGCTGCTCAAAGGAAGTTCAGAGCACACATTGACCATGAGGGAGAAGCATGCTGAGCTTAACACTACGGGGAGGGGGGAAGAAAGCAGCACTCTCTGCAGGAGCACACTAGTTCTACTGCTCTCATGGGCCCCAGCCATGTGGCTTGAGGAAAACATGGATGGGAGAGCTGTAGGCAGCTGCAGGTTTCTCTGCAGTTAAAGTAGCATGACAAACTGTGTGCTTCTCTTTTGGCAACTTGGCTATGCGAGTTTTCTGGGTCTGAAACACATGGGGTCAAACTTAGGGTGTCCAACTAATCACTAGTTCTGCATCTGTACCTAGACTTACCCTTGTGTTGTTTCTGTGTGCTTTTTGTCAGACTCAAGTCATAGACTGACTTCCATTGTTAAGGCCTCAGCTCATGGTACACAGAATATCATCCTAACTGAGAAAACACATTTGAAATATATATAGCTAGGCCAAAAGAAAAGGAGTACTTGTGGCACCTTAGAGACTAACAAATTTGTTACTCTAAGGTGCCACAAGTACTCCTCCTCTTTTTGTGGATACAGATTAACACGGCTGCTACTCTGAAATATAGCTAGGCCAGGGTCGCAACAGTTCATGTGAAGAGGTATTCCACATTGGATTGTTAAAGACATCAGGCCTGATTCTGCTCATGTTCCTGTGTTGGACCCTCCCTCAAGTCACGTTTACTGTCACCAAGAGATTAGATTCCAAAAAAGGAATAGAGTTGTAGTGTCTTGTGGTATGCAGTATGCATGGCAGTGAAGTAGAAGCACTGATACACCTGCATCGTGGCTGTGCTTTGCCAGATTACAATAAGAATGACTCACCTGTTTGGGAGAAGTAGTTTCCATTTTGTTGGTTTTTTCATACACATAATATTGGAGGAAAAAATGCTCCCATTTCAAAAAGTCATCCCTTAGAATGCTGCCTAATTCCAGGCAAGAAGACCGGAGCTGTGGGGTTGTGATCAGAGCTATACAAATTTGTAACAACATCCTACAGACAGTAATACGTTGCATAGAACTGGGTTCAGCTGGCCTTCAATCACCTTCTACCCCACCAGTGGGTACCAGAGTCTGTCTGTTACCCGCCATCCAGATGGCAACAAGTTAGTAGGCTAGTCTCCTCTCCACTTGATTCTAGCACTAGAATCTCTCAATGAAAAAGTACATGTTGGCCACTGGCAATGAATGCTCAGTTGAGCTCTCTGGCGTATGCTAGTATTTGTGTGGGGGGCGTTGCTTCCAGCCAATCTAGCCCTTCTGCATCAAGCAAACCAGACAGGCCATTTAAGCACTCTGGCACAGAAGGAGGAGGGTTATTTGCACTGTTGGGGTTATTACACCAGCGACCTCCAGCCACCCAGGCAATGCTGTGATGGCGACTGGTGGAGTCATTACCCTTGCCTGAAGCAACTCTAATCTAGGTAATGCTTGTCATGGCTGTGCACAGTTGGGAGCATTTTTGAGTATGGATCCGAGGTGTTACAGGCCTCCTGAAGGACTGTACAGTGATTAGTGTGGCAGTTTTCTTTAGGCAGACAGGGCTTACATGGGTTACACCTTAAATCTATTTGGAAACTGAAGCTGGTGCAGAACACAGCGAGCTGATTATTAAGCAAAAGGTATCACATGAGCACAGAATACCAGAGCTCTGTGAGCAGCGTTGGCTGCCTGTGTGTTCCTAGGAGGATCTGAAGGTCCAGGTCTGAAGGTCCAGGTTTGAGCTACAAAATCTTAAATGAGTTGAGACCTGCTTATTTGAGAGAGTTCTTTTCTATGTGATGCTGCTGAAGTTGCTAGCAGCAGAAACGTTCAGGCTGGTGCCACCTTGCTTTGAAAGGCTAGGGGTTGTTGGCAAGGTGTTCTCTGCAAGGGGCCCTCAGAGTTTGAATTCATTCCCTTACCTTGGTCCAAAATAGCCCAACTCTATTAATCTGCACAAGCAAAGTCTGTTTTCTTCCCACTGGCTTTTGGGAAGGTGATGATGCCTCAAGGTTGGTATCTGGGTTATTTTCAGCCAGTAATTGATTAGCTGGTTTATTCATGGGGCAGATTGCTTCTGGATTAGTTTTTGTTGCATGGCTTGTTTTTAAGTAATTGTTAAAAGGCATGGAGAGCCTGGAATACATAATTCACTGGTCATTTAATACATTTGAAAGAGCACAGGATTCTGCCCCTGGCCCCCCCGGGTGTCACAGATCCATAAGATTTGTGCTATGCCCCAACTTTGAAACAGTCCCTTGGAGGATCCTCTTTAGTGGGCCAAGCCTCCAATGGGGTTCCACTCTTCCTTAAGGGGAGGCCATGGGGCCTCGGAGACTGAGCCTCTGGGCTCCAGCACTACTGTTTCATGCTGAGAGTTCTGCCCAGTGAGTCCAACTGAGAGACTCCTGGTCAGACACATTTACACTCTTTAGGGACCAGGGCACCTCTGCAAGTATTTGCAGTGACACCAGGCAGCCTTTTCAAAACAGAATAGGATTTATTAGCGAACTGGAGTACAGCATCAGGAAGTCCTTAGATTAGCACAGGGAAGCAAAGGTTAAGATTTAATGCATACTGGCTATGCCAGCACTCTACCCAGCCAAGCTGCTGTGGACTATTTTTGGCTCTTGCCCTTGGTCTCCATCTGCCAGTCCCAAGTGAGAGCTCTGTGTCTCTACCAAAGGCCAGCTCTTATCCCAGCCTCCAGTTACCTTTTACTCCGCTGACCTTCTGCCAAGCCATGCTGAGTTCACATAATTCCGCTTCCTGAAGCTTCCCATTGTTAGTGTCAGTTGTTCCATCTCTGGGGTTCTCATTGTATTTCTGGATCCTCACTAGATATGGATTAGTTTCAGCCAGTCCTTGACAACCCATTTGTACTACCCCAGGCAGTTCCTGACACAGACCCCTCAAGGCGCCTGCTCTGCACCAAGAACAGCCTTTTAACCCTTTCGCACCCTCTGGCAAGCAATCCCCAGTCAAGTAAGTCACTGCTATGCAGATCATTCATAAAAATATTACAGAAAATTCCCCACTTAGTCATCCATGGTTTGGCAGTCTGCTGGCCCAGGAAATGGGTGGCGTGGCAGAGCTGACAAACTGCACAGATCTACAGCATGCAAGTCAGTTTTCTAGCCTTTACTCTAAAACAAGAACGCTTTAGAGATTTGCAGTTAGTGAATAAACCTCATCTCTTGCCTAATCTGTGTCCCAGCAACTCTCCACGTATTGCAGAGAAAACTCCAGACTTCCATCTATTGTCTGTTTTCATTGAACTTCAACATGTAAGACACTGTATCCTCATTCCTAGGGAGGTTTGAAGGGAAGTAATGGAACCTACCTGGGGATTTTACTCTGTGGCTAATGTTGAAGAAACAGGGATTTGTGAGGCTCTTCTTGTGCCTAGCTAGAGAACTCATGTGTATCATTCAATAATATAGAAATGATACTAGAGTTCCTGGTGTCATAATAGTCACCTGCTTACAGTTGGCCTAACATAAGTTAATTTCACCTAGATTCAGCTGTATTTTATTTATTGGTTGCGTCTTCTCTCTTATTAGAACCTGATTTTATGGGAGGGGATTGTTAAAATATATTTTAAAGCAAATTTTGGTTTAATTTAAGTTTCAGAGCTGTTTATCAGTTTCATGTTTGTTCTTGTTGATAAGACTCCTTTATGCAAGCAGGAGCTGTCTAACTTACTTGAGTGTTTGAGTTGTATGTTCAACCTCAGTTTGAAGTTATATTACGAAAAGCAGGTAAGTGCCATCCCAAGGTGTTCTCCCCAAACATGCTTTCCTGCTGGGGGATTTATTGCTCTTGTGCTGTGTATTTACTGAAATGTGTGAAGAAACAAAGTTCACACTAAAAGAAATGTCTTTCACTGCATATTTCATGATTCTTATTGTTTCCAAATTTCTGAACACATACATCCCCTCACTGATTTTAACATTGGCCCTTTTTTCGTAGCAAATGCTGTATGCGACTTATATCAAACCACTATACAGAAAAAAAAAAAGACAAATCTCTCGTCTTGAGATTAGCAGGAGAAAGTAATTTAGACATAAAAGTTAAAAGACAAGTGAAAGGGATAGAGTACAAAGACAGACACAGAAGTAAGGTGCAGCAGCCACATGAAGAAGATATGCTTACATTATAAGTACAAGCCCTGCAAAGTGCTTCTGATGGTAGAAAAAGAATTAGAGGGAAAACTCACAGCCTGTGATACACCACCACAGGTTTAAAGAGAAGGTCAGGAGTCAGTTCCTGCTCTCCTTTCTCACACACAACCCCATTGACTTCACTGGGGCAAATCACAAAGGGTAAGACAAGCGAGATTTAGCTCCAAATGTTACTTTGTGTAACTATAACAGGTTCTGTACGTGCTGAACTGAAACAGAGTCTTATGGAATCACTTCCCCATTTTAGTCTCATTGAGATCAAGAGCTCACAATGAGGACAAAACACTGAAAGAGGAGTCATCAGCATAGAGCAAGAAACTGGGTTTTAGCTGTAGCTCTGACACCGCCTGCTGTGTGTGGCCATGTCTACTCTTACTGGGGATCCATGCTGCTGAGATCAGGTAGTGAGTCTAATGAAGACCTGCTAGATCGACCCCAGAGCGCTCTCTGGTCAACTCCAGTACTCCACGAACAGAAGAGTATGGGAAGTCAACCAGAGAGTGTCTCCGATCAACAAAGCATAGTGTAGACACCGCAGTAAGCGACCTAAGCTACACTGACTCCAGCTACATTATTCATGTAGCTGCAGGAGTGTAACTTATGGCAACTTACCCCAGTAGTGTAGACAGGGCCCGACTTGTGTTTACTCAGGAATAATAACGTCTCCCTCCCTTGCTGGTGTGTTATGAGGCTTAGCTGCTTAGTGTTGATAAAGTGTTTTGAGTGTCTTAGATGGAAGGAGCTACAGGAGTACAATTTTTAAAAATTAATAGCTCCGCTTTCAGACAGTGAAGTAGAGTCTGGACTTTGGGAGGACGATAGAAATGAGTGGACGCCGACCTCTGATATTCTTTCCCAGGCTAATTTTATTTAGAGTATACATGTAGTTCCTATCCTTGCCTTGAGCAAAGTTGGAGACAAGAGCACAAGCAGCAGTGAAAGCTTACACAGTATGCATCCGATGAAGTGAGCTGTAGCTCACGAAAGCTTATGCTCAAATACATTGGTTAGTCTCTAAGGTGCCACAAGTACTCCTTTTCTTTTTGCTTACACATAGTTAATCACACTTCAGGGCTCCAGCAAAACGTTCTTCCGTGTTCAAACTACTACTCTGGTTACTATCTCTCTTGGGGATTGCTTCCAACTGCTGCATCTCTGGCCTGGTCTAGGTTAGGAAACTATTCCTAACGTTTCCCACACTGGTAGCAGGAGCAGGAACTCTAGTGTAGACACAAGCAGGTAGCAGCATTTTAGGCACCATATCTAGGCAGGATTAGAGGACATGGCACTCGTCTCCTCTAGCCCACTCACGGTCACTACTGATAGTGGCACTGCACTGGTGCTAGCAGAAGTTGGAAACTTTAGAGAAAAAAGGCACATGTAGACACAGCCCTCGTGTCTTTCCCTTATCCCGAAAGCAGAAAAGTCCTTTGTAAAGAATGTGTACATGGCGTGTCACTCAAATCATTACATTCATGTAGGCCAAATGGCCCTGGATGTTGGGCTGGTATGTTGCCTCCAGCCGCTTAGGCGATGCCAAGTCATCTGGCATTGTTTTGTGCCTTGTCTAAATTGTGAAAATTATCTGTAGCTAACCACCAGTATCAGCAATGGGTGTATCTGCACAGGATAAACCACATCAGCATCCAAGGTTAAAGCCTGCTCTTTTAGCTCCCGTTTCTCAAATGGCTATGCTGGTAGGCCTTGTTTGCTCTAGGAGCATTTGCGCAAAAAAAAAAAAAAAAAAAAAGTCAGACTATAAAAAGGTTTAAAAAAAAAGAACTAGATAAATTCATGGAGGATAGGTCTATCAATAGCTATTAACCAGGATGGGCAGGGATGGTGTCCCTAGCCTCTGTTTGCCAGAAGCTGGGAATGGGTGACAGGGGTTGGATTACTTGATGATTATCTGTTCTGTTCATTCCCTCTGGAGCACCTGGCACTGGCCACTGTCGGAAGACAGGATACTCGGCTAGATGGACCTTTGGTCTGACCCAGTATGGCTGTTCTGAACTAATATTAGCAATCAGCTGAATCAGTGTTAGTAACACAGGGAGCCTTAGTGTAGACAGTTTTCAGCACTGACATCTAATCCTGCTCAGAGCAAGTCTGATCAGTTTGGGACCGAAAATAGCGTTGGCAGCCAACAGACTTCCAGTGATGCTAAAGCTGGTTCAAAAGATGTCCTTAGGGTAGACAAGGTGACAGTGTGCTCAGCACCGCTACACCCATTGTCAGCAATGAAGCATTTTCAGATTATAGAAAAGGTCATTTTATCCCATTACCTTTGCAATGAACTCCTGCCTTTGAGACAATGAAGTGATGATTATAATAATACATTTCCCACACAAGTGCCTTAAGCTCTGAGTTGTTGAGCTCAACAAACAGGAAGCAGGATGTGCCTTAAATACAATTTGTTGTTACAAATATACAGCCACATTTTCAGACCTGTTACCTAAGTTCTGGTGTCTCAATTTGAAACACGGAGGGCCTGATTCTTTCCAAGGTGCTGTAGCTCCCCAGCCCCTTTGAGAAGTCAGGCCCTGTATGTGTCTGTCCACATGGACTAGGATGACCAGATAGCACATGTGAAAAATTGGGATGGGTGGGGGTTTAGGTGCCTATAAGAGATACAGCCCCACAGCTGGACTGTCCCTGTAAAATTGGAACATCTGTTATGTGAAATGGGGTGGTGTTTAGGACCCTGAGGTTTAGTTGGAGTTTGGGAGCACTTGGTATTTTAATGGAGCCCAACTTGATAAGTTAGATGACTACAGAATACAGATGCCTTTTTTCCTCCCCCTCCCCAATCAACATTTTGTTCTGAAACATTTGTAAATGATCTGAAATGCAGGCAATTGCACCAAGTATTTCAAACATTTCAGGGGTGGGGCGGGGCTTGACTCCTGGACCCCTCTTTTGTTTCTTCCCAATTTCCTACAGCCTCCTTCTGCTTAGCTAGCTCAGGCCTGCAGTCAGTGCTTTTCCCTCTAGAGAAGAGGAGTCTCAGACTAATCTAACATCCCATCCTGAGTGCATCAGGAAGCAACATGCCTCAGATGAACAACTCTCACTCTGGATGGAAATCTAGACAAAAGTTATTTCAGAACCGTTAAGCAGAGCAAATGAAACGGCTGTATATAATTTAAGAGATGTACTTAAATTTTCATGAGAAACTGAAAATAAGCAAAATTAAACCTAATATTGGATTGAGCCATGGCTGTCCCTCACCTTCGTCTCTTCATGTAGCTCCCTGGAAATTAAAAAATGCTGTTTGTACAACTGCCTTCTATTGATCAGGTTATAAAAACCATGAGTGAGTGAAAGCTCTGGAAAAAAAAATCTAAGGTGGCTGTGGGAGACATGAAAAGGCAGCTAGACACTACATGCTGGTAATAAAAAGTTGGAAATATTTGTGGGCATGAAAGGGAACTGGTGAATAGAGGAGATACAAACATCTTCTAGGGAGCTGAGAAATACTCATTAAAAAGGCTGGAAATAGAGGATTCAGTGTTTGCTTTTATTAAAAAAATAACTCCTATTTGTCCTTTAGTTACACTCGTGCTACAGTGCAGACCACTGCAAATAATAATGTACTAGCTAAATTAAAACTGATAATAAAAAGGAGTCCTAACTAGTATATTTAGGCACTGATCGTGTCTCCCAGTCGCTTAAGTAGTCAGGATCTGGCCCTTCAAGGCAATCAGAGCCTCGGAGGATGTTTTGGGTTTTTTAAAAATATACTTAGGATTTAAAAACAGCTGGAATTTAGTAGTTTAATTTCCTTTTCTGAAATGAGGATTTATTTTTTCCTCTTACTGATAAGAGAGAACCCTTATTAATGAGACCTCTGTGGTAGTTACACTTGTTGCTGTCACGCTATAAGATGTACACATTTCTCCCCCCCTCTCCCCCAAAGAGGGTTTAACTGCTTTGTAGATCCATAAAGATATTTCACAGAGAAAGCTTTATTCAGCTGGAGCTCTTAAGCCTCCTTTGTGAAATGTTGTGGTATTTTGTGAGATATGTGGCCTTTGCTGTACACGTGACATTGTTAGGCTGCTCAGCATTCAAGTTCAAGGGCTTTATTTTCCAGATACTTTTCAGTCAATTAAGTTGGTTGGCAATATTTGATGCACTTTAAAAGGAGGGGGAAATAATGTCTGTCTCCTGCACAGCTAGCTTGATTCTTGTCTTTCTCCAAACAAAGAGCCATCACAACACTAGTGTGTATGTGTGGTTTTGTTTTGTGTTTTTTATAAAAAAGTTCACTCTTCTGGAATGTTTTTCAGTGGGTTTTTCCTTCTTCACTGGAAACATTCTTTAAATGCATATGTGTAGGTGGGATTTCTATCAGAACTCTAACAACCCCTCCACCCCACACACCTTATTTCTCTGCTGTTGAATACACACACCCCTTTATGTCAATACAATTCTTCATGGATTTTTTTTCTGACTTGCATTTTTACATGCTTGTACACCCAAGTCAGATGGGGGGAAAATGGACAAAAGGCCTTTTAAAAGTAATCTTTTAGAATGCTCTTATTGTGCCCTTAATTGCATCAAACTACATGTGGGCTTGATTATATACGGACATAGTTTTAGCTGTAGGTTGGTTTTAACTAAGCCAAACATATTTTAGGCCAAAGTACTGCACATCGGCAGGAAAAAGCTTTAGTCACATTACTCCCATAAGTAATAACGCATAGCAAGCAATAATTGGATGCAAGAAGTTGAGAGCAGATGTTCCCTTCACTTCAATTCTTGAGGCAGTAGAGTAGCAATTTCTACTTTTGTAGCAGCCACAAATGATTCAGTGTTATTAAAAAAAGTTTCAGGCACTGAGTTCTTAGAGCGAATAGCTGAGAAATGAAATCAAACACTGAAATGTTGAATTGAACAGTAAGATTTCCAAGCTTTTTTCCAAGAGTACTTTAGAAAAGATATAGGTTTTACCATTGGCTTTGCAATAATTGAGTTAAGTTTTATTTTTCCTAGATACATCTATTATTCATTTTTCAACTCTGTGAAAGTTTTATTTTCCTAAGAGGAGGGGAAAATTTAGCCTTCCAATTGCTGTTAATGGCAGCATTAAAGTAATTGCCCTGAGCAGCCCATCACATGCTGGAGAATTTCATATAATGGTTCTGTAGGCGACTTCATAGATTTCACTCTCCAGAATCTTTGCCTGCTGCCTAGGTTCCCAAGGCTGGAGATCACAATTACAATTCACAAAAACATCTCTCCAGCTCACAGAAAACGAGGAAAGGGGACAGTCCAGATGCCATTGAAATCTAAGGTAATTGACAGTGACCAACAGGAGCAGGATCCAGCCCACAAGGAGAAAATGAAGAATATATTTAAAGAATTTCTTTTATTATTGGCAGAGCAAAGCAAGGCCCTCCATTCAACCTGAAGGTGTTCCTCTGCTTGCCTGTAATATAACTTTTGAATGCCACATCTAATCAAGTGCGTGTAAAAAAAAAAAGGGGGGGGGGGGAAGTCAGGGAATGTTCTAGGCATGAAAGGGCAGAATCCTATTGCTTGTGGTGAAAACAGGACAACTAAAACAGGGAGACATGCACAGAGAGCCCTTTCATTGGGTTAGCAGACCCTTCAGCTCCTACTACTGCTGTAATCTTTATAGCTCAAAGAATTGTTACAGATTGATGGCATCCATTAATATCTGTCTCCCAGCATAACGATAGCCCCCATCTCAGGTCTGCCTGTTGTCCCCATGCAGTTTAAAATGTTGTTACACTCAAGGACTTATTTTCCAGTCAGAAAGAAGAGAATAAAAAGTATCAGGGGAAAGTGGGCACTCAGAATCCCTGGCATGGGGCAGGGGAAAATGGGGTATAGTGTTGTGGGGAAAGAGGGACATGCAGGCCACGGCTCCTAGCATGGGGGGGGGGGGGGTTGGCAAGGGGAGTACACAGAGTCCCTGCTAGTGTGGGAAAGGGGCAGTGGGGAGGGGTGTGGAACAGGGCGCACAAAGTTCCTGGTATAAGGAAGATGAGGGGAGCATGGTGGGTTACAAGGAGTCCCTGAAATAGAGGGGGATAAAGGGAGCTTGTGTGGGGGAAGGGATTGTAAATGGGGGGAGGGATTCAAGGAGCCTTTGGCATGTGCAATGAGCTCAGGCTACAGCAGCAGCCAAGTGTGGGACCTTCTAGTCACCTTTTTATTAAAGGTGTTCTAGGGTAGGCTCTTAAGTAAATCTCGCCCACTATCAAACTAAAACTATTACAAGAATATAACTAGCAGGAACTAGTCTTTACAACCCCTATATTTATATTGAAACTCTGTACAATAGCATATAAGGGTAAATAATCTTGATTAGAAAAGGAAAAAAGACCCCCCCAACCCGATGCTAAATGATGAAACATAAGCAATATTTAAAAAAAAAAAAAAAAATCTGTTTCATGCCAGAGTAGGAATTTCAGTCATCAGTGGTGGAAGGGTTGAGTGAATAAACCACCATCCAGAAAACATTTCTGAGAGAAAACTGAAAAGAAGAAAACACCTCAGGCAACCCACGAACACAAGTGATTTGCTACAAAAGGACACACTCATCAACATGCACTGCATCAGTTAATCAGTGCATGTGTCAAATACCATTGGCTAGCTGCTCAATAAATGGTATCCCATCACCTGGCTACATAACAGGATACTGGAGGTCTCTGAAGCTTGACCATAACATTGTTTAGGGATCTAGTGTAGGCGCGAGATTAGGACTTGGAGGCCAAATCCTAATATGGCAGAGATGAGCTAAACACCAACATAGAGATGCATGTTCCCCACTCTGTTTGCTAGGATTCCATGGGCCAAGTTGTTCCCGACCATGGGAAGACAAACTTACTGCAACACTAGGACAATTTAATGCCCTGTCCCTTTTGTTGGGAGAGATTTATGGCAGCACTGAGGGGTATGAGATTTATAACCCCAAAGGGCCCAGTGTGGCTCAGAACAGCTCCACTCATGATATTTGGGCCATTACTGCAAAGTGCTGCTCACCTCATCATGTTCATTCCAGTCCCTGTATCTCAGCAAAACAGCTGCTATTGCTCCCTTGTCCCCAGGCACGTCTAGGCCTTCATTGTGGTAGAAATGACAGCGGACAAGTCTTGCAGAAATGTCCTGGCATTAGTTAAGGCAGAAGCAGCTCTGCAGCACCAACGCCAAAGCATCAGCCATCTCCCAAAGCTCTCACCATACAGTGAAAACTGCAGAGGAAAAGCCTTTGCCTCTATAGTTTTCCCCCCTACAGCCAATTACTTTCATGGCTGCTGATCAGTGCCCCTTCTTCCATCTTCTCCATTTGCTGTTTGGTTCAGTGCAGCACAGTGGAGGCCCAGTGCATGGAGCATTGAGAGAGACACAGGCCATGCCCAGAGGTTTGGGGGCTAACACTTGACAGGGAGCTGAGGAGAAGCTAAGTCATTGCGCATAGGCCAGGGGAGAGGAGAGACTGTGGCCTGATTCTGCTTTTTGGAAGATTATGTATTGGGAGGGGTTAAGCGGAGTTACCCTTTTCTTGTTGTAACTTGGCAGTTGCTGTCTGGATGGGAGGACCAGGTGTTCAAGTCGTTGTCCCACAGATTTAAAGCCAGGGCCATCACTAACTAATGTCACATCTTAACATACAAGTTAAGGTGGGTTTTTATGGGAACAAGTTGCATGGAACAACCTCATCACCACCTGGCCACATCACTCAAAACTGTGCTGGGTCCCAACTAGCACTGGCTGGGAATTTCCAGATGAAAATGACTTTCACTGGAAAATTCCAATTTGTTGAGGCGAAGATGTTTTGCAGAAACGTATCTAGTTGACAACCTCTGAAACCACAGGCAGGGTCGAGCCAGAAGCCTGCCTGGTTTCCTGTGATCTCACCTGGTGGGCTGCTGAACCTAGGCTTACAGGGTTCAAAGCTCTGGGTAGCTGCCACTGTACAGGCTACCTGAGGACACCAGGGCTTCCAGGTTCCCAGCTGCCACAAAGCTGGATGCCTGGGAGCTCCAGTTCTAGCCAGGGCTTGGCTGACAGTTCCACGGCAGGGAGTCTAGAAGCCCTGAGAATCCTGGTTGAAGCCGGGCCTTTCTGGCTTCTAGGCTCACTGCAGATGCTGAAGAGGTAGGAGCTTGGGTGTCCTGTGGCAGGCTTCCAGGGTCCCTGGCGCCAGGGCAGTCCCACCGTGCTGGCTGTCCAAGGGCCAGGGACCCCAGGACTTTGGGGTGGTGAGGACTATGCATCGACGGTGTGGATCACACCACTTATCTGGCCTTTCCCCTTGTTCTCCAGGTCTATTTTTGAGACGTGAGCAACACATTTTTGGTCCTGATTTTAACTAGTTCACTGCTGGGAGATTTTTTATATACAGGAATTGCTCGGTTATTACAAGCCCTCGTCTGAATGCAGTTCTACTGGTATAAGAGGTGCTTCTACTGGTATAGCTTATTCCTGTAAATGCATGCAAGTAAGCTATACCCGTAGAAGCACCTTTCATACGGATACCTCGGCCTTCACATTAGGGCATTGCACCACATTACCTTTATCGGCTTCTAAATGAAGAGCGGCATAGCGGTGCAAAACCCTGCTTGTAGACAAGCCCTGAAAATGAGGTGCATTTCCTTCCCCTGTGGCATAGAACAGACAAAGGGATGTGTGGGGAGAAGCATACTGGCCTGCAGATTATCACCCTCCCTGTCCAGCCACCTCAACCTTAATGATGGCTTTTTCATACAAATTGGCATCGGAATACTGGCATGGTTGACATTGAGACAGGTCATGTCTTGCTGTATCAGTGTGCTAAAAACTATACTATGTTCTATTTCAAACCAGGCAATAAGTGATTGTTATAAGCGCCAGTGTCATTAGAATCGGATTACAAACAGAGCCACAGTTTTTTCCTGTTTTTCCCATGTGCTCCTGTTCACCCCATTTCCCATCCCCGCCCCAACCAAGATAATTAATACTTCCCCACTTGTGCTTCTCCACCGAGCCATGGTAAGATGATTTTGCGTCACTCTCAGTGTTTACGGTACCAGGATTAGTTCCCATTTCATAGGTTTTATTAGTTGTTCCAACACGCTATGGTTAGCAAGACCACAGCGTTTTATTTTGAGGTCTAAAATTTTCTCTTGCTTGTGTGCGCCAAGCTAGGCCTCCATAGACAAACTGCAGCACTATGGTGTAGCCTGAAGAACGTTTATTGCATTGGCCAAGCTAGAATTGCCTCTGATCACTTACAGTTCCTGTCTAGTGAGTGCGCCAATTCTTCTACAACTTGAGGCTTTAGGCTTTATATGAGGGGCTCGTCACAGAAACTTGTGCAGCATCTTTTCTCTCCCCTCCCCCCCCACCCCCTTTGAGAAACAGGAATTGAAGGCTCACTCGACCTGCAAGCCTTCTTAGCTGACTTAGTTCAGACATTTCTGTTTAGAATGGGGAAGTGTAAATGTTCCAGTGGCTTGAACACAAATTTGAAACGTTCTGATGCTGATTTATACTTTAAACACCAACTGTGTTTTTTCTCAAGTGCAAATAGTTTTATAAACAGGATCCTTAAGTACTACATACTCCAAACAGTCTGCAAGCTGTCTAGCTTGCTCCTAGAATTTTTTTTAAATTAAGTAGCTGTAGGATTATATACTGAATGATCAAATTAGACCCATAAGGGGACATTCACAGTGTTAAACTTGAACTTAATATTTAAAAAACATTTTTTCACTCTCTGAAAGCACAGATTGCTCACACCTAGTGCAAACAATGCCCCCGTATTAGGACATTGAAAGCATGAGAGAAACTGACAAGGAAGCCAGTCTGGGTTCAGGGTATGACCTAGCCTGGCAGAGGCCTGGGACCCCCTTCTTTCCCCTAGGACAGGAATCAGAGTTCCCCTGCCCACAGGGAGCAGAGGTTGCTGGGGAGAGGTCTTTCCCCATAGGGTCCCTCACAGTCCACTTCTCCTGCCACATGCAGAAAGCCTATTGCTGGGGGGAGAAAGGAGCAGGATTTGCAGGAGGTCCAGAGCAATAGGTCTGGCAGTTTACAGCCTCTGCAATACATGAGGCAGTTCTGTCAGAGCTATGATTTCAGTGGGCTCAGCTAGTAGTCGCTACACAAGTCACATGTTTCAATGTTATCTTCACAAGCATGAAAACTAGAAACTTACCTTTTTTAAAAAATGAAAGCAGAGAGTCTGATGTAATCACATGACTCCAGGAGTTGGGGGCCATAGACAGGGGCCAATAATGTTTATGCTTGAATCTAGCCACAGGAATTGAGTCCTTTTAGCACCATTAAACCCACACCACAAAGTTTTAGGAGCTCAACAACCTGTTCAGTTTTAAGTGCATATAGAGGGGTCATCCATCCCAGGTGGATCAGGTCTACCTGTGAAAGACTTATCCAGTCAATCCTTGTCTCAGAGAGGTATGTAGGTAAAAAGCCAGGTCCACAGCTGGGTCTTTTCTACATTAGTCATTTTTTTTTACCTTGAGTTAATTGATTGCCAATTTACCTTCCAGCCCTGTTAACTAACTCAAGTTATCTGGACACTCCCCAAATATTTGTTCCAGAATACAAAGGGATTGTGGTTTACCTTGCAGTCTACACCAGCCTTTACAACTTTTACCTCCTTTGAGCTAACTGGCAATAAACTTGAGGTAAAAAAGCTTTACTGTTGACCTGGTCTAAATCCATGTAGCTAACTGGCCTCACTGAAGCTGTGCTTATTTATATCAGCTGAGGCTGTTTGATAATTATATTCAATTAGAAATTGTCACTAGGCTAGCTGTATGTCAGTGACTGCATCTATACAAACCGGTGAATGAAGGAGCTCAATTTTCCATTTTTTATGTATAAATTCCATCTCGTGATAGCAATAAACCAACTAGGGAGTGTATTTGGAAGTCATACCATTACTGAAGTGCTTTAAATCCCTTGGCCTTTGGTCTTGTGCTTTATAAAGCACTTTGAGTTATGCTATAATTGCCCAGAAACACACTGCCTGTCATGCTTAAAGGTACATTTTTCAGGGTTGGCAGCCCTACAATTTGATTTACCTTACTAAAATGATTTTCCAAAATGGTCTAATTTTTAAAGTTCCTGTGTTCCCAACTTCCATGATTTTATCCTGACTATAGTGATGTTTTTCTCAAAGCCCAAGCGCCCAGATTCATGAGGATCTCAGCTTTCATTGAAAAAGTAAGTTTCTAGCCCTCATGTTTACATAGACAAGCTTGAAAATGTGACCCAGGTGCAGCTTAAAAGATCAGAAACTAGAAGACAAACACAATGAGGCCAACATTTGTAATCAACCCTCCCCCCCAACAACAGCAACAAAAACAGGATTTTTGCATGAGTGGGTGTGGCAATACTGAAGTTCATGTAATTCTTTATTGGTGTACTTTCTATATATGTATTTAATAAAATCAATTCCAAAAGCCTCACTTACATGCAAGGCTATGAAAACAACCTGCTACGGGGATGCAAGGGTGACAACAACTTATTTAGTGAGGAAACTTACGAACAATTATACACTATAAACAATTAAAAAATGCTTTTAAGAGCTATGAAAAATACCAGTGTTCTTTTTACATAAATGACTGTGCAATGTTTGGCTAATATAGCACTTTGTTTTGGGACTGTGTAATACATATTCACCTTACCCCAGCTGATAAATCTGAGATTTTGTTTTGTAAAACTACTCTCACATGTTATATTTTCCTAAATAAGAACCCAAACTACATAAAAAGGGAAACACCTGGAAACCCATATCATGAGTGAGGAAGACACATTAATTATTTTTTATCACTGGGCTTTATAATGGACTGTATAAAGTTTCCTACTGTAATTGGTATATACATTCAACAGTTTTATTGTATGTCAGAGCACATAATTTTGCACAGCTGCTGGAGAGGCATTGCTGAACTTTCTTTTCCATGACAAACACCTATTAAGCAGTCAGCATAAACTCTTCTTGTTACAACCCCTGACATCACCCCCACAGCAAGCGGACACAGAACAGCAATTACTGAATTGCGTATGAAAATTATGGTTTTATTGTCTACACAACTGAAGGTTTAACTCTGACTCTTGCTCCAGTCAGCTCTGTTATAAAGAAGTAATTCTTTCGCAGAACAAATAAGCACAGTACACCATTGTAATCTAAGGAACAGGCACTATTTATGTATTGGAAAGACTTGTTCACAATAGTGCTAGCAGTCTAATGGTCCAGAAGCCACTACTTTAGCAGCTGTAGAGAAAGAAAGCGTGAATAACAAGATATTATACAGAATTGGATGTAGCCTTTGAGAATACAAATGGAATCACCCCTGTTGACATAACTGTCCTATCTGTTAGTTTAACAAGCACGATTGATAGGTAGGGACCATGTATTTAATGTTTATATAAGCGTCTTCTCCACCATAGCGCTCAAAGGCTTCCAGTGTCTCTTGAATCAAATCTCCAATATTTTCACGCTTCTGCTGGCTGTAGTCAATACCGTCTCCTGAATTAACTGGTTAATAAAAACAAAATACAACATTATGTTAGAGTTTTCCTTGTAGCTTTCTGAAAACATGACATAGCTAAATAGAATTGCTGGTCAATGACCATAACTTCACTGCAATCTTTATCCTGTGACATATAATGTTGCAGGATTTAAATATATGAAATTCTATCGATCCATTCATCATCCATCCTGTTCCCATTGAAGTTGTCAATATGGTCTAAAATCTATTTGTAATGTGCCCATTATCTTAGTATCTCGGTGCTATTCTGGATTTTAAAAATACAGAAAACAAATTTTATTAACATCCACAGGCTTTGTCTCTGCAGATTCCCATAGCTAGTCAGTAACATCTTAAGACCATTACAGCTTTATTTCATAGTGATAGTTGGGACAAAACTCAATTGCCTGATATATAAATGCTTATCTCTGAAAAGCTAGGGTCTGTTGTGGTATGAAATCCTTAGTGGATGCTTTTTTGGGATTGTTCCATGCTAAACACCAGATCCACATGCCTACAGTGTTTCAGATAGTGGAGCTCAAAGAAGGGGTGTCACTTGGCCAAAGAGATATATTTGGAGCACAACGCACCACTCAATCTACTTCTACTCCCTGAAAAATGTGTTAAATTAAGTCAATGTCAAGAGGACACATTATTCTAGCCCATAGACAGAACAACTGTTGCAGCCTTCTCTAATATGGAGCAGGTTGAGAAGTGGCTGTGATGTTTATTTGTGTATAAACAGCATATTAGCTAATGTAAAGAGCCCAGTGTAAACTGCTGCACAAAAGTTTTAAAAATGAAAAATAGTGATGGATAATTCTGCTCCCAGGGATTTTAAGAGAGATTTAAAGGGGAAAAATGTACTACAATTTGCCGGAAAACAGCACTTCGAAATCTCCAAAGATCTGACTCTCTCAGCATGAATATTCTCCAAAACGTACAACAACCATAACTTGGTAAGGACACTGGATGGCTTAGGGAATTGTCAGTGGGCTCTAGTCCAGCCAGGATACATAGTCTCTGGTAGTGGTTACTAGCTGATGCTTGTTTGGTGGTCCATGGGAAATTAGTTAGTGGCCTCACTCCAGTTATTAGTGGACAAGAATCTACATCGTAAAATTCAGAATCTCAAATAATACTATCTAGCCATTTTGTTGACAGATTTAGCAAACAGGCCAAGGATACAATTATCAAGGACACTGAAACAACTTCTCACTGCTAGTGACAATGGTTCCTTTCAGGTCAGGACTAAGGCACGTTAAAAGGGTGGGCCAGATTTTACTGCTGCCGTATCTGCAGTGCCTGTTCTTTAGAGTGCAGATTCGCAAGACCCCAATCCAGCAAGGCACTTAGCCACATGCTGAGTTTGAAGCACATTAATTCAATGGGACTACTCACGTATTTAAATTTAGGCATCATTCATGCTTAAGTGTTTTTCTGGATTTGGGTCCAAATGACTCCCAGAGCCAGATCTGGATTCTGGATTTCTGTCATTCTTACAGAGAGAAACTGGTAAAAGTTTTGCCGCCCTGTACACATGCAGAGATCAGCTGAACAATGGTTACGTGAAAAATTATCCTAATGGTAAAAATTTGATCCTAGAGAACTGCTAACACTCTGTTACAGTTACATGTATAACATTTTATCAACCTTGTAAACTCTTATGGTTTATTTATTTATTTGCAAAATGTTGTATAAAATTATGGTATGTAAAGACAGGTATTCTCATCTGAAAGATATGATGATGATGGCTCCTTTTTTAAAAAAATCACCTCTCTCTATCTGATTACATTAGTGATTTGAGAACACATTTGTGACACCAACATTCACTACTATGGAAATGGCTATGATGTTCGAAATAATGGACTATGCCATCATGTAGAAGACAGCAAGGTGGTATTGCAGCAGATCATTTTAATTTACACAAAATAGGTTGTCAATCAGCAATGGTAAGAAAGCAAGAAAGCATTACAAATCAAATGGTGTTTTGGTTAAATATGCTTTTATCTAACCAAAAAAGGCCGTAGATTGATGGTAGCACTTCATCTATGAAGAGAGCAGTACTGCCAACATTCCTGACAGCGCTTGATGGTATTTGTGATTTCATTAGCTGCAGCAGGGGAAGCCCTGAACCGTGAACTTACGTCTTGGCAGATAAGTAAAGGAATTATCAATTTTCAAATTGTTTGCTAAAATCTGTAATTTTTAATCCTACATTCTCTCTGATAACGAGCTTAAACAGCTTTCATATGTCTTTAAAAAGTCCATTCAAAATTCCATAATATTGAAGTAACAGTGATATATCACAAAGTGGGAGATCTGGATTAGGTCTCTGGAGGATGACTATGCACTTCAGTTGTGGTGGGGACAGGATTTATGTTCCAGCTGTTTCCTGTGCAGAAGAATTTGTAGAAGCATTCAATACTGGGAAAAGACGTGTAAAATATTTCCTACATTAAATGGCTTGCAGGTTTGATTAAAAGGTAGTGTTCTAGTGATTTCATCAACTAAAGCAGGTCTTGGCAGGTAAAGGTTAGGGTTAGGCAATGATAAGGGAAATAGTATGCAAGGGATAGCTGAAGTAATATGCAGACTATCATTACAAAAATTTTTCATCAGACATGCACAACCTGTGCAAGGTTCATATCCTCAAGACAGTCATTGTCCACTCTAATTTCAAGACATGGCTTACAAATGACAATACCAAAAAGGTTATTGCAGCATTGAAGTCCTCTGCTAAGTACCACAATAGCCATCCTACATAGCTATAGGAATTAGCAAATCTTTCAGACAAATAAAGTAATGATTAACCCAACAGGACAATATCCACCCCAGCATTTGTCAACACTAGATGGATGAGCCAGACTGATTTCCTCAGCACACCTAAGGCTAAATATCTAGTCCATAATAATGATGAGTACTTGGAAAAAAATTGCTACCGAATTACAGCAGTCTCAGTATGTCCTTCTCCGGTTTAACTTTATTTCACCGTTAGCTTGTATATGGAGCCCATGTTGTCCGCCACAAAAATGCTGCATATGCGACGTGTGAACATGGATCTGATTCATGCTCTTTAAGAAGCTGTCCTTTGCAACACTAATCAACAAGAAGGAAGTGTTAGAAAGCACATCTGTTGTACTACGATGTCAAAGTGAAACGTCTGGCAGATTCAGCATGGATCAAGAAATCTTGTCCTTAGAGAAAACGTTGTTACTTGTATAGAACATGCATACTGAAGGAATATTAAGATTTCAGGTCTAGAGGACTGGAATTGGGAAAATATTTTTTAATTCCTTTCCTGGATCAAACAAATAGTTTCTCTGTCTCCTAACAGTATATGATATGTACAACAGTATATGATACTCAAAGGTGAACTGAAAGACCTGCTTTAGTTGATGAAATCACTAGAACAAAGACTAAAGAAGGAAAAGCAAAATCTCTCTCAAAGTGTTAAGGACTGAGTATATGAGGGCAGTCGCCATGTCGTGAGGGGAACCAATTTGTAAGATTCAATCTGATCTACTCTTATCTCTGGGAGTTCTTTAGAATCTTAAAGTGTACTAGAAATTCTTTTAGTTTATTAGCACTCTCTTTTGGCAGACCTGGTCTCCTTCCATTCAAGGTGTTTTAATTGGCTGGATGTGCTCAAGCACCTCTGTATAAATCAATGGTACTAAAGCTTGCCATTGACAATGACTGTTTCCAAGGTCCTACTTCATGGATGACATGAATTAAAACTGGAAGGGCTGTACAACCATAAAGATAGAGAAGGCACAGCATTTGGAATATTACAACTTCCCAAGATTTTAAATTCTTCAAATCTGCTCAGGTCTTGTTGAAAAGAATGAGATTCAAACAGCCATCTGAAGAGACTTTGAAGCAGGCCCTTTACTCCGAGCTTAAACGTTTTTTTTTTTTTAAATAACAAAGATGTGAGACTGTAGTCAAAGACCATTCAACTATTTCATTTCTAATGCACAAAAAAAGGATTTAAAATTTGTATCCTGGGATATGCTGATTCCAGCAGACATTTTTGAACAAATCAATAATAAATAATAACAATAATACATAGCTCTTATGTAATGGTTTTCATTCATAGATCTCAAAGCACTTTACTATGGAGGGTAACTATCATTTTTCCCTTTTTTCATTTGGAGAAACTGACGCACAAGGAAGTGAATTTTGCATTCTTTTGCCAAAACTCTACTCCCCTTTACCAGTTGGTGTCAATCCTCATTGCCATCTCAAATGTGATGAAAAGGGTACAATTCTAAATTACTCTTTTGCTTCACCTTGTGGCCTGGACTGTTTTCAATCATCATTGTGAAGCTGGATACAGTCCATTTAATATGCCTTAGGAACCTAGTATCAAGAAGTATTATCTATATTCAGTATACTGCAATATTGCTCCGCCCAGTGTTCACAGAGAGGAAAGCGTAGCAAAGCTCGTGATGAAATTGCATGATATGTCACAGCTACCATTAATTAAAGACTTGTTTAATCCACCACATGGTCATCTGCCCTCACATCGTCCATTGTGGATAAGTTTTACTGAGTGAGGGATTTACGGTAGAGGATGCGTGGCGAGCTTCATGGTCCACAGAGAAAGAGAAAAAGAATTATCTTGTCTCAGACCCCACTCATTCATAGAATATCAGGGTTGGAAGGGACCTCCAACCCCCTGCTCAAAGCAGGACCAATCCCCAACTAAATCATCCCAGCCAGGGCTTTGTCAAGCCTGACCTTAAAAACTACTAAGGAAGGAGATTCCACCACCTCCCTAGCTAACGCATTCCAGTGTTTCACCACCCTCCTAGTGAAAAAGTTTTTCCTAATATCCAACCTAAACCTCCCCCACTGCAACTTGAGACCATTGCTCCTTGTTCTGTCATCTGCTACCACTGAGAACAGTCTAGATCCATCCTCTTTGGAACCCCCTTTCAGGTAGTTGAAAGCAGCTATCAAATCCCCCCTCATTCTTCTCTTCTGCAGACTAAATAAACCCAGTTCCCTCAGCCTCTCCTCGTAACTCATGTGTTCCAGTCCCCTAATAATTTTTGTTGCCCTCCGCCGGACGTTTTCCAATTTTTCCACATCCTTCTTGTAGTGTGGGGCCCAAAACTGGACACAGTACTCCAGATGAGGCCTCACCAATGTCCAATAGAGGGGAACAATCACATCCCTTGATCTGCTGGCAATGCCCCTACTTATACATCCCAAAATGTCATTGGTCTTCTTGGCAACAAGGGCACACTGTTGACTCATATCCAGCTTCTTGTCCACTGTAACCCCTAGGTCCTTTTCTGCAGAACTGCTGCCTAGCCATTTGGTCCCTAGTCTGTAGCGGTGCATGGGATTCTTCCGTCCTAAGTGCAGGACTCTGCACTTGTCCTTGTTGAACCTCATCAGATTTCTTTTGGCCCAATCCTCTAATTTGTCTAGGGCCCTCTGTATCCTATCCCTACCCTCCAGTGTATCTAACTCTCCTCCCAGTTTAGTGTCATCTGCAAACTTGCTGAGGGAGCAATCCACACTATCCTCCAGATCATTAATGAAGATATTGAACAAAACCGGCCCCAGGACCGACCCTCGGGTCACTCCACTTGATACTGGCTGCCAACTAGACATGGAGCCATTGATCACTACCCGTTGAGCCCGACAATCTAGCCAGCTTTCTATCCACCTTATAGTCCATTCATCTAGCCCATACTTCTTTAACTTGCTGGCAAGAATGCCATAGGAGACCCTGTCAAAAGCTTTGCTAAAGTCAAGGAACAACACATCCACTGTTTTCCTCTCATCCACAGAGTCAGTTATCTCGTCATAGAAGGCAATTAGATTAGTCAGGCATGACTTGCCCTTGGTGAATCCATGCTGACTGTTCCTGATCACTTTCCTCTCCTCTAAATGCTTCAGAATTGATTCCTTGAGGACCTGCTCCATGATTTTTCCAGGGACTGAAGTGAGGCTGACCGTTCCAAGGATCCTCCTTCTTCCCTTTTTTAAAGATGGGCACTACATTAGCCTTTTTCCAGTCGTCTGGGACCTCCCCTGATCGCCGTGAGTTTTCAAAGATAATGGCCAATGGCTCTGCAATCACATCCGCCAACTCCTTTAGCACCCTCAGATGCAGCGCATCTGGCCCCATGGACTTGTGCTCGTCCAGCTTTTCTAAATACTCCCAAACCACTTCTTTCTCCACTGGGGGCTGGTCACCTCCTCCCCATGCTGTGCTGCCCAGTGCAGTAGTCTGGGAGCTGACATTGTCAACCTGGGTTTGATTTACTGCAAAGAAAATGGAGCCTGCTGAACCAGTTTCACACCAGACATAGAATTTGTGTTGCAGCAGAATTTTGGTGGCATTTTAGCGACAGTCCACTATGTCAGTGTGGGCAGTCACAAACCATGACACCAATTACTGAGGACTGCAAAATGACTCAACTTCCTGGAGGTCTTCATGCCTTGAATATCGTTGCTAAGAACACTGTGGCTTGGCTTGACTGGATTGCATACGCCAAATAAATAAAATCTATATTTGCGCATGACAGAAATAAACAGTTCCTTTAGCATACTGACAATAGTCTCCACTACATAAACGGAGTAATTCTGAAAGCGACTACATATACCAAATGATCAGGCACAAAGTTAAAGTTAAAAAAAAAAAAGTGTGATTGTCTTTATCATTACTTTGCAGAGACCATAAAAAGGGACACCAACATGTTAATTTTTTTAATGTTCTGCTTTCCTTGTATTAAAAACATCTTTAATTATTCAAACTGAAAGTATTTCACAAAGCTATGGGGCCAAATTCTACCCTCTAATATGCACAGAATTCCCACTGACTTCACCAGGAGCTGTAGTTGCATATCCAAAGGCAAACTTGGTTGGCTAATTTACGTTTCACCATTGAGGCCAATCATTTATCTTTTACAATGCTACAGTATTTAGTTGCAAACACTGCAGGGGAAAGTTTAAATCTAAGGAGAAACCAGATATGTTTGCAATTAAACAAACACCAAAAACATACACACTCATGGAAACATTTTCTATTCCTCTAAAATGTATTTTAACAAAACCTTTATTTTGGGTCTAAATTTACTTGGTCTCTCTAGGTATTGTATCTGATGATACCTTCCTAATTCTTACCCTCATTTTCTTGCTTTAACAATAGAAAGAACCTATATTTTGTGTTGTCTTCCATATGTGGCTAAATTTTAGTTTACTTCATAAATTAATATTTATTTTTAGAATAAATGTATCGTTTAGCTAAAAACAATTCTGATAGTCAACAACCTGGTGAAAAAATGAAAGAAGTAATCTGATTGGAAAGGAAACATTTGACTGACTTACGTTTTTAGTAAAGATGCAAACCTATTGGAAATAGTTTTAACTACTTGTAAATTGCTGCTGTAACATTTTTTTTTTTTTTTTTTGAAAATGAGCCAAGATAGCGGCTGTTATCACAGTTTTCCATTTCCAGGAAACATTAGCAACATCAGATGCAATCCATTCTAAGTCCAGCTTTTTTTTTTTTAATTGAGACACTAAAATGAAAACCAAATCACAGATTTTCTGACAAATGTTATTAGCAAACATAGTCAACCAATAAAGGGGAAAAAGATATTCCTAAAATTATTTGTCTTTTTAAGTACTTACATTTCTCTAACAAACTTTAACTTTGAAGTCTGCCCATGTTTGTACTAGTGATCAATATCATAACAAAGCAGTGTTAAATAATCTTAGATAAACAGCAGGCATGACAGGGGACAGAAGCATGAGGCAGAAACCTTAATGGCCTTGATGCACTGTTTACTGTTGCAAAATAATAAATTAAGTCACAAATCGTACTTAAAGTGCAAAAAAGGTTGCACCATTTGTGCAGATCAGATGTTTTCCCAATTATTTTGGATATAACTGAGCTTGTAAAAAGTATCTTTTATTTGTAGAAAAAAAGTGTTTATGTGCAAAATGGGAGTGGATTTGCTAGCCATGAGCGGAAAATACATTTGATATTTTTTGATGCTAAGTTCTGTTCCAATTGGAGCTCAATTAATGCAAAATTCATGATAACAATGTATAAACATACATAGACATGGAATAAGCATTCTTTAGTTGATAAAGTAACAAAGTGACATAGCAGAAAGTCCAAAATATTGTAAGGATCATTGATTTTATTATAAACCATAATCACACAATAACCCATATTTAATAAAACCATATTAGTTCATACTTAAAATAAAGATGCCCCATAATATGTCTCCTTCTTTAGGAAAGCTTTTGTTCATATATTCAAAATGCTGAAAGGAGCAGGGTCGCAGGGCTGTACGAGTGGAAAGTTCAGTAATTCATGACTTAGTATTAATAAAACTTTAGGATATGTTTGTATACCTGTCACCATCTGTTATGGAATATGTTTAATCTTCTTTAAACTTTTCTTTTACAAAAATGAATGTAAAGTTAAAGGGCTCAATCCTGCATAACTTGTACGATTAAAAGCCTCTGACTTCAGTGAGAGATTTGGAACTTCACTGACTGCAGAAGTGGGCCCAGTATTGTCATTATAGTGTAACCAGAGAAAAAAGTTAAAGAAATAAATTGTTCCATGAGCATTAATCTGAGTTCCTGTGACAAAAATGAAGAAACTGCTAAGTGTGCCTAAAATCGCCTGTTTATCCCTTTTTTACTGTTCCCTAATGAAGTGGACCTAAATGGAAACTTTAGGACAGTGAAGGGTGCTTAAAGACAGAGAAGGAGATGGGTGTGGAGGGATGTGCAGATTCTCTAAGATGTATTTTGTGTATGTACAGAAATAGGATTGAACACTTGTACTTATGACGATTAGAGGATTGGAAGCTCAGGAAACTTAAGTGTGCTTATTTATTCTCAAGCTAGGTATACAGTGCAGACAGTTGCAAGATGAGCTTGTTACAAATCCATAAGAATAACCTTAACCCTGACCTCTAAAGCAAAAAATATTTCATTCTTTATACTGATATCTCTTTGAAACAGAACTAGGCAAACGTTGTCACCTGAACCAATGTACATGAAGGTTAGAAGCGTCTGACCCTCCCACGGGTTGAATTTGCATTCCTTTTATGAACAGTATGAGAGTCACAATGAATGAATGCTCACCAAAAGCCAGTTACTAACCATGCATTTTTCAGCAGAGAAAGCTTCCATTTGAACTGGTGGCAGCTATTCAAACAAAATGAAGTATGTATACGTTTTACATTATTGGCAGTAAGCCAACTGTACAATAAACTGACACATTATAATGCTGCAGTCTTTATTTACAGTGGAAGATGTGATGCAGCTAAACGGTGGAAGGAAGATTATTCACTTGTCATTAGCCTTCTCTGAGTACACTCTCTTTGCAGATGCACCATTTTTGTACTGTGAATGCTGAAACCTTTTGAAAGCTGTAACGCCATGGGCAGCACACACATACCTTATCCAGAACCAAATGTTTTGACTGAGGCTATAAGAATCCTTGTTTCAAACTGGCCCCTCCCCAGTTATTTCTGCTTTGCAAAAGTCTCTCTGAAAGAACTTGCAGGAAGGTAAGTAGCTGGGAAGAGGCAAAGGGAGAAACACTCAGAACTTCAGTTATAGATGAAAGAAGAAAAGGAGGACTTGTGGCACCTTAGAGACTAACCAATTTATTTGAGTATAAGCGTTCGTGAGCTACAGCTCACTTCATCGGATGCATACTGTGGAAAATACAGAAGATGTTTTAAACTTCTGTATTTTCCACAGTATGCATCCGATGAAGTGAGCTGTCGCTCATGAAAGCTTATGCTCAGATAAATTGGTTAGTCTCTAAGGTGCCACAAGTCCTCCTTTTCTTTTTGCGAATACAGACTAACACGGCTGTTACTCTGAAACCAGTTATAGATGAGTTACCTTCATTTCTTCTTTGAGATTATGTCCCCACTCTTTTGGGACTTAGCAGCTGTAACAGACCCAGGTGGAAGACTGAGGAGCACTTAGTTCAAGAAAGACTGAACTCTCCAAATGAGCATCTGTTTTAGCACCAGCACTGACAGAATAATGTTGACTAGAACTGAGAGTTGAGCTCCTCACAGCAGCCTTACAGAAACAGGCAGGCTTTTCAACATGCTGTAGAAAATGACTTTCTTCTCATAGAATATACACTGAGGATATCTGATTCTGGACCCATGTTTGGTTCTAGTTAGGGTGACCAGATAGCAACTGTGAAAAAACGGGATGGGTGAGGGGTAATAGGTGCCTATATAAGAAAAAGTGCCCAAAAACGGGACTGTCCCTATAAAAATGGGACATCTGGTCACCCTAGTTCTTGTGGGTCTGAATTCAGAATATGCTGTTGTTAGAAATGGTTTTCCCTTCAGACTTCCCCGCAAAAGCAGTGAATAAATCAAAGGAGATCGCTGAAAAGGCTTTGCCCTACCCAGATAGGTCAGAGTTCATTAAACGTTCAGTTAGTGCAATATTGCTTCCTCAGACAAGTCATGAGATTTTTGGAAACAAGATGAAGTTAATACACTGGTTAAGGTGAAATTGTGAAATCCCTTTGGGAAGAAATCTGGAGTGGGAGTGCAGCACCGCCGTGTCCTTGAGGAAGATTGTGAAAGATGGATTTGGAATGAATATCTGAATCTCACTCATTCACCCTCCACACTGATTTATTAGCCACGAACAATGTAACTTTCCGAGAGAGGTAGTATGGAGAACATTCCCCAACAGACACAAAGGGAAGTGATAAATCTTGGTTGTATTACATTTTATATTCTGTGACACTGGTGAAATTCATAGTGTGTAGATCTGGGATCTGCCAAGAGGAACCTCCTACAATATAGTTGTGATAGAAGGTTTTCCTAAAGGATATCACATGGAAATCTCATGCAGCAAAGCATGAGACCTAGCAGCACTAAAAATGACTTGATTGATCCTTGGGGTTGCAGTACTATTATTATCTTCCTGTCCATGAATCTCTCTTCTAGGAAAAAAGCTGTAGATGCAGAATGGGGGGGAGGGGGGGGAGGGCAGTCCCTGAGTTTGTAAGAAATTGACTTCTCCTGGTTTGTGTGGCAGTTCAGACCTCTGAAGGGGAAGCAGGCTGTATGAAATAATGCTTGAAGAGACTGCACCTTGGTATGTAATCTTGCTGAACAGTGACGTGCTTGTATTCCATAGTGAGCAGCTATGTGTGAGGCTGTGACCATAATGTGAAGTAAATCCACTCTACCCAGCTGCTAATAAAAGCTGCTGCAGGAGCTGAGATAGGTGGTCTGTCGTGGGAGTACCAGCTCTGGAACTGTCTGCCACTTTGGATCTACCACTAAGAACCTCTCTGAGTCTGAAAAGCTGAGAACTAGATTGTGGCTGTTGGTAATAGCACTAGCAATTAAACTTTAGAAGCAGGGATATCCCATCATTCTGTGGAGAAGACCAAATGACATGTTCATTATAGTCTCTGGGCCAGCTCTACATGTCTAGGACATAATCATATAATAACCTCAAGCAACGACAGAGCTACCATTCAAAACAATGGGAGTTTTGTACAGAGAGAGAGTAGAATATGGCCCTTATGTAGGATTCCATCCCCTCCCCCCCCATCTATCAAGAGCTTGGTACTGCCACTTCGGTCAGGCACTGGGCTTTAGATTTGGACCAAAGAGAGCAGAATTAGACATACAGTGTGGCAACACAGAGAAAATGTTTTTCTCTGGATACTTATGCAAGCCTTTATGTGATTAGTTCCTTTGCTACTTAATATAAAATCATCTCTTATTTTGTCATTTTTGTGATGGCATGATACTTTGTACAATGTGTTTTTAAAACTGTGCACCTAAAAATTTTCCATCGGGACTACAGTGTAATGTTATTAAGACACTTAATTTTTCCAAAACTCTAATGCAATTGTGTATAATCTGATAAATAAATATATAAATAAATAAAACTGGTTTACATAAAACCATAAAATCAGAAATTGCTAACATTTTCTTCTGAGAGATTGTTATTGTTAATACACTTTCCAATGTTTTAAGAGGAAAAATGTTTTCATATAAGCAAGCATAATTTTCCTATTTATTTTGTTAACTATTGTATTATTCTTTTTGTTCATTATTTTAAGATAATAGTATTGTTCTTCCAAAAATGTTATCTCATTATCTCCCTCCCCATTTAAAATAGTATTTTTGTAAAAAGCAATAGTAAAATATATTTACAGGAGAGGGAATAAAAAAGGGAGTTTCTGCTTTACTGTATCTATGCTATTATTCTATTGTTGGCAAGCAACTATTTGAGACAATTTTTACATTTGTAGAACTGGAATAACCGACAAGCATATTGTCCCCTATAGTCATATTTGTTTTCCACATCCAATGAACGTAATGTACACAGAAGGAAAAATTCCACTGCTTTTCTTTTGAACAGGGCATATGAGACACACAGCGGGGCAAATTCTCTTCCTTTAGATCTACAGTACTTTACTGAAGTCTAGGGAGTTGCATGGTTGCAACAGCAAGCAAAACCTGACCAGTGACTTACAAGTGAAATAAGCCTGGCACTCTTGTACCTAATACATTTATTGTATATATTTTTGTCTAGAGGCTGACCTAAAACCAAACTCTGGATTGGAACAGCCCCAAAATTGGGAAAAATCAAATCTGGATCTGAACGTTGCTTCTCAGTTTAACTTCTGTCTTTACCTGCTGCGGATGTTCTGAGAAGGCAGGAAGTGAAGTAGTACTAGTTGTGTAGTGGTGATCAGAGCCATCCTCCATAAGCAGGGCAGAATGACTTAGTGTGGATGCTGGGGAGAGCTTCGTGGGCTATATACTGCCAGTCCTTAAAAGAGAGCAGTGTACGCTCCCAGCTAGCATGTGATGCATAGTCTGGGAGTCTAAACCATGTCTCCTTGGGAGTATGGGGAGAGGCCAATTAGCATAGAATGGAAGTTCCCCACCTCATGCTTTCTTGAGTTCTAGCCATGTGTCCTGACATACTGCTGTGCTAGGACCGAGGGACATGGGGTCAGAGGCTCTCTATGCAACCCTCAGCACATCCACACAGAACAGGGCAGAATACGACCCCTTTATGTTCTCTATAAATACTACTACAAGTTTATTAAGTTTGTCTTTACAATTTTAACCTCTGATTCATTGTTCTCAGATTCTATGCCTGTGACCTCTCAGCCTCAGAGAACCTTGAATCTGTTGACTGAAGCTGAAGATTATTTTATACATATGTGCACAGGTGCGGGAGACAAGAGAGAGAGATTGCTGGATGCTCCAAGTCAACTTGACTAGTCTAGAGATTTGTTACAAACAGCCAGGAAGACAGCTAACTTGCAGTGTAGTGTACTGTCTGGTTGAATATTTGTCAGTTTACATGGTCTTATGTTATAATGAAGAATGAAAATAAAACGCTGTGAAGAAAATCTACTTTGGTGACTAAAAACATGCCTCCTTGCACACTGATGATCTTTGAGCATAGATATGCTTGGACTGTATTTAGTTTTACATTAGAACCAATGAAACAGCCATTTCCATGAACAGTTAGGTTTTTGTAAGTATGTGGTATCATAGCCTAGTTCAGGGATCAGCAACCTTTGGCACACGGCCCACCAGGGTAAGCCCCTTGGTGGGCCAGGCCGGTTTGTTTACCCACCGCGTCCGCAGGTTTGGCCGATCGCAGCTCCCACTGGTCGCGGTTCGCCGTCCCAGGCCTATGGAGGCTCCGGGAAGCAGTGCCCAGCACATCCCTCGGCCTGCGCCTCTAAACAAACCTGCCCAGCCCGCCAGAGGGCTTACCCTGGTGGGCCGCATGCCAAAGGTTGCTGATCCCTGGTCTAGTTTAAAAAATGGCTTGGAAGAGGAAAATGACAAGCATCCAAGTGGGAGAGCTTTTAAAAGAAAGATCCTCTTACACTTTTCCTGAAATGTTTATTCTTCACTGCTTCACTTTGGGTAGTCAACCTCCTGGGAAGAGATGGAAAAGCGACACTTCACAGAATACCCTCTCTGTCTCTCTCCAGTAGAGCACAGATGGCTGTTTCATCTTATAGTTTGTTTTATGATAAGGGAAGCCTTGCATTTAAAGGCCTGTGTCCCAACTCTGCAGATGCAGTGCTGAATTGTTTCCCCTGGAAACAATGGCTCTGGAGCGATTAATAGAAAGCACTACTTCAGAAAGGATTGTTGAGGATTTCCGGAATAGTGGGCCATACCAGCTCATGTAGCATGGAGGCCTTTGAAGAAAATCTTTGAAAGTCATTTTAAAGAGGGAGGGATACACTATACTAGCTTCTCTCAATTCCTGTTAACATGATGAGCAACTGCAAATAATTCTCCATATATCACCAAAAGGCTGGGTCACTGAATACTGATTTATGGAGGATGCTTCCTGAATAATAATAATTATATATAAAACATTCAACATGCTAGCTTCTTTACTGACAAATAAAATAGACAGTCCTTGTACCAGAGCATTTACAGTATAAATGTAGACATGACAGAGGAAGTGGCAAGCAACAAACAATGAGGGAAAATAGGGAGATGGGAAGCCAAAAGATGTAGTCATATGGTCACGCAGTTACTGAGCTTTGTTATAGGCATTTCTTGAAGGTTCTGATTTACACACCCACACATACACAGCGGTACAATGATAGTCTTGCCATATATATTTGGAACAGAGTCTCCATTATAAGTTTAATTAAAAAATGTCAGTCAAGGAGCTCTACTAACCTTGGCAACTGTGTTTCTGGGCTGAGGGTGATCAGTAAACGTTGTGTCGATTTAGCTTTGTCTTGTAAAATATGGTTTCGTTTTTATTTTACATGTGCCTATAACTTTTGATAGGCACATTGTGTAAATTAAAATAGGTATTTTGCAGGCACTGAAAACGCACAATTTTTTACAAGATTTGCAATTTATCCTTTGCACCCCTAGGTCACTGCAGAAGGACTGTGACGCACTCATGGGCCACGATCACAGTCTGGCTGGCTCCCCTGTGTAGGGTGACCAGATGTCCCGATTTTATAGGGACAGTCCTGCTATTTGGGGCTTTGACTTATATAGGTGCCTATTCCCCCCCGCCCCGCCCCCACCACACACATACCCCTTGTTCCAACTGTTCACACTTGTTATCTGGTCACCCTACCCTTGTGGGTAGTCTCAGCTATGAGGCCAAGGAATGAGGCAAGTCCTTCCAGACCAGGGCCGATGATGCAAGCCATTTAGGGAAGTCTGCATTGCAGCTGCGTGTTTTGTGGCTAAACCTAAAGCTTTCTTTTCTAGTGTTGTAAATCCAGCACATTTTTTTGAGCAATTTATTAGTTTTAAAAGTGACACTTTCCTATGCTTGCAATTCCTTCTTCAGACCCACATTTAATGTGATCCTTAAAATAACTGAATTGGGATTATCTAAAAATCTTTATCTACAGGGAAGGCTGTATTAAAAACTTTGATTATGAGGAAATGGCAAATTGCTATCTGATGTGTTTGGTGTTTCCTTCCCCCTCTATCCTCTCTATCCTCCATCTCTATCCTCTCTTTTTAGACTGTAAGCTCCCTCGGGGAGAGGCTGTGCCTTCTTTTGTGTTTGTACAGCAACTAGCACATTGTGAGTGCTACCGGAAACAATAACTAACAGCAAAAATGAAATAAAACCAGAAAAGACCTCATCTTATATTGGCAAAATTAAAACATTTCCATCAATTTTTGAGAATAAAAAAATCAAAGTTAATAATGAACTGGAAGAGAAGCCCTTTTGTTATGTTGTCAATTTAAGCCAAAATTTTCAAACATGCGTGCCTAAAGTTAAGCCCTAACTCCATTTGTAGACAACTAAATAAGTGGGCTGATAGCAATATTTCCTGAGATTCCGCCCTGCCCCTCCCCGACTCATGAAATGAAAGCTGCAGATGCTCAGCACCTCTGAAAATGAGGCTGCTTACTTAGGTATCTAAATATATCTGTCTACCCTGAGATCCCAAAATCTGAAATGCTGTGCCTCAAATGATCAGTGTGGTGGTGGTTCTTCTATTTTTATTTAATCTCAGCTGTTTTTATTTCTATACAAAGTCAGCAACAAAAAAGTGACAAAACTCCTGCAGAACTTCATATAGTTCTTCTAAATTGTTTGTACCGGAGCGACATGTAAAGGTCCCAACCAGGGATCGACGCCCCCACTGTGCTACGCATTGTATAGCGATAACAAAAAGATGATCCCTGCTCCAAAGAGCTTCCAGTGTAGGTAAAGACCATTACAAGAAGATCCTTTACAAAATATAAAGAAAAAATAGAGAGTGATCATGAAGTAAAAGGAACAACAAATGTAACTCAGCTTTTCCCCTTGTCTATAACATCCACACTTTGTAATATGCTAAAAAAAACCTCTCAGTGACAAGGCGGAGAGGGGGAGCGAATGATGAGAGAACATTTAACTATGTTTAGAAGCCCCAGAATGCAAAGCTCAGCAAAATTCTGCAAATTTAGCTTTACAAAATGAATCCAAGTTGCTCAATAATATAAAGCTCACACTACACAAAAAGAAAAACCAGATCTACTTTCTGATTTTGCAACCTCTTACACACATATGTAAGAGTTTGCAAAATCAGGGCCAGAGTGTGTTTATCTTACTTCTAATAATATCCTAATTAAATAGATCTGTAAGGCAATCACATACAAAGTTCGGTAGGGGAAGTAGAAGTGAGTGGCAACCTAGGCAGCAGTGACCATGAGATGGTTGAGTTCAGGATCCTCACAAAAGGAAGAAAGGAGAGTAGCAAAATACGGATCCTGGACTTCAGAAAAGCAGACTTAGACTCCCTTAGGGAACTGACAGGCAGGATCCCCTGGGAGGCTAATATGAGGGGGAAAGGAGTCCAGGAGAGCTGGCTGTATTTTAAAGAAACCTTATTGAAGGTGCAGGAACAAACCATCCCAATGTGCAGAAAGAATAGCAAATATGGCTTGGCTTAACAGTGAAATCTTTGGTGAGCTCAAACTCAAAAAGGAAGCTTACAAGAAGTGGAATTTGGACAGATGACTAGTGAGGAGTATAAAAATATTGCTAGAGCATGCTGGGGTATAATCAGGAAGGCCAAGGCACAATTGGAGTTGCAGCTAGCAAAGGATGTGAAGAGTAACAAGAAGGGTTTCTACAGGTATGTTAGCAGCAAAAAGAAGGTCAGTGAAAGTGTGGGACCCTGGCTGAATGGAGGAGGCAGCCTAGTGACAGATGATGTGGAAAAAGCTGAGGTAGTCAATGCTTTTTTTGCCTCGGTCTTCACAGACAAGGTCAGCTCCCAGACTGATGTAGTGGGCAACACAGTATGGGGAGGAGGTAAGCAGCCCTCAGTGGTGAAAGAACAGGTTAAGGACTATTTAGAAAAGCTGGACATGCACAAGTCCATGGGTCCAGATCTAATGCATCCAAGGGTGCTGAGGGAGTTGGCTGATGTGATTGCAGAGCCATTGGCCATTATCTTTGAAAACTTGTGGCGATTGAGGGAGGTCCCGGACGATTGGAAAAAGGCAAATATAGTGCCCATATTTAAAAAAGGGAAGAAAGTGAACCTGGGGAACTACAGACCGGTCAGCTTCACTTCAGTCCCCAGCAAAATCATGGAGCAGGTCTTCAAGGAATCCATTTTGAAGCACTTGGAGGAGAGGAAGGTGATCAGGAACAGTCAACATGGATTCACCAAGGGCAAGTCATGCCTGACCAACCTGATTGCCTTCTATGATGACATAACTGGCTCTGTGGATATGGGGAGAGCGGTGGATGTGATATACCTTGACTTTAGCAAAGCTTTTGATATGGTCTCCCACAGTATTCTTGTCAACAAATTAAAGAACTATGGACTGGATGAATGGATTATAAAGTGGATAGATAGCTGGCTAGATTGTCAGGCTCAACGGGTGGTGATCAATGGCTCGATGTCTAGTTGGCAGCTGGTATCAAGCGGAGTGCCCCAGAGGTCGGTCCTGGGGCCAGTTTTGTTCAACATCTTTATTAATGATCTAGATGGTGGGATGAATTGCACCCTCAGCAAGTTCGCAGATGACACTAAGCTGTGGGGGAGAGGTAGATAGGCTGGAGGGTAGGGATAGGGTCCGGAGTGACCTAGACAAATTGAAGGATTGGGCCAAAAGAAATCTGATGAGGTTCAACAAGGACAAGTGCAGAGTACTGCACTTAGGAAGGAAGAATCCCATGCACTGCTACAGGCTGGGGACCAACTGGCTAAGCAGCAGTTCTGCAGAAAAGGACCTGGGGATTACAGTGGACGAGAAGCGGGATATGAGTCAGCAGTGTGCCTTTGTTGCCAAGAAGGCCAACGGCATATTGGGCTGTATTAGTAGGAGCATTGCCAGCAGATTGAGGGAAGTGATTATTCCCCTCTAGTCGGCACTGGTGAGGCCACACCTGGAGTACTGCATCCAGTTTTGGTCCCCCCACTACAGAAGGGATGTGGACAAATTGGAGAGAGTCTAGTGGAGGGCAACGAAAACGATTAGGGAGCTGGGGCACATGATTTATGAGGAGAGGCTGAGGGAACTGGGCTTTTTCAGTCTGCAGAAGAGAAGAGTGAGGGGGGATATGATAGCAGCCTTCAACTACCTGAAGGGGGGTTCTAAAGAGGATGGAGCTAGGCTGTTCTCAGTGGTGGCAGACGACAGAACAAGGAGCAATGGTCTCAAGTTGCAGTGGGGGCGGTCTAGGTTGGATATTAGGAAACACTATTTCAGTAGGAGGGTGGTGAAGCACTGGAATGGGTTACCTAGGAAGGTGGTGGAATCTCCATCCTTAGAGGTTTTTAAGGCCCAGCTTGACAAAGCCCTGGCTGGGATGATTTAGTTGGTGTTGGTCCTGCTTTGAGCAGGGGATTGGACTGGATGACCTCCTGAGGTCTCTTCCAACTCTAATATTCTATGATTTTAAGATATCAGGAAACAGTGCCATATACCGCTCTCAGTCGTATTGATGAAGCTCCACAGAAGTCAATGGATTGCACGCGTGTAAATGAGAGGGGAATTTAACTCCCACCTCCCCAATACTCAAAAAGAAAAGGAGTACTTGTGGCACCTTAGAGACTAACAAATTTATTTGAGCATAAGCTTTCGTGAGCTACAGTTCACTTCATCGGATGCATAAAGTGGAAAATACAGTGGAGAGATTTATATACGTAGAGAACATGAAACAATGGGTGTTACCATACACACAGTAACCAGAGTGATCACTTAAGGTGAGCTATTACCAGCAGGAGAGCGGGGGGCGGAGGGGGAGGGGGAACCTTTTGTTGTGATAATCAAGGTGGGCCATTTCCAGCGGTTGACAAGAACGTCTGAGGAACAGTCGGGGGTCAATCTGGCTCTGTCAATCTGGGAACAATGTATACCTTCAAATCAGTGGCACTGCTATGGGTACCCGCCTGGCCCCACAGTATGCCAACATTTTTATGGCTGACTTAGAACAACGCTTCCTCAGCTCTCGTCCCCTAATGCCCCTACTGTGCTTGCGCTACATTGATAACATCTTCATCATCTGGACCCATGGAAAAGAAGCCCTTGAGGAATTCCACCATGATTTCAACAATTTCCATCCCACCATCAACCTTAGCCTGGACCAGCCCACACAAGAGATCCACTTCCTGGACACTACAGTGCTAATAAGCGATGGTCACATAAATACCACCCTATACCGGAAACCTACTGACTGCTATTCCTACCTACCTGCCTCCAGCTTTCATCCAGACCACACCACACGATCCATTGTCTACAATCGCATTTGCTCCAACCCCTCAGACAGAGACAAACACCTACAAGATCTCTATCAAGCATTCTTACAACTACAATACCCACCTGCTGAAGTGAAGAAACAGATTGACAGAGCCAGAAGAGTACCCAGAAGTCACTGACTACAGGACAGGCCCAACAAAGAAAATAACAGAACGCCACTAGCCATCACCATCAGCCCCCAACTAAAACCTCTCCAACGCATCATCAAGGATCTACAACCTATCCTGAAGGAAGACCCATCACTCTCACAGATCTTGGGAGACAGGCCAGTCCTTGCTTACAGACAGCCCCCCATCCCGAAGCAAATCCTCACCAGCAACCACACACCACACAACAGAACCGCTAACCCAGGAACCTATCCTTGCAACAAAGCCCGTTGCCAACCGTGTCCACATATCTATTCAGGGGACACCATCATAGGGCCTAATCACATCAGCCACACGATCAGAGGCTCGTTCACCTGCACATCTACCATTGTGATATATGCCAGCAATGCCTCTCTGCCATGTACATTGGTCAAACTGGACAGTCTCTACGTAAAAGAATAAATGGACACAAATCAGACGTCAAGCATTATAACATTCAAAAACCAGTGGGAGAACACTTCAATCTCTCTGGTCACTCAATTACAGACTTAAAAGTGGCAATTCTTCAACAAAAAAACTTCAAAAACAGACTCCAATGAGAGACTGCTGAATCGGAATGAATTTGCAAACTGGATACAATTAACTTAGGCTTGCATAGAAACTGGGAGTGGATGGGTCATTACACAAAGTAAAGCTATTTCCCCATGTTTATTCCCCCCCCTCCGACCCCTCACTGTTCCTCAGATGTTCTTATCAACTGCTGGAAATGGCCCACCTTGATTATCACAGCAAAAGGTTCCCCCCCTCCCCCGCTCTCCTGCTGGTAATAGCTCACCTTAAGTGATCACTCTGGTTACAGTGTGTATGGTAACACCCATTGTTTCATGTTCTCTGTGTATATAAATCTCCCCACTGTATTTTCCACTGTATGCATCCGATGAAGTGAGCTGTAGCTCACGAAAGCTTATGCTCAAATAAATTTGTTAGTCTCTAAGGTGCCACAAGTACTCCTTTTCTTTTTGCGAATACAGACTAACACAGCTGCTACTCTGAAACCTCCCCAATGCTGTTAATCAGCTTTTCATTAGAATCAAGAGGAATGACTACACCCTCATTCTTTCTTACTTTTACAGTATTTGGATAAAAGAAAGTCACAAATGTGTAGTATCATTATAACCAGAAAAGGCACATTTTTGACCATTAGATACCACACAGAGTTTAGAAAGAAGTAACACTGAGTGATAAGTAGCTATCTCTGGGAAATCAGCTTTTAACTTACCCTTATTTTATATATAGGATGTGGAAATCAGCTTTGAAGATGCTCTTTTTTTATATGTAGATTGTGATTATAACCTTCCAGTAGCAAAGCAAGGCCTATACTAGACATTTTCTAATTCTTAAGCCTGCAAACTAGATATCTAATACCTGGGTTTAACTGGCATAATGTGAGGGAGAGTTAGATGATAATAGTTACAACAACAGAATGTTGCTAACGCTTAGAGTACCATGTATTTGTGCTGAAATATCACTAAACTTATATAAACAGATCTAGAATGAAAGTCAAGGAATTTCCCTATTGAACTAAAAATTTGGTTTATTTCCATCAACCAAATAAAATTTTCAGGAAACAAACTCTAAAAATTATTGATGTTGAACAGTTTTATTGCATCAGCTGCAGAGCTCCACTGAAGAAAACAGAAAGAAGAAACCCTTAGGTCACATTTTGTGTGACCTAATTCTTTCAAGGTTGCATTCTGGCAAATTTTTAGGAATTGACAATATAAATGAACTACAGCTCCCACTGTAATGTTTTCACAGAATCTCTACATAACCTGAAAACAGTGCACACTGCACCAAGACTATAGTACATAGTTTTTTTGTATAGTTTAATTACTTTTGGATGTAAATGAGCAGAAAAACAATTATCACTCATCCAGCAGGAGAAACAGCTACACTTCGGTAAGTTTCTGGTATTCTAATGCTAAGATTGTCAATTCTAAGTTTCAAAGAAGCTGTAATATAAACTGCAAGGCAGTTAATGGTTAGTCTATTAGATTTTGGTGGAACTGCAGTCAAGTCAAGGCAAATGAAGGAAAAAAGGAAAAAATAAACTCATATGGTTAAATCCTGATTGGAGCTGCTGGTGCAGAGCTGGACTCAGCTATGAGCTCAGGCCTGTGTCCACTGAAGCTAACACATTGAGATCAATGGGAGAAGGACCAAACTCTGTGATTGTGCTAAGCATTTGCTCTTAGTGGGTGGAATGTTAGTAGGAACGTAGATTAACTTTATCTTAGTGATATAAAATGGTTTTTATATTAGTTCAATGCAGAACATGCTCATTTCCTCTATATGAGATTAAAAGACAAAACCAACAAATGTAGTTTAAGAAAAATAAACACCACAAACTATATAGTAAAAGAATTCACATTTCTTTTATGGGGAAAGTTTCAACTTCCCACCTTTTGCATGGTCACAACGAGCAACACCTAGTAACACTACAATTCTTAGTCTCACAGGGCCTGACTGATATGGCCCAAAGGGAGCAGAAACTTCCTGCATCTACCCAGCATAAGTAAAGCTGGTAGCACTGGCTCCTATGCCTCTTCCTGGGGTCCCAATGTAGGGACAGGGATGGGTGGTGTTCTGACTATACCCAGCCAGAGATGCTCCCTTAGATGCAGCTGCCAGCTGTTGTAGATTAGAGCAGCCCCTGAACTAGTCTAATGTATGTCTGGGCTGAGGAGGAACCAGGCAGAGAATCAAAAAGCTGCAGCCTTTGCTGCAGCCTCTATGATTTCCCTGCCTTTTCCTGCACCAAGCAGATCTTTGCTGCAGCAAGGAAACTGGCTGTCACTGTTTTTGGTGTACGCCAGCTTTCTCAGGAGTTTATAGTTCTGCTGTTTTAATTCATACTGGCCTGCCTCTGGGTGCATGTTCACAGCAGGTAGAATCTGTTTAAATTTAACAATGGCTTTAATTGGATAGGCTGCATTTTAGTTTTAGCATATCAAAAGTACTCCACCTTCAGAAACTAAAATATTGAGAGTGCTTATGCCACTGGAGTTTTTTATAACTTGATCTTTTACGAAGTTTAAAAGTGTAAAACATAATAATATCAGAATATTTCACCCCAATAATTATGTATAGACAATTCACAATAGTTTATTATCCACATCTATTGCAAGAGATGTGGGTTCAGCATCCCATCTGGAAGATTTTATAAACCCCTGAATGATGAACTCACATTCGAGGCAATAGATATGGACAACAAAACTAATATGAATTGTCCAAAAATACATAATTTTTAAATAATTCAAATGCCAGAGTCCTGTATAATATAGCTTTTCTATTTAAAATTGTGCATAAGGTTTACTTGTAGCATCTTAATAGGGGATAAGTATTTGGTCAGCTGGTATTTTAAATGCTGTATATATGTTCACTTAGATGTTACAAATGAGTAGTGGAACACTACGTACATTTCAAATATGTTTCATAATGCAGATTATAAATGTGGTCTGGACATCAATTATACACTCATTGATTCCTTCCTTCCTATTACTTAATCACTGTGATGCCTAGGCAGCAATACAACTTGAAAACTGATCTTCTGGGTGAATCCTAATTCTGTAATTCTATTCATGTATTGAAAGACCAAAGGACCCAATGTGATGTCCATGTAGATTTTTTTTCCCTTTTAAATTCCATGGTTAAAAATAGGGGTATAGCAGAAAATCCCTTTGATAAATATTATTAATGTTAATAGTTATCTGCATAGGAATATTTCTGATTGTAGAAACTGCAACAGGCTGTGGTCTCAATTGCCAATAATATGCAGGTGACACTCAGATATCCTTCTACTTTACCTGTAGCACAAATAGCACCATCTTCCAACAATCCTAATGACTGCTGAGATCAGCACTTTGACCAAGGACAACTGCCTGAATCTGAATCTGGGCATGAGAGCAGTAACATCAATGGGAAGATGAAACCATTCTGAAGAGCTAGCATCCTCCATCCCATCACCTGAAATGGAGAGCGTCTACCCTCAGATAACCAAAACAGTCTACAACCAGAGGATCCCTTTGGATTCCTCAGTGTTGCAGGATGCTCTAATACAGTGATTCCCAAACTTGTTCCGCCATTTGTGCAGGGAAAGCCCCTGGCGCGCCGGCCAGTTTGTTTACCTGCCGCGTCCGCAGGTTTGGCCGATCGCGGCTCCCACTGGCTGCGGTTTGCTACTCCAGGCCAATGGGAGCTGCTGGAAGCGGCGGCCAGTATGTTCCTCGGCCTGCACCGCTTCCAGCAGCTCCCATTGGCCTGGAGCAGCAAACCGCAGCCAGTGGGAGCTGCGATCAGTCGAACCTGCGGACGCAGCAGGTAAACAAACCAGCCCGGCCCGCCAGGGGCTTTCCTTGCACAAGCGGTGGAACAAGTTTTGGAACCACTGCTCTAATATCTAGTTATGGAAAATGCTTTCCTCCACCTGAGACTGGCGAGAAGGCTGCGCCGTATCCTGTTGGACTATGATTTCACCATGGTGATCCACACCTTGGAAACCTCCAGGCTGGATTACTGCAACTCGCTTTCCCTCGGTATGAGCACAACAAATTTTCAAAACCTTTGATTATCCCAGAACAGACTCGTCCACATCCTCAGCAATTATCAGCCTCACCCTATTGTTCCCCACCCCACTAGATGGGATCCCCACTGAATTCCAGGCCAACGGCACATCAGTCCTAAGCCCTTCATGGGATTGTCCATAGGAAGTTTAAAGAACATCTTCCTCTCTGTGATGACAATCTCCCTCAGCTGCTACATTTCCCATTAACTATGAACTCAACTATTAACTCAAAGGTGAAACTCATGAGAGCAGGAGACAGGGCTCTTTCAGAAACAGGACAAACATTTTGGAACTCACTACCAGAAAACGTTACAATGACCACAAATCAAGTAACAAAGCAGAAAACTCCCTTCTCGAACTGAGAGTTTCCCACAGACACAACTAAAATGAGTAAAGAACAGGAAAGAAGGAGATATAAAAGGAAAAAAATAAGTGATGGCATGAGATCACTGGCCTATTGTGATTTTGGTTATTTATTCTTTAGAAAGCATTCAAATAATATCTATCTATATACTATAAATAGTTTTGTTGGGATATATTGGCTTAATAGACAACTACACAGTTTCTCTTTTTTCAGATTTACATTTAAATAACTGACATTAAGTAATAAATGTTTTGCGGTTGTTACCATCATCACAATTGATTGCAATGGCTTCCAAAAAAGGGAAATGCTGCAAGTTAGGAAAATGTGCTGTTTAAAATGCATGTCTATAGTACTTGGTATTTGTAATAAGATATGGGTTACAACTGTGTAATTGACTGACAGTGAATTATAAAGCTTGAAATTAAGCGAAGGCCGTTTATTTAACTGTTGAATTTTAGTATGTTTTTGTTGGGCAAATCAACAGTAACATGGAGGGTGTGGAATCATAACCTCAGAAGTAGGGTCTAATCAGTATGCTGATCTGTGCCTCGGTTTTGTTCTCTTGAGTTATGTGCATTTCCCGCTTTTGGGCCTAACAAAATCTCTGAAAAAATGTGAGAACAAACTTTCAGAACGTTCTTCACAAAATGAAAGGCCAGATCCACAGCTGGAGTAAAGCAGCTTTGTTGGAGCTACACCAATTTATACCAGCTGAAGACCTTGCTCAGAATTTTCAAAACATTCTACCTCTAATTATTAATTACCAGAATAAAAGCAATAGTCCTTATCAAACCTAATTAAATTTGTTATTTTTTGAAGTCATAATGTGCATTCTATGTTCCTAATGGCATTTGGCAAAACTTAAAAAACTGTGCAGAAACTTGAGGTCTTAGAGTATGGAGATCAAGGACTGACCTACAGAGGTGGATCCAAAGTCCAGCATTCACACAGGGCTTGTTAGCTTAGCAGCAGAGTAAGGTTTTTTTGCGGAAACCTTACAATAGCTAATGTGTAGTATTCAGTTTGGCTTCAGAGAGAGAAGAAGGGTATTAGTGTGCAGGAGAAAAAGTGAACTTTTTGGATCGGCAGACTGTGACTGGAATCATGGATGCAGAAAAAAAAGCCCACAGTTTGATGCTATGTGCTTCCCTGCAGCAATATATATAGTAAATACAATTTATTTTCATTGGTCTGATTCTATATACTTCACATTAAGATGCATTTACAAATGCAAGGAGTCACATTTTAAACCAATGGGACTCTTCATGTGAGTGATAAGAAGGTAAGCATGGTAAGCATGTGCCCCTTAAAGGTGGCTAATGACAACGTAAGGCAGTGGTCTGGCTGAGCTCTTCCCTGCCATCTGTTGATGAACTGGGGGAAAAGACCTCAGGAGCAGACTGTATTTGCATAGACACATCTACTTTGCCTCGGTGATCAGCTGGCAGCCCTACCTGGCCAAAGTGATCAACTTTGCCTGGTTTGTGTTAAAATTCACTTAAGTCTTGGATGAAGGAGTAATGAAATGTTGTTATCTTTATTGCATGACAAAAGGGAAGCAAAATTGTTGCTGTATTGTCCCAAATTAATGCGGTGTTCCCTCTCCTCTTAATAAAAGTTTTCTTTCGTTATACACAGACTCAATGTTTGCAAGTACGGAAGGAAGCATTGCCTTTTAGAGGCACCCATGTGTGCTGGTGTGTTTTTCCCAGATTTTGGGGCAGGTGCTTGAGTTTTGTATTGTTAAGAGGAACCTGGTCCTCATTGCTGCCAACACCACTTGACAGAAGGGTTACAATACAAAGAAGAACTGCTTTTGTGAAGGGACCTGTAATAAATGACTAAGGAAGAGGTCCATCCTAACTTTAAGATGTAGGTGTCAAATTCAGTTCATGTATACGTGCATGGGATTCCTGTTATAGTCAGCAGGATGTGCAAACACCAGCACAGTGATCTATGACAAGGCAGTTAATACTTTTGAATGAGATTTGTGTAATCTATTTAATGCCATATACCTACTAAATTGACTTCAATGGAATTTGCACATTTGGATCCAAGTGCAGAATTTGGCCATTTGAATGTAAATCCTCACTTATACTCTAGCTATACATTTTAATGGTTTCTTATCTCTTATGTTTCTTAATTGTACCAGCACACTAGTTAGTTGCACTATATTTTATGGGGAAAAAACATAGTCAGACTATATTGTTTTGTCTTGAGGATAAATTAAAGATTTTATTAGCAAGCAAGCAAGAAAAAAAATCCAAAATTCTTCTCTTCACAAAGATGTTATCAGCTGCAGACATGCCTTTCAAATACTTCGACAGAAATTTGATGTAGTTTTTGTTAGCACGGTACCCATCATTGCTTTATGCTGAACAATTAAACTGGTTAAATACATTGGTTCTCTGTGTATAAGGAAATGAAAAGTACACTCTCAGCAAGTTTGTTAGATTTAATTGAATTTAGAATGTACGCTAGAAATGAGGTCTCGTTCCTTTTTCTAAATTAGTAGATCATACGGTTAGCTTAAGCAGAGCTCAACTTTCATACAGTACTTGGATTATGTAGCATCACTTTTGAATGTCTTATTTTACTTTGTATTTATAATTATAGAGTTTCTTACCAGCATTTATTTTGATTGATGCTGTTTTCTGAATGTCTCTCTTGATAGATTACATGTTTTTGGAGCCTACCATTGTATGTGATCTAAAACAAGGATCTGAAAGAATAAATGTATGTCTTTTGTGTCTCCTCAATCCCTCACCCAATGTGAATATTAGTAATGGGCCCCAAACGAAAACCCCAATTTCAAAATGCCCTGAAGTCCAGCATGATTGGATCCAGATCTGACAACATGCATAGGCTGGCATACCCTCATATTTATAAATAGATCCTACACAATTATCCCTCTTCCTGATCATTTGGCGGCAGATTTTGGTCAATGTGCATTATTAACTCCTACAGCCCTCATTAATATGACTGCCAGGGTTTCTTCCTGCACTCAGTGGCTCTAGTTAGTTGACATTGGCATAAAGACAAGCAAAACCTCAGAAAAATTTCAAGCAAGAGGCCAAGTGGATAGCACAGCATCCCCTATAAAACAGTCAGTCCAGGAAAAGAATAATATTTAAGCATTTCTCTCTTTCAGCCAAAGCCCTGGAGGTTAGTAAAATATACAAATTGAGTCACTAACAAGAATGCTCAACTAACCCTGAAGATTTTCAAAAGACACAAGATGAAAATCATCCACATTTATTTGGCAACCACACAGCACCCATATGATGAAATCAGTGGTTTGTATGAAAAGTTAAATCATCTTCTGGATGAAGGATGGACATGGTTCAACAAGATTATAGGAGACTTCTAGACTGAAATTGATATAAAGACAAGGTTGAAAGAAAGAAAGAAAGAAAGAAAAAGATAAAAGCGCACATTAAGTTGATGTACTAACTAGGTATTCACATTCTAAATGAAATACATTTGCTGGTATCATTCCTGTTCCCATTTATTCACTCTATAGAATCATCCCACAATTTGCCACAATCCATCATGATTGGCAGCTTGTGCTCAGATGGAGCCTGGAACTGCAAAGCTACTATATAAAAGAAAGGTTGTATGGCACCTGCCTATAGTCTGTTTCTTTCAAGCCACATTGCATAGTCTTTCATTTGACCAACCATTGAATTCATTCATAAAGCAAGAAAAATGTAAATAATAATGAAAAGACAAATGAAAGAACACCCTCAAAACTGGAATGGGACAAAGCACTTCAAATAGAAAATTTCTTTTGGAGTTTGTTGAAGGTAGAGGAATGATTAACATATTTTTAAGAAGAAATACTGGTAATTACAAAAACAAAGAAGTCCACTGATTGAGACTTTGCAGGACTTATCAGAGAATCAGAGAACCTCTTCTTTGCTTCCTGCACTGCCTTTCCAGAAGGATCCAAAAAGTCTTTATGACACAGTAAAGAAGCTTCAGCTTACGATTTCTGCCACCTGCTCTCTAACTTTCCTCCTGTTTTATTTGTTGCAGGACACCTATAAACCCAGGTGATATGGGAACGGAGCCAGAGAAGGAGGCTTGTAGAAAGCACCAAACTGATGGCTAAAGATAAAAAGATGATTATAGAATCCTACCAAAAGCTCAATGGGGTAGGTCTGTCAAATAAACCATATCTTCACTCAGGACCTTCTGGAAGTACTCTCATTCCATTAACCTCCGTCGACAGTCTGTCAAAACAGAACCCGGTTCCTAACAGGGAGTTGTATTGCATGAGGTAATGATCGGTCCATGATTTAGGCAAAATTTCTTACTGTCTGACCTCCAATCTCAGCCCAAAAACTAGATCAAAAGTGTGACCAATCATGTGAACAGAGCCAGTAACCCCTGGGACAGTCCCGTAGTCATTATGGTAGCCATAAAATCCTTACAAATGCACTTTAAATAGTATTCCAGGTAAAACATAAGCAATTAGCTACTTAGTTCAGACCACAGCCATTAAATTCATTAAATTTATGAATCAAATTACTGTCCGCAAGTCAAATGGGAGGTACTCAAAATGTCATTAGACAGCAAGGCCTTGATTCAGGAAAGCACTTAAGCATGTGTTTAAGTTTATCCCTGTTCAGGAAACTACTTAAGTATGCGCTTAACTTTAAATATGTGCTTACGTCCCATTGAAGTTAACAGGATTTAAGCATGTGGTTACATTCTTTTTCTGAATTAAGGTGCTTTCCTGAATCAGATTCTAAATGTCCATGATTCAGATTATAGAATTAGTTAAATTAAATTAGAAAATCTAATGTTAAATACTGAAACATTTTAACATCCCTGTTCATTCAGGGTCACATCTTGTTACTGATTTTTGCATGTTAGTTTTCTGTTACATTTCAGATGTATATGATATGAATTTCAGCGAACTGAAACAAAGATGATACACCTAATTTGTACTTATCTCATGCTAGTGCTAGCAATTCCTCTGCGAGGCAAAAACGTGTGGCAACTTAGTTAACACATCACACACATCAGATGTGTCACATTCTTTGCATGCCACAAAATATTGCATTCCCTGCTCCTTTTGTTTGTAATCTAGCTTCTTGGTCACAGTAAACCTGACTTGATGGATGGCTCAGCAGTGAAGGTACATGATCTTTGGTTTGTATATTTATCTTTTGGAAAGCACTGTTTGGGATAATCGATTGTATAACAATCTTTGGATGAACTGTGTGACCCTGGTCTTCCAACAAAAACATAAATGTACTTTCGGTAGGGTAAGTCCCAATCTGTTTGCATTCACATAAATTGATAGGAGCACGGTCTGTGTTTGCCAGCTGGAACAACGCATCTTAAAAGTAAGAACACACATATAAACTATAACCCCAGATACCAGACACATCACTGGCTTGAACAGGGAGAGTGCAGATCTGAACAATCCTCCCAGAGCCAGATCTAAACAGAAGACAGAGGAGGATTTAAAGTGGGATCAAGTGTGCTTCTTATGCTCAAGAGATTCACAGGCAATTGGCAAATAGACTTGTGCGTCTCTCTAACAGAGCTTTAACCTAACTTATACCTGAAATGGAAAGGCAAATAAAATATTTTAAAGAATTACAGATCCAGTACCAAATTATGAAACAAACATTTTTAAAGCACTTTGTGGCATTAGAAAATGTACTACTTATTGGAAGCTATTCCATTAAATAAACCTGATTTTCCACAAGTTATGGGAGCTCTAGACTAGGGGCTTGTCTACATTTAAAGTGCCACTGTAGTGCTTAGTTAAGACACTACCTACACCGACAGCAAAGCTGCTCCGTTCAGTATAGGCATTCCACCTCCCTGAGAGGTGGTAGCTATGTTAACAGGAGAAGCCCTTCTGTCAATACAGCAATGAATAGGTCGGAATATGAACAAGAGGCTGCTTGGCAGCTCTCCAACACCACTTTCTACAAGCCATTACCCTCTGATCCCACTGAGAGTTACCAAAAGAAACTACAGCATTTGCTCAAGAAACTCCCTGAAAAAGCAGAAGATCAAATCCGCACAGACACACCCCTGGAACCCCGACCTGGGATATTCTATCTACTACCCAAGATCCATAAATCTGGAAATCCTGGGCGCCCCATCATCTCAGGCATTGGCACCCTGACAGCAGGATTGTCTGGCTATGTAGACTCCCTCCTCAGGCCCTACGCTACCAGCTCTCCCAGCTACCTTCGAGACACCACTGACTTCCTGAGGAAACTACAATCCATCGGTGATCTTCCTGATAACACCATTCTGGCCACTATGGATGTAGAAGCCCTCTACACCAACATTCCACACAAAGATGGACTACAAGCCGTCAAGAACACTATCCCCGATAATGTCACGTCTAACCTGGTGGCTGAACTTTGTGACTTTGTCCTTACCCATGACTATTTTACATTTGGGGACAATGTATACCTTCAAATCAGTGGCACTGCTATGGGTACCCACATGGCCCCACAGTATGCCAACATTTTTATGGCTGACTTAGAACAACGCTTCCTCAGCTCTCGTCCCCTAACGCTCCTACACTACTTGCGCTATATTGATGACATCTTCATCATCTGGACCCATGGAAAAGAAGCTCTTGAGGAATTCCACCATGATTTCAACAATTTCCATCCCACCATCAACCTTAGCCTGGTCCAGTCCACACAAGAGATCCACTTCCTGGACACTATGGTGCTAATAAAGGATGGTCACATAAACACCACCCTATACCGAAAACCTACTGACCACTATTCCTACCTACATGCCTCCAGCTTTCACCCTGACCACACCACACGATCCATTGTCTACAGCCAAGCTCTGCGATACAACTGCATTTGCTCCAACCCCTCAGACAGAGACAAACACCTACAAGATCTCTATCAAGCATTCTTACAACTACAATACCCACCTGCGGAAGTGAAGAAACAGATTGATAGAGCCCGAAGAGTTCCCAGAAGTCACCTACTACAAGACAGGCCCAACAAAGAAAATAACAGAACGCCACTAGCCGTCACCTTCAGCCCCCAACTAAAACCCCTCCAACGCATTATTAAGGATCTACAACCTATCCTGAAGGATGACCCAACACTCTCACAAATCTTGGGAGACAGGCCAGTCCTTGCCTACAGACAGCCCCCCAACCTGAAGCAAATACTCACCAGCAACCACATACCACACAACAGAACCACTAACCCAGGAACCTATCCTTGCAACAAAGCCCGTTGCCAACTGTGCCCACATATCTATTCAGGGGACACCATCACAGGGCCTAATAACATCAGCCACACTATCAGAGGCTCGTTCACCTGCACATCTACCAATGTGATATATACCATCATGTGCCAGCAATGCCCCTCTGCCATGTACATCGGTCAAACTGGACAGTCTCTACGTAAAAGAATAAATGGACACAAATCAGATGTCAAGAATTATAACATTCATAAACCAGTCGGAGAACACTTCAATCTCTCTGGTCACGCGATTACAGACATGAAAGTTGCGATATTACAACAGAAAAACTTCAAATCCAGACTCCAGCGAGAGACTGCTGAATTGGAATTCATTTGCAAATTGGATACTATTAACTTAGGCTTGAATAGAGACGGGGAGTGGCTAAGTCATTATGCAAGGTAACCTATTTCCCCTTGTTTTCCTAACCCCCACCCCCTACCCCGTCCTCAGACGTTCTTGTTAAACCCTGGATTTGTGCTGGAAATGGCCCAACTTGATTATCATACACATTGTAAGGAGAGTGATCACTTTACATAAGCTTTTACCAGCAGGAGAGTGGGGTTGGGGGAGCGAAAACCTTTTGTAGTGATAAACACCCATTTTTTCAGGATTTGTGTGTACAAAAACAAACATCTTCTGTATTTTCCACAGTATGCATCCGATGAAGTGAGCTGTAGCTCACGAAAGCTTATGCTCAAATAAATTGGTTAGTCTCTAAGGTGCCACAAGTACTCCTTTTCTTTTTGCGAATACAGACTAACACGGCTGTTACTCTGAAAACTGAGAGTAAGGTTGGTATAACTGCATTACTCAGGGGTGTGGATTTGCCACACCCCTGAGTGATGTAGTTATACCAACATAAGTAGTGGAGACCAGGGCTTGAGCTTGATTCTACAAACATATACCCACATGGTTGGTTCCAATGAGTTAAGATGGAATACCACACAGGAGTGTTTGCAAAATTAGCCCCCTTTATTATGCATGAGTCAATTCTCCCAACTTCTAAACCTGAAGAACATATAGTGAAATCACAGAATATTACTAAAATTCAAGCCAACAGGAATTAAAAATTTTGTAATGAATGAATGCAATTTTGTAATGAAAATAAACAAATGTTATAAATACAGAAATTGTATTTATACAGAAATACAGATGGTGATGCATACGTCAAATAATTTCTAAAAACACTTGTAAACTTCTAATCTACTTCTGAAAAGACAAAAAAGAGAAAATAAACTAGTCTATCATTTAAAGTTAGAGCCAAACTTTGCCCTCAAATATGTCCATACAACTCTCATTAAAGCAAACAAGAATTGTGCACATATGAAGGAAGAAATGACCCCTTTCAAAATCTCAGTTTTTGGGTGCACAACCACAGGCCCTTTAAGGGGACCAATTTTCAGAGGATGGATGTTTAGTACTTCCTGAAAATCAGCCCCTGTAAGATGTCTCCTGTTGGGCTCCCAAAAATTGAAGCATTTAAAATCCTGGTCACTTTTGAAATTCTTGGCCTAGATAGCCTGTTAAGGTAAGGCTTTATCTGCTTAAGGATTTTAAAATCCCACAACATTTTCAGGACATTATCATACAAATGACTTACCAATGTCTTGTACTGATTCAACGAAACAGGGAAAATTAAACAATGTGATGGTGGTTAATACAAAAGCCACATAGGTAAAAATTATCGACCACAAGCTATAGCTTGCATTTCCCCAGTCAGAATGAAATGCTGTAATTGCTTGGATGATACCTATACTATCGCAATTTCTGTATTAATTTTCCTTTGCTTCTTTTTAAACTGCATTTCTTTCTCATGTATGCTAAAATCCTATACCAATATATATTTTTAAAAATCTTAGCATACAAGTTATTACTGAACCTTTTGTAGAAAACATATTTTAGAAAGTTTTATTCCTATTAGAATTAGTCACACGGGGCTTGATTCCCATGGAAGTCAGTTTCAGAGTAACAGCCGTGTTAGTCTGTATTCGCAAAAAGAAAAGGAGTACTTGTGGCACCTTAGAGACTAACCAATTTATTTCAGCATGAGCTTTCGTGAGTACAGCTCACTTCATCGGATGTATACTGTGGAAACTGCAGAAGACATTATATACACAGAGACCATGAAACAATACCTCCTCCCACCCCACTCTCCTGCTGGTAATAGCTTATCTAAAGTGATCATCAAGTTGGGCCATTTCCAGCACAAATCCAGGTTTTCTCACCCTCCGCCCCCCCACACACAAACTCACTCTCCTGCTGGTAATAGCCCATCCAAAGTGACCACTCTCTTCACAATGTGTATGATAATCAAGGTGGGCCATTTCCTGCACAAATCCACGTTCTCTCACCCCCTCACCCCCCTCCAAAAACCACACACACAAACTCACTCTCCTGCTGGTAATAGCCTATCCAAAGTGACCACTCTCCTTACAACGTGCATGATAATCAAGGTGGGCCATTTCCACCACAAATCCAGGTTTTCTAACCCCTCCCCCCCCCAAACTCACTCTCCTGCTGGCAATAGCTCATCCAAACTGACCACTCTTCCCACAATGTGCATGACAATCAAGGTGGGCCATTTCCGGCATAAATCCAAGTTTAACCAGAACGTCTGGGGGTGGAGGGGGTAGTATAGGAAAAAACAAGGGGAAATAGGCTACCTTGCATAATGACTTAGCCACTCCCAGTCTCTATTTAAGCCTAAATTAATAGTATCCAATTTGCAAATGAATTCCAATTCAGCAGTTTCTCGCTGGAGTCTGGATTTGAAGTTTTTTTGTTGTAAGATAGCGACCTTCATGTCTGTGATTGCGTGACCAGAGAGACTGAAGTGTTCTCCGACTGGTTTATGAATGTTATAATTCTTGACATCTGATTTGTGTCCATTTATTCTTTTACGTAGAGACTGTCCAGTTTGACCAATGTACATGGCAGAGGGGCATTGCTGGCACATGATGGCATATATCACATTGGTGGATGTGCAGGTGAACGAGTCTCTGATAGTGTGGCTGATGTTATTAGGCCCTGTGATGGTGTCCCCTGAATAGATATGTGGTCACAGTTGGCAACGGGCTTTGTTGCAAGGATAGGTTCCTGGGTTAGTGGTTCTGTTGTGTGGTATGTGGTTGTTGGTGAGTATTTGCTTCAGGTTTGGGGGCTGTCTGTAGGCAAGGACTGGCCTGTCTCCCAAGATTTGTGAGAGTGTTGGGTCATCCTTCAGGATAGGTTGTAGATCCTTAATAATGCGTTGGAGGGGTTTTAGTTGGGGGCTGAAGGTGACGGCTAGAGGCATTCTGTTATTTTCTTTGTTAGGCCTGTCCTGTAGTAGGTGACTTCTGGGAACTCTTCTGGCTCTATCAATCTGTTTCTTCACTTCCGCAGGTGGGTATTGTAGTTGTAAGAATACATTTGGGGACAATGTATACCTTCAGATCAGCGGCACTGCTATGGGTACCCGCATGGCCCCACAGTATGCCAACATTTTTATGGCTGATTTAGAACAACGCTTCCTCAGCTCTCGTCCCCTAATGCCCCTACTCTACTTGCGCTACTTGGTCTACTTGGTCAAACTGGCCAGTCTCTACGTAAAAGAATAAATGGACACAAATCAGATGTCAAGAATTATAACATTCATAAACCAGTCGGAGAACACTTCAGTCTCTCTGGTCACGCAATCACAGACATGAAGGTCGCTATCTTACAACAAAAAAACTTCAAATCCAGACTCCAGCGAGAAACTGCTGAATTGGAATTCATTTGCAAATTGGATACTATTAATTTAGGCTTAAATAGAGACTGGGAGTGTCTAAGTCATTATGCAAGGTAGCCTATTTCCCCTTGTTTTTTCCTATACTACCCCCTCCACTCCCAGACGTTCTGGTTAAACTTGGATTTATGCTGGAAATGGCCCACCTTGATTGTCATGCACATTGTGGGGAGAGTGGTCAGTTTGGATAAGCTATTGCCAGCAGGAGAGTGAGTTTGTGTGTGTGGGGCGGGGTGCGGGGGTGAGAAAACCTGGATTTGTGCTGGAAATGGCCCACCTTGATTATCATGCACATTGTAGGGAGAGTGGTCACTTTGGATGAGCTATTACTAGCAGGAGAGTGAGTTTGTGTGTGCATGGGGGTGGTGGAGTGAGAAAACCTGGATTTGTGCTGGAAATGGCCCACCTTGATTTTCATGCACGTTGTAAGGAGAGCGGTCACTTTGGATAGGCTATTACCAGCAGGAGAGTGAGTTTGTGTGTGCATGGGGGTGGGGGGGTTGAGAAAACCTGGATTTGTGCTGGAAATGGCCCACCTTGATTTTCATGCACGTTGTAAGGAGAGTGGTCACTTTGGATAGGCTATTACCAGCAGGAGAGTGAGTTTGTGTGTGTGGTTTTTGGAGGGGGGTGAGGGGGTGAGAGAACGTGGATTTGTGCAGGAAATGGCCCACCTTGATTATCATACACATTGTGAAGAGAGTGGTCACTTTGGATGGGCTATTACCAGCAGGAGAGTGAGTTTGTGTGGGGGGGGGCGGAGGGTGAGAAAACCTGGATTTGTGCTGGAAATGGCCCAACTTGATGATCACTTTAGATAAGCTATTACCAGCAGGAGAGTGGGGTGGGAGGAGGTATTGTTTCATGGTCTCTGTGTATATAATGTCTTCTGCAGTTTCCACAGTATGCATCCGATGAAGTGAGCTGTAGCTCACGAAAGCTCTTGCTCAAATAAATTGGTTAGTCTCTAAGGTGCCACAAGTACTCCTTTTCTTTATGGAAGTCAGTGTGACTACTCAGCTCATTAAGTACTAGCATGGGTTTAAGCATTTTGTTGGATCATAGCCAAAATGCTCATCACTTTGCAGGATTGTGCCCTATCAATTAAAAAGTAATTGAAACAGAGTTAACTAGTTCTCAAGCTAGGGACTGACTATGAGACTGAATTACAGATCACATATATTAGAGAATGAAATTAATTTTGGATTAAAAATGGCTCAAGCCAAATCCCTGGATCTGAACACCCCGTTCTGAGGAAAAGAGCATTTCAAAATTCAGATCTGGATCTGAATTTCACAGCTGGACCTCTCTTTAACGAACCAATACAAAACATAGGACTGGAACAATGCTGAACTTTGGGGTGTTTGAAATTTGGATCTAGATCTAAAATTTGTGCCTTGAATCTATCTCTGATTTTAATAGGAGTTTGTTTATATACTACTTAGGATCTGACCAGGCTTTTTCACATTTAATTTTTTTTTAAAAACCCAAATATAGTCAAAGCATGATCAGGAAATGTAACACAGTAACATCATAATGGTGATGACCCATCGTGTACTAGGAAAGGAACAGGAATTAAGTTTCTGATCCAAATACTTGTGTTTTAGGGTGATTGGGAAAAGGGTTAGAAAAGTTGAGTCTACAGGGGGAAAAGATAAACACTTTGTTAGAATTTAGATTATTTAGATCAAACTGAGCCCTTGTATAAATGGATGCAATTCCAATTATTTCAATGTCTGCTTCTATTAGGTCTCAATTGCTCCTTTGTCTTCAAATGAAAACTTTCTCTAAGCTTTTCCCTTGTTACAAACAAATCTAGGCTTTCCTAAAACATATCAAAGTGCTAATACCTGCAAAATTGTCTAAACTTTTATTAAACCTCTGATTAATTAATCCCAGGGGGCTGTTTACCTCCTCTTTGTGCCTGAAGGGGAATGGTAGCAAAAACATTTAGGGAGTATCAAGGCAGGAACTCCTTTGGGAGCCAGCCAACCTGCTGCAGCTTCACCGTGAGGCAGGGCAATACTGAATCGACACTAGCTGGAGGTGCAAAAATTTTAGAATTTCTAGAAATGCATTTCTCCAGGTTTATTTTTTTAGTATTCATAAACTCAATGAAAGCTGATCTGTACAAGTCAGATTTCGCTGTATGTTAACTGTTCTATTACCATAATCTCCTTCTCCAGGTACTTTTCAGATCTTACAATTTCCTGTTGGATGGACTTTTGTTCTTTTGGAGTGGTGGCATTTTTCATAAACTATGAAATCTTTTCAGACAGAGGTGTTTTTATCTTCTTTTTCCCCCATTTGGCGGCACTCTTGCTGCTTTCTTCACTTCTGTCATGTTTTTTGGTTTCCTGGGTGTTTTCACAAGTTTTTTAAGTCATCTCTAATTATCTTCACTAATGACTTTTCTGTCAGCACTTTTAGATTATTTTATGACTAATAAAATATTATTTCCAAAACAGTCTCCTGGAAATTTTATGGCAACTCCCTGATTTCTACATTAAAATTTAAAAATGTTTACTCATACATTAGTTCATAAATCCAATAATCACTGTTTTGTGACAACCAACTTAGAAATGTCTAGCCACTTAGCCCAAAGGAATTCTTTTTTAAGAGTTCTGATTTTTTTGAGACTCTAGTCCATTTTTTCTCAAAGATCTTTCGTTCACTACAAAAGTGCTCTCTTATTTTTTCCTACTATTTTCTTCCCTTGAGACTTTCATTGTGATCATCTCTGTTTACAATGGTGTCAATGTTGACAAATGACACACCAGTAGTGGCAAATACTGTCACAGTTTGTACCTATGCCATAAAGAATAGGACCTTAGCATGTGAGATGACAGCTTGGGGATTACAATATACGAAAAACAACCTTTTAAAATTTTGAACAGAACCACAATACACTCTAATTTACTGTAGAATGATTGAGTTTGTCTCTATTCTTCATTCTTATCAAACATTATTATTAATTATTTTGGAAACTTTCATGCAGTTACAGCATATCTCTTTTCAATCTGAAAACAAACATATCCTAATTTTTCTAACAACAGTTTTAATGCTAGTAACTTGTGGCTTGTTTAATTCAGAAGCAACAACTTCATATAAATAATAATATCTATATGTAAAAGAGCACATCTTATTTTATATCTCTATCTCCGGTTTTAATTAATTGCCTATAGAAAACAACTTGATAATTTACCTGTAAATAGTATATTTGTTTAGGGATTCTAAGATACATACAGTAACACAATAACTAGCTTACTTCCTCAAAATCATGGCCAGAAAGAAAGCAAAATGACATTTTTACATGTTAATGAAAAATACACTTGACAGAACACATAATATGGTACAGCAGAATCTGTTAAATGCAAAGCCCTTAAGCACTGAGAATGTCAGTTAATTAATAGCTATTGCACTTGTACAGTCTTCATTACTGGGCAATCAATAAGCTTAATTTTTTTGCTTTTTAATACTTGCCTATGAAATGGTTTAAAAGTAAATGCATTTTAAGACATGTTTTGTTAAAGTCAATAAGTGGCTATTCTGCTGTCCTGTTCTATCTCTCTTTAATTCACCACAATTGTGTTATGCTTCATTAGCTTCCATTTTATTATACAAGACAGTGAAATTTATCATGAGCACACATTAAATGGTGTGACTGCAGCTTCCTCCAATGGGCAATGTAATGATTAAAAAATGTGTCTATAACCTTATGGCCAGTTGGAAGGATGCCACTAATGTTTCAGAAATAAAGTCTTGGATGATGTGTTATTAGGGGGTTGTCATTTATATTCCCTGTGGTAGAAATTGCATATGTGGAAGGAAAGAAAGTGTCATATGATTAGCATTTGCAAATATAACTTGCCTCATACCAACCAACTGGCTTCACTTCCCTTTTCAGAAGAACAAAAGAAGATCAATGTTGATTTGGCTAGATCACACCTCTTTCATTTCAGAAAGAAGAGGCCTGGATCCTGCACTCCTTATGTTTGCCTGAATAAGAAGTGCTTACTCTAACCTGTTCTTTCATTTGCATTAAACAGAAACTCTGACAAAGCTGTAAATAAAATACTGTATTAGGTTCTATTAATCTGTGCAAGTTTACATTTTACACTCAACATTTGCTGCTGAGAAACCATCCAAATTTATATCATGTTTCCAAGTTAGCTAAGCCTGGCTATTAATAATAAATTTGTGTTGCACTGATACCATTAGGATAATAATGATACTCAAAAATATAAGAGCAAAATTCTCTGTTAAGATTCACATGGCAGAGTTCTACAGTAATATCCTTTTCTCCCTCCACAGTCTCCCATTAACGTCGTTTGGGATTCTACACATGAAAAGAGAGCAGAATATTAGAGATAATATCCACTAAGCGGGTCGGAGAGTAGAAGCTTGTATCACGTGTTACAACATAAATACAATTGCAGTAAACGGGTTAATATTAGTTTGGGCATCTAATTTCTCTACGCTAACTCTTGAGGCAAATGAATCTCCTTTAAAAATGTAACTCAGAGTTCATATTTGTAAATTAAATGGGTGAATAATAGTCCACAATAAGAAATAATATTTGATCAATGTTTGTCAGCTTTTTGGGACAGGGATCATCTTTTTCTTCTGTTTGTGCATTACCTAGCATAACTAGGTGTTATGGAAATACAAACAAAGAAAACCAAACACCAATGAATGGAGCAATGTTGATTACAGATGGTTTAAAATGGTATTGGGAAAAAACTGTACTGGCACACTAATCCCTTGGAAGCACATGTTCACTCACAAATCCCTTAGCAAAATGGGTGAGTGAGGATGAATTGCTTAGGGATACTTGAAGTCAAACAAAAACAAAGTCTTTTGGAAATCATTCTATAGTCTTCTTCTTCTTCTTCTTCTTCATATAGGAGATATGCATGTACCCAAGAACAAAAAATGCACCGTATCTTATCCCAAAACATTACAAAGGCTAATTAATATCGGACACCACATTGATTTTTGGAATGGATTCACACCTTAGCTGGAAACTGGCTTTTGTGCAGGTTAATGGAGCCAGCAAAGCAGTGATTACAGTAGCAGCTACTTATTTCATGAACTGTTAAATGGCTTGGATAATAAATGATGTATATTTCTTCCAAACATGTAAAAGAATAGATTTTCTACATTGTGACAGAATAAGTATTATTTTAATACAGTAACAAAGTCTACTAAGGATGCACAAATCCTATGTGGATAAAAGTGAATGAACCAGATTTTATTTTCCACACTAACACCCCTGCAGCCCCAAAAACTTTTCAACATAGGATGGACTTTTGTTTATTAATTAAAAGAATAGCAATTACCAAAGCATTGTCCTCATTATCATCTACTGCAACCTTTTCTCTGACTTCCTAGACACAAATTGCCCCACTTCAATCCATTCAAAATGGAGCTGCTAAGATCACCTTCCTGACCTGACGTAATGGTCAAATGCTCTTTGAATCCCTCCACTGGCTCCCCATTTTCCACTGCATCAAACTCAAACTTTTTGTCCCCACTTTCAAGACCCTTCACAACTTTGCCCCTCACCACTCATCTATTTTTGTCACTTATTGCCTCACCCCTTGCTTTCCCAGTGATGCCTTGAACATCCATTTGTCTGCTTCTCTTACAAACATCTTTACTCTTCCAGTGTCAACTTCTGCAGATCATCAAGGTTCTTTCCTGGAGAGAAAGAAACTGCGTATGACATAATGGAGGGGTTTCAATCTTTTTCACAGTATGGATCACATCTCAGTAGAGAAAATGTCTTGTGTCTTCCCTATCAGCCGTGATTGTGCAGCTTCCCCATAGCAACTACAGCAATTACTTCATTTGTTGAAGTAACACTGGGGAAGCAGTGTTGTGTTTTTAGCTATCTATAGTATGATAAGCGCTTTGTCCTTTTAAAAAAAGTTAATCATGCTATTTCCCTTCCCATCTGTTCTGTTCTTCTTTTCCTGCTTCTCCCTAGTCATACTCTTCTTTTGCATCTGGTTCTTGTTTGGGGGACAAGAAAAATATGCTGCCTAGTCTTATAGCCCTCCTCTGGACATGCTGTATGCCTTTGCTTTGTCTTGCTTTCCCGGACATTCCTCTTCTCCAGTCCCATTAGCAACTCTTGACCCTTCTTTTGCTGGAGACCCCATTCACACTTGTGCCTTCCGTCCCTTCCCCTCCTACATAGTTATGCCCTCTATTGAGGCAGCTGGGCTATATCCTCCTCTTTGTTGCCAGCTGTTTTGACATACGTTCAGCCTCCTCTTCGCAAGTTGGAGGAGCCAAAATCATGTGACCTGCCCACTCTCCACAAACCGTTAGCCAGTGCTCTGCAGATCTGCAGTTTTTCATGGACCACAATTTCAGAACAGCAGAGGAATCCGTACTTTCCCCCACTTCTGCTTCCTGAAGGGTGCCTTCATCTATGGATCTGGCTCAGAAATACACAGATGGGACAAGTTGCTGACAAGTTTCCCCTCTTTGCCTAAACCACATGTGGGGGCTTCCTGGGCATCTATATCCACAGTTAAGGAAGATGAAGGACTGGGGGCCAGCCAGTCTCCACAGCATGCTTCCAAGTTATTGAAGACAAAGTTTGCAGTAAATAATACAGCTTCTTCCCTGTGCTATGGACCTCTCAACTCCCACTGGTGCAGTGACTGTTGCAAGACCTGTGCTGAGAACAGAGTGCAAGGCCCTATTGGATGGGGGTGGTGGCAGTGTAGAAGCCTCCTGAGGATGCCCCCAGAGCTAGAGGGACTGGTGAGTTTAGGAAGCTGAACACCCAAAGTCTTCCATCAGACAGGGCAAACTCCACCCTTGATGGTATAATTTCAGGCAAACTCTGCAAGCTGTTATAGGATTAAGCAGATTCTTGATTAAATGTTTTCTAATCCATAATAGGTTGTTGAAATCTGGGAAAGTGATTGTTTTGACTAAAAAACACAATTTAGCCTTCTGGGGGATTATTCTCTCATAGACACATGTGATGGTTGCGGGGGTGGAAAGAAAACTGGAATGGACAGGAAGTTAAATCCTTCCCTAATATAGACAGAGATTAACATCCTTGATGACTGGCTACTAAAAAGAGAAACATGTAATGGGGAAGTTAATTTTATCATTGGTAAAGCTTCAGCTGTTCTTCGCGGCTTTGATGATCCTTGTGGCTAAAATAGCTTGTTAACCAAAGCTAAAATGCCAGTTTTCAATGCTGTTACACTGTGTTCTTTGGCAAAAGGACTTTCATTTTATCTGTTCAAGTTTATGACCAAATTTTACATCAAAATAAAGTATTAAGTGTGAGTTGTGGTAGTGCAGAAGAACAGATGCATTGCAAATGAAAGAATACTTCATACTTAAACAGTTACCTGAAGTTATGATAGTCTGTGGCTTTCCCTTCCCCCTGGTTCGGCTTACTCTGATTTAATTCCTAGTTAAATTGGCTTAATCAATTTATTATAAATATAGTATAATAATTACAGTATATTCTATGAAGCTGATGATCATTACAGGATAGGAACTCTTAGTTGAGAGAGGTGCATTCAGAGTGTGACTGTTTACAATTAGTGTCCAAATCAGCAAAGATTCCTAAATAAGAAGTGCAGTAGAGAGCCTACAAGTGAAACAGTCAATAATAATACTTCCATCTAAAAGTCTCAAAGCAATTTACAAAAGTAGTTAACTATTATTCCTGTCTTAAATGTTAAGAAAGTGAGCCAGAGAGCAGTTACAAGATTTGCTCAAGGTCATGCAACAGCTAGCTATTTTAAATACTTATATGCCCCCCTCATTATCATATTATTTAAGCACCTCACAATTTTAACGTATTTATCCTTACAACACCCCTATGAAGTATGGAAGTGCTATTAGCTTCATTTTACAAATGAGGAACCAAGGCACAGAAAGGCCAATTCACTTGCCCAACAGGATCACACAGTAAATCTGTAGTGCAACAGAGACCAGATCCCAAGTCCTACGCTAGTGCCCTAACGACTGGATCATCCTTCCCCTCCAGATTTTAGCTCAGTCTCCTGTACTAACCATTATTATGAGCATTTGCAGAGGAAAGGGAACTCACAATTAATTCAAGTTCCAAAGCAAGGAATGGTTTATCCCACGTTTAAATAGAATACATGGAGGCTTTAGACAACATCACATCAAAATTTTGAAAACAACAATTGTTTCTTAGGCAGAGAGACAGAAGGCCAGACAGCCATAAATTCAATCATAGGCTTTTCTCAGAGAAGTAGATTTAAAGCACACAAACCATATAGGGAACTCATTTATCTAACTCTTTGTTATTTTCTACCATCAGCTCTTTCCCTGTTGTTGGTTTATATTCCTCCTCCCCTGTGTTAAACTGGTTTAGGATGTCAATTAAATTAATTAGTAATCTCCTACTAGAACTTCTGCTATTCAGTTAGACTAATTACTTGACTGCAGGCAGCCCAAGCCCCAAGTAGTTGTTCCCTGGCAATGGCTGCAGGAGTTCCTTCCTACATAAATCAGGAATTTAACCCAATTCTTACCAGATATCAGACAAGGACTATCAATCTTTTATAAAGTGACACTGAAGCAGATTGTTAAAAGTCCAAAAAGTGCACTGTTTTAAATCTTTTATTTCCCACAGTCCCAACATTACCGAAACACAACCTGCATTCAAGCACAGATTATTGTTTAAATTCATCTACAGTATATGGAAGTTTGCAGTAAATCAGCTCTATCCAAGACCGACAAATGTCAGTGTGGAAATTAAAGTATAATATATAATAATATTTTGCTTAATGAAAACCACTAGAAAGTTGCTTAAATAGTTGGTCTTTATTCAAAAACTGACTTGCAAAATGAAGCAAGGACACTATTCAAAAACAGCAAAACATTTTGGTTTTGTTTGCAAGACACTCATGAATGGTACTGTGCAGATACATCTCTCTTTATGGTGAGAACTGAATAATTGAGTTGCAAACATACAAGGACATAGACAGACATCAAAACCACGAAACAAGCAGGGGTAGGGGTACAAGAACCCTTTGTAAGATAAGTATATTTTATTCATGATAAAATAATCTGATTTTGTGTGCTAGTTTTGGTTGCTAGAGGTGATAATCTATTTCACTAAATGCTGTTGCAGATATTCTTCATGAAGTTTCTTAAAACGAGGACATATATTCTGATGATTAAATCACAGTTTGCATCAGATTTGTATTGGGCTCCATTACCAATTCTATAAACTCTGACTACTGCATAGGTATAAGGGCAAGCACTTTTGATTTATATCAAAGGGATTTTTTTGGGCAGGATCCCTGGTTTTTTTGCTACCAGTATGCTCTCATTTCCTGAATTAGGGGAAAAATATGAAGTTTGTCTCTAATAATGTGAACATTATTCGTAGCTACATGGACAAAGTACAGAATCATTTGTCGAAGGGATCATCTGCAGTGTTTCACTTTGCTACTAGAAAATGTTAAACACAGGTCAGAACCCAAAGGACATTCTCATTCAGTTAATTTATTCAAACAAACATTTCCTTGCTATGAAAAATAAAGACTCTTCGTCAAGTATGCATAGTATTTACATGAAAGAGAAAATTGGGTTTTGACTGAACTATCAGCAAAACAATGATCATTTCAATCACTATTTATGATTCATGACTGAGTTCCATTAGTTTAGGTCTGAACTCATTTGAACACAAAAAGAAACAATTTCTGCAGTATTTGGAGACATCATCTGGTTTTGAGAAGCAATAGAAAAAATAATTTTCTTTCTCTTGCAGCTTGAAGAAACTTAGTATTAAATGGCAATTCAGTAAACTATCAAGACTTTTAAATATGCCATAGTTTATCCATATTAAATTTTTCTGAAGTTACTTTGTTAAATGAGTCTCTACAGACTGAAGAACATATTATCAGCAATATTAATTTTATGTATTTGTACTTTTTTTAAATATGCCATTGGAAAATTAGATATAATCTTACATTTTTGCATGTGATCGTAAAAATGCTGCCTTCACTTACTTAGTCTTTGAGGAGAAGAGAAATTTCATAATGGAGGAAAGTTAATTAGGACTTGTAGGTCATGAATAAATGCCACAGTTTTTGTACTTTATTAGCTATTTGAAAGCACTTTTCATAATATATCTGAAATGCTTTCATTGAGCTGTACACTGACACTCTCAACACAATTCCAATATGTAAACTTTCCACATACAGTAATTTGAACTAGTTCCACATAATATATATACAGGCATTAATTAACAGAGTGGATAGTGTCTGTACATCTGTTAGCCATTAGTCTTTACTTTAATTCATTAGATCTTTATCATTTACCTGAACAACTCATCAGGAACAGGCAAATTGAGACATTAGTTCATTATGTCATCTGCAGGATAGTACAGCCAATAGAAATGTTAACCTCTATTGTGTATGCCCAGATTCTACTATGAAACATGAGCCCACAAATTTTGGTCCAAAGGTGGAAATGCTTCCAAATTATCCCATTTATTGTGTATTTGGAATTCTAAAATTATTGGTGTTAGGAATGTGCAGAGGTTAGTGGGATATGGTATATTGCATTACAAACAATTCCAACGAGCAGACAGGTATTTTTTAATATAAATTGAACTACATTCCCTCAGGATTCCTTCAAGTAGTGGCCTACTTTATTTTTGACATAGAGTGCTATTGGAGTAGTACAATAAATCTACATGGTCCAGCTGGATACTGTACTTACTTTTCCCTGATGAGTATAGGTCATAAATTTAAATTAAAGTGATATGATTTCTACTAAAAAGAAGAGGAGTACTTGTGGCACCTTAGAGACTAACCAATTGGTTAGTCTCTAAGGTGCCACAAGTACTCCTTTTCTTTTTGCGAATACAGACTAACACGGCTGCTACTCTGAAACCTATGATTTCTACTGGTTCAACACCATCTTTTATATTTATATCCATCACTGAGGAAATGAAATTTAGGTGGGATATAAAAAGGTTCCTGATTAGAACACATGCTTAAAATGTTAGCACAAAAGCAATGCAAAATGTATTGTATACATTAATTCTAAGTCATCTTTTCTGCATTTCCTCCGAACAAGGTTGAGGTAAACCATCAAATAATCTCACTGTGTACCCCAAAAGCATGCAAAGTGTGGACATATAAAAATACAGCTTAAAATATTTATTTTGGTATTTTTGGCTCCAATTCCACAACTGCATTCTTGGGGTTATCTCTGCATGGTTGTGTCTGTATAGTGCAGTTGCAAGATAGTGATTTTAGATTCAATTAAAGGTGGTGGCGATGATGCAAAGGAGGCTTTCAGGAAAGAAAATGTTTCAGAGTAGGAAAGTATGGTAGGATTTAATAGAACCATAGAAATGTAGGCCTGGAAGGGACCTTGAGAGGTCATCTAGTCCATCCCCCCCACTGAAGCTAGACCAAGTAAACCTAGACTAGCTAGCCCTGACAGGTGTTTGTCTAAACAGAGCTTAAAAACCTCTAATGATGGGGATCCCACAGCCTCCTTTGGAAGCCTAATCCCATGCTAAACTATCCTTATAGTTAGAAAGTTTTTCCTTATATCTAACCTAAATCTCCCTTGCTGCAAACTATGCTGATTACTTCTTGTCCTACCTCCAGTGGATATGGAGAACAATTGATCACAGCCGTTTACAACAGTCCGCAATGCATTTGAAAACTGTTTTCAGTTCCCACTCAATCTACTTTTCTCAATACTAAACAAGCCCAGTTTTTTAAATCTTTCCTCATAGGTCAGGTTTTCTAAACCTTTTATCATTTTTGTTGCTCTCCTCTGGACTCTCTCCAATTTGTTCACATCTTTCTTAAAGTGTGGTGCCCAAAACTAGGCACAGTACTCTAGCTAAGGCCTCACCAGTGTTGAGAAGAGTGGAACTGGGAAGGGAGACCCAGAGTGTGGGGACATTGCCAGGGGGCAGCACCCCAAGATAAAGGGGCATCAGGGTCTGGGAGGGACACAGGGGCCAGTGGCAGGTGCGGCACCAGCCTGCAGAGGGCACTCCTTATGCTGGAGAGCTAATTCCCAAAATGACCAGCAGGAGGCGCTGTGCTGGTGAGTCATCGACTTCGCTACAACGTCCTCCCATTTTGACTGTAAACCATAGATAACTATTCTGAGTACAGTTTTTCAACTAGTTGTGCACCCACCTTATAGTAATTTCATCTAGACCACATTTCTCTCATTTGCTTATGAGAATATTGTGCTTGACTATGTCAAAAGCCTTATTAAAATCAAGATACATCACATCTACTGCTTCTTTCCTATCCACTAAATCAGTTATCCAGTCAAAGAAGGAAATTAAGTTGGTTTGACATGGTTTGTTCTTGACAAATCTATGCTGGCTATTACTTATCACCCTACTATCCTCTAGGTTCTTACAAATTTATTGTGTGATAATTTGCTCCAGCATGTTTTGAAGGTATTGAAGTTAAGTTGACCGGTCTATAATTCCCCGAGTTCTATTTGTTCCCTTTTTATAGAAAGAAACTGTTTGCCCTTTCCCAGTCCTCTGGGACATCACCCATCCTCCATGATTTCTCAAAGATAATTGCTAACGGTTCTGAGGTTGCTTCAGCTAGTTCTTTAAGTACCCTAGGGTGAATTTGGCAGGCCTTGATGACTTGAATACATCTATCTTATCGATATATTCTAGTTTATTCTAAATATTCTCTAACATATTCTGCCTGTTCTTTACCCTTTCTGTCTTGTGTTTCTTCCCCCTTGTTGTTGTTCTGTTAAGCACCTCGTCAAAATTAAAATTTTTAGTGAAGACTGAAGCAAAACAGGCATTAAACACTTCAGCCTTCTTGGTATTGTCAGTTATTAGCTCTCCTTCCTGCTAAGCAGTGGACCTACACTTTCCTTTTTTGCCCTTTAGAGGTTTGAGGAAATCTATACTTTCCATGGGATAAACTTGTGGTACATCCCATGAAAATGGAAATAAGAACGGATCCAAATGGTATAATAGATTAATGAATTTCATGAGTTTCATGGTGTGCCGCCTATGAAGAAATAGTTGAGAGACTGAGAAATAAAATAACACTACTTTCCAAAAAAATTTGAATCCTTGGCTTGATATAGTAGTTTAGATTATTTTCTGCACTCTTCTTCATAAAGGGCTGATGTTTCAACATGGTATAAGAAATAATTAATACTTATTTGTATTACTGTTGTACCTAAGAGCCCTAGTCCAGGACCAAGACCTTACTGTGCTAGGTACTGTACAAACATAGAACAAATGATGGTCCCTGCGCTAAACAGCTTACCATCTAAATAGGTGGGTGGAGATAGGCAATGAAAGGCTAACATTTCAAGACTGATGCACAGTATGATAGTTAAAGATGAAAATAACAGCTCTCAGACAACTGAAAGCAAAAGAAGCATGGACTCATATCACCGTATTTCTTCTGGCTTGATTTTCTCTTAACCTGTATCTAAAAGGTATCACATAACTAAGGAATCATATGCAAACTGGTAACATGCTGGTCATTGATATTATTGCATGGTATATGTGCAGGTGATATGTGAAAAGTTTTAAATATAGGCTGGAAATATATTCTTAAATGTGTTTGGCGGGTAGGATTTAAGTCATTTCACCCTAGACAAAGGAATGTGGTCCTGCCTGCTTGAATGTGTCTTCAATGTAAACTGAACAAAGACACAATGAAAGTACATTTACATAAAAAGTAAACAAAGTCATCAAACTAGTGAGAGGAGGGAAATAGCCACTCTATCACAATATGGGAAGGAGACTGCAAAAATTAACATGGTATCAGCTCCCTGGCGGACACAGCAAGCTAAGACCCTAGGAGGGCTTCCTGACTTGGAAAACAAAGATAAATGTTGAGGATATTAGCAGAAGAAGAGAGCCATTTTGGCATCTTTTACCTGAAGAGATAAAAGAACCAAGTGCTTTGAGTTCTGTGTTGGATCCTGGTGAGAAAATTAGTCTGAAAAAAAGACTAAAACCTATTTTTGTTTGCAACAATTTCTATCTCAATTCCTTCTACTTGGTATCACTTAAATATCTGTTCTTTGTTAATAAATTTAATCTTGTCTTATTATACAACATCTCAGTGTAGTGTTCCAAAGTGAACAGTAAAATCTTCATCTGAACTAACAGGTTGGTGCCATGTACTGTCTCTTTAAAGGACCAGCAAACTCAATACAATTTTCTAAGTGATACAGTGAGACAGGCTGAGCACAGCAGAGGAGATGGTTTTGGGGAGACTTGGGACTGGAGGGGCTGTTGGTGTCACCCTGCAAGGAGTAACCAGGGTGGTGGAAGCCAGGGTGAGGTCACTGTGCTGTAAACTGGCTGCTGGTGTCAGAGCTCTGAGCCAAAGCTGCAAAGCACAGAAGCACCCAGGATTACAAAGCAACCCCTTACTGGTTTGGATGAACCCCCAAAGCATCAGCTTCCACCAATGTCTATGGGATTCCAAGAGATCAGCACCACTCAGGATCCAGACAGAGTCTCTAATAGACTGAGAAATGTCAAAACTTGTGGGATAAGGAACCCTTTACTAATCTGTGAGGGTCTCCAGTGTTATGGTAATGACAGGCTTTGGCAGCTGAATAGATAACTTCTCTAAAGAAGATCAAATGAAAACTGTAGTTGTGTTAAGTTGGATGGAGTTCAATTAAATGCCAGAGTAGGATAAAAACAAATGCCTGGTGCAAGCCTATAATGCTAATGGAATTTATCTTTATACCGTCAACCACTTGGGGAATTTTATCAAGATCTTACATAAAAGATATGGAAACACGGTCTTCCACAGCTGTTCTTTAAAGCATCTATGGTATTTTCTTCCTCCTGCTGATCACTTACAGGCCGGCAGGAATTCTAACTGCATATAAAGTGCATTTGTCTTCAAACAGAAATAAGTAACACCTGCATATACATCAAGTATTCCCCGCCCCCTCCTTCATGTCAAAGAGGACAGTTGTTGCTGGACCCAACTAGCATTTCTTTGTTAATTGGCTTAGAGAGGGGGCAAAACATACAGCCCTGATGTTCATTTAAATAGTATCATCAATTTTATGCTATGATTTCTATAGGGACTACATTTTCATGAGACAGTAGGTTATTACATGGAGATTTTGTGACCTTACACTAGTTTAATTTATGGCACTTTAACTCTTTTCCTAGCAGTATCTTTTCCGGGAATAAATACAGTAATCATAACAATAAAATAAGTTACACTCATTTATTTGGACTGACATGCCCTATTGTTTCTTCTTGCATAAGTAGTCATAATCAACATGTCATGTTATATTTCCTCTTTTTGCTCCAATAATAAAAATAAACAACTCTAATGCAGCCAACACCTCCTCCCAGATGATATATGTATCACTTCCTGGATGAGTCCTTTAGATGAGGAAAAGCCCCAGGAGAAAATGTGCTTGTCAGAGGGGTCAGGTTCCAGGACTTGCATAGAGATGCAGTCCTTTTGTGTGCAGTAAGTCAGTTTTGACTAAGCACTCTGGCGCTCGCGTCTGGGTACATCCTGAGTCCACTGGGCTTGATATAATTCCACTCTGCTCCACACAAAGTGCTCATGCACTACATATGCTTCAAATTTACCCCCTTCATAGGGATTTATTGGTAACATAAACAAAAGCCATAAATCTCAGCCTAAGCTTTCTCCTGAGGTTGGCTAAGGCATGGCTGATGTTGACTTAATTTCATATCAGTAGAGATTAAAACAAATCATATCAGGTTGATGAAAGTGAAGATTTTCTCTTTTGGTGATCGACCTAGGCATCTTTCTGTTTACATAAAAACAGAATAATACAAACTGGAGATGGAGAAAGACCTTTTAGATTACCAAATCTATCTCTCTGCTGAGACATAACTGTTCCCTATGGTACATTTTCCACTGTTCATATTGCCTAGTTTTAAAAGTCCTAAGTAATGAGACTCCTATCTCTTCCCTTGGGAGATAATTCCGCAGTTTGATACATCATAATCTCAAGAAATGTTTTACCTTATATTTAGCCTAAAATTTCCTTTTCTTAGTTTCATCCCATTACTCATAGTTATAGTCCCCTGGTAGCATTCTACATAATTTCTCTTTGCTTAAAGCATTCAAAATATTCATAAACTTATGTCCTGCCTTAGCAAAGCTATTAGCTCTTTTAGCCTTTCTTCAGAAGTCCGTCCTCCAGCATAATATATATGCATCCGATGAAGTGAGCTGTAGCTCATGAAAGCTTATGCTCAAATAAATTGGTTAGTCTCTAAGGTGCCACAACTACTCCTTTTCTTTTTGCGAATACAGACTAACATGGCTGCTACTCTGAAACCTGTCAATATATTTTTTGTTGCTCTTCTCTGAACTGCCTGATATTTGTCAATATCTTTCTGGTAATGTAATGCCCAGAACTGAATACAATGTTCAAGTACAGCTATACCATAACCATAGGTTAACAACTTTACTTCATTGCCTTATGATGTGCTTGGCATATGTAGCCTAAATCTGCATTGGCTGTTTTGTATATCACACTGCAAACTCATTTATTGCCCACTATCACCCCAGTTCGTTTTAATCATTATTGCTTTCTAGGTTGTCTGCATAAACCAATATATACTGGGTCCCATCCATTGGGAAGCCTGTAAGGTGCCAGTACAGCCCCAGATGAGTACTTCTGGTCTGGGAGGGGGTGTGGCCATAGTAGCCAGGAGATGCACTATTTTAGCACATTCCCAGTGCAGCCTTTGCTGAAGGGCCTGATAGAAACTGTAGCTGCTGTCCCTCAGGAACTTTTGTGGGAGGGTAACAGTAACAATATAACTCGCTGATGGAGCGGCTGCCGAATTCCCGCCGCTGCTGAGGGCAGATTACCGCCCCAGAGCCCGACATCCTGCCGCCCCTTTACCTTTGCCGCCCCAGGCACCTGCTTGGTTCACTGGTGCCTGGAGCTGGCCCTGGCTCTGTACCAGAGACGACTCTTCATGTTATCGCTAGAGCATAGTGGCCCTTGCGGTTGCAAGGAGGTGCAATTTGCACTCTGTGTGCTGGTCCAAATGCCTTGGAAAACTTTGATTTGATTAGTAGTATTGCAGACTATTTCAAGTCTGTACCAACCAGCACTGAAAAATGGGGCTGATCCATTGGTCCTTAATCATATTGACGAATGGGGACAACTCCTGTGATTAAGGATTACTGATGTGAATAAAGGTTGAAGGATAAGGTCCACTCTTAGATTAAATGTTAGGATTAATGGTACAAGAGCTAAATGTGGGGACCAAAATGTGTTTTATAAGGGTCCTCACTACTTACATTCCCAAGTATGGGGGCATGACATATACACAGGAAACCAGTTCTCCATTTGGTCATCTATACAGCTATGTGAAGGAAACATTATTCAACTGTGCTCAAAAATCTAACTAAAATGCAGTTGTGTTTTCCACCCTAAGGAATGGCACAGAGACATGGGCTTGCTATCCATAAAACATCAAAATGTTAGTTTCCATATGCAACACATTTTTTGTTACTCATCAGTTTAAAGTGGTAAGATAAAATAACCAGAATTACCTGTACTGGAGTGAACTAACCCCAGGAAGATTCACCTAGGTCATGTCCTACAAATGTATAAGAAGCACACATCAAAGTGAGTAGATAGAAAAGCAACCCAAAGTGGACAAAGGAAACCTTTAAAGGATAGTCTCAAAGAGAAACTCCAGCAGCATAGTAGACAAATCCTACCCACTCGCATCAACAGGTGGGGGATATTGATGGAGATGGGGGGACACCCAGTAGTTAGGGAAGGAGGCAGTTGCCAATGACAATAGGTAGTTTCTCCCATGGGAGTCTCTGGCACCCACTGGCCAGCTGGGAGAGAGGGTTGCTGATTGGCCAGCATTCCTCAGCTCCTAGGATTTAGCCCCGCGCAGAGGCCATGTGGAGAGCTCTTTTGGCTCCGTTCCAGCAGCCCGCCCTGCCCACCCGAACTAGGAATGGGAACCCGGTTTGACAGATGCTGTGGGTCTAGATGATTGCCTGTTTAGGGCGGTCAGGAAGGAATTTTTTCTCCCATGGACCAAATTAGCAGAGGACCGGGGAGTTTTTTGCCTTTCTCGCAGCACCTGCAAGCCACAGTTGGTAAACTAGGAATGTGCATGGTACCTAGCTGAGGTACTGGGGTGGTGTTGCTTACTCGTCACAATTCACAGCTGGTTGCCAGTGCAGTTAAGAGAATAAAATGAATGGTTCCCAGAGGCAAAAGATTTGGGATTTTTGGGATGGGCCTTGAGCTCATGTGGTAGGGTGAGACCTTGTGGCCTCTGCGGGCCAAGGTCCCCACCCTGCTGCACCCTTTGTCCCTCCTCCGAGGCGGGAGGATGCTAGGACTCAGAGAGAGCTGAGGAGAGCCCACATCACTTTATGGGTTATATGGTAAGAAGCTCTGTAATCCTGCCTCCAAGTTATGAGTCATATCATACAGAGCCTCAAACCCCTGCACTGGAACCAATTAAATGCCTGGTAGACGAGAGTATGGGTGATGGGAAGGCAGTGCCCCTCCCTTGTGCTAAAAGTTTAATAAAAGTTGCGGCCTGCTGCTTAATTCCATGCATGTGTCTGTCCTTGTTTTGTAGCTGTGTCCACATCAATGCACCTAAGGAAACTATAGCTACTGAATGAACTAATTCGTTATGAATGGTAAATGATGATGGAATGAAACTGTTTGAAGACAACTTTAATTGGACTTGAAACACCAACTGCATCTGCCAAACACCACCCACAGTATCGGCTTCATCAACAAAATATCATGAGTACCCTGCCTGCATCAGGTCAGGACTATCATAATCTCTTTTTGCTAAGATAATACAAAAACTGGGGAAAAAACAGAAGTTCTAATCTTGTGAAGATTTTGTCATATCACTGAAAGCAATGTCTTAAAATACAATAAAATGTTCTCAAATTTTTTTCTCTATTTCCATTTAGAGAAATTGCGTTTATGGATTGTAGTTATGCAATAATTATTAGCGATCTCAGACTACATTACATTAAAGAGTATCTTTGATGCACCTCCCTAGTTGGGTTGGGGGCCCTCGCCATGCCCAGTTTCCATCACAGGGTTGGCCTAGTACAGGTCACAGCCTCTTTCCTGGTAGTGACCCCACCCTTGGGGGCCTGTTTACTTTACCTCTGGGTGGGGGAAAAGCAAAAGTTTAGGTCAACACAAACTGAGCCCCTCCTGGGATCAATAACAAGGCAACAAAAAGCCTGAGGCACTAGTTTATTTCAGGGGTGCCTGGGTAGCAGCTTTGCTGGAGTCTTTATGGCTAGGTAGCCAGGTCAGACTCTCCCTACAAGCCTTACCCCTGAGGATTGCCAGACTCCTTATAGAGCTGGGCAGTTTCTTGCATGAGGGTTCCTCCTGCCATTCCAAGAGCTACTCTAGTCAATCCCTTCTGAAGACTTCTCCCCTTGTGTACTGCAGCTTCCTCCTTTTATAGCCCTCCTCTCTACCGTGCATGATTGATAGCACCGGAGGGGCAGGGCTATTTTAGCACCCAGTCTCCCAAGCCCCTTCCCTGGCAGTGTAGGGTTTATACACTCCATCACATGGCCCCATTCCTTCAAACACTTATGTACATGCTTAACCGTAGTCAGGTTAGTAGTTCTTTTTGTTTTTAAGGTAAGCATGTGCATAACTACTTGCAGGATTTGAGTCTATGTTCAGAAAATACTCTTTTAAAATTGATTCTCAAGATATGATCTTCACGCCTGCTCTTAGAAGGGGTTACTGCTAAGATAACTTGTCCAGTCTTTTCAAAGAGCTTCTGTCTGAACTATAGAATTTGCTTTTCTCTCCAGGAAAAAAGAGAATATTTCCTTTCTCAGAGGAAATTCCTAATATAGTAGTGAAATTATCTCAAAAGGCAGACGTGCACTCTGAAAGGAACAACCAAACCACTCCCTTAAGTTGTTGTTCTGATATTGAGCAAAACCCTGTTGACGCCACTTGGATGGAGAGAAATAATATATTTAATTATCAAACAATATACTTAACATTGGTGAATACATCTATACAAGATAATCATCTTCAATTCTTGTCTACCTTTAGTTTGTTGAATGCAATGTTTTATAAAATCCTGATTAAAAATACATTCCATGTATGCATTCTTTAGAACTGCGCTTCTCAATCAGTGCATAAATAAAGATTAGCTTTGTGTAACCCTAAAAAGGTTCAAAATTCAAGTTAGATGCTTTTCTAAATCTATTAGGTCTACAAAATTGGTTTGGAAATTCCTTCTGGATTCATCCAGATCTCCCCTGTGCACAACCTGAATACCCAGGCTATGTACAAGAACAAGCATTTGACCCTATAAGATTACTGGAGGAAGAAGTAGAGTAAAAGATTGACTCTGTTAGCCAGTTTAGAAGGAAAAATTGTAGTACTTTAAGGTGATATTAAAACTGTAAGTGACAGTGCCCAGAGAATTCAAACAGAGGTTAATAGTTTTAAACGCTCTTTCTAGCACTCTGATAAGAGATACTGTAATACAAGGTTACACCATAAGATTGAAATTCTTGAAAATAACCGCACAAACTGTAATTTGACTGTACTGGGCTTTGCTGCTGGGGTTAAAGGGGAAGATCTCTGTGAAAGTCTCTTTGCTATTAGAATCTATTTTAGATTAAGAACAACAACAACAAAGCCCCCTTTCCTCTTCAAACATGACAAAAACATTCTAGCAGAAATATCTCAGATAACTCTCTGGTTAAACAAGGATTATTACTCTGTCAGATTTTGATCAATTCTCTGACTTCCATTGTGGTAAAAGATATGGTTATTTCAGAAGTCAGGGACAATACTTGTAGAGTAATAACTCTAGGTCAGAGATGTAAAATAATGTCTTTTAAAACAGAAGTCTCATATTCGGGGGAGGAGGAGATAAAATAGTAATGTTTTCTGCTTAAATTGTACATGGATTTAGGCCTGCATCCTGACTTCAATGAGGCTACCCATGTGTGTAAAATTAACCATGTATTTAGTGTTAAAACTGTGGTCTTAAGGAAAACATTCACGTCACAGTAGTACAGAAATTCTCAGTCATCTGGCTGTGAAATTAGTGCTTTTGGAACACAAGGGCCAGCCACTGTGATGCTAGTAATGATTGCAAGTATCATGGCTGGCTGACATGGAAGTGTAGTGGTACCATCATACCAGCAAGTACACCTGAGTGCTTTAATTTCTCTCTCTCTCACACATTAGACAAGAGACAGAGAGAGAGAGAGACTGATTATAATTTACTAAGAAATTAGATTATGCTATTAGGACAGGCTTGTCTATTGAGGTCAATGTGAATATTTTGCTGTACACTGTGACACTCTGACTAAATTGCTTTATTTGCACTTTTCTGTGTTTAATTGGCCTTTGGTTAATTGTCCTCCTAACACTTATGTGTTTTTATATCCTTTTTTATTAGCAAACGGAGGTCTTTATACAGTGAGCAAACTGAGGACTTTATACAGTGAAGAACAGTAAAGGTTGCATTTATTTGTTTGATGTCTCTAGCCCATTTTTTATTATAAGAACCATAAAAATAAAGCCAAATCATAATAAAATATCAGAGTTGCATAAGCTATGCTCACTTTTCAGTGTTAACTATATTAGTAGCTTAAATTTTTGGGGTCAAATTTAGTCCCAAGGGAGAGGGAACAATTTCCTTTGAAGTCAATGTGAATGCCTTTTTACTCTAAACTGAAATTTGGCCCTTTGTCGTCCACAATTCCAACATCTTTTAAGAATACACTAAGGACTAATCCTTTGGCAAATCTAAACTTTAAGAAAATCAAATTTGGTTTTAAGTTACATGAGTACAAATAGTCTGAAACCATGTTGGATGAAAAATGTAGTTAGGTAGAGACTTAACATAGAAAGGTTTGCCTTGGATTGAAATTCTGAGAATGTAAACCTCCTTGACATGACAGATATAAAACTGATATTCTGGTATTCCCAGAAAATTCCCTGTAATGTAAATCAAGATCTGTATATGTAATTTGTGGAGACCTATTTCAGAGCATTTTTCCTGCTAATACACAGATACTTTAATGTACATTTTGGGACTTTATGTGCCTAGCCTTAGATCACATGTTTGGTCAATATTTTGTACATTATTAGCAATTAATATTTTATTGTTATTGGTTGCATTCTCACTACTAGTTATCACAGGCGGAACTGACTGTAGGAGAAGAGTTGAAATCAAACTGAAAACCACGAAGCTACATGTGATGAAGAGGCTGTCATTAGCAGGAACACATTGTGAGGGGAGAGGTAAATGAAGAAAAAAGGGAAACAGAGGGTGGAGGTAAGAGGGGGAGCCTGATTTTGTTGAAAAACATGCTGTAGATGGGCTCTGAGAGCCAAAGTTAATATTTACTAAGTCTAGCACATTCAATAACTTTGGATTTTCTTTAGTGGGGCCACTGTTCCTTTTGTTTGAAGAGAGAGAAGAGCTGTGAATAATGCCTAAGAGCAAAACTAAACCAGAAATAAATGACTTTTTTAATGTGAGACCTTCAACCTCAATCCCAGTTCCCCAGAAGCCATCTTTGACTCCTTCTCTGGCTGTGCTCACACAGATGTCAACTGTGGATAAAGATAGCTCTAGAAAGAAACTGATGAAGGAACTGCTACTTAGCAAGGTGTGTTTACAAGCTTCCTTGACATTGGCAGAGGGGAAGTTGGAGGCGATGTCATTCAGAATATCCAATTAAAAGGAATGGATTAGCAGAGACTAGGAGCGACTGCAGATAACAGCGAACAAGTTAGATAATGGCATAGAGTAAATTTATAAAGTTTGCGGACGATACCAAGCTGGGAGGGGTTGCAAAGTGCTTTGGAGGACAGGATTATAATTCATAATGACCTGGAGAAATGATCTGAAGTAAACAGGATAAAATTCAATAAGGACAAATGCGAAGTACTCCACTTAGGAAGGAACAATTAGTTGCACACATACAAAATGGGAAATGACTGCCTAGGAAGGAGTACTGCGGAAAGGGATCTGGGGGTCATAGTGGACCACAAACTAAATGAGTCAACATTGTAACACTGTTGTAAAAAAAGCAAACATCAGTCTGGGATGTATTAGCAGGAGTGTTGTAAGCAAGACACGAGAAGTAATTCTTCCACTCTACTCCGTGCTGATTAGGCCTCAGCTGGAGTATTGTGTCCAGTTCTGGGCACCACATTTCAGGAAATATGTGGACAAACTGGAGAAAGTCCAGAGAAGAGCAACAATTATTAAAGGTCTAGAAAACATGTCCTGTGAGGGAAGATTGAAAAAACTGGGTTTGTTTAGACTGGAGAAGAGAAGACTGAGAGAGGACATGAAAACAGTTTTCAAGTACATAAAAGGTTGTTACAAGGAGCAGAGACAAATTGTTCTTCTTAACCTCTGAGGATAGGACAAAAAGCAATGGGTTTAAATTGCAGCAAGAGAGGTTTAGGTTGGACATTAGGAAAAACTTCCTAACTGTCGGGATGGTTAAGCACTGGAACAAATTGCCTAGGGAAGTTGTGGAATCTCTATCATTGGACAGTAAGAGCAGGTTAGACAAACACCTATCAGGGATGGTCTAGAGAATACTCAGTCCTTCCATGAGTGCAGGGGACTGGACTAGATAACCTCTCGAGGTTCCTTCCAGTTCTATGCACATTGTTCAACTTATTCAGTGGAAGCTGCTCAGCTAAATCAGTGATTAAAAGTATTTTGTGTGTGGTAGGAGAGGCATGTTAAATTGCTAATTGTTAAAATGTAAGGGTTAATGGGATCCCAGCATATAAGGGTAATTGGGATCCTGGTGGATAAATATCCTGATCCAGTAATTTTTATGGAAAACTCATTCTGAAAATCATACACACACCCTAAATATTAAAGAAGAACTATGTTCTGTGGAGAAATTATTACCCTCAGTTTGTGCTATGAGGGGATCAGGTGGTAAAGGAGAATGGTGAGAATCTTCATTGTCACATTGACTGATGTCAGGGAGTGTGAATGAGTATTAAAGGTTGCCAAGAATATAAAAAGAACTCTTCTATGAAGAGAATGAGATTATCTTCTTTTCTTATATGAACTCCATGACAAGTCTAGGGGAAAGAATTTAGGGAAATCAAACACTTCATGGATGAAGGAACAGAGGACAAGGTATTAACTGTTCCCAGCAAAACTCCGTTACCCACAAGAAGAAATGGTATATTTTCTGAATTCAGACTGCTAATTGTTTGCCTTATTAAAATAAGAGAGATCTGATCAGGAGACCAGTGGTAGAGACTTCTGATGACTAAATTCTTGTTAAAACTGGGTTGCGCCATTGCCAGCAAGACTTCTCCCTTCTTTAATATATGGTATGTTTAAATTGGTAGAAAGATGTGTTTGATATTTTAATAGATTTATTAGAATTCCCTTTTTGCATAAATGTAACATTTTATAGTCATTTCTCAAAGAGATGGGCTACTGATAAGTTTAGGGCAGCACGTCCCCCTGCTGCTTCTCAGAAGCATAGATGGACTTTTGTATTCCATTGTTTAACCTGAATGCCACTACTGCAGTTAAATTGAAGCAGCTGTGTGGTGTTTAGATGCTGAGTTATTATTTGGGTTTGTATCTGTGTATCTACTTTATTCTTTTTTCTACATATTCATATTTTTGGGAGCACTGACAATTTGGTGCTTTTGGAATGCTTTCACCCCCACAGCATTTCCTTTGTTACCACTGAAGTTTGTTGCTAGTGTGCTGTGCTTCTGCAGAAATCAGCCATGTTGATATGTTTGTTTAGTGTAGTATGAAAATAGTAAATAAAAAGGAATTATAAAAAACTCTAAAGATATCTTATTCCATTAGAATATGCATTATATATTTCTTCTGTGATGAAATGAGGATGCATTATTTATATAATAATTTGCCAGTCTTACTAATTGTTCTTGGTGTAGCATACACTGTTCTTTGCATTCACTGATGCAAAAACCATATGTGAATGAAATATAAAATAAAAATGTGTAACTGAATGAGACCATTTTACTCTAACAGAATTGCAATTTACAAACTTACCAATAATTAAGGTGTAGCACTGATCTGCCAGTTGCCAATAAAGTTACTTATCTATTACTAAATTAAAAACACAGCATTAATTTTATTTAAAGTCACTGCAATTCATTTCTCCAAATTCTACTGAAAACTCTGAGTTGAAACACTCATCACCTTTTCTGTCAAATACTAACAATAGTTCATAATTGGCTTACTTCACTAACCTCACCAAAGTCTTTGTCAGCAGGAAAGGTTATCAGAGGAATTTGCACAATACCTTCCCCATTACCTTATTTAGTAAATAAATTTGAGAAGTGTTTGTATATGGATTATGTGAGACTAGTGCTTCTATTCCTAGCTGCGCAAAGCCCTTCCAGTCCTCTTTTTCGCAAAGAGCCAAAGAGGAAGGGAAAATAACCTATCATATCAATTAATGTGGACTGCTTCCAGGTAATCTAAACCATCCTCATGAAGCAACTTACTTTTTTAAATTGGAAAGGCAATTGGAAAGGCAAAATTTCTCTCTCTAGCTCTAAGTATGTTGCAATATAACACATCTATTCAGACTGCTAATTTGCACTGCTTGAAATAGATATTTTATTAACAAAATAAACATCCCAAACTGTATCTTCCCCAGATTATTTGAAATTTTATTCCTCACAAAAATAAACAGGTTTACTGAATTATAAGGAATATTCCAGTATAGATACCTTTTGCTCAGCTTTTACTCCGACAGCTACAGTGAAAGTAGTCTCTGATTTAAAGCACATTTTATTGTCCAAGGGGACACTAAATAATATACAATTAAGATTTATTATGTTGCTTTTGCATACTTGGTATAACATCCATTTATGTAATATATTAATAGTTACATAAAATAACATTAACAACTTTTTACTTCAATTTTCATCTCAAGTATTTTTCGTCTCTTAAAATATGCTATAACAATAGAATCAGGAAATCAACCCTTTTCTAATCTGCACCATGTATAAAAGGCTAAATTCACTTCCAAGTGGATGTGAAAAACTATACTTTAAACTAAACATCAATCGCAGAATTAGCATGCAAATCAAAAATATATATTGTAATGTAGATGGGTCTTCAATGAATAGTAGATTTAAATCTGCTAATTTTATGAGATTCAAATTAGATTGCTAACCCAAGCACAAATAGTATATCTGAAATTCATGTTGACCCTCAAACTATGTTCAAGCTTAAAATCATGATGGCAGGAAAAATGTGGAAGGCAAGAATAGCACTGCTATAAGTATTTGTATTAAAAAAAAAGGCTACTCCATATGTCATTCAAAGCCTAGCAGCTTTGGTTGAAATCACAGTTCCTTTTGGTGACATCCATATGGAATAGAAAGTTTTAATATTACTCTTTGTTAAAAGTCATGATCTAATTTCCTGTATGTTACTATCTGAAATAATTGTCAACTCTATTTACTGCTTTATTTCAAAATAAAAATGATGAATGTTATAGGTGAGTTACATTGATGAAATCCCTTCACCTTTGTTCCTGATGTAAAGGAATCTGTATTGGCTGCATCACAACATCATTTATAGTTCTGACAAGACTAATAATCTTAGCTTAATTGGGGAACAAAGCTTCTCTGGTCCCAAACTGTGAACTGGTTCTTGTTCTATAGCTACTTCTACATTCATTCACTGGCCTATGAATAAAATGACAATTTCCTAGCACTTTTGGGCTCCTTAATCTCCAAAAGCATATATCAATAATGAGTAGTATTTTCCTCCCCACAAGGTATTCATTTTAAACACGTTACTTGGAGATTTACATGGGCCTTACATTTAGGATTCAGTGTGGAGCTAGGAGACTTCATTTTGGGGTTCAACTTAGAACTTATCTACCTCTTTGACTCACATACTCCACCCTGTGATTATCTGTAATGTTATTTCCCTTCCCAGGATACTGCCTGCGATTTACCTATGGAAATGTGACTGGGACTCCCTGCTCCCTACTTGCATCTCAAGGATATTGTGATATTCTCTTAAAATGTTACAATTTTTTAGGGTCCCCACTAAGTGATCCCTCAGATCTGAAAACTTTCCTTCTGTACCCCAGAAGTAGAACTTACACACATTGTCTCTTCTGGGGAAGTATACAACATTGCATATTGGAGTGCTTTGCTGACTCCAGAACAGTGTTTCTCAACTACCAGTCCGTGGACCTGTGCCAGTCCCTGAGATCTCTCTGACACAGTTTAAGAATGCAGCAAGCTGATCCCTGGTATCAGAAAGGTTGAGAAATACTGCTTTAGAACACACATGCAGCATCAACAACCAGTAGAAGGGTAGCTGGATATGTTGCCTCCACCGCACACCTATCAGCATTCTGAAAGACCTTGGCAAATGATGGAAGGAGGAAGAGATGTGAGCTGGGAGGATGGGGGAGATTAGGGGAAAGTTACAACTCATTTTAAGCCCTGATGGGAGATCACTGGGTCCCAAAACAGAATTACTAAAGGTACAAGTTAGTGAATATACCATTTTTAATTCAGTATTCTTATTTGTTCCTATCTTTACTTGCTGCTACTTATTACCATTTGTATGAGAATGGAGTAAACAAATGCCCTTGATATTTAAGCTGTAAGGTTTATTTGCTATCATCAGAAAATGAATGTTGTTAATGAAGGGTAAGTAGCAAAAGGCTTGTGCTTGTATTCTGCCTATCAAAACAGTGACTATGCAGCTTTTCCTAATTGCTCCAGTAGGTATTACAAATGAGTTTATTAACATTTCCACTGTACATAAAATAATGCTAATGTAGATAATTGGAAGAGTCCACCAGTAACAACACATCTGAGGGGGTAAATAGTAAAGACAAGTTTGATGATCTTTTGTATGGCTTGTTCTGGGAATTCCCTATTTCTCTGATAAATTTGTGGCAGTTTAGCCCAAGAATGAGGTAAAGACATAAATACCATATGCGGCACTAGCAGAATTAAAGGACCATTTCCAGATTCTACTGTTTGTAGAATGGTGGGGCAGAAACTATTTACTCCCCTAAAAATGCTAGTGGCAAATATGAGGGGAAGTGAACCAACCAACAATGTCTCCAAATAGCTCCTCCATCAGCTGAAACAATGTGACCTAAACCAGATGGGGTTCATACAGACTGCTAGAATCAGAGTATTTGCTCTGAAAACCTTATGAGAATAAACTTTCTTGTGAAATTTTCAATATTTTCAGCTTTTCGGCAGGCCAGATGTACCCTGAACTCTTTTGAACCACTCAAAATGTTTGCATGAACTTTTGGGCAAAAGTTTAAATTGGGTACTTTGAGTAACTGAACCACTCGAGCATTGACTACACATAGTTTTTACTTAAAATCTCTCATCGTTGCTGCAATATTTGTGTAACTTCACTGAGGTTACTGATAGTCAGAGCACTAGTGCAGACTGGCTGTTGATTTCTTTTCCCCCCACCCATCTCATCTAACTCTGTGCTGAGCAGCATTACATAACATGGTGCTGAAAATGCCAGCATCCGGCACACACGAGCATTCTCACTGTCACTAGCAGTGGTAAAGCAACACAGCTGCTACCACAATGAATGTTAGGAGATTATGAGAAAAATAAAAAGGTTGGCATAGAATAGGCAAAGGCTGAGATTTTTCAAAGATGCCTAAAGGATAGGGTCAAACAATTAACTGGAACTGGGCATCCAAATCCCCTAGACAGCTTTGAAAATCACAGGGGCAGCCTTTTTTATTTGAAGAAGTAAAATATAATCAAGCAATAATGGGCAAAAGGGAGGGCATGTCCTAGTCATTAACTGGCTGGCTGGAAGAGTTGAGGGAGTAATTGTTTTTATAAACCCAACAGAACACTTCTGTTGCATCTTTATATGAATGTTGTTCTCTGTATTGAGTCTCTACTCCACCTTTTTGTTTGTAATACCTAACTTTTCCTAACAATTAACATTAGGCCATGTCTACGCTTACCCCCGGGGATCGACGCTGCTGCGATTGATGCAGCAGGGTTCAATTTAGCGGGTCTAGTGAAGATCCGCTAAATCCACTAGAGAACGCTCTCCAATCGACTCCGATACTCCACCGGAACAAGAGGAGTAAGGTAAGTTGGTGGGAGAGCCTCTCCCATAAACGCGTGGTGTAGACACCACAGTAAGTCAGCCTAAGCTACGTTGACTCCAGCTACGTTATTGACAAAGCTGGAGTAGCGTAACTAAGGTTGACTAACCCCAGTAGTGTAGACCAGGCCTTAGATTCAGTAACTGGCAAAGCAGGACATTGTTTTGAATGATTTAGTACATTTATAAAATTAGGATGCAGATGCTTTCCAACCTAACTGTCAAATGACTGGATAGGATGCCCACAGCATCCAGAAGGTTAAATCAATTTCTAAGGACACTTTGCACAAGGATTGTCTGTATCTTGAAGTTTCCTGTCACTTCCTCTGTGTATTTACAGTATGCACACAATAGAAACTTTTAAAACTCTACAGCAGTTAGCTTTTTGTTATAAGAATACTGTAAATGATTCCGCTGAATAAACTTCATTCAGGGAACTGAATAGGTTGGGGATGATGGCTGCATTTTTAAAAATTCTTATTGACTCTTCTATATAATATAGAAATCAGTGTATTTTCAGCGTTAAATCATGATATAAAACCATCCATAATCTTCATGACATACGCCAACTTTTTTAAATTGGGTGCTTGAATCTGGTGCCCACAGGTCAAGAAGGATATTGATAGATGGGAGAGGGTTCAGAAAAGAGCCACAAGAATGATTAAGAGCTCAATCTATTTAGCTGAACAAAGAGACGGTTAAGGGGTGACTTGATACAGTCTGTACATATCTACACAGAGAATAAATATAATGGACCAATGGGTGGAAGTTGAAGCTGGACAAATTCAGATTGGAAATAAGGGGTACATTTTTGACAGTGGGGGTAATTAACCACTGGAACAATTCACTGAGGATCATGATGGATTCTTCATCACTGACGACTTTTAAATCAAGATTGGATGTTTTTCTAAAAAATCTGCTCTATGAACTATTTTGGGGAAATTCTTTGGCTTGTGTTATACTGGAGGTCAGATTAGATGATCACAGTGGTCCCTCTGGCCTTAGAATCTGTGAATCTATGAATCTTTATTTATCACCCTGAATCCCCTCTGAAAATCAGGCCACTGATTTAGGTGCCCAACTATTGATTTAGATGCCTAACTGCCAGCACCCAAATTTGGTCAATAAGGTTTAAATTTTCAAATTCCAATATCATTGTGTTAAAAATCATTACAGCAATTGGCTGTAGGTGCATAAATAAATGATGATGGCTAAGTTTAGGCGAACAATTTCACATTATTTTTGGGATGCCATGTTTTCATAATTTTTCTATTAACCTTTTCCAGCATTATAATTATGGAACAATTTTTCTTTTTCTAAAACAAAAGAAAAATCTAATTCAAGTATTTCATGATTTAAAAAAAAAACTAAGAAGTGATTGACTTTGGACACTTAAGAGTTTAACATCTGAACAAGAAAGGTTTCAATATTTAAGTGGTCAAGTTAAAAAGAGGAAATAGTTGAGACTTGTTTGTTTTCTTGTACTCAATTCGGAGCTCCCTGGTATGCATTTATGAAGCCTATGCAGGATATGAGGGCAAGTTTTCTTTAACTGCATCATGTTTAACCTGAGAATTTAAAGTGCTAACCCTTTTCTAGAATGGTTGTTGTTGTAGATCTTACACAATTATATGAATAAACTGCCCTTTTCCTAAATTGTCTTTGTGTATGTTTTCAGTTAGATTAAGTTATACATGGATTTCTTATTACATGAAAAATATTACCTACATTATGGCTCAAGTGGTCAAAATGCACATGCAAAAGCGCACTTTTGAAAATTTGGCATGTATGCCACAGATGGAAAAAACTGTATCGGGGTAAATGTAAAGTCATCCATTAATTGGTCTATGGGTCATGCTGGATTGATATATTTTTTCATTTGAGCTCTAAAATGTTGTTTAAACAAGCACCTCTAATAACCAGACAGTTCCCTATTGACTATGTATGTAAATGGTCTCATACATATAAAGTATTTCAGCTAACATCATCGGTAATTTACTCCTATGGCTTGGCTTGCATTCAGTATTCTGTATTTCACCTGCAACAGTTAAAAACATATCACAAACACCTAAAACTAAGCAAGGAGTTGTATATACACTGGACTTGCTTTAGGTGATTATGATGTTGTCAGCTGTGAAAAGGGAAAGATGGAATCCTGAACTCAAAATGATGCAGGAAAGTCATTTTCAAATATTTGATTTGAAAATTTATCTATCTGTAATTTTTTATTTACTTTAATTACTACTGTGTGCACAGCTCCATGGCATGTTGGCACATGACACAGAATACAATACAACAGACAGTGGCAAAAACCCAATTCAATCATAATCAATAACCCATCAGTGGTATACAGCCAGTGAAATTCATGATCAATAAGGTGTGCTTTACACCATTCTCTGAAGCATTCCAATTCAGGAAAATACTTACACCTCTGCTGAAGTTAAGCACTTTTTACGTGTTCCCATTATATTAGGCATGGACTTAATGAATAGATTTGGAGACTGAGGCCAGAAGGGCCCCATCATGATCAGTAAGTCTGACCTCCTGCATTACACAAGCCATAGAATTTCACTCAGTAATTCCTGTCTCAAACCCAAATTTTTGCTTGTAGTACAGGGTATCTTTTAGTAAACGTCTACTCTTGATTTAACGACTTCAAATGATGGACAATCCATCACTTCAGTTGATAAATTATTCCAGTGGTAAATTAACCGCACTGTTAAAAATTGGCACCTTAATCAGAAGCTTAACAGTTTTATTGAATCGGGGTCAAGAGTAGGCTTCAGCATTTATTGAGCTCTACAGCCTGAAATGTAGTGTTCTTTTTTAAGTCAAGAAGGGCTTGTATTTATTGAACATTACAAAACTCTAACACAAAAAACCCAAGAGCCTGGTGTTGAAAGCAGCCTGCAGCTTCCTGCAAGGCAGAGCCCTGACTTCCAAAATGGAGAATAATCTTTGGTCTTTGGAGCCACACTTCAAATCCTTACACAACACTAGTAGATGATCTACACAGGAGACTGTAATGGCTTCTACCATTACCAATGGCAGGGAACTCTTTTGTGCCAGAACCACCAATATCCCTTCTTCCTAAAGGAAGGTAGGAAAAGGAAGCAAGCAGCCAGGGTTAACAGGGCCCACACACCCTCTGGCCTGATTATGGGAGGAGGGAGTGCAGCTGTGGTTGAATCAGAGCCAACTTAGGGAAAGCAGGTGTGTGATATATGGTCTGTTCTTGCTCATTCAAGTAATACAACATACATAATATGGCATTCCGCAGGTTGTTCACAGGCTGTGATTAGAGAGGAAGGATTGCCCAGTGGTTAGGGTTTCAGCTCTAGATTTGGGATATATGTTTTTAAGTCACAGCTCCACCACAGAGTGCCTGTATGACCTTGGCCAAGTCCCTTAAGGCTATGTCCACAAAGGGACTCTCAGAAGCCAACAAGCTGAGCAGGGATCTTCCTAAGCCAGCAGGAAATGCTGAGGACAGGAGAGGAGCCGGGCCTAGGTCCTGCCCCTCAAAGATAATTAGGTACCTAACACTGAACTGGAGAGAGGTGCCTATTTCTGCTTTGGATTCACCCTCTCCTGGAATTAAGTGCCTAAGCCAGGTCAGTCCTTTCTCATGAAAAAACTGTGTTTTCAAATACCTGCTCTCTCTGATTTGGAGTAGATCCTTGTTTTTGGTTCCAGATGAGAACCTGAACACCAGGCTATTGTATTAGGGGGCAGGTCTCTCTCAGTCTCTTCTGTTGAAGCTATTCTACTCTATAAAAACTTAGTGGAGCAGTAAGGGGAAAAGTTTTTATTTCAAGTTTATTTAGGATTTGATAAACTAGAAACCCAGCAGGGGAATTTTGTCTTACACCCTTTTGGGCTGTTTGGAGTTTTTAAAGGAACATGCTAGATGGGAAACTGAGGCAGGGAATGCCTTCAGCACCACACTAGGTCAACATGGAGTGCTACAGGGCAAGCATGCCCCATGACAGCCATCTATGAACAATATGCATGAAGAGAAGAATAAGAAGAGTCTAGATGGTTAAGAGGACAATATTGTGACAGAGTATATCCTTTCAGATTTTCAGTAAGACATTCTGACATGCTATAGTAGTTCCATGTATATTAACATGAATGCATATTATAGCTTTCTTACATTGTAATGTATTTTTCTTACTATTTTTACCAGTACTTAGTAACTGTCTTTTTTTCTGATACGGGTTACAAAGTGATCTGAAGACTTTCATTTGACAAATAGCAATTTTTTTCTTTACAATTATTATTTTCTGTCCAATATTTGGCCAGACCCTTGCCTGGTGTAAATCAGCACAGCTCCATTGACTTTAATGGAGCTACATTTATTTACACCAGCTAGGATTTGGCCAATTGGCTTTACTATTTGTCATTAATCAGTAAGATTTTATTGATGACTGTAACTGAAAATATTAAATAAAATGAAGGGAGAAAAAGGTCTATACTAAGAAGTTATACAATTAATAGTTGTGTCAGTGTCTGCACAAGTACATGGTGGGTAATATCCAGCTCACTTTGCTGATGCAAATAATCCCATTGCCTTTGGTGAAACTAATAGCTCAGATTTAGTCCTTCATGTTCAGACTGCATGATGCCAATTAAGACAAGATAAAAGAACACGGAATATTCAAGAACAGAAGGTTCTAACTGGCTAAATGATTCAATGAGTCATACAATTTAATGAAAAAGGTATTTTTACCAAATCCTATGCAGTAACTTCTGTTATCTAGAAGCTGCTCTTGCATGCACTAAATAATGGACAAGTATGTCTCCAGACTGTTTTTAAAACAATTAGTCTTAGAAAGATACTAAATCTGGCCATTTTATGGTACACACTGCTTGTAGCACTTTTTGATCACATTGTTATACCCGTGCTTGTTAACAATACCTGGGATTGCCTTACTGCACTACAGAAAAAGGAACTGAATTAACTTCTCCTTTAGGGGCTTTAGAAGTGTGGTGCAAGTTAGTTCTATGAACTAATCATCTGAAAGAAAATAAAACGTCAACAAAAACCTGAGGCAAAGTGAATTTCTTTAGCTGTTAAACTAAGCCCCTAATGACAATGAATGCTACAGCACTATCCTGATGAATGGCCATCTCTTTTATTTGCTATATGTCAACATTTGCTATATGTCAATTGTCTTGTTTATGTCAATATGCATAGACAAATTCTACACTGATTTCCTCCCTGGGCCAAACCTAGAGCATTTTACTCCCAGCAGAAGTCCCACTGAAGTCAATGGAATTAGTTGTGTGCCTAAAGTGAGAAGGATTTGTCCCCCTGGTAAATCTGACTGAAGTCAAAATGTAAGTCAGGGCAGAACTGAGCCCATATTGTCCCAAAAATATAGAATTCTTTTTAGGGCCCTTGGCTACTGTCTAGAACTGATCCTGCTCTCACTGAATTCAATGGTAACAGTATCAGGCCATCTATTTAATACAAGTCTAACTAAAATACCCTAGCTTCCATCTGAAGTCTTTAGAAAACGCTTAGTTACTGATGATACCTATACTTTGAGCTAATTATATAACTTGTGGTATTTCAGTTTGCAGAGCAGAACTAACACAAATCTCCAAAATATATAGGAAGTATTACTTTGGGGCACTGAGAGGGTTAGGAGAAAAGACATAATTTTGTGAATTCAAAGTAAAATATGCTTACAAGGTTACTCCAGGCCAAACACATTTTAAAAAATATAACTTCCTTAAATGTGCTAGAAATAATTGTTTGCAGTGTTGAAGCCATGTTGGTACCAGGATATGAGATAGAAAAGATGGATGCGATCATATTTTTTACTGGAGCAACTTCAGGTGAGAAGAAGAGTTCTGTAGAGCTCAAAATGTCTCTTTCATCAACAGAAGTTGGTCCAATAACAGGTATTACCTCACCCACCTTATCTCTTTCAAAATAAGTGTAGATTACTAAAACTGAATAATTAAAACAAAACCTAAATTACTTTTCACTCTGATATTCATTGTTGTAGGAAGTGTTGTTGTAGCCATGTTTGCTCCCAGGATATCAGAGAGATAAGGTGGGAGACCAATTTCTGTTGGCAGAGCCATCCCTTGGGTAGGGTGAACTGGGATGACCATTCTGGGTCCTGCCCTTTGTTCCATGTCCTACTTGATGTACGATCAGGATGCCATTTGCCACTAGGAGGTGGGTGGCGAGGTGAGGCGGGAGGCGGGCAGGTGAGTGGGGTGAGGAGGCCAACGGGGAGGTGAGCAGCAGGCAGGCAGGTGGGAAGGGGTGAGGAGGCCAGAGGATGGGCAGACGGTGAGGAGGAGAGAGGTGGTCGGGCGGACGGTGGGGAGGGCACGCTGGAGACTAGAGGGGAGGCAAGCAGTGGGACGACGAGGAGACTAGCGGGGAGGCAAGCAGTGGGCAGGCGCGTGAGGAGGCGAGCGGCAGGCAGGCAGGCTGGAGGGGGTGAGGAGGCAGGCGGGGGGAAGACGCTGAGGAGGACAGCTGTGGTCGGGGAGGTGGGGATGCTGGATGTGCGATGAGATTAGCAGGGAGGTGAGCAGTGGGCAGGCGCACGAAGAGGTGAGTGGCAGGTGGGCAGACAGTGAGGAGAGCAGAGTTTGGGCGGATGAGGGGGGCGCGCTGGACAGATAGGGAGGAGACTAGAGGGGAGGCGAGCGGCAGGCAGATGGGTGGACAGCAAGGAGGAGAGCAGCGGGCAGGTGTGTGGGGGTGTATGTGAGGAGGTGAGTGATGGCCGGGTGGATGGGTGTGCCAGGTGGACGGCGAGGAGACTAGCAGGGAGGCGAGTGGTGGGCGGACAGCGAGGAGGAGAGTGGCAGGTGGGCTGGCAGGGGGTATGGGGTGAGGAGGCAAGCAGCGGGTGGGTGGGTGGGTGTGCCGGGTGGACAGCGAGGAGACTAGTGGGGAGGCTGAGTGGCCCCAGGCCCCGCACCACCCTAGGGATGGCCCTCTCTGTTGGTGAGGGGGACAAGCTTTTAAACTCCACAGAGCTCTTCTTCATGGAATCGGCCACCCAAATACCCCCAGAGAACCTGCTTCAATACAGAGACTAAGCCTCCTCCAGCTGCATGCCCCTAGTTGACACCTACCCCCCACATTGGAACCCATAAGGGGTATCATCAAACTACAACCCATACTTGATGTGGACTCCATACAGAAAGAAATATTTCCTGAACCCCCTCTTCTGGCCTTCAAACACCCCAGCCTCTCCAAGTTCATCATCAGAAGCAAGCTCCCCACAGACTAGGACACACCAACTCAAAGCAGCACCAGACCCTGCCAGAACAGATGCAAAACCTGCAGACTTATTGCCACTGCTACAATTATCAATACACCTTTTAAGATCCATGGCCCTACATATGCCTATCAGAACATGTGGTGCACTAACTGCCTCAGTAACTACTATGTGGGTGAAACCAGACAATCACTATGCGGTCGAATGAACTCACACAGGAAAATGATAAATGACAAAAACACCATATCATCTGTGGGTGAACACTTTTCACAAAGCGATCACTCTGTATCTGACCTCTCAGTCCTCATCCTCAAAGGAAACCTGTACAACACTGACAAAAGATGAGCCTGGGACTTTAAATTCATAACTTTGCTAGACACTAAAAATCATGATCTTCATAAAGAGACTGGATTTATGGCTTATTGCAACAATCTGTAACCAATTAACCCCCTTTTTTGTCCTGCGACTGCAGGGATGTTACCTTGAACAGAAGTTGGTCCAATAAAAGCTATTACCTCACCCACCTTGTCTCTCTTTTCACTCTGAAACTTTCTAAATCAGGAAAATAAAGCCAATTACTTATTCACTATTCATAGTTTATTTCTTCAGGTATTTAATGGATTGACACAATTCCATAATATTTGGCTAGATTGTGACTCAGCCAATATAACCACACAAAGGAGTAAAAGGAGTTTAAGACTCCCCTTACATAGTTATGTGTGTACCCAAATCACACGAAAGGAGTAAGTGGGACTACTCACCCACTTACCTCTTCCCTGACTCCACCCACCCTACTCACTGGGGAGAGTAGCTGAGCCTGTGCAGGGGTGAGTTATAATAACAATTTACCTTTCTGAATGAAGTTATTCACGCATGTATGTCTTTTCAGGATTAGTACCTAATGACAGGTCTACACTTCCAACGCTGCATCGGTGCACCTGCACTGAGACAGCTGTACTGCTGTAGCACTTAAGATGTTTCTACACCAGTGGGCAAGGTTCTCCTGTCAGTGTAGTTAATCCACTTCTACCACACTGTCTACACCGGGGATTAGGTTGGTATAACTATGTCGCTCAGGGATGTGGGTTTTTCACTGGGTCTTGAGTTGTTGGAAGGATGTAAAATAATTTGATTCAAAAAGATCATCTATGATATTACCACAGCCTGCATTCCATTTCTTGAAAAATGACTAACCATAATGAAGTGGGGTTTAAAAATTGTTTCAGTGTCTATGGGAAGCTATGGCACCTTTTAAAACTTAATATCCACCTACCATTGTATTTTTCTATGAGCTTTTAGCCAGCTGGGTTTATTTTGTAGATTGTACATTATACCTAGCATACAGTGAAGCCTGCTTGCTCAATAATAGCTTCAAAAGTTCAGTAACATAATGCCACCTTTTAGATATGAGGATATCCAGTTTCATTCTGATCAATCTGGGTTGTTTATGACTCCAAAGAAAGAGAGGAAAAGGACACAAACACTGGGAGTTGGTGAAAAAACAAAAAAAGAGCTAAACAAATTACCGTGAATGATTTGGAAGAGAAATAAAACCTGGCAACATATTCATATTTAGCACATTATTTCTACCTAGAAAGAAGTAACATGTTCCATTTTTTAGATTTTGCAATTTATCTATCAGGTGTGTACAATTTAGTTTATATAAATCAACAATTTTATAGAAATGGAAAGAATCATATTTTATTTTTAGCCTATTGCCTAGAGAAACCTGCAGAGGTCATAGTTATTTGCAGCCTAGTACTAGCCTTTTATCAATATATCTTCAACAGTATTCATGAAATGTGAGTCCTCTGTACTACCCGTGGTATTTATACACTGTTATGAAAGCATGCATGAGCTCAGAAATGTTTGACACATGAACACTACATAGTTTGTGATCTTGGCATTTAGAGTTCAAGGTTAATAATTCAAGGTATTAAAGATCATTGTAACTGAACATCAATTTATCATGAAAATGTAGTAAGTATGATCTTCCTAATACAAACAGTTGAAAGCTTGCAACATGTTGCATGCTTGTCATTATTGCTTCTCTATTAGACACAGACTAGTTGGGAAGTTTTAAGATCTCTGTTGTCTTTAAATCTGACCAATCCACATTCCAGAACGCAGACCTCCCAATGGAACACTGCTTCACAAAAAACACCCTGCCCCTTTTATTCTTGGCCTTTTCTCTCTTAGGGAATGTCTGAACTGCCCCACAGTTCAGGCTATGGGTGTGTGAATAGCAGTGCACGCAAAAGTGCTGCTCTATAACTCCCCTGTGTGGACATTGTGGACACAAACTCGAAGATCCCTAGTTCACACTAATTTGTCCTGTTTGAATAGGACTACATTAGTGTGAACTAGGGACCTTTTAGTTCATGCTTGCAGCGTCCACATGGGGGACTTAGAGCGCAGCACATTGGAGTGCACTGCTATTCATACCCCAGTAGTCTGAACTCAGGGCAGTGTAGACATGTCCTTAGTCTTTTACCTTAATAATCCAAAGTCTCTTCTCTGTTTATGCAATTCTCTGTCCTGTCTCCTAATGAAGTGTAAGGGATGAATACAATAGATATGGCTTGAATGATTAATAAATACTGATTCCTTCTAGCCCGCAAAAATAAAAAAGTACCCACCTCTATTTATCCTAAAATAGGATCCAACTAGGAAGTAAAGATAATAAGAAAATGGTTCACTTCATGTGAGACCCTTTGTCTAAGGACCCAAAGAGCATCCAGGGCATCTAGAGCTCCTTTCCACAAGAACAGAAACTAAAACAGCTAAATGAGAGTATTGTTAATCACCTAGGCAAGAATCTCTCTCATAATGTGTATATGCATAAAATCTCTTTCTCCCTCCCAACCTACCTAAAAAGAACTCTAAGGCCATGTCTACACTAGCAAGCTTACAGCGGTACAGCTGTACCAATACAGTTGTGCCACTGTAAGATCGCTTGTGCAGTTGCTGTATGCTGATGGGAGAGAGCTCTCCCATCAACATAATAAAACCACCCTAAAAAAGCTCTCCCACTGACATAGCGCTGTGCACGCTACCACTTATGCTGGCAAAACTTGCGTTGCTCAGGAGGGTGCTTTTTCACACCCAAGCAACGTAAGTTTTGCCAACATAAGTGGAAGTATAGACTTGGCCTAAATTACCAAGCAAGGGTGTCACCCTGCTTTCCTATGCAAAGTGACCCATTGCATTTTGTGAATGGATCAAGAGATAGATGGGGAAGCTGCAAGTGAAGCAAACTAGCAATCACTGACTGTAAGACAGAAGGTCAAATAGGGCAAACTGCCATTACCCGAAAAAAATCCAAGCCACATGTTTTCACCGTAAATTATAAACTATACATTGTTTTCCTTGTAAATCAACTATATCATGGACAATCTGTCTTTTGCCTCAAATTAGAAGCTGCTCATTTGTTTGCCTTGTGATTCAGATCTACATCCTTCTATATTTGGATAATGTCTCTTGTTCTATTTTAAGTCCTAAATAACGTGAAATGCTATATACAATCAAAGAATGTAGGGAGTATATTCTTCATATGTAGAGGATTATACAGGATTTTGTTGATTTTCACTGTAAATAATTGTTGCACTATAGAAGTAATAGGAATTGTCTAGTACAAGGAAGAAGGAATATTGAAAGACATAAACCAGGGTCTGTAATGGGTTAGACTCTCCCCCGCATCTGGGATGCCACCTGATGAGCTGCGGTCCCACTCAGCCCTCCGGCCCTGCCAGACTGGGTTTCCCTTGCACTGGGTTGCTGTGCCAGGCTCTCAAGCCCCTTTCCAGCACACACTCAGGCAAGACCACACACAGCTGCAGACACAGACTGAAGTCAGATCTGTGTGAGAGGACTCACCCAGCGCTCACGTGCACAACCCTTGTGGAGAGGTAAATCCCAGATAATATTGTCTTGCGCTGTATAGAAACGTGCACAGTGCAAGCTCATAAAAATGCACCCTCTCCCTCAATGTGGAGAGAGATATGCAGAACTTCTTGCCCACCCTCCTCCCGCCAGTTAGAATTTGCACAAACTGGGTCTAATAATAAACATAATCGAGTTTATTAACTATAAAAGCCAGATTTTAAGTGATTATAAGGGATAGCAAACAGAACAAGGCAGATTACTAAGCAAATAAAACAAAACATGCATACTAAGTTTACGCTCTTAATGAGACTGGTTTCAAGAAATAATTTGTCACCCTAAATGTTGTTTTAGGCAAGTTGTAAAGTTTCTGTAGCTTAGAGTTCCACTTATTTCTCTTTACAGACTAGACTCCTGTCTTAGTCTGGACTCAGCCCTTGCCTTTCCCACCGCTCAGTTCTTTTGTCTCTTCGGGTACTTTCAGCAGTCTTTCTTCTTGGGCAGGAAGGCAATGGAGAAGAGTCCTGTTTGCCTTACTCCCCAGCCTTAAATAAGATTACATAAGGCAGGAATCTTTTGTTTCTCAGTCTTGACCTCCCTCTCCTTTTAGTGGAAAATTACTAGAAGTCCAAGATAGTGTTTAGTACCAGGTGACAGGGCCACTTGATCTAGTAGTGTCACAGCTACATTCCAGGGTGCCTCTCAGGAAGGAGGGAGATTAGTATCTTCACAGTCTTGTTGTTTCTTCCTAATGACCCGTCAAAGCTGATGGCCCATTGTCTGGTGGGTGTCTCCCAAATACACACACAGTTCTAATTGTTACGTAGTCAATATTCCTAACTTTAGATACAGAAATGATACATGCATACAAATTGGATACTTACATTCAGTAAATCATAATCTTTCCAATGATACCTTACAAGACCCCTCTTGCATAAAACGTCTCAGTTATGCCATATCAATATCATAAGCATATTTCCATAAATAATATAGGGTGTAATGTCAGAAGGTCAATTTTGGAATATTCAGAGAAATTGCTTAAAAGGAATCCCAATTAATAATAGAGGCCAATAATGAAATACAATCCATGAAATGAATCAAACATAAAATGCCTCTGATAAGAAAAGGGTTGAAGGTATTTGTTATATACCAATGCCATGTACTGGATAGCGATGGAAGCAGCAGAGAAACGGAGTGAGCTGAAATCTCAGCCTCATTTGGCATGTGTCCAGTAAAAACTAGACGGTGTCCTCCTCGAGGGAACCCTGAAATTTGGAGTATTTGTGGTTGCTTACTTGAAAATTTTCCCTTCTTGCCCCATGTGGGTCATAGTCTGTCAGTAGCTTTAGGAGCAGAATAAACACTGATCGTACAGCTGACAAGGAACTAAACCCCACCTTCTAAAGACCTCCTGAGTTTCAAGATGCTTCCAAAGCTGGCCCCTCTGGACTGTGAAACAAAAAACAAATCCCTAATCCTGCATCAGTGTAACACCGACAGACCTGGGTTATCGGTGGGTGGGATCGAACCTGGATGCATGCATCTCTATTGCATGAGCTAACAGCCACATGGCTCTTAACTAAGGCTGTAGCAGACTCATTAATCTCTAAGTGGTCTCAGTGCCACTAGAGGGGACAGAGCACTACACCCAGGATGGGTGTGGGTTACATCAGCACCATGCAAAAATAATACTCCACAAGAGAACATTATGAAAAACAAGAAAAATGTAATTACTGCAGAGAACTTAAACTGTAAATTAATCAGATCTCCCTTTTTCAGGGAGGTCCAAATCTGTGGACTTAGCCCTTTGAAGAAGGGAAAGTTTTCAGGTAAACAACCACAAATTCTCCCACTGTCTCTCAGGGTTAGGTCCACAGAGCCTCAGTGTGGGACCTTCTCATCAGTGACAAAATTCTAGAGAGGGAACAAAATAATGTCAGGGAGAGGGAGGATTTCCTTACTCTAAAGAACCACCACCGTGTGCAAGACCGGCCTGCCTATTGTATTGGTTGAAGACTTATAAAACTGAGTAAGTGTATGCAGGGATGACTAAGTTGCAGCTCTATACACTTTATCATAAGAGGCCTGCCCTCTGTCACCCATGATGCCACCACCGCTTGTACTGAGTGATCTCCGGTGTCCGTTGGGGGATTGAGTTCTTTTGCTCAGCAATGCACCAGTGTACCTATTGTGAGACTGATGGTTTAGGTTGCTTAGCACCTGTTTTTCTTGGATGAAATAAGATCAGTAAGGCTGTTGTTTTTCTTATGCTCTCAGTTCTTTTCAGATAAAACTTTAAGGCTTGCTTTACATCCAGCAAATGCCATTGCTTCCCCTTTAGGTGAGAAGGATGTGCACAGAAAGAAGGCAATGAGGTCCCTTTGCTCAATGAAAAATTAAATTTACTTTTGCAATAAAGGTGGGATCTGTTCTCAGAACCACCTTATCTTTGTGACAAATCGCCCCCAACTCTGACCTGCTTTTTTCAAAGTGATAGATACGTGTTGTAGCCGATGATCTTTTTGATCACTAAGTGGCAAACCTCGTTTGTTAGATTTGAGCTTTAAAATCTAACTGGCACCTTGGCAAATTCATAAAAATTGACCCCCTTTGATGCTTACAAGGGATATTCAGGGCCTACTTAGGCTCCCATTTAAATCAGCAACAAAACTCTTGTTGACTTTAACTGAGACTTTATTCTGGAGACAGATGAATTTTTCAGCCTCTTGGGCAATAAACAGTTTTTATGGATCTATTCAAATACCGAAAAACCAATTGTTAGGATACCAGGAAACAATTTGAATAGGCACAATTTGAAAAACACCGTAAGTCCTGGACAAGAAACTACCCTTACAAGGCAGCCTCCTATTTTAAGAAAACGATGCCAGTGCAGACTTCAACATGTTTGGGTGTGCCTGTGAAACAATTCTCTCCTCCTCAAATGTAACTGACCTCTGTTCACTATGATCACACCATGCACGAGACTGGCCTTAGGATTTGGGGAGGCTCAGAGAGATGATTCGGTGGGGGCAATGCCCAAAATTAAATAAACAAAAGAGAGCCAGCACAGGGGACCTGTCCACCAGTGAAAAGCTGCCTCCTGCACCAGCCCTAGCTCACACTTCCATCATGGACGAGGAAGCAGACAGACCGGGAGTGCTCTAGAGGCAGAGAAGGCAGGGGGCATGGCAGAATGGAGCTCTGATGTACTTGATTCTCCAGTGGTGTAAACCAGAGTTGCTTGCTTGCAGATCTTATGTGTGCCTGTCAGGAATCAGGGCCTGCAGCAGAACTGGTCTCCAGACAGCTTCATCAGTGCAGCTGGCCTGCTGCAAGCTACTTGATTAGCCATGCCACCCGAGTCACTGCAGAGGCCAGCAAGGTGGCTTCTCAGTGCTCAGACCCACCACTGTGCCTGCTCCTACATTACCTTGTTCCTGCTGCTCCTGCCTTGCACCCAGCCTTGGCCCATCTTGCCCCTGCCTTGAATCCCTCCTTGCCCGATACCCTGCACACTCCAGTTCTTGCCTTCCAGCTTGACCCTTGGCTCTGGCTCCTGATGAAGGACTCCACCTCAATCCTTTGCTCTGGTATCCAGTTCCTGTTTTCCAGTTTGACCCTTTGACTACAGCTCTGACCCTAGCCACTAGGCCTAACGCCTGCTTTGATCACTAAGCCTGATGCCCATTCCAACAATTAAGCTAGACCACCCTTGTCCCATCATCTGACAGTGCCCAGGTCATAGAATCATAGAATCATAGAATATCAGGGTTGGAAGGGACCCCAGAAGGTCATCTAGTCCAACCCCCTGCTCAAAGCAGGACCAAGTCCCAGTTAAATCATCCCAGCCAGGGCTTTGTCAAGCCTGACCTTAAAAACCTGTAAGGAAGGAGATTCTACCACCTCCCTAGGTAACGCATTCCAGTGTTTCACCACCCTCTTAGTGAAAAAGTTTTTCCTAATATCCAATCTAAACCTCCCCCATTGCAACTTGAGACCATTACTCCTCGTTCTGTCATCTGCTACCATTGAGAACAGTCTAGAGCCATCCTCTTTGGAACCCCCTTTCAGGTAGTTGAAAGCAGCTATCAAATCCCCCCTCATTCTTCTCTTCTGCAGACTAAACAATCCCAGCTCCCTCAGCCTCTCCTCATAAGTCATGTGCTCTAGACCCCTAATCATTTTTGTTGCCCTTCGCTGGACTCTTTCCAATTTATCCACATCCTTCTTGTAGTGTGGGGCCCAAAACTGGACACAGTACTCCAGATGAGGCCTCACCAGTGTCGAATAGAGGGGAACGATCACGTCCCTCGATCTGCTCGCTATGCCCCTACTTATACATCCCAAAATGCCATTGGCCTTCTTGGCAACAAGGGCACACTGCTGACTCATATCCAGCTTCTCGTCTACTGTCACCCCTAGGTCCTTTTCCGCAGAACTGCTGCCTAGCCATTCGGTCCCTAGTCTGTAGCGGTGCATTGGATTCTTCCATCCTAAGTGCAGGACCCTGCACTTATCCTTATTGAACCTCATCAGATTTCTTTTGGCCCAATCCTCCAATTTGTCTAGGTCCTTCTGTATCCTATCCCTCCCCTCCAGCGTATCTACCACTCCTCCCAGTTTAGTATCATCCGCAAATTTGCTGAGAGTGCAATCCACACCATCCTCCAGATCATTTATGAAGATATTGAACAAAACGGGCCCCAAGGTCAAGTGGTTTAGGATCAGGGATCAGAAACTGTCTTCCTGACAGCCCTCGTTCTCCAGTGCATTCAAGCTCTGTTTGGGTGGGATGAAATCTGCCTTATGTGTTCTATTCCCATCTCTTCTGATTTTTCATGTTCACAGTCTGTGTGTGCCTCAGCTTATTCATCTGTAAAATGGGTATAATGCAATTTGCCTATCCCAACAAGGGTTGTAGGAATTTAATAGTTGATGTTTGTAAAGTGCTTTCAAATTCTTGGGTAAAAGTTTTTTTAGAGAAGAGGTGAATATTATTTGCTGAGATTCAAGATGTTATAAATCAAAATTGTCCAAAGGAAAGTGGACCTCTTTCTTTAAAATTCAACCCAATGTGCATGAAAACAGTTCTGCATTTCCCTGTCCCTTTATTCAAGTTACTAGGGAAGCATGCAGTACCATACGGCAAAGGCCATGGGCACAATATCTTGATGATCAGTTGACAAGAATCAGGTTTCAGAGTAGCAGACGTGTTAGTCTGTATTCGCAAAAAGGAGTACTTGTGGCACCTTAGAGACTAACAAATTTATTTGAGCATAAGCTTTCGTGAGCTACAGCTCACTTCATCGGATGCATTCAGTGGAAAATACAGTGGGGAGATTTATATACATAGAGAACATGAAACAATGGGTGTTACCATACACACTGTAACCAGAGTGATCACTTAAGGTGAGCTATTACCAGCAGGAGAGCGGGGGGAGGGAGAGGAGGAACCTTTTGTAGTGATAATCAAGGTGGGCCATTTCCAGCAGTTGACAAGAACATCTGAGGAACAGTGGGGGGAAGGGGGGGGAATAAACATGGGGAAATAGCTTTACTTTGTGTAATGACCCATCCACTCCCAGTCTCTATTCAAGCCTAAGTTAATTGTATGCAGTTGCAAATTAATTCCAATTCAGCAGTCTCTCATTGGAGTCTGTTTTTGAAGTCTTTTTGTTGAAGAATTTCCACTTTTAGGTTTGTAATCGAGTGACCAAAGAGATTAAAGTGTTCTCCAACTGGTTTTTGAATGTTATAATTCTTGATGTCTGATTTGTGTCCATTTATTCTTTTACGTAGAGACTGTCCAGTTTGACCAATGTACATGGCAGAGGGGCATTGCTGGCACATGACGGCCTATATCACATTGGTAGATGTGCAGGTGAACGAGCCTCTGATAGTGTGGCTGATGTGATTAGGCCCTATGATGGTGTCCCCTGAATAGATATGTGGACACAGTTGGCAATGGGCTTTGATGCAAGGACAGATTCCTGAGTTAGTGGTTCTGTTGTGTGGTGTGTGGTTGCTGGTGAGGATTTGCTTCAGGTTGGGGGGCTGTCTACAAGCAAGGACTGGCCTGTCTCCCAAGATCTGTGAGAGTGATGGGTCGTCCTTCAGGACAGGTTGTAGATCCCTGATGATGCGTTGGAGAGGTTTTAGTTGGGGGCTGAAGGTGATGGCTAGTGGCGTTCTGTTATTTTCTTTGTTGGGCCTATCCTGTAGTCGGTGACTTCTGGGTACTCTTCTGGCTCTGTCAATCTGTTTCTTCACTTCCGCAGGTGGGTATTGTAGTTGTAAGAATGCTTGATAGAGATCTTGTAGGTGTTTGTCTCTGTCTGAGGGGTTGGAGCAAATGCGGTTGTATCGTAGAGCTTGGCTGTAGACAATGGATCGTGTGCTGTGGTCTGGATGAAAGCTGGAGGCATGTAGGTAGGAATAGCGGTCAGTAGGTTTCCGGTATAGGGTGGTGTTTATGTGACCATCCTTTATTAGCACTGTAGTGTCCAGAAAGTGGATCTTTTGTGTGGACTGGTCCAGGCTGAGGTTGATGGTGGGATGGAAATTGTTGAAATCATGGTGGAATTCCTCAAGGGCTTCTTTTCCATGGGTCCAGAGGATGAAGATGTCATCAATGTAGTGCAAATAGAGTAGGGGCATTAGGGGACGAGAGCTGAGGAAGCGTTGTTCTAAGTCAGCCATAAAAATGTTGGCATACTGTGGGGCCATGCGGGTACCCATAGCAGTGCCGCTGATTTGAAGGTATACATTGTTCCCAAATGTGAAATAGTTATGGGTGAGGACAAAGTCACAAAGTTCAGCCACCAGGTTTGCCGTGACATTATCGGGGATACTATTCTTGATTGCTTGTAGTCCATCTTTGTGTGGAATGTTGGTGTAGAGGGCTTCTACATCCATAGTGGCCAGGATGGTGTTTTCAGGAAGATCACCGATGGATTTAGTTTCCTCAGGAAGTCAGTGGTGTCTCAAAGATAGCTGGGAGTGCTGGTAGCGTAGAACCTGAGGAGGGAGTCTACATAGCTAGATCACTTGCTTGACACCCCATGGACAAAACTGTCTTGTTGACAATTTTCCACAACTTTGACAAGATCATTCATATAATGCAAGAGAAATAGCAAATTCCAACACTCCAGCAAATGGTAACTTGATGTTAACTTTTCAGATGGTGCCAGCAAAAGCAAAGATCACTGCCTAAAAACACCACAAATCATGGATTTCTCTCAAGTTATTATTAAAGTCAGATAATAGTCTTTAGCCTTGCTATAAAAAGCATTAAGCCTAAGAAAATGCTCCGAGAAACCCCCTAGAATAAAATATATTTTCAGTATTCTAGAGTATTAAAGAGAGTAATACTTATTAGCTCACACACAGATTCTGTGATGACTATTAAAAAATAAAGCAGAAAAGTTAGATGTCAGATATACTTAGAACCTCTTTTCTTTGATTTTTTTGGAATGAGTCAGAATGGTTTCTTTTTATGTAAACCTTCAAGTGTCCAGGAAACAATGCATTTGCAGAATGTGAGAGAAATAATGTATCACTAATATGTAATTTCCACATATTTCATTTACACATGGGATTTCTGAACTTGTTCTTGAACTGAAGGCTAGTCCAGCAGAATCAGTAAATTGAGATCTTAGGAGCTAACAGAGTTTGTCAAATCCTCTCCACAACAGCTAATCTTGTGACAGCCATGTGCTTCAGAAGCTGCAGATGTCTGCACCTGGACAACACTTGACAAAGTGTTCTAACATACCAGACCTTGGGAATGAATAGAGGTAGCCAGTCTCAGAAAGTTAGAAAAAAAATTAAAATATCACCAAAGAAGTAAGGGACAAAAAATGTTGTCCCTACACACATGACAGAAAAAACAATGAACAAGTGTTTTCAAAACATTAAAGGTAACAGAAACATTTTAGAAGAAGTTGGTCTAAATACATAAATTTGGCTAGAGAATCATTAAATAGTTGACAAAGGAGCTGTGATAGAAGATAAAGGACACAGTGTCTGACAAACCAGAGGGCGAAATACAGCCTCTCCCACAGTCCCACATTTTCAGCTATGCGTGCTATGATTACAATTATAAACAATAGATACTGTGTCAGTATACAGGAAAACAAACAATAGGTCTTTTTCAGAAACTATCTGTAGGAAGAACATACACATTAGTAAACAATAGAGCCGGAATAACCCCTTGCATTCTTTCCACTAATGATACTTCAGAGCTCAGTAGAAAGAATGTTTTTGTTCTTTCTTTCTTTCTTTCTTTCTTTCTTTCTTTCTTTCTTTCTTTCTTTCTTTCTTTCAGTTTGATGTGGAATTTTTCTGAGCTTGCACCTGGTCTGACCAATAAACAGCTGGGTTCTGAGTATCCCCATTATTTTATTCACTCTAACCTCCACCCCTTCTTCAGATAGCTGCAACTACTGTGCTTACTCTGATTAGAAAGGGAACTTTGTGACCTCTATTGCTAGTGTCAATAGGAGATCAGACAGCACAAAGCACTTGAAGTAATATGTTGTTTCAACAGTCAAAGAAGTGAAGGACTCTCAGTTGCACCTAAGCACAGGAACACCATCTTGCAGTTCTGTTGCCAAGCCACTGGCCTCATCATCTACATGTACAGGCCATTTAACTGTGTAAATGAGCCTATACTTGAATTAGCCTTTTCTGAAAACTTTAGAAGTGTGAGTGAAGTTAAGAGATAATGCTCACCAAGGACCATACAAGACAATAAATTACTTTTGTGGTTGATTAAATGTTAAAGCATTTGGTATCCACAGAAGCTCTTTATTGTGAATAAACTCCAGCATAGTGAACATTATTCTTTTTCTACAGGACAAAGGAAATTCAAAAAAAAAAGGAAACAATGTTTTTCTTGCTTTGTGAGGGTCTGAAAGTTCTGATGCTTTCTAGGGCTTTCCATTTTAGGCTTAGAAAATCTGCTCAGGGCCGGTTCAGATAGAAAAATAATTGCTCATTGTTGGGGCTAAAAAGCAGAGAGGGGTGAATTGGTGTAGTTAAAATAAGAACCAACCCTGAACACTTGCCCAAAGTTTGAGGCAAACTCAGAATTAATCTCTTTTGAGATCTGAAACAGTTTTATTAACTTTTGTCAGGTTTGAATTTTTGTGGAACTGGAAGTGCTAAAATGCCACAAGAAAGGCTGCTCTTGCAGGTTTTCTGCCTATCTGGAAGCAGAATGTTGTAGAAGTCTTGTAAAAGACCCTTTCCCCCACAAGATTCCCAGCATAATTCTGGAGACTCAAGGAATACATGTAAACTTTGAATAAGAATTCAAATTCTGGGATAAATTATCCAAACCAAAAGTGAACTTGGATACTTTTGAATTGCACCATCGCAGGTAAAAACTGAGTCACTTCATGGGAGAGGATATGTGCCACTTGATTAAGAACTTCATGTTTGGGAGAAGATGTTTGATTTCTTGCCTGTGACTGGCTAAAATCCTTCCCTTGTAATGTAAGAATTTAATTCCAATGTGACTACAATGAAAACTTTATTATTTACAGAATAATTTTAGAGCATTCTAAAAGTGTATCTACTACCGAGTGCTGGTGAGCACAAAAAGTGCAGTATGCTGCTTTCATCCACATTCTTAACCAAGCACATATAAGTGGATAAAATTACAGGGTTGAATGCCTTTACAGCAGAGGTGTTCGGTTACTCAGAGAAAGTGAGAACTACAATTAGTTTATTTGCAGAAAATAATTATAGTGTTTCATTTGGTAGCAAAAAGGTTGCAAAATTGTTTAAATGTTCTCTCACACTCATAATTTTCTGAAAAATTCTCCCTTTTATTCTATGTTAATTATTTATTTAGATTTTGGACTTTAAAATAATTCCACACCAAAATGGGTACTGTTCCAAAACTCTGAGCAACTCTGTCATACATGCAAAACCACAATAGTACAGAAATTAAAACAAAATCACTGAAAACAGCAGCATTTCTCCTTCCCTTCACCCTACAAACTTAATCTAATCACCATTCAACAGACTAATATGACTAAAATCCCCACGCAGCCACCACAGATTCTCACCAGAGGAGCTCCCACTCTCAATTTCTTCCACCCCCACCAAATCTGCAGAGCATCTGAGGGTATGTCTACAGTGCACTTAAACACCTGCAGCTGGCCTGTGTCAGCTGACTTGGGCTTCCGGAGTTCAGGTTGCAGGGATGTAAAATTGTGGTGTAGAGGTTTGGTCTCAGCTGGAACCCAAGCTCTGGGACCCAGCAAGAGTCTCTTCCCTGGGTGTTGAATAGGTCCCTCACTTGATATATATTTATTAATAATAACTGTTTATGTTAAATGTATAATGCTGCAGTGGAAATCTCAAGTTTTCCATTTCTTGGGGCAGGTGGGGACCAAGGAGGAAAGGGAGTGGTTGGGAGGAAATAGCTTTGGAGAGATATGCTTGGGATGCCCATTTCCTCCACAATAACCTCCCAGTCTGCCTTTCATCCTACGAATGTTCTTCCTTTGAGGCCCTCCACTTTTTCCAACTTACTGCTGTATTTAGACACAACTATGTCCATTGGACTCAGTGTGTTTCTGGAAGATAAAGTCTGACCTAGCACTGAGATTATGTGGTGTGACATGTGAAAACTCTTCCTCCCTTGTGGTAGGATGGCAGAAGTGACCCTTGTTAAGATAAGGGAGGGAAAGAAAGTGGTGTAGGAAGCCTGTATACTAGTGGAAGAAGGAGTAAAAAAGACTCTTCTAGATGGTTGGCTGATTCTACTAAAAATTGGATAAAACACTAGCATCAATATAACCAAACAAGGCACCAGAATTATGATGCTAAACTGTGTTTTGTGGTACATGTGCTAAAACATCTAGTCTTCCTGTCCAAGGTATACTGAAAAGTAGCTTAACCATTCTGGAAGGGACTACATCTCCCTCAATAAAGCTGCTATGTTTTTCTTTCCTCATCCCATCAGGAACTTTTGTTTCCTTGAAAAAGCTCTTTCCTGACATCTTAACTTCTGTCTCTCATGGCTATTCTTCTTCTTCTTAGTATTAATTTTTAGAGCTACTAAGCACACCCAACTCCAGTTGAAGTCAGTGGTATATCTGGTTGCTCAACTCCTGTGAAAAATCAGAGTTCAAATGTGTTATCTATCTTCAGAACATTCCCAGAGCCTCCTGACATAATAAGGAATGAGACTGCAGGGCAAATGCCAGTGAAATTACTCTGTATTTACAGAGTTGTAACTGATATCAGAATTTGGCCTTGCAAGAGGAGAATTTGACATTGCAGAGCACTATTACTAGGCTACCAAGTTAGTTGCAGTTAACGTCTTTGAAAAGATAATCTATATGCTGTCTTTTAAACCACTAGAAGTATTTTTGTTTTGCACTGGGAGCAACAGAGGATCCATTGACACTGATCGTTTAAATGCCGGCTATAAGATTGCCTCTTAAAACTCATTTCCTTTCATTATAAAAAGTCACATGGAAATGGTTTATATGGAGCACAAATGTAACATTTTTTGTAAAAAAGATTAACATATAATACTGCAGTCCAATGTGAAAGATAAAACAGAACAGAAAAAGACTCTGAACTGAAAGGATGCCTGCACAGAAACTCTGGTTGTGATATGCAATGTTTCAAAGCACTCGATAATAAATGACCAGCGCATAAAATATCTGAATGAATTAACCTTTTTTTCCCCTGTTAAAAAAGTTGCATTAATAACATGGACATGCACAAGTCCATGGGTCCGGATCTAATGCATTTAAGGGTGCTGAGGGAGTTGGCTGATGTGATTGCAGAGCCATTGGCCATTGACTTTGAAAACTCGTGGTGATCGGGGGAGGTCCGATTGGAAAAAAGGCAAATATAGTGCCCATATTTAAAAAAGGGAAGAAAGCGAACCCGGGGAACTACAGACCGGTCAGCCTCACCTCAGTTCCTGGAAAAATCATGGAGCAGGTCTTCAAGGAATCCATTTTTAAGCACTTGGAGGAGAGGAAGGTGATCAGGAACAGTCAACATGGATTCACCAAGGGCAAGTCATGCCTGACCAACCTGATTGCCTTCTATGATGACATAACTGGCTCTGTGGATATGGGGAAAGTGGTGGACGTGATATAGCTTGACTTTAGTAAAGCTTTTGATACGGTCTCCCACAGTATTCTTGCCAGCAAGTTAAAAAAGTATGGATTGGATGAATGAACTATAAGGTGCATAGAAAGCTGGCTAGATCATCAGGCTCAAAGGGTAGTGATCAATGGCTTGATGTCTAGTTGGCTGCTGGGATCAAGTGGAGTCCCCCAGGGGTTGGTCCTGGGGCCGGTTTTGTTCAACATCTTCATTAAGGATCTGGATGATGGGATGGATTTCACCCTCAGCAAGTTCGCGGATGACACTAAGCTGGAGGAAGAGGTAGATACACTGGAGGGTAGGGATAGGGTCCAGAGTGACCTAGACAAATTGGAGGATTGGGCTAAAAGAAATCTGATGAGGTTCAACAAGGACAAGAATCCCATGCACTGCTACAGGCTGGGGACTGACTGGCTAAGCGGCAGTTCTGCAGCAAAGGACCTGGGGATTACAGTGGATAAGAAGCTAGACATGAGTCAGCAGTGTGCCTTTTTTGCCAACAAGGCTAACAGCATATTGGGCTGCATTAGTAGAAGCACTGCCAGCAGATCGAGGGAAGTGATTATTCCCTTGTATTCGGCACTGGTGAGGCCACATTTGGAGTATTGTGTCCAGTTTTGAGCCCCCCGCTATAGAAAGGATGTGGACAAATTGGAGAGAGTCCAGCAGATGGCAACAAAAATTATTAGAGGCCTGGGGTACATGACTTATGAGGAGAGGATTAGGGAACTGCGCTTATTTAATCTGCAGAAGAGAAGAGTGAGCGGGGATTTGATAGCAGCCTTCAACTACCTGAAGGGGGGTTCCAAAGAGGATGGAGCTAGGCTGTTCTCAGTGGTGGCAGATGACAGAACAAGGAGCAATGGTCTCAAGTTGCAATGGGGGAGGTCTAAGTTGGATACTAGGAAAAACTATTTCATTAGGAGGGTGTGAAGCACAGGAATGGGTTACCCAGGGAGGTGGTGGAATCTCCTTCCTCAGAGGTTTTTAATGCCTTGCTTGACAAAGCCCTGTCTGGGATGATTTAGTTGGGGTTGGTCCTGCTTTGAGCAGGGGATTGGCCAGATGACCTCCCAAGGTCTCTAATCTTCTCTGATTCTACAAATAAACTTTTTGTAACTGATGCATGTTTCTCTTTGCTCCATAATTCACCACCATACAAACCATTTTTACATGCAAAACAAATGTCCACTTATGGATTCACATTGCATAAAGCAGTATGGAGTAATTACCTGCTATATTATATTCCACACCAAAATTAACCTGTGGTCAGTTCATCTTGTGGCTTTGCCTATGCCAAAATCACACAGGAGGAAGAATTTAGTCATATAGCTAATATTTGTTTTGATTAAACATGGGTAACATACTATGATTATAATTCTCAAATTTAGCATCCCTGGTAAACCTTTTGGGCAATTTTCAGCCGTCAGTTACAACCCACCCATCTCAGATCTTTGTAGAATTTCCTCTCATTTGAATTACATCAAAGTGGTTTCCAGTCATAAAAGACTGGGATGGAAATCCTGCAAGAAGTGGAGGAAATGCAATTCTTGATCAGATCAGATAATTACATTTATTATTTTCATCTTTTAAAAGAGAAATATTAGGAGCGAAAGATAAGACTGACTAAGGGTATCTTTATCCTTAATATTATCATCCTATTCTTATACCAGTAGCTCTGTCATCCCAAAGGATCTCATTCTCAATGTGCTTTTTAAACTTAATGAGAATAACTTCACACAGCACTATGGAAAAGGTATTTTTGAAGAGGAACACAAAAGGTTGTTTAACAGAGCACTATGCACACTACTTTATTATATGAGGTGAAAATACTGTACCTAACTGAACTGTAGGAGGAATTAAGGTGAGCAAATGTAATGGAAAGGAGCATGTCTAATGGTCAGAGCCACAGGACTGCGAGTTCTGCTTGTGGCTCTATCAGTGATGATGTATTTACCTCTGTGTGTCTCAGTTTCTCCCTCTATATGACAAAGTTAATATTATGTTTGTAAAGCATTTTCATATCCTCCAATGAAAGGCTCTGTTTAGGAGCAAAGCACTATTACAATTATCATAACACAGGTGTTGAGGAATTAATGTTCATAAAGTAACTGTGAAATCAATGAATGAGAAATGATATTATGAGTGACAAGTATTATTAATATGAGAATTCTCAAAATTAAATTTTGGCTAGGAAACTAGGGTTAACACTTTCCACTCCTTCAAAAAGCATAACGGGATCTTGTAGTGACAATTGCAGCCTTAGTTTTGTGTCTCATAAGAAAGCTGGCCCTTTCGAAAGTGCAGTGCCCCTTAAAATCACACTGAGTTATGGGTTCAGTACTGATTTAGACTGAAGACAGTTACTTCCTGAATGACCAACAACAGTTCTTCCAGCACCTTGGCCCCTCCCTTCCTTTGTCCTTCCATTTTTCAGTATCCCTTTTTAACTAAACCTCACCTCAATATTTTTAAGTAGAATGTAAGTCAAAAATCTGAAATCTCTGGGCCACTGCTATTAATTTATTAATAAATCGTGGAATACTGGGGAAATTCCAGAATCCTGGAAGAGTGCGATGTGACAGAGAGCCAGGAGCCTAGAGCTGACCCAGCACACTGGTCAGCAAGGCACTAGCTGTTCCCCCTGGAATTGATTTAATTGGGAGATAAGCGCTCAATGGTTTAATTAGCAGGAGGCGGAGGAGCTAATGAGAACAATCAACTCATCAGCTGGAAACAGTTAAAGGAGAGGAAGGAAGTGCAACGGGAGGAGGCTGGCAGGGGCCAGTGGATACAGAATCTCAGGATGAGATCTTTCCCTCTCCCTTCCCCAAGAGTGAGCTAAGGGGGAAGTCTATTGTCCACTTGTGTGTTGCTGCATGAGGCTGTACTGGTGAAGGGGACCCAATAAATAAGATAGTGGTGCTTACAAATGAAGAAGCATCTAGGCTGTTTGTGGTGGTCCAAAGGGCAGAGAAGATAGCCTTGTTACACTAATATTGTGCCAACAGTCAAACAGGCAAATCGGATGAGCCAACTATCTACAGGCCATTTAGCCTTACACCAAGTGTTTCTATTGGGATTCCTCAGGGATTGGTAGGTCTGAAGCTATTTAACATTTTCATCAATGATCTGGAAGTAAATATAAGATCACCACTGATAAACATTTTGAAATGACACAAAGATTACCAGAGTGGTAAATAATAATGGGGACAGGGCGGTAATACAGAGTGATCTGGCTCACTTGGTTAACTGGGTCCATCCAAATAAAAATACATTTTAATACAGTAGAACCAAATTAAGGAACTGTTAGTGGATGGTAGTAGGGTCCACAAAGAGAGTTCTGAAGGAACTCAAATATTAAATTGCAGAACTACTAACTGTGGTATGTAACCCATCATTTAAATCAGCTTCTGAACCAGATGACTGGATGATAGCTAATGTGACACCAATTTTTTAAAAAGGCTCCAGAGGCTATCCTGGCAATTACAGGCCAGTAAATCTAACTTCAGTACCAGGCAAGCTGATTGAAACGATAGTAAAGTACAGAATTCTCAGACACATAGATGAACATGATTTGTTGGCGAAGAGTCAACAAGGTTTTTGTAAAGGGAAATCATGCCTCACCAATCTATTAGAATTCTTTGAGGGGGTCAACAAACCTGTGCACAAGCGTGATCCAGTGGATATACTGTACTTAGACTATAAGAAAGCCTTTGACAAGGTCCCTTACCAAAGACTCTTCAGCAAAGTAAGCAGTCATGGGATGAGAGGAAAGGTCCTCTCCTGGATCAGTAACTGGTTAAAAGATAGGAAATTAAGGGTAGGAATAAATGGTCAGTGTTCAGAATGGATAGAGGTAAATAGTGGTGTCCCCCAGGGATCTATGCTGGGACCAGTACTCGTTAACATATTCATAAATGATCTTGAAAAGGGGTAAACAGTGAGGATGCGAAATGTGAAGACAATACAAAATTACTAAAGATAGTTAAGACCAAAGCAGACTGTGAAGAGTTAGAAAGGAATCTCACAAAACTGGGTGACTGGGCAACAAAATGGAAGATGAAATTCAATGTTGATAAATGCAAAGTAATGCACATTGGAAAACATAATCCCAATTATACATATAAAATGATGGGGTCTAAATTAGCTGTTATCACTCAGAAAAAGATCTTGGAGTCATTGTGGATAGTTCTCTGAAAACATCTGCTCAATGTGCAGCAGCAGTCAAAAAAGCTAACAGAATGTTAGGAACCATTAGGAAAGTGATAGACATTTTAAATATTGTGTGCAGATCTGGATGCCGAATCTCAAAAAAGATGTTTTGGAATTGGAAAAGGTACAGAGAAGGGCAACTAAAATGATTAGGGAATGGAACAGTTTCTGTATGAAGAGAGATTAAAAAGACTGGGACTTTTCAGCTTGGAAAAGAGATGACTAAGGGGCGATATGATAGAGGTATATAAAATCTTGACTTGTGTGAAGAAAGTGAATAAGGAAATGTTATTTCCTCCTTCGCATAACTCAAGAACTTGGGGTCACCAAACGAAATTAATAGGCAGCAGGTTTAAAACAAAGAAAAGGAAGTACTTCTTCACACAACGCACAGTCAACCTGTGAAACTATTTACCAGGGGATGTTGTGAAGGCCAAAACTATAACAGGGTTCAAAAAAGAACTAGATACATTCATGGAGGACAGGTCCATCAATGGCAATTAGCCAGAATGGGCAGGGATGCAACATCATGCTCTGAGTGTCCCTAGCTTCTGTTCGCCAGAAGCTGGGAGTGGACGACAGGGGATGGATCCCTTGATGATTGCCTGTTCTTTTCATTCCCTCTGAAGCACCCGGCATTTGCCACTGTCAGAAGACAGGATATTGGGCTAGATGGACCATTGGTCTAACACGGTATGGCCATTCTTAGGTACCTATGCTCAAATGCAAAATTATATATCTAGGACCAGGAATACAGGCCACACCTACAGAATAGGGGACTGTGTCCTGGAAAGCAGTGATTCTGGGCTAGTCTATATAGAGAGTTAGTGTGCAGTAAATGTAGCTGTAACTCTACAGTACCCGAGCCTACCACTAACTGGCTTTGTGGAGCCTGCCACCATCCACTAAAAGTTCCTTAATGCAATTTGATCTACTCCCATTTCAGATCAAAGCACAGTAAAAAACTTGTAGTGGGTGGTAGCAGGATCCACATGGCCAATTAGTGCACAGCAGTCTATTGTGCTGTAGATTTAGACCCCAGCACTAACTCTTCGTATAGACAAGCCCCTTGAAAAGGATATGAGATCCTTGACTATATAAACAGGAATGTAATGAGCAGAAATAGGGCGGTAATTTTATCTCTGTATATGACATTGGCAAGACCAATACTGAAATATTAGGGGAGTAGCCGTGTTAGTCTGTATCCACAAAAACAGCAAGGAGTCCGGTGGCACCTTAAAGACTAACAGATTTATTTGGGCATAAGCTTTTGTGGGTAAAAAACCCCTTGCATTGGAAGAAGTGGGGTTTTTACCCATGAAAGCTTATGTACTAATAAATCTGTTAGTCTTTAAGGTGCCACCATCTCCTCGCTGTTTTTACTGAAATATTGTGTCTAGTTCTGGTGCCCACATTTTAAAAGGATGTTGAAAATTTGGAGAGGATACAGAAAAAAGTTACAAAGATGATTTGAAGCCTGAAAATACCTTACAGTGAGAGATTTAAAGAGCTTATCAAAAAAAAGATTGAGAGGTGACTTGATTACAGTGTTTAAGTGCCTTCATGGGGAGAAAATACTGCATACTAATGGCCTCTTTAATATAGTGGAGGAAGGCATTACAAGAACCAGTGTCTGGAAGCTGGAGCCAGACTAATTTAAATTAGAAATTAAGCACAAATTTTTAACAGTGAACGTGATTAACCACTGGAACAAACTATCAAGGGAAGTAGCAGATTCTAAGTCTCTTGAGGTCTTCAGATCAGGACTGGTGCCTTTCTGGAAGATATGTTTTAGCCAAACCCAAGTTATGCTTTAGTCAAATACAAGATATTGGGCTCAGTTGAGGGGCTACTGGGTAAAATTTAATAGCCTGTGATATACAGGAGATCAGATTAGATGATCTAATGGTCCCTTCTGGCTTTAATCTACACTGTGTTTACACAGCACCTAGTACAATGGGGCCCCATTCTCAATTGGTCCTTAGGCACTGTCATAGTAAACATAAAAATAAATAATAATAATAATAAGTGCTGCTGTAATACAAATAACAAATAATTTTTAAAAGTGTTTTCTTTTTTTTTTTTAACAGAGATGTTGTGGTCCAGTGAGGAGGACAGAGGACTGCGAGGTAAGTGCCCTGGGATTTACTCCCAGATCTGCCTGAGACTCCTTCTTTGTCCTTAAGCAAGTCACTAAAACATTTCTGCCCCTCAGTTTCCTCAGCTGTAAAATCTGTGAGAAGATCTATCGAAGAAAACTTCCCTGCCGTCATCATTATTTACCACTCTGCTAAGTATTATTACTGTATGGCCGAGCAGGAAGAAAACTGGTATAAAACGTGTGAAATGCAGAATCCACCAATCAGTACAGTCAATGCACAGATACCAGAGAGAACGGGTCAGATAACAAAGCTGTATCAATTTACACCAGCTGAGAAGCTGGTCCATTTGTTTGTTCCAAGAAGTAAAATGAAGGGTAGAAGTTTAAAAGGCCAGGCAATCTGATTAGGCCATTAAATGTAAATGTAATGTAAAAAGTGAGTTGTCCAGAAGAATTCTAGAGAATTGAACATCAATAATCATTAAGAATTACCTACATTTCCCTGTTAAAAAGAATCCTTTCCCAGGTTTACCAGTTTTCACTAGCCTCCTCATTTAAAATAATTTTTACAGTTATGTCTGAAAAAAATTCCACATTAACTCATCACCACTGCTAGATCATGAGTCTAAGTATAATTTCTAATGCAATATCCAAGCAAACTGAAAAATAACATTTCTGGCTGTTCAATACTCTATATCCTCCTGCAGCATTAAATGGCCTATATACAAAAGGAACGCTCTGGACACTTAACATTCATTTAACAGTCACAAGTGTAAAATGAAAGTTCTTCATTACTGTATAGTCTGTTATCTGTCAGAATAATCCTTCCAAGGAGTTAGACACATTATTATTATGGAGTTATTGGTTGTGACGCCATCATTAAGGCTGTCTTAAAAAATGCAGTCAAAGTGAATTCCATTAATTTTTATAGGTACAACAAAAATATTTCCTCTCCAAAGTCACACCTCTTATTAAATGCATATAGACTGAATATTTGTGAAAGATTTAAGTGACTGAATTGAAAAGGTTAAAAGTCAGAAGCATTTTGTAAATGCTCCTTTTCTGAAAATGTTCACTAGTTTAAAACACTTCTTTGGGTCTCTCTAATTAAAACTTAGGAAAGTTATACTTACTACATAGCTATTGATAGTATCTCTAGTTTATGGTATGTGCTGAATTAATATTAACAAAATAAATAATTTATTTACTTTTGTGACATAATTTCTTCCATTTACCCTAAGGCACATGACAAATGACACAGTCCGGATATTCACAGAGGCTAGGACAAGATGTCAAGTATCTGCAGCAGTGCCTCATGCAGTGGCCCCGCTCCCAGTGGCTGCCTTTTACATCATACTTTGAAGCTCTATACCCTCCTGTCAGAGGGTTCATCTGCCCCTTGTTTCTTTCCCCACAAGTGTAAAGTGAAATATTGTAAGAAACAGCATTATATATATGGTCATGGTTAAGGGTGCTATATGAATTTGGATTTCTTATTCATACTTATATATGCGTAAGCAGAGTCAGAATGAGCTCTACCCTGACATCTGGTGGTGAGCTGTGGAAAAAGACTTCAGGGGCTAATCTACTTTGCATGGGCACACCCACCCTGCCTAGCATGATGGGACTACTTGCTCAAATGGTCACTTTGGCTGCTGTGGGATCCCCAGTCTCTTTGTTATTGGGGAAGGAGTAATAAAGCGTTGTTATTCTGGTTATGTGAATCAAGGACAGTAGAACTGTCAGACTCTGTGCTTGTGAAAGGGGAAGTATTGCCTCTTAGAGGTGCCCAGGGAGGTGGTATGTAATTGTCCCAGTCACTGGGTAGGGGCTCGAGCCAGTCTTGCATTGTGTTATTGAAAAGGAACCCCTAGATTCTGAACCTGGCCCTTAATGCTGCTAACTCTGATGGGCAGAAGGGTTACATTTGAGAATGTAATGGTTGAAGTATTATGTGTGAAAGAGCTAGTGACTAGAGCAAGTGACTAGTCACTAACAAGTGCTAATTTAAAATCTTAACTCAGGCTGTCCTGTGTTTTTAGTGTGCAGAAACTGTTTAGAAATTGGTAGCAGCAACCTCAAGTTCCATGTTAATACATTTTTGTGTATGTTGGAAGAGTACAAGAAATTAGAATGCTAAATATGGACATTGGTTATGTCTTTTGTGTATTGTTTGTGGCCAATTTAAAAGAATGGAATGAAGATTCTATTTCAAATGACTGAAGTTCGATAAGAATATAATAAAACATTGTTATAGCAAACTCTGACGCAGTGAAATTTCTGGCAACGTCTGGTTTCTTTCACTTGGTTCCAATACAGCAAAAACAATGTGAGAGAGAATTAAACTCCCATTATGTTGAAGAATCACCCCAGTATATGGGATTTGTGATATTTTAATTTAAACTAAATCATTGTCATCTATTTTGTGCTGATTTAAGAAAACAAAACTGAAATGTTTCATAACTAAATCAATAAGGAAGAACATGTAATTCCAGCCACTTATATTTTGAGTATGCATCTATACATTCTTGGTGTGGATATTTCAGAAGTTAATCAGAAGAGATGGTTTTTTTGCTTTTGACATATGGATTCTTCTGATTAAATGAAATTTATATGTGACATAGCATTCATTTCAATGTAGTTTCTTTGGTGGAGTCTCCTGAGTGGCCTGGCAGCCCTGCAGGCATATCTGCTAGCATTCATCTTTTAAGCCTGCAACTCAGCAAGTTGAACAGGCTTATCAGCTTCTAAGCATCTGCTGGACAAATCTCAGATTCTTCACTCATATAAATATGCATTTTTTCAATATCAGTAGAATTGCATATCCAAAGCCTAAGTTCTGTAACCATCTGTCTCATACAGCCCAATTCTCCCAAAGGCAAATGAACAACTTAACCAAGCTACAAAACAAAGTAAATCAGTTATACAATATGCCATGGTTTTCACTCTTATTTGTCCCATTTATATATCCTGGTGAAAAACAGAGATAATTCTTTCGGAAGAAGACAGCAAACTTGTTCTGTAGACACATGATAACTTGTTTCACATGATAGTAAACATTTTTTCCTTGACCATTCACACATATTTATTCTTGAAAAACAAAGAAGAAAAAAACCAGACAATAAAATAACTGCAGAGAGTAGAATCCTGATCCTATTAAATCAATACCAAAACTCCAACTAACTTCAGTGGAATCAAGATTTGGCTTAAAAGGATTTCGGGTGAAATGTAGGCTTCAGTGAAGTCAATGGCAGAAATTCCATTAACTTCAAAGGAACCAGGATTTCACACCTAATGCATAAGAGAAACAGGAACAAAGATATAAAATTTTTAATTGAAGGCAGATGAGTTGATATTACTGAGGAAAGAAAAGGGACAGAACCATGCTCAGAACAGTGCAAAACAGAAATAATTGATTATTTTTAGATTTTGAAATACTGTCAAGTTGAGATTTTTAGATTTTGAAATACTGTCAAGTTGAGCATGTCTCCAAAGTCCCATATATCGGATGTTATGGTATAATTTCTCAGTTATTTGCCAAATGTAGTACTCTCATGTAATCTGCACTTTGCTCAACTCCATCTGAAATTTTAGATGGCACATCTTGGTTATCAATCACTAACTGGAACTGCCAACACAGATCTCCGCTCTTGGGACCAGATCTTCTCAAGGGAGGACCCACCATGTGCATGTCTCATTCATTTTGTGTGAAAGAGGGACTTAACTGTCTCTGCCACACACCCTTTACCTGGACCCCACTGAGTGCTTCTGTGGGTGCATGCTTGTGACATCCAGTCATCAAGTGCTAGGGAACGTGGATAAGATTTATTCAGTAACTCTGCAGTAACATACTACTGAATTCCTATTGGGGACCCAAGCATAACATACTTTCTGGAAGTGGTTTGCCTGTGGGATTGATTTATTCTCCATAGAAATGCATAGTGTTGTACTAGGTATGAGTATAGACTACTGTTGGATTTTCAAAATGTTTATCTGCAATCTGGCTTCCCAGGAATTTGACAATATGACTAAGTCCCCCAGGTATGCAACCAAGCTAAGTTGGAAGCATCCATCTCTATCATGATAATGGGCTAGCGCTGAGCAAAGAGAACTCCTCAAGGACATTGAAAGGAAAAGTTCACCATGCTGCTGCCTGAGAAAATACTAAGCACTCAGGTAAGCCTGAAGAGGATACATTCAGAATTTTGCAAAATGAGACAACTAATTTGCATGATACTGTTGGACTCAGTATCCTGAGGCATGAGCAAACAGTCACCAGCAAACTAACTGGTGACTCAGAAGTGCAAATTCTTTCTCCAATCTACAACACATTAATGTGCGAGAAATACAGATGCTACTAAGGAATAGAAGACTGCCTCTATACAGCTGAGACTCTAAAACCATTGAAAAGACTCTCTAATGTCCCCTTCTGAGCCTAAGCAGTAGTGCAGCAAAGAGAGAATGTTATATACATTACTTATTCAGTATATCTGTACATTTTCCTGTGTGTGTTATCTCTTATTATGTATTATCTGTGTTACCACAGGTATAATCTGTTGTGCTAGCTGTTGATAGAGCAGACTTCTGGACCCAATCTCTCACCTACCAGTTGTCCAGGTGTGAATACGGTTTACTTGGAGGTCAAGACAATGAAGGTCATCTGCCATGAGGAACAGGGTTCACTATATTTTTTTTCTGTGAGAAAGTAAAATATCTAGCCTATACTACTTCAAACAGTCTAATGTGCAATCTATTATTAATTTACTTTATAATTTAGATTTTTTCACATTTAAAAAGCATGCCTGTCATTAATGTGTCATAATGGTCATTTACATGAAATTATTATAAGGTGGGAGCACTAGTAGTTGAAAGTCTGTGCTCAAAGAGTAGTTATCATTGATTCACTGTCGAACTGGGGGGGACATATCAAGATAGGTCCCACAGGGGTCTGTTCTGGGTCCAGTATTATTCAATATTTTTATTAATGACATGGATAATGGAGTGGAGGGTACGCTTATAAAATCTGTGGATGACACAGATGACCTTGACCAATTGGAAAATTGGTCTGAAACCAACAAGGTGAAATGCAGTAAAAACAAGTGTAAAGTACTATACTTAGGAAGAAAAAACCAAATGCAGAACTACAAAATGGGGAATGTGGACAGGTGACAGTACTGCTGACAAGGGTCTGGGGGGTATAGTGGATCACAGATTGTATATGAGTTAACAACGAGATGTGGTTGCAAAAAAAGGTAACATCTTTCTGGGGTGTATTAACAGGAGTGACATGGGAGGTAATTGTTCTGCTCTAGCTGGCACTGGCGTAGCCTCCACTGTAGAACTGTGTCTAGTTCTGAGTGCCACACTTTAAGAAAGACGTGGACAAATTGCAGAGTGTCCAGAGGAGAGCAACAAAAATGATAAAAGTTTTAGAAACCTGACCTATGAGGAAAGATTAAAAAAACTGGGCACGTTTAGTCTTGAGAAAAGCAGACTGAAAGGTTATTTCACAGTGAAATAAGTTTCGGCCACTATGTCTCTCTGACTTTGACTGCCTGATTTTTATTTTTCACCACATTTACAAAGCTTACTGTTTGTGTGTCTCCTTGCTCTAAGGGAAACTGCTCTCTAACTTAAACCTAGCAGAAGTTTATTACATTGTCACTGGTTTCATATTTCTCTTGCCTTCCCTACAATTAGATCCCATGTCTTAAGAGCAACTCCCCACTGAAGTCAGTTCTTTTCAACTGAGGCATCTGCAAACAAAAAGAGGAACAGTAGCGTAGTACTGCCACCACTTAGCAACTGCCAACTTGATAATTCTGCTGACAGCACACCACAGAGAGAAGTAAGAAAAATTTATGACTTATTTGCCTGAAACACGCATGCAATCAGGGTCTGTGAGGTATTTTTTTAAGGCAAGTGGTGGGGGAGCAAACTGTCTACACAGAAACTGATGATATAACTGTTGTAGAATCTGAATAGGCATGTTTCTTGGGGGAGAAACATCATTTCACAAAAAGAAAAGGAGTACTTGTGGCACCTGAGAGACTAACCAATTTATTTGAGCATAAGCTTTCGTGAGCTACAGCTCACTTCATCGGATGCATACTGTGGAAAGTGTAGAAGATCTTTTTATACACACAAAGCATGAAAAAATACTTCCCCCCACCCCACTCTCCTGCTGGTAATAGCTTATCTAAAGTGATCACTCTCCTTATAATGTGTATGATAATCAAGTTGGGCCATTTCCAGCACAAATCCAGATTTTCTCCCCCCCCCTTCCCCCCCCCCCCAAACCCACTCTCCTGCTGGTAATAGCTTATCTAAAGTGACCACTCTCCTTACAATGTGTATGATAATCAAGGTGGGCCATTTCTAGCACAAATCCAGGGTTTAACAAGAACGTCTGGCGGGGCAGGGGGGTAGGAAAAAACAAGGGGAAATAGGTTACCTTGCATAATGACTTAGCCACTCCCAGTCTCTATTCAAGCCTAAGTTAATTGTATCCAATTTGCAAATGAATTCCAATTCAGCAGTTTCTCGCTGGAGTCTGGATTTGAAGTTTTTTTTGTTGTAATATCGCAACTTTCATGTCTGTAATCACGTGACCAGAGATTCTCCGTTCTCCGACTGGTTTCTGAATGCTATAATTCTTGACATCTGATTTGTGTCCATTTATTCTTTTACGTAGAGACTGTCCAGTTTGACCAATGTACATGGCAGAGGGGCATTGCTGGCACATGATGGCATATATCACATTGGTGGATGTGCAGGTGAACGAGCCTCTGATAGCGTGGCTGATCATATTAGGCCCTGTGATGGTGTCCCCTGAATAGATATGTGGGCACAGTTGGCAACGGGCTTTGTTGCAAAGATAGGTTCCTGGGTTAGTGGTTCTGTTGTGTGGTATGTGGTTGCTGGTGAGTATTTGCTTCAGGTTGGGGGGCTGTCTACAAGCAAGGACTGGCCTGTCTCCCAAGATTTGTCAGAGTGTTGGGTCATCCTTCAGGATAGGTTGTAGATCCTTAATAATGCGTTGGAGGGGTTTTAGTTGGGGGCTGAAGGTGACGGCTAGTGGCGTTCTGTTATTTTCTTTGTTAGGCCTGTCCTGTATTAGGTGACTTCTGGGAACTCTTCTGGCTCTATCAATCTGTTTCTTCACTTCCGCAGGTGGGTATTGTAGTTGTAAGAATGCTTGATAGAGATCTTGTAGGTGTTTGTCTCTGTCTGAGGGGTTGGAGCAAATGCGGTTGTATCGCAGAGCTTGGCTGTAGACGATGGATCGTGTGATGTGGTCAGGGTGAAAGCTGGAGGCGTGTAGGTAGGAATTGCGGTCAGTAGGTTTCCGGTTTAGGGTGGTGTTTATGTGACCATCGTTTATTAGCACTGTTGTGTCCAGGAAGTGGATCTCTTGTGTGGACTGGACCAGGCTGAGGTTGATGGGGGCCTGAGAAAACCTGGATTTGTGCTGGAAATGGCCCAACTTGATTATCATACACATTGTAAGGAGAGTGATCACTTTAGATAAGCTATTACCAGCAGGAGAGTGGGGTGCGGGGAGGTATTTTTTCATGCTTTGTGTGTATAAAAAGATCTTCTACACTTTCCACAGTATGCATCCGATGAAGTGAGCTGTAGCTCACGAAAGCTTATGCTCAAATAAATTGGTTAGTCTCTAAGGTGCCACAAGTACTCCTCTTTTTTTTGCGAATACAGACTAACACGGCTGTTACTCTGAAACCTATCATTTCACAGTTATTCCAAAACAGCACCTGAGTGTGAAATATTACAAGCATGACATTTTTTGTGAGTGTGAAATTTCAAACCAGAAGTGGGTTTTGCAAGCTAATATGCAAAAGAAAAACAGGTTGCCTCAAATCTCAGGGCACGTAATTGTTGGAAATAAATTGACAAAAAATGTTTACTCTTTTTTACCCATTTCACACAGCTCTACAAAAAATAGCGAATTCAACTGCATAGATTTATTCCTAATATATTTTTGAATGTGTTTTTGATCAGAAAGTAGCAAGCATATTATACATCATCTACAATGATATTAGAAAAGAAATTAATTCTCCATTTTGCACAATGGACCATGTTGGAATACTGAATTGCAGTCAAACAAGTGAGAGTTGCAAAGCATGATTAAATCAAGTTGAACCTGTTTAAAAAAGGCAAAATGAAGGAAACCTAGAGTTCAGTCATCAGCTGATTTGCATCCGAAATGGGCATCCGAAATGTATTGTCCAACTTTTCTCCCTCTAACATAGGATTGGTGATTTCTGAATGTCAAATATTAAGCTTTTGTTGTTTCTGGCTCCTGAAGATTTCAAACTTACATATGCTTGAACGCTGCATCTAAATTTGCTCCTCCATTTCAGCATATATACAGAAAAGGACTGACTAATGCTACAATAAGATGACAAAGTGCATCCTAAATAATCAAGCTTCACATCTGTTTCCTCTGATGCACAGTGACTATATGACCCTGGATTGTGGATTTATATGTAATTTTTACAGTACCATTGTCACAATATACAGTATTTCTTGCTCGACTGATTATTTATAGGGTTTTCATTTTGGCCATATTGCATTTCATATTGCATTTGTATGATTATTCCTTCAATCATCATTACTTTAAGAAGAATTACTGAACCTAACGCTATACATTTTTTTTGAAACAATATGAAAACAGAAGAATGCAAACCCTAAATTCAGGCCATGGATTTTAGAAGGCAAAAAGAAAAAATCAACAATACTGATTTGGTACACAAATCTTACAGTTTTTCCTAAATGTTGTTATCTGCTGCAAATGTTAAAAACAGGCCATACATTTCAAACAAAGACCTATGGATGAAAAGCACTGCAAAAGAACTAGATATTATTTTTAATTACTAATCCACATTCTACTGCTACAGCAATAACAACACAGAAGTTACCCAGGAGCACGCTGCAGACTACAGAAACTAAGCACAGTAAGAAGTACTAATTATGCAGAAAAAAAAATCCCTATTTTGTGATAGTTAAGATAGATATGTGACCAAAGAATCCCCAGAATAAGAGGAAGGAGGGGATATGTTGGGGGTTGTATGAGTGGTGTGGGAGAAATGGAGATCTTCTGTACCTGATCCTCCTCTGATTTAAGGTCTCAGAGGGACCTTATTCTAGTAGCATAAATTAGAACTGCCCCTGTACAGTCCTAATTTATATTGGGGATGGTTGATTCTGAATCAGGGAGCTGCAGCTGGCTCCTTACAATCCCCCGTCACTCATGTGTCTGAGCTCTGCTCTGAAAGAGTAGAGAATCAAGGCCAATATTATCTGCAAATTTCTGTTAAAGAATTATTAAATTGTGTTACTGAGCCAAGGAAAAATTTAGATATCAAATAAGTGATCTAATCTCAAAAGCGGCAATTATAAAGTACAAATCTTATCTGCAGAATGGTTATCTACGGAGAAAGTAATTTTAAAGGTGTAATTTTACACTATATATGTGGATTTAAACACATTCTTTGATTCTACACATCCCTTATACAGACTCTGATATATAAACATCATCAGAGTTACAAATAATTGGCCTCACAAATGTTTTATGCATACTTCTTGATCTGAGGAATTATAACACGATGTGCCATACATATATTTTCAGATTATTTTAATAAACAAATAAATTGTAAATATATGAGAAACTATCTTATTTAGGAATATTTATAGCATTTTATATAATTATTATTGAGCTTTATTCTTCATACTGAAAAGACCTTACTGTCTGCATAAAAAGATTTGTGACAATATTCTGTCTCCGTGTATAAAACAGTAAATGATGTCATGATGAACAAGCTCTGTTTCTCAAAGTACAAACAGCACTTGAGAAATGGCTGAAGTTGAGCTAAGTACTGATGACTTTCTATCTTTGTAGATCATTCTATTTAGATGCTTATATTTATAAGCAGACTCTGTGTAATTCAAAAAGGAATAATTTACAGTGACATGCCTTGTAAATGTACCCCCTATTAGCACAGATGGCATAAAATGCTTAGTGTTGTTTTCAGACTACATGTCATGCTGTGGGAAGATATGACTGGAATAAATATATTTTATTTTGCCTTGTGACATTTTTCCATGTGATTTAATTATATAGAGAGGTGTACAAAAGAGCGCTTCAGTATTAAGTGGGCTCTATTATATGCTCATGAGGCAATTCAAATCTTTTGTCAAGCACATTTTTAGAAAAACATTTTTGCACGCCATGTAAATAATATGAGATTTGGTTGCAGGTGATTTAGTTTATGTATTTTGCCCAAAGGAACAGGTGATTCAAAGTTTAATTTGCCCCTCATCTACTTATTCTGAATAATTTGGTATAGTAAGCAATTCTTTGGATATCAATACACCAGTTAACAAAATAATTCTTTCACTGGTATAGAGATAAAAGGTTGATTCTAATCTATTCTTACTGTTGTCCTTTGATGCAAAAACAAAGAAACAAACACAACAGTCAGAGACGCAGAAGGAAAAAAGGATAGATTCTGTGTCAGCTCTGTGCAGATGCAGAGGAGTCAAGTACAATAACCTTTTACATGCAGTAGTCAAGTAATGGCACCGCGCAGATCCCTTTTTTCCTATTGCAAAACAAAGAGCCTGAGTTCATGCATCAGTGACTGTGAGGCATCAGCTTCCCATCAGAGACAGCTCCTGGGGGGCCCACAGGCAAAACAATGCACACTTTAATTAGACTATTTCCCCCCTCCATTCTGGGAATAAATAATCTTTCTGTTGTTCTTGTTTACATGAGCAATAAAACATTAAGATTCATTGTAGATCCTGTACACAGTACAGTAACAGTGTTGTTCTGAATAATATATGTGTCAATGTAATTTAGGTTTTTAAAAATAAATGTAGAAATTATTTGAACACTTGAAACCTCTTGAATCAGCCAACCACACATTTCTTGTGCAGCCTATGAAACAGATTCTACAATGTCTTTTCTGATTAAATATTTTCAGTGAAATGATAATAAGTATGATCACTTTTTAAAAACATTTAACTTTTTATATTAATCTGATTTTTTTAAGCTTTTGAACTTCACACTATCTAATGTGCAGTGGCCATGCTGTATTCCAGTAAGAAAAATGACATACCCCAGAATTCTCTCCTCAGGTGATTTGCTGTAGAACTTTGGCAGAGTTTTCTTCAGTTTTATTTTTGTCCAACAGAAAAATAAAAATTTATATTCTGTGCAACTACATTTACTGTGTCGTTACGCAAGGATTCACATATTAAGCAACAGCTTTTCAGTTGCTTTCTTCTTTAATATATATATTTTAACATCTATCACTAGACTCATTATTTATTCTAAGAAACAAAACACATGGGAGAATTTAATGTCTAAGTTTGTTGCACAGCCTATTTATAAGTGGATGTTATATTTTAGAACTGAAAAACAAAATTATTAATATTTTATTACTACTCTCTATCATGCCTGTAATATTCTGCAGGGAACAATCCCAGAGTAGCAGGGGATGGACTAATAAGCCTTTTCCATTGCTAATTTTACTGATTCTATAATTATTTTTAAATTATTGTCCCTGGAAAGAATGCCATTATAACATTAAAATGTATCAATATAATGACTTAAGTGAGGTTTTAATTCGATACAGAAGTAATGGCAATTACCAGAGATGGTCAGAGGGACAGGTAAAGAATATGAATGTACAGGCTGCCTTTTACATGGACTGGAAGAGCCAGTGTGGGTGTCAGAGAAGGCAAAGAAAATGAGTTATAGTAATCAAGATGGGGAATAAGGGCATGGATGGGAGCTTGTGCTGTTAGGCCATAAGAAAAGGTTCAATATTTTAAATATTATGGAGGAAGAAGAGGTAGAATTTGTACATGGCCTGATCTGAAAGACAAGATAAGGAAGGAGTCAAAAATAACTCCCTGCTCAGCAGCAGCATTTATAAATAAGATAGTAGGGAAAGATATATTCTGTAGTACTTAAAAAGAAATGAGTACAGAAAAGATACTCCATCTGAAAAATATTACTCTTTAACTGTAACACTGTACAGGGGATTAAATTTGATCCAAAAGATTTCATTTTAAGTTCAACAAACTTGCTAAACCACATAAATGTATACTAACTACAAGCAGTGACATTGCATCAATATTAGCTATTTATACGATTAAGTAAAACATGGACATAATTAGTGAAAAAGTGTCTCACAGTTGGGAGGTCAGAAAAGGGAAGGAGGCTCAGGTTAGCTCTAAGTGTAACTTCACAGTTTAAAGGGTTAATAACTTTATAATATCACTTCAAGATAGCTTTCTGATTTTGGTTGTATTTATTATCAGGCTTTTGGTATAAAAGGGGAATGATGTCCTCTTAACACCCATCAGTAAATAATATAGTATACATCTGAGAAGGAAATAATAATTCACACACAAATGAGCCCCTGCATTATTTCAGACATTTGTGGCATACAAAACTGCAGGAGAAGCCATACAAGTGCATTCTAGGTAGTGGTTTTACTATGGGGTAAAATAAATTATCCTGAATTTTAAATATACCTGACAAAACATCTCAAGCCATAGAAAGGGCATAGGATTGAGAACATTGTTTGAATGTAATGACTCAGCCTTGAGATAGATGGATTTTCAATACCCGTTGCAGTACATCCTCACCACAGCTTCTTGGTAATAAAATTGGTAGTCTCTTTGACAGAGCTGCCTGACTAATTTGACTTTGCTAGAATCGAGAGAACTTTGGAAACCATTAATCTCCTCTAATATTTTAAATGGTAAGTACCCTTAGGACAAATAAAAAGTCCTAATGTTCATTCATTTACTCTGGTTTAGGGACAAAATATTATAAACAGTAGCCATTATAATTTTAAAGCAGAATTAGAACTGTTTAATTTGGCAAAAGTACTTAGCTTTATGGACAATATTTTCAAACTTGGGGGCCTAAACTTAGGGTCCTAAATTTCTACTTCAACTCCTAAAAACTGTTGACTGATTTGCCAAGATGGTGAGCACAACACAAATATCTGAAATAGTGGGAAGCAGGTCATTTTTATGTAGCTACCAATGGGTAAATTGTCAGTTTGTGGTCTGCCTAGAGTAATCAGAGTATGTCTACGCTCCAAGTGAAGGTGTGATTGTAGCATAGATAGGCATACCCATGCTAGCTTTAATAACGCTAGCAAAGATAACAAAAGTAGTGAAGGCATGGTGACAAAGGCTTCAGCGGGTATGTACCCAGAGTTCCTGACAAGCTTGTACTGGGGTGGCTAGCCTGCACTGAGGCCCTTGCAACCATGTCTTCACTATTATTGTCACCAGTGCTTGCTAGATGAGAGGTGGATAACTGGTCAAAATAGTGACCAATTTTTCCTGTGAAAATGGTGACAAATCACTTTGTTTTTGGATCGAAATTTTCGGATGTTTAAGAAAATATGTTTTCACCATGAAAATGTTGTGAACTTTGCCCAGCTCTAGTTGGCAGCTCATAAATTGAATTTCAGTTACCTGGAGTTAATCAATAAGAAGTAACAGGGCATATTTTATAAAGGTGTGCTTCTGACCTTTTATGTCATGAGTTGTCACAGTACACCCAAAGAGAGCAAGTTTGACACAACAATGCATTCCCTAGAGTTCTTTATTGTTGTCATAAATTGATCTTTGATATTTTAAAAAAAGAAAGATAACAAAAGCCACAATTAAAATCATATCAAATCTGTATGAGGACAGGTACAGGATACCATATACCTGTGATATCAGTAGCAAAAATTGCTTGGCTATCAGTTACCATTAACTTGTCAGATCATTTTTGCTCATAAGCCATATCTGAATAATTTTACATTTAAAAAAGCTCTTTTTTAAAAGAAAAAAGGGTCACAACACCAATAATTAACAACTAATATCACCTATTAAAATACTGAAAAATTTTCTGTTTGAGAAATATTTCTGCCTATACATTTTATGTATTTCTCTTCCTTGGTGTGTTAGTACTAGAGACAATCTTTGAAAACAAAATTCTGTTTCTAAATGTTCATCAGCTCCTGTTATCCTCCCCGACACACACCTAAAGTCATAAAGAGTGAAATGTGTTAATTTCAGCTACTTGTTTGAATGTTCAAACCTACAGAGTTTCTATGCCTCCATCCTATCAAACCCATGGAATTCTCCTCCTTACTTTACTCACTCTCCCCACTGTTTCACCTTCTGATTTACTTCCCAAACCTCCTTTTCCATCCAATCTAAATCTTCAAATGCATGGACGCTGTTCTTTATCCTATCCCAGTTTCTATCTGGTATCTCCTTCCCCACTCCTGCTCTTTTTACCTACATTTTAGGTAATGCAGCCTGTGGGTCTCAGATCCTCTCTGGTGGGCCCTATTTTGCTGCTCATGGAAAAATTGCTAGCACATTGAGGATTCCACACTACTTTGTTCTAGAATGCATCAAGCTTCTCTGACACATTCCTTGTGCTGTCAAAGATTAGGGATGAAGGTCTAGGATTGGAACAGGATGGGGATGGCAAGAGAATCTATAGAGATTAGAGTTGAGATTAGGTGAGGAGGATTAATTTGACTCAGTCCAAACTTGAACAAAGTTTTGGTTCTATGGCTGGATAAAGGCCCTGACAGTTCTTATTTTGTCTGCAATGGAATATTCGTTAATAATCATTTACACAGCAATTATGATGTCACACAGTTTATGACCTTAGCTAGTGAACACACAGTAGGATCAGAAACAAGAATCCTGTTTTCATGGGACTACCTTATCAATAAATAATGTTAATTATAGAAAAGAAATATAGAAAATGTCCCCTATAGAAATGTAATTGTCCTGGATTCATCAGAGTGTCAGTGAGAACAGGACATTAAACTGACATTTGAATTTCCTGGTTTTGTTTGTTAGCCATAAAAACAATTAAATACATACCATGTTGTTATGTTTGTGTTAATTCATATTTCATTTAGAAAGAACACATTGTTTTAATGGTGCAATGTCTTTAAAAAATAGTTGCAGTAGATATACAGTAGCCAATTTCATTTTTTTTTTAAGGGGGAGGGTTTGAAATGAAAGAACTGATTACATTATATAATGGATTAATTCCTTCCCAAAATTATTTTATAAATTCAAGTTGTAAGATGTATTTACGAATCCAAAAACACCAAGATCTGGTAAACTTTTTTTTTAATTTAGTACTTGATTAACTCACAAATGGTTATACCACATTTCTTTTACATTTAGAGAAAGGAAATTGCTTTTCAAGGATGAATATTGGCCAAATTTCAGTCCAGAAGAAACCTGGAAAGAGGCTTTATTATAATGGAAAAACAAATATATACTCACATATTGCATTATGAAAAGCAATGGTATAACGCTAATGTTACTTCTACAAATTTTCAAAACTATAGTGCATGATAATATCAAATCTGCAAATATGGGGAAATCTTTGTGGCAAGTTTATCCCCAGCACTTTTTGATTAGATTAGATCAGAGTGAGCAGCAGAGATAATATAACTAGTTCTTGGGGAAATTAGTGGAGTTCTGGCTACTGTGTTATTAAAGTAGGCCTCTACCAGGCCTCTACCAAATTTAAAATCCAGCACTGGTTCTAGAGCTGTGTGTGATAGCTATCTGGTCTGCAGTAGAACTGCTGTGATGAGTAACAAGTTGGGGAAGGGGAAAACAAACGGGATAAAAATACTGGAATAAAATGAAATATAAAAAAGATTCAGGGAGACTCATAACCATAGCTCAAGGCTGCTTGATGCTTTTCATGAACTTCACAGGCACAGACATTCAATTTAGTTGAAATTTCAAATACAGTTTGCCCAAAAAATGCTATATAGAATAAATGTGGTCCCTTTGACAGGTTATTGGATGAGGAACCAGTTCCGGCAGTGACCCATTGTGTACCCTTGAACGGCTCACTCAACCTCTTTCAGTCTCAGTTTCCCCATCTTTAAAATGGAGTTAATGATGCTCTCCCCCAGCTGTAAGAGAGCTTTGAAGTCTATAGACGAAAAGTGCTACGTATTATTAATTTCACTTTCAATATCCATCCAGACTAATAGATATTTTGTATATAAAATAGAATATGTATATACAGTATTTTTTAAAAAGGAAACTATAAAAAATGATCCAGTTTTCCTCAAACTACCACAAATTGGCTAGGGTGAAATACTTATCCCATTGAAATCAATAGGAGTTTTGCCATTGTAATCACCAGATTTCATGTCTACCTCAGGTAAACGTTTTCCAGATCAGCAGAAAAAACTTTGCAAAAGGGCCATGTACCATCTGAGATCTGCTCCCTCTGACTTATATCAATGGGAGTGCCTCCATTAAGTAGATGGCTCAAGGTGTCAAGCTGCCTCATTTTCCCACTATCTATTCCGATCAGATAGAAACAAGATCCAAATCCCAATTTTAAAAATAAAAGTTCCATAAAATTAGTCCAAACATCCTGTTGCTGAGACTACATGAGAATCTAGCTTTTCTAAAAATGGAAAGTTTTGAGCCAACAAACCATAATTTCTCTATATGGTTAATTTGTCCACACATATTGCAAACTGATTTCATTTTCTTTTATTGTCCTCTAATGACCTCATCAAGTTGTATAATTAGTTCAGTAGACTGCATAACACTGGCTGCCCTGAAGCAGCCAAGCAGAGTTCTTGACTAACCCTCTCTCCCACTGGAACTTAGCACTGTTAATGGGCCATGATCAGTAAGAAGTATATCAAGGGATATGCTCTTTTTAAAATAGCTTGTGATCGCTGACTTGAAGCAACAGTTCTGGGGCTATCACCATCTGTACTGGAATACACATGAAAGTTTTTTTTTAAATTCAAGCTACCAAGGTCAATTAATAATGGCTTTGGATGCCTGAAAAAAATGCTATAATCCTCTGAACAGATGGGTTTCTGTGACTTTTTTCCTTTGTATGTATAGAACTCTTAATATCCGCTTCAGTAGATATCACTAGAACTATCTGCTAAAATTTGAAACTACCAGTACATAGGAGTTTATAAAGAGATGACTTATCAAAATCAAACCCCACAAAGGTACCTTGATGATAGGTCTATCAGAAATGCACATAAGTTGGCTGGAATTTAGTATGATGGACATAAAGTTTTAAAGAATAAGTGTAAGACATTAGTCTTGCTCTCCAGAATGTGGCATATCTTAAAAAAAATAATTAAAAAAGAAAAAAAGTCACCTTTCCCACACATACAAGGGAGCTGATTTTATTAGATGCACAACTGATGCCATTGAGCTGTCAATGGTCCTTATGACAAAGAGACCTGAAGAAGAGCTCTGTGGAAGCTAGAAAGCTTATCTCTCTCACCAACAGAAGTTGGTCCCACAGGCGCAGACTTTTCAAACTGCCAGGGGTGCTCAACCCCCAGCTCTGCCCCAGACCCCGCCCCCACTCCACCCCTTCCCTCAAGGCCCCCCTTCTTCCCACCCAGTTCCATCCCCTTCCCCAAGCGTGCTGCGTCCCCACTCCTCCCCCTTCCTCCCAGCCTCCCTGAATGTTGCAAAACAGCTGTTCACAGTGGGCGGCAGGCACGGGGAGGAAGGGGGAGGCTCTGATCCGCGGGGCCCACCAGTGGGCAGGAGGTGCTGTGGATGGGTGGTGGGGAAGCTGATGGGGGCCTGCCAGTGGGTGCTCTGTACCCACCATTTTTTCCCCGTGGGTGCTCCAGCTCTGGACCACCCACGGAGTCAGCACCTATGGTTGGTCCAATCAAAGATATTACCTCACCCACCTTGTCTCGCTAATATCCTGGGGGCGGGGGGAGCAAGACTGAGCACAAACATGAGAATAACTTTATAGAGTTACTCTTATATGGTTTATTCAGAGGGCAATAGCATCAACAGGAGAGACTAAGGGAGCCCCATGTTAGAATGGCCCATAGCTCAATGCTAAGAGCACTCACTTAAGAGGTGGCAGATCCCTTTGCCCCCTCTAGCAGAGGGGGGACTTGAATTAGGGGTCTCCCACATCCCAGGTGAGTATCTTAGCCACTGGGCTAAAAGTTATGAGGGAGGTTCACTGCTGCTTGCTAGCAGCATACATACCTACTGCCAATAGAGGGTTTGCAGCTGAAAATACCAAGCAGAGATAGGTGCCTCTCTACAGCCCATGGTTAGGTTCCTATGGCTAAGCCTAATGTGGTGCTTCACATATTCCTCTCTGCTCAGCAGCTCCCCGCCTAATGTGCTGGCTTTTGTGAACTGCAGTCTAAGGTGCATATCTCTCCCCATTCATTTTATAGGAGCCCAAGCGCCTAACTCAGGCTTTGTGAGTTGCAGAGACTTTTTAGGTACCTAAAGGTTAGGAGGTGTGATGATGACTGTCACCAAACCTAACTCCTTTTTGTGCATTTAGGCCTATTTCTTTAACCTATTTCAGCTGGCTACCATCCATAAACAGCACTCTAGCCATGCCACTTCCCTCTCCAAGCTACTCCCAACATGCCACTTATGATTGGTCTGGGGTGGCACAGAAGTTGGCTAAGTCAGATTTAAAAGAGCTAAAGCTGAGAATTCCCTTCCACCAGGGCAGGACATACACTACACATACAAATACTGTGCAAGAACAGCCATTTTAAATATTTTTTTTATTTACTTCTGTCAGCCAAGCATAGTAGTTCTGAGTGTGCTTAAGAGCTGCACTTAGAAGAAACAGATAATAGGGTAAGGCATGAAGTACAACCACTGACAAAAATGCCTCCAAAAATTCTAAGAAAACAGTATTCCTCAGACAGTTACTCAGTAATACCTCATGGCTTATGATGAGCACAGTGTTCTTGCCAGCTGACCAATCTTCAGTGACCAGTCCCTTCAGTTCACTTAATTTTATTGGATCACGAATAGCAAAACACCATGCTTACCAGCCCTACTGGTAGTTCACCAATGCTGTCCTACAGATCCCAACTGCAGTGTACACCTTTCAGAGTCAGCCGACTACGGTGACAATTTCAGTCCCAGCTGCTTAGCATCTGCAGAATGAAGTGTCAGAAGCAAACACAGCATGGGCTAGAACCACACTGCCATTAGAATATACCACACGTATAAAATTAATTTACTGTAAAACCTTGTCTTATGTTGAAAGGTGCCACTATAATAATTCAGTTTTCAATGCAGTACTTGATTTTTAAATTTCACACACCACAATTAAGGGAAAAGAAGAATTTTGAAATCTGGAAAATAAAAGTAGCAGAAAAATGTAAATAAGAATTCTCCTGTACTCATTCTATATAGCACTGGTGTACAACAAATCAGCAAATTACTAATCAATATTCAACTTTTTATGTACAGATTTTCCTTTGCTCTTAACTACTCATTCATTTCTATTTATTTCAGGTTTTAATAAGTACACATTTGCAAAAAAATTAAATAAAAAAAGGGGTTAGCAAAGTAAATTAAAAAAACCTTATTGAGAATGAGAGAGAAATATAAAAATTATGTAGCTTACTACTCTACGGAATCGTGTGTCACATTCTCTCCCTAGTGACCCAGCCAGCAGCACCAGATTTTAAACAGTGGCCTGAAAAGCAAAGAATTAAAGGGGAAAAAAATCTCTGAAAATAATGCATTATTCTTCTCCAAAACAATGCTGGCATTTAAGCCCAACTAGAATAGGCTTCAAATAAAATTCTTTATTAAGTGATATTCCAAAATGTTTACAAAACCCAAGCGCTTATAGAGCCATTGTGGAAACTGATGATTTGTTCAATTTTAATGAGGCTTTAGAAAACAACTCCAAAAAGTACCTTTTCTTTAAGTTATGTCCTTTGAAATATAATGCAAAAGAATTCAGTGGTTTTATCTTTTAGATAGATTGAAAGAGCATAAAAACTGAATTATCCTCAGATATCAACAAAGGAAGAAGTATTTATAATTCAATGTTCCAATACAAAACATCTAAGTAAAACCTAACTCATACATTTCAATGTAAACGCATGATCTTTGGGGGTAAGAAGTGCCTTTTTCTTGAAGCAGTGCTGAGAATCTCTGTCATACTTGCCTGCACTATCTCTAAACCCATGGAAAAATATGAAACTTCATTCTTTAGTGCTATCAATCTCTCTTCCTTTCTCAGGAGCAATGTAATATATCATGTTAAATGATCTATTACAAATGAAATTTTAAAAAAATCTGAAAAGAGGAGAAGGGATTGAAATGAGGGTACTACTTTTGAAAAGGAAGACTATATCGTTGAAGATAGAGTAGAGGAAATGAAAAACTATCTTGAATGTCATAATTTATCTAATATAGCAGTTCCTATAAGATATATTTCTCCTTACATAATGTCTATATTTGTACCACTCTGCAGCTTGCTAAACTAAAATGAATTCTGTGACAAAAGACAAAAGGATCAAGTTACCACCTCACTAAAATTTAAATTATGATAACAGTAACTATGGAACCATGAATCAGTAAAACTGACTTACCTCCAACTAGAGATCTTCAAATAGGTGACAGCCTTTGAACAGCAATATATTTGGAACCTTCTCCTGTTGTGCCACATTGACCCAGAAGCAATGGACTTTTAAAATTTCCGGTAAGCTTTCTACGTATACCGAGGCAAGTGCCAAACACTGCCTTCCCTTTCCTAAATATTGCATATACCTTTCCAGACTTCCCTTCATCATGGCTCCTAACCCCAGTTATACTTGAGGCTAGGCCAATACAAAAGAGGAGTTGTATGGATCTGCGAAGAGATAGTCCATTAAAACAACTCTTTTTTCTCAGTCATGGTTTTCCTCCAAAGTTCCTCTCTTCTGGAGTGAAGGCTAAAGCAGTAACCTACTGCAACTTCAGGGATAATTTATATAAAAATACAAGCATCTCTTCTAATGTTTGTTTCTAGGCAGTAATTAGAGATAGGGGATAGGATTCACAGGACTTGTCTACAAGTTTGTGAGAATTCACAGGACTGTGCTTTAGAAAATGTGCAACTAAACATCACTAGTTCTGACCTGTATGTTACACAGAGCTGTGGGACTGAAGATGAATAAACAATTGTTTAGTGATACCACACAGTTAAGAGACTGCAACAGTTAAACTGGCCTGCTCAGCAAGGTACCACCGAAGTTTCTGAGACTAAAACAAGTTTTGGTGACAGACCATACAAGTAATAGGAGCTAAAAGGAAAAACGGACCCATTCCATTCACCCATGTGGAGATAATTTTTATATACCAAACCCAGTCAAATTGAACTGTTGTTCAGATACATGTAATTTATGAAAGAGTGGTAGATGGTATGGTAACTGGCACAGGAGCGGGTAAAGTGTGCTTTGCACTTAAATATTTTTGTCTCTCTTTGGGCCACATTCTGCAGTCCTTACTGACTTTGAATAGGACCTTACTACATGAATAGCTCCATTTACTTCACTGGGATCATTAGCAGAGTAAAGCTACGATTTCGATGCACCAAACACTGCCACAGACGGCTCCCTGCAGCAGCCACTGTCCACAGACAGAGCGGACAACTGGGGCCAAAGAGTTCACACAGCACTATAGCATTAATATTTGTAAAACTGTGAACCAACTTCACTAGCTGCCTAGGTAACTTTTAAAATTTGAAGTTTCCTGAAAAACTAAAAAGCTACTTTGTTTCTGGTGGAACAGGCTGTTAAAGTCTTACAGCACAACTTTTCATGTTAGCAGTGAGCCTGTTTTGTTAAGCTCTGTCAGTTCTGAGGGGGAACTTTACATCATGGAGGACCACTCTGTCTCTGTAAAGGACAGTTTCTGCAGTGTTTACTAAGCATGAAGTTAAAGGTTGATGTTATGGTAATGTAGGCCATCTCTAGAGGTAATAACCAAAGGCTGCAAGTGTGTAAAGGCTACAACAGATCTTGAACAGCCATTTTAAGATTAGTTTAATTACCAGAGCAGAGAATCAGAACAGATGGGAGTGAAGAGATGTATTAGCTCCTTAACAGAAGTACACATTACCCGCTGTGCAGACAAAGATTGTTCTCAATTAACCAGTAGAAAACTAAGAAGATGGCCAGGTATACTTTTATGGAGGCCATCATTTAATCTAACTGGGCAAGGCAGAAAAGATAATCTAGCAGCAATGGTAAATACGGATAAGATACATGGTCCAGACAATTCAAAGAACCTTGCGTCCTTCATGTACCAAGCCATAGATAAAGCAAGTCCTCACATCACTTGAACATCTATATACAAACAATTGAGACTGACAGAAATCTTAGAAATTTAGTGTATTAGGTTTCATGTTGTTAGGCTGAACAAGGCAGAATTCTGTTGAAAAATCTGACCTTTTTGGAAGAGCAGACCAGGAGGGCTAATGGGGGGCATATATATCAAAACTGCCAGCTGTAAAAGAGCAGTAAACAGTGCCAAGCTTGGGGCTTTTGAAATAGGGGAAGGGAGGTGAAGGTTGGGCACTAGAAGTTCTAAAATGGCAGAGCATTCACCAGGTAGGCTTGGACCTTTCTGGGGATATCGTAAGTATCTCTTTAAAAGAAGAATTGACCTATGCTATCTCATTGAAGATGGCTTGATGGTTTGGCAAAGCCTTGGCAGTGAAATGAAATAAAGGAAACATATTAGTTTCAGAAAGAAGGATATCTTAAATCACAGGATTCCACCATGTTGAAGTTTTTTATAATTATTCTACTATCTAAGGGCCAGATTTGTATTTATGCAAGACACACAGAGGAGTAAGATCCCCCTCCCCTCCTGTCCCTTCTGCAGCCATGTTAGGGCTCTGTGCACTGTGGATCATATACTGGGTAGGGAAAGAAAAGGGACTGTGAGCCTGGTAAAGCCTCATGAGCTGGTGGGCAGAGAGTGGAAGAACCTTTGCTCTGCCCCCCACCCAAATGAACTAACCATCATGGCTGAACCAGTGCAAGGAGGGAAGTAAACTGCACCCTTTCAGGGCTGCAATAAGTTACTTTCCCATAGGAATAAAGAGGAAGAAAAGAAGGAATTATGACTTTGCATTGCAATTCCTTCTCTGGACTCCTCCTAGGGTAGTGCACACCTACATGTCACTTCTTTCTCTGAGCTAAGTTTTACTGCTTGACCTAACTCTAGGTTTACAGAACAAGCTCATCCTCATGATATCTTAATGTCACTATGGTATAAGAATTTATATATCATTCCTTCCCATATAGAGAATAAGAAAACTACATGAGGGTCTGTTTTGTTTGAAGCAAAAATTGTTTCACAGAAGATTCAGGATATAAAATTTAATATATTTGTCCAGTCGTGAGGAGACTAAGTTGCCCATAGCTAATGTTTAATAATCTTTATAGTGAAGGACTTGACATGAGTCTAAATACTAAAGAGGAGTTGGAAAAGCCTTCCTTGTCACCAATTTATCTTCAAAGTGAAAGTCAGGAGACCATTTCGAGTCTGACAAGCAGCTTAAAAAACAGTACTGAGATTGAAATGTATATTCAAAATAATTTAAGGGCATTGACAGTACTGCTCAATGTACACACAAAAGAGTATGCAGATAAAGTATATATTTAATTTTCTCCAAGGCAGGTATGACACAGTAAAGAGGGCCTGCTCCTGTTTTCATGGAGGTCAAAAGCAAACCTCCCATTTGACTTCCATCATCAGGCTCAGAAGAGATCCGCCTTAAGAATGTTAAGGCAATCCCTCCTTAGATACACAGAGTAAACTTTAAAGCAATGTAATAGAATGACAGATATGTAGTGTGGATGATCACAATTTCCAAATTACTACAGCTTCAATTTCAGCATCAGTATCCTAAGACATCAGCTCCAACTTACCAGAATGATTATTTTCGTTCATTTTTATTCCACAAAGCAATTCATTCATGAAAACTCTGCCTTCTTTTGCCTCCTAAAGCAATGCTGTCCTCATGACTGGTGTTTAACATTCATTTCTGGAAACAGCAATGCTGCTAACAGAGAAATACTCAATTGCTTTCATAAGGACACGAGATGCTGGTAGTGACAGCACCCTAAATTTTTCTTCGTTGAACTACAGTTAGTTTTCTTTGAAAATGAAGACAGAACAAAAACATTGCTGTTTGAATCCACTAATCTGAATTCTTCTTGTCGTTGTGTATTTATTCATTGCCTGACCATTGTAACATGATCCCAACATCAAGGATTTAGAATGACATATATTTTTATTTTTTAAAATATTGTTTTCAGAGATTAGGAATCAGAGCATGTTAACCTCACATTGGAGACTATATTATGATTAACAGTTTTATGAAAATTATTTACCAGGGAAAGTGTGTACATTTAAAAAACACAAGATCATCTCAGAAATGAAGGGAAACAGTTGGTGCTCAATATAGATTTTAGATCAATAATATTCCAGTCAAACCTCCATTTTAGGTATACAATAGTCTACTTTTTACAGATATCGCGCCCTTCCTCAGAATATACTCCTTTCAGTTTTTCAGAATGGGAGGCATGAATGTGGGAGGGAGCATGCTGGAGCATCAGTTACTAGTTGATTGTGGAGTGGGGATGTGCATGGAGTAGGATGCTGGTCAGGCAGAAAGTGAATAGTGACAGCCTGGTGGGTAGAAAATGGCGAGAGAGTCAAAGGGAAGCACAGTTGAAAGTCAGCATGAAAGGTCAGAGGCTTGGTTCCTATGAGATCTCATCCTGAAAACTCACCTCCAACTGATATTTTATCATTTGTAGTTAAACATGATTAAAGATTATAAAACATGGATAGAGTGCCGTAGATTTGTGTTGATTGTCTTTGTTTCTTCTTCTGCACCTTGGTATTATTGTAAGCAGAAAAGGGATTAGAAAATGCCCCTTAAAAGAGACGCTATTTTAAATTATTTCAGATAAAGTCAGAGGTAATTCCTATACTATTTGATATTCAATGTTTATAAGGCCTATCAATCTCAGAAGTCCTAACAGCAATTTATAATAGTATAGTCATTTGAGACTACTGAAATGTTTACCCAAATTGGGCCAAAATAGAGATTCTAAATTTTAATTGGTAATGAAATTGATTATTCAGATAAATATAGATACAAAATTGTTAGAGCTACCATGGAGCTATGTCAAATATTTTATTCTTTTAGAAACATATGTTCAGTGACAAAAAACTAAATCTAAAGATAATGACAAGAATAATTGAGGCAGAATTCTAGAACAGGCATAGATAAGAGCTATGGCTGAGAGCAATATAAAATGAGCTTTAAAGAAAAAGAGCATTTAAAAATATTATTTACTATGATTTGTGTATTCATGGGAAGAGCCCTTCCTTGTTCCGGAAAAGAAATCTGAGGAACTAACGAAGAGACAGACCTCAAAAATTCATTCTATATTTTACTGTGGTGGAACATAACTGTGAAAGTGAAATCGTGGCCTCATTGAAATCAATGGCAAAACTCCCATTGACTTCAGTGAGGCCAGGATTTCACCCTGAGAGTTTAGGCCAGTGGTCCCCAAGCAAGAAGCGGCAGCGGCACTTCTTGCCGCTGCCGAAACGCCACCGAGAAACGGCAACGCTTCTCGGAGGCATTTCGGTGGGCGGTCTCCTGCGGGCGCACACAACTGCCCCGGCACCATGTTGGGGACCCCTGGTTTAGGCCATATCCTGCAATTTCATAGTCTTTAGTAGTAGTCTTTATTCATCTGCGTAGTTCCCACAGAGCTACTCATTTGAACAATGATTGATAGAAGAATCTGGCCCTTAATCAGTACCGTGTGGATACTCCTGCATAACACTCATGAACTCAGGGGCAGCCAGCCAGCTGCTTGTATGCTACACTTAATCAGAGCTAGTGCAGGTATATCTCTTTGAGCTGGAAATTACCACTCCAGCTTGAAGTATACCCACAGTTTATGTATGTCAATATTACATCTCAGGGCTATGATTTAAGGAGCTCTCAGTGACCAGGGATATCATTTATCTAGTGCTGATTAGTTAATAGTGCAAAACAAATACTACATGTCATGACCTTATCTCAGACCCCCGAAATATCAAAGCAAAGTGAGTTAAGGACCAATGTCAAATTCTGCCCTCAAACTATGAAGTCAAGAAGTTGCAGTATGTGTGTATTAAAGGGCAGAGTCTGATACAAGGTCAGAACCTTAACTTTTGTTGTTTTGCATAATGATCTTAAATATTATCTAAATATAAGAGGGTTGCATCAATTTCCTATTTAAAAACAAAAACAAAAATGGAGATTCTAAAGACAGATAGTCCTGGAAAGCTGCCAAGGTTTCTTATACAAACACTCAGAACATTTAAAAAACATGTTTGAATGTGCAATACCTCTGTACTGTAATTACTATTCAAGTTAGATAACATTTTGAAATATAAATCTTGGCCTTTTACTTTGGGGCTTATGATTTACAAACTTCACTTTGTAAATCAAAAGTTATTGTTTTTGAAATTATACATTACACCCTGATCCTGCAATCAGCCTCCAGACACAGTCCCATGCAGAGTTTCATTGATTTCTTTCGGAGTCCATGAAGACATAACAGTCTTCCAAAGTAGATATTATCACAGAATCGGGGATTAAGGTGACATATTGAACAGCTATATTTGTATCTCTAAATTCCTCCCTGATGTAAATGGAGGTAAACTGTAGTTGTAAATTTGGCCCCTTTTCCTATAATATAAGCAGTTAAAAATGGCTGCATGTTTGTTTTTTACTTTGTAAAAAAGCTTCACTCCAGGTCTAAGATTTTTCATGCTAGCTTATGTAGAGGTGAACATGACTCGATCACATCTGTAATAAGCAAACAGAATAAAGTCCAATCAGTAATATATATATATATACACACACACTTGTTGCTTTAAAAGGGGGCCAATTTCACAAAACTGAAAACAATTATGAGCTAGATCAGCTGGGAAGAAGAATTTAATCAGAAAATTGTGAACGATCATTGGGCATTGTTTAAGAACACTTTACTAGATGCCCCAAAAAGCCACAATACCATAATCAAGGAAGAAGGCAGTACTGGTTCAAAACAAATCTGGCTTACAAGTGAAGTGAAGGCAGCTATAAAAAATAAATACAACAACTGGAAAAAAGTGGAAATTGATGGTAATGAATATAAATCAGAAGCTAGGAATTGTAGAAAATTGATAAGGGAAGCAAAGGACACAAAGTGAAATTGATAGCCAGCAGAGTTAAGGATAAGAAGGAGATTTTTAAGTATACTCATAACAAATGAATCCTAACAATAGTATTGGTCCATTATTAGAAGAAAATGGTACAATTATCAGTAATAATGTAAAAGAGGTAGAAGTGCTGAATGAATATTTCTGTTCTGTAGTTGGGGAAAAAATAGATGTAGTTATATCATATGATGATGATGATGTTGATATTCTTTCCATTCCAATAATAACTCAGGAGGATGTTACATAGCAGCTACTAAAGTTAGACATTTTTAAATTCAGGTCCAGATAACTTTCACCCAAGAGTTTTAAAAGAGCTGGATGAGGAGCTCGTTGGACCATTAATGTTGATTTTCAGTATGTCTTAGAACACTGGGGAAGGTCCAGAAGCTTGGAATAATGCCTACATTATGCCAATGTTTAAAAAGGGTAAACATGATGACACAAGTAATTATAAACCTGTCATTCTGACAATGATCCTGGGCAAGATAATGGAGCGGCTAATATAGGACTTGATTAATAAAGAATTAAAGGAGGGAAATTTAATTAATTAATGCAAATCAACATGGGTTTATGGAAAATAGATCCTGTCAAATTAATTTGATATCTTTTTATGATGAGATTACAAGTTTGATTGATAAAGGTAATAGCGTTGATGTAATATATTTAGATTTCTGTAACACATTTGACTTGGTACCATACAATATTCTGATTAAAAATAAAATTATACAAAATACAAAATTAATATGGCACACAATAAATTGATTAAAACCTGGCTAACTTATAGGTCTCAAAATGTAATTGTAAATAGGGAATCATCATCAAGGAAGTGAGTTTCTAAGGGAGTCCCACAAGGATTGGTCCTTGGCCCTATGCTATTTAACATTTTTATCAATGATCTGGAAGAGAACATAAAATCATCACTCATAAAGTTTGCAAGTGACACAAAGATTGGGGGAGTGGTAAATAATGAAGAGGACAGGTGACTGATACAAAGTGATCTGGATCACTTGGTAAAATGGATGCAAGCAACAATATGTGTTTTAATAGGCTAAATGTAAATGTATACATGCAGAAACAAAGGGTGTAGGCCCTACTTTCAGGATGGGGGACTATATCTTGGGAAACAGTGACTTTCAAAAGGATTTGGGAGTCATGGTGAATAATCGGCTGAATAATGAGCTCCCAGTATGGCACTGTGGCCAAAAGGGCTAATGCAATCCTTAGATGCACAAACAGAGGAATCTTGAATAGGTGTAGAGAGGTTATTTTACCTCTATATTTGGCACTAGTATGACCACTCTGTGTCCAGTTCTGGTGTCCACAATTCAAGAAGTATGTTGATAAATTTGAGAAGGTTCAAACAGTCAGGAGAATGATTAGAGAATTAGAAAACGTGCCTTAGAATGATAGACCCATGGAGCTCAATCTATTTAGCGTAACAAAGAGAAGGTTAAGGGATGACTTGATCACAGTTTGTAAGTACCTACATGGGGAAGAAATATTTGATAATGGGTTCTTCAATTTAGCAGTCAAAGGTATTACAAGATCCAATGGCAGGAAGCTGAAGCTAGACAAATTTACACTGGAAATGAACATTAAACATGAGAGTAAATAACCACTGGAACAATTTACCAAGGGCCATGGTGGATTCTTCTTCACAGGCAATTTTAAAATCAAGATTGGATGTTGTTTTAAAAGATATGCTCTAATTCAAAATGAATTTGGGGAAGTGCTATGGTTTGTATTATACAGAAGGTCAGACTAGATTATTACAATGGTCCCTCCTGGCCATGTAATCTACGTTAAATTTGACCCCAGAATAAATTTTGATATTCAAATTACAGAACCTCCTTAAAATGCAGGATTAGTAGTAGAAACACTAACGGAAGAGGTGGTACTGAATGCTGTTATAATAATTACCTCTGCAAACCTGGTGAAATAGATCCAGTAATAGCTTTCCATAACTGTGACAAATTTAACTGAAACTTTCATTTATCAGGAGATATTTTATTCATTAGTCATCTGTTTTGTGTAAATTGTTCTACATATAACAGACACATGGATTTAGTTCAATTGAAAATAATAGACAGGGATCTTGTACCCAATTATTTTAATGGCTTATATCATTTCAATTCTTTTCACAATTCATGAAAGAACTAAATAACTTCTGAAAGCTTAGAACACCTACAACGTAAGCAGGGCTTTACTGCACTAGCAACCTTGTGTTCCTTTTCAGCAACAAATTAAACAATGTAGCCCCATGAATTTAGCTGGATTGTAGCCAACATATATATTCAACCAACAGATATAATACAGGCTCCTTACATTTATTTTCAGGGTGGCAAACATTCATGACAAAAACACATCTATCTGTGTCAGAGGATAAGGCCTTAAATAGTGAGGACATGGTTGCTTTCTCTTTTTTTACATCACTCAGAGATCTGTATATAATTAATCTAGGTGGGAAATGATTTAACAGACAATTGATCTATAAGCATTTATATAAATATTTATGATAGGGACTGCAGACATCCAAGAACCGAGTCTTCATTGCCCATAACTTTCAGATGGAGACCATCTGGCAAGAATACTCTTCAGAGGCAACCCATTTATTTATTTTTTTCTTTTTTACCAGCTCCAGCTTTTTTTTCTTTTTTACTTCACACCACTACCCCCAGTTAAGCTGTACTTGAATCATTCTCTGGAGCCCATGAAAAAGTATTATTAGTACACTAAGTGCTAGAGCATTAGTCTTCAAAGAGACAGCATAATCTTTGCAGTAAACACACTTCCATGATGCCAATGATTAAATCTAGGAATTGCTCAAAACCACATGAATTAAACAACAGTAAGGATCCTGAGTATGGCCCTGTCTTGACTGACAAAAAGAGTGTGTCACAGTTACTGTCTCTTTTCCGGTCACTCTGAGTGCAGCCCCTCAGTTATCAGCCCTTGTGCCCTTACATGTCATGGTGTGGAATTTCACAGTTCTCCCATTCTTAGACTGGGATCTGGGTACAACAGCTGATCTATGTCAATCACGTGCTACGATGCAGGTGTGACTGGATGGCAGCATCTTTCCCTTTGGGAGTCTGTGCCCATTGATACAACTGTCTTTAAACAAGTATGTTTTTTAGTAAATGGAATGAGCATTAGACAAAACTATTTCAAAACAACAAACAGCCCATACTTTGTCCCATCTAATCTTCACATCACTATAGGCCCAGCGGTTCTCAAACTGTGGGTTGGGACCCCAAAGTGGCTCACAACCCCATTTTAATGGGATCACTAGGGCTGGTGTTAGACTTGCTGGGGCTAAAGCCAAAACCCAAGCCCAACCGCCTGGGGCCCAAGCCCGTGGGCTTCAGCCCTGAGTGGCAGGGCTGGGCAGCCCGGGGTTGGGCTTCAGATTTGGCCCCCCTGCCCAGGGCAGAGGGCTTGGACTCCCTCCCTACCCCCCAAGCCCAGGACAGCAGGGCTCGGACAGTCTCAGGCTTTGGTCCCCCTTCCTGGGGTCGTGTAGTCATTTTTGTTGTCATAAGGAGGTCGTGGTGCAATGAAGCTTGAGAATTGCTGCAAGTTCAATGGGCTACCCTCATGACTTATAAGAAAAAAAACAAAACCAACTTACATTTTTTTAGGACATCTAGGAGCTCTTGGGATCCAGTCCAGGGGTGCTGGAACAATTTGTATAGTGGGGGTGCTGAGAGCCAAACCGTAAGTCCTATATATGATGGAAACCACTTCAAGCCAGGGGGTGCGGCAGCACCCCTAGCATCACTAGTTCTAGCACCTATGATCCAGTCTGGTACAGTTGGTCTTCCAGAGACTGTCTCCCCCAGAACGTCCCCCATCTCAGGGAAACTGCCTTTTCTCAAAACTCCATCCTATCAGGAGTAAGTGCCCACAGCTAGCCTGGTTACCAGCTAGCTTAACCCCGAGCAATCTAACAAGGGGAGCTAAACCCCAAGTGAGCCTCCTGACTGGCCAAGCTGCTAGATTGGCTGAGGGGATTAACAGACCTGCTCTTGAAATCAGCAGCAGCAGCAAATTGCTGGCTAAATGCAACAAAGACGAGTTGTGTGAAATATGCAAAGTTAAAGAAAGAGTTGAGCATCTCCTGTGGCAATGCCGAGAGAAATCTATACAGAGAGAGTTTCTTTATGAGGAATTGAGATGACTCCAGGTGAAAAAAATACAGTCTGAAAGGATTGGTCAGAGTACTGAGAAAGTGGAGTAGCATTAAAAAAACCCAACTCACTGCTGTTCTTTTGGAAGGATACAGGACAGGGTGAGAGGACATAAACTTTGATTATGTGAAAACTGCGGTAGGTGGCAGTCGTAGCCTCACATGCTGAGGCTGCTGCTCCACAAAACAATGGAAAAAGTAAGAAAGGACACTGGTTGATCAAAGCATTTGCCCATGGCTGCGATAACTCCTGCCTGTTGCCAGCCTTGCTCCCACCCTGTTCCTGTTGTGCTCCTGCCTTGAACCCAGCCATGCTCCTGCCTTGCCTCACTCCAGGTACTCAATTCTGACCCTCAGCTCCGATTCCTGACTTCAGCTCTGACCCTTTGCTCTGGCATCTGGCCCTTCAGAGGATGTCTACACTGCACACTATGGGGGACCCGGGCTTGTAGACTTGGTGTTTCCAAGCCTGTGCTTGAGCATCCACGCTGCATTGTAAACCTGGGTTAACAATTGCTGGACCCGGATCTCACGGCAATGCTAATGCAAGCATGCTGCACTGCACAGACCTTCTAACTGAGGTCTGCAGCTTGACCTGCATCAACACTGCAAATTGACACGGCTTGAACCTGAGTCACAGCAGGACTCAGGATCTGACCCACCCCCTCAGCAGGGTCCTATGACCCAGATCCTGAGTGCTTGATGACCCGAATAAGACTGACTTGTGTGTGGACAGAAGTGGAGATTGGGCTCAAACTTGAGTCAGAGCCTGGGCATAGTGTGCAGCATAGACCTACCCTGACTCTGGTTCTGACCGTGGGCTCCAACGCTTGGCTCTGGCACATTGCTACCAACTCCTACCCCAGTCAGTAGGCCTGATGTCCACATCCCAATCCTTACACACACTCCCTGTGTGAGCTTCAGTCCAATTACCATATTTAATCAATGTTTTTTGTTACAGGGCATAGGTGTGAAGTCTTTCTTTTGTCTCAGATTGGTTTCTCCCAGTCAGCCATTCTGGCCATCTAAGGGCATGGGAACAATCAGGGAAGTTAAGATGAATTAACTAAAGGTGCGAAGTTAAAGTACATTAAATCCCTGTGTGGACAGGACATTCTCAGTCAGAAGTAAAGTGAGTGGCCTCAGTTTGCTGTAGTTTAACACTCCTTTAAAGATGGCTGACTGGTAAAAAACAATCTGAGGCCAAAAGGCTTTGGGCTTGTCTACATTACAAAATTAGGTCGACCACAGCCACTGCAATAATTCAATCAGCTGTTGGTGCCCATGCTACCCTCCTTCTGCTGGTGGAGCACAACCTCACCAGGAGTGCTTGAACTGACTGAAGTGGAGCATTGTAGGGCACTGTCAGCCAAGAGGGAGGCACTGAAAGTCACATGGGGCTCACAACTGGAGCCCCCCATCCAACCCAGCATGACAGTCCCAGCTGTGAGCCCCAGGCTCAATTTCACAGCACAGAGCCTACACTGCTATTGTCTCTGCTCAGAGTAGCTGCACTCTGACAGCTCTGGGAACTCAGTGCGGAGCTGGGAGCCCAGGAACTCAGCACCCAGGCTCAGAGTGCGGAGCCTGGGCAGCAGCCCACTGGGAGCATGCAGCCGGAAGCCCGGGGTTAGCAGAGCTCTCAGCAGGGAGAAGGGAACCCAAGAAGCAGTCTGCTGGGAGTGGGTAGCGAGGAGCCCAGGGGGCAGCCAGGCTCTAGCTGGAGCCCCCACCCACCCTGGGGTAACAGCCTGAGCTGTGAGTCAGGTGCAGGGTTCACAGCAGGGAACCTACCAGTGTTTATTGTCAATTTCAGGGCTCCCACACAGAGCCATGAAATTGACAATAATTTTAGCCAACAGCTGATGTAAATAAAAGTGTCTACATGGACACTGGGTTTCCCTAACTACACCGACATAAGTCCTATGCCTCTCGTTGAGGTGGAGTTACTATATCGGTGTTATAGGGCATTTACATCGGCAGGAGCAAGGCTCTAGTGTAGTTGACCTAGCTCTATAGTATAGACCAAGCCTTTATTCATCTGTGAAAGGCCTTCAAAAGGGAAACAAGTAGCTTATGTTTGATACAATAGAGAAGGAAGAGCTGGTGGAGGGATGCAAAGAGAGGAATGACATGGTCAAAATGATAGGCTAGGAAAATGATCTGTGCAGCTGCATTCTAAGTGGATATCATTATGGAAAGATTGTCAAGGCCAGAGAAAAGGATGTTGCGGTAATTGATACATGAGATGATGAAAGCCTGGACAGGAGTTTCAGCTGTGTAGAGGATAGGAAAGGCCATATCTTAGAGATGTTGTGCAGAAAGAATCAGCAAGATTTAGATATAACCTGGATAAGAGGCCCTAGAGAAAGGTCCAAATCGAAGATGATGCACAGGTGACCGGTTTGAGCAACAGGCAGAATGGTGGGGTTGTCTACAGTGATCAAGAAAGGAAGAGGTATTTGAGAGGGCTGTTTGTGACTATATTGCTGGACATGTGTAATTACCTCCTCCATCTAGTCCCACAACGTTTCTATTTTAAAATAATTTGATTTCTAACTAAAGTTATGTAGGAATTGGAATTTCCAGAGATCTCTGAATACAGTGCTGTTATTTTTACAATTTAGAAACAAAATTTAGTCCACAAGGTATTACTTACATCTGAGTAATAGCCTTAATATTACATGGCAAAGTCCATGTGAAATTTAGACAACCAAAGTGCTCATGTTATATTATCACTTTTCTAGAGCATAGCAAAATAAGTAGTTGTGGATGTTCTCTTGTCACTGCTTGTGACGTGTTTTTTAGACCCTCACTAATGTTTGGTAAGCAAATAGTTAAAACCAGCAGGCAAAAATTCAACAGATGCCTACAGTTCCTAAAGGAACTGCCAAGGAACCCAGTCATGGGAAAATGCAGCTGATCTCAGTTGAATGTAATAGCTACCAGAAAGCCCAATACTACAGGATGTTGATTGAGCACTATGGCCCCAATCTAGGAAAGCAATTAAAAACACTTAAGTATGTGCTTAATTTTAAAGATGTGAAAGTGCTTGATCAGGGCCAAAGCACAGCACTTGTAAAGAGGGGAGGCCACAAACTATAAGTCACCAGTGTCTCTTTCAATAAAATCTAGTACTGACTCACTTTAGCATAAAGGCAAAGAGAGGCTCCAAAAAGTCCTGGTGTCTTATCTTGTAACATTTTGGTTCAAAGAAGCCTTATGTGGTTGAACATTAGTTGCAGAACCCCTTTGCTGTATAGCTCAGCCTTTCAAATACAAAATTGCATGTAATTTCTTCTGCCCTCAGCCTGGCTCATATGATCTGACACTCTGCCCAATAACCTTTAAAATATATACTAGAGCAAGTTCACTGTAAAGAAACAATGATTGGTCAACAAATAGTGCAACAGTCTAATCTGAGGGGGCCAACAGAACCTTACTCAAAGAATAAAGAAATTCTAAACTGTGTAATATGCATATGTTTAAAAATAATCAGACTAGTTTGAAAATGCAAAAGACAACATATTTATGAATAGAAAATAAGCCACATCTAAAGTAAATAATTGTTGGGGAAAGAAAACTGTACATATTTTACAGTATTTTGCCTTGCTTTTTTCATTTTAAACATATCCTCCAACCTAGCTAATTTAGCAGTTACAGCAAAATAGCTGTCTTAAAATGAGCTTGTATAGTTATGAATCAAACACATTGTCATCTGAAAGATTCTTCAGAAAGAACAGACTTAATGGCAATTATGACTATTTGTCTGAGCTGAAAGACTGATCCATTCTAGGCAGCAAATCAAAAATGGGTATTTTCAAAACAAAACAAAATGAGCATAAAAAACAGTCAGTTACTAATACTGTATATTGTTGTAGTGTCTTGTCTTTACACATAAGTATTTTTATACACCAGTATTCTTAAAATATTATTGTGAAACAATATCTTCAGAATTTGCCTTTTTTTTCCCCATTGCAGACAAACTTTGGGAAAGCTTGTTAGGTTACTGGAAGCTTTAAAAAAACAGTTAATTATCTTGTTTCTCTAATGGCTTTCCTTCTTGCATTCTAAACAATAGATTTTGGGCAATACTTTGATTCTTAATTAACACAGAATTTCACAGCATCCTATTAATATTGTGTAGCTGCTAATATTTAATATGTTCCAGAATTTTGAGTGTTTGGTTTAGAAACCAACACAGCAAGAATACTAAATCTTTCAAAAGCAAATTTTTGTGTCTCAATGTGCTGTCACAATGCTAGTTGACACTGTCCTTCTGAGTTAGAAGCAGTAAAGAAGATTGTAGGTGTAGTCAAAGTCTGCCTTGTCTGGTATTAATGTTGTCTTGCTGTATAGGGCTATGACAACCACTAAACAGTGTCATCACTGGGTGTTTTTCTGTCTCCTCTCCATCCCTAGTTTTCTTTTTTCCTTTCTTTCTTCTTCTGCTCCCTAGACCCATTTTGGTTCTTAAAAAATTAACCAAGATTTCTAGTTAAAAGAAGAGGCTTAATAATTAGACTTAATTTAATTTAAAACCCATACTATTTTCCTGTACTAGGTGTCCCTTAAACCACCTCTGCCATCAAATTATGTCACATTTTTTATTCAGAATATGTCAAGTAGAAGAGTAAAGGATGACACAGAATGTCTACTAGAAATTGCAAGAAATATTGCGACCAGTCTAACTGCATTTTCTTTGTTCTTTTTGTAAATACCCTCATAAATATTACAGTCATTCTCAAGTTCAGCTCTGTGTAAAAATAAAATGTGGCACAAACCTGGCACAGGAAATGAAATCAGTTGCCTTGTGTGATGAAGGGTATTCATCATTTTGCTATTCTATCAAGCTACCCTCAACATTAGTTGGGATAAATTGTCCAAGTGAATGATTTCAGTAACGGGGTCAATGAGAAGCAACATTTAAAGAGAATTATTGAATAGTTGCTCATTTTGGCATCTTACTGTAAATGAAAACATTACTTGCCATATTGCGGTAGAAGCTATATATAGTCACAGTATTTCAATGTTTACTTGCAAGTGATCTTCAGTGTACAGTATAATCATCATCCAGCTTGGTAACCGTCAATGATGTAAGAAAAATGGAGAGCTCAGTAAGAATTTCAGCGCTGAAAGCTACTCATATTTTTTTAAGGCAGATCTGATGCATTTCCCACAAACATCTATGTTATGAGGAGATGCTGGTTTCTCAAAAGCTAAGGTTGAAACAAACATTCCATTTTAAGCTTGATTTTTCAACAATGCTCACTTGGTCTGTGAACTTTGATCTTCTGCCAGAGTGAAATTTAACTGTCCAGAAAAAAGCAAACTAGACAAGCCACTTAGGAGATATGAGGGTTAAAAAAAAGGTAGTCTTTACTTATTGGACATTTCCTAAATTTTTATGACTCATCATTATTCCAAAGCCGCTTGGTATGGAAATTTAAAGCTTGTTTTAATTCACATATTTTGAAGCTGGAAGGGATTGTTAGATCATCTTGTCTGACTTCCTAATCTGTTGGCTTTGGTGCGGCTCTTCGCACCTACCTGAAAGAAAGCCTACAGAAGGGTTTTATCTATCTATCCATATCTTCAGCAGGAGCCCCTATTTTCTTTGTTAAGAAGAAGGATGGCTCCTTGAGGCCCTGCATCGATTATCGGGCACTCAATAAGGTGACTATTTGGAACCTCTGTCTACTCCCTCTCAACCACAAACTCTTATATCGACTGCGCTCTACTCAAGTTTTCACAAAACTAGACTTGCGCAGAGCCTATAACCTGTTGCATGTGCAACAAGAAGATAGCGTGGAAGGCTGTCTTCTGCACTAGTATGTTCACTTTGAGTATTTGGCCATGCTGTCTGTGCAATGGCCTATCAACCTTCCAGCATCTGATTAATGACATCTTCTAGAACATGCTGGACTGATTCATAATTATTTACCTGGATAAAATTCTTATTTTTTCAGAAGACCAGGCAGTTTACAATCATTGTATACTCAGTGTCCTCAAAAGACTTTGCCAGAAGCATCTGTATGCAAAGCCAGAGAAATGCAAATTCGACCGGGACACAATGGAATTTCTCTGTTATATCATCTCCCCTAAGGGACTGGCTATGGATCCATGTGAAGTGGCAGCCATCATGGATTGGGTGGCACCAAAAGAAGTCCATAGGATACAATGCTTCTTTGCCAATTTCTACAGGCAGTTTATTATGGGGTTGTCTGGTTTGGTTACCCCTCTCAGTGCCCTTTTGAAAGGTGGGAGCCCATTGTGTCTGGTCCCTAGAAATGCAGGCTGCCTTCAAATCACTTAAAAAAGAGATTGGTCATGGCCCCCACCTTGATGCATCAGGACCTGGCCAAACCATTTACAGTGGAGGCAGATGCCTCAAATTTCATGCTGGGAGAACTCCAGCTGTCCAACTCGGACAGTCATCTTCACCTTTGTGCTTTCTATTCATGCAAATTGACTCTAGTGGAGGAGAATCATGGTATCTTGGATAAAGAAATGCTGGTCATTAAGTGGCCTTTGAGGAATGAGAGCACCTCTTGGAGAAGGCTAGGTCCCGAATCCAAGTTCTCACTGACATAAAAACCTGGAGTATCTAAAGACAGCCAGGCAGTTGAACTAGCAACAAGCACGCTAGTCCCTCTTTAGGTGATTTTATTTTGTGATCAACTACTGCCTAGGGACAAGGAATGGGAAGGCTGAAACCCTGTCTAAAATGATTGAATACTGTGAGCCTGGCAACGAAGCCCCATCCACAATCCTCAAAGCCTCAACTTTTATTTTTGGTACTGCAATCTGTACCCTGATCCCTGTCATCCACTCCCTGCTGCCCAATGATGTCTTTGACGTTCAAACCCCTCAGACCTTAGACAATGCCAACAACCCAGCTACCGCGATGTTCATGATCTAAGATGGGATTCTGTATCACAAGGAGCACACCTAGGTGCCTGAGGGCCTATCAAGGCTTCAGAGATGCTCCTCTGGTAGGACAATTTGGTCGCTCCAAAATCCAAGACCTGCTATCTAGAAGCTTGTGTCAGTGGCTTTATGCTCTTCCATAGTGGCTTGCAGGAAGTCCTGCAGTCTCTGTGCCCGGACAAAGACAACTCCCCATATGAGACCACTTGACCTCCTTCAGTCCTTGTGCACTCCACCTTGGCTTTGATCCACCATTTCTGTGGACTTTATCATGGAGCTGCCACCCTCCAAGGGGCACACTGTACTTCTTGTTGTGATCAATCTAACAACAATGGAACATTCTGTCCTGTGTCATGCCCTCCCCACTGCCCAATAGACAGCCTACCTTTTTTGTGGATAACATCTTCCACCTCCATTGGTTATCAATGAGAGTAATGTCTGACTATGGATCCCAGTTCTTATTTGGCTTCTGGTGGGAATTTCTAGGTCTCCTTGGTATCAATGCCTTGGCTTCCACTGCTTATCACCTGAACGCAATCAATCAAGCACAACAGGCCTCTCAGGTCCTTGAACAGTATCTGCACTCCTTCCTAAACTATCACCATGACAACTGGCTGTTCATGATCAACCATGCTGAATTTGCTTACAACAATGTCACACTTGCCTCCACCTAACAGACACCTCCATTTTTTTTGCTAACTATAGATTCCATCCTCACTTTTACCATGAGATCCCCACCAACTCGTCAGTACCTGCCACTGTTGACCTTACTGTTCACATCCACTAGGTACTCCAAGAGCTAAGAAGACCATTAGAAGAAGCCAAGCAACATACAAATGACATGCTGACTGGCTCCCAGTTTCACAGTAGTGCATAAGGTGTTCTTGTCTCCCGAAATCATAAATTAACACATCCCTCAATGAAGCTGAACCTCCAGCTGAACCACTTGGGGCCCTTACAGATCACAGATAAGATTAACCCTGTAACATTCAGACTGTAAATACCAGAATCTCTTAAAGTTCACCCCGTGTTTCATGTTTCCCTTTTAAAGTGGTATGTCGAGAATACCTTCCTGCTTTGCACCAGTCCTCCTCTCCCCTGCCAATAACCATTCAGGGCCAAGCAGAATAAGTGGTCTAGAAAGTTCTGGACTCCCACCAAAACTGGGACAAACTCCAATATTTAATAGAGTGGGAAGATTACAGCCCAAACAAATGATCAATGGAACCTGGACCCTGCACTCCTTTCACCACATATACCCAGACAAACCTGGCCCCAGGGCTCCTGGAAGGCACCCTCAAAATGGGGCGGGGGGGAGAGTACTGTCAGGAGTTAAACCAGCTAAGACCAGCTACTGGCCTATTCCCAGATAACTTCATTTCTAGGCAATGAATAGCTCAGATACTGCCCTGGAACTGCCTGATTAATCCATAGTGCCTGAACAGCTGCGGGATCAGCAGCTTGATTTATAAGCCCAGCAGCAACAGCAGAGCACTAGCTCCTCAATGCAGCTAGTCTGTAGATTCTCTGCCTTCCTGTGCTCACCTCACTCCTAGCCCTGCTCCTTTCCTATTCCAGGTCTTGTGCCAGTTCTATCCCAGCCAAGCTCCTGTGTTGGAACCAGCCCTGCTCCTGACTCCATATAACTCAGTTCTGTCCTCAGCCCTGGTTCCAGCTCTATCTTGACCCTTAGTTCTGGCCTTCGGGCTCAGACTCCGGTTCTGACCTTCCGCTCAGACCCACCTACAACCCTGTTTCTTGACAGGTTGAAACCTTATTTTTGGCATTTCCTAGCTTTTGAGTACTTAATTTAGATTTTTAAAGAGGAGGATAAGAGGCAAATTAATTATGGTCTATAAGTACCTACTAAGGAGGAAGAGATCTGATGTTTTGAGGCTTCTTAATCTAGCAGATAAAGGTATAACAAAACCCAGCAGCTGAAAAGGAAGCCAGCAGAGATCAAACTTCAAATAAGATGCATATTTTTAACAGGGTGGGGTAGTTGCCAGAAAACAAACACATTGTTTCTCCAGCTGTGGTGAAAATAATATGACAGGCCCACCTGGACCCTGTGACCATTTTGGATTTTTAATTCATATGGGATATATACCCAGAAGCATCATGCTATTGCCATTTAGTCTACTGTTTTCCTGTGTCTACTGTGGATCAGAAAGAAACCTCAAAGAAAAGGACAACATTGTGCATGGAATGGCAGTGTGGTCCAGACAGGGAATTCCCTTTCCTTCTAAAGCTTCTCTGTCCCATTTCCCTGTTTTCTGTTTGTGTATAAAAACTGACAGCCAGGTGCGGAGCCAGTTTCTGTGATTTTGCCAACTTTGCACTGACTTTCACAGAAATATTCTCCCCAGAATAGAATCCTAATTAAAAATGTGTGATAAATAAATATAACCCACTTAGAATCATTAAATGAACACAACATTCAGATGCATATTTAAAATAAAAATGTCACCTTAATAAGCGTAGCAAGTTTGAAAACATATGTCCCCTCAAACTGTAACATATTTGTTTGCAAACACATATGAGATGTGAAGAATTAAGTAGAAAATAAATATCACTCTTTGAATTATTTAACCTGTCTCGTGCATGTAACTCTAAGAGAAATGGGTAGTCTCAGTCCAAGTGAAGATGAGAATATAAGCATAAGAATATAAGTTTCTTGTGAGAAACATAGAACTGAGATAACAATAAGAAGGGAATAATTTCTTATCATAAAGATAATGGTCAATTTTTTTTTAAACTTTAGGCTCCTAAATCCATATTTAGGAATCTACCATTGGGCTTTTCAAAAGCATGTAAGTGACTTAGGTGCACAAGTCCTATTGAAAAAAGTTAGACGAAACATGACATGAGTCCAAACCAGAACCCTGCACCGGAAACAGCCCTCTTTGTCTCTCCCCCCTGCCACACACCTGCCTGGAACTTTGTGAAAGTTCTGATTTATAACTAGATCAAATATTAATTAAGGCTCACAATACACCTGTGAGGTACCGCAGCTATTCTATCCATTTTATAGAATGATAAAGTGAAGTACAAAGAGGGTGTGATTTGCCCAGTGTCACATCGTGAGTCTGGTGCCGTTCTGAGAATAGAATTCAGGAGTGCTAGCTCTAAACCCGGTGCTCTATGCATTTAACAACATTCCTTTGCTTCAGGCAACACGGTATAAAAAAAGAATAGCAGCTAGATTGATAAAAGGACTACCATTTTAGGCACCTAAATCTCAGAATCTGGCTCCAGTGGGATTTACAAATTCTCCATTCAGCTGACACCAAATGCTCTTGGTGCCTAAATTTTGCATTAAAATTCCCTAAACACCTTTGTTTCTGTCTCTGACATGTGCACTGCAGCCACACCAGGTATCTAAGCCCCAGAGTGATTCACAAATAAGGAGAAGATAGATGTTCCTCCGTCTAACTCACCTGTGAGGTCCAATCCGGTAAGTGTGTTAAGAGCTTGCCTATTGGATTGGGCACCAATAGACAAGCTTACCCAAAATGCTGGGCTCCCTCATAATTTTTAGCCTATTAGGTTGGACACTCACCTGGGATGTAGGAGACCTCTACTTCAAGCTCTTGCTAGTGAGGAGAAGGGATTTGAACTAGGACCTGCCACCTTCCAGGAAAGTGCCCTAACCACTGAGCAATGGGATATTGTGGTGTATGTGTGTAGTGCAGGGGCGGGCAAACTTTTTGGCCTGAGGGCCACATCGGGTTTCCAAAATTGTATGGCGGGCCAGTTAGAGGAGGCTGTGCCTCCCCAAACACCCAGGAGTGGCCCGGCCCCCGACCTCTATCTGACTCTCCCTGCTTCTCACCCCCTGATGGCCCCCCTGGGACTCCTACCCCATCCATCCCCCCCGTTCCCTGTCCCCTGACCGCCCCCAGACCCCCCGCCCCTGACTGCCCCCCCACCGCTCCATCCAACCTCTCCTCTCCTTCCTGACTGCCCTCCTGGGACCCCTGCCCCCATTCAACCCCCCTGTTTCCCACCCTCTGACTGTCCCGACTCCTATCCACATCCCCAACCCTGACCACCCCCTCGAACTCCTCTGCCCTCTATCCAACCCCCCCCCCCCCCGCCCTCTTATCGTGCTGCCTGAGCCGCTACAGCCGTGCCACCGCGCTGCACAGAGCACCGGGTCAGGCCCCCCGCCCAGAGCATTGCGCCAGCGGCGCAGTGAGCTGAGGCTGCGGGGGAGGGGGAACAGCGGGGGAGGGGCCGGGGTCTTACTTATCCATCAGGTAAGTAAGACCAACTTGCAGTGGAGTTGACAATTGACAGAAATGGATTATCCAACCATCACTACACATACACAAGAATGTGTCAGATAAAGTAAAAAGTAGTTCTGCAAAATGCAGGGGGCCAGACTAGATTACTGGGTTTTTTTCTGGTCCTGCTTTTTATGATTCTATGATGGTAAGAAAAATACTCTTATATGAGATGTTGCTATGGCTCAGAATTAAATTACAGTACTGAAGACTGTGACCTGTAGCCAGAATCTCGAAACGGCACATCTGCTGAAGCACAGATATGAAAAATGAGAAATAAATGTGAACTTTTCAATATGCATTTTATAATATTAATTGAAAGAGTAAGTAGTGTCATTTTTGCAAGAATAGTTACTCTGCTTAGATTTACAGAGACCTGTAAATCATTTAGCCTGGAAAAGTAATGAAACAGAACTATCTTTTGTTAAGTGACTGGAAATAATAGCATTACATAAGGCATATTGTCTAAGATAGAGTTCCCCCTCACACACTAAATGCAACTTCCTCTTAAAGGCTATTGGATCAGATATCTGAAAGCTTGTGTTACAAAATTCAGTACCTACTACAGTAATTCCATAACTATATAAAGACCAAAGCCTATGCTCATTTAAGCAAGAACATTAAGGCTAAAAGCAGCTGGTTGTTCCGGGGTAAGAAAGCAGCAAAAACTCTATACAGGGGCATATCGGTAAGCCCTAGGATCTGCATTAACAAGCTCCCCTGTAATTTTCTGCAGCTCAGTATGGAGGAAGAGGAATTTGGGCAGGAAAAGGATATCGTCAGTGAACCAGTGCACGTTTTGTAACTATCGAGCCATAAAAATGCTTACAGAAATGCAGCAAGCTGGGGTTGAGGACTCCATCCCTACTAGTCCCCAGGTAAATTACTATGAAAAACACTTTTGCCTGGGGTTTTACTTGAAGGATTATGATTTGGATCAAAGACAATAGAATTTTTTGCATAACAACATTAAAGAAGCCAATCAGTTGTTCTGACATAAGAAAATTGATCCTGAATTCTTCAGTCATAACAGCTACATGAGCATTCTGGGAACTGTAATTCATATGAAGTCAGTTAAAATAATAATAATAAATAAGGACTGAGAATGACAAAAATGCCTTTATTTCCACTGCTGTAGTGTGGTAATTATTTTAAGTTTCAATAATTTACAGTCATCAGCTTAATGAAATTTACTTGCATGAGACTCCATTTTATGAGAACTGTGAAATTCCACCACAACAGTTTGCAGTAAAGATGAGCCTGAACCAGAACACAGGATCTGAATCCTCTTGAGCTGAGGATAGATTTGGATCCAGAACTGAATTTGGCAACTTGGATCTGTCTCTGTCATGTTGGTTAGCATAATACCCACAGCAGGTCTTGGCCAAACCTGGTATTTCAGCACCTAAAGGGGAGGGAGGGGAAGTGCTGCTTCAGCCTGCTCAGTGTAAAAGAGGGCTTCAGGCACAGGGATGCCCCTTTTAAGCCCTCCCACCATCTGGTTCCCAGTGAATGAGTCAGTGTTGCCACACTGGTCCCTTGTCTCCTTTTCCTTTCCCCTCCACCAGGCCTGCCATCTGGATACAAAATGGGGTTCTGTGTGATATGACTTTCCTGGAATTTCCCCCCATTTTAGTTGCAGTGGTTACTTGAGGACCAGAGTTGGCTAATAAAAGGGTGTGTTTCTGGTGTGATAACATGGCAGTGGTACGTTATCAATCACCAAACTTCCAAATTACACAGGCTTATGAATAGGGCCCTACCAAATTCACGGTCCATTTTGGCCAATTTCACGGTCATAGGATTTTAAAATTAATAAATTTCATAATTTCAGCTACTTAAATCTGAAAAATCATGGTGTTATAACTGTAGTGATCCTGACCCGAAAAGGAGTTGTGGGGCAGGGGGGTCGCAAGGTTATTGTATGGAGGGTTGCGGTACTGCTACTCTTACTTCTGCACTGCTGCTGCTGGTGCCTCTGCCTTCAGAGCTGGGCAGCTGGAGAGCAGCAGCTGCTGGCCAGGAGCCCAGCTCAGAAGGCAGAACCGCAGCCAGAAGCAATATAGATGTAAGTATGGCATGGCATGGTATTGCCACCCTTACTTCTGTGCTGCTGCTTGCAGAGCTAGACCTCCAGTCAGCAGCCACCACTCTCCAGCTGCCCAGCTCTGAAGGCAACAGCGCAGAAGTAAGGGTGGCAATACCATACCAAGCCATCCTTACTACTATGCTGCTACTGGCGGTGGCTCTGCCTTCAGAGCTAGGATGAGCTATGAAGGAAGTTGTAATGAGTTCTTCCAATTTCAGGATCCAGAATGCTGGTCACAAATATGGCCCATCACAGAGGGGCGGGTGTTGACAACAGAGCTGTTGGCATCCTTGACAATCTTGGCATAATACAAGGGGCAACTGGGTTCTTTCGGGAGGATGGGGCTTCCCCATCAGACTTGGGAGCTGACATGTTTTTGGCTGCTACAAAAGAGGCCATTGGGAGATGTCTGGGAACCTGACTGGGTTTAGGGGGGAAGCAGCCAAGCTAGTTGCTGGCACCTCCTTGTGGCAGATGTCCAGTGCTGGTACTCCATAGGGAAGGCATCCAGTGACCAGATAAATGGCCTGGTAAAGGATTTAAAAAGGAGGTTCTGGTTAAAGGAACAGAACGGGGTGGGGTGTGGGGGAAGAAGAAGGGTTGGAGCTCCTATGGCTTTTATTACAATGAAAGAAAAGAGTTTCTAGTCCTCATGGTTGCAGAAAAGTTGGTTGGTCCTCATGGTTGCTGAAAACATGCTGTGAGTGTAACCTAAAAACTCAAGTTTCAGAGTAGCAGCCGTGTTAGTCTGTATTCACAAAAAGAAAAGGAGTACTTGTGGCACCCTAGAGACTAACAAATTTATTTGAGCATAAGCTTTCGTGAGCTACAGCTCACTGATATGATTCATCTGATGAAGTGAGCTGTAGCTCACGAAAGTTTATGCTCCAATAAATTGGTTAGTCTCTAAGGTGCCACAAGTACTCCTTTTCTTTTTGCTAAAAGCTCAAAACTCAGAAGGCAAATAGAAAGAACCCCAAATCTATTTTTTTAAATCTCAAAATTTTGGAGCCTGACATGTGATCTTTGAACACTTGGTTTGATAATACTGTAAGATATTCCTGAATAGAGGTGACATTCTCAATGCCAAGTGTTTTTAGCATTTCCTGGTGGAAGAAGTAGTTGAAATATTTTGGGCATGAGGTTTTTCTTCAGAGCATAGTCACTCATGTGCAGGGATAACTTGCTGCCTTCCAGTAATGAGCATGAGGCACTTCGAAGAGCATTGCTGCTTCCTGAATTCATAAGCACTTCTGGAAATACTTCCAGCCCTTATGCACAGAGTACTGACCACCTTTAGGCACAATCTATTGCATCTGGGGTTTAATACTCCTTTGAAGTTCTGATTCTTCCTCCTACTGTGTGAAGTCCATCATGTTCTGTGCAATCTAGTGAACTAAATATGAGAAGTACCTCTCAAAGAAGGGCACTGGAAGCCTCTCAAAGCAGACTGGTGTCCCAGGCATGCATCTCAAGCATAGTTGCTCTGGTGGTTTAATACCTTACCTAACAGTTCAGCTACTTCAGGAATTCTGGATCATGTTTCCTGAGATTAAGGGGGAAGGAAGGGGGGGCAAGGGGTGTCGGACTGACTAGGTAGGAGGAGGTTGATAAAAGGTCACATTGAGTGTTAAAAGTTAGCTATAGTGTCAGATAGCTTGTGTTGAAGCCCATAGAAACTTAGTCTCCAATCCTCAGCTGCCCTGCACCAATAGAAACTGGTCCTAAAATAGTGAAGCTGCCCATTGAAGGATCACACTAGTGTAGGGGGATCATCCCATGGTGCATAACTGAGGGGTGGGATGTGGGGCTCAGGCTTAACTACCAGTGCCTCAGAAAGTCAAATTCTAAGGGTGAGGCAAATTTCAAGTCCATCTCATTCTGGAAATATAAGTGGGAATTCAGTGCTGATGGAATCTTTAAAGAAATTATAATTATTACTACTTTAAATTATACAGTACCATAGATCAGATGTGCATAGTGTTTATTAGGAAAAAAGGAAAAACAGGAATCTGCCTGAAGAAGCTTTTTAAATGTGACCAAAATATGTGGGGTAAGATATAAATCTACACATATAATTTTGAGGATTTAGTTTAAATTATTGTTTTTAAAACCTGTCTCTCTTTCTCTGAATATTGTTAAGGTTGGTGCTGTTCTGTTTTCAAACATTTTACATGATTTAATCTACAAAGTTTTTCATATGCTGTTATTGATCACTACTGAATAATATAAACTGATGACATGAAAACATTTTTGCCTTATAATGCATATGAATCGATGTAGCACAGCTGTTAGACTGCTTTGATTTGACAACATATAATAGTTGTTAAAGTAGATCAATGAAATGTTCATTTACCTGACTACATTATACAAAAGAAATTTTCTGTATATAATTGTCTAACTCTTATCAAACAAACTTCTGCTTCCAGTGTTCATTCTGATATAAATACAACACTGTATACAATCATAATTTATATCAAGCTTTGAAGATTCCTTTTTATTTCTCTTCAGTGCTGTCACAAGAGCACGAACTTTATTCTATTTGTTCTTAAATTGTATTTATCTAAGACATCTTATAGGTCTATGAAACAATTTAGAAGAGGAGATGCACAGCAAAGGTTTCATGATACAAAAAAGAAAACAGATTTTATAGTATGCAATGTTCCCCCTCACCCGAAAAAAAGGAAAAGAAAAGAAAAAAACCCCTCTGAAATAAACCTAATAAAAATATGCCATATTTAAGCACTGTATTTAAATGAAAAAGAGATTTTAAATGGTGTTATAAGGTTCATAATAGGCCTAAGTCATTGTCATTACTTTTCTGTTCATGACCTGGAAGAATGACCATTGGGTTCTCATTATGTACAACAGAGAAATATTAAAAGCAAGCAAGCCAGCAAAGCAGCATCATTAAAACTAGCAATATTATAAGGAGAAGTTATGTGCATTTTGTACTGCATCTGTGATTACAATTGCTTCACCTGAACAAAAGAGTACTTCAAATTTACTCTGAGCGTCCATAAACGTTCAAAATAATTTTAGGACTGAAAGAAAGATACAAGGCAGTTGGATGTTGAGTTCTCTTGTTTTTTGGTTTCTTATAAAGTAATTCCACAGAGAACTGTCCAGGCCTTAAGAAGATTGAACCTTAACCTCTATCCTGTTTTCATTGTAACTGTTTTTCAGTTGCTCATAGTGTACTTACAGTGCAGACTCTGTCATTTACTAATAACTACACAATAGATCATGACAGTTCACCTTAAGCCTTTAAGACTGACACATATGCACACTGCAATCAAATTTTATTCTTTCAGGAATCTACTCTGGAAGCTTTTAGGAGCAGTATCTGTGGTACAAGCCCAATAGAACTTTTTGCATGAGTATGTTACCAGTGCTTTTTAGAAGAACAACATTGACAGTTTAGTTTATGGGTGACATTTCTAACTCTGCAGATTTTGATATTCACATCAAACACAGCGTGTTCACTTTTTTAACTTACTGTACTTTTCCCTCACCAGCGTATAGTTCTTTACTTGGTCTTTTTAATTACATTTGTTATTAGTTATTACAATAGCACCCAGAGACACCAGTCAATGTGGGGTCCCATTGTGTTAGGCACTGTATAAACCACAAAGTAAGAGGCCCTGTCCTAAACTTCTCACAATATAACTTGAGACAAGATGCAAACACAGATGTAACAAACAAACAGAAGGAGTAGGGGCGTAAAAGAATAAATGGACACAAATCAGACATTAAGAATTATAACATTCAAAAACCAGTTGGAGAACACTTCAATCTCTTTGGTCACTCGATTACAGACCTAAAAGTGGCAATTCTTCAACAAAAAAACTTCAAAAACAGACTCCAACGAGAGACTGCTGAATCGGAATTAATTTGCAAACTGGATACAATTAACTTAGGCTTGAATAAAGACTGGGAGTGGATGGGTCATTACAAAAAGTAAAACTATTTCCCCATGTTTATTCCCCCCACCCCTGCTGTTCCTCAGACGTTTTTGTCAACAGCTGGAAATGGCCCACCTTGATTATCACTACAATAGTTTCCCCCCATGCCCCCGCTCTCCTGATGGTAATAGCTCACCTTACCTGATCACTCTGGTTACAGTGTGTATGGTAACACCCATTGTTTCATGTACTCTGTGTATATAAATCTCCCCACTGTATTTTCCACTGAATGCATCCGATGAAGTGAGCTGTACCTCACAAAAGCTTATGCCCAAATAAATTTGTTAGTTTCTAAGGTGCCACAAGTACTCCTTTTCTTTTTGCGGATACAGACTAACACGGCTGCTACTCTGAAACCAGTGAGAGGAATATGTTTTTACAAACAATTTGCAAGTTTGAAATCAGATTTGTTTCTTTTTCTATATGAAACAAACCAGAGATACAACGATAATTCCTACTGGTCATCCAACCAGCTATCATCAGGTGGCAATTTACAGTAAGTATCACAGTAGAAGTGAGCCTAGAATAAGGATTTACAGGAGGAGAGGGTAGTGACTTTCAGATTAATTCAGTGAGGATATTCCATGAAAAAGTTGGCACGGAATAAAGCGTGAAGTTGCTTGTTGGAGAAACAGATTCTCAAGTGCAGAGCATGTTTCCTGATTATGCATTTGCAAGTAATAGCATTGTCCATCCAACCAACTGCGAATAGTATTATCTCTTGACTAACTAATGGAAACTAACATTTTCCTGGAACATTACAATCTGCCAAACCAACTAATTCCAGACAACCTTACACAGATGACAATTCTCAAAGTTTTCTAGAATAAATATACACATTTGGAAACTGGGCAAATATCTCAGAAAACTTGCCCAATAATGAAAGTGTAAATGAATACTGGATAATTCTGTGAAGAATGTTATAAAGTCATAGTTCTAGAGACCTCAAAATATCTTTTATCGAGATCTCTGGCCCTCAGGCAATTTGGATTTCAACCTCTTCCTTAAGTGCTACCTTCTCAGTGGCTGCCTGATCACCACTGCTTTTGGGTTCATTCTCTTATAGGATCCTTTCCCAGGGAATCTCATTACAAAGAACATTCTCTCAAGAACGAGTTGAATGGAGAGAACTGGGCTACTGGTCATTCTGGGAGGAGCAAGAACTAGTTCAGCAGACAACAGGCAGAGGGTTCTTTGATGCCTATTGAACAGAAAAAGGAGGAGACAAACAGAGAGGATTAGGCTTGGGGAGACAGCTAGAGTTTTCTGTGTGGAGCAGCAAGATGGAGGCAGCAGGTTGGGAGCCAGCTGCACGATGAAGACCAGGTAACAGGCAGCCTGAGAGCTGGAACTGAGGTTGGGTGAAGAGTCACAATCCAAGATGGGAAGCAGCCAGTGAGAGGAGACTAGTAGCAGAAGGACATAAGGGCACCTGCCTACAAGAGGCATTAGGCAATTGTTCATCCGCACAATGTAAGACAATGCAGAGAAGCCCTCAACAACACCATGACAATGGAACTGAGCTCTGCATAGCAGGACATGAAGACCAGTACTTAAATGCACTTTTTAAGGAATTGTGGACTAGAAGTGGTACTCATGGTTACTCCAGTACTTCCGTCTTTTGGATTGTCCCCTACTGACCTGGCTGAGTTAGGAATGTCTATGTCTATCTTCTGTTGTAGATGGTCAAGTCATACTGCCTACGGTATTTGCAGTCTTTCATTTCTGCCAACGCTAGTAAAGACTCCTTTTGCTTGAGAGTACATATTGGGAAATCACTGGGTAGTAGAGCCTATTGGGCCAGAGGCAACTTGCTTTGGTGCTTGCTCCTAAGTTGAGGTATATCTGGTACACTACCGAGTACATGAAAGAAATGGGTGAATCACAGCACATCAATGACTCCAATAGGTGGGGCTAATTACACTATTTTAGTGGCTGGTCCTTTAAACCTGGAAGTCAGAAGTAACTGCATCCTTTAGGGTGGCAATTGTGCCCTCCTTTTCAAGGTGGTATGTATTTTTAGCTCCTTATGCTTCCCTTGTCTTTTATACCTGAGGAGGCAGCACATCCTCACACCTGTCAAATGTCATTCAATGGACACCACATTTAAAGAGATTAATAATTAATTAATCATAATTCTTGACGAACTACAGGAAATATTGATGAGTCTTAGAGCTGGATAAAAAGTGTAGTTGATTAATTTAGACTTGAGAACAGCTAGCAGTTCTGTCTTTCATTTGAAATTATTTACTGAATAAATTTGGCACATAATTTTTGGTTTGCAGATTGTGTGCAAGCAATTCATTATGAGTATATTTGATATTTTCCATTCAGAGTGTGTTGATTGTTTTATTGACAGACAGAAATATATTACATGACCTGTTCCCTAACTGGATGAGTGTAAGACTTCGGATAAGTTTTCAGTGTGAACATTTATGTTTACAAATTTAAAATTCACCTTCCATGAATAGCACCAATATTTGTTTAAAATTCAATTTCCACAAATATTCTTAACAGTAAAGTCATTCACCATATCTATGAAGAGTGAAAACAAAGAAGGCACAAACACAGCTGAAGTGAATTCACTGAAAAATTTCAATAAATAGTCACGGAATACTATTTGTGGTATTCACCCAGTGCTAAGCCATATAATCTCTTCTGCACTTGTATAACTGCGGAAATCCAAAATATAGAACATGTTTCACTTTCTCAGATCTGAACTACGTCTGCTTTGCAACCAACAAACTCTAGTCATAAAATATATTTGGCATACCTTATATTATTGTTCAATAGCAATTTCCATTGTGATGTGTTCTCTCAAAGACTGGATTAAAAATTATGGAAAAATCAGCTAATCAGATCAAGATTATTTCTTTCACAGAGGAAACTACAAAATTAATGGAGCAACGTATTTCATTGAGAGACATTATATAGAGACATCAATAGGCACTGATGAGTTTCCATGTAAAGAGCTGAACACCCCCTCCCCACTCCAAAACACATAAACCCTCACACCTCTCTTAATTACTTTCAGGTACAGATGTGGGTCTTTAGGACCACATGCCTAGACCTTTCTTTCAAATGTCTGTGGTCCTTCTGGGACAAAATCCCCTTGGAAATGATGACACCATACAAAAATGCTCAGCACTTCAGTAATTCTGCTCATTTTTGTTAGAAACCATTTGGAGCTACTCATTTTTTAAAGACGGTGTTCAGGCACATCATTAGATAAATAAAAGACACTGATTTTAGACCCTGAGAATTTACAAAAAGAATAATATTCACAAAATAATGGTAGTGCTGCCTGCATGAGCACAGATGAGCATAACACATGATGGAAATGTCTAAAATTCTCCGTATGCAGTGTAGTTTTAACTACGTTGGTACCAGGATATTAGCGAGACAAGGTGGGGAAGGTAATACCTTTTATTGGACCCACTTCTGTTAGTGAGAGAGACAAGCTTTCAAGCTACTCAATGTTCTTCTTCAGGTCTGAGAAAGGTACTCTGATGTGATGCTTGGAATACTTGTCTCAGACCTGAAGAAAGAAAGGGAGTACTTGTGGCACCTTAGAGACTAACAAATTTATTTGAGCATAAGCTTTCGTGAGGTACAGCTCACTTCATCGGATGCATTCAGTGGAAAATACAGTGGGGAGATTTATATACACAGAGAACATGAAACAATGGGTGTTACCATACAAACTGTAACCAGAGTGATCAGGTAAGGTGAGCTATTACCAGCAGAAGAGTGGGGGGGGGGGGGAGAACTTTTTGTAGTGATAATCAAGGTGGGCCATTTCCATCAGTTGACAAGAACGTGTGAGGAAAGGTGGGAGGTGGGGAATAAACACGGGGAAATAGTTTTACTTTGTGTAATGACCCATCCACTCCCAGTCTCTATTCAAGCCTAAGTTAATTGTATCCAGTTTGCAAATTAATTCCAATTCAGCAGTCTCTCGTTGGAGTCTGTTTTTGAAGTTTTTTTGTTGAAGAATTGCCACTTTTAGGTCTGTAATCGAGTGACCAAAGAGATTGAAGTGTTCTCCAACTGGTTTTTGAATGTTATAATTCTTGACGTCTGATTTGTGTCCATTTATTCTTTTACGTAGAGACTGTCCAGTTTGACCAATGTACATGGCAGAGGGGCATTGCTGGCACATGATGGCATATATCTCATTGGTAGATGTGCAGATGAACGACCCTTTGATAGTGTGGCTGATATGATTAGGCCCTATGATGGTGTCCCCTGAATGGATATGTGGACACAGTTGGCAACGGGCTTTGTTGCAAGGATAGGTTCCTGGGTTAGTGGTTCTGTTGTGTGGTGTGTGGTTGCTGGTGACTATTTGCTTCAGGTTGGGGGGCTGTCTGTAAGCAAGGACTGGCCTGTCTCCCAAGATCTGTGAGCGTGATGGGTCGTCTTTCAGGATAGGTTGTAGATCCTTGATGATGCGTTGGAGAGGATTTAGTGGGGGGCTGAAGGTGATGGCTAGTGGCGTTCTGTTATTTTCTTTGTTGGGCCTGTCCTGTAGTCAGTGACTTCTGGGTACTCTTCTGGCTCTGTCAATCTGTTTCTTCACTTCAGCAGGTGGGTATTGTAGTTGTAAGAATGCTTGATAGAGATCTTGTAGGTGTTTGTCTCTGTCTGAGGGGTTGGAGCAAATGCAGTTGTATCGTAGAGCTTGGCTGTAGACAATGGATCGTGTGGTGTGGTCTGGATGGAAGCTGGAGGCAGGTAGGTAGGAATAGCAGTCAGTAGGTTTCCGGTATAGGGTGGTGTTTATGTGACCATCGCTTATTAGCACCATAGTGTCCAGGAAGTGGATCTCTTGTGTGGACTGGTCCAGGCTGAGGTTGATGGTAGGATGGAAATTGTTGAAATCATGGTGGAATTCCTCAAGGGCTTCTTTTCCATGGGTCCAGATGATGAAGATGTCATCAGTGTAGCGCAAGTAGAGTAGGGGCATTAGGGGACGAGAGCTGAGGAAGCGTTGTTCTAAGTCAGCCATAAAAATGTTGGCATACTGTGGGGCCATGTGGGTACCCATAGCAGTGCCACTGATTTGAAGGTATACATTGTTCCCAAATGTGAAATAGTTATGGGTGAGGACAAAGTCACAAAGTTCAGCCACCAGGTTTGCCGTGACATTATCAGGGATACTGTTCCTGACAGCTTGTAGTCCATCTTTGTGTGGAATGTTGGTGTAGAGGGCTTCTACATCCATAGTGGCCAGGATGGTGTTTTCAGGAAGATCACCGATGGATTGTAGTTTTCTCAGGAAGCCAGTGGTGTCTTGAAGATAGCTGGGAGTGCAGGTAGCGTAGGGCCTGAGGAGGGAGTCTACATAGCCAGACAATCTTGCTGTCAGGGTGCCAATGCCTGAGATGATGGGGCGCCCAGGATTTCCAGGTTTATGGATCTTGGGTAGCAGATAGAATATCCCAGGTCGGGGTTCCAGGGGTGTGTCTGTGCAGATTTGTTCTTGTGCTTTTTCAGGGAGTTTCTTGAGCAAATGGTGTCGTTTCTTTTGGTAACCCTCAGTGGAATCAGAGGGTAATGGCTTGTAGAAAGTAGTGTTGGAGAGCTGCCTAGCAGCCTCTTGTTCATATTCCGACCAATGGCCCACCTTGATTATCAGTACAAAAGGTTCCCCCCGCCCCGCTCTCCAGCTGGTAATAGCTCACCTTAAGTGATCACTCTCCTTACAGTGTGTATGGTAACACCTATTATTTCATGTTCTCTATGTATATAAATCTCCCCACTGTATTTTCCACTGAATGCATCCAATGAGGTGAGCTGTAGCTCACGAAAGCTTATGCTCAAATAAATTTGTTAGTCTCTAAGGTGCCACAAGTACTCCTTTTCTTTTTGTGAATACAGACTGACACGGCTGCTACTCTGAAACCTGTCAGACCTGAAGAAGAGCTCTCTGTGGCTCAAAAGCTTGTCTCTCTCACCAACAGAAGTTGGTCCAATAAAAGATATTATCTCACCCACGTTGTCTCTCTAAAAATTCTCTGGGAAGGAAAAGCAGCAGACTGTACCAATGCCTTCTCCACAACCTGCAAATGTTATCTCTGGGACTTAAAGTGGTCCACTACAAGTTCCAACTCTGAATTTTTATTTACTTTCCATACAGGTCTTCCTGGAAAGAAATAATAATAGCCCCAAGTCACCAGAGATGCTGAGCCTGATTCTGGTGTCACTTATTATGTGCCATTATAAATCCCGGTTGAAGACAAATAATTTACCTGGGCATGAATTAGTATTAGAGACCAGAATCAGGCCCACTGTGTGCCAAGGATCCAACAGCTGAATCAGACGCTATATTTTGTTGCTAAAAACCCTTATTCTCCAATTAAAAATTAGAGGGTTTTTTTGTCAGAATTTTGTCTCAAGGCACTGAATAGAATAAATAACTACAATTTTCAATTGCTTTTAGTTTGTTTTCAAATACCGAAAGACATTTAACCTGCAAAATGCCACTTGGAAAAATAAATTCTTATAATTTACAATAAGTGTACTGAGTACTTATATGGTAGAGTAAAATGTACTGAGTACTTATATGGTAGAGTAAAATTTCAGCCTAGAGAAAATATCCTTGGCTGCATCAGAAACAGCTGAAAACAAGATGTTATGGAAATGTTGAAAAAAATAATTAGCATCATGTGAAAAGTGCCACTAACATTTGAAGCTCTTTGGCAAGTTTATGTACTGAGGCTAATATTAGCAAAATAATCCTCCTGGGGAAAACTCTTACTTGTTTTGTCTTTTCTTTGGTCAGATTGCTCCAAGACTAAAATAAACATTTACAGAAAAATAGTGCATGATATCTGAGTAGGGTAGAGATTGGAGATGTGTTTTGTATATTTTCAGAATACCTTGAGTGCCAGCAGATACTATGTTTGGATAAATATCAAAATATTATCCTTGATGTTGGAGTTGCAAAACCATATTCAGACCCAGAGCTGTGGTTGACCAATTCAGCAGCAGAGCTTCAGCAGAGTGAAGTGAATGAGAAAGTGCTGCGCTTGCTAATGAGTGCACTCCCCTTTCTGCCTGAAGACCTAGTGGCATTTGAGTGTTCATTTAGAACTGTCTCCTGTTGAATATGCCTGGGAAAAGAGGATGGGGACAGAAAAGAACGATGGGCTTGTGACAAAGTGGGAGGAGCCTAAGGCTGACTCACCACTCTGTACTCTGTAAGCTGCCCTGCACGGGCCAAACTGGGGAGATAACTGAATACGGACTGGGTGATTAACCAGTTAACAAGGGGATTCAGCTAGTCAGCTGGGGACAGTTAAATGGGAGACAGGAAGGGAAAGGAGGAAGCGGGAAGGAAGGGCAAAGAAGCCCAAGATCTCAGAGTGGTGAGATCTTTTCCCATCATCCTCTGCCTAGAAAGTAAGTCGAAGTCTTAGATAAATATGCTGATGTTAGACTGCTTTACTCTCTTTCACTATGCTCCCCATCTCTGTCCTGACCTAAACAGCTTTTAGGGCAACAAGATTTACAAGAAAGGCAAACTCTTAGCTTTTTTTGTGTAGTCACAGTTCATTGTGCCTGGTTTCTTCCATAGATCTCTGTTTCAAAACCAAGTCCAGATACTGAATCACTATGCTTAGTTACAGTTTTCAATTGATATGCAGTGTAAAAACACGGTTACATAATTATTTAATTAAAATTAGAATGCACAAAACTAAAATGCTCACATCGTCACAAACAATCATGTTACTCTTGCCTTATTCAACTTCAACAACAACATAACATAGTAAATAGAATTTAGGGCTATTCTTTTTGGCTGTTTAGAATGATGAATCCAGGGGTGGCTTTGGGGAGAATTTTTTTAGTTTCTGAACAACAAATATGAAGTCTTATGTTTAATTGGATTTCAGATACAAATCCACACAATAAGATGTCAGACAAATGGTTGAAAACCTGTTTGATTTTTATTGAGTTGGTAGGTTTTTGTATAGCAAGTGTGATCTAACCAGTTGTGTGCATCTTTATGTCTATGTAGTGCCAGTAGCAGACATGAGCCTTCCCTACTATTCATCAGACACAATAGCAGCAAGGGAACCAGGATTGCTCACAGCCTGCCTCAGGCTAAAATTTGGAAAATGGGGCTCAGCAGATAAATCACTTACCATTTAAATGATAAAGTTCCTTTTGATGTGTTGTATTTGGCCCCAGATCCTGCAATTGGACCCACCAAGTTGGACCCTTCTGTCTGTGATAAACCCAACTGGAGTTTATGGGGCTCCACACGGATGCAGAGGTTCAACCATATGTTTATTTTTTTTTAATCACAGTCCTACATCCTACAACTCCCCAGCTTTGACAGTTCTCTTCCATTCCACTCGTATACATGGTTAAGGCTGCAAGTTCATCATGGAGACCACTGATTCTGTGATTTTCTGGGACTGCCGTGACTTCTGAAGTGTCTGGTGCAGCTGGTCCGGGGGCTGCCCGAGCAGATCGAGCAGCCCCCGTGCCAGCCGCATCCGCCACAGCTGGGGCAGTCTCAGGCTACCTCCCCACTCCTTCCAGCAGGAGTTTAGGTGTAGGAGGGGGCTCAGGGCTGGGGGTAAGGGCTCTGGGTAGTGCTTACCTCATGGCGGCTCACCGGAAGCGGCGACATCCCTCAGCTCCTGGTGGAGGCGCGGCCAGGCAGCTCTGCATTCTGCCTCCATCTGAAGGTATCGCCTCCACAGCTCCCACTGGGCATGGTTCGCAGCCAATGGAAGCTGCGGAGCCGGTGCTTGGGGCGGAGGCAGCATGCAGAGCTGCCTGACCATGCCTCTGCTGAGGAGAAGATGGTGGGGGATGTCGCTGCTTCTGGGGAGGAGTGCAGCCAGATAGGGACCCTTGCCTAGTCCCCCCTGTAGCATGAGCAGGGATCCAGGACCGTGCGCTACCGCCTCCCCTGCCCCAGCACCCATGGCACCCCCTGGGTCGCTCCCGCCCTGCAAGATTTAGTCAGGGATATATAGTACAGGTCATGGGCTGTGAATTTTTGTTTACCGCCTGTGACCTGTCCACGACTTTTACTAAAAATACCCATGACTAAAACATAGCCTTATACAATGTACACAGTCTACAGCTTATTAGAACATGTTCGCTGTTTAATTCAATGTCCTTTACATACAGTTTTTAAAGGAACCTAGAAGTCTAAACCCCATTAGAGTCTCTGGACAGATATTTTTGCATTTCTCAAAAAGAGTTAATAAATAAATAAGAAAATGTATTGTATAGATCAGTGGTGGGCAACTTGCAGCCTATCAGGGTAATCCGCTGGCAGGCTGCGAGACAGTTTGTTTACATTGACCAACCATCTGCAGGCACGGCTGCCCACAGCTCCCAGTGGCCGCAGTTCGCCGCTCCTGGTCCATGGGAGTTGGGGGAAGCGGCGCAGGCTGCAGAGACATGCTGGCTGACACTTCCCCCAGCTCCCTTTGGCCGGGAATGTTGAACTGAGGCCACCGGGAGCTGCGGGCGGCCATGCCTGCGGACGGTCTGTCAATGAAAACGAACTGTCTCGCAGACTGCCAGCAGATTACCTTGATGAGCCACAGGCTGCCCACCACTGGTATAGATGGTATTTGACTCCAGTTAAGATGCATAATATTTTTGCTACTGGGGAGGTGCTCAGTTGGAAGGGTTGCAGGAAAAGGGAACATATTTACATAGGGTGGTTGTGTTCGGGAATTAGCTGGTTTTGGGAGGAAATTATTAGAGATTATTTTATGACTAAATGCTGGCTTTCTAGTGATCCCCTGACCTTCTTACTTAATGCTCCAGTAAAGGATCTACATTTAAAACCAAACAAATTAATTTATTTTTTACTCTTAGTAACTAGACTCTGTACTGCACATTATTGGAAAAATTTGACTCCTCCTCCTGTTGTATAATAAAATATGGAATGTCCTTGTAATGGGCAAATTTTCACACCCAATACACAAGAGAAGCGCCAAAAAGAAGACCAGTATTTAGAAATCTGGTCATCCTTTTTTAGCATACACAGAGAACCAGGGTTCCCCAGCCAGCAAACTGGAATCTTTACCAGGTACTTTGAATATTATGTTGATCCCAAATAAATAATGTACGATATAGTATGTTAACATTTTATTGTAACTTTGTCTTAATAAAAAGTTAATAAAGAACAAAATCAAAACCCAGGAGGTAGCGCAGTGGCTAAACACTGAAATAACGTGAGTTTCATAGACGCCCTGCCTACATTATAAACTTTATTAGCATGGCTGTTAACAATTAACTTATTTTAACCTACAGTATTGCATGTGAATAGCATAAAACTTCAAAGTCAATAACTTAGTAAGTGATTGAACACATAATATGCCAAGAGGTTTACTATAGGAACAAGACATTTTGGAGATAGTTTGGTTCAGGTTTGTGAGAATGGTGTAATAATACTCCATGCAGTACTTGTTGTTGTTGTTTAAAAAACAACAACAAAACTGGCCATGGAATTTTGAACTACAAAGAAAACAACTTACTCAAGAGTGTGGCGCATGAAGTGGTTCTAAATTTCTTCCATAGTAAAACCTGTTAACTGTGCAACAATAACTCCAAACTTCACTGCTTTGCTAGAGATAATTTTTCTTGTCTGTCAAATTGACTAAACTGGTTAATAATTTTCTTTTTATTCTCTCCTAAACCAAAAAGCAATAATGGGTAAGAATGAACTTTACTGGTGAGGAGAACCCAGGACAGAATTAAAATTGTGAACTTAAAATTACCATGCTGAAAAGAAAAGAAAAAACCTTTGCAATCTCTTAATGTAGTCAAAAGACTATTACAAAACTTTACAATTTAATTATTGGAAGATTACAGAACTGCTTCAGTGCTTTTGTACTGTGTTAAATAAGCTGTACGTGCAAGGAGTAATAAATGAAATTGTTAATTTTACTGCATCCCTAGGGAATAGCAGTGGGGGTTACATTATTTAGAGCTCCAAATGGATCTGGGTTTATATGCAGTAATAAATCCTAACAACATTGTTAATTAACCCTGCCTCAAGCCCCATTTTGCCTTAGGGTTCAAAGACACAGTGACTAGTAGGATAACTCACCATTCATATTCTTAAAGATGTTTAGGATGGGGAGGATTTGACGATAATAGGGCACCAAGGCTTCCCCCACCATGTCAGCTGACACCACCAGGTGCTGGAGGACTTTGAGCGTGATGCAGATGACCTGTCTGTTACGAAGGTTCAGTGCATCTGTGATGTAGAAAGAAAGACAGGCAGAAACAGAAGAATTAATTTTTAGAATGTAAAAGGGAGGGGGAGAAGTCCTCTAATGGACAAATTTAATTAAACTATACTTTGTTGGGGATTGTAAGTGGGCCTTTATTAGCTCAGCTCCGAAAGATCCCAGAGATGGATTGTGGCCTCGATGTTATAAAACCCTGCCTTGTCTCATTGTTATTTGTTCCCACAATTTATACTGAGTCCTCACTAACCCCAAGAATGCAGCTCATTATTCTCTCATGCTGCCTGTGTTACTAGTCTGGTCCAAATAAATAAATAATAAAAAGAAATCCTCAGTAAGTACCACTGGGGCCAATGGAACTGCAAGACAACCTGTGAAGGTTGACAACAGACACATTCTAGTGCAACAATTAGCCTGTTTGTGAGTTTGCACCCATTTGCTTAGCTATCATTTTATTCATTTCAATTAACAATTCCAGCTATTCTGAGAACTAGTACAATGAGATGAATGTTTGTAGGGAGGGGGAAAAAAACCCTGTAGGCTTCTTTTAAAAGACACACATTCTGATACGAAAAAAGAAAGATTCTGTCTTGCCTACTTGAGATTTTTTTAGTAGTTGCAGCTGAATTTTCTCTTTGCTTTCAGTCTGATGACATTTCATAAATACCTTTTGTCTCAGTTCCTTCTTGGTTTTAATAATAGAGAAATGAGTTTGCTTTCCCTTTTTTTTATTTCAAAATGACTTCTATTTGAAAAATATTTATTGTTTTTGCAAAATTCCTCCTGTTCTACTGCTTACTCCCCAAATTCCACATTTTGGGAGCAACTGCCACATATAATACTATAAAGTGAATGGGTCTGATTCTCCTCTGGCCTGCATGTTATGTAAATGTTTACACCTGTGCAAAGGGGGTGCACAGCCAGTATAAAATGACAGCTTTCCCCCCCCCAAGAAATAAGCCCAATATTTTTAAACAAAATATTTATTTCTGAAATAAGCTTGAAAAAATAATTGATGACACCACCTTTCATGATACAGATGTCAGTTAGATAAAACTACCATAACTGATATACTATCTGTATACACTGTCAAGTGTTCATGAACTGCAGATCACACATTAATTGTATATATTTGGGGGGAAAAATCAAAGTTACTTACTAGTAATTGTTGTTCTTCTAGAGCTGCCTTTGGGCATTCACACTAACGGCATTTAACATCTCTGGCATTGAGCTATGGAACTATATACAAAAGCCACATCCACTGGGAGATGCAGTAGTGCTCTCATTGTAAGATGACATCATCGACACTGTATATAGAAGGCAGTGCACACCTCAGCCTACTTCAGTTCCTTCTCCCTAGCCCGAGGAGTGCTGAAACACAAAGAACGCCTAGGCAGAGGAGAAGGTGGTTGGGTAGTGTGAATGCACAGAAGCAACTCTTGAAGACCACCACTTACCAGTAAGTAACCTATATTTCTTCTTTTAGGGCCTCTGTGCATTCCCACTAATGGGAGATTAGCAAACAGTGCCCCCATCAGAGTATGGTGGGCAAGGAGTTCTAGGCACAAATGGACTACAGCACTCCTCTGTCAAATTAAGCACCAGTATACAATGCCATGTCCAATGACTAGTGCTTAATGAAAGCATGGACTGAACTCCATGTTGCTACTTTGCAAAGCTCTATCACGAGACTCCCCTGGGTGAGCATGAGACCTGAGGAAGAAAATGGGGAGGGACACAGATTGTGACAGATGACAATATGAGATAACTTTAGACATAAAACTAGGGTGAGGTCCCATGACAACTTTCTCTCTGTGTACTACCACATAGGATGGAATGGCCATCCAGGCACTGAGCTCACTAAACCTCCTTGCAGAGGAGATTAAGAGTTCTGTTGTGATAGACAGATGTTCTAAGGGTGCCTAGGTCGGTGGTTCATAGGGAGGACACATAAGCATAGTAAGTACTAGATTCAAGTCCTAGGTAGGAAGAAGTTCTCTCACGGGGAAAGGCATTAGTCCCTTTAGAAAACATGAAACTGTGGGTTGAGATAATATAGGATTATCCCTGACCAAGTTATGATAAGCCAATTTAGCTGCCAAATGAACCTTGAGGGAAAAGTTACTGCTAACCCTTGTGATTTCAAGTACAATAGATATTCTAAAATTGCAGGTATACCCTCTTGTGATGGGATTAACTCTTTAGTCATTGGGGAAAAGGATAAACTTTTGAGCTTCAGAGATCTTTCTCAGGTCTGGGGAAAGTAACCAGAGTGTCTGAGCTAAATATGAGGTGGGGCACATTGTAAAGCATAAGGCTTTCACAAACCATGTAAGGGACCACTTAAAATTAAGTGGGCAATTAAGGGTTAGCAGGCAGTAGGTTATATTACAAATTGTTGTAATGAACCAGTGCCTCTATTAAGTCCACGGTTTTTAATGTCCAGCGGAATTATGAACTTAAGCTCCCAGGCTCATCTTTTGAAGGTGTTGTGTGGGTTTTCTTTGAGGACAAGGACTGAGAGATCAGATATTTAGTTATCCCTACCTGAATAAAAGTGAGGATGTCATTGGTTCAGGAACCATTAGTGCGGATCATACACCCTCCTGCTGAGTGTTTCTGCCTATACGTTCTCTTCCCTTGATTGGTGTACTGCTTTACGGTAAATATGATGGTGGATAAACCATAACCACAGTATCCTTGCCACCATACACAGGAGTATGCTCCTCCCGGCTTATTGATTTAATACATGCCCATGGTATTGTCTGTAAGTACCTGTACTATTTGATGTTGTGTGGAAGGCTGTTAGGACTTATCTCACCACTCTGAGTTCCAGGACACTGATATGGAGTTTGGACTCCAAAATGTTCCACTGTCCATTTACACAGAGGTCCTGGCAATCAGCACCCCAACTGAGGATGGAGGCATCTGTGGTGATTGTAACAATAGGGTATAGAAGACTGAACAACAGTCCCTGGAGTACACTGTCTCTAAATTTACACAAGGGTAGCTGTTGAAGCAATCCTTTTCAGGCTGTGTACAATGAGTCTGTAATGACATACAACCTAAAGTTAGAGGGGCCTCATTCTTAGGCAAGGAAAGGTTATCGTGTAAGTTGATGAGGTCATGAGACCTATAAGCTTTAGGGAAAAGTGTGTTTGCACAGGTTGATCCCTGCAAGTTTGCAGAAAGTCTCTTATTTTCAGAAATCTATCTTCCAGGAGGTAGACCCTCACCTGAGTGGAGTCCAGGACCAACCAATAAAGGTGATTTTGCTGTGAACAGGAATGGGATGGTGTCCCCCAGTATTAGCATCCTGAACTTGAAAGTCTTTATGTACCTGTTGAGGTTTCTGAGGTCCAGGATGGCCTTAGGAAACATCTGGAGTAAAACCCTTTGCCTTGGTATTGCTCCTCTACAGCACCCTTTTGAAGAAGGGAGCTTATGTCCTCCAATAGGAGTTTTTTCCACAAGAGGGGTCCCCAAAGGAGGTTTGGAGGTGAGAGGAGAATGAAGGAGGCCTGTATGAAACTGGATTATGTAGCCATCATTTATGGTTTCCAATACCCAACAATCCAAATAATCTAGCACCAGGCATTGAAGAAGGATGAGGTCTGACCTGTCGAGGGAGAGGGGTATGGCTCTTGAGCATCCATCAGAAGTGATGTTTGGGACCTTGTGACAACATGCAATGTGGGATTTCTGGATTGTGTTCTTTCTACAGAAGCCATTTTAAAAGAAGCTGAAGACTAATATCACCACTGAGGTACTCTGTTGATATTGAATTGGGGAGAGGGGCTGTTTCTGAAATTGAAAGTTTGTATAATCTGACTTTCTTTTAGCAGTAGATGCAAACTGGGAAAGTCCCAGAGACCAGGCTATGATTCTTTATCTGTTCCCTAGTATTTTAGCTGAAGAGCACAGAGCAGCTGCAAAGAACTTGCTGAGGGGAGGACATTAGTTAAGTGTACTCTGAGGGAAGTTTACAACCCCTTAGATACAACTACAAGATCTGCGGCCACTGGCACAGCTCTGAGGAGATACTTATGACTCCAAACAATAGGCTTTGCTCCAGCCTCTCAGAAAGTAATAGAAGATTTTCCCTTTAAGGGCCCCAGACTCTTTAATGTAGGAAAACACTTGGCACCCAGTGCCAGGATCATTGGCAACTGTGTTAATGCTGATGCCCAAGTCAGTGCTGAACGGGGTTTGGCAGCATCTAAAATGGACTCCTAAATGAAGGGCAACGTGAGTAATTGATGAGGATCCTTCCTAATATCTTTCTGTCCTGACAGAGTCTTTTTTGAAGGACGGCGATTGGGCTCCTTTGAGTTGACCAGGAGAACTTGAATGGCTGGTTTTGAGAGGAACCCATGTTTCTCCAGAATGTTTTGAATTGAAGTAAGTGGAAAATGCTATTGTGTGATCAAGCAGTGGAGGCAAAGCTAATAGCTCTGATGGGGTTTTCACGAAAAAAGAGAAATTTATGGCACTGGAGGGATACACACCAGTGATGTGTCTAAAAAACTGGAGTCTCAGATGGAGGAGTGTGGACCAAAGCTGGCACTGGCATCTGTAAGGAGTCCTCGAAGAAACCAGTGATAGAAAGAGAAGAATGCCTCCTCTCTTCTTCTTCTCCTCGGACTCCCTTTGCGATTTGGAATGCTACCTCTTCTCCTTTTTCCCTGTAGCAGAGTCAGAGATGTGGGAGCATGCCTTTTGGTTATGGCATCAACCAGTGTCAATTCTAATGGCTTCAAAGGAATTGTTCCTCCTGACAGTATTGCTGATACATATCATGGCACTGGTGTGGACTGTCTAGATAGAGTTTGCAGTACTGGACAATGTTGAGTGGGAAGCTCAGCTGCTGTAGGTGTTAGCTTTTGAGTAGGTGGATCTTAGGGTTGCCAATTTTGATTGGACATATTCCTAGAGGTTTCATCACATGACAATCTTTAATTAAAGATTAATCTTTAACTCCTGGAGACTCCAGGACAATCCTGGAGGATTGGCAACCCTAACCGTAGGCCCAACATCAAGGGAGGTGCTGAGGCAGGAGTGTCAAGGTCAGTGATACTCAGATTGAGGCTCAGGAGCTGGATGTGGCTCTTTAATGTGTCTGCTGCAGCTCTTTGCAGCACATGATAATTAAAGCTCACAGTGTTTTACTATTAACCAATCTAAGTTATTAACCAATCAGGATGCTTTTACTATGTTAATAACTAATTGTAGTTGATATAATAATGCTTGGTGAGTCATTTTGAATATAAGAACACAAGAATGGCCATACTGGGTCAGACCAATGGTCCATCTAGCCCAGTATCCTGTCTTCTGACAGTGGCCAGTGCCAGGTACTTCAGAGGAAATTAACAGAACAGGAAATCATCAAGTGATCCATCCCTTTTGCTGTGAGAATTTTATATAAACTAAATATTTCCTGTGTCACACTGTTTAAATACGAATATATAGTACTATAGCAAATGAAACAATGCATTCACACTACTGTGGCTCTTCTTTGGAATGTTGATCACCAATTTGGCTCCTGAACCGCTGAGGTCTGAGTATCACTGGTCTATTTGCATCTTAGGCTTCTTTACAGAAGACCTCTGCACAGAAGTAGACCTCAAAGTTTCTACAGGAATATCAGGATGGTCTGGAGACTTACCAAAGCCAAATGTGCATGTAGCCTGGTCTGAACTGCCTATTCTTTTATGTCTGAGGAGTAAAAGTTAGGCAAATAGTGCAATGGGATACGGTGTGCAATTTTCCCAAGTACACCAGGCACCAAACCCATGAGTCTGTCTCAGGGTAGATAGCTGAGCATGTTGCACATCTTTTAAATCATATAGAGGTTTTAGGACCCAACATGATCTCAGAGGTAACCAAAGGCCAAGAGTTCTAGCTAGCTAACTAACAAACTATTTGTAGAAAACATGCTAACTACCCTCAGAGACAGGAAAGGTAGTTCCATTAGCTCTTAACAGAGAAGGAATTGAGGTGGGCCAGGGAGCATGCTCCTGTATATAGACTGAGCCAATTATATCATCCTATGAAAAAGCGCTACTGTACCCCCCAGCGGATGTGGCTTGTCTATACAATTCCACAGCTCAGTGCTAGAGGTGCTGAGTCCCTTGAGTGGGAATGCATAGAGGCCTTCAAAGAACTAAATTTTCACTTCTGCTGCCATCACCTAGAATCATAAGCTAGCTCAGAATTGCAATCAAAGTAGCAAAAAAATATTTTACATTAAATCTAACTGCAGGTGTCTGTAAAACATGGAAAAACTACGGGCATATGTATCCTTGCGATTTGCATAGATAACCTCCTTAAATGCTAACTTTAGTTCCATATATGCACAAAGTGTAGAATACATCCCAAAATAGACAGTTCCACTAATAGAAAAGAGCTATACTCGTGAAATTCCTATTAATTTCAATGGTAGCAACACATATGCAGCAAAAGAAAGAATTGGCTTATGATGTCCACTGCTATGGTGATGGTTATGGTATAAGAATCTGAATAGAATAGCATATACATACTCAATCTTGGAGGCCTCTAAATTTTAGAAAACTGCAATGCAAAATAGGGAAATGCTTGTAAGTATCAAAAGTAAGATCAAGTTGCCCATACAACTTTTGTTACTAAACATTTATGCTTGGTATGCATACCGCCTCGGTCAACTCTGGGCTCCATTAAGCTAGGCACTATATAAAAATATAATTAGGGTCAGTATCTGCCCCAATATATCAATTAGAAACAGATGAGGTAAATATGTGTTTAATTTCTTAATCTAGTAATTATTCTCTGTGAATTACTGTCACTGCATTCTTCCGCACTAACCAAAGGAGGAGGCATTCACTGTAGTATCTGAAATAAGCGTGCATCCACAGCGTCCACATACTCTGGAGAACCTTAATACTTTCTGAGGTTTGCAAGAACTGAAGGATGTGTGGAGGTGCTAGCAGCATTATATAGAGCCAGGACATCAATCTAAAAATGCCTGCAACCAGGCCTCTGTGAAAGTGTTTGGATAAGACTCACTATATACTGCTCAAGGAGCTGAAGAAAATGTAAGCCATCAAAAGTGCTCTTATTGAGAAAGAAACCTGAGCTATAGCCTCGTGTTCTTGGAATCTGCTGACCAAGGTGGGACCCTTACAGCTTTCAACAAAGCAAATAAGTCAATGACCAGTCTATTCTGACTGCTTGATAGTTAAGACATACTTCCATTTCCTAATTGCTACTTAGAAGACTCCATTCCCCTAATAGTAGGTAGCTTCTTTCTGCTCAGCAAGCCTGCACTGTATTAATTTGATTGTGGGATTCTGCTGAGCAGCAATTTTAGGAAGAAAGAAAGAACTGTTTTCCATTTGTTTGTGGGGTGGGTTACAATGAATTGTATTGTCCTATAATTGAAGATGGATGTAGTGCTATTTGACTGTCTGACTTGTGCTTTGGCTGCACTTTTCTTCAGAAGGAGCTGCTCAGATACTCTAGTGATAAGAATATAGATAGGGAGATAGATTAAGGGAGTCCCTATAATCTTTCCAATGGAAATACCTCAGTCTATGGATCCATACTTAAACTATGTAAATGTTACAGGTTTTCTAACTTTTGTAAAACACTTTGGATTGTGCTGCTTATCTAGTTAAGTTAGTTTTACTTTAGAAAATTTTGTAAGTAAAACTGTGTACGTTTTAATGAATCCTTCAAATGATTAACAATTTTTCTGAAGTTTACAGTAACTATGAGAAAGCAATATTAAATAAAACAGAGGATAAATAATTGATTTTAAAAGGGATAAGCCCAAATTTTCCTCCTTTACTTTTAAAGCACAGTAATAGATATATCTGGATTTTTAAAGTACATTAACAGCACTGTAAGTTTCTTTTTAGGGGCTATTTCCCAGTACTGCTACTTGTTAAAATTAGTAAAGAACAAAAACAAAAAAAACCCCACAACAACACAACCAACCCTGAGTTCAATATGCAATAAACAATTCACTGAAAATTTTCAGTCATTACACTTTATTACCAGTGGCTGCAAGGTCATAATTTTCAAATTCTCCATTAATCTAGTATTCATTTATTTGTTCAAAGAGTTGTAAAGCTGAAATTTGTTCCTATATATATATATATAGGGTTTTTTTGGTTTTGTTTTGTTTGTTAACTCACAGCTTGGCTAGATAAAAGTAATGCAGTTTGTTCATTCCCTGCTAGAAATTGTTTTCCATTGTTCAACTCTTTTTTTTCTTTTTCCTTGAGCAATAGTTCCAACATCTGGGTGATAAAGACCTTGGAGTCATCTGTGTTGACGTTTTGTTTTTGTCTGGCACTTTGGAGGCTCCTGTATCTCCTGTGTCAGTCTCAGATATCAGATATTGTAAAATTCACGTCACCTTCTTTGGTATTAATAGGCTTCGTACATAAGGGAATGCAGCTAACATCCCCCCACCCCAGAGTGGATCCTCTTGGAGATCTAGTTTTAATATATCAGACTAGATGTTTTTAATAAAGTTGATCAGGTTAGAGCCCTTTTTCCCAGATAGAATATTGAGAACCCAGACATTGAAGAATTGAATTGGATTCTCCAATATTCTATTTTCCTCTCAAAACATAACAAATTTGGTTAGTTTTGTTATTTTAAAGTATTTTAATAATTAGCTTCTGATTGCTTTGAGCTTCAATTTCATCAGTTTAAACCTACTTTTCAAAGGCACTTACCTGAGAATCCATATTAAAAAGCTTGTGCTGACAATTTCCATTTTGTTTTCCTTCCTGTTGTAATAACTGGGCCTAGAAAAATTTACCCTAATTGTGAGCTCAACTATAAAAAATAAGTAAAATTTCACAATTTCACAATAACCTGTGTTGATGGAGAAAAGGTACAAAGGGAGGGGAAAAAAGTCCTAACAAAAAGGCCTACTAATATAACACAAACTGTTAAAAATCACGCCATGTAATCAAAAGGAGTTAAGAACCAAAAATGAATTAACTAAAATTGGTATGTCAAATTTTAGGCCTAATTGGATGAATAAAACAACAAGTAAATGGACCATTCCTCCCATCACTCCCCTTTTGGAGTCTCAAAAAGAGATTTTCAGGGAAAAACATGGATGAAGGCAACTACAATATGGACTAACTAAAAGACAAATGAAGGGGAAGAAGAGGGCTTCACTATCATAGCTGTCACCATCTCCTGGGATGCTGGACCTTCTTCATCCTGAACCTGAATGATGTGCTGACCAGACCAGACCAAAGAGAGAAAGGTAGACATCACCACCTCCACCAGATCCAGTTGAATCCCAACCATCTCCTTTTCTTTTCCTATTTTCTTTCCTATCCCTCTCTTTTCCTTCTGTCTAATAAAGTCTTGCTTAGCCAGCCAAGACTGTATATTTTGCAATACGGCTGTAAGCCTGTGACCAGAAAGGTGGCTAAATGCAATTCCCTAAACAGCCCGATGTTGGCACAAATTTGTCAGGTCTTGGAGTGGCTGATAAGACCATGTGCTGGGCCTGTGTTTTTCCAGCAGTGAGGTTGCAAGTGAAAGTCAACACAAGAGACAGAAGCTGCATTTTCTAACTTTGCTGTTTTCCTTCCCCTTTGTGTGTTTGTCTGTCTTTTTGTGTCTTTTAGGAAATGGGATTGGACCTTTAACAGCAATAATAGCAGTTCCAGCTCACCTCAAGTAACTTCATCTCTTTCCCCCCAAAAGGACTGTTGCTATCATCTTTAACACTAGCTTTAAAAAAAAGAAGCAAACTAAACAAACAAACAAACCACCCCACTGTCAAACAAGAGTTTTCTCCTTCTAAAAGCTCTCTCCAGCTAAAAGAAAAGGGAACAAGGGGAATAGTTAAAATAAAAGCTTTATTTAGTACTTTACATTAAACACATGTTCCAACCGCTTTTCCTTCTTTTCTGTATCTTTAATCAAAAGTTAAGATTTATAATGGCGTGTTTGTCATCATACTAAGCAGGCTAAGGTCTCTGTATACCAAACACTGAATCTTGTTTAAAACTGTTTAATATTGGAGAGTGGACTAGGTCACGTTAACACTTTTGACTCTTTGGGCCTATGTATTCCATCTAAATTAATACAGTTCTCAAGACCAAAGACTGAAGCCTGTCTTGTTTTGCATTCCTCACCTCCCACATACTGGTAGAAGCAGCATTTGTTTTAGCAGATTCTTTGTCTTAAGTAGAATTCTCCTCTATTAGAGTGGGACAAAATGATGTAGATCAGTTCTCCTGCAGGGTAACGAGCCCACAGGGCAAAGAAACTTCTATTGTTGTGGCATACTTAATTTTGTTCATTTTAAACCCCAAGTACTTACTGTCTTAGATATTACAGTCTAACTTCCTTAAATAGTGGAAATTAATGAAAAAAGTAAAGTTTAAAGAGCAAATGATTCGTGACCTCTGAAAAATACATTTGCTCAGGCTTGCATCTCCTCCCTCGCTCATAGCACCTTTCAGCACAAAATACTCACATTAAGGAAGTATGCCAACTTTATAGATGAGTAAACTGAGGCACAGAAATGCTAAGGTCACACAGTGACTTATTGACCAAGCTGGGAACAGAATTGGAGCCCTGATCCAGCAAAACACTTAAGCATATGAGTAGTCCCCATTTAATTTCAAGTTACATACATATCTAATTGCATTGATGGATCAAGGGCTACGAGTTCTGTCTCTCCGGGTATGTCTAGACTGCAGTTAGATGCTCATGGCTGGCTTGTGACAGCCTCAGGCTCACAGGACTTGGGCTGCAGGGCTGTTTAACTACAATGTAGACATTTAGGCTTAGGCTGCAGCCCTAGCTCTAGGGCCAGTGGTAAGCTGGAGCCGGTTCGCACCGGTTCACTAGAACTGGTTGTTAAATTTAAAAAGGGCTTCTAAATTTAACAAGTGGCCAAAAATGGCACCTTAGGTGTCAACTCCGTGGGTGCTCCGGGGCTGGAGCGCCCACGGGGAAAATTTGATGGGTGCAGAGCACCCACCGGCAGCTCCCCACCCCGTGCCCGGCCCCAGCTCACCTCCACTCCACCTCCGCCTCCTCCCCTGAACGCGTCGCCCTGCTCTGCTTCTCCCCCCCCCCCCCCCCGGTTTCCCGCAAATCAGCTGTTTGCGTGGGAAGCCGGGGAGGGCTGAGAAGCAGGCGGCGGCTTCACGCTCAGGCCCAGGGAGGCGGAGCAGAGGTGAGCTGGGGCAGGGGGGTGTGAGGAGGGCTGCCTGCACCACAGCAGGTAACCCAGGCCGGGGGGGGGGGAGGCGCAAGGGAACCACTCCCCGCCCCAGCTCACCTCTGCCTCCCTGGGCCTGAGCACGAAGCCGCCACCTGCTTCTCAGCCCTCCCAGGCTTCCCGTGCGAACAGCTGATTCGTGGGAAGCTGGGGGGGGGAGGGGGGCAGAAGCAGAGCGGGGCAGCGTGTTCAGGGGAGGAGGTGGAGTGGAGGGGAGCTGGGGCTGGGCGTGGGGAGCTGCCGGTGGGTGCTCTGCACCCACCAAATTTTCCCCATGGGTGCTCCAGCCCTGGAGCACCCACAGAGTCAGCACCTAAGGTGCCACTTTTGATGTGATTAGTGGGGCGAGCAGCTGCTCCCCCTGCTCCCCCCATAACTACGCTCCCCCACCCCTAGGAGCCAGAGGGACCTGCTGGATACTTCCTGGGAGCCACCCCAGGTAAGCACCACCGGGACTCCCCACCTCGTCCCCTGGCAGGTCCCTCTGGCTCTTAGGGGCGGGGTGGGCACCCACTACGGTGGCCCACTAGACCCTCCTGCCCAGTTCTGGGGGCGGTCAGGGGACAGGGGAGGGGAGTGGATGGGGCAGGGGTTCGGGGGGGGCATCAAGGAACACGGGGAGTTGGATGGGGCAGGAGTCCCCGGGGAGCGGGCCACGACCCCCTCATGGGGTGAGGAGGGAACCGGTTGTTAAGAGTTTGGCAGCTCATCACTGTCTAGGGCCCTCCCACCTTACAGGGTCCTGGAGTCTAAGCTCCAACAGCTCACAGCCCAAGCCCTGTGAGTACAAGTCAGCTGGCATGGGCCAGTCATGGTTTTTAGTTGCAATATAGATGACATCCTCAGTCTCTACCACCAAGACAATATCTTGAATGGATTTTAATAAAGCAGTTAATCCTTCCCTATTTATTACCTGGACAATACTTCCAATAGCATTCGTTAACTTTTCAGAAAGAAAACAAGTGTGCTTTATAGCATCCAAAGAAGGCCAGATGTAGGAAGGAGTGTCAACCCCTCCTCTTCCAAAGCTGGGAAAATGTTCATGTACACAAATATTTTAATACAGATAGCAAAATATTGTACAAAGCTAACTTTCCATAAGTTTAAAAAATTATTAAGCTTCCTTTGTTCTCCCTCCCTTTTCATCTGATTTCTTACTTTCCCCTCTAACTTGCTGAATTTTTTCCCCAGTCTTTTTCCATGTTTTCCCTGAGGCTAATTTTTCTTTCCATTCTCTTTTTCCTGATTTGGCCTCCTCCTCTCCCCATTTTGTCCCTATTTTTGTGCAATTACCTCTCCCCTCTATTTTTACCACAAAAAGTCCTACCACACGAACTCTATTTCTAACCCCAGCCCTCCTAAGTATTAAAGGCTTATTGGATGATAGAATTAATTTGCAGATTTCACCCTCTAAATGTGGGTGAGATGACAGTCAGTTTTGGATGAAGCTTTTCCTATGGAACAGGTCAGGTAATTTTGTAGTGGTTAGAGGATGGAAGTAAATTTAAGATTGGAGGTAATAAGAAAAAAACCCGCTACAATATCTGGAAATGCTGAAGTAACATTTTCTGAGCTGCAGAATCCAATCTAAGCCTGGTAATTGCCAACATACATTTTGTTTTTTCAGCTATTGGATGTAAATGCGTCAATATTTCAGAATCAGGAAACAAACAAAAATCAAAGACTTTTGCTTTCTTTGAATGCAAGCCATGTCTTCAAAAAAGAGGAAGTTTGTTCAGAATTAGTTTTCAATCTCTGATTTTAATAGAGTCAGGATTTTTTTCTTTAGGCCTATAGTGAAACAGAAATTAGTCAATTTACTAAAGGTATACTTTATTGGAGGGTAAAAATGTCCAGTTAAGGAAGGTAGATCTATGAGCACATTGCATGAATATGGTTTAAGCTTTCTGCAAAAGAGGGAGGTGTAAGATATCACCAAGCTACTCAATAATGTGAAGATATCCAAGGGAAAATAGTACTACAGTGCAAATCCACTTTTAATAGTGGCTAACAGTAATAACTACAGCCTCACATGCTTTATGCAACAGTGACCCTGATTTAATACTAAATTTAAAAACTATATTATCGTCCATGAAATGAACCAACATTTTACAAATCAATACAATGGGGAGTCAGAGGAAACAATCACATTAATTCAGAGATCTATGAGGACATTAGAAAGGACGCTGTAGGTCAGACTATGGAGGACTGTTCAGCTCTTTTCTCACATATTTCTCTATATCTAAAACCTGTAAAAAGCTATTTTTCCTTAGTGAAATTGAGTTTCAGCAAAGCTTAAGATATCTTTGATCTAGCCTGTCACAGCAGAAATGTTTGAGCATGGTAACACAGCCTCTCAGACTGAAATTCCATGGCTGTTTGAGATGGAACTGGTTCACTTCTGACTCAGTCAGCAATTTACTCTTGTAAATGAAATTGTGTTGTAGCAGTCCATCTAAGTTACATTTTTAAAGAGCAATATGAATTCTGTTGTACAATAAAATATCTAATACAAAGACAGCTTCTCAGGCATCTACGGAACACCTAAAGTGAACTATACATGGGTGCAGTTACTGCTTCTTAAAGTAACAGTCATTGTGCATTACATTTTTGTATATTATTATTCAAATGTTATTTATAATTTATTCTGGCAAATCTTAGATTTAAATCAACAATTTTGAAACAGAATAGCTATCAAAAAGGAATTTTACATACTCCTTTAATGATTAGATAGAAATCTAAAACACTAGCTTTCCATTGCTAAGTAAATACTATAATAGTCATCCAGTTTTGTTCTATTCTTGGCAGCCCATGGCCACTAGGGGCCATGATCCACCTGATTGTAAATTAGTGCAGCCTCAGGGCTACTGTAACTGAAAATAAGGAAACACAAATATTGCTTAAAGGCAGGTTTGTCTCCCATCTCTGTGCCAAACATTGGAACAAAGTAATCGAGAAACAGGGTCTTTGCAGTACTATTTTAATTATTGCCTGAATACATAAATGGATACAAATTGGGAACTCATGTTGGATTCAAAGCTCTCATGGTAAATTTTTGTTTTGGTCAGATGGTCTTTCTAGGGCACAGTCCAGAGATGCAAGAGATCTGGATTGTATTCCTATCTCTGCCACACTTTGTGACCTGAGGCAAGTTTAATCATCTTCTATCTTGCTTTCCCGATCGGTAATATGAGGATAAAAATATTCTCCTGCCTCACAAGTGTGAAGATATTTCACTGTGTGTTATACATTAGAACTTGCACAGTAATTCTGCAAGATACTTTTTTTGTGAAATTATTCTAGAGATTCAGGGGACTTGAATTTGGAATGAAGAATGAGTTTTTCCGATCAGATGAAGGGAGAATTATTCCAGTGTGACTTTGTGAAATGTATACTTTATCATGGAACATAGAGATGGAAAAGACTCATTTGCAGTGCTTGAGTCCTGCTGGAATACTCTGGGATACTGTTCCACCACTTTTCTGGTGAGTGGAAACGGCGCATTACGGCAGTTCCAGTATTTGTGTTCCAGCACTTCTTGAGTGAAGCACTTACCCATCTCTCATTTGGTCAACTTGTCCATCTCGTGGCCAACTCAGGAAATTTCCTGCAGCATATTCTCAAATGCTTGATCCATTTCCAGTCTAGATGATTAATGCAATGGGGCTTTCTCCACTTCCCTTGGAAGATAATGAAGGGTCTACAGCCTTTGCTCTTAGGAAATTTTTCGTGCTATTCTTTTAGTTGGATGATCTCACTTATTGGTGTATCTATTTTGAACACCTTTAAATAATTTGTTTTACCTTGTTTTTATACCCATCTAACTGTACTGGTAGACTGTGTCATCCTACTTAGTCACTGCAAGATGACATATATTTTAATCTTTCCAGATAAGTCATTCATTCTTGTTCTGAATTTCTTCCATGTTGTTGAATTATTGTTATAAAGTGTTGTAAAAATATTTTTACAAGGAGTTTGGACAGACAGTCTTTCAATGTGAAATGATGAAAGGCAATTATATTTGGACCTAACCTGCATTCGTCCATATTATTTTAATCCTGTTCATGCATTAGAGTAATGAATTGATTCAATTTTTTGCTATCACTATCTTGCTTCTCTTCAGACATTGCCTTGCTATCCTATTGGAGAGAAATTGTTATGAAGGAAGTGATTTTCATATGTTGATTAACTAATATTTGTCAGCTTGAGGTTGTAATAGTCAAAATTATGAACTTAAGAAAGAACATGTAGGGCAGGAGAAGGATAAATTGCTCTTTAAAAGCATTACAAATATGATACAGTATTGCTATGCCACATTTTAAATGTCTTTTAAAAAGCAGCCCCTCACTGGTATTCTTTGATGCACATGGGGGAGGGAAATTTTTTTTTATAAAAGTCTCTATTTATAGACTTATTTGACTCTCTCCCACTCCCAAAAATACGCTCTTGCCTAACAATCTTCTTTCCATTTGTTTTACTCTTTCCCCCACCCAGTGGCAATATGGCAGTGATCTAGGAGACAGCTGATTAGTCAGATATAACTCACTGATGAGGACACTTGAGAGACTGCAGTGAGTTCAAAAGACAACTCAGTTTATCGTGGAGGTAGCAGCATCCCACAAATCTATAGCTGTAACTACAGTACATACTCATAGACAGGGCTGGCTCTAGGTTTTTTGCCACCCCAAGCAAAAAATTTGCCACCCCAAGCTCCGAGAGCGCAACTGCCTAAGCAAAAAAAAAGGCCGGAACGCCACCCCTGGAATTGTGCCACCCCAAGCACGTGCTTGCTTTGCTGGTGCCTAGAGCCGGTCCTGCTCATAGCAAATTTAAAGTCTATTATGGGTACCTACTCTATTTGCCGGAGAGGACAATGCCCTTTTTGACATTAATGTTGGTATTAATGAAGGAGAAAGCTTTCTTAGTAAATGATATATGGACTTCACAAATTTTAAAACTGATAAAAGGTATAAAAATGAATGAAAGGAATGACTGTACACTGAAATAAAACTGAAAACAGAAAATGAGTGTGTTCTTGAATGTTTGACTCAACAAAATTATGACACTGTTTAAAAGGCTCTCTCTCAGTCCCACATATATATTTATATGTTGATATCTCTCTACAAGGCTGAAAATTGTGTAGTAGATTAAGCTACTGCATAGTCACTTTAAAAGTACAGTGAGTCCACAGTCCCCTTAGGATTCTGTTAAGTCCTGTCTATAGAGCTTGCAGCCATCGTGTTAAGAGAGTCCTTCCTGCAGATGCTTTCACGGTTTCAAGAAGCTTTATGTTTTATTACTAAAAACATACTTGAATGTTTCCTATATTCAAATATATCTTGATAACCGACAATACAATTTTAAATACTTAATAAAAATGAAAAAAAAAGACACAACTCCTCACTTAATAGCTTCTCTCCTCAAATAGAGGAACTAAAACGATGATTGGAAGGTTTTCATAATTCCTTCAGGAGCCTGAACCACCTTGCACTTAGTTCCTACAGTACTGTGTCACTTTTAAAACAATTTCTCCTTTTGACATTTTGAAATTATATCCCCTCAAACAAAATCTATGAGTACATTAAAGTACATCCAGAGACATTGTTTAATTAATCTTTTTTAAAAAAGGAGAATATCAAGGTAAATAAAAGACCAATCCTGGTCCTTAAAATACATATATTTTGATATTTGGTCCCAACTAAACGGCAGCTTCTTTTTCTTGTTCCCAGAGTTCTGCTTGACTTAGTTCATCCTGCAGTATTCCAGAAGTGAATCTACTCTCTGTTCACCCAGAGGATCCCACCCCTCTTTCCCTCCTGATGCTGAGTGAATCTTCCCCACAAAATAAGCCAGATAACAATTTCATGTTACAGCCTTTCTGACTGAACAATCAAGGTATCACTCTGAGACTGGAGAAAAAAGAGAAGCTTCCACTTTCACTCTAAGTCCCTGTCTACATGAAGAGATTCTGATCTTCCCCATGTAATATACATTTGCTTAACTAAAGGTTAACTAGTTATTGCTCAACAGTTCCATGTGGGAGAACTCTGGTTGAGGTCCTGATCCCATCCTCCTGTGGAGGCAGTGGAGACAACAGCTGAGTGGGGAGGGCTGTTTTATTGTTTATTGGCAGTAATGACTTTGATCAATTAAGGAAAGGCGCTGATGGAATTTCAAGGGAATCCGATGAAATATTTATTGACTGCACGGCTGAATACAATAAGAATCTTTGCAGAAGTCAAAATGCATGCTAGAAGGTGAAGGATGATGCAGAAGAATGGTCTGCTCAACTACTGGGCTGAAGAAACAGGAAAGGGCAAAATTAAGAAACGTATACTTAGATGTGGTGTTTACAGCGAAATGAGTTTCAACAGCATTCTACCTGAAGCGATACAACTTTCTGACTATCATACTGCATTTCAATATAGAGCTGTTTTTGAAACTGTAAACGCTTCCAAACGGAATGTTTTTTAAAACAACAAAAATTTTAAATGAGGCATCCTTGAGTCAAACAGTAGCCCAAATTTAGACATGTTGACGAGGAATGTGATGGGAACGGAGGGGACGAGGAAGCATGGTGTGTATAAGTAGAAGGGGAGGTCTAGTTCATACAACTGTAAAATAAAAAAATTCCCAACCTTTTTCTGCTATTTTCTCATGTCTTTTGAGATGAGCTATTTTATAAAATAGATGGATATATTTAATAAATATAATAAAATCAAATAAAAGCTTCATTTCACTTTTCTAAATACCAAGAGCCACACTGTAATAAGAAAAATACATGCCAGACAGCACATTTCTCTGGGATAGCTGCACATATTAGGTGATTGAAAGCCTTCTGGCCCCATACCTCACCATTTACTCAGGTTTCCAGTAATCTCCTGGAAATGCACAACCTGTCATTGTTTTATTGCTTAATTAGCTACTTGTCAAAAAGTAACACTATATACATTCATTTCTGGTTTTTTTCCACATACTTACTTACTTTTTATTGGGATAATGAGCTGAGGAATGACAGGGAGAATCTTGTTTCCCCCATGTTCCAGCATGTCGTGGATTCCTTGCCGAGCAAAAAACTCATAGGGAAATGTCATTTCACAAAGCCCATCAAAAAACAGAGGCAGATAGTGATGATAGTCCAGTTTCTCAATCTCCACCTGAGAAGGCACACAGAAGAAACAAACTGAGTGAGGGTGACTGATATACTTTATGTAGGGTGACCAGATGTCCTGATTTTATAGGGACAGTCTCGATATTCAGGGCTTTGTCTTATATAGGCACCTATTACCTTCCTCCCCCATCCCTATTTTTCACACTCTCTATCTGGTCACCTTAACCTCATGCCACATTCACAAAGAGTTTTAATATGCAATAATAAAGTCAGTGTGTCACAGTAGGATATCACCATCTCTCAAGTATGGTGTTTGGCATGATGGCTGAAATTCTTAAGTCCTTAACCACTAGATCTAAAGTGAAGAGCTAAGAAGAACCTGCTCCTGGACTTCTTTTTGGTACTGTTGCCAATAAAAACAAACAAACAATCTTTTGTCAGTCTTTTCCAGACTCTCATAAAATGCATGTGTCTAAAACCAGTATGTGAGTACTCTAGTAAAGTTAGGACCATATTCCATTATCTTTGCTCATGGTAAATAGGAGCTTACAGTATGCATAGTTCCACTGATTCCAGTGGCACTACTTATAGAAAAAAGTATTACTTATTTTGAGCAACAGTGGCAAAATCTGGCCTTAATATATTAACTTGAGATGCAAAATGGATCAAATAAAATCTGTCTGACCAACAAAAAAATCATAACTTTATAGGAATGCAATATACGTATGGTTTACAGTTCCCTAGAATAAAGTCCTCATTTTTAATTTAGTAAATGATTAAGAGCAATAACACAGGTTAAGAGAAAATTATTGAGGAATCCTACCCATTTCTGTTGTCCTTCTGTGTCTAAAGTTTGAGAGTATCCTGATGGAGCAATAATCTTACCGCCGGTGGTTTTTTTAGAAGGAGGTGGTGTCCTCTAAAATAATCAGACTTTTCTGCCTTTTATTTCTGTCACCCCCTCAGAGGCCTGGTATTGCAGACTTTCTCTAGCCAAAGGGGACCAGGATAGAGGCTACTTCCCCAGATCTGTTAATGACATTCTGAGCATAGATAAGAAAGCTGCTTCATCACTGATGCACTTGCTCTCCCCAGAGATGGAGTGTATTGCCTTCAAAGTGGTCCTCGGTCCTACTGTCTCATGAAACAACAGACTGAGATTGGGGCTATGTGTTATTTTTACATATTAAATGGTTGTCATTTCTCTGCTAACAGCTTCCAAAACTGATATCAGGAATGGAATTTCTATTTTGACAGAGTTTTTAAACAGGATATTTATCTACAGTTGTTTGCAGCGTTGTTGTAGTCGTGTTGGTCCCAGGATATGAGAGATACAAGGTAGGCGAGGTAGTATCTTTTATTGGACCAACCTGAGCTACACAGAGGGTAAAATCTGAGCTACACAGAGCTCAGACACGGATTCCCTTCTCCAGACCTGAAGAAGAGTGTCTGAGTTCTGTGTACCATGAAAGGTTGTATTTTCCACCATCAGAAGTTGGTCCAATAAAAGGACAACCTACCTTGTCTCTGTCTAGAGGACATACATCATAATCAACTCTGAATATCTCTACTACAGCAGAAACAGAAAACATTTAAATTAAAAAATGATGGACGCTGGCTTTGTTTCTTAAGGACATCCATACTGCTACTAAACAGTGCTTGTGAGCTGGCAAAAATAACTTGCTCACCCAGTCCCTGACAACAGAAACCAATAGGAACAGTAAATACAGGCTCCAGGTGCGAGATCCAACTCAGCAACCAAACTAGCCACTACAGAAGGAACTATTGGGATATATGGTAAGAAATGGTGGTGTGAGCAGAAAGCCTTCAAGGTTCAGAGATGGTAGGTATTGGGAAATGACCAACAAGAGGCAGAACAATCCTGTCATCTGTCTAGGGGGCAAGGAATATCCACCTTTACTTTCTTACTAGACATCTTTATTTTTGTGTTTTCTGAAGTGGATGTATTAGTTGGTCATTTTTAATACTGGTTGTTATATTTTCATTACATTATATTTTTAAAAAAATGTACAATAGCTACTTGAGCCAATGGTACTGGCCGCTGCGATAAATAAAACATTTTGTGACCCTGATCCAAGTCATATAATTAGCCTCTCGGAAGCACTCCAGTTCGTGTTACCTCTACACACTACAGTTACATCAGAAGTATATTTCAGCCTTGAGCAGAATATGATTTCTGGGTTTAATAAAATACAGCATATGACTTTTGATAAGGATTACAAAACTTCTTCAAAATCACGAACAATATCCAGGATATATAGATATATCTCTATCTATGAAGGAGAGATTAGTTGACTGAGATCTTCACTCCTAGTTGGCTCTCAACCTCTCAGTGGCTTAGCTGAGTACCACTTCAGCTGACCAAGTGTACAGCCAATATTTCTTGGTTTTGCAGACTTGAATGTCCTCCTACAATATGGAAGCCAGAAATATTTTTGCATTAAATTCTGTGGTGTGAAACCTTTTGCTTTTGTGTTTATTGTTTAGCTCTGAAAAGTGGCTATTATACATATGTACTGAAAAAAATGCAAATTTTTTGTTTATGCTCACAAAATCCTTTTTCTTTTTGCTTCCACCCACAAAAATATTCTGAGTTAAAGCTGCAATTCTTGGCTGAACATGCTCAAAAACTGCCAAGACATTGTTGCAATTTTGGGTTTTATGAAGAGTCCTCAATAGTTGTTATAAACTTTTTATATACACTTATAAACAGTGTATAAATTGTAAGATCTGGTGGCACTGTATAAATTGTAAGATCTGGACAGAAACAGATTCCAGTGGCAACCTTACCTCTGAATATTCTAAGTTTAGGTCAGGCCTTTAATGGTATTTTAATATATTCCAATAAAGAGTGATCACAGTTTATAAACATCTGTATTAAAAACCTGCAAATGTTTCATGGAAGATAGATGATGCTTGGACTATTTTACAAATTTAAGCTTTAAAGGAAAAATTCCAATGAGACAAAAACAATGTAACTAGTTAAAAAAACAGCTCCTTGGCTCTTCTATCCATTAAATAAGGAAAGCAAGGCAGTTGGACAGAACTCAAGGGACAGAGATTTGACAATGAAGACCTGAATTGATAAATAAATCATGGGACTTCTTCAATCCATCATACTTAAATTTTATACACTACAAAGCAACCCTGGCATTTAGAAGCTACTGTTTCAGACACACAAACAAGTAGGGCTTACATTCCCATATAGTTTCATAAAAATCAATCTCAACTGATTACTTAATGCAATATGTTTTTAGATAACATTGCCCACAAGTTGGATCTGATTTCCTGGAGACACCATATTCAACTGTGTAGTAATTTTAATTGCAAGAGGATGTGCTGTATTTTATGTGCACTTCAGTGAATGTCTTCATCCAAGCATTGCAAGCACTGGGACGCTGGTCTGAAATGGAATAACACCTTTTAAACTCTATTGTTTATTCAGCAATTGCCAGAGTAGACAAAGTTCTAAACTCTACAAAAAACCCCACAACATTTAACAACCAGACTATGCAACGCATGATAAAAATGAACAAGCTTCAACAGAGAAATCTAAAACTCCCTAAACTATCTACAAGTGCTCAGGGAGATGGCATGTATTCCACAAGTGTACAGCTTGGCCAAAAATAGAGATAATGAGGAAGTGGGTTTATCATATCCCTGGTTTTGGTCATTTGATCAGATGGATGTGTGTGCACATTGCTATTAGTTAAGCACTCTGAAAGGGTCTGTTAGGGAGCCTATAGTGCGGATCTGTGGAATCATACACTGTAGCTGCCTGTGGTCATACCTGTATGCAAGTGCCAACTATATCATCCAGCCTATTACATCATTTATACCATAGTTATCAATTTTTCTTTATATTCGTTTTGGTAAAATATAGGCAAGAAAAGTGTAATGATGCTCTTTTCTGCTATTGCCTCACCCCCGCCCCTTTTTTATTGTACTTTTCCCTCCAGCTCCCTTTAGGATTCCCCTAAATAGTAGTGATAGTGCTTGTGTGTGTGTGAGAGAGATACACGGGCAAACAGGAGATGAGGATAATGGTCAATAAAGATTTACAAGGAACATACTTTATGATAGATGGAGGATCTGAAAGATTTAGCACCTCTCATCTGTCAGCTCAGAGCTTGGAGGGAGATTCTGTAAGGCCTTGCCATTTATCCAGTTACAAAACCTAAAAGTAATCTCTTACACTATATATAAAACAAACCACAATCTAGGATGTTATCTGAGTTTATTAAAAATCTGCCCCTTTTAATTAAAAAAAAATGCTGATTTTCACCAAACAGTTAAAAGGAAGACCAACAAAATAATTAAGGGATTATGAATCTCTGCCACTGGTACAGCTTTATTAATAATGCCATTTTAAAAAGTATGTGGGGCTTCCAGAACTTTGGGGTCACTGACCTGAAAATCCTTCTTTATGTTCATGCTCCCAATGCAGAATCCCCAAATTTTGCATATCAAAAAAGTGCTCTTTATTACTCTGAAATATCCTCTGTTGTAATCTGCTCCTTCTGCCCAATTTTTAGTCTTGTGCAAAGCAAGGTTCACTATACTGAGAAGGACAGAGTATGTCAAGAGCTCTCCAATCTTTTGCTCATTTCATTTTTTTTCATCTTTTGTTTTTAACATAGTTGAGGCAGTGCAGATAGATGAAGGTACAAAACATCTGATCCAGATATAGCTTAGATAATAGGAACAGGCAGAATGCTAAAGCATCTGGTAGATCTATTACAGTTTGCCAACTACCCAAAGTACTTATGGGTAATTTAGAACATCTTTGCTTGAAATAGTTAACCTTTCCATCCTTTATTAGATAAAGAAGGAAAATACCGGTTCATTCTGGGGTCCCACCTGGATCTGGGGTACCACTGAGCCCTCTGACCCACCATCCTGGACTCCCTCTCACACAATGGTGCTGTGACAAGTTGCAAAGCCCTCCAAGCTTGCACTTTGATCAGCATTCACATAGGTAGGGACACACCCAGCTGCAGTTACATGCAAGCTCTCTAACCACCAGCCTCCCAGCATAGGACCTCAGAGTAGTACCATCCTGCCCTGGTCAAATCTGGCCAGTTTATGGGTTTAATATCCAGTCCACCTCTCCCTCAATGTGAAGAGGACCATGCACACTTGTGGTAACCAAGCTGAGATTTTCCCTTGACACCTTAATCAAACACACACTGGTTTGGATTAAAACAAAATAAGTTTAACTACAGAAGGATAGGTTGTAAGTGATTATAAGTGATAGCAAACTGCTCAAAGCAGATTACTTAGTAAATAAACAAAACCGCAAACTGAGCTTAACATACTAGATAGGTAGGGTACGAATTAGCAAATTCTCAGCCTGAGTGATAAGCAGGCTGGCAGATTAGTGTAGACATAGCCTTAATGTGGCATACATTAATTTTCCCCTTTACTCCAGGATTAAATCTTTCTCCTTACCAATTATAGTGAGTATTTGTTTATTGTTGGTGGTTTTAATTGAAATGTGAATTTTGGTGCTTGTGAATGGTGCCTGGAATTTTCAAAAAGTCAAAGATGGGGACATTTTTTAAACACAGTAACTTTCAAGCTCCTTTTCTGATTTTTTCCCAAATTTCCCAGAAAAATTCTGGCTGTGGAAAAGATGGAGCATGTGAATTTTCAGGGGCATTAGTTTCTTAATGGGAGTAGATTTGAAATTTGGGCTTATAATGGGAAGTTAGCTTTAACCTCACCTAATGAATGGCTACTGCTGACCCACAGTATCTATCCACTGTAGGGCAAGTGCAATTTCAGATGTAGTATCTTTGAATGTCATTTTTATTCTTCACATCTCTACTCTGACTGCTATACTCCATAGCTTTAGTCCTCTCCAGTTTCCCAGCCAGAAATATTCTCCTACATTTCAATCTCCACTCATCTTTTAACACTTAATGTATAGCCTCAGTGCATAAATCCACTCACTACTGAGTTTTATTTTGAATTATCTCTAGTATCTTATTTAATGTATTGCCAAAAAAAAAAGGAAGTAGACACACCGATAGCTTATATCTTATAATAAAATATCTACTGTAAAGCACAACAGAAGACATAAGGCTATGGGCACTAAAGGAAACATAACAAGGGAAAGAGGGAAAGATTATTTAGGCACTCCAATGGTAATCTTTACAACAGAAGCCAAGATGAATTTAGAATCTTTTCAACACACTGCAGAGGTATTAATGTTCTGAAAAGTAGAACAAAAGCAAATAGCTGCCTTTCATAATTAAATTAAATGAAGCAACATAACTTTGTCCATCGTGTGTTACTGTCCTGGAAGAAGTAGCTCTGATATACCCTCCAAGTATTAATTCATCAAAAATATAACATTAAAAACTTGCTCAGGCAATCATTTAAAATATAATTTATAACTAAGGGGTTACTTGCAAAAGAGATAATGTGAGAGCTGAATGACCTGACCTTTTCAGATAGCTTTTCCTTACAGAATTAAACAAGATGATTTCCCCCCAATCTGTTTATAAAGTATGATATCACAAAAAAATAAAGTGGTTGGGAAATGTTAGGGAGAGAAAACTGTTTCAATATATTTAATACAATAGGACAGAACATAATTTAGTTCTGTATAGTATTTTCCATGCTCATGATCTCCCAATGCACTTTTCAAAAAGAGGTGGAATGCAATGACATTTAATCCTAAGAACACCAAGGAGGAGTATACGACCAGGATCTGCACTGAAAACTGAAGAATGTTTAGTTCCTCTTCTCTCTCCCCCGTTGGTAACATGTGCCCTGTCAATTCCCCAGCTACAGCTCCCACTCACAGAAGGAGGTTCCACCCATATCTACCTGCAAAATGAGGCAACACAACCCCTTACCACTGGCTGACTGTTCCTGCTTCCTGCCTGCCTTACTTTGCTGCTGCCTTATCTCCCAGCCGAGACGGCTGCCAAATCCATGCTGGTTTCATCTCCAACTGTAGGTTAACAGTTCCAGTGCAACCCACCTATTTTCTTCTGTTTTTATCCTGAGGCAAAGAAATAAAGCATTTTAGGCAGTGTTTTTTAAAAATCGGGTTGTGTTGCAATCGATTTGCACAAGGTAATATCCAAAACAACTGTAACTGTTACTTACTGTAACTGTGGTTCTTTGAGATGTGATGCAGATGTATATTCCACTTAGGTGGAGCTGGAGAATTTTGCCTAGCAGTACCTGTACAAGGCAATGCTCACACCTCATGGCCATAGCCCCTCCCCTGGCTATATGATGCAGTGCCACCTGGACTCCCTTCAGTTCCTTCGCACCGCTCACCCAGGGAATAGACTCTGTTGCAGATGGGACAGTGGTTGGGTCATGAAATATACATCTGCATCACATCTGAAAGAACCACAGTAAGAGTAAGTAACTTTCTTCTTTGAGTAGCTGTAGCCATGTAGTCCATTTTGGTGACTCACAAGCAGTATTCACAGAAGATTGGGCTCAGAATGCATCTAAAACATGGATTGCTGGATCACCTTCCCGAAGTTTGCATCAGCTGTGGATGATGCGTTAATGGCATAATGGTTCGTCAACATATGTATCGATGACCACCTGACAGCCCTGCAAATGTCGTGTAATGAGCTCACAGCCACTAAGGAGGCATAGTCGAAGCTATTTCATACGCAGCCTTGATACAGGATGTTATTCACTTAGAGATCGTTTGTCATGAGATCACTTGCCCATTCACATGATCTGCATATAACACAAACAGATGAGGAAAACCATGCAACAATTTAGTCCTATTCAGGCAGAAGACATCAGCTGAAATCTAACATATGGAGATGCTTTTCTTCTGGGGATGAATGCAGCTTAAGAAAGAACACAGGCAAATATACTGCTTGGTTCAAATGAAACCGTGAGACCACTTTAGACAGAAAATATGGGAGCAGCCATAAAGTCACATTGTGTTTGGTGAACTGTTCATAAGGAGGCTCTGCCATCAGAGCTGCAACTCACAGACTCTCCTTGTGGATGTTACCACAACCAAGAATGCAGTTTTGGCACAAAAAGGGAAAGGGACAAGATGCCAGAGGCTCAAACAGAGGATTCATCAGTGCTGCCACTACTGTGTTAAGGTCCCACAAAGGACCTGACTCTCAGACCAGGGGATGGAGATTAAGTCCTTTTAAGAATCAAACTATGATGGCATTGGAAAAAACTCATTTTCCATGACCAGGGGGATGAAACATTGAGATTGCTGCCAGATGCACCCTCATAGAGCTAAGCACAAGGCCTGATGACTGAAAACACAGTGAGTACTCCAAGATGTCCTGGATAGAAGCCATTGTCGGTTGAATTCCATTGGGAGCAGAGTGTGGAATGCAAGGTGTGACTGTGATTCTGCCTGAGCAGGTCAGGATGGAGAAGAAGGGATATGAGAGGCTGAATCAATAGCACAAGAAGGTTGGAGAATCAACACTCCCTCGACCATGCCAGGTGTGATGTGGTGTATTCCCCATACTGGCCCTGAGAGGCAGGCCCAAATCAACCAATTAAGCAGTGAGCAAGGGAGAGATTTAGCTACCAAGGGACCACTAATTGGAAGCAGGCTCAGCTGGATAGGAACAGGAGGGGCCCCTTTTCCTCAAAGCCCTGGAGCTGAGAGCAGAAAGGGGTCTGCAGGGAAGTAGGATGCAGTCACTCCCTGGGAGAAGGGAGCTATGTTTGGGACTATAGAGGGTAGGCCACAGTTACTCCCTGGGAGGAGACAGCTGGGATGCTGGCAAGCCCAGACGAGAGGAGCCAGGAAGAGAGGAGAAGGCTTAGGGGAAAAGCAGCAAGGAATGGGAGTGTAGACCTTGGCTGCTGATTAGAGGGCCCCTTAGCTGGAACCTGGAACAGAGAGCAGAGCTGGGTTCTCCTATCAACCACCAAGTACGTGGCACAGACCAGGCAAAGTGGTGGTCCGAGGCGGTCTGCCTCAGACAAATTGTTCCAGAAATACTTTGTTCCCCACCCCCCGCTCCCCCCAAAGGGGGAAACCACATAGTGACCTGGCCAGAGGATCAAGTCACAAAGAGGAGGCTGCAGTTTCTGGAGAGAGAGAGAGAGGGACCCACAGAGTAAGAAAGTACAATGGGTAGGGACACCGCCAAAGAGGGCAGCACCTGGCAGAGCTAATCCCCAGGACAGCCAGGAGGAGGTGCCATGAGTGGACCCCATGACAATGAGGATGATCTTGGTCTGATCCGCTTTCAGCTTCAGGATAACCTGTGGAATGATCAGGATCAGAGGAAAAGCATACAAGAGAACCAAATGCCAGTTGAGATGAAAGGCATTGGTCAGGGAGCCTGGGCCAAGGCTCCCTTGAAAGCAGAACAGATGGTACTTCCTGTTGTCTCTTGTAGCAAAACAGGTTGATCATCAGGATGCCCTAAGTTGCAAAGATGACTCTCAGAACACTTGTTTCCGGGGCCACTTGTGACTCAGGTTAAAAAACGTGCTGAGATAGTCCTGATTGGACGAGATGATTCTGGACCCTGGGCAAGCAATCAGCTATAGGATTTATATGCTCTTCAATGCAGAACTGCCACAGCCTGATTGCCTTCTGGCAGAGCACCGTAGTGTGTGCTCCCCCTTGCCTGTTCACATAATACTTACTGACAGTACCACTGCAATGTATGTGAAGCACTAGGCCCCAGAAAGTCCTTCCTACTCTGACCACAGACCCACAGTGGTCTTTCAGTGATCCCAGATGTGTTCTCCAGCCTATCAGTGACAACAGTCCTGGTTGGTAAGGACTAGACAAATGGAATGCCCTGACCAGCAGAGGGAGATGGACTAATGTGTCCAAGGCTGAGAGGAGTTGGACGGTAAACTGTCCTGCACCACATCTGAAGAGGGCAAAGACAATTTTGCAAACTGTACTACTTGCATGCAAGTGGACATGTGGCCCTACAGCCTCAGGCATGTCTAAACTGTCATGGAAGGTTGAACCTGCAAACAGAGGCAAAGTTGGTGAATTGCCTGAAAATGGTCAGTTGGCAAAAATGCTCTGAAACTCAGAGTACTAGGGCCCCACTGAACTTGATTTTCTGAGTGGGAACAAATGTTGATTTCCCGGTGTTTAGGATGAGATCCTGAGAATCGAGTAAGTGCAGTGTAACGTGTACATGAGAAAGAATTTCTTCCCTGGACCTGTCCTTTAATAGCCAGTTGTCCAGATACAGGAAGATATGGATTTTTCTTTCTGGAGGTATGCTGTCACCACGACCACACATCTGGTAAAAAACACGGGTGGGAAGAAGAGAGGCCAAAAGGTAGCACTGTGTACTGAAAATGGTGATCCGTCATGACAAACCAGAGGAATTTTTTGTGGCTTGGCAAAATTGCCACATGAAAATAAACATCCTGAAGGTCTAGAGCAGCAAACTACTCAGTGATGTCTTGGCTACCAAGCAGACTTCAGTGATGTATGACTGAAATTCCTCCCTGGAGGTTTCAAGTAGCTGGTCTGTAAATTTAGACATAGCTGTCCAATTCAAAGAGTCATGGGTGGACAACATGTCTGCTGGTTTGCAATCCACATTTGCAAGGCAGAGGAGGTATAGATCTTTCTTCCCATTAAATCCATCCTCTTTGAGTCCTTGTCCTTAAGAGTGGACTTAAATTTGCCCTGCTGAGCTCCATTGTTCACCATGGTTATGACCAGGGAAATAGGGGCTGGGATGGGGGGAATAAAAGCCCTCAAATCTCTGGACTGGTGCAAAGTAGCATTTCTCCAAACACTTTGCAGTAGGAAACACCAAAGCTGGCACGCTCCAAATAACTTTTGAGGGGCAGATGGCTGTAGGATGACCAACAACTTAAAGGTATTCTCCTGCAGAATCTCTGCCTGAATGCCCAGGGAAGCAGCCATATGCTGAGAAAGGTCCTGGTAGGCCCTGAAGTTCTCAGGCACTGAAGGAGACAAAAAGCCAGGCACTATTGAATTATCTGGGGAAGAAGAGGAAGCATTTAATTTCCAGTCCTGGAATGGCAGACCTGGACAGGACAACTCTGGAGGCTCCGTATGGGGAAGGCTCAGTTGGTACCTGAATCTGCGGTGGGTCAATGGCCCAGCCACCAACATGCCCAGTGATCTTGCCTTGAAACAAGATGAGGAGCGTGACCTCTGAAACTGAGGAATGTCCCACAGATTCCACTGAGGTCACTGGTCTCAAGGGTAAGGCACTGGTAGCCAGCAGGCACTGTATCAGGGGCCCCCATCCTCACCATGAGACGAATGCCAATTCTGGTACTCATGATGATCCCCAATGTGGGCCAGGCAATGGAGAGCAGGAGGAGGACCTCCATCCTTGAAACTGAGGAGTCCCAGGGTACAGGTGGAGCCAGCCCTGAGATTGCGAGCAACTGATCTGACTCATCTGTCAGCCAAAACAGCACCACCAGCACAGAGTACATCTCAGTTGGTTCCGGTGCCAAGGGCAGCAGCAGCCTGGAAGTCATTTGTGGTACCAACACAGCTGACAGTGTTGAAATGGAGGGCAGGGAGTTTCAACACAGTAACACTGGTGGTGCAAAAATGCAGCAGTGCAGAGGAGTTTCCTGGTGCTGAAGAGGTCCCTTATACTGAGCCTGGCACCAGCCCCACTTCTACAGCAGGGAAACATCGAACCCAGTGGTTCAGCAGCCCACCCAGACAACTGGGCTGTAAATGATGTAGCCCTGGTGAAATCCTGGACCAAGGGAGAGGTCAGGATGGAAAGGCAGAGGAAGTCTGTTGCCACATGGTATACCGCTAGTGTAGACATAGCTCATACCAGCATCACCTTTGTTGGTACCAGACTCATTGGACTCCCTGAGGCTGGAACCATAGTCAATGGTGTGGAATCTGATCTCCCAAGGCAGTACAGGAGAGCGGTTGGAAGGACTTGTTCCATCCTATGTGCTGGCAGTAACACCATGCCGGACCATACTTTTCTTGGAGGAGGCAGAAAAGTCTCTATGAGACCTGGAATGGTCTTGATTGGTCTTATGCAACATTTTCCTGGTGCACTTGATAGAAAGTGGTTCCTCCATCTCTTTGAAGAGGCAGCAGCTCTGACAATAGCATTCTCTGAATCCGAGGGCAAACTCTGCTCTGATGTAGGTCTCAGTGCTGAAGCAGGCCGCATGGGTGAAGGTCCCTAGCCACCTGAGTGAGCTTTGTTAATCACCTGTAAATTGAATACTACTCTTTGACATGGGCCTCATCCAAATACAGCAAGCACCCCCACATGATGGACAATGTTTGAACCCTGGTGAGGTCATCACCAGGGAAATATTTAACTGCTAATACTAAGGATATTAACTAACCATATATAATTAGAGCAAGTCACTAAAAGAGAAAGATTGTGAGGTTAAGAACCGCACAGAGCTCCAACTCCAGTCACAGGTGGTAAGAAGGAACTAGGGGGTGGGGGGAGGTGTCGAGAAAGCGCTGCCTCATATAGCCAAGGGCGGGACTATGGCCATGAGGTGCAAGTGCTACCTCCTAGGGGTACTGCTAGGCAAACTTCTCTGGCTCTGGTGTGCTGGGTGCGTGTACATGCACACACACACACACACACACACACACCCCCCTACCTCTAAGTGGAATACACTGCTGCATCAACTTGAAGAACTAACCAAAACAAACCCTCCAGTAAAGATAGCAGTGTTATCAATAATCAGTCATAGAAATCACAAGCATATAGCACTTTGCATGTTGTGGATCTCCAGTTGCATCACAAGGGAATTATATTTCTATGCTGTTAATTCCCAATTCCTATAAGACCTTGCCCTTACATTTCTGAACATAATATAGACGGCAGAACATATTCAGCAATGGTGTAAGCAGACAGCTCCCAATGGCTTATATCAGGGTTAAATTTGATCCTTTATTTTCAAATGTACTTCACAGTTTATTCATGTTTAAGTTTCTATTAACTCATCATATTTCAGAGCATGGGGAAATTAATGATATTTTCTCTTTATGTCTCATCTGAGAGGCAGATATTTAATTCTACCACCACCTATTAAGGTAGTTCTGAATGAGTGTGATCCAATATTTTATTACTAACTTGTCCTAATATAGGATATTAGGCTTCGCTCTCATTAACTCTAGAACCAAAATAGCTGAGACTACCTGATATGTGAGATACCCAAGAATACAAAAGTAAAGAAAATCAAGTGGTTGTATTTAACTATTCATTTAGTTAGGCTCTACTGATACTTTCTGACTCAACAGTTTTCTCAAGGGCATGTGAAATATTTCTAATATAACAAATGATTATGGATCACACTTAAATGGATTTGCTTTCTATTAATTGATGAAAGACAGTAATGGCAGCCAGATGTACCCTCAGAAAAAAGTGTTCTGTAAACATAGCTCTGATAAATGTGGAATGTGCTCAAGAACTGTTTGTTTGAAGGAAGTAATGGAGACACACTGTTATCTCAGTGACAGACAAAAACCCATCTCCCCTACTTCAGATTGCATGTTTTCTATTCATAATCTTCTAGGCGCTAAAAAACCTTCAGACACCTCAAACATACACAGTTGCTTCATCTCTGCTCTTTTATGAGACATGTTAACATGTCATAAGAAATCCAGAGGCACAATAAATGAGAATTTTTAGACTGGGATATAAATGGTGGTGCACATGACTTAAAGAAATGCTTCATTGCTTACTCCCATTTTACTAAACCCTGACCCCCAGTGTGATGCGTTGGGTCACAGAAACTCCCTCAAGACTGTCACTAGATGTGCTGGGATACCACTGAGAGCAAATCCCCCTGCCAGAGAAGGCTTCCCTCCACTCCCATCTTGCTGACTTAGACACTCCAGTCAGCTACAGCACAGACCAAGTGCACAGAAACTAAGATTTACTTAGCCCAGGGGCTTCTCAGTTAACAGGGACTTTCCCAGCACCCAGTATTCAGTCTTTCTGGGAGCCTAAACCCCAAATGAATCCATTTTACTCTGTATGAAGCTTATACAGGGTAAACTCAAATTGTCCGCCCTCTATATCACTGACAGAGAGAAATACACAGCTGTTTGCTCTCCCAGGTATTACTTACTTACTCTGGGTTAATTAATAACAAAAATGATTTTATTAAGTATAAAAAGTAGGATTTAAGTGGTTCCAAGTAATAACAGACAAAACAAAGTAAGTTACCAAGCAAAATAAAACAAAACACGCATGTCTAAGCCTAATATAGTAGGAAACTGAATACAGGTAAATCTCACCCTCAGAGATGTTCCAATAAGCTTCTTTCACAGACTAGACTCCTTCCTAGTCTGAGCCCAATCCTTTTCAGACTAACGTTGTGGTCTATGACCTGGGTCCAGCAATCACTAACACCCCCACAGTTACAGTTCTTTGTCCCAGTTTCTTTCAGGCATCTCTTTGGGGTGGAGAGGCCATCTCTTGAGCAAGCTGAAGACAAAATGGAGAGGCTTCCAGGGCCTTTTATATTCTCTCTCTTGTGAGCAGAAACCCCTTTGTTCTTCTGTGCAAAATCATAGCAGCAAAATGGAGTTTGTAGCCACCTGGGCAAGTCACATGTCCATGAATGATTCAGATTTTTGCAGGCCGACACCATTGTTTACATGTTAGTTTGGACATTCCCAGGAAAGCTCAGATGTGGATTGGCATCTCCCAAAGTCCATCTCAGTTAAGTGTTTCTTGATTGGGCACTTACTCAGACTAGTCCTTTCTCAAGAAGCTGACCAGATGCTTCACTGATGCTAATTAGAATCAAACACATTGAGATCAAGTACATAGCCAATATTCATAACTTCAAATACAAAAATGATACACACATACAGACAGCATAATCATAACCAGCAAATTACAGCCTTTCCATAGACACCTTACTTGACCTCTTTTGTACAAGATTTGGTGCAACTATAGGACCTTGATTGCAACAATGGTCTATACTGTCACAGTTCATGTCAATAACATCACACCCAGTTATTTGCAATTGCCAAATAAAGCATCATTTTAATGTATGTGTTTAATTTGGGAGGAATGCGTATGTTTAATGGCCCACAGACACTCCTAGCTACAAAACAGGATTAAGCCTCACCCACAGTTTGACATCTGAGAAATCCCTAGGGCTGCATCCTAGGTCAGCCTATCTGCTATCATTGCGAAGCATCTGACGGCTTACTAGGGCTCCCAGCCAGTGGCAGGTGTGTGAAGAAAACCCCTTAAGTTCTGCATTAAAGATGTCTAGGGCAGGCACTAGTGAATTCCACCTCCCACCCAGATGTTTAGCAAAGAGGAATAAGACATTCCCAGTAATAGTCAGGCCGGGGCAGCCATTTCATCTGCTCATAACACATCTCCCTGTGAGCCCCTTCCTCTGACCATAACACATTCCTCCCACAACAGAGAACTGAGACCAGGGAGAGCAGCAGATAAAGCTGCTGCAGGTGTCTGATCTCCCATTTCTTTTGCTGAGGCATGTAGGCTTCCCATGTCTTTTCTGCTCCTTACAATAGAGCACGCCCATTAAAACCCTGTTAAAAGGGCAGTGGATTAATTTGCCCCCCTGCAAAATACACAATGGTGGTTTCAACATAAAATAAAACTCCCCAAAATGATTTTTTGGAAAAAACACTGATTTTTCCCATCCCTGAAAGAATTCCAGCTGTCATTTTTAACTGATGATTGCAGTTGGGAGGTGTGATAAAATTAATGATAAAAGAAGTTAAGATAATAGGGAAAAGACCTTGAAGTATAGAATTATACATTATTTCTCAAGAATGAATTATTAGGGTAAAGCAGAAGGGAACCTCATCCCATTCTTAAAGACAGCAGCTGAACAATTATTTTATTTGGACACCGACCTTATTTTTTATCCCAGTTACTCAGACAAAGCTGTCTGTCAAATCAGCTTCTATGTTGTTGGTGCACATGAAAGTAATGTTAAAAAAATTGAGGAAAAAATCCATAGGGAAGTGGGACCAGTGGGATGCAACCTAGTGAAATTGTTGAAGGCAAAATTACAAACAAATCTAAAGAATAACCCTGCTTGAATAATGAAGCTATTGCACAAAATGAACATTATGAGACCTTTTGCAATGTAATGCATACTTAACATTTTGTTCATTTATAATATTTTGTCATGTGTTCCAGACATACACATAATTGTATGACTGTGACAGTTTTATGGTTTTAGATGTTATTTATTGGAGAAGGTTTTAAACTATGTAAAACACTAGTCTAAGTGACAAATTCTGTCATGCATTTCCTTTGCTTATGGATCCATACTACTTTCTTAAAATAATAAAAAAGCAAAAACATGGCTCAATGACAAAAAGAAAAGTTATTCTTTTTTTTCTGAATTTAAACGGTGTAGTTACTTTTTCCATAAGGTGCCAAGTTTTGACATTTGTCTCTAAAGTTGAAACTAGATAGTAAGGCCACCACAGATACAAAGCTACACTGCCTGCTTTCCCTGTCAGAACAATGGCAAGATACACGTCTGTAAACAATTTAAGGAGGACAGATATCAAGTGGCAAGACTACTGTATTGTCATTTTATCGCACTAAGAAATACGGAATGGAAAAGGAGGAAAGACACCATTCACACAAATCTGGGGCTGAGGTCTAACCTTCCAAGGAGACACCTAAATTATTTTACAAGTACAATAAAGATACCTCAGTACAATACAAACCTCAGTAGGCTTGGATGCTCATTCAAAAGCTAAACCAAACCAAAACTCTCAATGAATACTCACAACATGGGACTCCTGGTTTGACTACCTCTCAAATACAGGCTCACATACATTCTCCCATCTCAACCCCCCTCTGCAGTTCCCTGCCTGTGCAAAGGAGCCGGACTAAGCTGTGAATATAATACCCTCGTTCAAGTCTGATGAATTAGATTACCCAGTCTAAAAATTTATAACCATAATTATAAACAAGACTAAAAATAAAAATTGAACTCAGGGAGCCTTGAATCTTCCAATTTTAAACACATTAGTGGGGAAAACATTTCGTCATTAGGCTAATCATTATTTAAGGAACTAAGAAGATTACATAAGGGAATAGGTAGAGTTTATGTACAAAAACAGATGTGCTTCTCTATATGGCTATAATTGGGTTACTTTTTAGTTAGCTCTACATTATTTAACCCTCCCCCCACTTTCATTTATTTAGAGCAAAGTAACTTGTTTACTGATGGCCTCTCTGGGGTGATAAACAAATCATATTCTTGATCACATGATCCAAATACTCATCGTGATTGATTGGGTAGTTCTGACAGATGTTAAGGGACAAACAACAGAACTGCTGTTCCATGCCTCCCACACACTCTTTGTTAAATCTGTTTTAGAAGTTATTCTGATATCACATCCACAGTACATTGGGAAAATTCTGCCTTCTCTTATATTTTATTAAACCCCAGTGACTTAAATATATGTCTAGGCAGAATTTATTACTACTTCTTAAGCATGGAAAACACTGTACAAAACATAAAGGAACACACAGTTCTTGTCTAAAGGAATTTAGAATGTAAGGACCCATGCCTTACTAAGCCAGTAATCTCATTGACTTCATATTGCATTTGCAAAACCAACTGATCATTACCATGGATTGTTGGGTAGATAATCAGGAGAACCCATATTTTACTAATTCTACAAACTAGAATTGACTCTATATATGAAATTTCCCAAATCAGAATCTTAAATTCACAAGAATCAAATAATTCAAGTGGTTGTTTCACTAATTTGGCAAGGATTAAGCTGATATCTCTGACATGAAATGTTTTTTAAGTAGAAGGTTGTATACCCCTCTTGCTCTTTTTTAAATAAGAGAGCTAGAGACTGAGCAGAAGTCTGCTTCCCTTAGGCTAGGTCTACACTACCGCTGTAAGTCGACCTACGCGACGCAACTCCAACTACATGAATAATGTATCTGGAGTTGACGTACCTTAGGTTGAGTTACCACGGGGGGGGGGTCAATGGGAAATCTCCCGTCGACTTACCTTACTCTTCTCGTCGAGGGTAGAGTACAGGGGTCGACTGGACAGCAATCTGCAGTCAATTTGGCGGGTCTTTGGCATCAATCCTGGCTGTAGTGTAGACCTGCCCTTAGACTGGATTTTGAAGAGCCAGAATTGCAGCCTGTTGATCTTTCATGAAAGTGGTCTGAAGGACATCTTTAAGAGTTAACAAAATAGTAGCTAAATCATATCTGGCCCTCTAGATATCTATTTAGAGACTTTCCAAAAGCTTTCAGTAGAGTCCCTCACAAGAGATTAAGTTAACTCGGTAGCCACAGGGGGTGAGATAAAATCCTTTCATGAATTAAAAGCTGGTTACAGGAAAGAAAGCAAAAAAAGCTAATAGTAGAGATGCCCGAGGGATCAGTACTAGGATTAATGTTCTATATTTATCACAGATGTAAAAAAGGGTGATTAGTGAGGCTGCAAATTTTTTAGACTAAAAGCACTTTAGATCAGTAGAAATTGTGGAAGATTGTAAAATACATTAGAAGGACTTGACAAAACTAAATTATTTAGTAATATGGCGGCAGATAAAATTCAAATATAGGCAAGAAAATAAAGGAATATTGTTTTTATTATTTCTCTCACAGCAGCACTTTGAGGCCCCAATCACAGATCAGGATCCCATTATGCTAGGAGCTGTACAAACACAGGACAAAAAGACAGTCACTGCTTCAAAGATCTTATGGTCTAAATAAACTGCTTTTATGAACTAATATGTTCTGAATCATGGAAATCAATGAAAAAAGGACCACATGTAGCAGCAACACCCTATCCTCTGGCCTTGACAAATGCAATCTTGCCCCTCTGATATCCATTCAGAATGCAGCTGCAAAGATCATTTTCCTAGCCTGTTGCTTAGACCATGTCTCCCCTCTCTTTGCATCCCTTCACTGCCTTCCTCTTCTCCATTGTATCAAACATAAGCTACTTATCTTCCCTTTCAAGGCCCTTCATGACCTATCCCCTCCCTACTTATCATCTCTCATTCAGCATCAAAAGTTAACTCCCACCTTTAACTGGCCAATAATATCAGCCTTCATTGCCCACTTGTTAGATTTTCAAACAAATACCTTCATGCTTTCTCCCATGATTCCCCTCACGTTTGGGAGAAGGTCACTGTAAACGTCTGCAAAACTAACTCATTATCCTCTCAAACCACTGTAAAACTCTCCTTTGCTGTGAAGCCTACTAAAAACTTGACCATGGTTAGGCCGCTGCTGCGCTGAAACCACTGCCTGTCATGCTGACCAATATTGTCTTATTGTTTCCTTGTACTCCCCCATCTGCTTGTCTCTTGTCTTACACTTGGATTGTAAGTATAAGTATCTTTGGGGCAGGAACTGTCCTTTGGGCTGTGTTTATACACCACCTGGCAGAATGGGGTCCATGACTGGGGCTCTTAGGCACCACAGTAATACAAATAAATAATAAAATAAAGAAGAAGGATTAGATGATAACATGGAAACAATTACATATAGGTGTTTTTTTTTTAAAATCCATGGATACAATGAACTCTCCATGTTTTATTTTGCTGCAATAACTGGTTGAGTTGTCTCCATCTTGAAATTTTTGCAGGCCACAAAGGGATTGAGTCAAATCAGATTTCAGACTAGATGGAGACCTATTCCACACCCACAATCGTTTTGGTATTACAAACAGTAGAGACCAAGCGTCTGCCGACTACTCATGCTCTGGAACTCTTCAGGCAGCTTTGATGTCCAGATGACGCCATAGGACCAGCCCCACATTCTTCAGACTGCTCTGGCACATGAAGGAGGATAAATACAAAAAAAAAACAAAAAAAACCCCCAAACTCTATGGGAAGTCAGAGACTGGAAATTCATAAAGTATCATGATGCTATTGCTAGTGCAAGAAATGGAGCCCAATCTCCCCAAGGGTAAAGGCTTGCTTCCCAGCACCAAAATCTTTGCTTATCTAACTTGGTGGATACTGCCAGTTTGAACTTAATCCTCAGGGCAACTGTGTGGTAGGACTTCTGGAAAATCCTCTTGTAGCAAGACTTAAAGGGATATTTGTGAGGACCTGTGCAATGCCAACATAGGAAGAACAAAGGTTTTCGGACTCTGCCAGGGCATTATCCTCAACTTGGAAGTCTTGAAGAATTAATGAGGTTCCAAAAGGTGGGATTTAACTGAGAAGAAAGTGTGGACACTTGGCTACCTGCCTAATTAGGCTCTTTCCAGGGTCTTTGCCTCACCCATGGAGCATCCTATGTGGGATCTGCTGGTGTCTGCCCATGAAGGGAGTGTGTCTTATGAGTTCTTCCTTCTCTCTCTAGGGAGAGTGACTCTTCCATGGTGGAAGGAGTTTACCACAGAATGGACTAGGCCAATTCCACAGTCATTCCCCTGTAAACCATGTTAATCTCACTACACCACCACATTTTCAGAAGCCTTCAGTAGAAGCTCCTGACTCTTGATGAGGCTGGACCGAATAATGGTCTTTGCTGATGGGCAGGTGACAATACTTGCAACAATATAACAAGAATCAGTCCTTTCTACAGGTTGGGGGCCCCCGTGTCACATAAATGCTTGTTTCAAATGGTATATAAAAGTGTGGGGAGGGTTGTGGTATTATGGGTGGAGGGGGGCGAGGGAGGGGTTGGTTTGTTTTTTTGCTAACACTACCAGCTTTTAGTGAAAATACACCCCTGGTTAGAGCTCCGCTATCAGTATATACACAAAAATGGAGATCTATGCCAGACTCTTAAATGCACAAAATCAAATCTAAGTGATATCTACTACAGATTCAACTGAGGGAAGAATTTAGCATAAAGGCACAACAATTAATATCTGTCTGTTATCCATCAAGGCACTTCTTGGAGCTACTTTTAAAAAAATGAAGCACTGGGATTCAAAGACAGCCCTATTAGCACCTAAATTATTGTTCTTTAATCTGATGTTGAATGTATGTAAGTCATAGAAAAGCAATAGCGAATAAGTAAAAGACTTCTAATCAAAGGTTGTTTCCATTGCTGATTTAACTAATTTACAAAACAAACTTATGCTTAAAGAAAAGGAGTACTTGTGGCACCTTAGAGACTAACAAATTTATTGGAGCATAAGCTTTCATGAGCTACAGTGGTATTTTCCACTGAATGCATCCGATGAAGTGAGCTGTGGCTCACGAAAGCTTATGCTCAAATAAATTTGTTAGTCTCTAAGGTGCCACAAGTACTCCTTTTCTTTTTGTGGATACAGACTAACATGGCTGCTACTCTGAAACCTGTCATTGTGCTTAAAGGGCACCCAATTATTAACACCTCTAATCAACAAACTGTCTAGAGCTTACTGAGATGCATTGGTCACATTAACCACATTGCAATTGAGTACAACAAAATTGTTGATTTTTGCATCTGAAATACTTTGCTCCATGTGGATAAATATTTTTAAAAAGCACATTAATCTGCATATTTAGGGAGTCAATACTATGCATGATGAAATATGTGGAAAATACTTTAACTGAGTGATGTTTATATTCTCACTGGAAATTGAGTAAGATTTTTCTCATATATGCAAACAGATCACTTCATTATACAGCCAAATGATGCACATCAAGAATAAGACGAGGGTACTAATGGATGAGTTCTGGTGCCCGGCTGCTCCTGGTAAGGTCTGGAACTGGATTCCTTTCTTTGCTGGCCAGAGCCCAGATTTAGTGACCTTTCAGACATGCTGTACGAATCTATGTTCTGTCTGATTTTTCTTGTGGAAGGGGATTTGATGGGGTTGTATTTGGCTGAATGTCAGGAAAGAACCTGTTTTCTTTCACGGCTGGACATATTTCTTGAGGGATTTTTTATATGTGGCATTATATCCCACGGGGTTAGCTCGGGTTAATGAGAAGCTGCCTTGTTTTAGGGCTGGGGAGAGACTCTCAGGGAGATTCATTTAATTGCTGTTTTGAGTAGATTTAATTAGTGTGGTTTTAAACATCTTTGTAAATCCCTAGAGATAATTGATGGGTATAATAAATAATCATTTTCAGTATTGTGCACAGGAAACACCACCAAAGCCACGTTGTTAATGGGAGTTGTGTGTATTGATGTTTCTGCACTTTGCTGAAAATGTACCTCAAATTCTAAATCTACACATTCATCATTGAAAAAAAATGTCTGGTTTTGAACAAATATTACTTGTACTGTGACAGTTTAAGTTACCATATTTAGCTGCACACATTTATATATCCAAATTTACTTAAGATATTGAACAACTTTGCACTCCATACTATCCCCATATGCAATATTTAGGCAGGGAACCCAGTTTTCAAATTTGAGCTTTTATTCTGGCACTCAGACACCAAAAATGGGTTATGGGCACGTGATACAAGTATCAGTTTGAGTGCCAAACCACAGAATTGGGCACCATAACCTAAGTGACCACATTTGAAAATTAGGTCCTATATCTAAAAATACAGTGATACTTTATTGAACAGACTCATTAAATCTGTGGTCGGGGGTTTGCATTGGCTTCCAGATGATTTCTAGGTTAAATTCACAGGGTGAAATACTTATTCCACTGAAGAAAGTCTGCTGGAAAAAGATGGGGTACCACTGATCAAAAAGGGGAAGAGCATCTTTGTGCACCAACTCGCCAACCAAGTCAGAAGGACGTTAAACCAGTTTCAAAGGGGGCAAGTGACAAAAGCTCACAGTAAGCATAATAAAGTCAACCATAACAGATTTAGATGCTGGGGGGGTGGGGTGGAGAGAACATGGACAACGACAAAAGGGTAGGAGCAATGAGAGGGAAATTAGTGGGGGAAATCTACTCAACATCTTAGATATCTATACACAAATGCAAGGAATATGGGGAACAAAGAGGAAGAACTGGAAATATTTGTACATAAGCAAAATTACAACTTGATGGCATCACAGGAACTTGTGATAAATCTCATTGCTGGAATATTGGTATAGAGGGGTATAGCTTGTTCAGGAAGGACAGGCACAGTAGAAAAGGAGGTGGTGTTGCATTGTACGTCAAAATATATACACTTGTTCTGAAAGCCATAAGGAGGTTAGAGAAAGACCAATCAAGAGCCTTTGGGTAAAGATAAAGGGGTTACAAATAGGGGAGGTGTTATGGTGGGGTGCATTATATACCACCAAACCAGGAAGAAGTGGATGAGGCATTTCTAGAACAAATAACAAAAATCCAAAACACAAGACCTGGTAGTAATGGGGGGGGGGGGTTCAACTACTCAGACATCTGTTGGAAAAATAATATGGCAAACCACAAAACTTCCAATAAGTTATTGTTCCCCTTACATTCCAATTTCCACCCCCAGAAAGTGGAGGAAGTAACCCAGGGACAACCATTTTAAACTTCATTCTGAGGAACTGGTAGCATATCTGAAGGTGGAAGACAATTTAGATGAAAGAGATCATGAAATCAGAGGAAGAATAGTAAGAGGCCAATAGTAAGAGGCCATCTGGAGCTCTTTAATGATCTGAACACCAAAAAAGGAATCCTACAAAAGTGGAAACATGGACAAATTGCTAAGGAGGAGCACAAAAGAATAGCACAAGCATGTATCAACAAAATCAGAAAGGTAAAGCACAAAATGAGTTATATCTAGCAAGGGATGCAAAACACAATAAGAAGAGGCTCTTTAAATACATAAGGAGCAAGGGAAAGAGGAATGAAAGAGTAGGTCCTCTACTTCATGGGGAAGGAAAGCTAATAACTAACAACGTCAAGAAAACTGAGGTATTTAATGCCTATTTTGCTTCAGTCTTCACTAAAAAGGTTGATGGTGACCTGATACCCAACACAATTAGAGAAAAAACAGGTTAAAGAATATTTAGACAAGTTAGATGTATACAAGTCAGCAGGGCCTAATGAAATTTGTCCTAGGGTACTTAAGGAACTAGCTGAAGCAATCTTGGAACAGTTAGTGATTATCTTCAAGAACTAACGGAGGATAGGTGAGGTTCCAGAGGACTGGAGAAAGGCAAATATAGTACTCATCTTCAAAAATGGGAAGAAAGGAGACCCAGGGAATTATAGACCAGTCAGCTTAACTTCGAAACCTGGAAAGATACTGTAACAAATTATTAAACGATCAGTTTGTAAGCATCAGGAGGATGACAGGGTTATAAGGAATAGTCAGCATGGATTTATCAAGAACAAATTATGTCAAACTAACCTAATTCCTTCTTTGACAAGATTATTGGCCTTGTGTATTGGTAAGGGGGGAGGGGGAGGGGAAGAGCAGTAGATGTGTTCTCTTGATTTTATTAATGTTTTGACATAGTCCCACATGACATTCTCATAAGCAAACTAGGAAAATGTGGTCAAGGTGAAATGATTATAAGGTGGTGCATGACTGACTGAAAGAACAGTTATCAATGGTTCACTGTCAAACTGAGAAGGCACATCTAGTGGGTCCCACAACGGTCAGGCCTGGGTCTGGTACTATTCAATATTGTCATTAATGTCTTGGATAATGCTTATAAAATTAGCAGATGACACCAACCTGGGAGGGTTCTAGAATTAGAGAATGGCATTAGAATTCAAAAGACCTTGACAAATTGGAGAACTGGCCTGAATTCAACAAGATGAAATTCAAAAGAGACGAGTGCAAAATACTTAATTTAGGAAGGAAAAAAAATCAAATACACAACTACAAAATAGGGAATAACTGGCTAGGTGGTTGTACTGCTGAAAAGGATCTTGGGTTAAAATGGACCACAAACTGAACGAGTCAACAATATGACACAGCTGAGAAAAAGGCTAACATAATTCTGGAGTGTATTAACAGGAATTTTATCTGTAAGAATGAAAAAAGTCATCTGTAAGAAAGTCATCTGTAAGACATGGGAGGTAGTTGTCCCACTCTACTTGGAACTGGTGATGTCTCAGCTGGAGTAGTCTGGCCTAGTCTGGGCACCACACTTTAGGAAGGTTGAGAACAGACTGGAAAGCATCCAGAGAAAAGCAAAAAAATTTATAAAAAAGCTTAGAAAACCTTACATATGAGGAAAGGTTAAAACCTCCCAGCATGTTTAGTCTTGAGAAAGGAGATGGGGGAAGAGGGACGGACCTGATAACAGTCTTCACGTATGTTTAAGGCTTTTAAGAGGATGGTGATCAATTGTTTTCCATGTCCACTGAAGGTAGGACAAGTATTAATTGCCTTCATATGCAGCAAGGGAGATTTAGGTTAAATATTAGGAAAAAACTTTCCAACTATATGGACAGTTTAGCCCTGGATTAGGCTTCCAAAGAAGGTTATGGAATCCCCATAATTGGAGGTTTTTAAAAACAGTTTGGATGAACATGTCAGGAATGGTCTAGGTTTATTTGATCCTGCCACAGGGCAGGGGGCTAGACTTGATGACTGAGTTCCCTTCCAGCCCTACATTCCTATGATTCCATGAAACAAATGGCAAAACTCCCATTGACTTCAACAGAGCCAGGATTTCACCCGAAGTGTTGGTTTTGAACTATAATTGGTTTGTGTCTGGATACCTTAGATGCTGCCTCATTCCTTGTGTGATATTGTGCCAGATAATCTCATCTTAAAGCTAACAGTAGCAACATTTAAAACAGGAGAGATGGAAAAGTCACTGAAGAGTCTGTGGATGAAATCCTGGCCCTACCAAAGTCAGTGGGAGTTTTGCCTTTGACGTCAATGGGGCCAGGGTTTCAGCCATGATATCCAGTTGCTTGGATCAGTATTCTCTTAGATAACACCTAATGTTTAAAAAAAAAGTCCTTTATTAAGCAGGTAAGATAAAATGCTATACTTTCCTTTGGAGTTCCTTCTCAGCTCTACTGTAATTAGATATCTAGTCATAAAACTAGACTGCAAGCTCTCCAGATCAGGGATCTTGTCTTTTTAGATGAAATTTAAAGTGCCAGCAAAATTAGAGTTACTGTATGAAATAAAATAATAAACCATTACTAAGAGTTTTGGACTGTCTAGTACCTCGCTGTTCATATGTATACTTCTGGCAGATAATTGTTTGGGATACTTTGTTCATTCACTACGTTTTTCATATACAATTTTTATAATTATTTATTTGAACTGATATGTATAAAATATTTTAAAATGTGATATTTAGAAAAGTAGCCACATTAAAGATAAGTTAACAATAGAATTGCCAATCCCAAGGGTTTAAAAAGTCGAGGGTCAGGCCCCTCCAAAATCATGACACCTAAAAATACTAAATCACTTTTCCCCAGTCCTGCTGCAAGATGTTTTGAGGGGCATGAGTGCTCTTCCTTTGAAAGCTGTTCCTTCTGAAAGCAGCACCAGAAACCTCAGGGTAGATCATCATTTCCAGCTCCAGTACACATACCTCCGTTAGCTCTCATCAAGCTAGCATGCTAAATATACAGGTGTAGCCACCATGGCACAAGCAACAGGAGGGGCTAGTCACCCGAGTATGTACCTAGAGTCTCGCAGGGTATCTTACCTAGGTTGGCTAGTCCATTTTATGCCACTGTGGCTACATTGTTGTTTTTTAGCATGCTAGCTCAATCAGAACTAATTGAGGGGTGTCTACTGAAGATGGAAATTATATCTTCCATCTCTAGTGCAAACATAACCTAAATCTTACCTTCGGAAAAGGCATAAAGTGGGAGGGATCATATAGGTTTGCAGACCCACCTAAAAGTAGATACTTCTGAAGTTGGTCAGTCACTGGCCAGGGGGCATCATTAAGCTATTTAAAGTCCACACTGTAAAATATTGTTCTGTGCTAATTTAATTTGATCACTGGTATTGACAGACCTGACACTTCTTTAAGACCAATATCAACTTTACCTTCAGCGAACTGCTGCTGCCTCTGGTGCTGCTTACCCTGCCCCATCCTTTGCTGATGACACAGAAAGCAAATGCCCAAAGGAGCAAGATTTAGCATATTTAATATCTTTTCTTGAGGGATAAAGTACAATACATTGTTTTTAAATAGACAGATTGATCACTATAAAGGGCATTTCACTTTTCTAAAAACTGAGAATCAGCAAAAAATTACTCCAGGCATGCCTTAAGGTGCATATGATAGGGCAGACACTTAAGAAATGGAATTTGTATGATGTTTGTGAATCCTAAATCATCTGCAAAGATTTTTCTTCAAGTGACATCTCTAGTGTGACAAGTTTCAGAGTGGTAGCCATGTTAGTCTGTATCAACAAAAACAATGAGGAGTCCTTGTGGCACCTTAGAGACTAACAAATTTATTTGGGCATAAGCTTTCACTGACCCCCCACTTGGTAAGGCAACTCCCATTTTTTCGTGGGCTGTATATTTATACTTGCCTACTGAATTTTTCACTCCACGCATCTGACAAAGTGGGTTATAGCTCATGAAAGCTTATACCCTTAGAGACTAACAAATGTATTTGTGCATCTCTAGTGTGGAGGCCATTGACCATCACCTTCTATCTTTCACAGTTCATCAGAGTTGTAAATCTTCCACTTCTCTCCTTTGAATACCAGTTCCTTTGATGATATTTTTGATGTAATTGGCTTTCTTTCTTCCTTTTCCTGGTTTATTTGAGATCTTACCTGGCAGTATGAGTGCTGGAAGTGAGTCACTCCACAATTAGTGAGTTCTGTGTCCACAAAAAGATGTTATTCTTTTACCTAAGGTCCCAAGTAATTGTGCTCTTTTTAAATTCATCCTTCTCATCACCTCTTCATTCAGAGTTCTGGTTATTCAGTTAGTTTTAAACATTTTTCTAATATGCCAAAACTTGAATGCTCTGAGTCTTCTGAGAGCATTCTTTTTATGTCTCCAGCTCCAGCACCTGGACAGGAGAGCTGGCCATATGTAGCACTTAAGCAATTTAGTGAAGATGTACAGTTTTAAATTTCAACAACACAAGTCTTTGGAAGTTTGTTGATAGTGGTCTTACATTCCAAGTTGCAATTTTCATCAATCCAAGATGTTTCTTTTTTGATTTTCCAGTAGTCATTTTATTCAGAATGTCCAGTCACTGCACCCAGTAGTCCATTTTACACTGTCCTGTCTGGACACAAACCTACACCAGCTATTAGCCAGATCACAAGGAGTCTTTGCAGATTTAATTACTTGACCTTCTGTGTCTGGTAGTGATTATTAGAGGACAGTTTCACAGTGAGGCCCCCAACTCTCTTCTATGAGCAAATGCAATTGACCTCTTGGGATTAATTGGCCTTTCCATTTGCCACTGTGGTTAGGATTGGGTGTAGGCTCTTTTTATGGTGGCCTATGTCTGCCATGTCCAGTACCATCTTTGGGCTTTTGTGGTATTTCACAGGAGTGGCAGTGCCACCTGCTGCTCCACTGTGCCCTGTTACTACTGCTCTCAGATTGTCCACAACTGCTTATTCACCTCCCCAGTATGATTGGTTACAAAATATTAAATATATCTAAAACCCGAGCCCCTTCAAATTTCAAACAGTCATAGTCCAACATAAAGGTTATATGACAGGATGTGCTTCAGCCAAAACCCACAGTAACTAAAATAAATCTTAAAGATTCTGTCTGCATAACATCTCTAAGATATGGCTCTTCTTCATCCACATATCTAAAACTCTTGTGTCCAGGCACTCATCCTCTTGTGTCTCAATTACTGCAACATCCTTTTCTCTGGTCTTAACAAATGCAATCTTAAGCCTCATATCCGTTCAGAATGCAGCAACACAGCTAATTATCCTAAAAGAAAAGGAGTACTTGTGGCACCTTAGAGACTAACCAAGTACTCCTTTTCTTTTTGCGAATACAGACTAACACGGCTGTTACTCTGAAACCTCTAATTATCCTAGCTCGTCCCTTTGACTGTGCCATCCCTCTTTATATCTCTCCACTGGGCTCCTCTCTCTTCTCAATTGCATCAAACATAAGCTATTTGTCTTCACTTTCCAGGCCCTTCATTGCCTATCTGTCATTTATTATAGAGATGTTGACTCCTGCCTCTGATTGGTCAATGATGCCAATCTCCATCACCCACTTGTTAAATTTTGAAACAAGCACCTTCCTGCTTTCTCTCATGATGCCCCATATGCTTGGGAGATGCTCCCCGTAAACATCCACAAAACTAACCAATTATCTTCCTTGAAAACCCTCCTTAAAACTCCCATTTGCCGGGAGGCCTACAAAAAACGTATCAGTTAGGCCACCGGTGCACTGAAACCACTGCCTATCACTCTGAGCAATACTGTCTCATTGTTTCCTGGTACTCCCACTTCTCTCTGTATTCATCTGTTGTCTCTTGTTTTATACTTATATTGTAAGCTCGTTAGGGCAGGGACGGACCATGTTCTTTCTGTGTTTGTACAGCGCTAGAACAATGAGGTCCTTGACTATGACTAGGGCTTGTAGGTGACATGTTAATACAAATATATAATAATAATACAATCAAATATGGCTTGTTTCAGTGTTCATGGATTTGGTGAGCGCATGCAGACACCCCCTCTCCCCAGTTCTACTCTCTAACACATCTCTCTGTTTTATACCTCTGATTAGACATTCCACCCAACCCTCAGAGAATCAGGTGCTTCATGCATATGGGGTTCATTGGTATTCCTATGGAAAGCACGTGCTAATCAGTTTGTGTTAGCTGAATTCAGAGCAAGTTAGTTGATTTAGGGTGGGTATTAAATTCCATGACTATATCATTTGCAGTGTCCTTTCTCCCCACCAGAGACATCACAGAGGTATGTTTAGATGTGACATCATATTTTGTTGACCTTATGATCATACCTACAGCCAAATGTAATCCTCAGAGTCATAGAGTAATGCACAAATAAGCATTTTAACTGAAGTATTCTCAGGGCTGCACTATGAAACTGGGGAACCCCGAGATTCTCTTGCATTCCAAATATAGTCAAGTTCTAAGAGCATATATATGGCTACTAATTAAGTCCTAATAATCCTTTCTTGGTGTAAATCAGTGTACCACCAGTTAAGTCAGGAGAGCTATGCAGATTTACACTGGTTGAAGAATGACCCATAATGTTTTACTCCAGAATGGTAGTTATTCTGCATTGTGGCTCATAGATCTCCAAGAGGAGTCAACAGCAGAGCCAAAATGACTGACTGGTCACCAGCTGCATTCTTCCCCCTTCACATTACTTGAACTAACTTCAGGTGGAATGAAGAACACACAGAAACCTCTGGAAAGGTAGATCCAATAAGGAGATTATGAAAATATATGTGTCCATCAAATACATCTGCTTAAATAAAGGTCTCAGTTCAGACTTTACCACTTGAATATATTTTATGTATTTTGAATGTTCTTTGGCAGTGTTTGATAGATAGAACCCTGCTCTGACCTTACATGCAGTTTAAAAGGACACTACTGCTTTAGTTGGAGGTAGCAGCATTTGGTGGCATCTAGTGTGGGTGTCAATGAAGGGAAAGGCATATCACACACCTGTTATATTGGCTGTACCAGCCTAGATGGCATGCTACAAATGAAAAGCAGGTGTGACATGCCTTTCAGTTCAATGACATGCATGCCACAAAATGCTGTGACCTTCATTGCTCTTTTTTCAAAAGCTTATGTTGACAGTAAACATGTCTTGACACAGGGCTGAATACAGAAGTTACCTGATCTTTGGCTTTTTGTGACATATGCATGTGGAAAACATTTGCTATAAATCAATCAAGAAACAATATTTTGGCTTCTCTGTGTGAATCTGTTCTTCCAGCACAAATAGCATTAGGCTGTTAAAATAATAAACTGCATGTATTCAGATGAGGAATTCAGGAGTCCCTTGTTGAATTTTGTAAGTAGAACAAATTACTTTGAACTACTTCAACTTAGTAAAATACAATGTGAATTTAGAAACCCTTCTCAAACTAGATCTGCATGAGAGCTACATTTTAGGAGGAGATATATTTGTAATAATTTCTGTTTCCTTCCTGGGACACAAAGATTTTCAGAGTCAGTTGTCATCATGGCAACTTGATATATCTGTCTACTCTAGACGACAGGACAAGAAGTTCCTCAGGGCAGAATGATCAACCAGAAAGAACTATTATAGAGCAGCTAGGGAGGTACAGCCCCGGCAACACACATTCACAAGAGGTCTGTTCCAACCTCCAATGAAATCGAGCCCTGCAACCCAATAAGGCCAGACTACATGGGCTAGGTTGGATTGGGTGAGAAAAACCAGATCCTCACAGGCTCATCTTAGGTCACCTCTCCTTCTCCTGCCTGTGAGGTTGGGGCTTGATCAGCTGTGTGCCCAGTTCCTGCTGGCCACTGCTACTTTGCTGTGCTTTGTGTGCTGCAGAGTGCGTGTGCCAAGGAGTCGGAGCACCTCTCACTCCTCAGCACACCCACAGTGCAGCAGTCAGCAGTGAATGGCAGGAGTAAGGTATGCAGCCACCGCTGCACCAACTGCATAGGCAGGAAGAGAAGAACCAATCCCATGGGAAGGAGGTGGCGGTGCTGACTCAGTTTTGTGCGGGGAAGGGGTTGGGTTGGGTCTAGTTCGAAAATGATTCAACCCTTATGCTGGGGTTGGGTCAGCTCGGGTCCGTGTTGGGCCTAAAAGTTAGGCCCAACCAGAAAACTAAAGTAAAGTAAACGGGAGGGGAGTTACATCAATATTTGTTCCTTGCACATTTCATTCAACTGTCCAGGGACAAAACAGTCCCAAATTCCTGTCAGACTTTTTAATTCAAATCTCCAGATGGCCTGTTGGCATATCTCATGCACAGAATCTGTTCTGTTAAGCATTTATCAATTCTTTCCATATGCTCCATTTTCTAATAATATATTTTATTTCAGTGAATGGAAATGGGTAGTTCCTAGAAGGAAAGAGAGTTTCAGAGGGAACGTTGATTAAAGGGATTAAAGCATATTAACTACTTTACAATATGCAATTTTTTTGTTTTGCTAGGTTATAAATAGAAAAGGAGTAGATGGAGTTTTCTTTGAAATTTAAACTATTGAAATTGACAATTACAAGTGGGAAAACCCAAGTATAATTTATCTACATACAAGTTTTGACTAGTTATCATGCAATGAAATTTCTTACAGTAAAAACTACACATAGCAACTAAGTAATTAGGTACAGGATCATTTATGAGTTAAAACTGATCAATCAACTCTACCTAGAGTGTCAAAAGTGTGTCTTTTTTCTCTTCAGCATAATATATTTTGAAGTTGATTGTTTAATTAGAGTGCTGTTTTTGTTTCAGTGTCAAAATTACATGAAAATTATATTTACTGCATGCTTCTCTGAGGTGACAGAAGCAAGTGTTTGGTGTGTCCTCTTAGATGCTGGAAATTCAGTTTTATGGTTATATTTATATTTTCTTAAGATATAAATTGTATGCATGATAAAATTGAGAAACTCCATAATAAGCTTGCCTTCAACAATGGGGAATAAAGTGAAATAACATTTGGGTTGACAATTATAGCTTAATTTATTTCATATTTGTATTTAGGGGATGAATATATACAATAACTACATTTTATAACCCCTAAAACAGTCTTGAGTATGCATTCCAGTTAAAGCTAGTGTGAAAGATGTCAGTTTTGCATAGGTCACAACCAAATTATGACACTGAAGTAATGGAATACCATTTTAGCACTGCTGATTTGGCTGGCAGGTTAAAAATTATTTTTAGTGAAGAGTATTCATAATTCATTATAGAACTTGTTTGGAAATCATTTTTAAAATATATGTTGGGGAGAAATACCACATGCTGGTAAAAATGTTGTTTTTAAAAAAGTGTTACATATACAAAAGTCTACATTTTTTAGTAAAAATGAGTAAGATTCTTTGTTAAATTAGTGTACCAAAGTCAGAATACACTCAACTACATAAAGTAGGCAATCAGAAACTATGGTGATGGCGGCACTCTAATGCAGACTGTTGGACTGACAAGAAGTTGTAGACAGTATTCATATTTTGAATTTCTGCTATGACAATGCACAGACACTTAAAGATAGAAATTTTCTGTAGCGCCCTCCTATTCCCCTCAAAAAGGTTCTTGAAAACTCAAGAGTAACCCTAATGCCAAAACAGCTATTTTGTTTTCTCAATATGCATTGAATTCACTATGTATTAAACTACAATTAAATATTTTCTCTTGGAAAAAAGGTATAGACATTGAACTTCTGCACAGTTTATTCAACCAATTAGTATAAATACACTTCATATGGAGTCTATATCAAAACATTAAAATTATTTACTGACTTAATCTCAGTATAGTATTACAAGCTCATTGCTTTTCAGTCCATGATGCTCACCATTATTATGGATTTGTTTTCATAATTTCAGTGGTCATTATTCTCAGTATTTAAAGTTCATTTTTCAAAACAAAATAAGCTAACGTTAGTCTGTATTGACTAGTCAAGCAGAAGGTCTTGTTTTTCCAGTCCACTAGAAGTCCAGCTTTACCAGCCTTAATTTGAAATCTCATCTTTCTCACCTGCATAAACTTTACAGACACCTGAACTACATTTCCTTACAGAAAAGTAATCTGTTAACTTTTCCTACTGTAACTATAGTGAAGAGAAAAAAGGGTCACATATACAAGGATTATATTACATACTAGGATGTTACATACCTGCCACAGTAATGCTCTGAATTTGTACTGTCTACCTTATTGATACAAGAGCTCTATTTATGTCAGCCCAACTGAACTGCTCTGAAAACAATGGGACAAGACTACCTTCTGCTATCGCAATTGCTTAGATCAATAACATCAGTATACTATAACCATCATAGTTCCTTCTTATTTTTGATCCTGTTGAAGCAATGAAATGTGAAAAACAAGACACGTGTGGAATGAAAACTAATCTTTTAAGTAAAATAACACAACAAAATGTTGGCTAGAACGTGGCGTTATTATTTCTGCAAACCTCAACAATTACATCATACAGAGTTCAGTATCATATAGTACAGCAAGTCAGATTAGATTACAGAGGATCATTGTCCAGTTCTTTGTCCTTTTTATTTAATTTATCAGAGAAATATGAACTGTGTCTTCTAGCATGTTGCAAACTGAATTTGAAACAAGCAGGCATTTCATAGTTTTTACTAGATGAAATCAGGTCCTGGGATCTTCAAACTGCCCTTGGAACCAACACACTAACGAGGCTAACTACATCATGTTGTGTCTGGCTGTGTTCTTTCCTACATTTATCTGTTTTATATGAAAATGATACAGCAGTAGATATGTATATTTACGCATCTATCTACTACAACCTTTACCCAAAGTACACAAGTTACTAAAAGAAAGATACGATCTATATTTGCTTTTAAAAAAACACAAACAAAAAAACCCCACACACTTCTATTTCTACATAGACCTCATAATTTCTTGCCATTTATTTGTGTGAAGGAAAGAAAAGAAATTACATTTAAACAAATGGAAATTACTTTTCTCTCTCTTTAAACATTCTGTAGGCCACAAATACATTTAGATACAATTAGGCTAACAGAGATAAGAAGTCACCTATGAGCAGATGAAGACTTAAATAAAAACAAACAAATTAAGCCAAATAAAACAGCAAAAAAAAGTCACAATATAAAATAGAGTGACTGTTTCCATCTTATACAAAATAACACTATATTCCAAACAAATGCTGTGGCCCTGGTTTCAACAGGACTACTTACATGGGTAAGACAAGCAGAGTCAGGGCCCAAATCAAGTGCCACTGAAGTCAATGAGAACCCCTGGGTACTAGGAGGACTATATTAAATATTGAATAGCACTGGGCTGAGAACCGATCCCTGAAAGACCACAAAAGAAACACCCCCTTTAATTGATAGGTCTCCATTAACAGCTATGTTTTGAGATCTACTAGCTAGCCAGATTTTCATTTATTTCATATATCATATTGATTTTATATAGTGCTAGATTTTTTAATCAGAATGTGATGTGATATTAAATCAAATGTTTCATAGGCCTGTACAAGACGAAAAAACTGTAGTCTAATTGTCAGAGCAGGAAGTGAGTGTAAGGAATTCTGGGTTCTATGCCCAGCTCTGTCACTAATTAGCTGTGCTTTTGGGAAAGTCACTCAGAGGCACATTTCTGGGAATGCCTGAAATTTTGTTTGTCCTCCTTTGAACATCTATAGTAGGATCTGGTTTCAGAGTAGTAGCCATCTTAGTCTGTATTCGCAAAAAGAAAAGGAGTACTTGTGGCACCTTAGAGACTAACAAATTTATTTGAGCATAAGCTTTCGTGAGCTACAGCTCACTTCATCGGATGTAGCTCATAAAAGCTTTTGCTCAAATAAATTTGTTAGTCTCTAAGGTGCCACAAGTACTCCTTTTCATAATAGGGTCTGATTTTCGGAGGTGCTGAGCATCTGTAGCTTCAGTTGACTAGTTGGGTCATGTATCTGTAAAGCAAGTATAGTACAGTAACTCACAGGGAAAGCATGAATATCAATTAACTTTTGTAAGGGGGTGTGATCTTACTATGGTGGGGGTTGGGTGGAGCCTCACTGAAGCTGGTGGATGTAACTCCTGTCCATCATTTCAGATAAATGTAAGAAACTATCAAGCTCCTTTATGGAATACGATAGCTGAAACCATAGGTATCACTGCTGAAAACACAGGCACATGGCAAGGCATGAGTTTTCCTGGAGACTGATATAGGAAACGCAGGCGGTAGGGCACTGATTGGTGGAGCTGTCTGTCTGTCTCTCTCTTTCTCTCTCTCTGAGTGTGAGAGAAGCAGCAGAAATAAACAGGACACAAAGTAGGAGTAAACAAGCCCCAGTCTGTCAGGTGCCTTGGTCGCAACGTAGGGTTACCAAGTGAGAGCCATACCTGTGCCTCTGTGCTGCAGGGTCAGAGGAGCAAACTGCAGCTAATCCCCCACCACCAGAGTCTAACCCACTATGTGAAGTCCAGTGATTAACAGCTGGGACACCACCAGATATATAGCTTCCTGTTCTTGTCCTACCCCTTGTCTAAGCAACTAGGCCTGTTGCTGCCCAAACACCTGAGACCAAGTCCCTACCTCCTTACCTAGTTCCTACTCCTTGCTCCCTGGTTTCTGCTACATTCCCTTGCTCCCTCTTCCTGCTACCATGCCTCAACCCTGCTCCTGTTACCACATCTGGTTCCTGCTTACTCACCCTCACCCCTGCTGTGGATTAAATCTTTGACCCTTGCTGTGACTTCTGACTCTGAATTTGACCCTTGGCATGGCTTCCAACTCTGACCCTAACACCACACCTGACTCTGTCCACTAGGTCAGACTGCTCCATTATGGGTCCTGACACAGATACAGCCAGAGAAGCCGTGGTAGTGAGACCCCGAATTAAAAAAATCTAAATGAGAGAGCTTTGGGAGCCTGAAACTGGGAACAAAGAAATTATCTCCTGGTTTGGGTTGTTTTTTTTTTTTATTCCTACTGTCTTCAGCAAACCAGGACTTTGTAAATAAACAGGAATGCATCAAAGAAATGCCTCACTCCATCATCAGTTTCTCCTCTTAACAAAAGCAAGCCACTAGACTCTGAAAACTGATGAACTGCTTGGGTTCAAAATGGGTAACAATATCTTTGGTTGAAAGATAACAAAGGGAAAATCCTGGAACAATGTTATGGAGCAGTCCAATGTACAATAGCAACTTAACTGTTGCATGTACCTGCCCTACATTGGACTGACATCCTATCAATGGTTATCACCAATTTAGATAGCAGGGGGAAAAAGTGGTAGCTAAGGGGCTCTGTGCCCCTTTTATAATCCAGTTCTTTGTAGATCCTATGACTTTTTTTCTTGTCTCTGGGATTGCAAAGGTTATAGTACCCCACTAATGCAATAATCCCTATGCAGCTCCTCCTGAGAGAAGAGTGAATATAAAGAATTGTGGGAGAAGAGTCACAGACTGCCTTGCAGGGTGAGGTTGGGTGATTGCTTAGGTACTACCTAGCCCCCATTTAGTGATATTTAAAAAAAAAAAGTAATATTATGCATTCAAAACCATTACACAATGATACAGGTTGAAACAGGTGTCTGTGAGTACACATTCAATGTAGATTATATACTACTCACCAGCCAATGCACTGCAACTTGCTGCATACTAAACTCCCCAAGTAGACAAGTCCTTATATAAACAATTGGGCAAACAGCCTAAGAACCAATGATAAAAATCTCCAGGCTAGCAAGTACCAACAGAACCAGAGTCATATATTGTGGAAATGACCAGCCAAATCAGAGATTTACTTGGAATACCAAAGACATCCCAGATGTTTTGATACAGGAAAGGACTGTGAAAGCTGTTTCTCACAAGACACATGGCAGAATATGCCTAACACCACACGAAACAGCCAAGGAGAAGGAGGCAGCCTCTCTTATAACCTTTTACCCAATGTTTAGGACTCACCTGAGAATGGGGGAGACACATGTGCAAATCTCAGCTCCACATCAGGCAGAGGGGGGAAATGAACTGAGATCTCCCACATCCTGACTGAGTACCCTGACCACAGGCTAAAGCTTACCGAGAAGCTAGCAGTGCCTCCTCTTTTTCACCCCAGTCACTTTGGGTGGAGTTAGATGCACTCTGAGCACACCTAGCAGATTAGGCCCCACAGGCAAGATAGGCAGGACAACACCTAGTCTGAGAATCCCTCTGGTCTTTAGGGGTGAGAAAAGTGCTACACTGCTGGGTGGGGTCAGAAGTGAGGCAGCTGTGAGCACACCTCGGAGCCTAAGGGACTTTTATTCTGAAAATGTAGGTGCCAAGAGATTTTAGGTACTTGCAACATTAGGTAGCAACTGTGCAGGGGAGGATCTAAATGTTGGATTTAGGCTTTTGAAGTAGCAGTTATGTAATAGAGTCCTTTTGTGGATCCAGCCTCACTTGAAAAACCTTTACAGACGCTAGCATCACCAAAGTTTCTAAATCCAAGTAGCATCTGATGAAGCTATAGCTTCATCAACCTGGAGTGAGTTGTGTTAGAAGTTGTGTCCTGGGAAAACTGCTCGAAGGTGATACATGCAGGACTAAATATACTATAGTTAACTAATGAATTGAATAGAATTGGTCATGAATTTCAAAATGTACTGACTAGTTATATAATGCTATTTCAGGGGAATAAAAAGTGTTGTTTGAGAGGAACTAAAGCTGTTATAAAAAGGTGTAATGAAATGATAGCTGTCATGCTGCTAACATAGGAATGAATGGTAATAAGATACAATGCTTGTATGAAAGGGACTATGTTAATGTGGTGTGAATTCCATGTTTCCAGAAGGCTAAGTAGACTCAGGTTGAATGCTCATGTAGTTGAGGAAAGTGCTTCCAGCAATCTGCCTCCTGGGTACTTATCAAACATTACAAAGTCTGTTCTCCACTCAGTGCAGTGCAACTCTTATTAACATTAATGGAAGTTATGCATGCTTGCTGAAAGGAAGGGCATATAAAAGAAAGAGGCAGCATGAATTGACCCCAGAGCAGAACCTGGGATCTGCCTTACTCACACATGTACTCTTGCTGACTGGTCTGGCTAGCACAATGGGAGTAGGGCTCCTTGTGTAATAATTTAGGGTTTTTTGTTTTTGTTTTACACAGTGGGTTTAAATATGTTACATAAGTATATCCATTTTAACATCATTTTGATGTTATATTAGTAGCAGAATTTGTTGTTTGGGAAGTAAAATGAATAAAGTAGGTGTGTCATTGGTAGATTTTCTGGATGAGCCTCTCTGGACTAAACCAGGGTATTTGCCCAAAATAGAATATTAACACTATATGAATTGTCTCAGCACATTAGGCAGGGATTCCATTTCGCTACATAACAAGCTACAAACAAAACCTTGTCATTGCAATTTTTCCACACACTTTCTTTTTTTGTGTGAAGTCTTGCTTGCCTGCCACTGCCATAGGCTTCTGGGCTGCAACTAAGCTCAGTTTATATTTAAACATAATGAAATAAAATAAAAATAAATAGCAGGCACAAATTGTTAGGGGGGTTTGTTAACAGCTGTAAAGAGTTTCCCCAATGTGCTCTGGAAGATGAGAGGTGTGGGGGTGCAGGAGTAACATACGTAGCAATATTTTTCCTATTATTTTCTATTCCATGTCATTCTGTCTTACATCAGATATCACCGAAAGACATAAATGGGTCTTTCAAAATAGTATATTCATTTATTAAAAACTGCACAAACTCCAGCAATTTCTACCAGGATTACCTAAATCCTACTGCAGGAATCGAACACATGGTTAGCAGGTAACATCATCAAATCCCCTTAACCATTTTTTGAGAAGACTAGCAAATCTTTTCATTATCTGAATAATCCAAATGATGGTATAACACTTACTGCTTTGTTCTTATAATGTGGAATTTAGTAAGATCAGTTAAACCTCAGGACATGACAGCTTCATCCAACCACACTAGACAAGCACACTAACTGGATGTTTCGAGTACAGTGATGAACAAGAAAAAATATTAAACATATTTGGACGCAAGCGGTCATAATCAGATTTCAGACTTGATGATCCGTTAAGATAAATGTTTCATGTTTTACCTCCAATGGCATTATTGTTATAACGAATGACTAGGTTCTTGAGAATACCACAAAACCCAATGTTTGAATGGTTAGAAATCAACAATTTTCTGTGACCACAAACTTATGATATCCCACTTTAATAATCAAATTAAGTGTCTTTCTCACATAATTCGCAAGTTCTGGAATTCTGAAACTCAGAGGAGCATGATGTTTAGCACAGACAACTATTTAGCTCAGGGAATTGGTATTAGGATACTAAAACTTTCACCTTTAAGCCACCAGTTCAAATCAGCTGAATCTGGCTATGGGCCGATGCAAATTAATTGGTGCTCTTAAACCATTTCCTAGTGGACAGATACCTATCTCACCACAAGCAAAATTGACACCCTTTTTGGCTGCATTAAAGGGGCCAAGTACTGAGCTGAGAAAGAGAGTGAACTATCTTTCCAAACCCAGAGGATGTGCTTCCAGTTAAGGGTTGAGGCACACTGGGAAGCTTGCTCTTGCTGCAACCCAGTACATTGCAAGGTTAGGCCATTGATGGAAGTTATGCACATGTGCTGAAGGATGGGCAATATGAGAGTGAGAAACAAACAAACTGATTAATAGGTTTAAAAATCATATTTAGGAATATAGAAACTGCCTTCCTGGTTCAGATGGAGGGTCCATCTAATCCTGTATCTTGACTCTGATAGTTACCAGTACCACATCCTTCTGAGGAAGGTATGAGAAACTTCATTACAGATAACTATGGAATAAGCTGCTCAAAGGGAAAATTTCTTCCTAAGATCCATCAGTTAGTAAATGAAACCTTTACGTATGAGGTTTGTATCCCCTCCAAAATATTATTCTAACAATTTAAATTGTGGATGTTCTCATTATTGATATAAATATCTAGTCCATTTCACCCTAAAGTATTGGCCTCTGATATCTTGCGGGATGGAGTTTTATAAGTTAATTATATGTACTGTTCTGCTACCTTTCAATTTACTTTAATGTCCTTTGATCCTATATTATCAGAGATGGTAAAAAGGAGCATATGATTAACATTCTCTATTCCATTCACTAATTTGTACCTCTATCATGTCCTCTTATTCATTTCCTGTCTAAAACAATTTATCAACACAATGGTCCTTTCAAAGCATTATATGTTTCTTCAGAGCTGTCTGGAAACATTTGTGATCCATCAACCCCCAAAGGCAGACTATAAAAACAAATCTCTCGTCTGTAACAGGAGACTTATTCCCAATATAAAACCAAAGGAGATAATGATCAGTGTAAGATATGGGAATAATATCCAACACCCTAATCTCAAATCAAACACTAGATCCAAAATGTGGCCAGATGTATGAGTTGCAGCTACCTAAGACAATCCCCTGGTTGCTATGATGACCACTAAGGGCTTGATCTAATGCCCGCTGAGGTCAATGGGATTCTTTTCATCAACTTCAGCGGGTTCTAAACCCTAAATCCTCAGATGACCCCAAATGCTTAATATCTATATGAATGCTGAAATCATGAAACATCATCTTTGGTACATCCTATGCCAACAAAATGAAGAAATTTATCCCTTTTTGTGTAGACTTTGTGATGCAGCTGGGAAAGCTGTATACTAGTACTAGCCTCATCCAACAAACCTTGGTGGAACCAGCTGTACAAAAACTAGTCCTGAAGCATAGTCCAGCCAGGTCTTAGTTATACACACAAAGTCACGGGCCTCATTCTTAATTAAACTGTAGATGGTGATACTTTATTAATAACCAATCTTACATTAATTTGCATGAAGAGAAGAGCTAGATCCTGGAGACCCAGGTGAGAGGTTCCTCCTTCTGAGAACAGTGGATGAGAACAATGAATTGAGGTTAAGTGCATCATTCTGTGTTTCCTCCACTTTGACACTTTGTCTCCTCCTACACATTACCACAGGAACTGATAATTCCAAACCCTGGAAAACAAGCTCCTCCCAGGTCTTCATGTCTCCAACACATGACAGTGCTTGTCTAGCCTCTTGGCCATCCTGAAGCGGTCATCAAAGGGTCTTAATTGCCATATTTGGGCACCCAAATAATTCTAGGGCATCTGTAAAGTCCATCTGTAGCCAAAACCAACTCCTACTTCCTCAGCCCACCATAATGGAACACCTTCCATGCACCCACTACCAAAAGGAAACCAACAAAGGAATCCTTCCAACTCACACATAACCTTCTGAGCATCTCACACTCAAAGTTCTCCCCATCACATAATATGCATGTAACTTATTTTTTGGTGATAATACATTTTGCTATCAGACCAAACATATTTATCACAACCACACTGATATACTGTTCAGTTTTGAATTCAGACTTCTTGTCATTTTAGATATGCCAAAACATTGCTAATCAGATTTGACATGCAGTAATGAAAATCCTCCCTAGGAAAAAAAATAAGAACATTAACAAACTTTTAGTTAGTTGATAGCATAGATTTTGTATTACAGAGACAGCAAGCAAAGCACATACTTAAACTATCATCTTCCAAACAAAAATCAAAGTAACAGTAAAAATCTATCTACACTCAGATATACCAGTTATCAAAGAAAGCTTCTCCCCATTAGCTGTCAGTTCACAGCAACATCAAACACAGTTCTTGAGCATCCAATAATATCTTTCCAACAACCCCCTCATCTCTTACAAGCTGTTGTGAGAGCTGAATTAAACCAGCACGTCATGAATCCTGTTTTCTACCACTGTACATCAAAGGAATGAAATACTTCTGATCACTTAACTATGCCTTTTCGGATCACCACAACTGGTAAAACTTACAACATAAAACAAAATCTTGTACAGACAGACAGTCTACCTCTATCACCTACGCCTTGATTTTCTGCCTATAACAAATATGGAAATATACCAACCATAATTTCAATACAGATTTCAAAACTTACAGCCCTGCTAACTGAATTGTGGTTTTGTATTTTCACATTTAAAAATTACATCTTGAAAGCAGAGTTAGGAAATTGTCTTGGGCTAAGCTTTCACTTTCCAGCTCTTTAATGTGACATGTCACTACTATCTCTCTGTGTTCATATCTACTTTGTAAACTCATTTGCATTGACATCTTCCTGAAGACATTGTCTCAGTACAAATTCAGCTTGTATAGGCTGAAATAACTACACCATCACAGAGCAGTTCAGAACTCTAGATGTAAAGATGTTAGTTTTGAAATATTTTCACTTCCTGTAGCAAAAGGGGTCATATTAGTGGACTTACTAATCACCTATTAAAAGCACACTAATGGGTCCCAAATGTGAGTAAAATTGGCCTCCAGACCCAAACAGCTAAGTCTTTTTGCTGTTTGAGTTGGTATGAAAAAGGAGCAAAAAGCTGTGTGCAACCACAAAAGCAAGGCTTAGGGCAATAGGAAGATTCTCTGTAGTACAAGAGAGCCATGGGCTATTGACTGGTTAATATGACATCTTATCCACCCACAAGGATATTACATTGATGGAGGCCATATAAGCATCTAGGTAGGCAGGTATGTAGGTAGATAATGCTCAGAGCCATGTGCATTTCTGCTGCTTTCAGTGATGCACAAAAGCAGGTAAAGAAAGGCATTTTATTTAGGCTTTTGTTCTTTTAAAATAGAAAATACTCCTCAAATGGCAGAGAGAGAATGGGAAACCACTGATGTGGGCACAATGGATGGAAGTGTTTTATTTTCTCAAGCCAGGAAGACATAGATTGTATCTATTAGCCATAACACAATTCTAGATACCTGCAGTCACACCATATGCTCAAACATGTAGACAGGTTGCCTTTATTCGACCTACTACATCCTATTGCTCTTATTCAGTATGCTAAATCCCTAATGGAGAACTTTAGATCATTGGTAAAGGATTTACTTAGATTACATTTGGTACCAAATATCAACTGACAGCTCTCACTAACTGATGAAGGAAAGAACTAGATCTAGCAACTTGGAAGTGGCCAAAATATTTAGAAACGTTTCCCTATCTTCAGGCACAGATTGAGTCAGTTGCACATATAGTGAATCTCTAGTAGACGGCAGATGTCTTATTGTGCAATTCTATGGCATGTTGGCTGTGTCAGTTTTACTTTCTTCTGCTTTGGAAATCCTATAGGTTTTGGAGAGAGATACTTTATGTGTCAGATTCAGTGTTTTCGCTAGAGCTGTGCAGAATTCAGTGTTTTCAATTTGAGCCTTGTGAAACCTTTCCTTTGTCTCAGTTTTGCTTCAAGTTTGGGGTTAAAAGGAACCCCAAAATCTTGAAGGGAAACTCACCCAAACCACCAAGTTTCATGGTTTCCAACTGAGAACACGTATTCTACACTAACACTTAAAATTCAGTAAACATTTTTGAAAACCTGATCCCAGTTTCAGATTTGCAATGTGGTTTTGGTTAGAAAAGAAGTTTCTATGCACCACAAGGTTTCTCTAAGGTTAATAGGCATTATGCATAAAACCTTTAAGGATCAGGACATTTTTAACAAAGCTTATGAACAGCAAACAAAGATACTTCCTTCTCCACTAAGGAAGCACTATTTCACTGCTTTCTAGGGAGGTGTGATGAAGCAGAGCAACTGCCAGCCACTACAGCAGGGATTAAACAGAGTCTCTGGGCCCAGCTAGCCCCAGCCCCTTACACCTGCAGCCAATGACAGGCCTGGAGGGAGGAGAAAAGCAGAGAGCCTGGGTCAGTTTGGGACTCACTGGCGAAGGGGCAAGAACTATTTAGCTCTCTAATGGAGGACGCACGCACGCACGCACGCACGCACACGCAGAGCCGCAGGAGGCTCTGGAGGAAACCTACGAGCCTCCAACTCTGGAGGCAAATGAGTGGGTAAGCCCAGAGACATTGTGGGGCTCAGGCTTGCCAACTGGTGGCCACACACCTGAAGGAGCCTGGGACTGTGATGAGGCACTGCTCAAGACCCAAGAGAGGACCCTATGAGAAACAGGCTGCCCAACTAAGTTCACTAAAGGGGGCCATGCCCCAAACCAAACAGACATTAGCAGGAAGTAGCCCAAGGCAGTGAATTTAGACTCCCTGCCAGGAGAGCTGCCCCTGTTCAGGAGTTGACAAACACAGGGCCCTGGTTTGGGATCCAGTGGAGCGGGAGGGTCTGGGTCTCAGGCCCCACAACCAAGCCAGTGGCTGGAGGCCACACACTCTAACCAGGAGGCCATCCAGCCCTCCAGGCTGTTCATTTCAGGAGGCTTATTTGTAATTGATAGTAAAGGGAGGTTTATAGGATGATTCCATGACATGAAGATGTAAGATCTATGTAAAAGTAACAAATACTAAAATAAGAATATCTGTATTTTGTCCTGTCAGTTATTGGTGTATTATTTTAGATGGGTTGGTTGAACCAAGAAAAATACTTTAATAGTTAACAAGAGAAAGTTTTAGGGGGTTATTTTGCCAGAAAGAATTAAAAAAGCAACAAAGGAAATATGATACATGAAGGAAGCTCTTTCCAGTCTACTGTAGAGTGTTAGAAATTAATGAAAACACAAGACAACCATATATGGACCCAATATGTAATGTATAATAATAAATAACAGGCTTTGAAATCAATTCCTCTGTTTACATGCAAGTCCAGAACATGGGATTTGTTTCTAGATGTTCTTTCATAAAATACTTCCACAGCCAGCTAGAAGAAAGTTAGATCCTGTCCACCCCTTCAGTGAAGTTCAATACCATTACAATGGTGCAACATTATGCACCTGTAACCCTTCTGCCAGGTGGAGGTGGCAGCAACAAGGTTCAATGTCTAGGGGTTTCTCTTAACAACACAAAATAGAACCAGCTTGAGCCCCCACACAGTAATCAGGGAAAGCAAAAAACGAGCACTGGGTGCCTCTGAGGATATGCCTACACAGCAAAAAAAACCAAAACCAAAACAAAAAACCTACAGGGCCCTAAAGCCTGGAGGTCAGCCTGAGCCCAGAAGCTTACACAGCAGTCAAGCAGCCCCACAGCTCGAGCCCGTGAGCCCCATGTCACCTAGCACAGGCCAGCCGCAGGTTTTTCTTTGCTTTGTAGACATACCCAAAGAGGCAACACTGCCCTTTTCACAAAGACTGAGTCTGTGAACAACTAAAGAGAATTATTAATAAAAGGGAAAAATGGACCCAAGATTAATTTGGGAAAACACCACAACCACAATTCAAAAGCATGTGACCCTAGGCACATGACCACTGAACCCCTCAGTGAGTTGGGCAGGGTTCTTCACCTCAGTTTCTCACCTTGCAGTGTGAAAGTCTGACAAATAAGTGTCCCTTAACACCCCACCCCACTCACAGTTGGCTGTCCTTGATTAGCAGAGACCCAGAGTTCAGAGGTGGGTTCACCTCCCACCCTGGTAAGCAGGATGTGTGTGTGTGTGTTGAGCAATGCCTCTGCTGCTGCCTCTGGAACTGGCTCACAGCTGCCGCTGTTTCTCTAGCACATCTCTCTGCTGCTTCTGCCGGCTGCTGTCTCTCTGCCGCTGCTTCTCCGCCACCAGTAGCTGCTGCTGCTTGTTGCTCCTACAATATCACATTCTGAGGATCTATCACTTAACTCCACTCTCAGTGATTTCAGCAGTTAGTGGGGGACCTTGCAGCCAGTGCAGGCTCTATGTTGCCTTTCTCTGTCCCCACAAAATCTAAGGCTTAGCTCCTAGACCTGTTCAGCAGTGATGTCAGCTCTAGGAATCACCAAATGGAAACAAGAACTCTCAACTGAGTCCAATCAGCTCTGTCGTTAAATGCTAGAGAGAGAGAGGTCAAATAGTACCTAGGACTTTTTAAGCAAAGTCCACACTACCCTGAACAAATCTCAGAGCCTGGACACAGATGTAGCACGTAACTTTCCCCCTGCCCCCTGTGCAATCCCACACACAGAAGAGGGAGAGGGAAGAGGAAGTCACCCCGCCACCTGCTGGAAGTGAAAAGGGCATCTGGAACACTGCCAGAAGGTACACCAGCTGAGATGCTGAAACAATAGGAAACTCCACCCAAAATTCAAGCAACATGTAATGCTGCTCAGGAATCTGAACTATGTGGACAGAGGGCTTTCACTGCAGGCTGAATGTAAACATATGGGTGAGGGACTGATTTTGATTGCAGCTGTGTGTGAGAGAGTAAAGGGGCTGGAACCCCAGAGAAGTATGCAGAGAAGGAGCAAAGATGTCTTAGGTACATTCGGAGAAGCCCAGTAGTATGACTCTGAGAAAAAGCTAAGAGAGAGAGCTTATGGGTAAAGGGCTAGCTGGAATGAGGTTGGAACTGTTAGTCAAGGAACTGTCTCGGGCTGTTTGATTGGTACTATTGTCAGGGAAACATGACTTTACATACAGTCTTTGTAAACAAACAGGATTGCATCAAAGCAACATCTGACTCCATCATAAATTTCTCCTCCGAATGGAAACAACCCACTAGACTTCAAAAACTGACTAACCGTTTAGGTCACAAGGGGTAACAATATCAATACATGAATGGAATATGAGAATGTTACAAAATTAAATATATTTAGAAATTCCATAAATAATTATAAGAGGGTTCAGTTTTGTATTTAAATTACTTGCAAGGATCAGGTTTCCTATACAATGCATGCAGAGAGACAGGCACATAAGCATGGGATCCATAAAACATTCAGCATGTAACATGGGGAGCTGCCTAAGCTAGCCAGTAGCAAATGCCAAGGAGAGGAATGTGTCCTAAACCCCATCCGTCTCAGGAATTTAGGCACCTAACTCCAGCCTGGAGAGAGGCGCCTATCTTTGCTTGGGATCTATAGCCAGGAACCCTCTCCTCAAGTCAGGCACCTAAGCCAATTCTTGCAAGAACAGCTTTACTACAGTGGTTAGGTCTGAACTGGGGTCTGCCCTCTACTGAGCAAATACCCCAACCACGAGGCTAAAGCATCCAAGGGACACCTCCTTCTGCTGATCATTTAGTGCAGATTTAGGCATGTTCAGATCAGGCCATGCAGGTGAAACAGGTGCGGGAACCCTTATCTTCAGCTAGTTTGAGGATCCTGCTGGGGCTTAGGTGTAAGATAGGTGTCTGGGCACCTGCTTGAGGCAGCAGTGCATATGCCAAAAGGTAGAAATGTAGTTGCTTAGGGCCACTTTTACAGTGAAAATTTAGGCTCCTAGTTTGGGCAACTACAGGTTTAGGCTACAGCTGAGTGGGGTTTTGTGGCTTGCCTAAATCCTGGATTAAGGTGCTTAAAACCCAGATTTAGGTGTCTTAATCCCTTTGTAGATATGAGTCGTGCTTCCTTTCTGATCTTTTTGTGACTTTCACTTGGAAATAGTCAGTTTAATCAGCTGGTATGCAAATAAACATGCCAAAGAGCAACAATAAATCACATTAGCAGAATGTGTTTTGGACTTGATTGGCAAGCACCCAAGGAATTGTGAACCTGCTGGCATAAATGGAGATCAGCTCACATTAACAACTATGATGGCCCTTGCAGGAGATAAGCCTCTAAGGGAGTTATTAGAGGAAATAAACTCTAGTTGAACAATTTAGAGAGCATTGTATCAACCTAAGATAGAAAACTGGACTAACTGACACCCTATATTAATGTTCTGGCAAAAAATATGGATAGATGGAAGTGAAACAACTTTGATTAAAAATAAGTCAGACATTCAGGTTTGTGAAAAGAAAATACAACATTACAAATCAGTAAAATTCAAAATGAGCTAGCAAAAGGAACAGATTACGGAACTCAAGAACAGAAATGTTGGGAACTATGGGTCATGCAATGCTTAGAATTTCTCTGGAGTTTTTGTGGCACCTTAGAGACTAACCAGTTTATTTGAGCATGAGCTTTCGTGAGCTACAGCTCACTTCATCGGATGCATAGCATATCGTGGAAACTGCAGTTTCCACGATATGCTATGCATCCGATGAAGTGGTCTTCTGCAGTTTCCACGATATGCTATGCATCCGATGAAGTGAGCTGTAGCTCACGAAAGCTCATGCTCAAATAAACTGGTTAGTCTCTAAGGTGCCACAAGTACTCCTTTTCTTTTTACGAATACAGACTAACACGGCTGTTACTCTGAAATCTGGAGTTTTTGCTGTTTGTGATCATGAAATAAAAGCTATTGGTTTTGTTTAGCAGAAAACATATGGACTGAAACTAGAGGGTTTCATACATCCTTAATACATATACAGTATGACAATATCCACTTTAATATCACAATTGGAGATGGTAAAAATCGAATTGTAACAAACTAACCACAAGTCTTTTGATATGAGGTGTAAACCAAATGTATCCCTAGTGCTGTTGTAGCTGAAAAAAAATCTATAAAAATATCCTGAAAATTACTAGATTTTATGTTTAAAGAGATCTTCTTCCTCCTTGACATAATGTATAAGCTGCATGTCCAGAAGCTCTCTCTTTTATCCAACAGTAAATGTGGCTACGTTTTCACCAAGGGAAATGTTAAGGTCACATCTCTCCACACTTCCCTTAGAATTACTAAAAACTAAATTTGCTTTAATTTCAAAAGGACCTAAGAAATATAGTGTTTACATTTTCTTAGTCTAATATTTTCTAATACAGCTTGTTTTGGTTACTTTTCAATAAAATGGAAATCAGTACTAAATACTGTAAGGTTTACTAAGAGTAGCCTAAAAAGTGCAATAACATTTGAGTATAGAAGGTGTCATCAATTTCCTTTCCTTTTTAATCATGAGTGATTGACATTTACTGGTAGGACAACAGGAGAGAGAGCAAGTGCTGTCAGTCAAATACTCTTACAGTTCTTCTAGACAAGCCCTAGACAAACAACACCAACTGATATGCCTGACTGCCGGTCACTGAAAAATCTCAAGGTCATCCAAATCCTAACATTCCCAATCACTGACTGCAATTTAATTCAATTATTGTAGAACAATTTTTTTATTGGTTCTTTCCATTGTCTGTCTCTCTCTTTTCATCTTTTTGAAATATCATATTTTGGCAAGTTTTCCCATCAGTTATTTTCTCCTCCACAACCTTAATCTTTCTTCATAGGTGATGCTAAATTCACCACTTCTGTAAACAAGGGTAACTCTAATGAAGTAAATGGAGTTGTACCTTTTTATACTAGGTGTGAATTTGGCCCATGTGCTGTCATAATATGCAAGACAAGCAAATATATTATAATGTACATTAGATTAAACTAAAAATGGCACACCAGTATTAGGTAAATAGATACTTATTACCTTGATAGATCAAGCATATAAATAAAAAATGTATAATAAACAATATAAGATTTATAAATGGCTCAGTTCTCCTATTTGACAACTGACTTAGAGTTTGAAAGAACATTTGTTTTACTTTTATTTGCTGAAGAGTAAAATAAAATAGACACCATACGTGTTGATTTGTTTTAAAGTGACCTTAATAGCTATAAATTGTTTAAAACAAACAAAAATGATAAACAATTTTAAGTGTCTGCTTTACAGAAGTTAAATATTCCTTGCTGATCCTTTGCTATCTTTAGAAAGTGTAATAATACAAACACACCCACCCACACACACACACACACACACACACTTCATGAGTCAATTTAACTGTTGGCACAAGCAGTTTTAATTCCAATAATGTCCATGAATTGCACTCATTTACACTACCAGTGAATTTTAAAACCTCCATTCACACATACTTTAATTCAAGCTGAATACAATAATGAACATAAAGTATCCAACTTACAGCTCGTGAAAGCAAAGTCTTCCCCGGTAGCACCATAACATTAACTCTCAGTACTAGCATTACATAATAGTAACATCTTAGTGCTAGCTGACAAAGCTAGTACAACTTAGTACAGCACATGTATGTTAGCACAGGGATGCAAGCACTGAGAGCTAACTATTACAGTTACTCTCTTCAATTAATCCATAGGTTAATGAACAGTAGAAGTCATTCCACTATGCCCCTATCAAATACCTTAATCTAAGAGGGACCAGGTTTTTAGAGATGCGATACAATTTAATGCATACATTAGGTCAGTCTTCAGTCTTGAGACTTTCTTGAGCAAAGACTATTAATCATGGATTTACTCATATAGTTCAGACAGCTGTTGACAAGGAACTGAACTGATACTACCAAAATCATTTAATTTAGGGGGAGAGGCTGTGTTTCCAAAGGAATAATGCTTACATCCTATTGAATCACCCAGTGTCCAAGATTTAGCTTGGATTCAGAATGTCATTTTAGGCTTATAAATCTGCATTCAGTATTGCATTGTATTCTTCATTCAGCCCTCTGTCAGCTTGTAAAGGGCCAGATCAGAGAATGAACATTTGATCAACAGTTTAGAAACCACTTATTAACTAGGGTTAAATAACTGAGAGTCTAATGTATTGTTAAAAGGAAAGGAGTACTTGTGGCACCTTAGAGACTAACAAATTTATTTGAGCATAAGCTTTCGTGAGCTACAGCTCACTTCATCGGATGCATTGGATGTTACAGACTAACATGGCTGCTACTCTGAAACCTGTCATAATGTATTGTTATAGTTCTCATCCACTTATGGTGACATTCCTAATACCTCCTTTGGCTCACCCACTTCAGGCTTCTTATGCTGATTTGCAAACCTCCTACTAAGGAGGTTGGGAAAAACACTGCAACTGAAAGCAAAGGTCATGGATAGAGGCCACTGAAAATGCACAGGTTTCAGAGTAACAGCCGTGTTAGTCTGTATTCGCAAAAAGAAAAGGAGGACTTGTGGCACCTTAGAGACTAACCAATTTATTTGAGCATAAGCTTTCGTGAGCTACAGCTCACTTCATCGGATGCATCCGATGAAGTGAGCTGTAGCTCACGAAAGCTTATGCTCAAATAAATTGGTTAGTCTCTAAGGTGCCACAAGTCCTCCTTTTCTTTTTGAAAATGCACAGTTCTAACAAAACACAGAAGTTGCTACTACAAACAGATCTTTAAATTTCTAACTGGCTTTCCCTCTGGTGGCAAAACAAATATTACACACAGACAGAGAGAGTGTATACTGAGCAAAACCCCCATGAGTAAAGGAACCAGCAGAACTAGAAAAAAAAACAACTATGGTATATGTAGCTATGTATACAGAGATCACTTCAAGCTTACCTATGATGCTGTTTTGGGGGCAAGGGTGTTACCAGGGGGAGGAGGGGGGGAATTGCTTGTTGCTCTCATAGACAGGGTCCTCTGTAGTTTGCACAATGGACCTAAATTCTGTGGCAGGAACCCCTAAATTAATTCTACATTACAAAGCTTCTTTAGTTTCTCAGGCTGGATTGTGGGGTGGAGAGAATGCGAACTGGGCTGCTGACAGACTTTGTAACAGTTAGGCGCCCTGAGGAACAGCTGTTGAACCAGACTAGAAGTTCTAGCCTGCTAGGCTGTACTTTTGCGTGAGAGGATTTCTGAAACACTGATGAAAGTGATCACTGATGAACAGTCATTGGTGAAAATAGTCCTTCGTATTTCCCTATCTTTCAAGTGTATTTTCTCTCTCTATTGTGGTGTGGAAGACCTGCACAAACAAAAGGAGGAAATGACTGACTGACTAGCAATCCAGGAGAAACAGTGAAGCTGTTGACACTATTTTCTCAAAAGAACACAATTTACAGACTTAAATAGAAAAAAAAATGTTCCCCCTAACTTTAATTTCTTTCAATAATACTGATTTTAGGTGGTACTTGTAAGACCAATAGGTAAAAAATGATCAGATAAAATTATGATAGTTAAACTGACAGTACCCCTTTAAAAATTCCAGGTATGGTAATTCTAATAAATATATTCTGGTCTTAAATTTAGCCTTTTAATAGACTGGCAACTGGGAGAGAGTTGCAGATCAAAATTTTAATTATATGTAGTTAAAAGTGGATGGGAGCTTGTGTAATTGTACTTAGTTTAGAAAGGAGAAAAGAAAGAGATGATAAATTGTATAGAAAGTAATCAGTAGTATAACAAAGACAAGAATATTCCTATTTACTATTTCTTATAACACAAGGAAAAAGAGACCATGAAAAAATTAGGGCCTGAACTTCTAAACTGTATTTACATAAACAATCCTGACTTATGGGAGTAATTCCACTGGAGTTAAGAGGACTACTTACCTAAGCCAGGACTGTTCATGTTATTGTAAGAGTTTGCAAAATTGGGCCCTACGAGGCAATGATCTAACAATGAAGAGAGGCAAATATTTGTACTGCAACATATAACTAACCTGTGAAAGTCAGAGCTGTGTTGGATCATATTAAAGAAGTTCTGTATTAAAATCACAAATGAGTTTGATTCCCCATAGTTTAAATTCCAGGGTATTACTAATTAAGAGGTCTCTTGGTTTTTGGTACTGTTTCTCTCCCTCTATGAGTGAAACTTGCAAGCTGCTAATTGCGTTAGTACATTCTAAGACAGAGTCTGTTCTCAAAGCAATTCACACAGAGAGAGACTCAAAGCAATACTCTGTAACAACAGAAACAGCACCCAGAGACTCCCTGCCCTTTTGTTGTATTAACAATGTGATTAAAATAGAGATAGAGGAGGTTTGTGGATGGATGCTTGGTGTGGATAATAACTGAATGATCAGGGAGGTGCCAGCCTAATAATCCAGTGTCCATCGGCTGAAGAAGGCGTCAAGTGGAAATAACCAGAGGACCGCTGGAGGGCAGACTGGAATCCACCCAACAGCCTCAAGAATGGGAGAACCAAAGAACAAGATAACATCTAGCAGCACGGAGCCGTCAGGAATGTGCTATCTGCTGATTGATTCAGCAACAGCATGATGAAGCAATTCCCATAGACTGGCATAGGAAGAAATTCCTATAAAAATGGACTCTAGAAAGTGAGAACTTTGGGGTCTGATTCTGCAAACCAACTTCCAGGAGCATCAGATGTGCATCTGACAAGGCTCTGCTCCCTCCTCATGTCCAGACCACCTGGCCAGTGGCTTGGCATGAACAACTCTAAGGCTGGTAACTATGATAACAACCTTGCAGAACCTGTGTGTGTGTGTGTGTGTGTGTGTGAATGAATGTGTGAATAAATATAAGATTGAATGGAATGTTATAGCTATAACTAACTGCTTACTATGATTCTTTCTGTATTCACAATAAATGTGGTATTTTGCCTTTTTCCCTTTAATAAGATCCTGCTGGTTTTTATTTTATTGGTACAACAGCCGCAGGGTATTATTCAAGCAAACACCTAAATAAAACTCAAAGTGGATTGGTCATGTATGTGAATAAAAATGGCATTTAAGACACAGTTACCTGTGTTAGCAACCATTATACTTTGGCGTGTATGCATTTAAGTATATGATGGATAATCCTCATTCCTTTCTAGGAAACTATTTAAATTCAATTCTGTAACCTTTGGATAGTCTGTAGTTTATTCTTGTAGATTTGATATTCAAAGGGAACATCAGGTCTCACAAGTTGCTGAGTAAGCATTCCATCTTCAAGATCACTGATCAGCCAATGAAAACTTTTGTTCCAGTGATATAATATTTTTATCTTGTATTTCACTGGTTGAGTGTGTCAGTCATTTAACTGTCTGTGAAGTTAAAAAAGAGTCTATCTTGATCATGCAGTTGAATTAATCTCTATTAACAGAGTAATTATTTTTCCAGACTTGTTTAACTGATGTTTAGTGTTAATGTTTTCACTGATATCTTTTATAAATGATAGAGTTTGAGCAGTAAATGAACTAAATAAAAATGCAGAAGTATACTATCATTCACTCCTTCCCCAGCCCTGAGTTAAGCACTCAGCCCAAATCTCAGGAGGTGGCTTTAAGGGGATGATACCATAAATCACAAAGAAAAAATTTCTAGGTATATTAATGTAAAAAGTCAAAATACAGCTGAGACAAAGATGAAAATTAAAGATGGCTAAAACAGGGAAAACTTGTATCCCTTTCTTTGTTTCCCCATTTTCCTACTCTTTTCAATGGTGTCACAAACTCAATAAATCCAAATATGAAAAAATAATAATTCTGTCACAAAATTCAAACCAATCTGAAACCTGCCATGAATTACACTTTGAAGAGGCAAAGTGAAAAATGGAGATGAAGTCCACTGACAACACTGAATGATTAAGGTATCAAATCATAGCATTTTCTCTCTGTTAGATTGCTGCTTGTCTCTGTCTTTTGGTGAAATGCTGAGGAAACCTCCTGATTGGGGCTGGTGACTGAGCTGCAGAAAAATGCATGACTTAAAATATTTGGTGTAAATATTTATGCGACTGCCATTAATTATCTCTGTGTACCAGAAGCATAGAAGACACTATTTTTATAACAACATTTCTGCTTAATCATTAATCATCAATCATAACCTAAGAATACCTTTCTTTCAGCAATTTTTCTGAAAATACTATACGGAAGTAATATTTTTTGTTCTTCCCATTATCTTGGAAGAAAATATAGCCTACTTCAAAAACAGACCGTGAACTTTGTCATCTCTCTTGGATTTGGAACTATTTCTCTAACAATATTTATCTTCACAATTAAATCAGGCAGTATATGTCTGGTTACTGTAATATAAGTGATATGAGAGAGACAAGGTGGGTGAGGTAATATCTTTTATTGGACCATCTTCTGTTGGTGAGAGAGACAAGATTTTGAGCTTACACAATTCCCAGATCTGAAGAATAGCTCTGGTCCTATAAAATATATTACCTTACCCACCTTGTCTCTCTAATATCCTGGGACTAACATGGCTACAACAACACTGCATGTAAGTGATATTTGTGTACTGTATAGAACGATATTTAAATTAAAGTTCTGTTAAATCAGATGATCTATTCCATCTCAAACAGTAATTCAACAGCAAGCCACATTCCAATAATAATATTTAGCACCCATCCAGTTCTTTATATATTCAAAGTGATTTGCAAACATTCAGTTCTCACAACATATCTGTGAGGTAGCTAAGTATTATCTCCATTTTACAGACTAGGAAAAGAAGACAGAGACTGTGGATTGTCCAAGGCCACATAGCAAATCATTAGCAGAACTGTAATGAAGTCAGGAATTCCGGGCTCAATTAAACAACAGTGCCTCGGCACAATAGAGTAGGTTAATAGAATATTCTTAACCTTGTAAGTTATAACAGAACATTTAGTTACAACAGATTCATTGTGATCACCTCAAATGATAGCATGAGAGTAATGAATAAAATGTTGAAATTAAGAAAGATTTTTAAAATGTGACTTCGTCTGGGGGTGATGGTGAAGGGACTGCTAGTGACCTTATATTTGAGATGCTTAATACTTTCCATTATAAAAATTCTTGGGACATTTTCTCTGACAAAGCTCCCCGCATTGTTTGTAGCAGGCCTTTCATATTCATTCATGCTAAGGAAGTACCTTTCCTTTATCCCATGAAATTCCATGGGGCTTTTATTGAGATCTAAACTGTTAAAAATTGCCATCTTCCTTCTCTCACTTATGATCAGGAAAATCTCAGCAGCCTGACAAAATAACAACGGAACACATGAACATTCTCAGGCTGGGCTCAAGCCACCAGCTAAACAGCAGCAGACATTGTACTGGGAATGCAGCCTGGGAGCTGCTAGAGCAGCTCTAGGGGCGGGAAGGTGAAGGAAGAATGCGGGGCTGGGCTCTGCACATACATAACTAGTCTTTTGCTGCAGCACTGAGGGTTCAGGGTTTAAAGCCTCCTAATGATGCACGATATTGTTACACATGCACGGAACAGAAACTTTTTATCTTTTCTCTTTAAAAACCCCTAGGAAATTATGGTTTAAAACCCTATGTTAAAAGAATGTTTAGATTACAAAGTCAAACATCCAAAAGTTAAGAAATACCAGATTTATGGTTGCTGTGAAAGACTTAGTTTGGCTCCTTTGTGTACAGTCATTGCGATACAGTCTTTCACTACATGAACACAGTGCACAGGATGAAGGCACAAGGTGGCAGAATGAAAGTTATATGGGCAATTGTAAATCTGACATTTCCTAACTTCTGAATGGTTAACTTTGCAACCTAAATAATCTTTAACATAGGTTAAGATGTTATATAAAATAAAAGACTCCTAAATTGTCAGTATTAGTGTCAGAGAATTTCTAAAAATCACCATTCTTCTATCAAGATCTCCAAATTACTTACAAGAAAAGCTAAATTTGGAAACAGTGTAGAAATTTATGATAGAGGAATTCACCTGATAGTTTTGGCTTGAACTTAAATCCTTCCCCTCTTCAATTCTTACACTATTCTGGTTCCTGTTTTGCTATGACACAGTTTCAGGCTTCTACTCTCTTACACAGGCAATTCCAACAATTGTTCCACTGAACTATTTTCACATCTCATTCTTACAATTGATGAGAACATAAAATTTCAGTAGTACTTTATTTTAAGTGTACTATCATTATAAATTGATTTGGTGTTCATAGTAGCACAGATTATAATGAGTTCATTAGGTATTCATATGGATGTCACATGTACTTCCAGAGGCGTTACTTTGTAATTTAGCATTAGTTAATGGACACTTAAAATAAAATGGTATCAAATTTTCTAACAGACCACTTTTTAAAAGAATTTAATCCAAAATAATTAATGGATTATAGCTCTGATAATTATCTATGATATACAGCAAAGGGGAAAAATTAATTTCTGATTTATTGAATCCTTTTCCCTGAAAAATCTGGTTGTTTTAAGGGAATAATTCCAGAATTGCAAATATCAAAGAAAATATAATACAGTGTTATAAGACTTTCAACCTTTGAACAGTATGCACCTAGTTTGGTTATTATAAAACCTTTAAAAGTGGCTGTGAATAAGAAACTACTATATTGATTAACTAATGGGACAACTGGCAGCAAACCTTGATGTTTATCTAGTACAAGGTGCCTAAATTTTTATATTTAAATTATAAATGCTACCACATTTTGATTTAATTTAATTTCTGTTCTTAATTATTCCCTTATTCTAAATTCTCATTGATTCAAAGATACTGTTAGTGACATCTTTCAAACCATTCCCACCTTCTACTTATATGCTATTCTGATGGAAATTTTGTAAGTCAGGCTAATACCAGAATCTCCATATACAGAAAAATATTAATCACAAGTGCAATTTGCAAAGTCCTGATCTAAAAACAGTATTTATTAACCATGTTAGATTAAGAATTAGATGACCAGAGATCTTATCTGCGGCAATATTGCTACTCCATCCATCAGTGCTGGCTCTCTGAGAAGGGGAGAGAGATGACTTGTCAGTGCAAAAGATAAGTCTAGGGCATCTCATATTCCTTGTAACAATGTGCAAAAATAATATCTAATGGAGGTTCAGGAAAAGTTCAGTGGAGAGAGTTTCAGTACAATGAGGATGTTTTGTACCAGATGAAAATATTTTCTAGGGTTAAGTGAACCTGAGATGTTCAGATTCAGGTTCAGATATAGTCAATCACAAAGTTCTTTGAATATCTACACATCCATTTACTAAAGAGGTGAAAAATAAAACATTTACAACAACTACCAGTTGCCTGCTCCAAACAAAACATTTTGGGTGGAACTTTCTTGATTCATATAAAAAAATGCTAGTCACTGTAAACGCATAGAATAACCAGTTAATCATTTTCTATTACCTCTATATAAGTTATAGTCACTACATACTAAGTATTTTGCAGTAATGCTATGTACTGCCAAGAAAACAATTACTTGTGAGAAAAATTCCAGCTCCAGAGAAGAGTGGTCAGTTTCTGGATTAAAGTTGTAGGTGAAGGCTCTGTTTTAGGTACAGCTCTGTCTCGATCCTGCACAAGTCTATGTGGGAACCAATTTTAGCAGGGTAGTTTACTCCTCCTTATTATTTTCCAGGATGAATTTAACATTAATTGTTTCTCCAGTAAAGTTAGTTATAACTAGTTCCAAATGTGGAGGCTTGCAGGTTTGTAACAAATAACTATTGATTTATTTCTCCAACATATGAAAGTTCTTCCATTGACACCTACAGATAATTTCGAAAGTTGACCATCTACAACCACAAAAGCCTTTTATTCTCCCATAGGCAACTAAAACAGAGGTCTCCTCTAAAGTTGCATTGTTTCATCAGTGCCCCCATGCACCTACATAGCTCCATCTATTTCTACTTCCAAAACTCAGAATGTTTCAGTTTATTTTGGTTGGATCAAACACAGAATGTTTTAATGAATTCAAATTTCCACTCACACCATTTTCCAGTCATACTCAGGTTTAGTTTTACAATATATTTGCCCATTACACTGAGAACATATCATACATTTCTCTTTGCATATACTTATCCTTGTGTTCTAAGCACACTAAGCATACATGGAACTGACCATACATGAATGAAACTGTTACTAGTTAAAGCTAAATGGAGGTTTTGGTTTATAAAAAAATGTATTTGAGTGTTTTCCTTATTATGACAGTCTTTGCTTAAGTCCACACTTTAATTTTAACACTGTACTTGTTTTTAGAAGATTCCCTGGACTGTCTTTACACTCTTATCCCGTGAGATGTCTAATGTAAATTCTAACCCACAATAATCATATGTGATCCTGGACTGAGTTGAGCTGAAGATGAAAGAGTGAAGAGGATTTGTTCCATCTTCCAGAAGATCACTGATTTATAATTAGTCTCCATGGGCCTTCATGTCAAAAAACATCCATACTATGATTAAGGCTAAGATTTAGTCAGGGAGGTTGCGGAAGTCATGGAATCTGTGACTTCCAGCGCCCTCTGTGACTTCAGCCTGCAGTGGTTGGGAACTGCAGGGAACCCCCACTGCCTCTAGCGGCCCCTGGAGCTCCAAGCTGCTACAGGCGGCGGGGGTACCCCAGCGAGGTACACTGTAGCTACTAGCCACCATGGGTGGCGGGGGAACCCACGAGCTCCTGGCCCCCACGGGCAATGGGGGAACCCCTGAGCTCCCAGCCGCTGTGAGTGGTGGGGGCCCCCGCAGCTGCCAGTGGCAGGGGAACCCTGCAGCTCCCGGCCCCCATGGGCGGCGGAAGATCCCACAGCTCACAGCCCCGAGGGCAGTGGAGAGGAGCCCCGGAGCTGCAGGCGGCTAACCCTTGCGCAGCTACTCTGCTTCAGGTGGTGTGGGGACCCGTATATCCCCATTTTGTTCCAGATATTTTTAGTAAAAGTCTGGGAGAGGTTATGGCTTCCATTAATTTTTCTTTTTTGCCCGTGACCTGTCCATGACTTTTACTAAAAATATCCATGACAAAATCTTAGCCTTAACTATGATCATACACAGGAATTTCAGATAAGTAGACCTCAGAGATAGATGGAAAGTTCAGAGATGGATTAATAGAGAAACAGATAATAAAAATGCTATATGACCAAGTCTAAGACTATTAACATATGTGAAAGTGTAGGTGAAAAAGTTAACACTTCTTAGAGTTTAAAAATAACAGACTTATTGTATACTTAATCTATACTTTCAAGACATTTTAGGTATAATTGTACACTACCTGGATTGTAAAGTTCTGCCATCCATAAACAATAGAGCAGATTTTATTGTGCTTGATCACATTACAATGCAGCTGTGCTACACTCGAAACAAAAATAGATCAATTTAAAATGAAGATGTTTGCTTAAAATAATGTAGTCCTTGTTTTTAATTGTTTTTGGTAATAAAAACAAATCGTTATAAACATAAATGTATATCATGGTTGGGAGTACTGGTATAAATCAATTATCCTCACTAGAGAAAGTTCCACATATATTTCTTAACATCCCTTCATACCACTGAACCTATTTCATAAATGGAAAAGCGCATTGTACATATTTATCTATTTATTCAGGTGCATGAATTCTGAATCCATTTTAAAAAAAAAGAAACATTGTACTCCATATATTTAAAAGCCAGATACAGTGCATCTGCAGGCAGTCACATGGCCCTTGAAGATGATAATGGGGAACTTTGGGGTACGTTAGTACCTACTGGCAGCTCTTAGTAGTGGCTGCTCTTCAAAAGAACTAGTCATCCCTTAAATAGAGGGGGTCATAGCAGGAGGAAAGATCACGTTGTAGTCTCTTCCCACATCCAATGAATAGCAAACGATAAGTGGACCAAGAGCCCATTTGAACCTCACCAAACCTTTTGGTAAACCCTGCTAAAATTTTCTCAAGGCTTGTGGATTAGAAGAAGAAAGACATTTACAAGGGATAAATCAATAAATAGCAACACACTAGCTACCCTCTGTTGGACCTCAGGAAAAAACAGTTTAATTAAACATACAAAAACCCCATTTTGTTCCTCTGTGGAACGATTTGACAAGTATAAAATGTCACCCCCATCTCAGTAGTGGGGATATTTGATTGGACCATGTGGGGTCCTGAGAGGAGGAGGGAAGAAAAGGGAGAGGCAGGCTCAACTGCTTTGTAGTCTTCCTCCTTGCCCTTGCCTACGGCACATGTGGAGATCATGTTTTGAGGAGGTGGTGGAGGTAAGGGAGGAGAAGGGTTTTCTCTGACTCACCCTGTGCTCATTGACTAGGCAGTGAGGGGGAAAGGGAAGAGATGATGGTCTCTCAGACCATCTTCCCTTCTCCTTGCTATATATGAAACCCTTAAGACATGGCGGCAACCATTCTGCTGTGGCTGCTGACCTCCCCTCCCTGCTCTGTAATTAAGGTATAATTTGAACTGCATTTCCAAGATGCTGTGGGTCTGGCCATTCAGATCGCCACTTTTTGAAATCAGGAAGGAAATTTTCCTCGAGGCAAGAGTGACAAAGTGTCTGGTGGGCTTGGTTTTCTTATCCATTCTCACAACATCCTGGAAGCTCAGTTTTAGGCTAGTAAAAAGTATGGACATCAATTAAAAAGCTGTAAATTTATAAGTGGAGTATTTTAATTTCATTGCACTGGTGTCCAGTGCAAGCAAGAGGCCAAAAGCGGTCAGTTCCTGAAAGTAACCATGAATGAGAAAACGAGAAGATGACAGGTAGACCTTATTAATCAGTAGGGTGGAGAGACATCTTAAATCTTCACAAATTGAGATACCTTTCTATATACCCTTATTCCCCCTCACAGGGGAGGGCAAGAGGGTTTGAAGATGAGCTGAATACTAAGGGTTAGGCTGAAGGGAGCCAATCCTGAATACTTGTTATTTGGCATGGAGTCCATTTTATACTGTACTGGACCCAAGTAACTATACTCTTTCCCATTAAAATGAAAATTTAATGAAGTTGCTCTCTTCCACTTTATGATCCATGTCTGTGTCTGTGTTCACTCCTCTGCATGTCCTGAGCAAATCACAGGAGCATTGTTTTATCAATAATGGTAATTCCGTCACATAACTTTTAAGCAACAGATGTATCAAACAATAAAGTAATTTCTTGATGCTATACCAAGGACTGCTAGTCACTACATATTTTTCTCTTTGCTGTATTGCCACAGCAAGTAATGATGGAACATTATAATGTCTTATTAAAATCAATCAGTTTTATCAGGCTCAACCACGAAATGATACATCATGTCAAGTTATAAACATTTTCCCCCCACTGCTTAAAAAATGAAAAAAAAAGAGTATGCAATTTAAGATGCATAGGTAACTAAGATTCTTATAGTCAGTCTTCAAAATTAAATATTATAAAATTAAAAAAAACCCAACATTAAAAGAACATTAAGGTTGCAAAGTCAAGTACTCAATAATTAGGGCATGTCAGAATTAAGGTTGCTTGTGCATTTTTAATTATACAACCATATGCTATTTTTTCCACAGGTCCCCTGCCTCATTCAGTACACCAGGTGGATGGTGCTCATTTAATGAGCAGCTATTCAATATTTTACTGTACATAAAGAAGGTAACAAATTGAAATTTATGTTTTTTATTTCTTTCTCCAGATTGACAGTTAGAAATCCATGACTTCTGATTCTTATGGGTTGGCCTGCTTTTCCCTCAGACAGTTCAGTTTCTAAAATACTCCTACAAACCACACCACATCAGGCACTGACTGCCGGATAACTTCAGGGAGTCTGAAATAGATTGAAATTCCTGCTTTCCCCCCCATTACAGCCTTAGCTGAGTCCCCCTGTCTGGATGGTTATCAGGCTGCAATAACCAGACCCAAACCTTTGAAGCCCACCAGCTGCTAAGCTCCCTGGGTTTGGGTAGTGTCTGGTAGCTGCTCCTAACTCTGGTTCACTCAGATCCAGAGATCCTGGGTTTGACCCCCCTTCTTGGCAGTGGGACCCCAAGGTCCAACCTCCTGTGACAGGAACCAATTCCTCAGGCCTCTTTAGTAGCTTATGCACATTTCCCCTAGGGCTCCACCCTTGCGGGCACTCCACTGTGTAGGTTAATTCTCCAGAGACACATGAGAGTTAAAGCAAGAAACACGGTCTTTGCAAAGGAGCTTCTTAAATGCACTCATGTTTCTTTTACATGGTGTATAGGGCATGTACAGTTCTAGATCAAACAAAAGACTGGATGCAAATTGCCCCCTCCAGTGCCCTCCACTTCTGCTACTTAATCTTTCTGCTTCTGTTGACAGTCTGTCCCCCTCTTGCTAGAGAGCCTGTCCCTTTTAAAAGCAGGGTCTGACATCTGCCTGCTTCTCTTCTCAAGCTGAGAATTTCTCATTCTTCCCACCCTCAAGTGGCATTTCTGGCAGAGGGTTGATAAAAGTCAATGGCTTAGCCCAGTGGTTCTCACCCAGGGGTACGTGCACTTCTTGGGGTACGCAGAGGTCTCCCAGGGAGTACATCAACGCATCTAGATATTTGCCTAGTTTTACAACAGGCTACATAAAAAGCGTGAGTGAAGTCAGTACAAACTAAAATTTCATACAGACAATGACTTGTTTATACTGCTCTCTCTATATATACACTGAAATGTGAGTACGATATTTATATTCCAATTGATTTATTTTATAATTATATGGTAAAAACAAGAAAGTAAGCAATTTTTCAGTCATAGTGTGCTGTGACACTTCTGTATTTTTATGTATGATTTTGTAAGCAAGTAGTTTTTAAGTGAGGTGAAACTTGGGGGTATGCAAGACTCCTGAAAGAGATACAGTAGTCTGGAAAGATTGAGAACCACTGGCTTAGCCTGTTGCCTGCATGAAACTGCTCAGCATGTAGCCCCACTGTACCATGCAGGTAAGGCTATTAAATTGTAGATGGCCCTTGATGGCCCTGTTCCATTTGTCAACGTGGTCTGTCTTCTGTCATATCATGGACATTTTAGTCCACACAGGAGGTCACAGTCAGAAATAGAGTTAATAAAAATCAATAAAATAAAAATAAATAAAATCAACTGGAATTCATAGGTTTACATAGACAGAGTCCCCAAACCATCATACCCCTCTTGTCAGAGATGCAAATGGAAACTGTGATCTGAAAGATCTGAATAAAGATTCTACAAGCCAAATTCTGCCCAGAGTTACACATATGCAACCCCTTTGTCTTCACTGGTGATGCACACCTATAACTGAAGGCAGTATTTGGCCATATTTTTCGAATTTAGCAAACAATTCTATATGTAAGTGACCCAGGACAGAATCCTCTCAGCCTCCAGTGTCTGTTTGTTTTACAGAAATAACAAAAATAAAAACTAATTTTGGTCACTAAAGTCAACAGATATGACTCGGAATACACATTAAAAATCTGTTGAGTAAGGCGATGACATTTTTACATAGTCACTATTCAGAGTAGATATCGACTCACACCATTCAGCAGCCTTAAATAAATGTATTATACCCCAATGAGTCGTAACAGTTTCAAAGATTATTTGAAAATGTAACCAGTATCATTAGATTTCAGTAAATAAAGATTTCTTTCACACAGACCCCTAATGATGCTGAACTCACAACAGTCCTCTGCCCTGTCTCTCCATTTCTTTAAAGATAAATTTATCTTATCTATACTTACAATAGTGCTATGAAAGCTCAGTGAGAAGACAAAATTTGTGTCTGGTAAAAAGGTTTCTCTCCAAAATTTAAGATAACTTTTTAGTAAAGAATGCTAGATATACAAAGCTATTCAAATGACACTGGAATTAATCCAAATATTTCTTTTCATTATTTTATTAACCCTGTCTCTTGACTTCCCAATCTGCTCCCTGTAGTATTAATGTAAAAGCATCATACTGAAATAAAAATCCTAGCTCAAACTTTGAAGCTGCTCTCAAAGGACCTCAAAGATTCTGCATGTTTCTTGCAGCAAAACTGACACTGGAGTCAATGCATGGCTTGTCTGTGTCAAAACTGCAGCAGTAGATGGTAAGCAGTAGAGGCAAGGACAGTTTAAAATTCATTAAGAAGGAAAAAAACTTTAGGTGCATACCTATGGTACAGGTATAGACTTGGAAAGCTTGTTGATTCATGCATGTAATATAACTCCAGGCTACCCAAGTGAATGTCAGGTATGTAGGCCAATTTAGAAGTTCTAAAAAGGACAGTATTGCATTTATAGTGTATAAATTACAGACACAAAGGTAAGTTCTATCTACAGATTAGACAGGTCTGAACCTATTATAGTTTGAAGAATTACATACAACTAATCTGAACAACTGACCTACTTGCTTTTACATAGACAGTATTCTAAGGATAGCATATACTCAAATTAGCAAATATACTTTTGAAACTATATTTCGTGAAATAAAAATAGAAGCATCAAGTATTCAAATAATAAAAGTAATTAAGCATAATTCAAACAAGATTTTTGTGCATTTCACTTGGGAAAGTGGAGGGAATTTAATGTATGCATTGACAACTTGTAAAGGCATTTGCTTCACTGAACAATCTAATGTTAGGAGTAACAAGCTATAACCCTAACATTGTACAACAAATACACACTGACATTTCACTGAAAGGAAAAAACAGGGTAGCTTAGAATGGCAACAAAATATTCCTTTAAAAAGAATATATATCTATGTTTCTTATTCTTATGCCAGTGTCCAGCATATTAAGTACTTCAGTACAGGATTTACAGGCCTGAGACAAGAACCCAGGTGATCCGTATGACTCCATTTCATACAACCCCACACCAGCTTCTTCATTCTTACTCCTTGATGGCTCACCCCTTCATCTGTTTCTGCCATCCCACAGTATTTTTCATTCCCCATTCCTTGTCACTACTCCCCCTCATGTTTTAAATGTCCCCATTTTCTGTTTCTCCTCTTCTCTCTGACCCTCGGCCCCATTTTTCTGGGCATGTTTTTAGTTTCTTCTTGCTGCCTCCTTCTTCTCTTCTTTCTACTCCCTCTAACTAATCTGTACTTTCCTTTCTTCTCCGTAATCCTCGCCCTCATTTTTATTCTCCCCTCATCTATTTTCCCCACCTATTTTTTCCCCCATTATTACCAGATCCACCTGTGTCAAGCAGGTCAGCAGATCAGGCTTCTTATATTGTGTGATGATGTCACACAGTGCCTCCACCAGAACTCAGCCTTTACGGAGGCTGCATAGTGACAGACTGTACTACAAAAGCATAGGGCAACAGATGCAGTTATGCCAGTCATAGCCCCCACCCCTACATTTCAGGCCTAGGAAAACTGCTCCAGCTGTTTCCTCAGCAGCAGCTCTACAACTCTTTTGTGATTTCAAATCTTCTTTACCAATTACTGCTTCCATCTTACTCACAAAGGCTTTAAAGGAAAGAATATATTAATCAGTCTTTTTTAACATCTATTATTGTACTGATAAAATTATTTTCCTGATATCACATTTTACTCCATTTGGTACTTTGCCTCATTAAGGAATTATCTTACAAAGTGTCCTTTTCTACTTGTGTCAGAAAGAGAATTTATATTGACACATCCAACCTTATGTTCATGGGAGAAGGAAGTTCCCTTATCATAATCTCATTCTTTACAGTGCTGCCAGAAAAATAAGGAAATATTAAGATGGTTCAAAGTGCTCCCTCATCATGCCGTACCAACTGTATAGGATGGAGATTACCTCCACAACATGGGTGAGATCCTGACCCCACGCTAGTTAAAGGCAAAATTCCCATTGACTTCAGTGGGACTAAGTTTTCATTTCATGTTTATCCTTGACATAGAAGATTGGCGATGGGACAAATGGCTTCAAAGGTAAAAGACAAAATGGGAGCTTTCTTCTTTTGTGGCTGAGGAGGTCCTAGTCCTGACTACTTCTGCAGCTATGTTTTTTCCCCCCAGTGAATATGTTTTCAGAGGTGAGAAAGTGTCTTCTTCCCGACTGACAATGCTAACATTTAAGCCATTTTTAGCAATGTGCATCTCCTTTCATCTCTTTGATGTTGTACACATTCCTTCTGTCTTCTCTATGTAGTGTAACAGTTTGCTGTGAAGAAAATCCTGAGGTATTTATTCAGATTAGTTTTACTGACTTAAGTGAGAATTTTAAATGAGTAAAGACCTATGAATTTGGCCCTATTACTTTGTGCAGACAAATAACACAGATAAATATCACAGTTTGCACTAAAGTGGAAGAGGCTTGTAAGGGTCAGAAAATTGGAAAGATAGTAATTTATAACTGGATAGGGTAATAAGATATACTATTCATTTATATTTCAAGAAAAGTAATTTAATCTTTGTTTTCTATTGAATATCTCATATTGGGATTTTGACAGTTCTTCCTCTAAGTAATATACATTTTAATCTTCTAATTTAGCTGGTTATCTGTGCAATAGCGCCAAGTAATTTCCTTCTCAAATGTCTGCCATTTTCAAACATGTACTCAGGTTTCCTTAATAGGTTTTATATGTTTTATTTTGGGTCATAAAGTTCCATGCTCCTGTTAAGTTGTTTATTGATGCAGTTTTACTCTCAAACAAATACACAGACACTTAAACAGACTATATTAAACCTGTAGTAACAGACACTTAAACAAACTATATTAAACCAGTAGCATATCACAGATAAGGTTGAGTTCAATATTTTGATATTGAAGCATGTAAGCACATACTCAAATAATTTAGAAGTAACTCTTAAATAGGAAATAATTAGAATAGAAGACCCTATCAGAATATTTGGTAGATACTGACATAATTAGTGGCTGCAAGCCCAATATAAAATTTTCATAAAAAGCCTAAATTAGCCTAAGTAGTGATGCTCTGTTATTCTTATTTCATATGCAACTATAAGAAAGAAATCAGCCATTCACAAAACACAGCAGAATGTACCGGTTTATTTTGACTTTAAAAAATCACTAAAGAGCTTTCCTCTAACAAGGCTGATTTAGACAGTAAACAATGATCTGCACACATTATTACAAAAAGGATATCAATGAAATGTAAGTTAACAAGTTATAAATCACTTTTTTATTGCCTGAAGTAGCAACTGACAATAGTTTGATGTAACAGATTTCTATTTTTACTGACTGGCACATTTAAAACCTTATGTATTTTCAAATACTCATGCTTCATACAAAGTACAAAAAAACTGTAGTCTAATTGGAAGGAAATCAAATTCTAGGACATGTTTTTGATATTCACCTGTTTTTTTCTATTCAAAAGTATAACTTGAACAGAATTTGTAGTTACAGCAAAATTCCTGTTTTTGTAAAGCTAGAAAAATGTTATGTAAGATAGGCATTATGTGTAAAATGCAAACCTCTCATAAGAAGTGTTTTTGGTTGTTTTAAATAAACTACTTTGCAGGCTTGCAATAGAAACATGTTTAAATGCAGCCTTAATACTCTACATGTCTCAGGTTCCAGTAGCCTTTTGCATCACTGTCAAAAAGAGCCCATTCCTCTCCTAAAAAGATGTTCATAGATCAAGCCCAAAACATGCTGCAAATTGACATAGCTAAACATTAATAATTGATCCTCATCCAATTTCTTAAAAATATTTATTAAATATAGGAGATTATAGGTAGGTTCTTGTATACCTCATGAGGGCAGCATATAATTCATGAAGTGTAAAACTGGCTAAAAGAAGAACAAAGAATAAGAATAAATGGTCAAATTTCATAATAAGAAAAGGTTAACAGTGGGGTGCCTAAGGTTCCATACTAAGACTGGTGCTATTTAGTGTTTATTAATAATCTGGAAAAGAGAGTTTGCAATGAGATGGCAAAATGAAACAGTTATTTAGGATTGTCAAGTCCAGTGAAGACTCTGAGGAACTTTAGCGGGATAGTGAAAGGTCAACACGATTGCAGATGAAACTGAGTGTTGACAAATGCAAAGTAATGAACATTGGAGGGAAAAAGCTGAACTACTCATACACATTGCACAGTGCGAACTTATCATTATCAATTCAGGAAATGGAACTGGGCATCATTGTGTACAGTTCAATAAAGACCAATTCTCATTGTGCAGTTGTAGTCAAATAAGCTAACTAAATGTTAAAATGCATAAGGAGTGGAATGGAGACTACAGAAAATATCATAATGCCATTATATAAATCAATGGTACAGACTCATCAGGAATACTATGTGCAATACTTGTCACCTCCTCTGAAAAAGACATTGTAGAATTGAAAAGGGTACAGGTAATGAGGATGATTATGATTGGGGTTTGGAAAAACTCATATGAAGACAGATTGAAAAGATTAGGATTATTTTTAGTCTAGACGGGAAATGAGTAAGAGGAGGCATGCTAAAAGTATATACAATAATGAATGGTATGGAGAAGGTAAATTGAGAGCTTCTGCTTTTATTGTCTCAAAGGAACCAGGGGGCACTCAGTGAAATTAAAAGTTAGGAAATTCAAAACTAAAAAAGTAACTTCTTGTTCACACAACACATAATTAGACTGCAGAACTAATTGCCACAGGATTGTTGAGGCCATGAATTTAGGAATATTCAAAAAGGGATTTGGATATTTATATGAACAACAAGAATATCCAGAGCTACAGTCGTCAGTTCCGATAAAAAAAAACAGAGAGAAAATTTTGGAAGTTTGGGATAAATCCTTATGCTTCAGAGTTTAAATCAGTCTCTATTAGATGTGAGGATGAGACTTTTATGGGGTTGGGGGAGGGAGATTATTCCACATTTTGGTACTGAGGGGTTTCCTTAACCTTTCTCTGTAACATATGGTGCTGGCCACAGCTGGAGACAGGACAGGACGGACCCTGGATCTGATCTAGGCTGGCAGTTCCTATGCTTCATATTTGTGGTACACAAGAAATGCTACAGTTTGGATGATGAATCTAACAAAGAAACAATGTTCTAGGTAAGGAAATATTTCAAGTCTAATTTTTTGCATATTTCCTCTTCGATTCATAATGCAAAATAAATAAATAGTTGGCATACTTTTAGATAGTTACACAAACAGTATATAGTTGTCAAATAGAATTGCATTAGTTTCTTTCAGTTAACACCCCTCACCCCAGTCACACAATGTAAGTTATTTATAACATCAGCAGTTAGTTGCTAGCAACAATCAACAATACAGCTTCAGGGAGAAGTAAACTACAAAAAAGCCAGTCATGGTATGAAAAATGAGCTTTATGTAGCAAAGTGGGGATTCCACTCAGTATTTGTTAGCTACAGAACCATAGTATTTCTCCAGGTTACACAATGGGTCTTTATAGCAGTGCTACCAATTGCATCTTCCCAGCAAAAAGCAGTTCGAAGTATACAAAACATATTAGGATTTGCACTGCAACCTATATCCTACCAAGAAAGAGAATGTCTAGGCCCGCATTTGAATCAGAATTTGAATGCACAACTGGCATAGGAGAACTCCTTCCATATTAAGTAATGTCTTCCTTTACAAATAATTCCACTGAAATGAATGAGCCTATTCATGTAATAAAATACCACTCAATATGAGTAAGGGTGGCAGAATCTGGCCCTGTTTAATAAGATATGTAGCAAACATACCCATTTTGTCACACTGTAGCTCATCAGGAGAAAAATACACATACATAATTTATAAAAGTCAAAGTAGGACTCTTAGAGATTTGATATTTCTAAATAATGAAGCTTTGGGACTTAACTTACTAGGTTGTTACTAGATAAATGTAAAAATAATAAAAAACACACATTAGTTACCCTTTCAAATGTGCATATTATGATAGAGAAAATGAGAGCATTATTTTTAATGAAAAAATTCATGCTTCATGTTTCAGCTGCCTGCCAACTGAGTTCTGGAAAGGGCCCTGTTTTAGCTTTCTGAATTTCATTTAGAGTCTCTCACGCACAGTTTATCTACAGAGGTAATAAATTCAAATAGAGATTGGTTGCTACATTTTAACATTAGCTGTATGAGCTGAATCAGATGCAAACTTTTTTTAACTTGTGTAGCTCAACTTTTCATTCCACCAATATAGATTATTACTTTCCATTGGCTTTCAGGAGATATATAGGGTGACCAGATGTCCCGATTTTATAGGGACAGTCTCGATATTTGGGGCTTTGTCTTATATAGATGCCTATTACCCCCCCCCACTCCCTGTCCTGATTTTTCACCTTTGCTATCTGTTCACCCTAGAGATATATAAAGTTGAAAACACAATAAAAGGCATTCATTTACAGATTATTTTTGCTTCTTGTACATCTGATTCAATTTTGTTAACATGCCCTCTCAAGCACATGCCTGACAGACTCTTTGCTACAGCCATCTTTGATCTTGCTATCTGAAAACGGAGTGTTGCTTATATGTAGCCTCTTTCATCTTAAACTAATTTGCAGATGTGGGTTATCTAGAAAGTATAATTCGCATACATGTGATCTTCACTGGAATCTACTCCGCTATCATGTAAAAGGGACACAATGCCCCATTAGTCCAAAGGATTTTTGAATAGTTTTTGAAAACCATCTGTTTTCAAATTTTCATTTTCTTCTCAAAGTTTAAGTTATTGTTTAGGGACCAGAGTTAGCAAGCCACAGATCTACTTGCAATATATTTCTCTTAAACATGAGCTGTCTGCCTAACTGTATGTTTTTGTGTTCAGCAAACTATTTTTCACCTCTTATACAATTTGGATAAGTAGATGTGTCAGTCCAGTTGTATTTTTATGGAGTAGTTCTGTATGCCATCAAAACATTTGGATCAGCCATTTTTAAAAGTCATTTTAACTAACAGGGCTTGCAAATGAATTTATAAATAGGGCAAGGTTAAAAGAAGAGATGGATAGAAGAACAGAAGAAAATAGAGAAGCTTATGAGTGTCAAATTTCCAATAAGCCTACTTGGGAAGAAAGGAGAGGAAAAGGGGGTGTTTGTGGTGGGAGGGAAAATTATTAACTGATTTATTTCTGTTATAAACTCACCATCCAGCAATGAGCTATCGTTCTGACCATCTCCTTGTGGATGTCAAGACATCAACTAAAACCTAACATGGGGAAAACTGAGCTCTTGATCTTTCCCCTGATGTCCTCCCCTTCATACACTTTCTATATCTCAATGGACAGCACCACCACCATCTTTCCTGTTGCTCAAATTAATAATTTCAGCTTTTCTCTTTGATTTCGCCTTTTATTTGACCCATACATCTAGGCTCTGTCTACTACTAGCTGCTTCTTCCTCAACATCTTCAAGATGCAATCTTTCCTCTCTGTCCATAATAAAACTCTTGTCCAAGCCCTGATCATCCTGCATCTTGAATGCCCGGACCTAGTCCTCTCTTGCCATCCGTCCATCACCTCCTTTAACCATCTTTCTGCACACAACCCTTTAACAAACCACCCTCTTTCAACACAACGACTATACAAAACATCCACAACTATTAGTGTTAGGAAAGAATAATCGAGTAAAAGGACGTGTGTGGAAAGGTAAAATGGGGGCAGAGCTAAGGTTGTGCTATATGGCCTATGGTATACAGTAGTTGTAGAAATGGTAAGCAGTTTCCTTATGCATGGAAGAACAGACAATAAGCAGTGGTAAGTAGTTTAACTTTTCATTTTCTTGGTTTTTTGGTTTTTTTTCAGGTATTTTTTGTGTGTAAAAACTCACTGCTTCACATTAGTTTCTGTACATTAATCACATTATGCATCAGCACACCCCCCTGCCACCCCCAGCTAATCTATAAAACAATGGAGATGATAGTATCCATTTAATCTAAAAGATACAATTTATCATTGCAGGCACAACTGGTATTAAAATATTTAATTTGTAATATTTATATTTTAAGGCTTATTGTTATTGCTGGAGAATTAGTGGATTATATCAGAGATGTAATATCTGTATGAAATATTGTCTTGTCTTTTGCATTTCCATTTCTGCTATATTTCAGAGCACAATTACATATCTTAGGAGGAGTAACTATTTTATTAATGAAAGTCAGGAAATAATTAAGCATCCCACAATATTCATTCATCCTGCTTGGAATTAGTGATGGAGATTACTGGTTTATGTCTCAAGTTATTATAAACTTGGTGAGCTAGCCTCTCAGAGCTTGTAAGTTACCAACAACTTGCCCAGTAGGCTTGATCCTCCTTCAAGAATGTATATTTTATGCTCATTAGACGTTGGCATTAAAGAGTGAATCTAGAAAAGTAAAAAAGTGCCTCCAAAACATGTTAAGTCCTTGGCCATCAATAGCCAGAAGTTCTAGATTCAGGCAATTAAATTGCAATACTGCAATTTAATCTCCTTTGAATCCTTCAGGCTGCCCTGTGTCTCATCTAAAGGTCAGGAGAGTTTTATTCATCAGGCATACGTGACTAGACCACATTTATACCCTGAGCAAGGTTTTGGACAATAACACTATACAGTTATACATTTTAAAAAAACATTATTAGGATTAGAATTTGCTCTCATACCTACTCAGGAAATACTTTCAGCATAAAAGTTGTAGCACTACAACAACCTACAAAATTAAAAGCTCCACCTCAAAACCATCTGATCTGGTCTGAATGAGCAAGATCAGCCACGCCACCTCTAACATTTAGAAGCTGTTAAATAATTCTCTAGATCTCAATCAAAGTCTACAGATGCTTTAGGACTAAGACAGTGTTGAGCACACAAAGTGGCGCCTGCAGCTTTATGCATGCTACATACAGTGCGAACCACTAGCAGAAGGAGGAGCAGCATTGGCCCCCACTGCCCACTCAGTGGCCCCAAAGTCCCTCTGTCATAATGGAGAGGCTGCACAAAAATTAAGTGAGTGGTATTCTGAGCACTGCTCACTTAATTTTGACCCCATGTCCTCTCCACAGTGGCTAGCCATTCACAGTCTTTGTTTAATCCTGAGCTGATGGTGAGCTGATTGAACTAACCTTGTTATCCCTAGCCTGATTCTTGCTTGCATATTTATACCCGCCTCTGGAAATTTCCACTACATGCATCTGATGAAGTGGGTATTCATCCACGAAAGCTTATGCTCCAATATGTCTGTTAGTCTATAAGGTGCCACAGGACTCTTTGCCGCTTTTACAGATCCAGACTAACACAACTACCCCTCTGATACTTTACTGTGTAATGTATATCTAACCATATCTCACCAACATAGAACGGGTCTCCTGATCATGAATACATACTAGAGATGCTCCAAGAGTCACAGAACTTTATTAAACATGCTCTGGTAGTAACTCTTCTTTGGACTGGAATACTAGAGAGAATTAACTGATCTCAACACTGGCACCTTGCATTTCCACTTGTGTTCTGGATACGTCTGGATATAGCTTTTCAGTCCATAATACAAATGGTTCTTCAGAGTTACTTTAGCATCCAAAAAGCAAAAGTTATCAACATGTACAGCCAAGATTATGTTCAGCATTGATCAGGGAGTTAATCAACTCCTGGAAGCAGTGAAGTTTAAAAAAATCATTTTTGTGAAATTCAATAAATTATATGTTAATGACAACATCTAGCAGTACTTTTAAAAATTATGTACCGACTGAAAGTTGGGCTCCCTCATCTTGAAATTTGGGATGGATCTGAGGAAGGCAGAAGGAGAGGGTGTATGGTCGTGAGGCACAACAGTGGTGCACGGAGGTGATTCCAGAGTAAATGAAGTGGAGCATGGAATAGAAGCAGAGGGGAGAGAACAAATGGGGACACAGAATGAGAAGATACAATCATATATGAGGAAAAAAGTAAGATTCAAGATTACCATTTGCTCTGGTTTGCTAGTTCATTTTTTAGCATGTGTGTCTTTTTTAGATTGTGTTACACATACGATCTTCGGGGCAGGGACTGTCTTTATTTTAATCTTTGTACAGCTCAGAGACCATCATGGACACAACACATTAGAAATAAATAAATAAATAAATAATCGATAGTATTTAGATCTTACATTTCAGCATTTGTTCTCTTCGCCTATCTAATTCAAGGATTGTCGCTTCGGACTCACAGCCTGGCTCTCTTACATTTATCCTTGGGCATTTATAACATGCTTACAAATCTCTGTCTCTGTCCCCTATAGGAAGATTCCAAACCTTAAAGCCAAACTCTTTATTCTTTCCAAAGGCCTTCCTCCACAGAAACCAAGGTTTATACCTTAAATTATATAATTTATTTATATGGCTATGAACATACAAGAGGCAATGATAACTTCTGAAATAGGTTCAATCCCCCCCCCCCACACACACACCTCAATTGTTAATAAAGTGTTATAATGTATTCTACAATACATTTAGACAGCAAAAGTTTATAAAGTATTATAATGATGATTTAATTGGGGATTGGTCCTGCTTTGAGCAGGGGGTTGGACTAGATGACCTCCTGAGGTCCCTTCCAACCCTGATATTCTATGATTCTATGATAATATTGAAATCTTTTGGTTGTAGTACCTTCCCCTATAGATGTCATAGTAAGTAATACCTATCAAAGCATTCAATTACTGGTAAGAAGGATGCTTGTACATATGCATATAGGACTCTGTGGTGATCTATTCTGGTAGTTATAAAATAGTCCATATTAGCTTCTTGGCACATATTTGATGAAAATTTGATCTCATGTTTGATCTCCTTGACATGTTCCTAAAATAACCATAGAAAGATCTAACAATATTGGTAATATAAGGTGTTAATATATAATACTTCAAAATAAAAAGTAAACACACAGGGTACATTAAATGTTCAGTTTAATTTAGAATCTTTGAAATAGATTACAGAAGACATTGACTGAAAATTACAGTAAGTCTAGAACAAATGAGAACAAATTTCCCATACTGCATTCAGCCCATCACTATCAGCAGCCACTAGGTGTTGGTTTACACTTTTTGAATGTGATCAGGTATATGGATGGCTGGGCAACCTAGCAGTTAGCACACCTGACTTCCGGCCCCTTGCTTCTCTGACTGGCTGGCACAGGTGCCTGGTTCCTGGCTTTTGGCCAGGAATCTTCTGGCCTCAGCCCTTAAGGAAGTGTGTTAAGGGGTGCCCTCCCTCTCCATCAGGTCCTAGCCCAGGGCCCTGGGGAATCAATACGAGCAGGGTCCTCACAGCAGAAAGTCTAAGTCTGCTGCCCTGGACTGCTTCCTACCTATGTCCCTTGAGTTTGGGGCATGGCCCCTATTGTCCAAATAATCTCTGGTGGCTTGCCTAGAGTAGCATCCCTTTGTGGACCTTTTGCAGTGTTGCATCCTGCTGCAGCCTCAGGTCCCTCTGGGCAGAGGAGCACAGGAGCCTAGCCCCACAAAGTCCTTACAGTCAGCTAGTAAGGTTCACTCACTGCTGGGTGCTCCCCAGTCCTCCTTGGTCAGGTACACAGTGCTTCTCCCCTTTCATCTTATTTTCTGTGAAAAGCTGTAAGGATGGACACAAGGGGAAAAAAATCTTCATATCTGGACTGTTTGGATTCTAACAGGGCAGAATAACTGAACAAGAAGACGGAGATCCCCAGAGTTATTCTGAGTAGCCCTCAGCAACTTTTTGGGAACTGGCAGATTACTACATCTCTGCTACCATTTGGAATTATAGACTGTGATATGTATATCACCTATATATGTACTTAACCTGCTTTAAACTCTCAATAACTCTCATTTATTTGTCTTAGCTAATAAACCTTTAGCTAGTTTACTATAGAATTGGCTACTAGCATTGTGTTTGGTGTGACATCTAGGATGCAACTCGACCTGGGTGAGTGACTGGTCTCTTGGGCCTAGGAGGAACCTGGAATATTTGTGATCTTTGGTGAAAGTGACCATTTATCACATAGTCCAGCTTGCCTGGGTGGCAAGATAGTCTTGAATGTCTGAGGGTATGTCTATAATATGAAATTAGGTCGATTTTATAGAAGTTGATTTTTTTTTAGAAATTGATTTTATACAGTCAATTGTGTATGTCCCCACTAAGCGCATTAAGTTGGCAGAGTGCGTCCTCACTACCGTGGCTAGCATCGACTCATGGAACGGTGCACTGTGAGAAGCTATCCCACAGTTCCCACAGAATCCGCTGCCCATTGGAATTCTGGGTTAAGCTCCCAATGCCTGATGGGGCAAAAACATTGTTGTGGGTGGTTTTGGGTACATGTCGTCAGTGGGGCTGGTTGATACAGTGCAATGCCGATTCTGGGCCCGGCAAACAAGCACAGACTGGTGGGACCGTATAGTCTTGTAGGTATGGGATGAGTCCCAGTGGCTGCGAAACTTTCGCATGCATAAGGCCACTTTCCTGGAACTCTGTGAGTTGCTTTTCCCCACCCTGAAGCGCAGGAATACCAAGATGAGAGCTGCCCTGACAGTTGAGAATCAAGTCTCTTAGCCCTGTGGAAGCTTGCAATGCCTAACTGCTACCAGTCAGTCGGGAATCAATTTAGAGTGGGCAAATCTACTGTGGGGATTGCTGTGATTCAAGTAGCCAATGCAATCACTGACATTCTGCTATCAAGGGTAGTGACTCTGGGAAATGTACAGGTCATAGTGGATGGCTTTGCTGCAATGGGTTTCCCTAACTGTGGTGGGGCAATACACGGAACACATATCCCTATCTTGGCACCGGACCACCTTGCCAACTGGTACATAAACCACAAGGGGTACTTCTCAATGGTGCTGCAAGCACTGGTGGATCACAAGGGACATTTCACCGACATCAGCGTGGGATGGCCAGGAAAGGTGCATGACGCTCGCATCTTTAGGAACTCCGGGCAGTTTGAGCATCTGCAAGAAGGGACTTACTTCCCAGACCAGAAATGCTGAAATGCCAATAGTTATCCTTGGAGACCCAGCCTACCCCTTGCTCCCATGGCTCATGAAGCCTGGACAGTGGTAAGGAGCAGTTCAACTATAGGCTGAGCAAGTGTAGAATGGTGGTAGAATGTGCCTTTGGATGTTTAAAAGCAAGCTGGCGCTGTTTGCTGACTAGGTTAGACCTCAGCTCAACCAATATTCCCATTGTTATTACTGCTTGCTGTGTGCTCCATAATATCTGTGAGAGTAAGTGGGAGATGTTTATGGCGGGGTGGGAGGTTGAGGCAAATCACCTGGCTGCCAATTTTGAACAGCCAGACACCTGGCCGATCAGAAGAGCACAAGTAGGCACGCTGCGCATCAGAGAGGCTTTGAAAACCAGTTTCATGACTGGCCAGGCTACAGTGTGACAGTTGTGTGTGTTTCTCCTTAATGCAAACCCACCCCCTTTGTTGATTTTAATTCCCTGTAAGTCAACCACCCTCCCCTCTTTGATCACTGCTGGCAACGGAAATAAAGTCAGTATTGTTTTGAAACCATGCATTCTTTCTTTATTAATTAAAGAAAAGGAGATAACTGATAAGGTAGCCCGGGTGTGGTGGGGGAGGAGGGGAGAAGGGAAGGACAAAGGCACATTGCTTATTGTAGCCACACTACAAATCAAAGCTGTTTGAATGGCAGCCTTCTGTTGCTTGGGCCATCCTCTGGAGTGGAGTGGCTGGGTGCCCAGAGCCTTCCCCCCTCAACCTCCCCGCGTTCTTGGGCATCTGGGTGAGGAGGACATGGAACTTGGGGAGAAGGGCAGGCTGTTGTACAGTGGATGCAGTGGTGGCCTTGTTGGCTTTCCTGCAGCTCCACGAGACGCCTGAGCATCTCCGTTTGCTCCCCCATTAGCCTCAGCATTGCATCCTGCCTCTTCTCATCACGCTCACTTAATGCTTTCCTGGACTCTGCCACTGAATGCCTCCATGCATTCAGCTGTGCCCTAACAGTGCGGGAGGACTGCACGAGTTCGGAAAACATGTCATCGCGAGTGCATTTTTTTTTTGCCTTTTAATCTGCGATAACCTCAGGGACGGAGATGATAGGGGAGCATAGAAACATTTGCACCTGCAGGGGGACAAAAAGTAAGAGTAAAATTTAAGATCATACATTTTTGAGAACAAAAAGGAGACTCTTTCACAGTGAATCAAGCAATTCACAGCAGAAAGAATATGTGCTTTAGGTACAAGGCCACATTTTGCCTTTTATATTGAGCACCTGCCGGTATGGCAACACATCACACATGGCTGGGCAACAGAATATGGTTTCTAGGCAGGCATGGTAAGCCAAAGGGTACATGTGTTTGGCTTCTAATGCCTTCATATCATGTGGGAATGTTTTCAAACTGCAGTGCCCTACTTTCCCATAGCAAGCAATGCCGGTTGGGTTTGCCATTTAAAAGGAGGGGCTGCGGTTTTTGGGTGGATGTGCAGCACACACCTTCCCCCACCCCTGTGCGTGGCTATTTGGGATGATCCCTTCACCCCTCCCCCCACCACATGGATATTTTCAGGGATGATCCCTTTTAGCCAAGTGCAAACAGCCCAGCTTGAATGGGGTCCTTTTACTGTTCCCTTACAAAAATTCCCCTATTTCAACCATGTGACCATGAATGATATCACTCTCTTGAGGCTAACAGAGAAAGATATAGACTGAATGTTGCTTGAATGTGACCAAAACCAGGACCATTTGCTGCCATGCTTTGTGCTGCAATGATTCCAGACTACTTGCTACTAGGCTTGGCGTGGTAAAGTGTCCTACCACGGAGGACGAAATAAGGCAGCCCTCCCCAGAAACCTTCTGCAAAGGCTTTCAGAGTACCTCCAGGAGAGCTTCATGGAGATGTCCCTGGAGGATTCGCGCTCCATCCTCAGACACGTTAACACACTTTTCCAGTAGCTGTACTTGCTGCGAATGCATCCCAAGTCTTCAGGGCAAATCAAACATTAAACACTATTGCTTTTAAACCCTGTACTGTAGTTACAAATATGCACTCACCAGAGGTGCCTTCTCAGCCTTCAGAGTCGGTGATCCCGCCTTGGGAGGGTATTGGCTTGGGAGGGTGATGAAAAGGTCCTGGCTGCCAGGGAGAACGGATTCACCGCTTACCTGCTGCGCATTCTCCTCCTCCTCCTCTTCCTCATCCACAAAATCCTCCTCCATGTTGTGTGAGACTCCCCCCACTACCCTTCCATGGACAGTTGTGGGGTAGTGGAAGGGTCCCCCCTAGAATGCCATGCAGCTGATCATAGAAGCAGCATGTATGGGGCTCTGACCCAGAGCGACTGTTTGCCTCCTTTGTCTTTTGGTAGGCTTGCCTGAACTCCTTGACTTTCACGCGGCACTGCTGTGTGTCCCTGTTGTAGCCTCTGTCTATCATGCCCTGTGCGATTTTGGCACATATATTAGCATTTCTTCTTTTTGATCGGAGTTCTGCCTGAACACATTCTTCTCCCCATACAGCAATCAGATCCAGTGTCTCCCGTTTGCTCCATGCTGGAGCTCGTTTGCGATTCAGGGGAAACTACATGGTTACCTGTGCTGCTGAGCTCGCAATGCTGACCACACAGGAAATGAAATTCAAAATTTCCTGGGGCTTCTCCTGTGTACCTGGCTAGTGCATCAGAGTTGAAAGTGCTGTCCAGAGCAGTCACATTGGAGCACTCTGGGATAGCTCCCGGAGGCCAATAACGTCAATTTGTGTCTGCACTACCCCAAATTCAACCCACCAAGGTCGATTTTAGTGCTACTCCCCTCACCGGGGAGGAGTACAGAAGTCGATGTTAAGAGCCCTTTAGGTCGACGGAACGGGGTTGCTTGTGTAGACGCATTCAGTATAAAATCGACCTAACACAGCTAAATTCGACCTAACCCTGTAGTGTAGACCAGGGCTAAGAGCACTGTCTGTACCTCCATTATACGATTAGCTAAGTACTTTGGGAGTTCACATTTGGTACTGGGTTGATAAAATTTAATTATAGAACATACCACCAATTTGGGGTGTCTGCCCTGCATTTGACAGTCTTCCCTGAGGTAGGCATTCTCGGTCATGAGCCACTCCAGACAGCGTGACAGTAATTATTATTCATAGTTGGCAGCTATGAACATTTGAATGTCTTGTACTGTATATGGTAGTTAGCAGCTGGGGAATGATCTCAGGAAAGGCAACACCTTAAAGATGCTGCAGTCCAGATTCTCCCTGACAGGATACGAACAACTCCCATTGACTTCAGTAACCTTCAGTGGGAGAATCAGACCTATATTATGGAGTTGTAGGGCAAGGTCCTCCTTGGCTGACAGCTGGAAAGAGACTGAATGGGTTGTGTGACTTAAGAAGTGTCCTTAACTGATAAGAGCTCTAAAACAAATGTCAGGAGTATGGAGATGGCACCTATCACCAAAGAATCCTCTTCTGGCAAGAGTGTGTGTATGTGATAGTGCAGAGGATAGCAGAAAACCCCTATGAGATCCACCTGAAACCTCTCACCAGGTACAAGAGTCTATACTTTGCCTTCTCCCTGATAGAAGTTGTCCAGGGGTCACTATAGTGATTATAGCCTCTGTAGCTGCGGTAGGGGGAGAGCAGCTAAGGATCAATGGAGGACTATTTGAGGTAAGATATGAGCTGATTTGTATGAGTTCCAGGCCCCCATCCCTTGTAGTTCATGATCTCCCATTTCCAAAGTAGGAATGAGTCCCCTCCTCCTCCAGTCTTATGCATCAAGTCATCACATACTCAGGCTAGATAATTTGGTGCACAATTTGTTTTTCTGCCACTGACCTTTTCCCCTTAAGTCAGCAGAATTTGGCCCCATTTTTCTAAAATTGAGCCATGTTACGTCTAGAGCATGGACAGAAAGCAACAAGGTGAACATTTTCTAGATAACCAAAATTTACACCAGTTAACAAGTTCAAAACACTTTCTGGGTGGAAAGTACAAAACACAACACAAAATCCTGACTTCTTTTTAACTTGAATATGATTTCAATGTCCCTAACCTGGACTTGTAATAAAAAAAAGCTAAGAAATTTAAATACAATTGTATTGTGATGCTACAATAAAACATAGCACTTTAAAAAAGAAAGTTACAAGATTATAGGAGATATTAAGGATGAGACAAAATAATAATAGTAGTATGTGTTAACACAGTATATATTCAATCATAATTGCTTTCAGAATACTTTGTCTATTTTACTGTTGTTTTTTTAATATAAACACAGCCTCTAGAGAGAGATATTCAGCAGTTTGCTCAGCACAGAGCTACACTATAAAAACTCTTTCTTTGAAATGGTATTTTTGGTACCTCTAGCTTGACAAAGAACAGTTGATGCTCAAGTGTGTGTCATGGTGGTCAGAACATATAACTTAATTTAAGTTAACATTTTTCTTTGTTTTACTGGAATTTTGCCTCTCTTTTCTCAGTTTTTAACATTTTTATTGGTGTGTGGCATTGTACAATTCGGAAGTAAGATGCCAAAACCAGTTTGGCTAACTGCAAGATTAATTTTTTTGGCTCCCATACCTCTTAAACCAAGGATTATGCACTTATTTTAACTTTTTATAGGTGGTCCAAGCTTTTACTCAGTCTTCCTGGAATTTCTAATTGATTCATCTAAAAGCTTGGACTTACTTCAGAAGTATCTACATTCTGTGTTAAACTCTCTATCTTCTTTTGACTTAAAAATTGAATCAGTTAGTGGCAGAATGCAGGAAGCAGTAGGAGAGTTACTCAACTAGAGATATTCAGACCTTGATGTCTTAACTAGTACATTAATGAAAGACAATTATGTGCTGAAATATAGTTGGGGATGTGGAGAACAAGGTGAGAATTCGAAATCATAGGACAGTGGCATAGTTTCCCCCCTCATGACAGATATTGAACTTAACGAGTCCTCTTTTTTCTTAGTTAGAGGCATCAACTACTGACAAAAAGCATACTTTCTTTTTCCTTCTTGGACACTGTACTTATGATCTGTGAAATCTTGGCCATGAAAAATAAATTATATGGAAAGACACTGAAAGTAACCCAAAAGGTAAAAAAATCAAGAATGTAAAAGGTCTAAAACTACAGATTATAGCAAAAAGTAGAAGAACAGTCATATTGGAGCAGTGAATTATCAGCTGGTCTACAAGTCTTCATTGACCTCCAGCTACATAGCATTAAGAATGGAGAGAAAATGTCTGTATATTTAAATTTTTGAAGAGGTTTCCATTTTTATTGTTATTAAGATGAAAAATATGGTATTGTACTATTTAAAAAGAAAGTTTACCTTTTTCTTTCTTTTTAAAAATAATTGGTAACGTATTTTTCATTTCCCTCATATCAAAAATGGTTGAATTACTTTGTCTTGAACTTAAAAGAAATCACCCTTGGGCAGAAACGTGGATAATTTTGGCTCCAGGAGTCTTTGGAAAAATAGTGTGACTGAAAACAGAGTCTAAGAATGAAGCCATTACAGCAGCCTTAACTATGAGTGTCCCTACTACTCCACTAATAATAAATAATAATTACTTATATATTGCTGTAAATTTATCCTATGAACAGATTGAGACACATTCCCAATCCTGAACGCAACAATCTAAGTAACACAAAACAGGATAAAGAACAAAGAGGGTATTATGATTAGTGCTGAGAACACATTTTTCTTAATGAAAGGAGTAATTTAAGGAGTAATTTGAAGGTGGAGTGAGAAACAGAGGTAGAATTTGAACACACAAGTGAGGAAGATAGTTGTAAGCACAGGAGGCAGAATGGGTGAAGACAAAAAATAGTGGGAGGAGATAAATGCGTTAGTGAGGAGAGAGATTTTGGGAAGTAAAGGGGAAATGAGAACAGAGACAACATTTTATATGGTAAGAAGCCAGTGAAAGTATTCATACAGTAGGAATAATGTGGTCAGAACAGCATGAGAGGAAGATGACTTTAGCAGTGGCATTTTGAATATGTTGGAAGATGGAAGTTGCAGGGAGGTTAAAGAGAAGGCAACAAGCCAAGAAGTTAGCAAAGTGTGGATAAGAGTTATAGTTGCTGGAATTGTGATGAGAGGATAAGTTAGGGTGATATTAAAAAGGAAGTAGTACTAGTTAAAATATATAGCAAGGGCTTGAATAATGGGGCAGATGGAGCAAGAAAATGCCATTATTGTTGTTGAGGCTGGGAAAGGTGAAGGATAGTGAAGTAGTCAAAAGAAAAAGAAAAGAAAGGAATTGAAAAGACATTGGGAAAATAAATAAATTTTATTCTATTTTCAAAGTGAGTTTGGAATGGCAGCAGGATAACCAAGAGAAGATGTCAGAGAAATTTGGAAATGTGACATTGGACAGACAGTGAGAGATTGAGGAATGTGATGGGGTGTTCACCCCACTCTAGCCTGGAAAGGGTTAATGTGGCTCAGAAGGGGTTAACCTGATAGGCCACACCTGAGGGAGAGCTAGGCTTGACAGACAAGCACTAATTGAGGATGGGGCTCAGCTGGGAAGGAGCAAGTGCAGCTGGTATAAGGCCAGGAAGTAAGGACAGAAGGGGCTGCTGTGTGGATGCCGGCACTCTCTAGGCTTAGAGAGGGAAAAAGGAAGAAACCGAGAAAAGGAGCAGAAGTCCTGGGATCCTGACCCTAAAAGAATGGTTACCTACAAGGGTGTTGGAAGAAAAAGCCTGACAGAGGTGGAATAGGAGACAGCCCAGGGAAAAAGCAGCAAAGTTTTGTGATACAGCAAATCTTGGATGCTGATTGAAGTGTCTTTGGGTGTCAGCATGGAATAGTGGGTGGGCCTGAGTTCCCTACCAATGACTGAGGAGGGCATAGACTGGAATTGGAAGACTTCCAGGACTGATACCTGGACAGCCAGTCCAGAGAGATGTTGATACCGTAGAAGGGAAAAACTACAGTGACCTGACCAGAGAACCAAGCCACAAACAGGGAGAACCCCATGACAGGGAACAAGAAATAGGTTTGGGAATAAAGGTGACTTTTGAAATAATATGAGCAGAGGAGATCACGGACAAAATATGTAGAGAGACAATGAGTCTCAAGAAGAAAGGACCAGTTATTGAGGTAAAAAGGAAAAGGAAGATTACTTGCCTGGTAGTAACCGGAGGTCTTTGAGATGTGTGGTCCCTATGGGTTTTCACTGTGGATGCATATGCAGGCTGTGCACCTGGGAGCAGAAATTCTTCAGTAGCAGTGAAGAATAGTCCTCACGTGCGCCCTACACCTCATTGTGCTCAAAACCAAGGGCAGAAAGGGCAGCACAGACCAACTACCTCTCTAGTTGCTGCTCTACTGCAAATCCTGTGAGGACCTAAGGAGAGGGGAAAGAGGGAGGGTCATGAATAAGGAGCATCCGTCTCAAAGAACTCCAGTTACTATAAGGTAAGTAACCTTCCTTTCTTCTTAGAGTGCTGGTTCCTATGGGTATTCACTGTGGGTGACTCCCAAGCAGTGCTTGTTTAGGAGGAAGGTGTGAAGAAGTGTTCGGCACCACAAATCAAAGGATCACTAAGCTGATGGAAGCATCCCTAGAAGAAGCTTGAACCACAGCATAGTGTCTAGTGAAGGTGTGAATGGATCCCCACCCTGTATCTCTGCAGATGTGAGAGAGAAACCCCTTGCAGAGAAGACCCCAATGCAGCTTGAGTTCTGGTTGAGTAAGCCCTGACAACCTGTGAAGGCCAGGCTTCCATGATGTCATAGAAAGGAGGATGTAACCCGAAATCTATTTAGAGATTCACTGGTAAGAGATTGCATCTCCTTTCATCTGTTTGGAGAAGAAGATGAATAGTCTCAGAGACTTTCAAAAGGGCTTTTTCCTGTGCAATTAGAATGCTAGAGACCTGCGTACACCCAAAGAATGCAGCCTTTTATCTTCCAAGTTACAGTGAGGCTACGGATAAAACACCAGAAGGTGAATTATTTGGTTGCGATGGAATTCAGAAGGCACTATAAGGGATGAAGTCTGAAATACAATTTTTGTCTCTGTGAAAAACTGTGTGCAGAGGGTCCACCGTAAGAGCCCCAAGCTCCCCCACCTGCCTAGCAGAGGTAATTGCCATAAAGAAGGCCACCATCATAAAGAATTACAGAAGGGAACAGTAGCCAGTGGCTCAAATGGTGGTCTCACAAGTGCAAAGAGGACAAGGTTCTGATCCCAGGTAGGAACTGATTAAGAAATCAGAGGGAATGTCCTTATGATACCATTCAGGAACTTTACTGTAGTGGGATGGGTAAAGACTGAGAAGCTTTAGCACAGGAGAATGGAAGGCATTGATGGATGCCAAATGTACCTTAATGATCTGGATAGACAGGCCCGACATTTCTAACAAGAGGAGTTTGTCTAGCTGTCTGGAGTGGCTCACAAACATGGCTGCCAACATCAGGGCAGACTATTACAAACTCCAAATTGTTGTGTGTTCTATAACTGAATTTGCCCAATCACGTATCAAGTGTGAATTCCTTGAACACTATAATAGCCTTAACATGGAATCACAGACAGTCCCCTTGGTACTCTGATCTATCTTGCCACCCAGGCAAGCCTGCCTTTGTGTTAGATGGTTCCTCGCATCAAAAATCATAACAATATGCAGGTTACTCCCAGTTCCAAAGGACCAATCACTAACCCCAGGTCACACACCAAAGACAACGCTCGTAGCCAGCCCTGTAATACACTAACTAAAGATTTATTAACTAAGAGCAGGAAATGAGAGTTCTTTACAGGGTTAAAGCAGGTAAACATACACACAAATGAATTACAGTCTTAGGTTTCATAAAGTAATAGAAGCTGCTGTAGTGTACAAGCTCTATATGTCCGTTAGGGCTAACCAAAGCTATGTTATGGGATCTCTTGCTTAAATTGCTTAACAGCCCAACCTATGGCATAGCATTCCCACTCAATCACAGAATCATTCTGTTCAGCGGGGGTGGCAGGATGGGAGACCCCACTGGTGAAAGATTTATTGCACTGTCAGTGGGTGGAGTTCCCATTGATGATCCATATGGAAATGTATGCTGGTGCTGCCTGCTAGGGAGTTCATTATTCCTAGAATATGAGCTGCCAAAAGTGTGACCTGATGCTGTATGCACTAGTTCCAGAGCTGGACTGCCTCCTTGAAGAGTGAAGAGAACCTTGCTCCTCCATGCCTAATCATGTACTAGGCAGTAGTCAAGTTGTCAGATCTGACCTGAACACGTGTGGACTGCACTCAAAATGTGTTGCATACAACATGAGGGAATTCTATATTACACCTCATCTTGATAAAGAGGAACTGATCACAGAACTAAAAATTAATGGGATCTTAGGCACAAGTGATCATGACTTGATTATATTTATAATGTGCAAACAAAATAAAGCCCACACCAATAATATTTATACTTGGTGCTTTGAAATGACCAGTTTCACAAAGCTGAAAACAATTATGAGCCAAATCAGAAGAGTGGAAGAATTTAATCAAAAATTGTGGATGATAACTGGCAATTGTTTAAGAACACTTCACTAGATTCCTAAAAAGCACTGGTCCATTACTAGATGGAAATGGTAAAATTATCAATGATAATGCAGAAAAGGTCGAAGTGTTCAATAAATATTTCTGTTCTGTATTTGGGGAAAAAACATATGATGTAGTAATATCATATGATGATGATAACACTCTTTCTATTCCAATAGTAACTCATGAGGATGTTAAATAGCAGATGCTAAAAAGTCAGACATTTTTAAAACCAGGACCAGCAACTTGGATCCAAGCATTTTAAAAGAGCTGCCTGAAGAGCTCACCGGATCATTAAAGTTAACTTTCAATAAGTCTTAGAACACAGGGGAAGTTCCAGAAGATTGGAACAAAGCTAATGTCATTCCAATATAAAAAAAGTGGAAACGGGATGACCCAGGTAATTATAGGCCTGTCAGTCTGACAGCGAACCTGAGCAAAATAATGGAGCAGCTGATATGGAACTTGATTAATAAAGATTTAAGGGAAGGTAATATAATTAATGTAAATCAACATGGCTTTATGGAAAACATATGTTGTCAAATTAACTTGGTTTTTATTATGTGATTACAAGTTTTGTTGATAAAGGTTCTAGTGTTTATGTAATATACTTAGATTTCTATAAGGTGTTTGACTTGGTACTATATTTTGAGTAAAAAAACTAGACCGATATAAAATTAACATGGCACACATTAATGGATTAAAGGCTGGCTGACTGATATGTCTCAAAATATAATTGCAAATGGGGAATCATCGTGATGCAAATGTGTTTCTAGTGGGGTCCCTAAGGGACTGGTTTTTGACTCTACACTATTTAACGTTTTTATCAATGGCCTGGAAGAAAACATAAAATTATCACTGATAAAGTTTGCAGATGACACAAGAATTGGGGTGAGTGGAAATAATGAAGACCACAGATCAGTAAAACAGAGCAATCTGGATCACTTGGTAAGCTGGGAGCAAGCAAACAATATGAGTTTTAAGAAGTCTCAAATATAAATGTATACATTTAACAAAGAACCTAGACCATACATACAGGATGGGGTACCCTATCCTGGGAAGCAGTGACTCTGAAAAAGATTTGGGGGTCATCGTGGTTAATTAGCTGAACTTGAGCTCCCAATATGATGCTGTGGCCAAAAGGGCTAATGCAATCCTTGGATGCATAAACAGGGGAATCTTAAGTAGGAGCTGAGAAGTTATTTTACCCTTTGTATTTGGCACTGGTGTGACCATTGCTGGAATACTGTGTCCAATTCTGATGTAAGCAATTCAAGAAAGATGCTGATAAGTTGGCAATGGTTCTGAGAAGAGCCCCCAAGAATGATTAAAGAATTAGAAAACATGCCTTACAGTGATAGACTCAAGGAGTTCAACCTATTTTGCTTATCAAAAAGAAGGTTAAAGCATAACTTTGATTGCAGTCTATAAAGAACCTGCACAGGGAACAAATATTCAATAATGAGCTTTTCAATCTAGCAGAGAACGTTATAACACAATTCAATGTCTGGATGTTAAAACTAAATAAATTCAGAAAGGAAAGAAGGTATAAAGTATTTAATAGTGAGGGTGATCAGCCACTGGAACAATTTACCAAAGGTCATGGTGGCTTGTCCAGCAATGGCAATTTTAAAATCAAGATTGGATGTTTTTCTAAAAGATATGCTCTAGGAATTATTTTGGGGAAGTTCTACGGCATGTGTTACCTAGGAGGTCAGGCTAATTCATCACAATGGTTCCTTGTGGCCTTGGATTCTATGAATCTATGGGTATAAATGCCTTGCATGTCTTGTGGAGTGCCCATGGCTCCAGCAGATTGATATGCAATCTGGATACCTGCAGGAACCAGGAACCTTGGACTGTCTGGTCACTAAGGTGTGCTTCCCATGATGCGTGTTTTTGTAGGTGGTATGGGAATGAAGGGAACTCCCACGTAGACCTTGTGTCTGATTTGCCACCAGGTAAGGGATGTCAGCACATTCCATGGAAGTCAGACCTTCTTGTCCAGTGAGTCCCTGCTTGGTGAGTAGACTATTCTCAAGAAGGTCTGGAGACACTGCAGATGTAATCTCAAAAAGAGTGACATAGGTGCACGTGGTCATATCACCTAGTAGGATCAAACAGGATCAAGCCATCAACTGAGAGCTAAGATGAAGCTGGAATTGGTTGTAAGGTAAGTATGTGTTGCCATGATAGAGTTCAGGTTTACTCTGATAAAGTCTGTAACTTGTGTTGTTGTCTTGGACTTTTCTAGATTTAGCTGAATCCCCACAGCATCCAATCATTTAGGTAGAGAAATACTGGTCTGCCCTGTCTGTGGAAGTAAGCAACTATCACTGCGAGCACCTTTGTAAAGACTCTCGGAACTGCTGAGAGGTCAAAGGGGAGCACTCTGAATTGAAAGTGCTCTGGTTCCACGGTGAAACAAAGGAATTTTCTGTGAGCCAGGTGAATGTCTACATGAAAATATGTGTCCGTGTGCCATAAACCAGTTGCCTTAGCTGAGGGAGGGTATGATAAAGTATATCTACTCTGCACACTAAGCCCAGGCTCCAACTCAGGTTTGAACCCAATCTCCACTTCCAATCACACACAAATCAGTCTTACTTGGGTCAGCAAATACTCAGGACCCGAGTCATAGTATTATGCTAGGGGTCCTGTAACTCAGGTCCAAGCCCTGTCATTCTGTACTGCAGACACAGGTCAAGCCACAGATCTGAGTCAAAAGGTCTGTGTCGTGCAATATGGATACATAGCACTGCTGTGAGAGCCAGGTCCATCAATTGTAAACCCAGGTTTAAAATGCAGTGTGGATGCTCAAGCAAATGCTTTGATACACTCTTTCCTGGGGGATGACCATTGCTGGGGATGGTGCGGAGGGTCCTTGTACTCCAGCACTCAGAAATATGGGTCCTAGGGGCCCCAATAAGGATGGTGACCGTAGTCATAAAAGTACAGAGATGGATCTCACAGTAGTACAGTTGCTCCCTCAGCCAGTAGTGAGGTTCTCAAGGATGTGATGGCATGTGTATGGACCTAGAAGCCCTGTCTCAGCTGACAGTTCTCTACCAGACTGCTTTGGGACCGCTGGTATAGGATCATTCTCATCTGACTTCCAGCTTCAGCAGTGGATCTGATGGTATCTTGAGGCCTGACCCATTGTGCCCTAGAGTGGGGACTGGTGTGCAACACCTCGATGGTGCCAGATTATTGGCTTCATGGCTGGGGTCCAGACCAATGAGTGTTGGGCTGATGATGTCGGAATCTCTTTCAACAGGATTGGATCTGCAAGAAAGGGGGATTCTGGATCCATATAAATTTCCAATTCCTCAGAAAATATGTATTGAGCTCCATTCGGACAAGAACTGGCAAGCGTCTTAGGTCTGGCCTGATCTGATGGTGCCACCTTGGAAATGGTGGACGTTCTTTGGGCCAACACTGACGGTGCAGAGGGAGACTGGTCCTTTCTGTCTCTATTGGGGGTTGGTATCATCCTTTCAGAATGCAGTTTCAGGGGACTGGTAGCTCATGGTACCATTGGCACCATTTTCTCTTTATGAGCTGTGGAAACACCCATTCTTGGGCATGGAGTCTCAGAGTGCAACGGAAAAAGGGGTCAAGAGGATCTCTTCTTTGAGGATTTAATGGGAGATTTGCCCCTCTTCTTGTGAGGATATTTGTCCTTGACTTCCTCATGCCTCTATTTCATGCAGTCCTTTGAACTGTTAATACTAGGAGCAGGAGGGGCACTATACAGAGGCACTGGTGTGTAAATGGTGAGCTGAAGAGCCCCGGGGTCTCATTGGGACCTCAGAGAGCTCCATAAGGTATATCCTCAGTTTAAATTCCCAAGATGCCTGGTACACAGAGGAAAGGCATAACATACCACATCTGGAAGAGATATGTGGCTCCCTGAGGCACTAAAGGCAGATCTGGTGCAGACTGCTCACAGGGAAAACCTGGTGACAAGTCAAACAGGGTCTAAAGCCTAGAACCTTGGCCACAATAGAGGGCCCCACATGATGGAAAAGCAAGGAGGAGAAAATATCCTGATCCCCAACTAACTAACTAGACTAAAAACGAAACCAATCTAACAACTATTTATAATATTTACAGAATGTGGACATAGGAGCTGTTCTATCCCAAATCACAAGCAGCAGAAAGGAACTGGAGAGGCAGTGAATCTGCACTGCCCTTTATGCCCTCAATAGGGAACATATGGAGGTGCAGAATGCAGTTGCAGCCCAACAGACACTGTTGTTGAAGAATTTCCAGTTCCAGGAGCACAGAGCGCATGCGCACCCACAGTGAATACTCAAAAAAGGACCTGAGAAACAAGAGTTATGGAAATCTAGTTAGGAAAGAGCAAACTGTACAGCAAAGGTGAAATTCTGGGTCCACTGAAGTCAGTGGCAAAACTCCTGTGGATTTCAGTGGGGCCAAGATTTCACCCCAGATATACTGATTGAACATTAATATATTATAGTGTGATGTTTGAAAAAAGGAGGTGGTATTTTGCATGAATGTGTTGGTTTTCTTTGCATTTTCTGATATAATGGGATGATATAAATGGATTAATTTTATAAGATTATATCCATAATAGAAATACTTAACCAAACAAAATGTAAGTCAAAAAATAAAAGTATATTTGTATTGAGTATTGACTAAAGGAGAAGTAATAAATCAAGCTGCATAGCTCTGAAAACTCTAAGCATCAGGAAAATCAAGTGCTACAGTAGGCAACCTCCATACCAGAGAAAATTGGTGAATTTAACGACTAGGATCATTTTATGAAAATAAAAGGATCCAGTGTATACTGAAATCTTTACTAGAAATACATCAGTAACCAAGTACAAAAAAAGTTAATATGCAAAATTTTAATTTTATATTATGTTTTACATTGACAGCTGTAACCTTATCATACTTTTGCTCTAAAAAATGAATTTTAACTTCTGAAAATTATCCTGTCAAATTTATCTCAACATAAGTGATCTTATCACGGTTACATAGTAATAATTAAATGAGACTTCTGAAACCTGCAATTTTATTCTGTATGTGATTTGCCTACAAATGATCCTATCAAGGCTTAGCCCTCTCTCTGTTCTTACTGCTGTGGGCTGATATGGAGTATGTATTTGTAAAACCCTGCAGACTTCTTGTAAGAATTATAATTAATTAATTTTATTATAATAAACCAAAATGACTAATCAAAATTTATCTGTTACTGTACTGCACTTACTTTTGTATGTATCTCAGCACAATAAGAAAAAAAAAACATTTTCTTTATGTCCTGCTTATCTCTACAGAAGACACAATTTCCTCCTCCTTTTGCTGACAATATGCCTAATGGGAAATTAAAGTTTTTAATCCTGATTTTATGAGAATTATTTTTGCGAACAAGAAACTAGAATATTATATTAGTTTTATCATTTTTTTTCAAATCCAGTTATTATTACAGGCATTATAAGGTACCAAGATGCAAATTTTGGACCAATTTCTGCTTCCAGAAATTATCACGTATCTGGGGATTTGCCAAGAATTTAAACTAGAGAGACAATAAAGAGCTCTCTTTCCACAACTGCCAGTCCACAGAAGTGCCACAAGCTGGAGAGCTTTGCTGCCTATTTTGAGAGCCTGTTTATGTATTATAGGAGTTTCTGGGTTTGTCTACTGTGGGCCATTCAGGAAAATTAATCTAAATTAACTAAAGGTGTGAATTTGAAGTGGATTAGTTAAACTGCATTAAACCTCTGTGTGAACACCCTCATTCAGAGTTAAAGGGGCCTTAATTCACTTTAGTTTAATTCACGTCCAAAGTGAAGGGCGGTCATGCAGCAGCCTTGGATCCCAGGATCTGAGAGATTTGAAGGCTGTATGCCTTTGTCTCATCCTAAAGGGTGTCCTTGTCAGAAACCACAAGTTGAATACTGTAGAGTTCTCTAGACCCTCCGGCCACCTCCTATGGAAGGCGCTGAGGTACTACGATGATGAGTGCAGTACAATAACCTATATAAAATAGAAAAAAAAATAGAATATGTTACCACATGGCTGTTAATATGTATATTAATGACAAATGCAAGCATAAAATGTTGGTATGTTGAGTATTTTGTTTGTTCCTTCCTAATTTTCAGGATTTTATACACTTTATGCTCTCTGTCCCTTCAAATTCTGATACCCCACCTCAGGCTTCTAAGAGGATAAAGGTCCGTGAGTACAGCAGAGCTTATATGGTGTTGCTATAAAGGGATAAGAGAGAATTGATGTAAGGAGATGATTACTTAGATCCACCAACCATTCCACACACGGAGGAGGGGCATAGCAGCAGCATAGTTACTGCACCCTGAAATTTCCTCAGCTGTGTGCTGAGCAAAGGATATGACTGTAAAAGAGTTAGAAATGTACTCTAGAAGGACATTGGTTCTAGAATTCAAAGTTCCCTGAATTCAAATATGACCTGTCTCATTTCTAGTTTCATTATTGGCCTGGTTCACTGCACATGGAAGTCAATGGGAAGTTTTCTATAGGCTTTAGCAGGCTTTGGATCAGGACCTAAATTCAATTTTAAGTGACCTAAATAAACGACTTGTCTTCCTAAATAATTGCCAGTCAAATATATTTACAGATCAGTTGAAAAAGTAATAATGGGAATTATTTTCATTTTGTTATTTCACTAAAATTTATTCTCTGAATTAAAACACACACTACCTCTACTGTTAGTAGAATACTCCATATTTAAACAAGCAAAGTATTTGGGTCAAGGAAACAAACATGCAAAACACCAAAAGGGAAGGTGGGAAAAGCATGCCTAGGAGACTGGTTCTTTTTTTCCCCTGTGCTAGGCAGGATTCATGGGTTTTGGTTCACCTCCATTCACAGATGCTCAAGTTTTCAATTGTAAATTTAAATAGTCAATCAGGCCAGAAGAAGCAATGGAGAGACTTACACCTGTGCTGATCGGTGGGAGAAAAAAGGGAGGTAGTCAGTGGTCCTTGAACAATAAACAATTTGTCCCATTTTTATAAATTTACATTTTATTTCCAAAACAAAACCTTTCCAAGCTATTTGAGGAGCAGAAGACTATTTAGCACATATTTCATACATTAAAAAGCTCTCAACTGTATTTAATGCAAACAAAGCCCATTTTATAATCACAATAAAACCTTTCAAATGAGTGGTTGATGCTGTTTATTGCACACTTTAGATATGCCATTGTCACAAGACTCTCATGTTGAATTCATCACGTTACTACATGGTCAGTCATGTCTCACTGCAATGATGAAATAGGTATAGTTTTAAATAGCTATATTTATAATGAAAAAGGATCTTTAAACTATTCTTACAATGTATACCATCTAAATTCCTAGGGATTTTTGTACTGTTGACTTTATACATTTCTAAAGGAAGTGAGTAAATTGTCTTAGAGGTCTGAGGAGGGGGCAGTGCTAATTTCTTATCCTTCTCCCATTATTCATTCCCTGGAGAGTCCTGCTTTTTTCAGTCCTATCTTCTTCCTATTTTGAGGAGACTTGCTTGCTGCAAGTCCCATTAGGAGTACTCTGACCATCAAGCAGACACATGGACAACTGCACTGTTTGCAAGTCTGACTAATTGGATCTGGATTTTTGTTAAATGATTAACATTTATTAAATCAAGTTATATACAATGTTATTTTACTGCTTTGTTTTAGGATTGTATTCTCTTTATGATTTATTCTCAGTCCACATTTAGCAGCTGGTTCCTAGCATTTTCTCCAGTGCCATGCTTAAAATATTAAGCCAGGAGATTTTTGATGCTCCCAGTTTAATATTTGAACACAAAATTAAAGCTAACCCAGTTGATTGCTGCATGTGCAGGCTGGGATGGAAAGAACTCAGTGTTGAAGAGATCTGCAGCCATTTTTCTGAAACTTTTAAACCAGCAGTTTTCCTGTGAAATACAAAAGTGCTCTGCTCCCCTCCTCCCACTCAACAAATCAACTGGATTAGTTTCACAATAAAAAATTAAACTAACTCAGCTAATCAGCCACGGGAGCAGCATTATGGGATCTGGGGAGATTTCCTGGGCAGCAGCAGGGAGAGGGGAGCTGACAGAGAACTGAACAGGAGGGAAGAAAAGACATTTAAAAAGTATTTTTGTGGTTTTTAAATGGATTGATTTATTCAAATATTCTTGGCATACGGATCCATAGTTTTGTTTAAGATTGCAATAAATCACTTAGTGGAAGAGAAGTTCCAGACTATGTGGTAGTATTTACCTGCACAGTCACATGACACTTTTAGTCAATCAATACAAGATTGTAAATGCCTATTTGATGTTATTTAACTATACTATGCCATCTCACGTTAAAAAGACGCTAAAATTTCTGGCAACAAGTTACCTTAACTCAGGATGTCTCACTGTAACTCAGTTGCACTGTAACATAATACAACTACAGTCAATAGATGTCAACAATTTAGTGGTTTTATCCGTGCCACCTTATTTACATTTTTTTAAAAGAAAAAAGAGTTCTCAATGTATCCTGTAAGGCTTTCAGCAAAGATAACACATTTTTTCAGTTGACTGTATTTGCGTAGATACCATTTCCTATTTCTGTAGGAGGCAAAGTCCTAAATACCACTGTCCAGAGGAACACTTGCCACAGAATATTCTTACTGGAGCAGCTGCACGTTACCCAGCAACCAGTACATGTCAGTTCCTGTTGGGTTAGTAACAAACACTCAGTCAAAAGCAAGAATTCAGCTGTTTGTCTTTCTTTCTTTCTTTTTTTTAAAACTGTCCTGAAGGGAATACTGTTGTTCAGGTCTTTAACAAGTACAGTTAAAATGTAGAAGCTGCAGCAGCTGCACATGAAGTTCCAACCTAATCAGTTCAGATAGGATTCAGCCTCATTGAAAGTGAACAAACTGGATCAGTCCATTAGCAAACAAATACTTTAAGTGCCTGTGCTGGAAGGCTGCAATAACATTTGCTGTAAAATACCACAGGAAAAACTATTAAAAAGAGGTATATGGTTGTGTAGCAATTTTTGTATGGGAAGGATGAGCAGAGGCCTTTTCTATTCATAAGACATAAACATTGAGAAAGCCTCTGAAGATCCCTTGTTCTAATTATTTTATACAGTGTAAATTCTTCAAAGACATACCTTAAATTAAGATGTTTGCAGCGCCTAAAATTTATTGTTAGAAATTAATGGGGCACTTATCAAGGTTATTAGAATTTTAAGGAAGAACTCTCATACTGGAGAAAACTTTCAAACATTTCATACCTAAAGCATTACTTTCATGTGTGTTTTTTTTTCTTGCCACAATTACAATTTATTAAAAAGATACCTTTATATTGTGATGAAACTTGAATATATAAACAAATGATCTCTCCACATCCTGTTTGCTCCAGAATGAAATTCACCCTTTCAAAGTGGCCTAGTTGTGAAATCATCCCAAACTGTAAGTATTACACCTACACTAAAAGAAAACTGCAACCATTTAGCCTTGATTAACAAAATAATAAGAAGCACCTCTCTTTATTGAACTGTGGGAACTACTGAAAAATTAACTTTTCATTTTGAATGTAATGAACAATTCTGAGTCTTCTACTGAATGAAGCATATTCCTTTTAAAAAAAAAAGTATTCACATATATGGAAACCCTACAATCCTCCTGAACATAAATCTATAATATGAAAAAAAAATGTCAGGAAAATATGTGGCTTTTTAGACCCACAACTTTGCCACTGCCCCTTGAATTTTGTTGTTCATTTTCATTATCCCTATTTCTATTTGTGTAATTAGAAATAATTTCCATTCAACCACTGTATTACCATTTTATTTATTATTTTTATCTGTCTCAGAAAAACTGCATTTGGCTATGCCTACTACCTGTCCACCAGATTAGAACTGCAGCCTCTTCAAAAATCTGTCTCAACTAACTTGAGGAATGAATGACATTTTGAGGGTTATTTCCAAGCATGTACCCTTCATTTGTGGTAATGCACACTGCTATCCACAAAATCATCTTGACAACCACGATTACAAATTTTGTTATAAAAGCATGTTGAGCTTCTGAGGAAAATTTTGCTCTGTCCTAAATCATATGCAATTCCACTGAAGTTAGTAGGATTATATTGGGTATAAATTAAGGTAGAATTTGGAAACTGAATGGCAGTTACCAGATAAAAAGTAATCTGTGTCTATTCTGACCTTATCATTATGTATTATTTTTACAGTATCACACGTATACATGTGACAGAACAAGCAGATTTGATTAACCACTTAAAGAATGTGTTGCCCCAGGAAAGAGACAAAAATAGGAAAGGCATAATAGGGCCTAACAAAAATGAGCAAAGAATAAAAATAATGTTACTCCTAATCATGAAAAAATAATTATGAAGGAAATGGATGGCCACACTGAAAATGTAAGGCTTTATTTTATTCACGACCTGAATGTTGTCATTCAGTGTAAGTGTACTGAATAGTATGTGAATAAATCACTAGATCGCTTTACATATATTGCACTGTACAGGTATCACAGCCAAGAATCATGCCTATGCCAAGAGCCATTTTACACAGGGAAGAAAGAGTATTTAAGGAGTTGTGTGCAGCTCCCTGATTCTCAAGCTGCCCTGGCTTTGGGCAAGCTTGTGGCTACTCTAATTTATGTCAGCTGGCTACAGTCTCCAAAGGACCACATATCAGTTATGAAATGGAGGAGGGCTAACGTACCCTCTGCCTAACATGCCGTGCCATGTATGAGGGAGCAAGTTGGCACAGATACAAACTTCTTTGGCTTTAAGGCAACTGAGACCTCCCCATCATCAGAATGATCAGATAGCTAAGATCAGATTTCGGCCACTTTGTGCCTCTCAAGAAAGGCACATTAGCCAGAAAAGTGGAAGAGAATCTGTCCTGCATTTGTAATACATGCCTGATTATCTAACAACTTTAGATATTCCTGCAGTTAAAAGTGATGAATGATTTTAACTCTAGTTATGGACAGTTTATATGTTTTACTTTTTTGCCATATGAACCAGGCTAGGAAAATACAATCTAATTTCACCTATCTTGTTGTACAGCTATCTACTGGAGAGCTCCCTAAATCACTTTTCTAAGATTTCACCAAAGGTGTACAAATAATTCATGAAGATAATTAATTGGTTCAAGTCTAACTTATATTTTGTATTGTTTTTGTTAGTGGTTATGAACATAGATTTCTTCCAGCTTTAAAGTAATGTCTCAAATTCCCTATTTGTCAAATTAATTTATCTGTAATATAGTTTTGTTAATGTAGTACCCCCAATCCACCCACCTACACTTTATACACAGAGAAAACATGATACTGTGAAATAAAGGTTTTATAGGCAATATGCAGGCTATCCAAAATGAGTGCCAGTTGAAATTTTATACCACAAATCACCATTATGAATTCTATAAATGCCTCAAATTGCAGAGAAAAACTATTTTAGAAATGTTTTGGCGTTATAAAATAAATGTATTGTTAATATTTTTCTTCTCTCTCAGCTTGTAAGGCTCTCACTACTATGATCCCAACTAACCGAGTCTTAGAGAGAAAATTATAATTGGTCAATCTTATAAACCTATAACAAATGTACCTAAAACAAAAAGAACAGAAGTACTTGTGGCACCTTAGAGACTAACAAATTTATTAGAGCATAAGCTTTCGTGGGCTACAGCCCACTTCATCGGATGCATAGAATGGAACATATATATATATATATATATATACACATACAGATAAGTTGGAAGTTACCATACAAACTGTGAGAGGCTAATTAGTTAAGATGAGTTATTATCAGCAGGAGAAAAAAAAACTTTTGTAGTGATAATCAAGATGACCCATTTAGGCGGTTGACAAGAAGGTGTGAGGATACTTAACTTAGGGAAATAGATTCAATATGTGTAATGACCCAGCCACTCCCAGTCCCTATTCAAACCCAAGTTAATGGTATCTAGTTTGCATATTAATTCAAGTTCAGCAGTTTCTCATTGGAATCTGTTTTTGAAGCTTTTCTGTTGAAAAACTGCCATCCTTAAATCTTTGACTGAGTGGCCAGAGAGGTTGAAGTGTTCTCCTACCGGTTTTTGAATGTTATGATTCCTGATGTCACATTTGTGTCCATTTATTCTTTTGCGTAGAGACTGTCCAGTTTGACCAATGTACACGGCAGAGGGGAATTGCTGACACATGATGGCATATATCACATTGGTAGATGTGCAGGTGAACGAGCCCCTGAGGGCGTGGCTAATGTGACTAGGTCCTATGATGGTGTCACTTGAATAAATTTGTGGACAGAGTTGGCATCGGGCTTTGTTGCAAGGATAGGTTCCTGGGTTAGTGTTTTTGTTGTGTGGTTGCTGGAGAGTATTTCTTTAGGTTGGGGGGCAGTCTGTAAGTGAGGACTGGTCTGTCTCCCAAGATCTGTGAGAGTGAAGGATCATTTTTCAGGATAGGTTGTAAATCTTTGATGATGCGCTGGAGAGGTTTTAGTTGGGGGCTGAAGGTGATGGCTAGTAGCATTCTGTTATTTTCTTTGTTGGGCCTGTCCTGTAGTAGGTGACTTCTGGGTACTCTTCTGGCTCTGTCAATCTGTTTTTTCACTTCAGCAGGTGGGTATTGTAGTTTTAAGAATGCTTGATAGAGATCTTATAGGTGTTTGTCTTTGTCTGAGGGATTGGAGCAAATGTGGTTGTATCTTAGAGCTTGGCTGTAGACAATGGATCGTGTGGTGTGTCCTGGATGGAAGCTGGAGGCATGCAGGTAAGTATAGCGGTCAGTAGGTTTCCGGTATAGGGTGGTCTTTATGTGACCATCGCTTATTAGCACAGTAGTGTCCAGGAAATGGACCGCTTGTGTGGATTGATCTAGGTTGAGGTTGATGGTGGGATGGAAATTGTTGAAATCATGGTGGAATTCCTCAAGGGTTTCTTTTCCATGGGTCCAGATGATGAAGATGTCATCAATGTAGCGCAAGTAGAGTAGGGGTGTTAGGGGACAAGAGCTAAGGAAGCGTTGTTCTAAGTTAATCTGCAAACTAGATACCATTAACTTGTGTTTGAATAGAGACTGGGAGTGGCTGGGTCGTTACACATATTGAATCTATTTCCTTAAGTTAAGTATCCTCACACCTTCTTGTCAACTGTCTAAATGGGCCATCTTGATTATCACTACAAAAGTTTTTTTTCTCCTGCTGATAATAGCTCATCTTAACTAATTAGCCCCTCACAGTTTATATGGTAACTTCCAACTTATCTGTATGTATATATATATCTATCTTACTATATGTTCCATTCTATGCATCCGATGAAGTGAGCTGTAGCTCACGAAAGCTTATATTCTAATAAATTTGTTAGTCTCTAAGGTGCCACAGGTACTCCTTGCATAATGACAGGTTTCAGAGTAGCAGCCATGTTAGTCTGTATCCGCAAAAAGAAAAGGAGGACTTGTGTCACCTTAGAAACAAACGAAGTTATTAGAGCATAAGCTTTCGTGAGCTACAGCTCATTTCCTCGGATGCATCGGGATGCATCCGATGAAGTGAGCTGTAAGCTTATGCTCAAATAAACTTGTTAGTCTCTAAGGTGCCACAAGTACTCCTTTTCTTTTTACAAGTACTCCTGTTCTTTTTGTAAAAGTACTCATGTTTATTTTTCTAGCATTCCATCTACTTGCATTAAAAACTGGTTGAAACATTACTGTCACAAAGGGAGATTTGGGAACACTGAAACAGTTGCATTCTTCTGTCCAGTGAAAATGTGGGCAACAGGGAAGCATTCTTATCCCTTAGATCAAGTCTATTAAAAGAATGCTAAAATGAACAGAGTAAGCAGATGATCTGGAGAATTCAAAACTTAAAGTGATTAATTAGACCTTATTTTGTCTTGAGCAGATTTACTAAGCTTTTTTCAACTTAGACACATTGTTTGTAATTACCAAAATCACACCTCCATTGGCTGGCCTTAGTTACTTCATGCATGAACAGCAATCTGATTGAGCACTCTTGTTAGGATTTCATTCGTCATTGTAATTAGCCATAATCATAGCCTTCCTGGGTGCATGAGAATGTGCAAACGACCGATTCACAACCCCAACCTATTTGAATATGAATCTTCTCAGTAAGTACCAATAAAATAGTGGAAACAAAGCAGTTTCTCTAGGGAATTTTGTAAAGCATCCCCTTCTCTAATTCTCTTCCCTTAATATGTTCCCTTTTCAGTATCAGGATTCTGTTTGCTAAAACAAGGGTTACTTAATGAAGACAATGGCTTATTATTTCTTTAAGTGGCACAGCAGGGCCCAAGTATTACAGGCCCAGCTCTTTCAGCCTCTGCCAAGGACACAAGGAACAAAGGGGCAAGCAGTTATGTGAGGCAAATAGAACTCTCTGCTTAGGCTACAGTTGTGAACACTGTCTTTAGAATAAGACCCAGGTCTCAACTATTCTAGAACTCAAAGGCAGGGTCTTTTTCTCCTTCTTCCTGTAAATGACTCACATTGTAGAAAAGCTCATAGCAGAAGCGGCAGGGATTGAAAGCAAAGGGAAAGTGGAGGAGGGGTGACATTACTGGTCCAATCACAAGCACATTCATAGTGAGCCACCTAATGGTGACAAAGTGTTTTCTCCTTTTAATTTCTAATCAAAGTTCCTGTGGAAGAGAGCCTTGCAAACAGGCACTGGAAGATATCCAAATATGTCCTCTGCCAAAGCAGAGAGAACTAGGTGGGAAAACATGAATTTTGAAGAAAACAGACCTGGCACTAGTTCCTAGTTACATTTTTAAATATGTTTAGCAATCTTTTGGGTAAGAATAATAAGTCTCAGAGGCACATTAATGTTGGGTATAAAGAATTATTCTTTAAGTTGTCATGTGCCTCTGGGGTGAAGTGAAAAGATGGTTCACATAATCCTAAAAGAATCATTTTTGAATTATGAATGCAAATTAGAATGATTTTGTAATTTATAGATAAATTTGCTGAATATATAAATATGCTCTGGTATTTTTTAAAGTTCTTTGTTAATTATACTACAGGCTTTTTATTAAATTTAATTTTTTAAACAACACAATTTTTACTTAATAAAATGTTTGTTTATTTAGTTTGTGTTCAAGCTGATATGAGTTGCTTTTAAAGCCTCTCCTGTTTAAATACCATAGGTATACATATAAAATAAAGATTGTATTCAATTTAATATGTCATATAAAAATACTATAGACAAAATGATAATTCAATCAAAAACAGTTTAAGTGAATCTAAGTTTAAGTGAATCTACTGGGCACAATTCCCAAGGAAGGTAGACAAAACATTCCTAAAGCCGCATGGAAGCACTGGGAGGCCTACATGTGGCATACCTATAACTTTGTGGGAGCCAACTGCTAACTTTTTACCAGTTTGTGAGAAGTAAATATTCTGTACGGTTAGCTGTTATGTGTTCAGCATAATGCATTTTTTTTATTAGTTTAAAAAGTTTTTTAAAAGTTTTAAAAGTTTTTTAAAAAGCTATTTCGCATCTAATAAAGATGAGAACATGGCCAGCTCTCTGGTATTTGGGAAGGCTGACCCAAGTGCCAGAAGCTCCCCTGGCACTCAGACGGTGGCCCCACCCCTTGCTCCACCCTGAGGCCCCACCCACACTCCACCTCCACTTCGCCCCAGGCCCCTCTCACGCTTGGCCCCGTTGCCAGCTGCCCACCGGGTCCCTTCCCTCCTTCACCCCCTCCCCCAAGGACCCCCACCTGCTGAGTCACCACATTCCTCCTTTCTTCCACCCCCCTCCCTCCAAGGCCCCCGCCACCCACTGCTCGCTGAGTCACTCCAGTCCCCCTCCCCCAAGACCACCCCACCTGCTGCTCACCGCATCCCTCCACTCCGTGGAGGAAGAGAGGGACTTGGTGAGCAGCGAGCACCTCAGGGTATGGGGATGAAGGAGAGGAGGGACGCGGCAAGCGGTGGGCAGTGGAGGCCTGGGTGGAGGGGTGGAGCAGGGACTGGAAGAGGTGGAGCGTGGGTGGGCCCATGGGGGAAAAGCGGGAGGGGGGCTCGGGACAGAGCGGAGGCAGAGCCACCACAGCCCAGGCATCTGTGCTCTCAAAAGGTAGTGGGTTGGCTGCTGCGCCATAGGGGAGGCTTAGCCTCACCTGGCCTATTATACCCATCACCTATCGGTGAGAGTCAAAAGCACTTGGCCAACTTAAACGACTGATAATTATATGAAACTCCTTTGTTATTCTCTGTAAATGTAACCCATTATAGTTTATCCACAAATTGTTTTCTCATGGATTTAAAATATGTTAAATCCTCTTTAGGTTATAGTATCCATCTAGAAATATAGAGCCAAATTATGCCTGTCTCTGCTTTGGGATAAGAAAATGGGGAGAGAACTCAGAGGCCCATTTCCCACTGGCACACCCATACAGGAAGAAGCCAACTAGCCAGTGTTTAATTTGTGCCAGGACTTGCCAAGCTGAGTCCCTGCACTTCTAGGCTTGGCAGTTCATAGCCGCGGCACCTCTAGGCTTGCTACCTCAGTTATGAAAATAAAAAAACTGCTTGAGCCCTGGCACCGAATTGCTTGAACCGCAGCACCTTTTTCATTATAAATTAAGCACTGCAACCAGCACTCACTGAAATACTCTGACGCCATTAGCTCTTCAGTGCTTTGCTTTATTCCCTACTCACCTTCATTTATGGTAGAGAGAGAAGAAATTCTCTGTATGGAATGAGGTAAGGCTTGTATTTTCCCCTTTCCCCCACCCCAGACCAACTCATTTCTAACACAGTCATGCATCATATTTCTCATGCAGCTAAACACTAAAAATGAAATTCTACTGAACTTAACTATGCACATGTGCCAGTGGAAATTTGAGAAATCATATTTAAAAATATGATGGTGTGGTAAATTACAAAAGTTTTATTGGCACTTGTGCTTTAGATTATTTGCATAAACTACTTATGAACATGCTTAAAATGCCATCCCAAACACATACTTATAAAATGTTTATATCATGCCATAGTATCATGTATTTGTTTATATATGAATGTATTATGGATAAAGCTACGATTTTTTCACAGAGACCCCAGAGCGTGACGGGGCTGCAGCTCCTGGCCACTGTGGGTGGCGGGGGTACCAGAGCTCCCAGCCACCACGGGCAGGGGGGGACCCTTGAGCTCCCAGCTGCTGCAGGTGGAGGGGGGACTCTGGATCTCTGAGCCCCACAGGCAGTGGGGCGCCCCAGAGCTCAAAGCAAGCCCCTGTAGCTGCCCAGATGCTGTGGGCGGTGTGGGGACCCTGCAACTGAGCTCCCCATTTTACAGGCAATAAAGAAAAATTCATGGAAGCCCATGACCTGTCCATGACTTTTATTAAAAATATCCATGACAAAACTTTAGCCTTAATTATGGAGTGTTACCCATTTGGGGCTGAGAGTGAGGACAGGAAGGTGATGAGGTCAGACATCCACTGTGAGGCAAAGCTTAACAAGCACAGGGCAAGGAAATACCTGGCATCTGTAAGCCTTTCCAGAGCATATAAAAGGAAACATAAGCCAACAGCTAAGAGCAGTGCTCTGGTGAAATGTAATCTTTGGTTTAGCTGGTGAAGTGTATGTTGTCACTTTCTGGAACTAAAAGGCTTTTGGTCACATATGCCTCAGAATAACAGCATCTGATCCAAATAGACACTAGGGGTGTCCAAATCCTAGATCCACTGAAATTTATGTGAGTTTTGCTACTGACTTCAATAGTACCAAATGTATCACTTCCTTTGCTACTTTGACCTCTTAAAATAAGACTAGTGGGCTCTGTAGACACACCCAGAATGCGTCACCAACCTCTACCCCTACCTACTTCTTCTTCTCCTCCCCTTTTTTTTGTGTTTTGCCTTGTGTCCTATGAAAGATGCAATCTCTTTTGGGTATGAAGTTCTCTAATGTATTGAGGATCACTTTGTCCAAATTGAGCATAATTAAGGCTTGACTGACAAGGCTGCTAATTCCATTACTCTCCACTTGAAAGTTATGGCCACTAGGAAAACCACTTTAGTAGTCAGGAAGCTGAGAAGTGCTGAGCTCAGTATCTTCAAGGGATGTTCATTGTGAGCCTCAATACTAGTTAAGGATCCATGTCAGAAATTGGAATACATCTACAGATTGATTTTCTTTGCTGCTTTGAGAAATCTTGCCAAATGAGGATGAGGTGGTTACAATCCTTCCATCTATAGGCAGACCACTAAACTGAGTGCTGATTTATGTCCCTTCAGGATGCTGCCTCTGAAATCTATGATCAGGCCTACCTGAAGAAACCGCAGTATGGAAACAGGGCCGTAACTAGGGCGGGGCAGCTGCCCAGGGCGCAGAGCTGGTGGGGATGCAAAAATGGGGTGGCACACAGGATCGAGCCCAACGGCATTGCCTGCCCCTGCAGGCTTGGGCCCACTGGTGTTGCCCAGAGCCCAGGGTGCTCAATACCCCCCACCTTTTGGCAGGATTGTGGGCCCAGTGACCCCGGCCACAGCAGTCTCTCCCCGTGGTGCTAGTCTGCAGCATGGCGGCAGGCAGGCATGGCGTGGCCCGCCTGCCTGCTGCTTGGCTTTTACTAAGCACGCTCAGTAACACCTGCTGAAGCTGCTGCCCTTCCTTGCTGGGGATTAAAATCTGCTGCTGTTCACATAGGTTAAAGGAGGGCAAAGGGGGCAAACTGGGGGTGGGGGTGGGGATGGGCATGGTCTGAACAGGGGACAGAAACTGACTGCACAGAGTTGTAAAACAGCTGGAGATGGGGCAGGAGACGGACCAAGGGGTAAAATCAGGGATGAAGGGTAGAGCCAGATTTAAGACCAGGGGTGAGGGGGTGGCAGAGGGCAAAACCCTGGCACAGGGAGTTACAGAGGGGGTAACAGTTACCCCTGCAGTGTTTACAAAAATAGAGATTTCCTCTCGCTCACGACCATATGTCTCAGCACCTGCTTCCTAGGGCTCTGTTCTTAAAGGCACAGGCATCACAATGCCTACACAAGGCAGCTCTTCTCTGTCTGATATAATGTACTGAGATGGTAAATGAGACTTGATTCAGTGAAATATTTTACATATACCCCCAAAAACTATGTGTCACACATTTTGAGTATTTAAAAGAATCCCTTATCAGTTTATAAGTCTGCATAAAGTCTTAGAGCAGTTCACAAATGTGTCCTATCTGCTGCTGTGATTCCCTGAATTGCACTCCCTTTATTCGCAAAAAGAAAAGGAGTACTTGTGGCACCTTAGAGACTAACCAATTTATTTGAGCATAAGCTTTCGTGAGCTACAGCTCACTTGCATCCGATGAAGTGAGCTGTAGCTCACGAAAGCTTATGCTCAAATAAATTGGTTAGTCTCTAAGGTGCCACAAGTAGTCCTTTTCTTTTTGCGAATACAGACTAACACGGCTGTTAGTCTGAAACTCCCTTTATTGTAATCCATTTTAAATTTTACAGTTTTGCTCCTTCTAATTGTTTAATTTTTAAAATGTTATTTTTATTACTCTTATCACTTCATCGTTTACCTTTGTCAACTTTGTGCAGATGGATGTCATTGTAATATTTAATTTATATTTTAATAGCAAATAATTATTGAAAATGTTTATAAGTAAATAGTTACTTGTAGGTTTAGCAATATCTGTGTTTCTAGTATATCACTTCCTATGTTTTTACTGTGATTTTTAATTTGGAATTTTTAATTCTAAATTTTTCATTTTATTTTTATAGCACAAGTTTATTCTGTTGGATCATGTGACTTCCAGTCTGACTGATTTCCTAGCCTGGTGTCAAAACTTCTTCATTTTCACTCGATCCACCAATGGGGATTGCCTTTCCTCGACTGTTATTTTGCCTCTCAATGCAGACTTTAGTGGTTTTTCGCATGTCATTGCTTGTGTGTAAAACTTGGTTCACAAATATTCACTAAGAGCAGTATATTATCACAGATTAAATCCTTCTCAAAGGCAAAATTACTGAACATAAAAATGGCCATAATGGGTCTGTAATGGTCCATCTAGTCCAGTATCCTGTCTCCCGATAGCAGACAGTGCCAGATGCTTTAGGGGGAATGAACAGTACAGGCAGTCATTGAGTGATCTTGTTGTCCACTTCCAGTTTCTAGCAGTCCGAGACTAGGGACACGGACAACCAGAGCATGGGGTTCCATCCCTCACCATCTTGGCTAAAAGCCATTGATGGACCTATCATCCAGGAACTTAGATCTAATTCTTTTTTTAACCCATTTATAGTTTTGGCCTTCACAACATAATGAACAGACATGTACAACCCCAAGATTGCTTGCCAACCACAAGAATTTAAAAATCATGAGTTATACACCCCCAAGTCATGAAATTTTTAAAAAATAAATGATATTGGGTTCTTTTTATGTTCCTGAGCCTTTAGGGTGCAGAAGGCCCAGATCCAGAAAGTAGGAGCCTAATCCCCTGAGCAAATCTTGGCCTAACCTCAAACTTTTGCTGTCACATTTCCCAAACAATTCATATACCTAAGGCCATATCTACACTACAAACTTTTGTTAACTCACGTTACATCAGCATACAGTCACAGCAGTTAGTATGTCACTTGTGCATGTGCCTATTTGGCTCCTTGTGTCAGTGGTGAGTGTGCTCACCAGGAATGCATGTACTGATTCAGAGTGTAGTGTACCATGAGAATGTATCAACCATCTGTCACAATATGCTACCTCTCACCTTTGTCATCCTCTGGTCTAGGGGTAACAAATTGTGATAGATGGTTGATGCCCTGTTCAAGGAGAATGGTACTGATTTCATCTGAATACCCAGCTCTTCTTATCTAACTATGTCCAGTAGACAAACTGCCAGATTCAGGCTTTGTGTCTTTGTTTCTGTATGTCCGAGTCCCGAAAAGGTGGTAGCTGAAGGGGTGGATGTGTTGCAAGGCATCAACTCATGAAAGTATAGACTCCAGGACCAGTGAAAGGTCACTAGTAGTACACTGGTTTGTTTCCTCTTCATTTTCTGCATTAAATAATATTTTTCAAAATATAGCAACTCCTGTGACAGTGCATCCACTGCAGCTGCGCTGTGGTGTCATTCCTTTGAGTAGATCTCACTCAAGTGTCTGCTCCTGGTTGCTGCATTTTGAAGTTCTCAGATGAAGCGTGGCGGCAGTGACATGGGCATCAGTTCAGGCTAGGCACTCAAGTACAATCCTGCCCAACCCTCTGGATATGTATGCCACAGCTCAAGCAGCAGCTCGGCTGGCTACGTGAATACAATCCCACAACCCCTGGGTATGCACTCAGCTGGTAAGCCCAAGCTGTTGCCTGGGCTACTATAGCCATGCTATTGTAGAGTGCCAGCCCACGCAGAGCTAGTGCATATTTGTCCAGACGAGCTGGGAATCATGTCTCCGCATGGTTGTTTAGTCTGCTTCGGCAGACGATGGTTTCCAATACTACCCTGACATGCCTTCTCAGTGAACTTTTGACAGTGGAAGTGGACTCCTCAGCTCAAAGAGATTTATGTTGTTGTTCCTTTCCCCTTAGTGTAACAGCATTACACAGAGACCAAGAACTACATGTGCACCTTAGTCTGAGGTCTAGACTGTTTCTGTGGAAGATTAACTTTTATAATCCTCAAAATATACAACTGGAGGGAGTTTATTATTTATTTTAGTTTTCAGGTCTTTGTCGTCCACCCTGGAGCGATTTTTTGACTGACTGGTAGACAGGAAGCATTATAAGTTCATCATGCTAGTGCACATAGGGCAATACTTTGATAAAGCTGAAAGGATAACAAGTGAAGGAAAACCTGCACACACATTACAGGAAATATAATTGTTTAAAAATACAGAATCTTCAATTATTTGAATTTATGCTGCATATGCTATTTTAAATATGAAATAAAAGATGGATGACTAATGAAGCACATTTTTATTATGAGCTTTTTAAATGAACAGTCATCATAACACTTTTATTAGACTATTAACAGCATGATGCATAGATGATCTTTGAAATATTAAGAGTGAAATGCACCCTCCCACATAGTAAATTCCATCTTCCAAACCACTTCTCAGACTCACACGGTATTAAAAGATTTTTCTTAACCCTATTTGAATAAGCATCATGGTAAACTCTTGGACTATCTGGGAAAAAAAGCACTTAAGATTATGCATCTTTCTCAGGGAGAGTGTTAAAATGGTTCTTCCTATATTTTGAGCCTAACTTAACCTACCAGGACAAAACAGCAGTCTCAGGGATGATGTTTCAAGTCAACTTCTCCATAAATATTGAAATTTTGCTGAAGGATGTCACGTTGTTAAAAAACAGCTTTAGCTGTCTCAACATATTTTTCTTATGGCATGTAATATGTAACTTATTTTACTGTACTGCTCTTTTCTTCTTCCAATCCTGTTTGTATGAATACTGAGATACTGTACAATTAAATGTTTCAGCTGTTGTTTAAAATTGTGATAAAGACTACTGACAAAGCTCCAGACTAAACTTGAATAAACTTTTGATAATATGCTCTTGATTGTTTTTTCATATTTGTTACATAGCCCAGTTAACTGGCAGCATGAAGCCTCTCATGTAAAACAGTACAGAAACATTATTCACAACTTTCTGAAAATTCAAAATATACATTATAAGAGTCTAGAACAGTAATACAAGACGCATCTCTTCCAGAAAACCTGCTCCTTTGCCATTAATCCATATCCTTGGGACTTATTCTAACATTCCAAAAGCTCAGGCAGCCTTCTTGGCTGCACAGATATGACATGGGGATTCTGAGGTCTAGTCTTTGTGAGGAAATTGTACTTATTTAACTAAATTGATTTAGAAACTAATTTAGGCCTCATCTATACTAAAATGTTAGGTCAACCCAGCTAGGTCATTCAGCGGTGTGAAAAATCCACACACCCTGAGCAATGTAGTTAAACCAACCTAGCCCCTGTGTAGATAGTGCTGTCAACAGAATTCTTCTATCAATCTAGCTACTGCTGTAGGTGGATTACCTACACCGGAAAGAGAACCCCTCCTGTTAGCATAGATAGTATCTGCATTGAAGTGCTACAGCAGCAGAGCTGCAGCTCTGCCAATGTAGCATTTCAAGTGTAGACAAGCTCACAGTTAAACTGGTACAACTCCCTTGTGTGTCACTCTTACTTTAGTTTAAAAGTGCCTTATAGCAAATTAGCTTAAATTGGCGTCTCACACACCTGCAGAGCCACGATTGGAAACTTGATTTTACATTTCCAAGACCAAAGGCCTCTCCTATGTGAGCTAAAAGAAGATCATAGTTACATATCTGATATAGAAACCCCTCATTGCTTCTTCTAAATTGTACCCAACCAATAAAGGACAACATATTCACATACATGTATTCCAGGTCCTGCTTCCAGTGAAAGTGAAAGTGAAGTGAAAGGCAAAACAATTGCTATTGCTATCAATGGGAGCAGGAATTGGTACAAAATTATCAACAAAAAGCATTGAAAATAACTTTGCTTATTGAAGTTTATTTTCTTCAGTTTTAACTGATATACAAGTTTTCTAGGAGATCTATCTTTTTCAGCTAGATAGAAACATATTTTAGACAAAAGCCAAAATTTTATATGAGTAATATTTAATAACTTGTTATTCAAGATACTTGATGATTTTTTTCAAAAACTTTGCAGAAATATTCTCCTTTACCTCCAGTGTATATCTAGCAAACCCAATATTCTAAAACCCAATATTATACAGAGACTAATACAGGGCTTTATCATGGAAGCTGGTTGCAACTCTAGCACTGGAGAGCCTACTGTCAATAACATAAATGTTGCACATACAAAAAACTACATTAAAATATTTATTAGAGTTGTAAATTTAAGCACTACCCACAGCCAACTGGCTCCCACTCCTTCCCATTTCACTTGCTAGCTCCCAGTCTTCTTGCCCTACCAATCCCATCCAGCCCTCCTTCCAACACTCAGTCTGTTTGCCTAGCCAGTCCCAATCTCCCCACAATATCTAGCTCCATTTTTCCTCACCAATCCCAACGTTCCCCTCCAATTCCCAGTCACAGTTTCTCCCCACTGTGTTCAGTCCTAATCATAGAATCAGAGAACTGGAAGGGACTTCGAGAGGTCATCTAGTCCAGTCCCCTACACTCAAAGCAGGACTAAGTATTATCTAGCCCATCCCTGATAGGTGTTTGTCTGACCTGCTCTTAAAAATCCCCAGTGATGGAGATTCCACAACCTCCCGAGGCAATTTATTCCAGTGCTTAACCACCCTGACAGAAAGTTTTTCCTAATGTCCAACCTAAACCACCTTTGCTGCAATTTAAGCCCATTGCTTCTTGTCCTATCCTCAGACGTTAAGAGGAACAATTTTTCTTCTTCCTCCTTGTAACAACCTTTTATGCACTTGAAAACAGTTATGGCCCTCTCAGTCTTCTCTTCTCCAGACTAAACAAACCCAATTTTTTCAGTCTTCCCTCATAGGTCATGTTTTCTAGAACTTTAATAATTTACGAAAGCTTATGCTCAAATAAATTTGTTAGTCTCTAAGGTGCCGTAAGTCCTCCTTTTCTTTTTGCGGATACAGACTAACACGACTGCTACTCTGAAACCTGTTAATTTTTGTTGCTCTTCTCTGGACTTTCTCCAATTTGTCCACATCTTTCCTGAAATTTGGTGCCCAGAACTGGACACAATACTCCAGTTGAGGCCTAATCAGCACAGAGTACAGCGGAAGAATTACTTCTTGTGTCTTGCTTACAATACTCCTGCTAATACATTCCAGAATGATGTTTGCTTTTTCTGCAACAACATTACACTGTTGACTCATATTTAGCTTGTGATCCACTATGACCCCCAGATCCCTTTCCGGAGTACTCCTTCCTAGGCAGCCAGTTCCTATTTTGTATGTGCGCAACTGATTTTTCCTTCCTTATTGGAGCACTTTGCAGTTGTCCTTATTGAATTTCATCCTATTTACTTCAGACCATTTCTCCAGTTTGTCCAGATCATTTTGAATTTTAATCCTAACCTCCAAAGCACTTGCAACCCCTCCGAGCTTGGTATCATCCGCAAACTTTACAAGTGTTCATTATCTAATGAAAATATTGAACAGAACCAGACCCAGAAACTGATCCCCGCGGGACCCCACTCATTATGTCCTTCCAGCATGACTGTGAACCACTGATAACGACTCTCTGGGAATGATCTTCCAAAGATTTTCACCCACCTTATAGTAGCTCCATCTAGGTTGTATTTCCCTAGTTTGTTTATGAGAAGGTCATGTGAGACAGTATCAAAAGCCTTACTAAAGTCAAGATATACCACATCTACCACTTCCCCCCTATCCACAAGGCTTGTTACCCTGTCAAAGAAAGCTATCAGTTTGGTTTGACATGATTTGTTCTTGACAAATCCATGCTGACTGCTATTTATCACCTTATTATCTTCTAGGTGTTTGCAAATTGATTGCTTAATTATATGCTCCATTATCTTTCCAGGTACAGAAATCTCACTAGACTCCTTGTCCCAATCTATTCCTTTCCTTCCCCATGGTCTGTGTCACAACCAAGAGAAGGGCAAGTCAGACTAAGTGGTCAGAACAAGAGTCAGGGCAGATACCAGGAGATCAGAGTTCAAGACAGGCTAGAGGGCAAACTGAGTGTCAGACATCAGGATGCAGGCAGGGTCAGGTTATCAGATGATCAGTAGCAACTGAATAGCAAAATCAAGGACAAGCTAGCATCAGAAGCCAGAACCTAGGGTCTGAAGCAGAGGTAGGCAAGCAGTTTGTGTGTCTTCCTGGTTTAAATACTGCTACCAGCCAAACAGTGGGCTGTAAAGAGCTGCCACTCAGGTCCTGCTGGGCAGTACCTCCTGCCAACATCAGCCTCACAGGGTCATCCTATGGGAATACAATCTAAACCTCTAGTGGTGATGTGGAAGTGTCAGCTGCATATAACCCTTAGTCCCAGATTCTAGTCCTGTAGGTTCTTACTGTCTAGCTTTAATTTCCCTCTGAATTCAAATCAGACAGCTTCCACTTCCTGGGTGCCAGAAGTGGGCTCATTGTGAGCATAGGAGAACTAGTCTCCCTGCTCTCAGCTCCAGTGCCAAGCCTCATTCTGGCTTTAAACAACCCTTATAGGGAAAATCTGGCTCTGCCCTTATAGCCCTGGACTGGAGTAAGTATGCCTGTGGGGATGGTACATATGCAGTCTCGATAGCATGCAGAGTGTGGGAAGATGGTGCATGCTCTATGTGGGATGAATCTAAGATTTTTAACTGTTAAAACCTAAGTCACCTCTAATGAACTTTTGCAAACTACTGTCTTTCAGTGGCTTATAACTTGACAAAATTTAGGTGAATTTTCATGAAGTGAGCAAAAGACACATCCCTGATACAAATGCCACCCCCTGCCAAATATCAGCTTCCTCTTCCAAATCATAAGGATGCTAAAGAATTTTATAATGGGCTGCCTTAAGAATAGACAGGGCTACTAGATCAAGATGGACCAGAGAGATGCTTGGAAAATTTTCCTGCATAAGACAAGTGAAACAAACATAGTGGGTTACATTCATCCCTATTATATCTTCTTCACTGACCTCAACACACTTAAACCACAGATACATCTGTCTCATTATTATTTTTCAGCATCCAAGAGTGTGCTTGACACCTTGTTTTACTTAGTATCTTTTCTACATCTTCTTAAAATTAGGGAACAAATGAACTAACTGCCATATATTTGCATAACCACTACTAACTCAGCTGATCATCCACGCTAAGTGGCAGCATACAAGTACTCCTTTTTTAAATATGAGTTATTCTTGCACAGTTTTACTTGTTTGCTATGAACAGGCCTTTTCTTCATTAAACATAGTTGTCTGGTTCATTGTTCAAAGAAACCCAACCTCCATTTATGTTTCAGTTCTTGCTAGTCACAGAACTGCATTGTGCATAGAAGTCTGTTTTTGAAGGGGTCCCCATTAAAGCAGAGATGGGTTAAGAAACAGGCATCATCAGCATGTGCCTAGGGGCCCAGCTCCTGGACTCATGTGTTTATGTCAAAATCTCAGCCCCCTCCCTTTTTTTTAAAATAAGTTTCCAGCCAAAATATGCTCCTCATTCCAAGAGCAGGGACCTAAAATTTGCCTTCCTAAACATAATTGTTTTTTAAATTGAAATGAGAAAACTAGTTCTCATTAATTCTGGTTACTTTATTTAATATCTAGGACTTAGGCAAAAACATATAATTTACAGATACATTTTGATCTTCCACTATTTTCCACTTCCCTTTAAAGATCAAATCCCAGCATGAACCAAAGAATATAATAAATAACTGAGAAAAGTTGTTAGGCAATTTAGGATGTCAATCACAAATGCCAATCACTACAACCATTTGTAACCTTGCTACAACAAGAATATGTATTTAGTTTAATTGTGTTTGATTGTTAGAAAGGGAACACTTGAAAGTAGCCATGCTGTGAGGTTTGCAAACGCTAATACTACAGCTTTAGTCTTTTTCAGTTATTGGGGAAAATAAGTTGTAAACATCTTCTTTTCTAAATGAATAACATTTTCTGAAGCACACTGCTTTAATTTTGTGTGTTGAAACAAGTCAAACTATATAATAGTAATAATCTACTGCTGCATGTCTTGCATTTGTTGAGAGGCATAAAGCTGAAGGCAAAGTAGCTTTACCCGAACTAAGAAGTGCATCAATAGACTATAAATGCACATGCTGGAGTGGCTTGTTGCTATTACAGTATGGCTGTTTAATTCTACAGTTAAACTTTTTTTTTTAATTCAGTTAAATATAGAGGAGGGAAGGGATTGCAAAACATCTTTCTACCATGGAAATTTGCTCTTAGTAAATATATAAGAGAAAATATTATAGGAAAGGATATACATTCTTATGGATCAGTTTTTTCTAAACCTCCCTCTCTCAAATTCTCCTGTATTATTTGGACTATTGCCTACAAACATAACTTCATTTTCAGCAGAAGTGTGTGGCCCAAGAGCCAGTTTCAATTCACTTTCTTTTATATAAAACTAATTTGGAATATTGAAGAATGATCAGTTTGGGTCCTGATCCTGAAGATAGCTATGCCCATGCAAAATGGAAGCTTGATACTTTCAAAAGAGGGGGCCATTATAAATTTTTCTGCTTTTCTCCATGAACCCCTCACTCTTCCACCTTCTCCCAACTGCCTAACTATCTCCACCCCTCTCCCCATCCATTGAGGTGCTTAATTATCATTGTTCCCTTTTCTCCCATTTACATTTATCCTCTCATGCCCATTTTATCTGCTGGAATAGGTGTGTTTCTTTGATGAGGACCCAGCCGTGCATCATTAGGCATTAACAAGACACCATGACACCATCAAAAATCACCCACCCCACCCCCAAGCCAAATAAAATGTGATTTTGGACAATAAGTGACCACAAAATATCCAGTTTGCATTAGTACTTAGTAGCAACCAAAATCTTCATAATGTCTTGTATAACAAACCACCATGTTGTGATGATATTACAAAAGTACTCTAAAAATGTTATCATCATGTCACACAGTCAGTGTTTTCAATGTTACAACATAGGCCAAATTCTGTACTCACACCACTTCATCCCTAACAGCTTCCACAGGACCTCATGTGTATGTGAGGACAGAATACTAATTTCAGCAAAAAATAAAGACCTTCAGCTTGTTTCTGTCTTGATTAAAAACAGACTCAATGAAAATTAGTACAAGATCAGAACCTAAGGTTTGGAGAATGTACTTGGTGGAGCTACTTAGTGGAGCTCTCAAATGGCACCATCTGACCAATCACAACAGACCTGTGAACTGGATCCCTAATTTGCTGAGTCACAGGATCTCCAATAAGTCCTGCTGTTAGCTGGGTCAGGCATGCCACGTAATTTAAAAAGATCATATATGCAGAGGAAAGGTTTTTCTCCCGCCAACCCAGCACCAGACATATTGCAATGATCTATACTTCATTCAATGAAGGCAATGTATTCAATCACTATTTATTTTTAGGATAAATGCACAACATAGAATCCAGAAGAGCCTGTTGAGCTGCCGCCCCCAGCTTGCTTATTCAGGTAGAGTGTGGGTATGTTTGCATGCCAAAATGCAAGATAACCTTATGAACCTCAGAACCACTTCTCATACACATATATAAAACTCAGATATATACACATCTACATTTTCTAAAGTTACTAGTGATTTTTGATACTCAACTTGAGACATCTTAAAGGGGTGTCATTTTCAGAGGGAGGTGCTCAACAATTTCTGAAAATGAGGCCTCTTTAAAGTGTCTCAGATTGGGCACCCAAAAACTGAGGTGTCCAAATTCAATAGTCAATTTAGAAAATTTAAGACATAAGAATATATGCTACGCAATCACATAAATTGCAATGAACTACTGCAGGCATTTCTCCTTTCCTATAATTTATTTGCATTTCAACTTTTAGACATGCACACACAAATAGCTCTGTTGCAGATATTTACTGAAAATGTCTGATTGAATTCTTGGGAGGGTAATTGTGTTCTAAAATCTTGAAAACCCACAAAGATCAGTTGATGCCAACATGCCAGACAGAAAGCCTAAATACTGGGCTCAGTCCTGAGTACACTTCTACAAAAGTTCCCAATTTCTTTGTGTTTCTGCTGGGCACAGTGATTGGATGGAGGATTATGATGGAGGATGGAGGATTATGATCAGATGATTATGTAGAACCTTTAGGATCCTATAAAAAGGTGTTTATAAAGCAATTATAATCTGGTCCATACAGACTGGAAGTACCAAGGGTACAAAAAGTATCTACTTGAATGTGTAGCTTTATTTTGCATTGTATTAATTGAGTTGTGACTTAATTTTCAGTCATTCTGTGGACAAACTAGGACAAATAGGCAGTTTTAACTCAGACTTTTTGGTTTACTTTTGACAGATTTTCATATTAAATAATCCTATATTATAGCTATTTAATTTTTTTATATTAAGTGTTCAAAAAACTCTTTAAAAAGAAAAAAATACGGTTTACTCCAATCATATTTAGGACCCCATACGAGGTGGATTTCATTTACATTGATTTAAATCTACTGGCCCAAAGGATTTTATACAATGTCTATGAACTAGTCATAGTCCTTTTAAATATTGCTGGCTTTCCTGCGTCAAAAAGGGATTTACTCCACTAAGCCACATCAATTTCAAAGCGTCTTCAAGAAGAATCTTAGTAACACAGCTTTAAAGGGTTGCTACAGTGTGTTGACAAATGCCTTTACTATAGTTACTATAGGATCTTAAGCCTGAAGTGATTTTACATTTAGTTACAGTAAACTATGCATAAAATAAATGAATACAAATCTCAAACATGTTACAAACTTAAATGTAAAATTTTATATGTGGGATTGGAAAATGGTATTATATATTTAGGTATATGTAGCAATACAGTATATGGAGAAAATATAGTCATGTAAAAAGCAAAGGTGGGCTGATCCTGAGAGGATGACTGTCTTCACAGGAGGTGCTGAGTACTCTCATATCCTACTGAAGTGCATTATGATAGCCATTGTAACATTGCCTCGGTACCTCAGTGTCCTCAAGTGTAAAATATCTGCCTCACAGAAGTGTTATAATGTTTTATTCATTAATGATTGTGAAGTGTTTTGACGTACTCAAAAGGAAGGTGTAACAGAGTCCTGGGTGGTTTCTCCCTGGGTGGTGATAAGGGACCACACCCAGTTACCTACACTGTGTAGTCACAACACAGGCTCAAGTTCCCTACTTTTCGCAAGAGCGCCTTTACCCTTTGTGGGTCTCCTTAAGTCTCTATGGCTGGGGGATTAAAATGAAAGTCAAAAACGCAGCACATTCAGGCATTCATACTCCCCCCCTGCAGTCCCAGCAAAAGTGTGGGTGGGTACATCAATCGCTGTGGCTAGGTCTCTGAGACAGACTCAGCTGGGAGCTCGCTGTCATCTCCTCAAGAACTGCCTAGAGTTCTCTCCACAGCTTGAGGAGTCACTTCTGCAGTCTGCTGCTTAGGGTGATCCTGCTTCTTCCCCACTGCTGACTGCAGTTTTCTTTTTAAAGGCCTCCTCTCTATTATGCATGGGCCTCTCTGGCCCCTTCCTCATCCACGTGGGGTCTGTACACTCTTTCACAGAAGGTGTTAGAGAAAGGCAAAGTAATATTATATTATTAGTCTGGTGACACAGCTCCCATGTTCCAAAATTTCAACTCACTGGAGACAAACATACATCCTTCAAAATGTGGAAAACTAACTCCAATGAATCCAATATTCAGGAGCATAAATTACAGCGAATATGTAAGGGGGAAATTAGAAGGGGTAACATAGACGTTGAACAGCAAATAGCTAAAGATGATAAAACAAAGAAGAATTTTTTAAGTATATCCAAAGCAGGAACCCTGTAAAAGAATCAGGGTGTCTGCTAAATCACCTGCAATTTAAGGGAGCAATTAAGAAAGATATCTGCTGAAAAGCTAAATGATTTTTTTGCATCTGTCTTCATCACAGAGGATATCAGGGAGATATGTTCCCTCGACGTGTCCTTTTCTGGTAGCAAAGGTGAATTACTAACACAGATTGACATGTCAAAAGAAGAGGTGCTGGACCAAACTGACAATTTAAAAAGAAACAAGTCATCCAAGAGTTTGGAAGAAACATAAGTAATAAGCAGCTGATATGCTAGCAAAAATATGCAACCTTGTGGTGTTTAGATGCTGCTTGTAATTATGAGAACTGGGAGCACTGGCTGTTGGGAGTCTGAAAGGACAGGAAATGGGAGGAGGGGGGAGTTGAGGAGGCTGAGTGAGAGCTACTGAGGGTGCAGCAGCAGCTCGGTAAAGAGGTTTCCACTTTAAGAATAAAGGCCTATTGAAGTTTGTTAGTACCTTGCCTGGTTGTTAGAACATTTTGGTGACGAGGATGGATCTTCTGCCTCTGAACCCACCTGTACCCTTTCTGCAAAGACCAGGTGAGCCTCCAATTGCTCCTACTGCCTGGATCCATATGTTTGAGACTTATCTGCTTGCAATCAGTGCTACAGAGATTTCTGAAGTAAGAAAGCATGCTCTGCTAATCCACTGCCTTGGAGCAGAAGGGCAGCATATATTTAACACTTTTCCCCTTGCAGATGATAAATATGAGACTGCACTCACTGCATTAAAGAATGTTTTTGTGCCAAAAGTGAATGTAATAGTTAATCGCTACAGATTTCACCAGCGTGAGCAGAAAACAGGGGAGATTATAATGCAGTATATTGCTTCCCTGAGGAGTCCGATTGTAACTTGTGACTTTGGGAATATGGCAGATGAGATGATTAGAGACCAGCTCATTGAGAAAACAATGATGCTTCGTGTAAGAGAACGCTTACTTCTAGAACCACAACTTACACTAGAAAAAGCAATAACCACTGCTACTCAGATTGAGTCAGCTACAGCTGAAGCCAAAATAATGAGCATGGATACAGGAGGCACAGTCCAGGCTGTGACTCCTTTGCAGAAAAGTTCACTATCACTGCAGACAAATGACTCCAAGAGGAAAACTAATGAAAAACCACCGAATCAGCAAATTCAAAATATAGTAAAAGCATGCTTTCGCTGTGGATCCCCACAACACCTTGCAAGCTACACAGGATGTCTGGCAAGAGTAGCTCAGTGCAACCATTGCAAAAAGATTGGGCATTTTGCTAAAGTATGTTGCAGCAGCCAGTTCAATCAACAGGTGCATGCAGTTACAATACCAGATGTTACTGTGCTGAGCGTGGACAAAATCACTACTGTACATATTCCAGAACAAATAAAGTGCACTGTAAACGTTTCTGCCATATCCTTAGGCAAACCACACACTATTCAGCTAATGTTGGACACTGGCTCAGCAGTATCTATACTATCTGATTCCATCTATTTGCATTACTTTAAAGATGTGCCTCTTACTGAACCCAAACTTCACTTGGTGTGCTATTTGAAAAACCATATTCCAGTTCGTGGCTGCCTGCCAGCAATAGTTACTTTAGGGGATTGCTGTGTAACTGCAGAGTTCTACATTGTCCACAAAGGCACTCCTATCCTTGGCAGAGATTTATTGGCTGCCTTAAACCTCAGGGTAGTTAATGGACGAATTGATCTTCCTCAGCAAAGCACTCTTGCAGTACACACACCAGTTTCAGCTGGGATCCAACACCAGGTTGAGGAGAAACTTGGCTGTGCTTATGGGTTTCTGCATAAAGTTAAAATGCGGAATAATGTGATGCCTGTATGACAGAAGTTACGGCGCTTACCCTTTTCAGTCAGGGAAGCTGTTTCAGAGGAACTTAGAAAACTTGTTCAAAAGGACATTATTGAGGAGATCGACTCCTCGGAAGGGGTTTCACCTATAGCAGTGACGCAGAAGAAGGGCGGAGGCATTTGCCTTTGTGTGGACTTAAGGGAGCCAAATAAAGCTATTGTGATAGATAGCCATCCTCTTCCTCACATAGAAGAAGTATTTGCAGAACTCCATGGAGCAAAGATGTTTTCTACTCTTGATTTGCAGAGTGCATACTACCAGGTTATGTTGCATGAAGATAGAGACCTCACAGCATTTATTACACATGAGGGACTATTCCATTTTAAACATGTTTCATACAGACACACATCTGCCCAAGTGCCTTCCAAAAATGATGATGTCATTGATTCTGAAGAATCAACATGGAGTTCAGTGCTATCTGGATGATATTATCATGTTTGGAAATACTTCTGAGGAGCATGACAATAACCTGCAGTCTGTACTAAACTGCATCAGCAAAGCAGGCCTCAAGCTCAATAGGTCCAAATGCAAATTTAGACAAACTGAACTCTCCTTTCTAGGGCATACAATTTCACAGGCTGGACTAAAACCTGATCCAGATTATATCCTGGCAATTTCAAAAGCTCCTCCTCCAACAGATTTGCAAACCTTACGTTCCTTCTTGGGTCTTACCTCCTGGTATGCAAAATTCATTCCCAATTATGCTTCTGTCATTGAACCGTTATGAGAATTACTACGGAGAAGTTCAACCTTAGTGTGGACAACAGATGCACAATCTAGTTTCGAAACGGTGAAAGATTTGATTGTACATAGTCCAGTACTTGCACTATTCAGTCCTGCATTGCCCACAATTGTAACTACTGATGCTTCTGATTATGGACTTGGGGCTGTCCTCACACAACTTCTTGAGGACAACACAGAGAGGACTGTTGCATTTGCTTCAAGGACACTAAGTAATGCTGAGAGAAAATATTCTACAGTCGAAAAAGAAGCACTTGCTTATGTCTGGGCTACTCAAAAATGGAGAACTTACTTGTGGGGCCACACGTTCAAGTTGTGCACAGACCACAGCCCTTTGATGACATTGCTCACCACGAAAGGACAGGGAAGAGCAGGATATTGTATTGCTAGATGGTCTGCAAGACTACTCTCTTTCAATTATGAACTGGAATATAAGCCTGGAAACCAAAATGTGGTAGCTGATTGCCTTTCTCGCCTGCCTTTGCCTTCACCAGATGGTCCACCAGAGGATGAGGATGTAGTAGTTGTGCTTATTACAAGCACTCTTACTGCAGTTACAAGAGAACAATTTCAAGCTGCTTGTTCAGCGTGTCCAGTTCAACAAAAACGACGGGAATTTCTGACAAAGAGATGGACCAGTAACCCGAAAAACCTTGACCCAGTTTTGCTGCCTTATTTTAGAGTTTGGGATGAACTTTCTTTGCTTGATGGCTGTGTGCTACGAGGTACATACCAGCTACTTGTGCCAGAAGAATTACAGTCAAAACTCATACACCTGGCACACAATACTCAAAGAATTGTCAGAACCAAACAACGACTACGGGGTCTGTATTGGTGGCCAGGGTTGACTCTCAAACTGAAGCACTCATAAAATCCTGTGTCACTTGCCAAATGAATGATAAGACAGCAGTGACATGTACCCCTCCATTACAGCCTGTTCCTTTTCCTGAATCTGAATGGGAAAAAGTGGCGACTGACATTGTAGGACCCTTTGATACTACTCCAAGTGACTACCGTCACTTTAATAGACTATTTCAGTAAATGGCCTGAGGTAGCGTTTACATCGCAAATCTCTTCTGCTACAGTAATTAAGTTCCTCTCTTCAGTTTTTAGCAGGGAAGGTAATCCCAAAGAACTGTTTTCAGATAATGGTAGTCAATTCACTTCCCTGGAGTCTGAAACTTTTCTAGCAGAGAGGAACATTTTACACAGAAGGTCATCCCTATATTACCCTCAAGCCAATGGGGAAATCCAGCGGTTTAACAGAAGTTTGAAAGAGAGTTTGCAAACAGCTAAACTGGAAGGGCGATTGTGGAAAACCTTCACTACTGATTTCTTGCAAGCATACCAGGTTACACGACATGCCACAACACAAAGATTGCCCTCAGAGTTACTGCATGGGAAACAGATGAATACTAAACTGAACATTGCTGGATTGTTACAGGCACGACCTGATGCCCCAACCGAGGATGATGTGAGAAAAACAGTTGAACAAAACCAAAGAAAGTATAAGGCTTTCACAGACAAGCGGCGGGGTGCTAAGGAACCAAAGTTTGAGTGTGGTTCCTTCATTAGAATACGAAAACCTGGAATTTTATGAAAAGGGGACCATAAATTCACAGCTCCTCTTAAAATCATAGAGAAGAAAAGACCTTACACCTGTCAACTTTCTGATGGGCGGGTATGGAATGCTTCTTGTCTTGCACCTGCCTATGCACCAAGAGGAGATTATGCCAACACCCAGTCTGCATTGGATGACTTCACCATAGTATCAACACAACAAGACATTGCACTGGAACCGGGGCTTGAGAGGCGGCCCGTCAGACCCAGACGACCACCTGTCTGGACTTGAGACTATGTTATGTATTATCTACAGTGTTTTCAGTGTAATATTTCTGCCAACAGTATAGTGTCTTGTTTCATATTTGTTCCTGTGGTTAGAACAACAATGTTTATTTTAACTGGGAGAGTTTCTTAAGAGAGGAGGGAATGTGGTGTTTAGATGCTGCTTGTAATTATTAGAACGGGGAGCACTGGCTGTTGGGAGTCTGAAAGGACAGGAAACAGGAAGTGGGGGGGGGGAAGTTGAGGAGGCTGAGTAAGAGCTACCAAGGGTGCAGCAGCAGCTTGGTAAAGAGGTTCTCACTTTAAGAATAAAGGCCTGTTGAAGTTTGTTAGTACCTTGCCTGGTTGTTACAAAAAACCTCTAATTAAAAACAGCTATTATGCCTTCTTCGGCTACCCCTTGATGCGAGGATGATGTCTGCCAAAGGGGTTCATTGGTGGGTTTTTAAGTGGCTGAGGAGCCCAATTCATGCACTTCAGATTTTCCCACAGAAGTGACAGGTGTAATCTTGAAGAAGACATAGTTGTTGGCTTGAGTTTTGTGCCCTTTCTTTCCTCCTTTGTTGTTTCTGTCTCATGAGCATGTCTGTTCTCCTCAAAGTGAGCTGTGGCTTGGTATATGGTGTGGTGCCACTGTGTTCTGTTTCATGCCAAGTTCTCCCAGTTTGTTGGGTTGATGCCTTCCTTTTTAAGGTATACTTTCAGTATCTCTTTGAAGCACTTCCGCTGCCCTCTGCAAGCCTACTATAGCAGAGGTTTCATTGGTAGCAAATGTTGTACCTGTATTTCAAAAGGCTCTATGAACAATCCATGGAATTACAGACCAGTAAGACTTACATCTGCACCTGGTAAATATGTTGAAATGATAATTAAAAATACAATAATAACCATAGTCATCTCGTCCCCCCCTGGAGAACATATATGATTCTGTCTAATCGGAAAGGAAAACTATGTCTCACTAATCTATTAGAACTCTTTGAATATGTCAGTAAAGTAGTGGATAAAGGAGAGGTGGCTGACATAATTTTCTAGACTCTCAAAAGGCCATTGTCAAGGTCCTTCATAAGAAGTTACTAAAGGAACTAAGGAGTCATTGGATGAGAGAAAGTACTGTTATGGATCAAAAACAGACTAAAACACAGGGAAAAAATAGGACTACATAGGTAATTTTCATCATGGCAAAAGGGTTAGCAGCAGAGTTGTTCAACATCTAAGACCAGTATTGTTTAATATACTTATTAATTATCTGAAAAGGGAGGTAAGAAGTGTGGCAGCACCAGTTAGAGATGGCAAAGTTATTTAGGTTAGTCAAATCCAGAGAAGACTATGAGGAACTTCAGAGGGACCTAACCAAATTAGATGAATGGGCAACCAAAGACAGCAGATGAAATTTAATGTTGAAAAATGTAAAGTAATGAATATTGGAGGGAAAAAGCTGAACTATTCATATACTTTACAAGGGTCTAAATTAATCATATCAACTCAGGAAAAAGAGCTGGGCATTACCGTACACAGCTCAATGAAGACCTCTGCTCAATGTGCAGCTGCTGTCAAAAAAGCAAACAAGATGTTAGGATGAATAAGGAAAGGGATGGAGAAAATACAAAAAATAATACAGTGCCATTATATAAATCAATAGTAATCTCATCTGAAATAATATTTGTAGTTGATTGGTCACCCTATCATAAAAGGATATTGCAGAATTAGAGGAGGTTCAGACAAAGGTGACAAGAATGATGAGGGGAATGGAAAAACTCTTATATGAAAATTGAAATGTCTGGGACTGTTTACCCTAGAAAGTATATGAATAACAGGGGACATGAAAAAAGAATATATAATAATGAATAGTAGAGAAAAGGCAAATCAGGAGCTTCTTTTCTCCCTGTCGCCACGTAACAAGGTCAATGAAAGTAAAAGATGACAAATTCAAAACTGATAAAAAGAATACCTTTTCAAACAAAAAGCAGTTATTTACCAATAACTGTTGCGCTTTGAGAGTCATCTCTTTGTATTCACACTTGTGGGATATGACCCCTGGCCTCAAGCTGCAGAACTGCCTTGAAAAACCATGTCCTTTCGGGTGTGCATGAGAGATCTTGTGCAAGGGTGATGTCATCACCCTACTCTATAAGGGAATGCCCTCCCCCACCACCTGGTTCATTTCCTTCTCAGCTACCTCAGAGAGCAAACAAAACATGCTTTCATGTTCTTAGGCCAGATCTTTCCTTAGTCTAGATTTTAGTATTATTTTCTTGTATTTCCCTCCCTGTGTTCCCCAAGTTCCACAAGTGGGAATATACAAAAGAAGAATGCAGAAACAGACTGTGGAACTCATTGCCACATAATGTTTCTAAAGGCAAGAGCTTAGCAATATGTTCCTAAATGTTCTACCATAGCATCATCATAACCTATCAGATTATTCAAATTTTCCAACCTGTTGTGTAGCCTGATTTTGAGACAAATATAAAAGAGAATTTTCTTTAATTGTAAAATTGTGTTCTGCTATTCTGATCCACAAATGTAGATAGATGACATCTCCATTTCTTTTCCTACTGACCCATAGTTAAACCAATTTCCACCAAATTTCCCACCAATAGACTATCTGTGGCATCTAAGAATTAAAGGAAAAAAAATTCTCTTCTATTTTAACATGCTATAAAACATGCAAGGAAAGGCACCAGACTGACTAATATGAATAGAATACACATTTCACAGTATAGAAAATTTCCCTTTTGGCTCATTAAGTCCATGAGTCCAGACAGTTACTTCTGAGTAGCAGTGCCTTTACAACCTAACTGAGAGTGAAGAGCCTGGCTATTCAACAACTGTACGAAGTACTTTGCATGTCAAACTGCCAAACTGAGACTGTAGCATTTGCTGAATGAATTTCCAAATAGCTGCATGACAGATTTATGTAGCTGAGGTAGATTCCATTGGTCAGGTGTTAAATATTTTTATGGTAGGACAAGGAAGACCTTCTGACTTAAGTCCCTTGAATATAAGATTTACTTTTTCTCAACACAGATGAGATACTTCTTAGACTTCTTAAAATCCCATCCAGAAAATAACAGATTGTTAGATAAGAAGAGCATGTTTTATCTAGGTAACATTTTAGATACGATAATATTTATCTTACACCACAACTTTTTCCTTATCTGAAGATGATGATGTGCAAAAGCTAAATAAGGAGATTTCTTGATTGATATGAAAAGATGAATTTATTTCACAGAGAAATTTAGACATGATTCCTAATCCTGTGCTTTCCTCATAGAAGCACAGAGTAATAATTTCTCTGTCCCTCCTATTAGAGGTAGTAGTAATCAAAAGGACTATCTTATAAGGAAGAAGAGTCATAGATATATAATTAATCAATCAACTTTTGGAAAACAAAGTCCACTTCTAGAAGAATTTCACCTTTCTAATTCTAAGTTTAATTAAGACGTTGCTCTGATGGGCCACAATGATAAGCCGAGGAACATTAGCAAACAACTCTACATCTAATGGCCCCAAGGTCTGAAACATTTAAGTTTCGATAAAAATAACCTTTTATAAAGCATGTTTTGAAGCGGTTTGAGAACACTTAAATTCTGAAAAATGTACATGAACCTTTGCAAATGCAAAAAGCCAACCTGTGGACAAATTCCTGATGTACATGGGAATTTTCACACTTTAGATCTAATTTTTTTGTTGTTTTGCTGTGATTTTTGTGAGTATATGACACTTTAAAGTTTCTGATTTCTGAGATTCTACCCATTCCACAAGAACATCCACCTAGAAATCCGGGTCTGTGTGGGAATAAATCTAGTGGGGGGCGGGGGAGTAGGGGGAGTACATTATGCAGGAGGTTTATTTTTAGCTTGAAACCATGTAGTGGGTAAAGTTGTCAAGAGCCTTTTAGTGATAAATAAGCCTAAATTCCATTGACTCTCAATGGGACTAAGGCACTTTTGAAAATTTTATCCATTGTATTGCTTTTTACATTTTCAAAATCATTTTACATACATTAATTCTTCCATACTCTTTAAATATACTAGTCACCAGTTGGGATCGACTACTTTTTGCAATTTAGTAATTTCTTTAGATTAATCTTTTCATAAACCATTCCACTGAAGATGGCTTGCCCTGATGACCCTGGAGAAATGACCCATTGGACACAGGAGACACATCCTTAAATAAAATGAAAAAACAAATCTATAAACCATAAACATCTAGTCAGATTGCAGTAAAAAGAATTGCTTTTGTCTTACCATTTCTAATCTTTAAGAGCTTTGTGTATCAGAGGAAGAAGCGAGATGGTATTCCGATCACAGGCTTTCCCCAAAAGTGGCAAAGAGTCCTGTGACACCTTATAGACTAACGGACGTATTGGAGCATAAGCTTTCATGGGTGAATACCCAATTCACCCATTTAGTGGGTGAATTCACCCACTAACACTTATGCTCCAATATGCATAACTTCATTCTGTCCAGATAGTATGAGTAGCACCCAACAATGTCCAACTTATGAAGTTTGGCTTCTCCCCAAGTGAGGCTGAGCAAAGAAGGCAAAAGGTGAATTATCTGGTTACGGTGAAAATTAGAAACCACTTTAGAAGAAACCTTGGGTGGGGTGTCAGAGTCACTTTTTTCTTGTGGAATCATGTGCAAGGAGGCCCTACCATAAGGTCTTGAATCTCCTCTATTCTTCTGGCCGAGGTAATGGTCACAAGAAAGGTGATTCAAAGAACAGGATGCCAGCAGTTCAAAGGGAGGACCCATCAAACCTGTTAAAACAATGTTGAGGTTCCAGGAGGCCACTGTCTCTCTCATCAGGTAGGGTGCCCAGATGTCCCTATTTTATAGGGACAGTCCCGATATTTGGGGCATTTTCTTCTATAGGTGCCTCTTATCCCCCACCCCCATCCCAATTGTTCACACTTGTAGTTTGGTCACCCTACCATCAGGAAGACATGAATAAGCCACTTGAGAAACTAAGCCACAGTTGGCTAGAAGAAGATGGTGTGGCCTTCCACTGGGGGTGAGGAGTGGAGATAGCTAACAGATGCATTCTAATGGAGCTAACAGAGATCTCCGAGTGCTTTAAGAAAAGCAGATAGTCGAGAATGGCAGGAAGTGGAGCTACCAAAGGGGATAGCTGATTCTCCAAAGCAACCTCTTCCATTTAGCAGCATACGTGAGTCTAGTGAACTCCTTTCTCCAGCAAGCTACAATATATTGAACTGCCGTGGAGCAAGATCGATCAGCAGATGTCAGACAGCCAGCATCTAAGCAGCAAGATGAAGGTAAGCAAGCTCCAGATGCAGAATTTGTCCCTCCAATTTTGTGATCCCCTCATGCATGGTAGGAGCATGGCCTTATTGACAGGTTCATGAGGTTGGAGTACCAAAACTGCATGGGTCATGCTGGGACTACCAGTATTATCAGAGCTATATTATATTATATCTGATTTTCCTGAGGAGTCTTGGCCACAATCCTTTGTTACCAGAATCTTCAAGGTCAATACCAGAATAGTATGTTTGTGTGATGGAAGCTCTGGTACCAAGGTCTTTGGTGCTAGTTGTGTTGGTGCTGAGATCTTCAGTCTACCATCACTGGTACTGGTATGTCAGCAACATAAAGAAGCTAAGTAAGGGTCTTATGGTGGTAACTCAGTGCTGAGGTGTCAGTGGAATCCATTCTGGGTCTTGAACTGCCTCCTACGTTGAATCTGCTTGGTGATTATTGTGGAGACTTGTGTTTCTTCTCACCTTGGGATTAGTGCTCTTTGCAGCCCCTCTCCTCTGAGGATGAAACTGAAGATACAAAGGAAGCTCTGGGCAACTCTGTGGTGGAGAAGTGGGACTTTCTTGACACCGAATGGATCCTGGAGTAGACTGTCATTTTACCAGAGAACTCAGAGACATTAGGATCCAGTCAGGTAGGCTTCTCACACTCAGGAGCTGACAAAGTCCTCAAGGGGCACTCAAGGAGAAACAGCTTCAGGTGAGAGACTCCCTGTTCTTTGGGGGAGAAAAGGAGCAGCATATACACCACTTATGTGGTATATACGCTTCTTCCAAGCATCTTAGAGCATCTGTTGTTGACAGGAATTGCTCACCATGTTCAGTGCGAGTCTGGTGTCAAGAGGCAGCATGTGGGCTCAAAGACCTCATCTATTAAGCTAATAAGTTGGGGGAGAGTTTTTGTTGTTGTGCCAATGGGCAGAAACCAATAAAACTAAGAATCTAACTAACTAACTAGAAGCTAACTATAGGAATTAAGACAGGTTTCAGAGTAGCAGCCGTGTTAGTCTGTATTCGCAAATAGAAAAGGAGTACTTGTGGCACCTTAGCGACTAACAAATTTATTTGAGCCATAAGCTTTCGTGAGCTACAGCTCACTTCATCGGATGCATCCGATGAAGTGAGCTGTAGCTCACGAAAGCTTATGGCTCAAATAAATTTGTTAGTCGCTAAGGTGCCACAAGTACTCCTTTTCTTTATAGGAATTAAGTCTCACAGCATGCAGAGATGCAGACGCTACAGGCATTCCATTTTGAAGTCACATGCAATAAGAAGGAAATGGAGAGTAGATGCAGCCACCCAGCTCTTTATGCTCTTGGCTATGGGGTAGGGTGCTGTTCAGAAGAGATTCTGGTCTCACATTCATGGGGTGCATGTACACTAGGAGTGGAATACATGTGCACAATAACTCAAAGAAGAACTTCACTTTCATGCTGTTAATCTTCATTACAAGCAACATCTGCACAGAATATTTATTTTAAAACACAGAAAAAAAGAGTCAATGCATGATTCTTCAATTAAAGCATTTAATTAGAATATATACTTAAATAAAATATAAATCTTGTTAATTCAATAGTTTTGGGTTATAATTCTAGCACTAATTTTCAGGCATCTCTTATGTCCTATAGCACACAATTTGTTTAATTATACAAAGGCTATTTTTAGTGGGTGTATCTTTAATAAACAAACAAAACATATTTTTTCTGTCTGATACTACAGCAAGTCACAGAAAAGAAAATTAACAACCTGGAGATTCTGCCTCTTAGTGAGCATGAAGCTGAATTTTAAGATTCCCTATAAGCAACTGTTACCCAAGCATTATGTGCAACAATTGGATGGCAATAGGCGACTGTTTCCCTTAAAACTTAAAGAAGAAATTTACTTCGTCCACAAGACGAAGAGCCGAGCACATCTGGGACTGTTATTACATAGGAATACTGCCATGCAGAAAATAATACAGACTACATCTTCAAAAATTGCTGCATTATAATAAAGAAACATCGATATACACCTCTACCCTGATATAACACTGTCCTCGGGAGACAAATAATCTTACCGCGTTATAGGTGAAACTTGCTTTGATCCACTGGAGTGTGCATTCCCCCCACCCCCCGGAGCACTGCTTTTCCGAGTTATATCCGAATTCGTGTTATATCGGGTCGCATTATATCAGGGTAGAGGTGTAATAAATATATTGGATAAAAAATAAATAAAGCAGAGTAAAAAAATGCCTAGCGGGTTTGGCAAAGCAATAGATAAAAGGCTAAGAGCCTTTGATCTGGCCACATGAGAAGTATGTGTATTCAGTATAACACACTTCCAAAAATGGAGTTATTATATTAATATATTTTTGGGACATAATATGTTTGCAGCAAGAAAAGACACATTGAACTTTGTTCCATGAAATAGGGAATACTCACACAACCTGAAGTTTCGATAGCCAATCAGATTCTGCTTTTCAAAAAGCCCATTTTATAAAAGCAAATTATATGATGTCTGTATTATTTTATTTATATAGTTTTATTTCTGTTATATCATATAGTGGCATCGGTGATGGCCTTGAGAAAATCTATTTTATATAACTGAAAACATTCAGAATATGACCTACTCAATCTGCCCTTCTGGGCTCTTCTTGACTGAGCTATACTAAGCAGAACATTAGAAAATTATCAGTGTCTAAGTCAGTCAGGTCAGGATAGACATAGTTATATAACACCTCATAACTGTAGACTCTAATAGGCTTTTCCAGTAATATGTAAGCAGTTACAATGCCAGACTTCTCTTACAACTCTTTAAGAGACCCCAACTACAAAATGAAAGTAGTATTTCATATGTGTGGAAGACAATTCGTTTCCCTGCTTACGTATGCTTTTCTTTTGTCTCTTGGTGCTTTTCTAAGTCAAGATCTGTCCCATAATTTTCACATTAAAAAGTTTTCTCTGCACTAATTATATTTACTTTTCATAGCTAAAATATTTTATGCATTTGAACACTGTTTCTCGCTTTTTGGTTGATGGTTGAAATAAAAAAAAATTACAAGTGTGATAAAAGAAAATGGATTTGAGAATTCACTCTCTGTCTCCAAGCCTCACATCAGAAGATACACAGTGTTTCACGAACATAAATGAAAACATCAAACACATTGATTTTCTTATGGTCAAGTTGTCAATTTGATTTAATTTGTCACCTGCCACAGAGATTTAGCTCTTTGTAGTCCTTGAGTAAAGGGAAGGGGAATCATAAGTGATGGGACGGAGAATGAGCTATTCATTAAATTACTAATTGGGATAGGGCTGTGGATTCACCTTCAGTGCAGATACAGAAAATTCATCAAAGCCCTGTTTGTGCCACTGAACGGAACTTTCTGACAAGCAGCAACAAGCGCTTTTAAGACTGATGTTTCTGCTTACAGTTTAAAGATTAAAGTGCAACGAGCTCTGACACTTCTAGAGGACAACCTTTGTAGCTTGGGAAAGAAGACTATTCTGTCTGAAACACGGTGATAATAAAATATCTTGGCTATGTTGCCTTCCCTCACCTTCTGAACACCCTCCCTTTTTTGAAGAGAGGTAGTTGTTTAAGTCAAAGAGGAGGAGCAATTTGTTTTCCTCCTGGTTGTCAATCTACCAACTTTTGAAGCTTACAACATCACTTGTTTCCCTTTGGGTCCATAGTAATGTGAATTGTCTTTATCCAAGTGCCCAACAAATCATTGTCACATAACAGCAGTCGACCTTTCTTTTCAATCTATGCTCTTTTCAAGAGTTATAAATCAGTTGACTTTCAAGCTCGATGAGATGGCATATGCCCTGGTTTGAAGAACAGATGGAGGCTTGGGGGAAAATTGTTTCTGCAGGCTTGCTACAAGCAGCACTGCTTCATAAAAGTGAACTATTCGCACTAATTTCTCACATAAATTATACAGGCAGGGAGCACCAGCCCATTCAGCAGAAAATCTTTCATCTAGCTTTCGGAGGTCATTTAGCACATTTAAATTAAAGTTATTTCTGATACATGGCTGGGTTTTCATTCAGTACACTTTCAAAAGACAGCAATTTACATCAAATAAAGGGATGGCTTTAATTGTGTACGGAGAAAAAAAGAGGAATAGTAAATTAGCTGTCACAAGAATACCGTTTTCTAGAATCCTAGGATAAGCTGTGACTATTAATTAATCACAGAAGAATTAATAATTGAAATATGGCAGCTTTGTATTACAGAAATCAGGTAAACTGTCACTTTTCTTTGCAAGGCCTGTTTTAGACTCCTACTGAAGACTGGCATTCAAATTCTAGCACTTACTGTTATTAAAAGAAAAAGGAACTCTGGGACAACATCCTTTACTCTTTAAAGGAAACAAATTATGCTGTTAAGAAATGTGTATGTCACAATTCTTAATAAATATGTTACTTTATTTGAGGAGGGAAGAGGAAAAGTTTATCACATTTTTGAATTATAAAAATGAAGGAAATGGAAAGGAAAAGAACAGTGAATTATGGTAAACTGAATCGATAATGGATGCCTCACAAAAGTGAGCCACAAGTGGCGAAGAAGAGTGCAATGATGTCTCTCATATTCATTATATAATTTACTGTTTCACTGATACTGTGCCATTTTAAAATATAGTTTTTAAAAAAACTGATAAGAAAATAGAACCAGGCATATTAAGCTAAATAATTATTTCAAATTCTAGAGTACTCTATGAAATTATCAGTTATGTCAGTGAAAACACTTTGTTTTGATACAGTTTTCCATCTTTCACTCCATGAATAGCAAATCCACCAAGACATGCAAAGAAGTATCCTTCCAGAAGTAAAAAGAACTGAAAAGGAGTAAAATCGTGAAAGCTCTTCATATATTAAGCAAGTGATGAGTCACCACAAAATTGTAGGTGTTTGTACATCCACTTCTGTCGAAATTTTAATGAATACTTAAAGCATCCAATTAAATTATGCACATTTTTGAAAACTTTGATTATCTGTTTGAAAACCTATTTTTAGTATATTTAGTGAGAACACTAGACTATTTTTAAAAATAAGATTTGAAAAGACCACTTTTATCTGGAATACTGGTATAAATTATAATACCAACAGCTGAAAACCCTGATTCTGGGAGCCTAGAATCCTAATTCTTTCAATGACCCCATCTGGTACTGTGCAAGTTATTTAGGGCAAAATTTTCTAAAAGCATCCACTGTTGTGAAAGTTAATGTTTGTAAAGTGCTTGGAGACAAAACACAACTATATAAATACTAAATATAATGATAGATAACTGAGCATTCCTAGCTGCTAGTAAGATATTTTAGTTTACAATTATCAAAAGGAATGCTGATCACTTCATTTTGACTTCTGTGACTCAGGACATTATGTCTTACAGTTGAGCTTACCAGAAGTGGACTCTACTGAATATCATCAGTGAATTCATAAATTAACAAATCAGCAGGAAAAGCCTTTTTATACAACCTGGGGGGATGAGGGAGGGAGAGGCCAATAGGCACTCAGGGTGAAATCCTGGCCCTAATGAAATCAGTGGGTGCATGCTTATCCATTCTAAAGCCCCTTTACAATACTCTGGCAGTGCTAAAGGGCTTTAAAGTGAGTGTAAATGTAATTTACATCCACCTTATACTGTCAGACTGTTATAAAGAGACTTTTATTTAAATGAGAATCAAGCTTATGTGGCAAACTGTCTGCATTTTTTAAAATCAGAAACTTGAAGACAAAGAAGCCAAGAGACTGGAACTGTGGTTTGAATTTTTGGAATTCTCTGAAAAGCTCACATGCATATCAGAGATGATAGCACTTTGAGACTGATTAGCTGAAAAATAGCAAACTAGCATCACAGCCATATAGGATGATAAGTGGTATTCATCTATATTGCATTGATATCAGAAAGTCGATACAGTAGGCTTCTTAGTTTTAAATAACAATTTGCCTAACTGAAGAGGAACTATTGCTGTGTTTCTAGCCCAAAACTGAATTGTCTTTTTTGCTGCTATATCAAATTGCATATGTCTAAATTTTCTATGCACTATCGCTACTACAGTTGGGTGAGTTTTTTAGCATACCTGCTTTTCACCTTTCTCCTTCAGCTGAATATGTGTGCAGACTATTTCCCCCCAAATATATTATTTAGTATTCAATTTTCCAATAACTTATTTTCATATTATCTGCTGATGTTTTTAATCTCTCTAGATTACTGTGTGTTATTTCTATGCTCACTGGTATTTGCAGATCCATCCAATTTAATATAATCTTGAAGTTTCACTATTTTACAGTTTACTTCTTCTAGATCACTTATGAAAATGATAAATAAAACAAGAATTAATATCAGTTTCTGTGGTACCCACTAGCTACATGGCCCAATCTTGATATACTGCCATTTGTCACTTCTCTTTGCATATTATCTTTCAGCCAGTTTTCAATCCATATGACATTGTTCCTGGTTTTTAACCTAATAGTATGCCCCTTTTAGCATCTTTTATTAACAAAAATGTTAAATACTGCTTACGAAGGAATAGAAGAAGGAGCAAATAAATTTATATCTATATTTTATTTTCAAAAAAGAGGTTCTCTTGCAGTCAATATGTCCTATTTGTTGCCAAAAATCTGACTCTACAAATTACAACAAATTAGCCTGGCAGCGAGACTGTTTTTATGGAAATGAACTCATCGCTATATTTTTTTACTGGCTTTTAAGTGGTTTGAATTTTGAAATGCATTTCATAAATGAATTTAAAACAACATTTGGGAGTAAGGTATATGCAGAATCAGTAAGTACTGATTTATGTTGATCAATATCATCCAAAATAATTACCAAATTTAAAAATATTCAAGGCATTTTACTCTCAACTGAAGGGAAGAGGATAACCTTTGGCAGAAAAACAAGTACTGTCAAGACGAAAACTACTCCTTCCGCACTTTCCCCCAGTCCAGGATACGTACCAACATAATAATAAGAGCTCTGAATCAGTCACAACAGCATCTCTTTTGTGACTATATGCAAGGGGGTCACTGATTCAATGGAAAGTGAGAACAAAAACGAGGATAGGAAACTCATTTACATGAGTATCCTCCCATGTTCTACCTTCCTCAAAAAGAAAAAGGCCTCCATGGCCTAGTCAACTTTGTGATGGAAGGCTGTGTGCACAATCCAGATTCAATACAAGAATTCGATGTAGGTGGCCATACATGCCTTTTCTGATTAATAGAAGCTAAGAAAAATAAAACACTATCACCCACTAGAAGATAATAGAAACACCAGTCATTCTTCTTTTACCTACAGCCTTGTCTATTCTTAAAAAGTTTTGCTGGTATAGCTATATCAGTAAACCCTCCTGGTGTAGATGCCGTATATACCAGTAAAAAAGTTATTTTGCTGGTATAGCTTATACCAGTTTCCCCAGTGAAATAAAACATGCTGGCAAAAGTACTTTTGCCCATGAAACTGCATCTATACTAGGGCTTTTGTTCGCATAGCCGTGTCAGCAAAAATCATATCCCTAACCGACATAGCTATGCTAGCAAACATAGACCAGGCCTACCTTCCTGTTTTTGCTGCACAAAAAAGTTTGCTAACCTTGAAATTGGTTTCCATTCTTTTGAAAATCCTAAAATTGTTTTGAAGAATTACTATTTCTTTTCTTTTTCAGAGCATTATGATTTTTATAATTAACCTTTACCACCTAAATAATCCTGATTTTCCAAACATTCTGGGGACTATCTCTGGGATATGCTGAGAGTGTATTTAAAATGTATCCTTAATAATTCTTCAGAAATACTTCTTTGGTTTTATCAACTTTCCTTGTCCAAGGTTTAATTGGATTCTGACTTTTTTAAATTCAGGAATGTATATTGTCAGACCTGAGCTGTGAGCATTTATTATTCAGAGCTCTATATGAAATTGTGCACAAGAACATATTACTAAACTTTAAAATCAAATTGTGATATACACAGGCTACCAGAGAACTGCAGGATTGCCAAACAATACCTACAGAATCATAGAATCATAGAATCATAGAATATCAGGGTTGGAAAGGACCCCAGAAGGTCATCTAGTCCAACCCCCTGCTCAAAGCAGGACCAAGTCCCAGTTAAATCATCCCAGCCAGGGCTTTGTCAAGCCTGACCTTAAAAACCTCTAAGGAAGGAGATTCTACCACCTCCCTAGGTAACGCATTCCAGTGTTTCACCACCCTCTTAGTGAAAAAGTTTTTCCTAATATCCAATCTAAACCTCCCCCATTGCAACTTGAGACCATTACTCCTCGTTCTGTCATCTGCTACCATTGAGAACAGTCTAGAGCCATCCTCTTTGGAACCCCCTTTCAGGTAGTTGAAAGCAGCTATCAAATCCCCCCTCATTCTTCTCTTCTGCAGACTAAACAATCCCAGCTCCCTCAGCCTCTCCTCATAAGTCATGTGCTCTAGACCCCTAATCATCAGAAGATTACTGCCACAGTTTAATACATTCATTTTTTAAAAGTTCACACTTCTGACTACTTGCAAACTCCAAATTAACAGCAATATTGTCATCAAGATCTAAAATATTAAGTCTTCTGTTTATCAGTAACAACTTTTTTGTATAATAATGGAATTACCATAGCAAACTGTCAGTGGCCAGGAATAGATGCTTCAGAGGAAGATGCAAAAAGCATGGACAGTTATGAAATAATCTATCCATAGATGAAGATTTTTTCCTACCCCTCAGTTATAGGTGGCTTTCTGCCCTGAAACATGAATGTTTATAATTTTTTTATGCATTTTTATTTAACAGTACTATCTGTACAACTCCATTCAAGACTAATGTCAATGCACATATGTAATTTGCACTTCTAAATATTATATTGACCATATGCCAGTTGCCAAAGAAACTCACAGGATGCAGATGCTAGAAGTTTTCATGAAGGGGAATTAAAAAGTCCAGAGTATTCTGAGTAGATACTTTGCTTGGATTGCAATCAAAATCTCAGGCTTGTCTGGTAAATGGACTAAAGAGCTAAGTGATTAATATGAAGGCTCGCTTTTCCCTCCATGGAAATAAGTAACAAGTCAGGGTGTAGGTTTGACTGCTGAGAATAACAAAGGGATAGCTTCACCAATATTCATAAATTATAAAGCCAAATGGACCACTGTGATCATCTAATCTAACCTCCTGCATAACAAAGGTCATAGGACTTTTCTGAATTAATTCCTGTTTGAACTAGAGCATATCTTTTAGAAAAACTTCTATAAAAATTGCCAGTAATGGAGAATTCACCATAACCCTTGGTAAATTATTCTACACTGTTCAAAATGTGTGCCTTATTTCTATTCTGAATTTGTCTAGCTTCAGCTTCCAGCCAATGGTTCACGTTATACTTTTGTCTACTAGATTGAAGAGCCTATTATCAAATGTTTGATCTCCATATATGTACTTAGACATCATGATCAAGTAACCACTTAATCATCACTTGGTTAAAATAAACAGATTGAGCTCCTGGAGTCTGTCACGATCAGCATGTTTTCCAATCCTTTAATGATTCTCGCGGCTCTTCTCTGAGCCCTCTCCAAACTTATCAATATCCTTCCTGAATTGTGGACACCAGAACTGGACACAGTATTCAACAACCATCACTCCAGTGCCAAATACAGAGGTAATATATCTTTCGTACACCTATGCAATATTCCCTTGTTTATGAGCCAAGGATTATATTAGCCCTTTTGGCCACAGCATCATACCAGGAGCTCATGTTCAGCTGATTATCCACCATGACCCCCAAATCTTTTTTTCAGAATCACTGCTTCCCAAGTCACTGATAAAAATGTTAAATAGAGTGGTGCCAAGAACAGATCCCTGTGGGACTCCACTAGAAATACACCCATTTGATGATCATTCCCCATTTACAATCACTTAGCTAATTTTTAATCTATTTAATATGTGCCATATTAACTTTGTACGGTTCTAGTTTCTTAATCAGAATGTTGTGTGGTACCAAGTCAATTGTCCTATGGAAGTTTAAATATATTACATAAACACTGTTACTTTTATCAACCAAATTTTATAATCTCATCAATAAGAGACACCAAGTTTCTTTGAAAGGGCCTATTTTCCACAAACACAGGCAGATGCTGTGACTAAGAGGTTCCTGTCTTCTTATTTTAGATGGGGAACTGATTATAGTTTGTAAACCAAGATTGTTTAGATTGGTATTACTTTTTATTCTTAAATGTATGGGGGGGGGAGGTACTGCCGGAGTTACTTAGTACTTTGTCTGTTTGTTATTCTTTCAAGCTGGTTCAATTTTTTTTTTAATTTTTGTATAGAGCACTTTTCTAGCCCTAGATTATAAATACATTTTATTTATCTGTTTTCCCCTATCAGGTGGAAACAGCCTTTTAAGAAAAAAAATCTGAATAATATAAAAAAGAGAAGGGGGGAGAGAAAAAGAAGAAAGAGTCTAATATGACTGCCTTTGAAGCACAATACCCAATATTACAGGAGCATCCAAGGAGATGCCCTTTGCCATGGTAAACTTAAAAACCTACAGTAAGAGTTAACTTTGTTGTAGCAAAATCTAATTTTCTTTGGCCTCTATTGAAAAAATCCACTGAATAGTATTGTGTCTCCAGTTGATCAGATAGAGATCAGACATTGTCACAACCTCTCAAAGTCATAAAATGCACATCTCCTTTAATTTTCCATTGTGAAATTGCAAGTTATAAATGGTAAAAGGCAACTCAACAAACTACACATCCAGAATAAACCCTCTGGAAGTGCAGGCAAAGCAGATCTCGAAACTAGCTCCAAATAAGATGGCTCGGAGGGGTCATTCAATCCACACTTACTCCTGGGTTTTATCTCCTCTAAACTTCTGCATATTCCCCTGCACTAAGCCCATTTACTTGAACTTTACCTGGGAAGGGATGAATTCAAACCTCCAGGGCCCAGTCTAAACTAGAAAAAAAGGTGGTGTTTTAAAAACATATTAGCTAACATGGTTTTATTAACACAGTTTTAAACACTACTTAGTACCTTTTGTAGAGATGATTTAATACCTTTAAAAACATGTTAGGTAGTTGTAGTCCTCCACTGATACTGTTCTCAAACCAGTACAACTCTACCAGTGCATATGAGAGGAAAATCAGGTCCTAATTATGGCTCAAATTCTGCACACAGGGCTTATGTACATATGGAATAGTTATTCTGCTTTCAATTCACACCCTACTTTATTCTAGAATAACTTTCATGTGTAGACAACTCCCTAAATGGGACTAATCACATACTTAAAGTTAAGCATATACTCTATATACATATTGTTAGACCATTGATCTTAGTTTTTATATAAATGTCAGATTTTTTTCAGCTAACTGAAGACCACCATGTTGAGTCTAACCCCAGCTATAATGGAATAATTGAGTGATCAACACATTTTTTTCACTATTTTAACGTTTCATAATTATAATTATTTTACATCATGTTTTAATAATTATTAGAAAATTAAATATTGTATATTTCATGGGAAGGAAGAACATCCTGAGGTGTTTTCCTTTGTCAGAACAAATCACGTTTTTGAGACTCCCCTTGCATTAGCTCTCGTGCACCACTGAACAGACAAGCTAACGAGTGAAATGAACCATGACATGCACCACATATAAACAGAACAAGAAAAAACAATAAAACCGTGATACTATGTGGTAATATCAGACTAAAATATCTACGATAAATGTGACATCATTTATTTCTTCTCTGCTTGTCCTTGTTTCAGTAAAACCAGCTGATACATGGAAATAAATGCAATAGAATGAAGTTTCTATAAAGCATTTTCTAGAAAAACCTCTTCCAAACATTGTATCATTAAAGGCAACATCTAGTTTCATTTATTAATGCAGTTCTAGCAAACTCTCTAAAGGAAAACAAAGGTTTTGACTGAGAAATATTAGATCATTGTTTTCATGATTTAGGCAGATTTAGAAGTCAATATAATGGATGAAAATTAGTATTCAGATGTATGTCTGTATTTGAACTATGTGTCTGTGTCTTAAAACAAAGAGAAAAATATAAACTCTACCCCCACAGCTATTAACATGTGTATGAACACCATTCTCCTTATCCTGCCCACAGTCCTGCAATAGTGGGTATCCTCCCAACTGCCAGGATCTCTACCTGGTCCCCTTGTAAGGTAAGGTGGGAACCAAAAAAAGCCCATCTTCCACCTTACCCATTTTTCAGTGTATGCTTAAACTGCGTAGTACTCAATGGTATAATTTGGTCATCAGACAGGGATTAGGAATATCAGAAAGGGCCTGGATGACATTGCAATCCTACCTCTTGCTGACCATATTACTGTATTATGGTCCAACATGTTACTGCAGAGGTTGGAGGGAGAGGGAGCCATTGTGAACTATGAGAAATGAGAAAGCCTTTCCTGGATTATGTTTGCGGCACCGTGGCACATTGAACATAGCCTATGATTATCCAGGGCCATTCCATTCAAACACAATTCACCTTTCAGACATTGGGAACAACTTCTTTATTCTAGACATTAAGATTTGCCTGGAAGGTTTGCTGTACACAAATGGTCTTGGTTACTAGCCAAGGAGTCATTAGTAGCATCTAGCAGCAAGATGGTTCTAGTGGTGGGAATATGTAGGCCAAGTAGCAATTAAAATGGGGTAAAAGTGGTTGGAATATCTCAATTTAATGTTATGCGGTTAGAAATTGAAATATCTCAGGACACTGACCCCCAGTGGCAGAAAATGCTGGAGAGCAGTTTAAGGCTAGTTAGACCTCTTTATGAGTTTAGAGTGAATAAGATAAATCCTGGAAGTTGGCATGGCCAAGTCAATCCATGGACCAGTCAGAGGGGATGTTTGAATCTCCTAGTTTTCACTGAGAATGTGGAAAAGCTATGGTTGAGAGGTTGGCTGCAGGTTCCCCTTGCTGCAAGAACTATGTCTTGTTTCCCTGCATTGATTTAATAGTTATATGAAATAAAGTTACAGTCTGTTCCATGTTTCCCACTTTTTAAGACCCTAAAAACATAATAACGGCCATACTGGGTCAGACCAAAGGTCCATCTAGCCCAGTATCCTGTTTTCAGACAGTGGCCAATGCCAGGTGCCCTAGAGGGAATGAACAGAACAAGTAATCATCAAGTGATCCATCCCCTGTCGCCCATTCCCAGCTTCTGGCAAATAGAGCCTAGGGCAGGGGTGAAAGTGGGCTGGTATGGGCCGGGCCGGTGTACCAGTAAAAAGTGGCCACCGGTCTGGCCCGTAGGTAGCCAACGTTAAAGCACTGCCAGGGCAGTGCTTAAATGTCATTGTCCCTTCCTCCCACCCCCCCACCTTCCTAAGCCACCGACCGGGGTGGGGGAGCAAAATGGGCAGCTGCCCTGGGGCCAGCAATTTAAAAGGGCCCAGGGCTCCGGCCACCGCTACCGCCCGAGGCCCCGCCCCTTCTGGGGGTCCAGAGCCAGGCTCCTGTGCTGGTAAGTGTATAATGTTACTTTCACCCCTGGGGTAGGGACACCATCCCTGCCCATCCTGGCTAATAGCCATTGATGAACCTATCCTCCATTAACTTATCTAGTTCCTTTTTGAATCCTGTTATAGTCTTGGCCTTCACAACAACTTATAGCCTGGTAAGTAAAAAGCTATATCCAAATAACCAGTAATTAAACAGCATACTTTCACTTCCACACTATAATCCTAATCCTGCTCCCATTGATGTCAGTGAGAGGAGGATCAAACCCTGTATTGTGAAATCCCCCTTCCATTCACTGAATTAACAGAGCTATATTTTTAAATTAGGACCATGTTTAACATGAACAATTCAAATTCTACAGATCTGATGTATTTTTCCTCATGTACATCACGCTCACCCTGTGTAACTATTATTCTGTTTCCAGAAAAATCTTATTCTAGCCCAATAAATAACATAAAAAGTTAAGTAATTCTTTGATAACAAAAATAATTAAATAGCAGGAGCAGGTTAAAGATCAGCACTCATTTTTCAAATTAAATTTAAAAGCCTGCTCTAGTTACTTAGAAGATTGGCAAGTTTTACAAATAACATCACTGAGCCTTTTAAAGAGAAACACAGATGCATTAGAATGGAGTCATTAGGCAATACATTTATTCTGAAGCCAATTAACCTTTTGTCAGAGAAATGTCGGAGCCGTAATGGTTTCTGCAGTGGAGGTCAGCCTCTAACAGGGGCACGTATGACAGCGATTATGCTGCCTGACATATGCTGCATACTGAGAGTACAGCCGTGGAATGAGAATTTGCCTTCGTTTGTATTCTGCTCTGCATTTCCAGGGAGCAGGCAATCTTGACCTATCCATTTAGGTAATTAAAGCTTCCATTTGGAAGCGTCCTGCAGGAAGGTGAAATCTGGGGGAGATAAATGGCTGCTGTTCACTGTATCCAACTACTTCTATCATTTGATGGACTGCCTGAAATAGGCTGGGTTGCCAGGTCCTCATAGAAATAGAGACGAATTGGGCAGGAGACAATACTCTCAGGCAAAGCAACTCTGTCATCTTCCTTTTTGCAACATATAATTTAATTGTTAGCCAAGGTATATGGCTGACTCAGGGGGCCTTTCTCAAACACCTCCTCCACCATCTTCCATTTGCTAAGAAATTACTCCAGTTTATTTACTTATAAGCCAACTTTGTTTGGCAATGAGATATGTCACTTCAATAAATGCAGCTGGCTGTTACAGCTGTGCGCTGACTTACCTTCCAGGCTATTTTATTTCCTCTCGAATCATGCTCAAGGGCAATTGGGAAGTCTCCTCGCTCATAAAACTTGCGAAATGCTGTAGGCTTTGTTGGTCTTTCTTTAAATGCTCCTGCAACTGGGGGTCCTCTTACCTAAAAAACACATATATAAACAAACCATAATGCAACTGCATTTTTAAAATAATAATACTGAAATTTGTTTAGAAACGTTAGTAGTTTAAAAGGGGTTGATAAGATAGCAGATGGCACTGATTTCACTCTTCCCATGTTATACTTCTTTCAATTTAAGTGTCCTGTTAGGGTTTTTAATAGACATTAAAGGAAAGGAGTATTACTCTTCAATGAAGATTTAGAATTTTGTTTGCATTGTCCTGTAGGTACTAATTTGCATTGTCTGTTTTTTGGATCATCCCATGAAAAATTGTCTTTTCATTTTAAACTCTGCATCAGTTTTCACACGTTTTAAAAATAGAAATAATACTACATGCTCACAAGTTTTACAATACCTGACATGTTTTAGGAGGTTTAATTACTTCTGGTTTGTAAAGCAGTTAAAATATAAAGCAATACATAAGTGTAAGCTATTTTAATCAGCATCTAGAAGAACACCTCTCCTTGGGAAGCATCTTTCTATTTGCTTTAATATGAAAGTAAGACACAAATCACTTCCCCTTTGCTTTTTGGCATGGGAGGGGGTGAGATACACACAAATACTGGCTACAGTAGTAGGTAGATGTTTAAGAGGGAGAGGTTTCTAAGCAGCCCTGAATGTACAAACAGTATGTTTTTGGCAATATGGGCTTAAGGAGATGTGTCCAAGAGGAGGGGGTGGAGCTGGATTAGGCCACCAAACACAATAGTATCCTCCTCATAATGTGCAGAAATTTCTTTACAATGTCTAGTTAAAGTTAATGTGACCCCATCAGTACTAACTTCTGCAAAAAAAACTACTCTGTGCATTCTATAAGCAAATTCATTAAAGTCAATGCATTAACACTGGTGTAAAACAAGAATCAGGCCTGGAAATAAGGCCTTGTTTCCATGGGAAAATGGACCAGTATAACTATTATAGACTAAGTAGTTCCAGAATAACTCCCCATTGTGATGCTTTATTCTGGAATAAAAATGAGTTTATGTCTTCAATCCCTCATCACCAATGGGGACTGCAACTTGAGGGCTCTGTTTATTACAGGGAGCACTTCCCAGTCAGTAGAGATGAAGTGCTGGACCGGGAGTAGCTGACATTAGTACACCTTAGCCTGGCCCTGACCCCTTGCCACCAACAGGGACAATGATTGGCAGCAGTGGTGAGTGAGAGGGCTCCTCCTATAACAGGAGACATTTCCCAGAAAGCAGGGACTTGTGCTTGTTTTTTTGTTTCATTTTTTCCTTTGTAATTTTGTTCATCTGCCAGTCACCCATGGCTCCTCAACACATGCATCTTCTGCATCATAGTATCCATCCTCCTCCCCGACCCTCCCCTGCCTTCCCTTCCCCTCCTGTCCCCTACCCTCAGTGGCTCCATCTTGTCTTATCCCTCTACAATCCCCACCATCTCTACTTACTCCTCTTCCCCTCTTCACACTGATCTCCTACCTTCTTCCACCAGCACAAATCTAAGTCCCACATCCTCCTCCTATGTCTGGTGACATTGGTCCTAACCCTGACTCTCTCACCACCCCCATCCAGGGCCGGCTTCAGGCACCAGTGTTCCAAGCAGGTGCTTGGGGCGGCAGTTAGAAAGGGGCAGCAGCTTCTCTGTTCCACCCTCCACCGCGGCAAATCAGTGGCAGCTTCGTCCTTTTGCCGTCTGCAGCAGCAGTTTTTTTCACTGCTTGGGACGGCAAAAACTGTAGAGCTGGCTCTGCCTCCACCATTTGCACCTCACACATGCCTCCCCACCACCGCCTCTGCCTCTCTTGTGCCATCATTCCTAAAGTCACACCTATACCCTCATTCCTAAAGTCACACCTATACCCCCTGCCTTCCTTCCCTTCTCTTTCTGTATCTCTTCTCCTACTGCCTCCACTTCTCTCTGCATAGGATCTTGCCAATTTCCTCCAAGAGAAAATTAGCATAATACAACATGATCTTCTCCTTCCCCTTGGCTTGCCTTCCTGTCCCCTCCTACACCTCTTCTCCTTCTCTTATCACAGATGCAGAAGTTTCTTGTCTGCTCTCTTCCTCTAACCTCATCACTTGTCTCAGTGACTCCACCCTATCCTCTTTCCTGATCTCCCTCTTGTCCACTCTCATCCCCTCCCTCTTACTTGTCTCTTTAACCTCTCACCACCTTTGGTGCTTTCCCCCTCACAGTACAAGGCTTTGGGCTCTCCCATTAAAAAAAAACAACAACAAAAAAACTTACCCTTAATCCCATTTGCCTCTCCAACTGTCATACCATTTCCTTTCTCTCTTTCATCTCTAAACTTAGTCAACACACTGTCTGCAATCACTGACTGGAGTTAGTCTCCTCCAGTTCTATCCTAGACCTTCTCCAATCTGGCGTCTGTCCCTGGCACTCCAAGGAAACAGCTCTTGCCAAAATCTGTAATGATGTCTTCCTATCCAAAGCTCATAATCAACACTACATACTCATCTTTCTTGACGTGTCTTATATTCATAGATTCCAAGGCCAAAAGGGACCCTTATGATCACTGACACAGTCAACCATGCTCTTCTTTAAGTCTTGTCCTCTATTGGCTTCCGTGACTCTGTTCTATCCTGGTTCTTCTCCTAGTGATTCTGCTCCTATCTCTGTAGTCATTCCTTCAGCATATCCTTAGTGGATCCTCCTCATCCCCCCTCAACTTTCTGTGGGGGAATCCATAGGGTCTGTTCTTGGTCCCTTCTCTTCTTCCTCTATCCCTTATCTCTGCATAATCTCATCTGCAAACACAAATTCAAGTACCATCTCTGTGCTGATGAATCACAAATCTGCCTCTGTATTTCAGACCTGTCTCCTTCTCTCCAAATTAAAATCTCATCTCGTCTCTCTGACATCACCTTATGGATGTCTAGCTGTCAGCTCAAGCACAATATGGTTACAACTAAGCTCCTAATTCCCCCCTTCAAATCCTCCCCACTACCTCCTTTCTCAATCACTGTCAGCAATATCACTAGGGCTGGCCAGAAAATAAGAATTCCATTTCACAGAATATTATGAAGTTTCAGAATTTCATTCCATATCAGAACAAAAGCAAGACTTTTCAAAATTTTGGGAAAAAACAGAGAGAGGGAAAGACAAAGACACACACTAGAATAAACTGGTGTCTAGGGTACTCAGCCGGGATGTGGAAGAATTATGTTCATGTCCCTGCTCTCCCACATCAAAGGTGAATGCCTTAACAACTAGGATATTGGCTATTTTGAGATGGGTGGTCGGTGTCTTTCTTTGACCAAGAAGTCCATCCTGGACTTGAGATACTTTGCTGTTGAAACCAATATGCTTCAGTGAAAAGTTTCAGTTTTGACAACAAAAAAACAGTTTGTTGAAAAATTTCCGACCGGCTCTAAACACTGTTCTGTCTCTCAGGCCTGTAACCCAGGTGTAATCTTAATTCAGACCTCTCTCTCACTCCTCATATCTGTGTTATGTCTAAGTATTGCAGATTTTTTTCAATAACATTTATATATTATGGTCTTTTCTATCCACCCACACACCTAAAACTGTCATCCATGCTTTCAGTATCTTGATTATTCCAACAACCTTTTCCCTGGCCTTGACAAATCAATCTTTGGCCTGCACATATCCATTCAGAATGCTGCCGCAAATATCATTCTCCTAACCCATTGCTTTGACCATATTAGCCCTCTCTTTGCATCCTTCCACTGGCTCCTCCCTGTCTCTCACGCCAAACTTACGCTACTTTTCTTTACATTCAAGGAGCTTCATGGTCTATCCCCACCCTGCCTATCATCTGTCATTCACTATCGAAATGTTAACCACTGCCTCGAGTTAGCCAATGATGCCAGTCTTCCTCATCCACTTGTTACATTTTCAGACAAGCACTTTTGCGCTTTCTACCATGATGCCCTTCACTTGAGAGGAGCTCTCCATAAGTATCCACAAAGCTACCTTATTACCTTTTTTAAATTCCTCCTTAAAACTTTCCTTTTCCTCGATGCTTTACAATAAACTTGACAACCATTAAGCCCTGGGTGTGCTGCTACCACTATTTATCATGATGACCAATATTGTCTGATTGTTTCCTTGTACTCCCCCGAAATACGTGTCTGTATATGTCTGATGTTTCAGCTGATATTTAGATTATAAGTACTTTGGGGCAGGGACCATCTTTTTATTCTGTGTTTGTATAGTGCCTAGCACAATGGGGTCCTGGTCCGTGACTAGGGCTCCACGGCACTATGATAATATACATAAATAAACAAATAGGCAATTTTATTCCAGAATAATGTCCATCCAGGAGAGAGTTACTCCAAAATAGCTCAATTATACTTGAACAGTTATTCTGAAATACCTATGCCAATCAATTTCCCCTGTGTAGATAAGGCCTAACTTTCCCACTTCCATGATTCTTCCTTTATAGGGGATTCTTCTGAAAGAAGATAGGGTCAGGCAAATATCCTTTGCCTAATATTTTTTCTTCTTGTAGGATAAGTTTTATTAGCTGAGCAAAGTGAGGTCTCAGCAAATGGAGGACTGTGGTGTTTTTACAGAGTTGTGGGGGTGCAAGGGTCTGGACTGGAATAGCCAGGATTGCTTCAGATCAGGAGCTATATTGGTTGACTAATATGGAATGGAAATTTGCACAGTAACTCCCCTCACACTATCCCTGGCACAGACAATTTACTTTTGTCCAGTCAAAACTGTTTTTGTTCATATAAACAATGCTCATTTGGTGCAGAATCCTTTGGTGCAGAATCCAAATGGGTCTGCCCAAGGGGAGAGATGATCAAGAAAAGCAGTAAAATTAAGGTTTAAGGTTAGGGTTACTGGAGGGAGAGAGAGTGATGTTTGGTGGAGTTTCCCCTGATGTCACAATGATGCTGTTCAGGCTCCTCTGCCTAAAGCACCAAATGAGCACCATCAAGGGGAAGCTGTTGATAAGAAATTGATAAAACAACAAAGAGAAGATGACTTAAAAACCACAACATTTTTGTTGGAAACGTAATTCTTTTCAAAATTTCCTACCAAAAAAATTGGCATTTTTCAACCAGGTCTAATAGGATGATTACTTATTTATGTAGCGCTGATGGAAGATTTGGTTCTGTTTATTTAAAGCAACCCAGTGTCTCATAAATGCATACAGTATGTCCCTATTCATCTAAAAGATAAATGTTCAAATTATCTTTCTCAGAACCTTCCAGGTATATGAGTTCTCAACCTTTAAGAGGGGGCCAATGTTGTGATTGGGACACTGGTGTAAACTAAACAATACTGCATAATCTCTAAATATTAAAAAATATACAACAGAATGCTTTACTTTTACTAAAAGTCACTTCTGTGTGTTGCCCCTACATGTTATGGATTCCATTGTTATACCTAGTAACAAAGGCATTATGAAAGTTTTCCATTACGTTTTTAACAAAAAACCCTCCCTTTTACAACTTGAGAAAAATACTTCGCTGCAATATTGTAGTTAGAAAGACTGAGATCAGAGAGTAATTGATCACTTCCAGTTAATTAAAGGCTAATATTCACAATGGCAAAGTATACGAAGCAATAAACAGCTTTTGAGGTTCGTTAAATGCCAAAGATAAGTTGAAGAGTCTGGTAATTGCAAAAGTCCTTTAATGCAGTTCTATGCTACTGAATGTTATTCCTGCTATGTGACAAGATAAAAGATACAAGCCATTAAGCAAAAAAGGAAAAAAAATCCACAATTTTCCCTTGCTTCCTGGGTGTTTAAAACCATTTGCACTGTTATTTGCTTGGACTTTTCAGTGACAGCACATTAATAACATGAGCTAGACAGATTATTATTTGAGGGCAGGTTTAAACGAGGATTAATTATTTGAGGACAGAACTACAGGGCCAACTTTTCTAAGGAGGGAGACAAAATGTATATACACCATTGGACCTATAAAAGAAAACAAAAAATTTTATATTTTGCAAGTGCAAACTGGTGGTGTTGATTCAAACTAAGTAAATATATATGGGCACAGCTGACTGTTACTCAATTTGTATGAGCAAATACATATTTTCTCAGTCATAAAAAGTGAATAACCATTCAAATGCTGGTATGGAAAATGAATGGCATGATCAGACACGTGTAGTCTTAAAAAAGGTTAGTATTATAAGTAAGAGCCTTACTCTTTAGACTTCCTAAAACTATGATTGGCTGAGATCATTCTATTGTTTCCATAATAAATCTTATGAACAACTAATAGTGCAGAACATATTTGGTAAGTTTGTAAAATATTATTTGAAAGGTTTAAAACAGATGTTCATGTTCTTTGATTCATATATTTGGATGCTGACTAGAAAGGCAGAAAAGTCTGGAACATCACTCTTCCTAGAGGCTAATCACTTATTAGATGGGTTCTTGAGGATGAGTGGATTTACCAGCTTTTACTGACATAAATCTTCCAGAATATTTATAAAATATTTAGCAGTTACAAAATTATTGGTATCAGAAGTCATCTGACTACCAGTTAAGGTGCTGGGTTTTTTCCATGGATTGTTTTGCCTGAAAAATTCTTTGCAATCTTAATTGCAGATTAGTATGGTACTATATTCTTATCTTGAACAATGGAGAAAGTTGGTTAGGAAACCAAAGGGCTACATTCTGATTCTTTGTACTCAAACTGAGCACGGGGTATGTGTGGGAAGTGGTGTTATAATGGCAGAGTGGGGGTTCAATGAGCCATTCCACCTTCACATGGCAGATGTAGACAGGATGGCTCAGGGAACTGGAATGGCAGAACATTCACCAGTGTTCTTTAAAACACATCCAAAATGTAGCAGTGTTTACTGGTAAGTGGTTATACTCCTCAAGCCACTTCAGGGCTAGGGACCACCACCTGCGCAATAGTAACACCCCCTGCTATACAGTCCCAACAGAGCACCACTCTACCTGGTTCCTGTACAGGAGTGCTGGGACACAGGGGATTTCAGAAAGTAAGGAGGGAGACATGTCTGCACCTTTTCCTCTCCTCTAGAGCATACAAGACAAGGTAGAAATTAGCCAAAATCTTGAGGATGCAAAAAACCTTGCAATACAGACAAAAATTACAGTAATAATTGGAAAATTTTAAAATAAGGACATGGTATAGATATTATAGGTGAGGTTGGAAATGATGCTTATTAAGGTTGCCTGACATTTCCCATTATAAGATCCTGTTTTTAATTGTTTTTAACTTTGCAAAACTTCAACCATTCAGGCTGAAACTTTTCCAGGCCAGGTGTCTGTCTCAGGTTGAATTTTTTGGAAAATGTAATCCAAAATGGTTCAATCATTTCCAAGAAAGAGGAAAGGAAAAAATCCATTCTTTGAAAAGTTCTAGAACTTTCACACTTTTGAGCAGGGACTTGAAATTTGGCAGGGCAGTGGCCTTTGTGCCAGGAATGTGACTTTTGCTAGCCCTGTGCAAATCTACCCAAATTATAAGCCTTTGAAAAATTGCAGTTCATGCATGCTGAATAGAGACTTCTGAGATTTTTAGCTTCTAAAATCAAGGAAGATTCCATCCTCACTGAGCATGCTCAGACCTCTCACTGCATCTAAAGCTGACCACACTGTGCATGAACCATCCCCACACAATGATTGAGCATCCTCCACCCCCTCACAGCTTCTTGTGCATTCACCATCCCTAGAAAGCAACAGAGTGTGCTCATTCCAGACCAGAGTTACCATGGCAATGGCTGTTCCCAAGTAAGGCCTGGGCACTGGAACTGAAAGCAGGAATTGTGGCTGTCCTATGCTCTCAGTGACTACCCCACTGCAACCCAGGCAGAAAGGTATAGGAAGCTATCAGATTCAAATATACAGGCAACAAAAGCTGGACTGGAGGGGAGGTGGAAAAGGTGTAGATTGGGACAAGGAGTCTGGTGGGACTGGGAATGGAGGGGCATGAAGACTAGAGTAAGAATGAGGAGGAAGGAAGAGGAGACTGGTACTGGGAGCTGAGGTAAGGAAGGGAAGCTGGGACTGGTTGAGAGAGGAAGCTAGGACTCAAGAGTCAGGGGATGGGAACTGGGACTGGCTGGTCAGAGGGACTGGGACTGGAATGAGAAACTTGAGAAGCAGAGACTGGGAGGGCAAGGAGAATGCATCTGGGGCAAGGAGCAAGAGGTGGAAGTGATCTGCTCCTTTGGTGGAGTGTCCTTGTATATTGAAGGCCCTTTTAAGTGTGTTAAGGTGGGTATCCCAGACTTTCTCCTCACAGCATATTCTGTGGTATCTAGTAACACAGATCTGCATGTCAAATCTAAAGGTTCCAACCCTGATGATTTATCATATGGCTGTCAGTATGATGCCACACGTTGGCATTTCTTTTTTTTCAGTTTGCTTATATAATGCAGGGTTTCTAAGTTTGGTATGATTTCATGGTGTACAGAATGTCTCTTGTTACTTGTTTGATTTTTTCAAACAAGCTGTATTATTTACCTTCCCTGAGAATTAAAATATCACATTCATGTGTCTACATAGAGTACGGTATGTATTATACAATCTATACAGAATTACATTTAAAAAACTACATTTGAAAGAACATTAAGGTTGCAAAGTCAAACACTCAAAAGTTAGGAAATGCCAGAAAAGTTAGGAAATGCCTGTGCAAACTTAAATTGCCCCCTTGTGATTATGCGTTAAAATACAGTTTTTATTTATGTGATCACATACTATTTCTTCCCAAAGAACCCCTACCCCAGTGCACAGAGTGGACCTGCTCTGGGGATGAATCAGGGTTATGGAACAGCTTTGACCTATCTAGGTAGAAGGCCAGCGCTCTCCTGATGTCCAGGGCATGTAGCCTGCATTCCTCCTCTATGTATGAAGTGTTGGAAAGAAGACAGGTAAGTATATGTCCTGGTCAGCATGAAACTGGGAAACTACCTTGGGCAGAAACACCAGGAGCAGTCACAGTTGGACCTTCTCCTTTTAGAATACTATATAGGGCAATTCTGAAGTAAGCACCCTGATCTTGGACACCCTGCAGGCCAACGTTATCGCAACCAGGAACGAAACCTTCCAGGAGAGAAGCAGGAGACAGCAGGAAGCCAGAGGCTCAAAAGGAGGCTTCATGAGCCTCGACAACATGAGATTCCAGTCCCAAGGAGGGACAGGATCTCAGACATGCAGATAGAGACGCTCCAGACCTTTCAAAAAACAGGCCATCATATCGTGAGCAAATACCAACCTGCCTTGGAATGGAGGGTGGAAAGCCGAAATAGTGGTCAGGTGGACCCTGATCGATGACAGGCACAAGCCTTGGAGTTTGAGGTGCAGAAGATACTCCAGGATCTCCTGCAGTGAGGCCTGCTGTGCCCCCATATGCTGTTCCGACATCCAGCATGTGAACCTTTTCTACTTGGCCAGGAAAGTCACTCTGGTGGAGGGTTTCCTGCTACCCAACAAGACCTGCTGCACCTGGGCCAAGCATTCCCATTTGTCTGCATTTAGCCATGCAGTGACCATGCTGTCAAGTGTAGCACCACTCAGTTTGGGTGCAGAAGGCTGCTGTGGTTCTGGTACAGCAGATCCAACTGGAGGGGCAGCCACAGCGGGGCAGCTACTAAAAGGTCCAGCAGTGTGCTGAACCAGTGCTGGCGAAACCATGCGGGGGCTATTAGGATAACCTTCACCCTGTCCTGTTTGATCTTCACAAGGACTCTGTGAATCAACGGCACTGACAGGAAGGCATACATCTGAGCCCCCGACCACAGGATGAGAAATGCATCTGACAGGGAGCCCCTGTCCACCCCCCGGATCAAACAAAACACATGGCACTTCCTGTTCTTCCTTAACAAGAACAGGTCCACCTGGGGAGTCCCCCACCTCTGGAAGAATGTACTGACTGCCTCTGGATGGAGTGACCACTCATGGCAAGATGAGAAGGTCCTGCTGAGGTGATCTGCTAATACATTCTTGGTCCCAGGCAGGTGCGCGGCTACCAGATGAACGACATGCCGCACACAAAAGTCCCAGAGGCAGAGAGATTCTTGGAAAAGGGCAGACAACCTGGCTCTGCCCTGCCTGTTGATGTAATACATCACGGCGGTATTGTCCGTCAGGACCTGCACCACCTTGCCCTTCTCGTGGGGCAAGAAAGCCTGGCAGGCCAGATGAACTGCTCTGAGCTCCCTGACATTGATATGGTGGGCCAGGTTGTCCCGCAACCAGGAGCCCTGCATGCTGAGCTAACCCTGGTGGGCTCCCCAGCCCAGGTGTTGGAGGAACTCCCTCCAACACTGACCCAGGGACAATCGGATGCAATCCAGCACCCTGACTACCCGGTCTAGGTCATGTCTCTTGAGAATGTTGTCCAATGCCAGCCACACCTGCAGAGGCTGGAGATGGAGCTGGGCATGACTGACCATGTATTTACATGCCACCATGTGGCCCAACAACCACAGGCAGGTGCGAGCTGTGGTGAGCAGTTGGTTTTTCACATGGGAGATCAGGTCCGACAGGGTATGAAAACATGCCTCTGGAAGGAAGGCTCTGGCCCATGTGGAGTTGAGAACTGCTCCAATGAACTCTGTCTGTTGCATGGGCCTTAAGGTAGATTTTTTGTCATTTATCAACAGGCCCAGCTGGCAGCAGGTGATGTGCACCAGATCAAGGGTCCTCTACACTTGTACTGAGGATCTGTCCTTGATGAGCCAATCATCGAGATACGGGAATACCTGGACCCCTCAACATCTTAGGTAAGTGGCCACTGGTGCCATACATTTTGTGAACACCTTTGGGGCCGATGAGAGGCCAAAGGGCAGCGCCTTAAACTGGACATGGCGTCCGCTCATCATGAAAGGGAGGAAGCACTTGTGACTGTGAAATATGGAAATAAGCATCCTTCAAGTTGAGGGCGGCGTACCAGTGTCCCGGATCCAGGGAGGGGATGATGGAGGCCAGGGAGACCATGCAAAACTTCAATTTCATGAGAGACTTGTTGAGGAGTCACAGGTCTAGAATAGGCATGATGCCCCCTTTTGCTTTCAGGATCAGGAAGTAATGGAAGTAGAACCCCATTCCCTCCATGTCCTGAGGGACCTCCTACACCTCTCCCAGGCACAGCAGGTTCTTGACCCCCTGAACGAGGAGTTGCTCATGAGACAGGTCCCTGAAGAAGGACGGGGAAGAGGAGGGGTGGGAGGGAGGGGTGGCCGAGAATTTCAGGGTATAGCCTCAAGATACTATCTTTAGTACCCAGCAGTCTGAGGTGACCTGCAACCAGGCTGAATGGTGGGGATGGACACTCTTGAGGAAAGAAACAGGTAGATCTGGGGAGATGACGGCGCATCAAGCACACCCTGAAAATGAGCGCTTATGGCCCCTGGATGCTTTGATGGGCTGTGTGGGTGAGTGGGAGGAGTAAGGATGGCGACGACTAAAGCTTGTGTCTCTATGCCTTCTTGAGACTGCTGTCAAGGCTGCCAAGGCCTTGGCAGCAGGGGCAGCTGGAACTGTTTCCTTGCAGACTGCAGCGTACACATACCCAGTGAGAAAAGGGTGGCCCGAGTGTCCTTCAACCCATGCAGCCTCGCGTCCATCTGCTCTGCAGAGAATCCATTCCCATCAAATGGGAGGTCCTGGACTGAGAACTGCATTTCTTGGGACAGGCCAGTGGTCTGAAGCCAGGAGTAGTGCTCATGACCACCGCCAATGCAACCAACCTACCCACCAAGTCAGCTGCATCTCATGCCATTTGAAGAGAGCACCTTGCTGCCATCGTGGGTATATAGGTACTTGAACCCTTTGGCTGGGACAAAGTACTTCTTTTCGGCCCTTTTGGAGGTGGGAGGGATGGATGACAGGGTTTGCCAGAGGGCCTTGGCACTTTTCAGGACCCCATCATGCACTGGTAGTGCAATATGGACAGGGGTAGAGACCAAGAGCACACTGAACAAGGTGTCTGCCTGCTCAGCCATCTCCTTCACCTCGAAACCCAAGTTCTTGGCCACCCCATAGAAGCAGGGCCTGGTGTTCTTTAAAATCATCCAGGAGGCTGGCCTTTGAGGGTCCCACTCCCACCTCATCCGGGGATGAGGATGATGATTGAACTGCTGCGGGAGGCCCTGGGGCATCATCCCCCGTGGGGGAAGGGGATTTTGGGGTGGGTACTGACTCCTTTGCCCCAACCTCTGAGTGTGTTTCCCACACTGAGCCCGGTGCTGCTGGTGCCATTAACTATTGCTTCGAGACAGTGGCCCACAAATGGTGTGAAGGGGGCATTGGCATCACTCCATGCACTCCAATAGGGCCACTGCACTGGCCACTGGCTGTGATGCCAAGGCAGCGCCGTAGAAGTCGACACTACCTCTGATGCCCAATCACACCGGTGATGCCTTGGCAAGGGGCTAAACTGCCCTTCCGTTCCAGAGGAATCCTCTTCCGGTGACCATGGGGGAGCCGTCGATGCCTGCATTTGTCAGCTGATAATCGCTGCTGGAGACTGGCACTTCGAATAGGAGGACTGGTACCATAACGGAGATCGTTGCCACGGAGCGGGTGACGGAGCTGGTGATGGGGACTGTGACGGGATCCCTGGGGTGCAGCCTGGGATTGTGGGACTGCTGTGCCCCCTTAACTCTCCAGCCTGGGTTGTCTCTCACAATGCCTTGCTAGTGACAAGCAGCAAACCCCTCCAGGCGCCGTGATCACTCAGCACAACAGCATGTGGAGCCTCACACCCAGCTAACTTGCATTAATGCGCCCAGAGCCACTCGTGAATCGCACAGAGAAAGGCACCAGCCAAATCCCCCCAGCTCCCAGCCTTGTACTTCAGGAACATACCGTCTTGCACTGCTCAAGGTGAGCAATGCAAATTTATTAATTGGTTCACCACTTCATCAGTGGAACGTGGATATATACCAGACTTTGCAAACCTGAGCAGATTTGCCACACACTTCATATAAACTCAGTGGTAAAGAAACAGTAAAACAAGTTTATAGATTACAAAAGATAGATTTTAAGTGATTATAAGTGCTAGGCAAAAAGTCAGAGTTAGTTACCAAAATAAAATAAAATATAAGCATGCAGTCTAAACTCTCAAGCCTATTAGAGGGGGCTACATCTAGATTAAGCAGTTTTTCTTACCCCACTGGATATTGCAGTCCTTAAACCTGGGCCAGTCTCCTCTGTGGGAGTTTTCAGTCTTCTGAGTGTCTTTGTTGCTTGCAGCATACATGGGGGCATAAGAAAGGTCCAGCATGGGGTCCCTGTGTTCTGTTTTATACCCTCAGTCCCAAGTACTTGGAGAACACAAGTCCAAGCATGTCTGGTGGGCATTGCTGAATCCCCAGGCAAGGTTGAGCAATTCCCCTAGTATGGCCTTATGCAGGTGAGTCATTTTATAGTAGCTCCCTTGCTGGTCAATGGCTGGTTATGTCTGTTCAGCACCAACCCGGGTGTTGGTTACCTCCCTTCTCATTGTCTCTGCAGAGCTAATATCTGGGTGCCTCCCAAACCCACAGCATATTTTTGTGACAACCGTACAACACATTCTCATAACTTAATGATATATATATTTAGACTAAAAAATGATTTTCAGCAGATCATAATCTTTCCCCTGATACTTCACCCCGCCTGCTTTATATTCAATATCACAATTATATATAAATGAAGAATATGGGGGTTACAGGATGCTACCCCAAGGTATAGAATGTCACAGGCACCTGTACTGAGAAGACGACCGGTGGGAGGGTGAATGGTGCCGGTAATACGGAGAATGGCGCCTCCTCCTAGGTGACCCACGTCGACAGGGTGGAGACCGCGAACACGGTGCTGGTGATCTAGGGTGAGCCCCTGAGGGTCTGGGCTGAGAAACTGGAGATCTGCAGCGTAGAGTCAGAGGGCACTGCCTTGGCTCAGGAGATTGGCAGTGCTCAACTGCCCTCTGGGCGGTCTTGGCAGCTGGTTTGCCCTCATAAGGAGTCTTTGCTGCTTTCTGTGGCACATGCTGTGCCGGCAGCACTGGTAGAGGCCTCTGCTCTCTAGGTGCAGGGAGGGCCTGGGAAGGCGTCAATCCTGCCACTAGTCTGGGTTCCCTACCGCTCCTGGGAGTTGGTGGTGGATACTTTACGGGGCTAAGGGTTCCCTACAGGGGAGGCATATTCATGTTGCTCTGATGTGGGTGGGTGGCCCAAACTGGGTCCTTTGCCCAATACCCCATGTCCTTTCTTGCCCAGTGCCGGGGAGCCGTGTTTCTTGGACTTCTTTCTGGGCATTGGCAATGGAGAGTGGTACCAGGAGGAGCCCAGTGCCGCGGGTGCACTACACACCAAGGCTGAGGTACTAGGGGTAGAGTCTGGCCAGAATGGCTTGGAAGCCAGTCAGAGGGCAGCCTCCATGAGGAGAACCCTCAAACAGATATCACACTCTTTCTGGGTCCTGGGTCAAAAACTTACAGATGTGACACTTTTCCTTCACATGTGATTCCTCCAAGCACTTGAGGCAACTGCTGTTGGGGTCACAAACAGGCATAGGCCAGACATAAGGATGCTGCAATAATTGAGATGTAAATTTATAAGAACCTGGACAATAGTTTTAGCTGTGTGGGTGGATAGGATGGCCATATCTTAGAGATGTTCTGCAGAAAGAATCTGCAAAATTTAGTTATAACTCATATGTGAGGACTTAGAGAGAGGTCTGAGTCAAAAATGATACCAAGGTTCCAGGCCTGAGTGACAGGCAAGATAGTGGTGATGTGCATACAGCCAATGGAAATCAAAGAATGTTGCAGCTGTTATTCATAAAACAAAAAGCCCTATGTCTTTCTAGACGATATAAGCCTTTAGACAGCCTTACAAAATTGTCATGAAAATTTATGAATACAGGCACAAAAATCTATTTACTCATGCTTTACAAAGTTATTCTCTTGGAATGGAAGGGCAAGAAGATATATGCCAAGCTGCAGTACCAGGAGCTTAAGACTGCACAGAAAGCACAGCCATTCTGTCCATAAATACTTATGGATTGGTATATTTACCTCTTGTATATAAAGGTCACTTATTCCCCTCAAATGAAAATATTGTATAAAGCAGAGATGCATAGGAGATACTCAAGAAAAGCCAATGGCTTACTACTGCCATAATCTCCTCCAGTGTCACTATATATTGTGCCTGCAGAGATCCTGCTGACAAGTTCATCTATCTAGCATTAATACTGCGCTTTCTGACCAGTGCCATACACTGCTAGTTGCAACAAGCTTTTCCAGTACACTATAAACTTCACTCTAACTATCAATTTCTTAACTGAAGCTGGATTTTTTTCTCTAATCTAAAACCCCCTTCAATGTGCTTTAAGGGGGAGAGGGATAGCTCAGTGGTTTGAGCATTGGCCTGCTAAACCCAAGGTTGTGAGTTCAATCCTTGAGGGGGCCATTTAGGGATCTGGGGCAAAAATTGGGGATTGGTCCTGCTTTGAGCAGGGGGTTGGACTAGATGACCTCCTGAGGTCCCTTCCAACCCTGATATTCTATGATTCTATGAATAGGTGAGAAATGCCTTCACTGGGCTAACTACCTTGAGACCTAGGCCAATATTTAGTTATTTCACCCTATCAGATTCTCTTTAGCCTGTTTTGTAGACATTGATTTATTAATCTTATCACATGCATTTCCTAACTAAAGCGGATTGTAGTGATGCTGCAAAACAAATCAAATGGGGAAGAGAAAGAAAAAGGTTATAGCCATTGTGTTAAAGTTGTCCCATCACCAGTGTGATTCCTTCAAGGAACAGTCTTTGTCTCCAATCATCTAACCTACACTAGTGCCTTCTGACCTGATGTGTCATGTCAAGTACAATCAAGTTTTGTAGGTCAAACTGCATTATGTCAGATCATGTATTTAATAATGCAGCATGACGCCACATGATGCAACTCAATATGACATTTCACAGTTGAAATACAGACCAATGCTCTAAAAAGGAAATAAAATATAAAGAGGCAATCCCACTCTCAACAATCCACAACAGGCATAGTCTCATCAATCTCTGATACTAAGCCTTGCCAATTATTTCATCATGGAAAGAGAAAAAGTCAGTTATTCAAAAATAAAATGAAGCAATCCTCAACACTTCCAACTCATCCATCAGGAGGCATTAGAAAAAACTTCAGACTCTTTACTCTTTCCCAGCTATACTTCTTGCCAAATTGTGTTAACTATGAATAACTCAAACATTTAAAGATATATGTTCCAGTAAAATAACATTAAACCTTCCAGTACGACAAGATAAATCATTAAGAATAGCTATTCTAATTTATACAAGTAGAAAGGCATATGAGAACAGCTAGACATCTGATACATTGTGGCTGCTCCTTATTACACTAATCATCACTACTATGTTCCATTCACCTGTTGTCTCTCAACACATACTCTCACTCTCTTGGGCAAGGCTCATCTTACTGTTATTTACGAGTACAGTGACTAGCACACTGGGGGACCAATTATAATCGGGACTTTTAGGCACTACTGCAATACAAATATTAAATAATAATAAAATGATATATTAAGAGATTCCAAGGCCAGAAGGGAACATAGTGATCACCTAGTCTGATCTCCGATATAACTAGGCTTGTCCGAATTATTTTTTTATTTTTTTATAATTGACAGATTATATCAATGTTTATTTTTAAGCATTTTTTCCTATTTTTATCAATTTATATTTTCACACCGCTGTGAAATTATTCGGGTGGTCAGACAATTACAATATGCACTGAGATTTAAAAAGTAAAAAATGTGTAAGTGTTAAAACACAAATTGTCAACATAACATGTCAAAATATACAAAGTAAATATCCTTAAATTAAATTCAAATAAATCCTAAAGGAGCATTTTTTTTACTTTGCCTTACTGTACATTTTAATTATCGATGGAAATATTTTCTCATCAGTTTGTGCATGTTCAATAAAATCAATATTTAACAATGTTTACTGATAAAAAATCTAATTATTCCAATTCTATGTATAACACAGGTCAAAGGACTCCCCTGAACTAATTTCTGTTTGAATTAGAGCATATACTTTAGAAAAAAAACATCCAATTTTGATTTTAAAATTACCAGTGATGGAGAATCCACCACAACCCTTGGTAAGTTGTTCCAATGGTTAATTAAACACACTATTTAAAAAGTATGCCTTATTTCTAGCCTGAACATGGCTAGAAACCTTCTCTTGGTTAAACTAAGCACAATGAGCTCCTGGAGTCATATTTTCCAATCTTTTAATCATTCTCACGGCTCTTTTCTGAACCCTCTGCAATTTATCAACATGCTTCTTGATTTGTGGACATCGGGACGGGACATGGTAGTCCAACAGCGGTTGCACAGTGCCAAATACAGAGGTAATATAACCTCTCTACTCTTACAACATATTCCTGTGTTTATACATTCAAGGACTGTATTAGCTATATTTGTCACAGCTTTGCACTAGAGGCTCATGTTCATCTGATAATCCACCATGACCCCAACTCTTTTTCAGAGTCACTGCCTTGCAGGATAGAGTCCTCTATCCTGTAAGTATGGCCTACATTCTTTGTTCCTCGATGTATGACTTTACGTTTGGCCATATTAAAATACATATTTTTTGTTAGCACCCTGTTTAGCAAGCAACCCAGATCATTCTGAAACAATGACATGTCCTCATTATTTACCATTCCCCCAATCTTTGTGTCATCTGCAAACCTGATCAGAAATGATTTTATGTTTTTTTCCAGGTCATTGATAAAAATGTTAAAATAGCGTAAGGCCAAGAACTGATCCCAGAGGGAGCTGTTGTAATAATTGGGCCCACAAATTTATCCCATATATTCCATCAAAATTAATACAACAGACCCCCCCTAAAAACACACCAGCTTGATGATAATTCCCCATTTACAATAACATTTTGAGACCTATCAGTTAGGCATTAGTGGAGTTCCTCAGGGGTCAGTCTTGGAACCACTCTTATTTAACAGTTTTATTACTGGCCTTGACACAAAATACCAGGGAGGGAGAGGAGTTATTTAAGTTAAGCGCCAATGTGGACACAAAAACATATGGATATAAACTGGCCATCAACAAGTTTAGTCTCGAAATTAGGCGAAGGTTTCTAACCATCAAAGGAATTAAGTTCTGGAACAGCCTTCCAAGGGAAGCAATGGGGGCAAAAAACCTAACTGGCTGCAAGACTGAGCTTGATAAGTTTATGGCAGGGATGGTATGATGGGACTGCCTACAATGGCGCGTGGCCCATCGGCAACTGCCAGTAGCAAAAATCCCCAATGGCTGGAGATGGGACACTAATTTAGGAGGGCTCTGAGTTACTGCAGAGAATTATTTCCCAGGTATCTGCCTGGTGGATCTTTCCCACATGCTCAGGGTCTAACTGATCACCATATTTGGGGTTGAAAAGGAATTTCCCCTGGGTCAGATTGGCAGAGACCCTGGGGGTGTTTCACCTTCCTCTTCAACATGAGGGATGGGTCACTCGCAGGTTTAAACTAGTGTAAATGGGGAATTCTCTGTAACTTCAAGTCTTTATACTATGATTTGAGGACTTCAGTAACTCAGCCAGAGGACAGGGGTCTATTTCAGGAGTGGGTGGGGGATGTTCTGTGCCCTGCAAAATGCAGGAGGTCAAACTAGATGATCATGATGGTCCCTTCTGACCTTAAAATCTATGTCTATTAGATTCAGAACTCTGCTTTCATACTACTGCCAACCCCCCCCCCCCACCTCCCAATTTCTAGAATCTAAACATTATAAAGGAGGAAAAAGAAAGATAATATTAAGCAATGAAAACTACTTCCTAGAGTTGAACATTTTCCCATTCATTTTTCCTGAAGATCATGGTCTCTTTAGTCTCTCTTCAGCTGTCCAAAGCTGGCTTTTGGCATCAGTGTAAACCATGGCCTGGGTCCTTCAACTTTGGAAGAGCCCCAGATCAGTTAGACTGTCAGAAGCAGAGTGGGAGGGGTGGAGAGAATGGACAGTGATGCCAAGGCTTCCAGTGATAGCACTTGCCTTCTGCAAGCTCTTTCCCAGTAATCTGCTTAGCTACAGTCTCTGCTGAAGAGTTAAAAGGTAAGAACCAGATGCATCATTGTTTAAAGGATTAATCCTGGGACTGAGAACAGGTGATTACTATATCCTAATCCCAGTTCTGACAAACTCCTTCTGTGGTCTTGGTCAAGTCTCTTAACATTTCTGCCTTAGTTTCCTCATCTGTAAAAGAGAGATAAAAATACTTGCCTACCTCATAACAAGTAGAAAGACAGATGATTGTAACGTATTCTGATGAGTAAGCAATGAATGATTATGAAATATAGCATATATATATATATATATATATATATATATATATATATATATATATATATATATATATATGTACACACTAAAATTCCTCAGAATGCACATAAAAATCTCCAATGGCTGGAGGGCCAAGTGGGTTTTTAGAGGATTTTCTATAAAACTTTTGGTTTCTTCCCAATTTAAATACTCAGAGAATTCTCTTTCCCCTTCCCCCCAACATTTTTTAATGTAAAATGAGTACACTAAATTTGCAAAGCCTCCCAATTAATTAATCACTTTGCCAACAACCCTCCATCCAGAATCCTCAGGAAATCCTGGTGCACTGTAATGTGATCAAAGTCAATGGGAATCTGCTACATTTGGGAGGTGGTGAACAGTGAAAACTGTGGCTGAAGAAGAAGGGGGCAGTGACAGTGGATTACCTGTTTTACATACAAATTCTAGACCCTATCAAGTAAACAAACACAACTGTTTACACCCCCACCTGCCTGCCCATCCATCAGATGCTAAGCCAGTACCTGGATATAGGGCTATTAGGGAAACTTCATTATCCACTTTCCCTAAAAAGGGGATATCAAACTGTTGTGAAACCTCTAGCTACGAAAAGGAGTGGGGTTTTAACACATCTGGTAATGGTTCAGTATTTTAATAATTAATTCAATTTAGCATATTTTTGTAAATAAATCAAGACAAACTAGGTTTTCAGAAATCTTTCCACTGGAAACTTTAGAGTTGTTCAGGTCACCTAGCAACATCACATGGATCCAATCACCTTGTGACAGGCATCAAAAACCAAAGAGAAGAAGAAGAATGATAGATCTGAAAGCAAGATGTCACTATTAGTTCACCTACATAACCCCCACTCTTTCCCATCATGATGGAATTTTAAAATAATTGCTTCTTAATTGCAATTGCATTTATGTATATATATATATATATATATATATATATATATATATATATATATACACATATATATATACATATATATATATGCACACACACATACACACACACACACACCTCTCTCTCAAAAAAGTAATTGTACAAAATATAAAGGTTAATGTCACCTTTCCAAATATTGTTCAGGTAGACAATTAGTGCTAATGTATTTGACAAGGTACTTAATATACATGACAATTCAGGACCTGTTCTTGCTCACTTTGAAGTCAAAGGCAAAGTTCCATTCACTCCTGTGGGAGCAGCTCTTTGGTGTGCTGTGACCCCCACATTTAGAGGTAGCTGAATTTCAATTAAACACTTTTCACAACAAAAAGGAGCTTCTTTTTTATCTTGAAAACCATGATTATTTTTTTAAAATTACCTTCCTATTCGATCCAAAAATTAAATATGTAGACAGTGAATTGCCAAAAGAAGTGGTGTTGAAATAAATTTGTAATCAAAGCCCTGTATATTGTAGCAAGCTCCCTGGCTTGCTACAATATACAGGGCTTTCCAGTGACAGACTGGAAATTCAGGGGCAACTTCATTTACATTAAGACAGAGGGTTTATGGACTTGATCCTGCAAAGCGTAGAGCACTTTGGCCCCTATTCAGCTAAGAATTTAAGTCTGGGCTTAAATTTAACCATGTGAGTAATCCCATTGAAATGGGACTAAAGGGGGCCCTGTTGATAATTGGAGGGTTGCTAGTCTTGTACCTATTTATAAATGAGGCATTGGAGTGAGCCTGGGAATTATAAACCATTAAGACTTAAGAACATAAGAACTTAAGAATGGCTATACTGGGTCAGACCGAAGGTCCATCCAGCCTAGTACCCTGTCTACTGACAGTGGCCAATGCCAGGTGCCCCAGAGGGAGTGAACCTAACACAAAATGATCGAGTAATCTCTCTCCTGCCATCCACCTCCACCCTCTGACAAACAGAGGCGAGGGACATCATTCCTTATCCATCCTGGCTAATAGCCATTAATGGACTTAACCTCCATGAATTTATCCAGTTCTCTTTTAAACCCTGTTATAGTCCTAGCCTTCACAACCTCCTCAGGCAAGGAGTTCCACAGGTTGACTGTGTGCTGTGTGAAGAAGAACTTCCTTTTATTTGTTTTAAACCTGCTGCCCAATAATTTCATTTGGTGGCCCCTAGTTCTTATATTATGGGAACAAGCAAATAACTTTTCCTTATTCACTTTCTCCACACCCCTCATGATTTTATATACCTCTATCATATTCCCTCTTAGTCTCTTTTCCAAGCTGAAAAGTCCTAACCTCTTTAATCATTCCTCATATGGGACCCATTCCAAACCCCTAATCATTTTAGTTGCCCTTTTCTGAACCTTTTCTAATGCCAGTATATCTATTTTGAGATAAGCGGACCACATCTGTACGCAGTATTCAAGATGTGGGCATACCATGGATTTATATAAGGGCAATAAGATATTCTCCATCTTATTCTCTATCCCTTTTTTAATGATTCCTAACATCCCGTTTGCTTTTTTGACTGCCGCTGCACACTGCATGGACGTCTTCAGAGAACTATCCACGATGACTCCAAGATCTTTCTCCTGATTAGTTGTAGCTAAATTAGCCCCCCCATCATATTGTATGTATAGTTCGGGTTATTTTTTCCCCATGTGCATTACTTTACATTTATCCACATTAAATTTCATTTGCCATTTTATTGCACAATCACTTAGTTTTGTGAGATCTTTTTGAAGTTCTTCAGTCTGCTTTGGTCTTAACTATCTTGAGCAGTTTAGTATCATCTGCAAACTTGGCCACCTCACTGTTTATCCCTTTCTCCAGATCATTTATGAATAAGTTGAATAGGATTGGTCCTAGGACTGACCCTTGGGGAACACCACTAGTTCACACCTCTCCATTCTGAAAATTTACCATTTATTCCTACCCTTTGTTCCCTGTCTTTTAACCAGTTCTCAATCCATAAAAGGATCTTCCCTCTTATCTCATCACAACTTCATTTACATAAGAGCCTTTGGCGAGGAACCTTGTCAAAGGCTTTCTGGAAATCTAAGTATGCTATGTCCACTGGATCCCCCTTGTCCACATGTTTGTTGACCCCTTCAAAGAACTCTAATAGATTAAAAAGAAAAGGAGTACTTGTGGTACCTTAGAGACGAACTCTTTTAGACTAGTCTCTAAGGTGCTACAAGTATTCCTTTTCTTTTTGCGGATACAGACTAACACGGCTGCTACTCTGAAACCTCTAATAGATTAGTAAAACATGATTTCCCTTCACAGAAACCATGTTGACTTTTGCCCAACAATGTATGTTCTTCTACGTATTTGACAATTTTATTCTTTACTATTATTTCAACTAATTTGCCCGGTACTGACCTTAGACTTACCAGTCTGTAACTGCCGGGAGCACCTCTAGAGCCCTTTTTAAATATTGGCGTTACATTAGCAGTTTTCCAGTCATTGGGTACAGTAGCTGATTTAAAGGACAGGTTACAAACCATAGTTAATAATTCTGCAATTTCACATTTGAGTTCTTTCAGAACTCTTGGGTGAATGCCATCTGGTCCCAGTGACTTGTTACTGTTAGGATATAGATATTCAGGCCTGTCTGTAAAGGCCTATACTCTAAGAATTTAGGTGTATTCTTATCACTTGGAGAATCAAAATCACTGTCTGCCAGTGTAAGGGCCTTTTCTTATTGTGACAGTCTGAGGCCCTGTGCTTAGGCTAAGGCCTTTGGCTAAGCAGCAGAGGCAGCCATAAGCTAGGAAGCGACCGGTCACATCCTCACATTCCAAATTAGTCACATTGAAAGAAGGTGCTATTGGGCTGTTAGGAATACAATCCTGTCCTGATAATGCCTATCACCTCCAGAGAAAGGGAAGTGCCTAGAAAATGTAAAAGGAAACTTAGTTTGATAGCATCCTGTCTGGCAAGAACTCACTTATCAATAGCTGGGATGTGAAATCCTCACTTCTGTATTGTCTTGTCATTATAGTTCCCACTTTGCTATTGTTTGTCTGTATAATCTCTGTCTGGTTCTGTGATTGTTTCTGTCTGCTGTATAATTAATTTTGCTGGGTGTAAACTAATTAAGGTGGTGGGATATAATTGGTTACATAATCATGTTACAATATGTTAGGATTGGTTAGTTAAATTTCAGGAAAATGATTGGTTAAGGTATAGCTAAGCAGAACTCAAGTTTTACTATATAATCTGTAGTCACTGAGGAAGTGAATGGGCGTGTGGGTGGGGGAGATGGGAACAGGGAATGGGGATAAGGAAATTGGAACCATGTTTTGCTAAAGGGGGAAATGGGAACAGGGAATGGGAGTAAGGAAATTGGAATCATGTTTTGCTAAGGGCAGGAATGGGAACAGGGACACAGGTGTAAGGCTCTGTGGTGTCAGAGCTGGGAAGGAGGATACTAAGGAAGGAAACTGGAATCATGCTTGCTGGAAGTTCACCCCAATAAACATCGAATTGTTTGCACCTTTGGACTTCGGGTATTGTTGCTCTCTGTTCATGCGAAAAGGACCAGGGAAGTAAGTGGAAGGAATAAGCCCCCTAACAGTTACTGTTAAGTTTCTCAGTTAATTCCAAAACCTCCTCTAGGGACACTTCAATCTGTGACAATTCCTCAGATGTGTCACCTATAAAAGACAGCTCAGGTTTGGGAATCTCCCTAACATCCTTAGCCGTGAAGACTGAAGCAAAGAATTCATTTAGTTTCTCCACAATGACTTTATCATCTTTAAGTGCTCCTTTTGTATCTCGATCGTCCAAGGGCCCCACCAATCGTCCAGGGTCCCCACTCACTTTAGTATCAGGAAAATCAGCTGAAACAATAGTTACAGAATTACTACACACCCTGAAAACATTTCCCTGTTCATTCCCTATCTCTTGCTAAGGCCACATATGGATAATAGATAAGCAATCATCTTCACTGAGAGCAGCTTAGCTTCTACCCACTGAAGATAACAGGAGGCAGTAGTCATCTTTACAAGAAGTCAACTCACATCCACATGTAAAGGTGGTAGAAAAATGGTAACCATCTTTATGGAAGGTGCTCTCGTTCCTGTCCACTGAAAGTAATATGAGATGGTGACTGTTTTCAATAAAGGAGAAAGTTCACAAGTTTGCTGCAGAAAATCATCAAAAGCTTTTACAATAAAATGTAATATTCTGAGATTTGTGATAACACAACAAGAGCTTGTGACCACGGTCATTAATGTGCAATTACCTAATTGCCCATTATGGTGATTTTACACTTATTTATGTAGGCATTTATACCGTAGTCCTCACCTTGGTATCTGAACACCTCTGTAGCGTCTGTCCTTTCTCTACAGCCTCAGGTTCTGACTACTGTGAAAGACAAGCTACCAGGATTCACAGATTCCTATGTATTCAGGACAGAAGGGACCACTGTGATCATTTAGTCTGACCTCCTGCATAACACAGGCCTCAGGTCTTTCCTGAATTAAATCCTGTTTGAGCATATCTTTTAGAAAAAACATCCAATTTTGATTTAAAAATTGCCAGTGATGGAGAACATACTACAGCCCTTGGTAAGTGTTCCAATGATTAATTATCCTCAGAATTAAAAGCTGTGCCTTACTTCAGGTCTGAATTTGTCTAGTTTCAATTTGCAACCACTGGATTTTCTTACACTTTTCTCCGCTAGATTGAAGAGCCCATTATCAAAATGTTGTTCCCCTTATAGGTATTTATAGACTGTGATCAAGTCATCTCTTAACCTTCTCTTGATTAAGCTAAACACATTGAACTCCTGGAGTAAAATTTTCCAATCCTTTAATCATTCTCTTGGCTCTTCTCTGAACCCTCTGCAATTTATCAACATCCTTCTTGAATTGTGGACACCAGAAATGGACATAGTATTCCAGTGTCAGTTGCACCAGTGTCAAATATAATGGTAATATAACCTCCCTTCTCCTACACAATATTCCTCTATTTTTATATCTAAGGATTGCATTACCTATGTTTGTCACAGTATCACACTGGGAACTCATGTTCAGTTGTTTATTCACCTGGACCTTCAGTCCTTGTCAAAGTCACTGCTTCCAAGATAGAGTTGCCCATCATTTAAGTATGGCCTACACTCTTTATTCCTAGATATATGACTACATTTGGCCATATGGAAATACATATCATTTGCTTATACCTGGTTTACTGAACAATCCAGATAGCGCTATCAGTGACCTATCCTTTTCATTATTAACCCCTCTATACCTCCTGTTCACCACACTAGTTGGCTCTGCACTGACTTCAAAGAAAATTCATAAAAGGAAGCACAGGGAGACGAAGAGGTGAGGGCACATTATCTACTGATTACACTGGAAAAAGACGTTGGAATAACACTTTTAAATTAAGTTTCAACATGTATTTAGAAATGTGGTGGGAGTAAACAGATTATTTTGTTTATTTTATAAGCAGATGATATCCAGGACAGATGGACTACTGACCTAATTCAGTACGGTAATTCCTACATTTGACAACACATATAAAATATTTACTGTAAAGATATATCTATTTATTTTCTAACACTTCCTTATACATTACTAGAAATTTAGAAGTGTAGAAAAACTGGAATTAAATCTTGCCAACTCTAATTGGTAGCAAGTGGTGAAAAATAAAAAAACATTTTTCCTGTAGTGTTAAGGAAATAATGTGGGTATTTTAAAAAATGGCATATGCAAAGTTGTACATACAGTCATGGTATGTAGTAGAGAAACCATTCTATTTTAAGAAGAAACTGAAATATCTTGGAAAGCTAAAATCTAAAAACTTAGCTTTCTGCTTATCTAATGTGATTTCTAACCTCACAAACCACACTGGGAATTACTGAAAACTACTAGGAAAAGCTTTTCTTTAAAAAAACAAACAAACAAACAAAAAACGTAAAAAGACATGTCACTATTAATTTGTTTAATTTTAGACATGATACATTCTGGCACTAGAAGCAGCTACTCTACAAAATCAGTAATCAGTCTGACAATGTTTTTAAAAATTAATCTCTTGTAAAACTCCTGTTGTACCAATAAATTTATTTATGTTATAAAAATGTATATTGAGAAAACATACAACAATCCCTACAATTTTATTTAGCTTTTCTAATAGAAAAAAGGATAAAATTAATGAAATACTAACAAACCCAGAGTAAAATGAGCGTGTCCTGGGATGAAATTTTCAACCCTCGGGCTAGCTCATTGGTCAGGTCACTACACCATTTGTATGCACTTTATTTTAACAGGAGAAAAAAAAAGCCAAAACTAAGATTACGTTTCTCAAGCAGAGAGGACAGCCGTGTAAAAAAATTAATATAAAATAGGTTTGGCATATTCATTTTTAATACCAGTAGTTAGTAGATCCTACTACAGATTCAGGAGAACAGTTTCTCAGGGGGTAGAGATGTTGGAGAGAGAGCAGATTATGTCTTCATTGTCAAAACCTATTTTGCAAGGGTCAGGGTGCAAGCACAGGTCATGGAAAGAGGCAGATGGAGTCTCTGCACTTCCTGACCACCACACAGCTAGATGCCATGATGACTCCAAAGAAGGTGGCACAAAGGGGAGTGCAGGGAGATGGGCTGAGATTGTGGGGAGGCACAACTTCTACTGATTACATTGGGGAAAGTATTGAATGAACACTTTGTAGTTAATTTTCAACATGTAGTTAGAAATGTGGTGAGAGCAAACAAATTTATTTTAAACTAATTTTATTTTGTACATTTTATAAGCAGGATCAGGATTTGTAAATGAAGATAGATAACCTACTTCACCACCACCCTCACTACCGAGAACCAGTTATTTTGAATTTGTAACAAAATGTGGTTTTGGTATTCTAAATGAATGCATCAGTTCTATTTTGGATTAATCTCGTTATTTTTTTCAGAATTCCTCCTGCCAGAGAAACTTCATTTGTTAGTTTCAGTGCGTATCTGGAACTAGAATATTCTGCAGTTAGAATAAGCAGCTGGAAAAGGACTGGCACATTCAATTTAAATGTCAATAGCAGATTCTGTTCCTTCCCTGTGGACTGCACTGAGGCTTGTGTGCTCCAATGGCCGTTAAGAACTATGCCCACAGGAGTTTTAACTTCTGGTAGGGTCACCCAGCCAGACAGGTAGAGACAAGATGAAATACGGTACACTGGTCCTCCAGGTTGAAGGTTGAACGATATGCCAACAATCTATTCTTGTAAAAACATTAAGTTATATAAACACAACAAGGCAACCAGCATGCCAAAGTGATCACTCTGTTTCAGCAGAAACGCTGAGTCTTGGTAAAAGCAATCAGGAAACCAAGAGTCTGAGAAGTTCTTTATTAAAGGTAAAACAAACTATGAAAGTAGGTTTCTGGAACATAACAACAATGGCTGCAATAACAAAAGCTGTGCAGGTGCTGAAAGAAATGGATGAATGTTATCTCAAAATTCTTGGAGTAAAAGAATATCGATGAACAGGGGCTGATAAAAAGGGATTCAAAAATGAAAATAAAAGTCATTAAACATTCCAGAAGGTAAGATGATCACCAGTCAGAGGGAGCAGCATTAATTATAACTTCCAAAACAGAAAACATCGCTTATGGACTGGGAGCCAATTAACAGCCAAACAGTAGAAGACTGGAAGAACTGTGGCTGGTCTCAAGGCTCAGAATTGGTGGAACACTACTCCCAAAGAAAAATATCTATAAAATTGCTTGGAATTCCCCAGATAGTGTCAACGTAACAGATATTGCAACCACATGCAGTGTGTTTCGGGACCATACTGTATTTTACACTGAAAGCAGGAAAACCTCAAAAAGCCATTATATTGAGATGGGCCAGATGGTATGAGCCATAGAATATTTATATCCCCCTGTGCCAATACGGTTGATATGTATTTGTGTGTTCCTGGCTCACCCGGAGCAGGGGTGTGTGTGCGTGGGTGGGTAGAGGGCTTCCTGAAGAATCTGGAATCACAAGGGGGTGATTAATGCAAAATCCAAAGGCTAGCTATGCAGATAATATGCAGATAGTCCCAAGGTTGGCAGGGAAAGGATTTTGGGATACAAAGGCCAATTTTAAGCAGCCTTGGGGTCTTCTTTCTGATCCAGAAAAGAGACATGAACTTTTGTCCAAGAGGTTGCCCTTTGCTGAAGGTCTGGAAGTACCTTAACCTGCCAGGATCACATAGGACTTATGGGTGACCTCCAGAATGTTTAGCAACTGTATACATCCATGTTTTTTATATGTTTTCTCTGTATGATTTTTTGTCTTTAAATAAATGTGTTTGCTTTGGAGAGAGCTGTGTGGTAACTTGGCATACACTGTTCATAGCCCTTAGAGAGAAAGCACAGCACTGAGACTGGACTCAGTCAGACCTGCTTGCTGAGGAGAATCACAGTGACCTGCAGCCTAAAACCCTGGTCTGGAAAAAGAAAAGACATGGGTCCCCACCCAGAGAGAGGTGAAGGCTAGAGGCCTGAGACATGAACGGGCATTCCTAGAAAAGACCACAAAGGAGTCACAAAGGAGTAGTTACCCAAAAGCGTGACAGTCACCATGAACCAGATCAACCATCCATGAAAAGAAATTTAGATCAACTCTCCAGGAAATCAGAGCACACAGCTGAGATGACAATCGGAAGTACCACAGTTTATGTGTGGCAAGACTGAAGATCAAATGTAAGAAAAACAAAACCACAAAAAACACCAAGAAAACTGACAGCAAAAGGCTAACAGATGAGACACTTTGACAACAATTTCAAATTGAACTGAAGAACAAGTGCTATAAGACTTCAATGCATTACAAGAAGTCAACATTGACATGGCATGGTCCTTTCTGAATGGTACTATCATAGATGCTACAAAAACTGTATCTGGTTTCCAGACAGGTAAACCTAAAGTCTGGATAAGTAAGGATACAAGGAACTCCATGAAAGAAAGAGAACAAGAAAAAGGAAAGATCAACTCCTCAAAAACACCTTCAGAAAAAGCAGCAGCAAAAAATCTGTAAAAAGCAAGGAATAAAAGAGGAAATACATGGATAAGATCAACAAGGAAGTGAACCAGCAGCTGAAAGAGGTGATAGTATAACACTTTATCAACACAACAAAGTTCCAACTGGCAAATTTACACCAGCTGAAGGGCCTATTAAGAATAAGGAAGTATCTTAAGAAGAGAAAAAGGACAAAGAACAATGGACATTTTCAGAAGGTGCCAAACAGACTAATATCACAAGAAACTATTGATTTTGACAAAGAAATCAAATAATCAGAACTAGACATGACAATAGCAAAGTTAACAGCACAATAAAAAAGTTAAAACTTGGGAAACGTGCAGGTAAAGACCACGTCATGGGGGAAAATGTCAAAAGCTTATAATGAGGCCTTTAAAAAAATCACCAAACTTTTCAACAAAGTATGGGACCAGGAAAATCCTCCAGAACAATAGGAAAATGGCATCATAGTGAAAATACCAAAGAAAGGTGACCTAAGCAACTGCAACAATTGGCAAGATGTTAGATTCCTTTCAATGGTAGGCAAAGTCTTCTGCAGTATCAAAATAAAAGAAGTGGTTGAGGCAAGCTAAGGGAAGAACAGGCTGGATTTTGACGCAGATTCAGAAGATCCCATTTGACCAGAATTTCACTCCAATTTCACAGATTTCAAAAAAGCATCTGACAGTCGCCATCGCAATTCACTCTGGAACACCTTTAAGTGTTATAGTATGCACTTGGAGGAGAGGAAGGTGATCAGGAACAATCAACATGGATTCACCAAGGGAAAGTCATTCCTGACCAACCTGATTGCCTTCTATGATGAGATAACTGGCTCTGTGGATATGGGGAAAGTGGTGGATGTGATAAACCTTGACTTTAGCAAAGCTTTAGATATGGTCTCCCACAGTATTCTTGCCAGCAATTTAAAAATGTATGGATTGGATGAATGGACTATAAGGTGGATAGAAAGCTGGCTAGATCGTCAGGCTCAACGGGTAGCGATCAACAGCTCGATGTCTAGTTGGCAGCCAGTATCAAGTGGCGTGCCCCAGGGGTCGGTCCTGGGGCCGGTTTTGTTCAACATCTTCATTAATGATCTGGATGCTGGGATGGATTGTACTCTCAACACTAACCTGGGGGGAGAGGTAGATAAGCTGGAGGGTAGGGATAGGGTCCGGAGTGACCTAGACAAATTGGAGGATTGGGCCAAAAGAAATCTGATGAGGTTCAACAAGGACAAGTGCAGAGTCCTGCACTTAGGATGGAAGAATCCCATGCACTGCTACAGGCTGTGGACAGACTGGCTAAATGGCAGTTCTGCAGAAAAGAACCTGGGGATTACAGTGGACGAGAAGCTGGATATGAGTCACCAGTGTGCCATTGTTGCCAAGAAGGCTAATGGCATATTGGGCTGCATAGGAGCATTGCCAGCAGATAGAGGGCATATATTTAAGTTCACATGATCACAGTGGAGATCTGAGGGTATGTCTGCACTGGAGTGAGATACCTGTGGCTGGCCCGTGTTGGATAATTTCGACTTGAAGGGCTCAGGCTGCAGGGCTATAAAAATCGAGCTTGGACGGGAGGGGGGAGGGTCCCAGAGCTTGGACTCTACCTGAGCCCAAACGTTTACACTGCAATTTTATAGCTTCATGAGCTGAGTCAGCCAACCTGGGCCAACCACAGCTGTGCTGCGGGTCTTTTATCATAGTTTAGACATACCTGAAGAGTCTCATACCCTATTGTTACCTGGAATTTGAATAAACGTTTTTGAATAGTGAAACCACAGGTATGCCTCTATGGAATTTTGAATATTTATTTGTTATCCAAAAACTATAAAGTTTTGTGTGTGTCTTTGGTGTTTTTACCCTAATTTACTGCAAATGTAATAAAATGAGATAATATACCATAAATCAAAAAAGAAGTGCAGAAAAAAATGAAGTTAAGATTTGCTTGAATTGTTTGGTGATCCTTAAACGAATTAGGAAGAATGAATGGGGTAAGGAAATGCTTTTAACAGGAACCAAATGCACTTGGAAACCAAGATATTAAAAACAGTATGAAATTACTCCTGTTGACAGAATACTTTATATGCTTACACTTGTTGTGCGTGCAATAATCAATTCAGAACTTACTATTGCAGTTTGTCATACAGTCACAAAAACAGTAATAAACATTAGCAGGATAAATTTGTAAAAGTTTTTAAAATAAATCTTCATGTATTTATATAATTATCTGACTTTTCTCAATTTTTTTTATAACTTTCTATCCAGGAAGGAAAGCATTTTGAGTCCAACTCAGCTATGTACGTAAGCACATGCCTAACTATAAGCATATGAGAATTTCTACTGAACTCAATATAACTTTATAACCTTAGGTAATACAAAATCTTATATTTGATTCAAAAAGAAGAATTAAATAGTTTTCAATATTCAGTTATTATATTTTTATTAATATCATGAGATCAAATCACGAGCTGTTAAACTGCTTAAAGTTAAACAGAAGGCCACGTGAGTATACTCATTGCCAACACATAACAGACAGCAACAGTTCCTTTTTGTTCAAACTGTAAAAACAATTAAAAGTCAACCAAACCTAACCCTGCACAGAAGGTGGGTGTGTGGAGCTCTATTATAACTACATTCTGAGAACAAGAATGAAAGGTAATTTTCTTTCTCCAGTGGCTAGAAGATATTCCCTTCCCTGTGGAATTTGAAAATCTTAAAGTTCTCACTGAAAAAACTCAAAGGCTTGTCTACACAGAGAAATTGACCATTGTATCTTTTGCAGCATACACCATTCTAGAATAGCTCCCCAGGTGGATACTGTGTTCCAGAATATAAATGATTTTATTTCAGAATAATTACTCCTCTTTGGAAGTGTATTAAGGTAAACCAAATTAAGGACCCTTTATTTGAAATGAGTGCCCACATAGGGGCTTAATCTGGTTTAACTAATCTGGTTGAAATTGACATCTTTAATCTGGATTAATTTCCCCATGTAGACAATCCCTAAGTAAAAATAAAAAGAGCCTGGTTCATAAAGAAAAGGGATAACCAATCACAAAATAATCTAGTGTGAAAGGCCCCAAATACAATAGTACTCTCCAAAAATATATAAAGAAAAAAATATTTTAAAAAATAAACAACCAGGAAAAAAAACCACAGGAATTAAGATACCTTAAACTCATAACACAAAAAAACTAAATACAGAAACCAAATCATAACCAAGTACAAGAATGCTGGGGCAGACTCAACACCAAAACACAAATAGTCCATTCTTGAATATATGCTGTGACAGTCTAAAAACAATAATTTGGAAAACTATTTAGAGAACTCCAAGTGGTTACCCCACAGATTTTTTTGATAGGACCTGACCAAAGCTGGCTATTATAGGTAACAGGAATTCCTGTCCCTTAATATGACTATAAATGTTCTGATCTGCTAGGAACAACAATGTGGCATGCAAACAAGACAGCCAGTTACACATGATTTCTTAGAAAAACTTGCCTTACAATCTGTAAGCACTTATTTAGATGGAAATCTCTTTGGGACAAGGGCCTTATTTTAATTCCTGCCTGTGAAGCACCCAGTATACCTGTTGCTGTAATACAAAGATTACAAGAAAAACTAGAGGAGGAACATAGGAATTGCCCTATTGGATCAAGCCAGTGGTCATCTCACCTGGTATTCTGCTCCTGATAGTGTCCAGAATCAGCTACTCCACAGAAAGGTGCAAGAAACCTCAAAGTGGACAATTATGGATAGAATCATAGAACTGTAGAGGACCTCAACAGGTCATCTAGTCCAGTCCCCTGCACTCATGGCAGGACTAAGTATTATCTAGACCATCCCTGATAGGTGTTTATCTAACCTGCTCTTAAAAATCTCCAATGATAGACTCCACAATCTCTCTGGGCAATTTATTCCAATGCTTAATCAACCTGACAGATAGGAAGTTTTTCCTAACACAGGGGTAAATCTCTTTCTAATCCCCTCTGGTTTCATAGAATCATAGAATATCAGGGTTGGAAGGGACCTCAGGAGATCATCTAGTCCAACCCCCTGCTCAAAGCAGGACCAATCCCCAATTTTTGCCCCAGATCCCTAAACGACCCCCTCAAGGATTGAACTCACAACCCTGGGTTTAGCAGGCCAATGCTCAAACCACTGTGCTATCCCTCCCCCTATATCATTAAGCGTGAAGGTTTGTAACCGTTCAAAATACTTTTAATCCCACCTGATGTAACTGAAGAAGTTCTCATTGTCCATTGTCTAATCTTTTTCTTAATTTAATAAATTTTTGGTCTCCATACCTTGTGGCAATGAGCTCCAAAGATTAATTATGTACTATATCTTGGAGAAAAACACAACACTTTAAGTTGGTATGTCTGTGCTCTAGAAAACAGAAATAGAGAATTGTTGTGGAGTTGTGGCTGCCTTGTAGAGCCCCCTGCTGGCCAGGCATGGCACTGCAGGCACTTCCTGCCTCAGTTTCCCTCCCCAGGGTGGATCTCCTCAGCTTTCCAGACACTGATATGTTATGGAGATATACCTTAGCCCTCCAGCCAAGTCACAAACAAACGTAACCCCTTCTGGGGTAGCAAAAGTCCATCTACAAAGGCCCAACAAAAAAGGGTTCTTCAACCCTTTTGGGCTTCTTTTCAGTCTGCCCCTGGGCCCTGTTTCCAGCCTCTTTATGGGTTACCTTTTTAGACTATCTCTCTGGCTCTGGAATAGAACACTCAGCCCCCAGGCTGGTTCCCCTAGAGTATCATTCTCAGCCCCTGGAAACTCTGCCTCAGGACCTTCCATAGTTGCCTACCCACTCCCTGTGGTTCCACTCTCAGCATACATCTACATTTAAGATGGGAGGTGTGATTCCCACGTAAAAATAGCAGTGTGTCCATGGTGGCATGGATGGCTGCTCAGGCTAGCTGCCCTGTGTACAATCTTGCTTGATTCCCTAGGTAAGCACTTGAGCAGGCTGCCCACACTGCCATAGACACACTGCTATTTTTAAGTGCTAGCCTGAGCACAGCTAGAGTGGGTATTATCTATGCAAGTTTGGAATTACATCTCCTTGCTCCAATATAGGCATATCTTCAGACTAATTTCTTTCAGCCCTGTTCTAAGGCCCAGGTGCCTATTAAACTATAACCTGAGGCCGGCCTGCTCAGACTAGGAGGCAGCCAATGAATTATGCCACAGATGGGACCAGCCTCATCTCCCCTAAAAGGAGCAAGACACCCTGTGACATGCCTACTTACAGGATATGTCTCTAAATGCATATAAACATCGATCTGGTCTACAGCACAACAGTCTCATCTTTACAGCAATGGTAAATTTATTCCCACAGTCACTATTTTCATCTTTTGTAATCAATTGGGTGAAGTCTCCGAGATCCAGAATGAGGCAAAAACAGGGACACTGAGGAAGCGCTAACCATAAAACCTCTTGTCTCCCAACAGCAGCTAAATAACATCATATCTTTTTCTAGAAAGGAGTAGATTTTTATAACTAGTTATAATGTTGATTAACTTGACTACTTGCTTGAGGGAATCTACCTGATACATGTAAGGATGAAGGGACTAGGACCTGGGTCTGCAGAACCTAGGCCAGCTGATATTCTCACAGTATCCCCACAAGGCCCTGCAGAACCACATCCAGGGAGCACTGTAGTGATTAGGTCCAACGGGAAGTACTTCCCAAGGGAGCCAGAGTGCCAGTACTTTGTGGCCCTCTGATTGACGAACCACCCTATTTAATCCTGGAGGCTTGCCTAGGAAGTTGTCTGGGCAACAATACAGACTTTGGGCCTGCTGTGACTCCAGACCTCACCTTGTAGCCACATCTCTGGCCTCTGATCCAAGCCTGACTCTTGCTGCCTGACACTGACCATGATTTCTGTCTCCTGATTCCAGTCTGGTACTGTCTCAGATCAGCCTAACTTTGACCCCGATTCTTGCTTATTGAACCTGGCTTTAGCAATTTCTCTGACTCCTGCTCACTGACTACTGTCCCTGATGTGTAGGCTCCAGCCCAGCTGTGACTGCTAGGCCAGACTGCCAATGCCCTGTTCCCTTACAGTAAGCTCCCCCATCACCAAATTGCTTTTGTGTCCCTACTAAACAAATGCCAAGAACACGTGTCTGAGATGACACCATTCAGTGCTGAATTTGATGTTTGCACTGCAGCCTTCACTGCCAAACTCTAATGGGAAAAGAGAAAGAAACAATTGGTGATATCCTTTAGTACATGGCACTTGCACACAACTTTTTTAAAAGGTAGGCTAAGGGTGCGATCACACCTGATTTACCACTGAGCCCGGAATTAGACAGATAGGTGCAGCCATTAAATTCACAGGAGGCTTCAGCTCAACTAAAATCATTATAATAATTCTTCAGTCCATATTGACCATCTTAATGTAAATATTGTTCCTTTAACACTGGAAAAGTCTATCAAGCTTGGATTGTCAAATGTGTAAGTATTGGACATGTAAAAGAAACTAGTCTTACTTGCAAAACAAACTTTTTCAGATTATTAATTTTAAATACATTTCCAGTCATTAATCAGCATTTTTACTTGTTTATGATGGTGCTGATAACCACATTTATCTGCAACACATTTTTCAGTTTGCATTCTTTAAGTGCATAAAGGATAAATGTTCTTTTTAGCTCAAAGTAATCTCCTTTGATGAATTTCATTTTCAGTGAAGTTGTATAGGAGATTCACATACAAGTCACACAGAAATTAAATCTATAGTATGTAAATCATTTGTGAATAGAACATTTGAATATTCCAATCCTTCTGAATGACGGAAAAATAATTTTAAATCACTTGAAAGAATTTTTCAAACTCAAAGAAATCTATACAATGCTGAACTTTATAGAAACACTACTGGAAATAACTTAAATAAAGCAGAATGGGATGGGAAGAGAAAGGAAGGATGAGTCATGCATCAGATATTCCTGTTTCTAACAAACTTGTTTTGTGAATTCTATACTTACTCCTTTCTTATGAAAAAAAGGGATATTATGTTGCTTACTTGAAACTGAGTTCTGTTCCACTTACATGAAATGGCTTATACACAGAAGTTGCACCAATTTAAGTAAAATAATTTTTCAAACAAATGCAACTAAATTAACTTCAGTCCCCTAGTGTGGACACTTTTAAATTAATGTAGCTAAACTACTGAATTGTAATGCCCCACTCTCAGATGCAGTCGAGGAGCATTTACTAGAGTTGATAAAAGAGGGTGCCCAACACTGGCTTTAAGACATCTTTAAGCACCCACAATCATGGAGCCATCTCAACACTAGTTCAGTCCTTGGACTAAAACAGAGCATCCAGAAGACTGATCTAACCTATACTCTGTGCCAACAGGCCCCAGGGACAGGTCTGGCAGCTGGTGACTACTGTGACTGAGATGTTCTGTGCTCAGCCCCTCTGCTTGCTGATGAAATCTGATGGAAAGCTTGAGCAACAACTGTTCTTTCATTTTTGAGTGAATAGGGAAATTTGCCCCTCCCCATCCCATTCCTTCCACCTCCTGCCCCCGAAAATTCTTGCTGCTTTTTTAAGTTGTTGAAATTCGGCAATGAAATAAGCAATCAATGAGGAGAAATGCCCTTGAATGTTCTGATGCAAATTGGTTTTGATTTAAGTTACAATCATCATTTCATTGTGACAGAAACAGAAAAAAATCTAAATCCACCTTGATTTCAAGTGTGGATTCTTTCCATATACCGTGTGGTAAACTGCCAGTACGATTATGATGGCTCCTGCGCTTCCTCTTCTTGGAGTTGGGGGGGGGTCAGTTTCCTGCCCCTGAACTAGGGTATCTACTGTCCCACTAGTAACCCAGAGAAGGGTAGTGGAGATGGAGGGACCCAGGCCTGCCCTCTACTCCATGTCCCAGCCCAGGGGCCCTAGGGATAGTGGTAAACCACTTGAACTAGTGCTTCCTTCCCCTGGGCTACTTCCCTCTCCTGCTCTTCAGCTTGTGGGGCTTCCTGCCCTCTCTCTCTGCACAAGCCGGGTGTCTCTTTACCTAGGGTCTTGGTCTTCTAGCCAGCCAGCCACAGCACTTCTCCAAACTCTCCTCTACTTCAACTCCTTCAAACTGCTCTCTGCTCCAACTCCTTCCCCTGGCTGATTGAAGCAGGGGGGTTTTATCAGGTGACTAGCTTCAGGGGCTCTAATTGGCTTCAGGTGCTTTTAATTAATCTATAGAAACCTTTCTTCACTCTACAGGGAATAAGGCTTCTCTTCATCCTGGGACTTACATATCTCTCCTATATCACTCTCCTGCTGCCTTCTGGCCATGTTGTATCACAACTATGACATCATCTTGTTTGTTCAGATCTCCTTGGCCAAACATACTCAAACACAAAAAGCACTGGAATATCAATTTTCTACAATATTTTCTCTTCCCGTGTCCACAAGCTAAGCTAAGAGAAAACAGCATGAAATTTATATTCTAATGCTACATTTTGTACGGATTTACTTTATGAAGAATAGTTTATATCTTTTTTGTTTGCGTCTGTTTGTTCAAATCTCCTTGGTCAAACATGAGCACATCAAGAACCTGAAGAGAATTCACACTTGAAGTTAGCTGGATTGGAATTCCTCTTGTAACTTTAATTTAGCAACACCAAGTAAGAATTTTTTCCTCAGTGCTATTATGTGTTGTTGTGTTATCATAATAACATCATGATCTGTAATTCATAGGTAACAAGATAAAGTAATTTTTCCTTGCTACCTGACAACTCTAGAATCAGGATGTAAATATAGCATTTTGCATTTGACTAGATTAATTTTAATATTTTTTAAAGCTTGAAACTTTTGTAACTTACATAATATCAGTATACAACAAATATAACTATCATATCATCTGAAGAACTTAATGAAACTGGAGTCTACTTTCTTCAAGTAAAAATTAAAAATAGCACTTAAAGATCACATTAAATTAAATATGCAGAGTTACTGTAGCCATATCCACCTACACTGAAAGCTAATAGGAGGATCAATTGCCTCCATATTGCTATTAAAAATATACGAAACTGCATTGGTCCAACACCACAGCAAATAAGACACCACCCACAGGAATATGGTTAAACAAAAGACTATAAGTTTAATTTAAGAATGTGTAAGAACCAGTGAGGAACTAAAATGTAGCTCCTTCCCACAAACTATCCAACAGGGATAGTCCAGTGTGATTCTCTATCAAATTGCTATCAATATCAAACCCAAACCCTAACAGGAGGCTATGCTTAGATCTCATTTTCAAAATCAATTGGAAATCAGGACCAAGATGATCGCAGGGGCTTGTGATTCTTTTTTTCAGGTGAGGGATGAAGGGTGCCATTTTATGCACCAGACACTGATGTCCTTCCCTCATCCTGCAACGGAAAGCTGGTGTCCCCAGCCAAATGCCACCAAGCCAATATTTGCATTACAAGTCACTTATAACTGTAATGGTACTATAGATCCCCAGTATCTCTAATAGCTCACATTGGATACTGGCCACAAAGTTGCAACAGATATGAAAGGTCTATCTGGGTTAGACCATTAGAGGAATGTTAAAAAGAAAGAAAGAAAGAAAGAAAGAAAGAAAGAAAGAAAGAAAGAAAGAAAGAAAGAAAGAAAGAAAGAAAGAAAGAGAAGCCCCACACTGCCAGCTCCCAATCATGTGATGTGGGAAAAGTTACTCCTTGCCCTTGAAACAGGCACTGGCAGAAGTGAGAGCAGAGCAGATCAAGAAATCAAGCAGCATGAGTAATAAATCACTGCAAACAACTAAACTGAAGATGAATGACAGTTAATTTTTCATAACACCTCTTCTGAGTTTCACTAAACTTCCCAGAAAAACTCTACTGTGGGATGAGATACAATATGCAAAGTCTCTGGGGGATCAATTTATTTTTAGGCTTATAATGGGAGGTTTGGTTCAACTTTAACTATTAAACAACTACCTCACTTCATAGTGACAAAGAATGAAAAAAAGTTTTCTGTTAGTGGGTAGAGTAAGTTTTTCTAAGAAAATTCTGTCCCCTTCTTCCTCTTAACTATAAAAAGGGTCATATCTCCAATCCCACCAGTGTGCCTCTTGCTATCAACCCATCTCAAGAGAGTCATCAAAGATTTCAATTTAGTTCAGGCTATTTAACATCTGTCTTCATTTTGCTGATAAAATGCCTGAATGGCTGAGACAGCTTGGCTAATGCACTGTCACACCTAACATTAAGGCCAAAGAAATGAGTTGGATGAATGTGAAAAAAGAAAAGAAATAAGTAAGGGCTTAAAATGTATTTGTTTCATCAGAGGACTACAGTACTGTACAGTTGGTAAAAATTCTATCCCTGGTCCTATAGTGAGATGGAGATTCTTTATGTCCTGCAATGATGATCACTCTCACTAGATTCCTATTGTCAAACACAGCTTTGTGATTTTTCCCATTAGGAGACTATTTCAATTCACTTTCTCTTTCACTCCATGAATATTTTAACACTGGAGTTTAATATCCTTTTTAAGCATTTGGTTTCAGGAAGTATGGCACTGACAAGAGCTGAGAGATCAAGCCACTTCACAATACAAGTGGCAAAGAGTCCTGTGGCACCTTATAAACTAACAGACATATTGGAGCATAAGCTTTCGTGGGTGAATACCCACTTCGTTGGATGCATGTAGGGGAATCCACGAAAGCTTATGCTCCAATACATCTGTTAGTCTATAAGGTGCCACAGGACTCTTTGCCGCTTTTACAGATCCAGACTAACACGGCTACCTCTCTGATACTTCACAATACAAGATACTTAAGACTGCATTAACATTTCTATTCTTTCTTTCACCCTCCTACTACCTCAGAAGCATCAGCTCAGAGACGTACAGCACATGTGCACAACCAGGAAAGCCAGAAAGTGCAAGTCAATGAAGACAGAGAATATCCTGGCATCAAAAATAGGTATTATATAGAGACCGCATCCATAGACGATTTTCACCTGCCTTGATATAGTCTTGAAATATTGATTTAATATGCCTAAATTTTGATAAATAAAATGACATAAATTAAAATAGACAATTATATTGCTACAATACTGTAGGCCTCTATATACATTAAGTAATACTGAATTTTCTCTCTATTGAAGTAAAATATCTGTCCACAGTAACTAGTCATTATGATATGCACTGATACATTCACACACAGGTTCTTGCAATAAGTGAACACTGACTGATTAATCTAAATTAAAATGGAATCTTTATGGAATTAGGGTATAACACATTCATACTAAAAATGTTCTTTCCAATCTATATCCCTGATCATATACTGGGACCCAGTAATGTGGACCCCTAGGCCCATGTGTACTCCCAATGAAGTCAGTGGAACTTTTCATGGTGAAAGACGGCTGTTGGCCCCGTACTGAAACTTAGTGGGATCTTTTTCATTGGCCCAATACCAGGAGAAAGGGGAAGGGCCAAAGAGAAATCAGGATCCTGACACTGAAAGTCCCCAGGGCCAATGGGTAGAGGCCAGCACTCCAAGTCAACTGGATTGACAGGGCAGGCAGGCCAATGAGGGAGTCAAGAGCCCAAAACCCATCCTCCATGTGAGCTGAAACTGCAGGAGCCAGAGTGGGGGCAGAGCTAAAGTGAGAACAGCAGCCTGAGCTGAGCTGAGGAGAGCGCAGAAGCCCAAAGACAGAGAAGGCAGAGCTGGGTGGGAGGCAGAGCAGCAGCGGCACTGAGCCAGAGGAGGCAGAACGTGGCTGGAGCAGTACAGAGCTGGGGACTTGGAGCAGCAGAGACAAACCACACTGATGGTGAGCCAGGGCTGAGCTGCAGAAGGTAGCTGCTGAGCCAGAGCCAGGATAGCAAACTCCCACCGTGCTACAAGTAATAATGGAGTTGAGAGTGGTGCAGAAGTGCTGGCTTCCTCTGGGCCCTTGGAGTGCTCAACCCCCTGCTCTACCCCTGGTCCCACCCCCACCCCCACCCGTCCCCTTCCTCCAGGCCACCACCCCGCCGCTTCCTGCCCCTGCACCACCCTGCCCCACCTCTTCCCACCCAGTTCTGTCCCCTCCTCGGAGCACGCCCCATCTCTGCTCCTCCCCCTCCCTCCCAGCACTTCCTGCATTCCGCAGAACAGCTGATCATGGTGGGCAGGGGGTGCTGGGAGGGAGGGGGAGGAGTTGATCAGTGGGGCTGCCGGTGGATGGGAAGCGCTGGGGGGAGGGAGGGGAGAAGCTGGCTACCAGTGGGTGCTAAGCACCTGCTAATTTTTTTCAGTGCCTATGGAGTGGTGAGCAGCCGCAGAGAGTGAGGGCCCAGCAGATGAGGGGGTTATTCACCTTGTGCAGTAATTGAAGTTCAAGATGTGTGTCCCTGTGGGTGCTCCACTTCAGGTGTCGTGCATCCTGGCATCATCAATAGGAGATTTATGGTAGCAGTGTCCGTGCAGGCCGCGCGTACGCAGTAGGTTTCTCACAGTGCCATTGGTGCCTCATCTAGTGCACGCACGACCCGAGCCCTCCAGTTCCTTTTCTACAGTATAGTCCTTACTGAAAACTCTGAAGTAGAGGTGAGGATGGTGGGTAGTGGAGCACCCACAGGGACACACATCTTGAAGAACCTCAGTTACTGCACAAGATGAGTAACCCTCTCTTCTTCTTTGAGTGATGTCCCTGTGGCTGCTCCATTTCAGATGACTGTAGAGTGCCCCTCAGAGATTAGGAGGGACTTTGGGTTTGTTTATGTTGTAGAGACAAGTATGGTTAGGTCAACTATGGTATCAGATCTGGAGCCTTGAGTGATTGCATAGTGATCAGTGAATGTATGGACAGAGGCTCAAGTGGCTGCTCTACATATTTGTATTATAGGTACATTGTTTAGGAATGCTATTGAGGTTGATAATGAGTGTCTGGAATGAGCTCTGATGTCCTTAGAAGGTTCAGTATTCTGAATTTGATAGCATTGTTGAATACATGTGGAGATCCATTTTAATAATCTCTGAGTGGATATAGAGTATCCCTTTGAACGCTATATAGTAGAGACAAAAAGTTTCAGGGACTTTCAAAAAGGTTTGGTTCTTTTCTAAGAAGAATGCTAACATGCGTTGAACGTCTAATGTATGCAGGATGGTTTCTGTTGAAGTCCCATGTGGTTTTGGGTAAAATGTGGGAAGATGAATTGGTTGGTTTACATGATAGGATGATGATATTTTTGGTATGATTTTTGGGTGTGGTCGTAACGTGACCTTGTCCTTGAAGAATACTGTGTAGCGGGGAATCAGCCATGAGGGCCCCATCTCACTCACTCATCTGGCGGAAGTGATAGTGACCAAAAATGCCACTTTCATGGACAAATGTAGTAAGGAACAGGAGGCTAAGGGTTTGAATGGCAGTCTGGTGAGGCATTTCAGTACCAGGTTTAGATCCCAGGCCAGAGTAGGTTGGTGAACCTCTGGGTAAATGTTTTGGAGGCCAGTGAGGAAGCGTCTCGTAATTGGATGCGCAAAGATCAAGGTCTCTTTGATCTCTTGATGGAATGCTGTAATGGCCACAAGATAAATAGTTTTGATTGAGCTAGTTGCCAAACCCAAGTATTTTAGCTAAAATAGGTATTCCAGCAATATCAGTAATGGCGTTGTAGTGGCCGTCAAATGTTTCTCTTGACATCACAAGGAGAAGTTTTCCCATTTTTGAAGGAAAGTATTACACTTGGTCAATTTCCTTCTGTTTTTTAATATGTGCTTGACTTGTTCTGAACAGGCTAGTTCGCTGTGATGGAACCATGCAGGAGCCATGCTTGCAGGTGGAGTTTCTCCAGATTTGGGTAAAGAGTGTGACCATTGTTCTGTGAAAGCAGGTCCGGTTGGCGAGGGAGAGCTCGAGTAGCACATATCAACATTCGCATCAGGTAAGGGATGTCTGAGCCACGTTGGAACTATCAGGATGACCTTGACCTTGTCTAGTCATATCTTGTGTATTAAGCGTGATATCAAGGGGGTCGGTGAGAATGCGTACATGAGTTGTGTATCCCACGTGATGAGGAAGACATCCCCCAATGATGGTGGCCCCGTCCCCGCTCTCGAGGAGAACATCGGGTATTTGTGGTTCGTTGGGGACACAAATAAGTCGATGAGGGGAGAGCCCCATCGGTGGAATATGGATTGCAGGACTCCCTCATTCATTTCCCATTCATAGTCTCGAGAGAAGTATTGGCTTAGCGTGTCCTCCATTGAGTTCTGACAGCCGGGAAGGTAGGAGGCCGAGATGTTTATGTTGTGGCGTATGCACCAGTTCCACAGTTTCATGGTTTCGGTGCATAGATCAAGCCCCGCTTGGGAATTGATGTAAAACATGCAGGCAATGTTGTTGGTCATCATACTAATTGATTTGTTCTTTATATGTGGTAGGAAATGTCTGCAGGCATTGCCTACCGCGTGTAACTCTAGTAGATTGATGTGTAAATGAGTCTCCTCAGGAGACCATTTGCCTTGAACCATGTGCTGATGCAGGTGGGTGCCCTATCCTATCAGTAAGGCATCCGTCGTGATTACTATTGATGGGGGCTCTTGTTGGAATGGGAATACTCATGCCTACATTTTCTGATCTTGTCCACCAGTGTAGAGAGTCCAAGACTCGGGGTGGTATTGTTAGTCATTTGTGGAGGCTATGCTTGCTAGGTATGTATACAGAGCTCAGCCAGCCCTCCAGGCAATGCATATGTAGTCTTAAAAAAAAGAACAGGAATACTTGTGGCACCTTAGAGACTAACAAATTAATTAGAGTGTAAGCTTTCGTGGGCTACAGCTCACTTCATCGGATGCATCAAATGGAACATATAATAAGATTATATATATATATACACACATACATACATACATACAGATAAGTTGGAAGTTACCATACAAACTGTGAGAGGCTAATTAGTTAAGATGAGGTATTATCAGCAGGAGAAAAATAAACTTTTGTAGTGATAATCAAGATGGCCCATTTAGACAGTTGACAAGAATGTGTGAGGATACTTAACTTAAGGAAATAGATTCAATATGTGTAATGACCCAGCCACCCCCAGTCCCTATTCAAACCCAAGTTAATGGTATCTAGTTTGCCTATTAATTCAAACTCAGCAGTTTCTCGTAGGAATCTGTTTTTGAAGCTTTTCTGTTGCAAAATTGCCACCCTTAAATCTTTGACTGAGTGGCCAGAGAGGTTGAAGTGTTCTCCTACCGGTTTTTGAATGTTATGATTCCTGATGTCAGATTTGTGTCCATTTATTCTTTTGCATAGAGACTGTCCAGTTTGGCCAATGTACATGGCAGAGGGGCATTGCTGGCACATGATGGCATATATGACATTGGTAGATGTGCAGGTGAACAAGCCCCTGAGGGCGTGGCTAATGTGACTAGGTCCTATGATGGTGTCACTTGAATAAATATGTGGATAGAGTTGGCACTGGGCTTTGTTGCAAGGATAGGTTCCTGGGTTAGTGTTTTTGTTGTGTGGTGTGTGGTTGCTGGAGAGTATTTGCTTCAGGTTGGGGGGCTGTCTGTAAGCGAGGACTGGTCTGTCTCCCAAGATCTGTGAGAGTGAGGGATCATTTTTCAGGATAGGTTGTAAATCTTTGATGATGTGCTGGAGAGGTTTTAGTTGAGGGCTGAAGGGTGTGAAGTCTTATGTGTCTTACCACAAACATTGTGGCTGCCATGTTTCCTAACAGTTGCAGTCTTATATGGGTTCGTATTTGGGGGCTGACTCTGACTTCCAAGATAAGGTTTGTTAGCATTGTGAATCTGTTCCATGGCAGGGATGCTTTGGCCTCTGTCATAAATATAAAGGGAAAGGTAAACACCTTTAAAATCCCTCCTGGCCAGAGGAAAAACCCTTTCACCTGTAAAGGGTTAAGAAGCTAGGATAACCTCGCTGGCACCTGACCACAATGACGAGACAAGATACTTTCAAAGCTGGAGGGGGGGGAGAAACAAAGGGTCTGGGTCTGTCTGGGTGATGCTTTTGCTGGGGACAGAACAGGAATGGAGTCTTAGAACTTAGTAAGTAATCTAGCTAGATATGCGTTAGATTCTGTTTGTTTAAATGGCTGAGAAAATAAGCTGTGCTGAATGGAATGGATATTCCGGTCTTTGTGTCTTTTTGTAACTTAAGGTTTTCCCTAGAGGGATTCTCTATGTTTTGAATCTAATTACCCTGTAAGGTATTTACCATCCTGATTTTACAGAGGTGATTCTTTTTACTTTTTCTTCTATTAAAATTCTTCTTTTAAGAAACTGATTGTTTTTTCATTGTTCTTAAGATCCAAGGGTTTGGGTCTGTGGTCACCTATGCAAATTGGTGAGGATTTTTATCAAGCCTTCCTCAGGAAGGGCGGTGTAAGGTCTTGGTGAGGATTTGGGGGGGGGGGGGGGAAGACGTTTCCAAATGAACTCTTTCCCAATAATAAATACCGGTTAGACGTTTGATGATGGCAGCGAAAGTCCAAGGGCAAAAGGTAAAATAGTTTGTACCTTGGGGAAGTTTGAACCTAAGCTGGTAAAAGTAAGCTTAGGAGGTTTTCATGCAGGTCCCCACATCTGTACCTTAGAGTTCAGAGTGGGGAAGGAACCTTGACAGCCTCTATGGTGTTGAGATGTGCCCTGATGAAGTCGTTTTAGAACAGGATTTAGGGTCAATTTTTTGTTCATTTGTCTGTAACCCTAGATCCCTGAAGAGTGTCATTGTCATCTGGACTATGTCCAGCACTTCTTGTTGAGTTGGGCCCTTGAGAAGGCAATTGTCCAAGTATGGAAAGATTATTATCCCTTGTTTGCATTGATGTGCTGCTACTACCACTAAAATTTTGGAGACAACTCTTGATGCAGTGGACAGGCCAAATGGTAGTACTCTGTATTCGAAGTGTTCATGTCCTACTGTGATATGCAGGCACTTCTTATGAGCGGGGTGTATGGTAATATGAAAATAAGCATCTTGGAGGTCGAGGGCTAAAACCAGCCCCCCTTTTGCAGCCCAGTGTGACCATCTTGAACTTTTGAGTTAGTATGAACTTGTTGAGGCTCCTGAGGTCCAAGATAGGTCTCCATCCCCCATTCTTCTTCTGGATCAAGAAGTAGAGGAAGTAAAACCCCTTCCCCCTGTATTGTGAAGGAACCCATTCTACAGCACCTCGTTGTAGGAGATGATCAACTTCTTGTCATAGCAGGTGCTTGTGAGAAGAGTCCCTGAAGAGGGACTCCGGGGGTAGAGTAGGTGGGTGGGAAGTAAAGGGGATGGTATAGCTTGATCTTACTCTCTTTAACACCCATTGGTTGATGATTATTGACACCCAGATATGGTAGAATGAGTGAAGGCAGTGACCAAGCATTGGGACAAACTGGGTGTAAGTGCTGACTGGTGAGAGAGGTTGTTCAGACCCTTGACCAAAACTTTAAAATTGTTGTTTGGGTGGAGCCGTTTGAGATGTCGACAGTTGAGATTGGGGTGCTCTCTGTCTCTGCGAACGTTGCCTGTGTCTTTGGTTCTCCTATTGCTTCTGTTGTGGTTGGCTGCATGAGGAATCTCTGTTCTTCTGGTAAGGCTGATATCGTTGTCTCTTTGCAGGTGGTGTGTAGATGCCCAAAGTGCAAAGAGTAGCACGAGAATCTTTCGAGTGGAGAACCTTGTCCGTTTTGGTTGAAAACAGTTTCTCTCAGTTGAAAGGTAGATCCTCGACCTTAGTTTGGAGTTCCTTAGGTATGCCAGAGGATTGTAACCAGTATGCTTGATGAATCACCGTGGCCATGGCTGTGGTTTTGGCTGCCGTGTCCACTACGTCCAAGGACACTTGGAGGGCTGTCTGTGCGACAAATTGGCCCTCATTTAAAATGGCCTTGAATTGTGCTTGTTTCTCCTCTAGAAGCTCCTCAGTGAAAGTGCTCAATTTGCCATAATTGTCATAATCATATTCTGCTAATATAGAGCAGTATAATTGGTGGCTCTGAACTTTAATGTCACCGAGGAGTAAACTTTTCATCCAAAGAGGTTGAGTCTCTTGTGTTCCTTGTCCTGTGGAGTTGATCTAAACTGTTGTTGTTTGCCATGTTGATTAGCAGTGTCGACCACCAAGGAATTAGGAGGTGGGTGAGAGAAGAGGAGGTCTACCCCTTTGGTGGGATGTAGTACTTCCTAACCGCCCTTTTACATGTAGGCAGAATTGAGGCTGGTGTTTGCCAGACCATCTCTGCTGGTTCCATAAGGGCATCATTTATGGGTAAAGCAATTTTGAAAGTAGAGGATGTTTGTAAAATTTGTACAAGTTTGTGTTGGTTTGCCTGAACTTCCTCTAATGGGATGCCTTGACTGTGAGCAATTCACTTGAATAGTTCCTGAAACTGTTTAAAGTCATCAGCCATGATAGGACGTGGTGGCATGATTGCTTCATCCAGTGAGGAGGAAGAGTTATGTGCAGTTGATGTGATTTCCTGGTCTTGTGCCTGGTTCAGTTTCATCCAAAACGTCCTGAGCGTCTGATGTCTGTGGAATAGGGAAAATGAGATTTGATCTCAGTTTGCCTCTATGAGCAGTGGGTGTGGCCTGGAACGACGACCCCTGTAAGATGTCCATGATTCCCATGGTGCCCTTTGCATAGGGTGGGTATATCCATGGGGGGTCCATTCCACAGTTGAGCCGCCTGGCTATATTGATTTTTCGGTCTCACAGGTCCCCATGGTGGTCTCCGATCCTTTGGAGGTGAGTGGTGGGGTGAGAAGTTGCATGGCTCCTGCTCATCATATTCATTGCTGGTTGTGTGTAGGGCAGCAGGAGAAGTATGTTGCTCCACACTATAATGTTTGGGTGAGACCTCAGTGGCAAACAAAGGGGACTGTGGTGCTGAAGAGACAGTTAAATCTCTTTGGTGGAGCAGGTCCTGTGGCGTAGCTGGTGTTGGTACCACTGGTGCCAATGGAGACGCTTTTCCTGGTGCTGGCAAATGCTGTGGTGCTTTAATCGGTGCGGTGGGTGCCAATTTGGCTTTCTCTATTGGTGTCTACTGAGACGTCAGTGCTGGAGGTGAAGGCATAGTGTCTGGAGAGAGGCTCAGCACCGAGACCCTCACAGGTGGGGTTGGTGTCGTGGAGTAGGCATGTCTCTTTCTATGCCTCGACTCTGCCTCCTTGTCTCCGGACTTAGCAGTGCCAGAGATGCCTGGAGCATCATAGGTGGGAATCGGGGGCAGCAACCTGGCAGGAAACCACTGTTGTTTCTGCAGTGCTCTCTACGGTGATGTTTGCGCTCCCTTCCTTGATCTTTTAGAGGAAGGTATGCCCCCTTTTGCTGAAGAGGGGGTGCCCAGAGAGGTGGTCCATTGGTCTGTCTCTAGTTGGAGAGTTTTCTCCATGGGGATCATTTTCAAGCAGAGATCCCGGTTTCGCTTTCAAATTACTACAGTGGGCGCATTTTTGTGGGATACGTGCATTGTCGAGACATCGTACACATACCCAGTGTCCATCAGAAATGGGCATTGCTTTGTGGCATGAACTACCTCTCTTAAAGCCTGGAGAGCCAGGCATCATTCAACAGTTACACAGACCCCACTGTGGGGAAACTATGGGGAAGGGAAAACTGGGAGAAATTTTTTTTTTTACTATCTAATTAAAACTAACTATAACTTTCAAAGTGACTATCTGTTTTAAAACAATTTCTAAGGTTTTTGGAAAAGTGGTGAACACTGCCCCAGAGCTCCATTTCAAGCCTAGGATGGTTGAAAAGGAACTGGAGGAGTCAGGTCATGCACATGCTAGATGAAGTGCCAACAGCACCATGAGACACCTACTGCGTATGCATGACCCACGTGGACACTGCTACCGTAAATCTCCGATTGATGGTGCCAGGACACACCAACACTTGAAGTGGAGCACCCACAGGGACAACTCTCAAAGAAGAAGATGTTGTCAGACAAAGGGCCTTGAAGGCTGGACTCAGATGGGGGATGTAAACCCAACAGGAGGCTGATGCTGGGAAAAGAGTCCTGCCACCTAAAGTCTGAAGGTGTGTCCTACCCGCTCTGGTGGTTATGGGTGAGGACAAAATGGATGAGTCTGGTGATGTGTTTGGGGTGGATATCTGAGGGTTGCTCATTGTATTGTAAATATTTGAGGCAGGCAGCTATGCCATCATTGTGAGGAATGTTGGTATATAGAGGAGTGACATCCATGGTGGCAAGGATAACAATTTTACATTCAACAACAAATGCTTTGTCCAAACCTTGGGAACAGCCATAGGTACTAGGATGGCTCCCCAACATGCCAACTTCTTAATTGGCCACATTGAAGAAGAATTGCTGGACAAATGCACCACGAAACCAATGATATACCTGAGGTAGTTTGATGATATTTTTATCTTCTGGACAGACCACTTAAATTCCCTCATAGATTTCTACGACAACTTCAACAACCACCACACCCATTAAACTCTCTCTGGAACACTCCCACATTGGCATCAACTTCCTGGACACCATGATCAGCTTCAACAATGGAACCCCACAGACAACTCTGTACAAAAAACCCACAGACCACCACACCTACCTTCATAGAGACAGTAATCACCCCAAACACATCAAGAAATTGGTTTTCCACAGCTAGGTACTCAGATACCGTAGAACATGCTCTGAGGAGAAAGTCAAGGATCTATACCTTTACACACTCCAAACCACCTTAACCAAACAAGAATACTCCAGCAGAGAAGTAGATTGCATCATGGAACAGGCCACCCAAATACCCTGAAAGAACCTGATTCAGTACAGAAATAAAACCCCCTCCAACCGCACATCCCTAGTTGTCACCTATCACCCCACACTGGAACCCATATAGCGTATCATCAAACAACTACAGCCCATACTCAATGGGGACCCCATCCTGAAAGAAATCTTTCTTGAACCCCCTCTTCTGGCCTTCAGACAACACCCCAACCTCTCCAAACTCATCATCAGAACCAAGCTCCACACAGACCAGGACACACCAACTCAAAGTGGCACCAGACCCTGCCAGAACAACAGATGCAAAAGCTGCAGACATATCTCCACTGCTACAGTGATCAACACCCCCCACAACACACCTTTCAAGATTCATGGGTCCTGCATGTTTATGACAACATGTGGCGTAATTCATCAAGTGCACTAAATGCCCCAATAACAACTATTTGGGTGAAACCTGACAATCACTATTCTCTCAGATGAACTCATACAGGAAAATAAAAGACAAAAAACACTATATCACCTGTGGTTGAACACTTTTCACAAAGTGATCACTCAATATCTGACCTATCAGTCCTCATCCTCAAAGGAAACCTGTACAACACTTTCAAAAGATGAGCCTGGGAGCTTAAATTCATAACTTTGCTAGAGACTAAAAATCTTGGTCTTAATAAAGAGACCGGATTTATGGCTTATTACAGCAATCTGTAATCCACTACCCCCACTTTTTGTCCTATGACTACAGGGGTGTTTACGGGCCACTTTAACTTGAACAGTTCCTTTATGTGCTAACTACTTATGCTAAATTATCTGTTCAATCTTGTATTTAGCTGTGATACTCCGAGTACCTTTCCCAGACCTGAAGAAGAGCTCTGTGTAATCTCGAAAGCTTGTTTCTCTCCCCAACAGAAGTTGGTGCCCCATGTTGTCTTTCTAATATTCTGGGACCAACATGGTTACAACAGCACTTCATATTTCTTCATTTAAGTCAGTTTCCTGTGCCTGATCTCCATGAGTATGGGAAGACCCAGGGGAACTATCCTGTAAGACTAAAGGTAATATTCAACTGCAAATTAGTGTAAATCAGAGCATTTTAAACATAACAGCTTTTTAAAAGTAATTCTTATTTTTTTTAATAACAAAGTTAATGCATAAAAATACAATTTCTATTTAACTATCAAGTCTCACTGGTACTGAAGTTCTAAAATATAGCAGAAATAAACAATGTCATTTTATTATGATTAATTTTTTAATATTTTTATTGGACCAAACTATGAAATTCACTGAATTTTAATCCAGTCATTGCTATTTTACACAGGATATAAGAAGGAATTTGCAAACCAATAATTAGAAAGCAACACAATACAAGTCTACTTATCCTTTTAGAATAGTGTAAATTATTTAATTTCTACATGTTATTCCATATGAGTTGCCTGACAATGTGTAGAAAACAAGTTGAGCAAGAGGGATTTGTACATAAAGCATGGCTAGCAGACTGTGGATAAGAAGATTATGAATTTATATGGAATGATAGACAAGAAATGAGATTCAATAGATAGTATACATTCAGTGTAACCATAATAAAGAACCTGATTCAATGCCCATTTAAGTCAGCAGAAAGACTCCCATTGACTTTTATAGGTTTTAGATCAAGCCCCAAAGTCCAATCTGGAATTTCTTGCTCTTTTAAAACTTTCCTTTACTTAGGTCCTGATTCTGCAAGCGCTTAAGTATGTGTGTAACTTTACTTATGGGAGGAGTCCCACTGAACCCATGGGACTACTCCAATGGAGTAAAATTATGCAGAGGCTTAAGTGCTTGCAGAATCGATGCCCTAATGGAAACAACTGGGGAATTGATTTCCCAATGAGTGCAGCATGAGGCCAAAATGGGTGAGATACATTTAAAATAATATGATATAGACTAATATACACAAAACAATATTTTAAAGTATTTTTGCTTGAGTGGAAGGAATAGGAATTCTATTTTAAATGATGATACTATTTCAAAAATCTCATAATATTGAAAAATATCCAATAACTTCTTTCTGTCTGAATGATTTAAAAGTTAATATGAAAACCTGAACAAGGACAAACACTAGAAGTAAAAATCCAAAATATAAAAATCAAAATATAAAAAAATATATAATTATAATATTATTGAACATTTCTTCATTTACTTTTATGAAGAAAAATTACTGGAGAACTACATTCCATCATAAAAATTATAGGAGAATTACAGTCTTAGGCAGAAGCTGATAGCATTAGTTTTGGCTAAGATCTCAAATCACCAAGAGCTGTTTACACTACTGCATCTCTATACTTTCCCCAGTCACCCTTCCTACCTTTGAACTTGGAGCAGAGCAGTACTAGGCCCCAAGCACACCCTCTCCCCTTCTTCTTTCCCTCAGTCACAGGTAGGATTGGCCTGGAGTCTCCCAGAATCGTCATCGGTCTCCCGGTGACTGTTGAAAGCAATCTGGGAGATTTTGGTAGGATACTTTAAGAAAATGACATTCCATCATGTTGGGGGAAAAAATCTCCTGGAATAGCTTCAGTCAGAGTTGGCAACCCTAGTCACAGGTGCTGGGGAGGAATAGGAGGTTTAGCAAGCCATCAAATGGTAAAGCATCCTACTCACCACACCTTCCAAGAATGACTTCACAACTTCCTGTATACAATTGTTGTCATCAGACTCTCTTTTCTACAGTTTGAACTCTGGAACTATTAGTCTCTGGTAACTGGCTACTTATACTGGCCTCCTTCTACACACATACTCTCTAGCTCTTCCCCTTCCCCCAGCCTCCTTCCCTGTGCTCCTCTCTGTCCTTCCCTCCACCTTCTTCCCCTCATTCCATTTTCTTATCCCATTACTACTTCTAATTCAGCCTTTTCTGCCATTCCCTCATCTCATTCAGGCCTCAATGATTAATAAAAAGCAAAACTGAAAACAACAAGAATGCTTGTGGCACCAATATGACATTTGCCTATCTTCACTCTGAACACTTGCTTGAATACTTCAATACCCTTCTCCTCCCTACCCCACACTTGTCTATTTAGATTATAAACTTTGGGAGCAGGAACCTAGCTTTTCTATAAGTGAGGACCATTGTTAGGATATAGATATTCAGGCCTGTCTGTAAAGGCCTATACTCTAAGAATTTAGGTGTATTCTTATCACTTGGCTAGTTATAGAGGTACAAAAGAGAATCAAAATCACTGTCTGCCGGTGTAAGGGCCTTTTCTTACTGTGACAGTCTGAGGCCCTGTTCTTAGGCTAAGGCCTTTGGCTAAGCAACAGAGGCAGCCATAAGCTGGGAAGCAAACGGTCACATCCTCACATTCCAAACTAGTCACATTGAAATAAGGTGCTATTGGGCTGTTAGGAATACAATCCTGTCCTGATAATGCCTATCACCTCCAGAGAAAGGGAAGTGCCTAGAAAATGTAAAAGGAAACTTAGTTTGATAGCATCCTGTCTGGCAAGAACTCACTTATCAATAGTTGGGATGTGAAATCCTCACTTCTGTATTGTTTTGTCATTATAGTTCCCACTTTGCTATTGTTTGTCTGTATAATCTCTGTCTGGTTCTGTGATTGTTTCTGTCTGCTGTATAATTAATTTTGCCGGGTGTAAACTAATTAAGGTGGTGGGATATAATTGGGTACATAATCATGTTACAATATGTTAGGATTGGTTAGTTAAATTTCAGGAGCATGATTGGTTAAGGTATAGCAAAGCAGAAGTCAAGTTTTATTATATAGTCTGCAGTCAATCAGGAAGTAGGGGGTGGGGGTGGGCATGCGGGTGGGGGAAATGGGAACAGGGAATGGGGGTAAGGAAATTGGAATCATGTTTTCCTAAAAGGGGAAATGGGAACAGGGAATGGGGCTGGGGAAATTGGAATCATGTTTGGCTAAGGGCAGGAATGGGAACAGGGACACAGGTGTAAGGCTCTGTGGTGTCAGAGCTGGGAAGGAGGATACTAAGGAAGGAAACTGGAATCATGCTTGCTGGAAGTTCACCCCAATAAACATCAAATTGTTTGCACCTTTGGACTTTGGGTATTGTTGCTCTCTGTTCATGCGAGAAGGACCAGGGAAGTGAGTGGGTGAAGGAATAAGCCCCCTAACAACCATCCCTAGGACAACTGGTCCCTGATCCCAATGGGGCTGTTGGGTGCTACTGCAAAACAGATAATAAAAAAGAACATTATTAGTAATAATATGCATATTTATTTTAGAATACATTTTAAAATAATCAATTCCACTTTTGTTATCCAGCTGTAAAGTTGAGAATTCTCTTCTAACAAAACTGGACAATAGCCCTAAGTCCTAAGCAATGTAAGAAATGTTGAGAATGCAGCTTCATCATAGACATAAATCCTACCCCAGTAGCCCTAGCAGTTTTGGGGACCCACAATTTCAGGGGGCTCTGGAGGAATCACTGCTGCCACAGGGACAAGACTCAGGTTCAGAAGTCCCAAGTATGGTGTGCCAAGGTGTGCCCTTCTGATGATGATATTCAGGTGTGGAGATTGGAGCATATCCCTTCCTAGAATTCAGCTCTGAAGAAATTATCTGTTCACAAACATTGTATTTAGTACAATAATTTATCGTAATAAAGTTGCAGCCAATTTCATCACATTTACTATATGTGTATGCCCCCTTCTTTCATGCATATCCATAGCAAATGAAACAATGGACTCATGTCTTAGCAAGTCAGAAACCTTTCAAGTTCATCTTTAACATTAACTGAAAACCTCAGAACTATCAACAATACACCTTTACTTTTCCATCAGTGTATCAAAATTCTGTGTATTGACAATTGGTAATAAAATAAACAATTTGGAAATAAGACTCACATCTAAAATGACAGATTCAAATGGATGAAAGTGAAGAAAATAAAAATCCCACCTCAAATAAAATTAAAAACAGCAAAGAAGCATGCAGCTGTTAGTAGAGAAGAGCAGAATACTAAGAATCTGAAAGTGCAGGCAATTACTATGTTGTATCATTTGCTCAAAGAGACATTAAATTGATTCTAAATCTTCAAAAGTACTAATAAAAAAAATTAAGGGATTAGTTCGTTTGCCAGAGGTACATGTTTATTAAACTTAAATTAGTTTAAAATTAAAGTTTATTTTTAAAAATATATTTCTTTAAAAAACAAATTAGTAAACAATATTCTGCTAGCAAATTTCAACCCAGGTAGTAATCAGTGGCCCTTTTAACAACCAGCCTTTGGAACTTTGCATCAGAAGAACAGAAGAGTTACAGATTACTTTTTCATGTAATTTTCTCATTACCTTTGACAAAAGTTTGAATAGAACAACATCAGCACCTTATCTTTGTTAAATAATGTGTCAGACCTGTCAGCTATGAGAGATAGTTTCTCATGTACTCTTCCAACTGATGATGGCTAATAAGAAGGTTGTTTTCAAAACAGAAGGGAAAAACAAGGAGACTATTGATTCAAATGGAGAGTCTTGAGTATTACATTTATATCCTATGGACGTAAATGATTTATGACTGAAGGGTATAAATACTTCAGGAAAACATTTGCCTGTCAGATGAGTCAAGGCAGCCTATGTTGCACAGGAATTTGATAAGTTATAATGGTTACTAGATATACCCTCACTGACTTTATAAGGTTGAATTTGACTTAAAGATAAGTGGTAGTCCAGGTTAAATATAATAACGGGGCATTTTGAGGGAGAAACACTCAAATGAACAAACCACTCTACAGAATGCTTCCACTTGAAAGAATAAGAATGTCTGATAGACAATTTTCAGTTTTCCAGGAAAAAAAAATGTACTGAATTGCTGAATACTGGAAAAGCTCTTCTGATAAATCCAAAAAACGCAGACACCGTATGAAGGGCTTGTGATCCCAGGTGCAGGATTTGATATATATATATATTTTTTAAAGAGGAGATGTGTAACTGTAGGTAGGAAAAATGAAGTCTGTCACAACAGGACCAACAAGTCTGAATACCATACCTGTCAAGCTACGTTACAAATTTAAAACAATGCAGTATTGTCATACTGACTCTGCAGAAAGACCTAAAAAACAGCCCCAGTCATCTGAGTTCTGAAATCTAATGATGGTATTTATATGTCAGCACTGATAACTATTTCAGTTTGGGCTATTTTATCAAAAATATCCAGTTAATGTGTTTATCCACTGTTGGATAAAGAGACTGATCTTGGAATTTGAGAGTGGTCGGGGGAGGCAGTAGGGTAACTGGCTTCTGTCTACAATAGGGCCAGCTGGAAAAAAATAATTCAATTTGACCAAAATTTCAAGGTTTTGAGATTTGTTTTCATTCTGTATTAGAATGAAAAATAGACTTTTTGAATTTTTCACAAAAAACACAAGATATAAACCCCAGAATAGCCAATAATCTGGTGGTTGGGGCACCCACCTCACATGTCGGAGGCCGAGGTTCAAGTCCCTGCTCCGCTTATTTCAGTGATGTTGGGGTGGGGTTTGGTGAAAATTTTCAGAAGGTCTCAGATAGCGCGCTCTCGCGCTCTCATATGTATGTTTTCGTTAGTCAAAAAAATTCCTGACCAGCTCTAGAATCAACAATATTGGATGGTCAACTGGGAGTTCAAGGCACCTTCATCCATGCTCGTGGCAGGGCGGTGGTGTAGAGGCGCAACGAGCAGCTAGCTGAGTGGCTAGTAGAGGAGCACAATAAGAGTGGTGAGCAGGTGGCTGGTAGGTAAGATACCTCTTTATCCACCCACCCAGGGTGGGAGGTGAACTCTGCAGATGCACCTCTGAACTCTGGGTCTGCACTGACCAAGGACAGCAACTGTGAGTGGGGTGCAGAGAAGGGTCGGGCATGTGAAAGGGACTTTTGAGTTGGACTTAAGAACCTCAGGGGAAAAGGGCAAAGCCCAACCTACTTGGGGTGGGTCTTTTACTCATGGTTTATGTTTATGAACCCTGTTTGCAGTGTTTTCCCAAATTAACTCCGAGTTACTTCCCTCCTTTTATTAAAACTTTCTTTTCTACACTCGGACTCTGTGCTTGTGAGTGAGGAAGTATTGCCTCTCAGAGGCGCCGAGGGTGGTATATAATTTTCCCAGGTTACTGGGTGCGGGCTTGAGACGGTTCTGTGTTGTATCGATGGAAAGGAACCCCTAGATATTGAACCCGGCCCTAGTTGCTGCTGGCTCCACTTGGCAGAAGGGTTATATCAGAATAGAATCTTAGGCTTTACCCACCTCTTCTTCCTAAATTGATTCATATGACCATTGACTTTCATGAAATTTAAGCATAAGATTAAGTACTTTGCTGAATCAGGTCCAACAAAATAAAACTGGTATTATCAAAAGGTGGACTTCCTTTTTATGCAGTCTCTCATCCTTCATTCCACATACTTATCACCTTTAAAATCCTTTGCCGTATGTTATCATGGAGTGCAACTGTCATAAATTAATGTACTGTCATAAATTAATAAAAATTAATAAAGATGTGAAGTAAGTTTCTGCAGTGCATAAGAAGCCCACAAGTATTTAGGTTTGTAACTAAAATAAGTAAGACTTCTCTTTTGGTTTTCTCTAGCTTTTTTTTCCTGGTCTATTATTGAGCAAACCTAATAACATATACACACCTTTTAGGTGTATTGATAAAATTAGACAGCTATTTAGTTATCAACCACCTATTATCTTTATAAGAAGAGATTTGTCTGGACTCTGGAGTGATACAGTACTTGATGGTACAATTGTCAAAATCTCAGAGAAACTAATAGCAACACTGACGGGAGTTTGAACAAAAACAGGTATTGCAACTAATCATGACACAGAAGGAAGTCATATGACTTAAGCAGAAGAAAGAAAAGGATGTATATGTAAGGCCTCCCACTAGTTTATTACAAGCTCCTTCAGAAATTAGTGCCCCAGAACCTTATAAAAAAGCACTGTAGGATTCTATCAATCTAACAGAGGGTATTAATCCAGGAAATTTGCTGACACCAGGAAACATAAAGTGCTTGTTATTAAAGAGCACCAATATTTTGTAGCTTCTCAAACAGGTAATAAAACTACAAGTATGGAATACATCACCAGCCCTAATAAAACTGGTAGTTCTTTTCAGTCTGACAGGATCAGAAATAAAACACAGATGAGCTATACGTAAACGACTAACCCAATATCAATCATTCCCTCTCTGCTATCATGTAAAAGCTATGGGCAGACCACATATTTATTTTTCTTCACAACATGTAGTATTTCTTATGGCAGAAATGCAAGTCACGGTGTTTTCTATTTTTAATATAGTTATGCATTTCTATATTTCTTAAAGATTAAAGCATTAGTGATTTCACTTCATTAATAAAAAGGCATTATTTCAGTACCAAAAAAAGGAATAAAACAGCTGAAAGCATTCCCATTAAAATGCAGTTTGTCATATTCTACCTGAGGCCACTTTTCTGGAAAGCAGTAAGCAGAAAGTAAACTAGCAAGGGACTTCAGAAGACTTTGTAATTTTACTTAATGCATTTCTTAGGATGAATATAGGTGGGCAAGGGAAAGGTTTTGATGGGAATGAAACTTTTGCACAACTATATATTTTTATTCAACAAACTAACTGTCATTTGAATTCCAATCCTACGATAAAGAGTATAGTGCAGTATAAATACTTAGATAATTTACCTATAATTGTTGTTTTCTAAAAGGAACACTTTCTTGATTCCAACTGCTTGATCCCAACTCTCTGCAGTCTTATTAGGGAGATCTTAGTCTTTATACTGAAGTTTGAATTTTCCTGCAGGTGGATTTATGCACCTGAGTGGAGGTAAACAAGATTCAAATTGCTTAACAATCTATTCCTTTTCATTCAAAAGATCCTAATAAACTCTAGCCTAATTAAAAACACAGATCATAAGCCCAGTCTTTCAGAACTTAATCATATGAATATAAAAATCAATAGAACTGTTCACATGATTAAGGTCTACAGGACTGGGCCCCTCCAGAGCAACTCTTGTAGCATATCAGCCAATGGTCTTGTTTGGGCCAGAACTCTCCCATCTTTCACAGTTCTGTCCCAAGTATTCACTGTCCCAGCCAACAACTTGAAAGTTAGCTCTTGACAGTGTCTAAGGTGTTCCTTTCCTCACCCAAAAGTCAAGTTAGCTTCAAACCAGTCAGGGCTATGGGTGTTGACTGAGAAGGATTGCATGCCCTTCTCCCTGCCTCAGGGGCTCTTCTCATTCCTGTTAGTATCTTAGTGAAATACCAACCACTCAAAGCTAATTATTCACCCTCAATTTACTGAAGAAACTAATAAATATTTTTCAGTCAATCAGAACAATAAATAAAATTGAGGAAATTTTGATTGCTCACAAACATTTTATAAGCAGAAAAGGGTAAATTTATCAAACTAATTATTTACTGGGAATTATTCACTCAACTCTTGAATTAAAGTAAACCAGTAACTTTGGGTGAATGTAGTCTTTAAAGACTTTGCTTACAGCCAGATGAAATTCTAGTTACTTTTATTAATCTAAATAGCTTGGTCAAATTGGGTAGACAACAATGGGGAAAATATTGACATGGTGACTAATTAGTTTGGAACTTCATTTGGAGAAGACCTTTGCATGAGTATTTAACAGCACCACATTATTATTATTTATTATTTGTATTACAGTAGCACCTGGGAGTACTAGTCACAGCCTACGACCCCATTATGCTAGGTACTGTACAAACACAGAACAAAAACAACAAGACAATATTGGTCAGCAAGTGGTCTCAGCACACAAGCAGCAGAACTGTGGTTGAGTTTTTTTGTAGTCATCACACAAAAGGAGAGTTTTGAGGAGAGTTTGGAAGGTAGATAATGACGTAGCTTTGGTGATGTTTACAGAGAGCTCCTCCCAAGCATGAGGGGCTACATGGGAGAAAGCACAAAGCTGCCTGTTTGTACGTTCAACAAATCTGTGTCGGTGGCTGATGTTGTGAAATGATCAGAGGTGAGAGTTGACCTTTTGATACTAAATGAGAAATGGTAGGTACAGTGGGAACCGACTGTTATTGGCCTTAAAAGTGAAGACAGCCACTTTATCGTTGATGCAATAGAGAAGGGGGCCAATGGATGGATGCAAAGAGAGGGGTGATATAGTCAAAGAGACAGGATAGGAAAATGTTCTTTGAAGCAGCATTTCTCAATGGATATAGCAGAGAGTTTTGTCAGCAGAAGGAGCATTGCAGTGTGTACAACTCCACTGTTTTTTCAACAAAATCTGACTTTTGTTGACAAAACTATGTAGTGTTGACAAGGCTTAGATGAGATCAGTTTCAGTGGAATGAAAGGGTCAGTTCTAAAGCAGTTGGACTGCATGGGTTGGGCAACTGACTGGAGTGTAAAGCCCATTGTCTAAACCATCCTAAATTGCAGCTGGAGGAAAGAAAATTTCCATATTAAAAACTTGAGCTTACAATAACAAAGTGGTTTAAAATAGTAGGCTAATGACAATTGATATTAAATGACCTTCCACTGAATGTCCTTTGAATACAAAGAAGGCCTTGATGTGCCTCTTCAGAAATATCAAACTATGGAATATCTAATCTCTCAGAAACTAAACAGAAAGCAACAAGGAATTTGTATGTGTAGCAAAGAACAATGCCCTGGATCTAAATAATTAAAACTGTTAATCTGATGTGACCAGCAGGGCCTCAAATCTGCCTCAGCCAAAATAGGGCAAATAAAACATATTGTGACAGACCCAGACCAGTGGGGTACAGGAGTCTGGTAGAAGGCAAATATACTGGCCACTGGATGAATAGTTTTCTGTTCCCTGAATGACCAGAGCAGGGGCTGTGCTAGAGAAATTAGGAACCTGCTAGAACCAATTAAGACAGGCAAGCTAATTAAGACGCCTGAAGCCAATTAGGAACATACTAGAATCAATTATGGCAGGGACACTAATCAGGACACCTGGTTTAAAAAGGACCTCCCATTGGTTAATGGAGGGCGTGCAAGGAGCAGGGAGTGAGACGGCGTGCTGCCGGAGGACTGAGGAGTACAAGCGTGATCAGGCCTTAGGAGGAAGATCCTGTGGTGAGGATAAAGAAGGTGCTGGTTGAAGGCCATGGGGAAGTAGCCCAGGGAGTTGTAGCTGTAGCTGTCATGCAGCTGACAGTGGAGACATAGAGAGCTGCTATCCACAGGACCCTGGGCTGGAACCTGGTGTACAGGGCGGCCCGGGTTCCCCCCATCTCCCCAACTCCTGATCGGACACAGGAGAAGTTGACCTGGTCTGTGAAAAACACCAGAAGGGAAGGTCTAATTTGGAAAGGGATCTGGCCTGTCTCCGACCCACTAGGTGGGACAACAGAGACTGTGAAGATTGTTCTCCATTTCCCCCATGCCGGCCAGTGATGAGGTTAGCTGAGTGAATGGCAGGTTTGAGCCTCTAGCAGAAGGGGCCAAACTGAGGGCTGCCGTGAACCTCTGAGGTGAGCAAATCAGCCAAAAAGCGCAGGACCCACCAAGGCCGAGGAAGAACTTTGTCACAATATGAATGACTGTCTTCTATGCTGTGACTAGTGCATCCACAAGTAAAGTACTGGATGGTAATGATAAGTGAATCAGATTTCCCAGTTAATGGAAATTTTGGTCATGTAAAGACTGAAGGATGATGTTAATAATTACAGTGTACTTAAAGAATATATTTTTGTGATATTTCTATTTTACTGCAAGTTTTCCAAATGTTTCTTTCTGTTAATCTTTCACAGAAATATAAACATTAGCTTTATCAATATCTGTATTTTGGGAAGGAAATATTATGAAACAACACATATAACATATCTATAGCCTGTCACGCAAATGAAGAAAATGTTTGTTAGCAGGTTATTTGAGCCAAAATTTCCATCAGTATTTGCCATTTTAAATATTTTACAAAATTTCTTTCATGCAAGGCTGACAAAGACACTGGCACATGAAATAGATATGACATGAAGTGATGTATTTTATAGCAGATAACTCACATTGCGGTACAGCCGTAAAACCACCATTTTTTGTCATAAGTAACATAATATTCCATTATGTAATGACATAACAGAAGAATCTGTGTATTATTAAAGAATACCAAAAATAGTAGCAAAAAATATCAATATACTTTATTTTCCTCCTCAGAACACAGGTATTTCAAAGAAATAGGAAAATACATTAAACATAAAATGAATGGCAAAATATCCTAATTACAAGAATTCTGTCTATTTCAGTGTTTTCTAACATTTCTTTGTCTACTCCTAACACTTTACCTGTTGGTGCATTCCATCATTAGAAAGCAGGAAGCACATCTACTTATGAGCAAAGAATAAAGCAGACTTGTATGGATCTCTATTTCATCAAGAGGTGCAAATCTTGTGAGAAAATAAAACCCCATTAATCTGATGCTGATGGAACTTTGCAGTTGTAGCAGATGAGATGTAAAATGTTTCAAATTCAGAAGGTACTCACACCTTGGGAAGATTTGATTTTTAAATAACAAGACAGAATAATAACCCAGAGTACTGAGGATCACAGTAAAAGGAAAAATATAAAAGTTGTTTATCTGTGTTAACCCCATTGAAGTTAAACGCAAGTTGAAACAGGGAGACAGAATCTAGCTTCCAACACGGAGAACTGTTCCAGATGACTTTTGCCTATAAAGACAAAATATTTCTAAAACTGTCAGATTTTATTAAGGATAGATTTTGTAAACTTTGATGAATAGCAAAATTCAAAAACAAGACAGCAGAAAATGTTTTCAAGCAGTAGCCTTCCAAAAACTCAGAAGGTACGCTGGCACCACTTTCACAAATTAAGTTAACATGCTGATTCGTCACACATACGACCAGTGGGTAAGAGAAATATTTGAACAAATCTTTGCAAAATTTGATGCTTTGCAAGCTTCATGACATGTGTATGACACAAACTGGAGACAATTAATTCTCAGATCAACAATTTAGATGGGAGAGTAGACACAACTGAAAAAAACACTAAAGGAAAGTATTTCCAAAACTAAAACAGTATGATCTTAAAAAGGAAAATTAAAAATCGGGAAAACAAACTAAGAACAAGACGCATGAGAACACTGGGGATTCCAGCAGGGGGAATTTTTATGCTTAATCTGATTGTTAAGATGCTTGATTGAACTGTGAAAGATGGGCCTCTTATATGTAAAGATCTACACTTGTGGTAGAGAGGGATCAGACACCTCATCTGGGACTTTGTTAATTTCCCTGTATGATATCAGAAATAAAATAATGAATCCTTCAGATTGCAAGGAAAAAGAAAGCTCTGGAATCTAAAGGCAAGAAAATCCTTATCTCCCCTGATTTGCACCCTACCACTCAAAGCAACTAGAGAGACCTTAAGCTGACCAAACATGATTGTATGGAGGACGGAGCTAATATAGTTTCTATTCCCTGCTAAATTGAAAGTGGGTTACTATGATAAAACATATCTTCTGATATGTAAAATCTTCAAATTATCTTTTGAAAAATATTAGAAAGGAGAATGCAAAACTCACTAACAACTCAAAGACTATTGTAATGCATCTGCACAAGAGGGGGTAGAATTAAGATTGTGTGGTCCATCGTAACTTCAGCATTTCCAGACTTTCTAGTGCTTCCCTTTGCAATTTTGCCAATATCTTAATGTGTTTTAATGTGTTTTTCTTTTTGCAAAGAATTTTTGAAGCAGAAAAATGGTAAAACAAAGAAATTCTAGATACCAGTAGAATGCAGAGTCTGGCACAATGTGTGTATTAAGTCAAGCACAGCTTGTAAGCCATGCCTCATTCCATATACTCCTTTCTTACAAATACCTGAATCCACAGTGTGCCAGGCAAGGCAGATAACTAGCTTATTATATTCAAAAGACCAGATAGCATGCATAGGTGTGTATTTTAAATCATTTTAACTTGACCAAATCAAAATGGATTTTTACCAGACCACCAAAAATGCATCCACGAGGACAGGGACTATGGGTCAGATTTCAAAGGTATTAAGTGTCTAAGAAGCAGACGGGCACAAGTGTTTAGTGGGATTTTCAGAGGAGCATCTAGGCTCCTAACTCCCTTTGCACCTATCTACTTCTTTAAGTGCCTAAATAGCTTTGAAAACCTGGCTTTATGTCCCTGCCAAATTTGATGTTTCTATAATCTTCGACTGAGTCCCTAGAGCTGTACAAAAGAGGACAATTAAGACACATCTTTTCCAGCTTCCCCAGAAGCAGCAGAGATGAACACATATCCTGCCAAAGTCCCCCTCAGCCATGGGAACCAAAGACATATCCTTCTGGTGGCCCCGTTTTCTGAGGGAGTGAAGTCCTGGCCAGAACTCTCTGTAGCTGTGCATTGACTGGTTAAAGAGAGAGAGAGAGAGACATGTTGAGGGAAGAGGAGATATAGTTACATGTGTTTCAGGAGGAAAAACATTCATTGTTCTGCAAGTCCCTATACCAGTGATCCCCAAATTGTGGGGCATGCCCCCTTAGAAGGATGTGGAGGAACATTTGGGAGGGCTGTGGGGCCAGACCAGCCCCCATGGCGAGGGGGAGGGGGCAGAAAGGGGAGCACCACCCAGCCCCATTCTTCTTCCCCGCTCTGCTCCAGCCCCGGCTCCCAGCTGTGACTCCGCTCCTGGCCCTGCCCCCAGCTGTGGACATGCTCCCAGCCACGGCTCCACTTCCAGTCCCACCCCCAGCGGCAGCCCCAGACTTAGCCCCTGGCTCCTTGCTCGGCTGCAGCTCCACTCCTGGCCCTGGCTCTGGCCATGGCCCTGCTCCTGGCCCTGGCCACAGTCCCAGCCCCACCTCCAGCCTCATCCCCTGGCTGTGGCCCCAGCCCTGCCCCCAGCCTCAGTCCCTGGATGTGACTCCACTTCCAGTCCAACCACAGACCCACCCCCAGCTGCGGCTCCAGCATCGGCCCCCAGCCCTGACTGCGGCTCAGCTTCCAGCTGCTGCCCTGGTCCCAACGGTGGCCCCACTCCCAGCTCCGGCTGTCAACCATGGCTCGGGGGGGGGGGGGGGGGTTGGGTTGGGTTTGAGGGACAAGGTAAAAAGTTTGGGGACCACTGCCCTATGCAGACAAAGAGTGAGGAAGATACATTGGAGGTGTGCCCCTGCAGCAGAGTATGAAAAGGAAGAAGGCCAAGAGAGAACTGAAGAGTGCACTCACAAAAATATAAATTCTGTGTATAGTGAAACTCAACTTACTGTTTCATCAGTGAAGTTCTATTACTGTATAGTTTGACTGATGGCCTGTTTAGATAACAAATCAAAATTTGTCTCCAGAACAAATTTACCCTCTCCGTCTAGAATCATGATAAAAAATTCAGTCTTTTGACTATATGCATTAAGTTTTAGTCAAATGTGCAAGTGAAATGATTACTTGACCAAACAACTGAAAGTTAGTCATCTGACCAAATGACTATTTGGACAGAACGACTAACATAATGTACAAGAATTTGGGGAATTTTATATTCAAATACGGCTTATTTGAAGAATGATAGAACATAAATTTCTAAATATGATACTGTAAACACAGAAAATACTCTAGTAAATTATCTTACTGTGATGCCTAAATGACCAAGCAGATTGTTTCAAAAATGTATAAAGTAGGTTATCCCACAACAACTTTGACAATAAGTTCTTGTGACTTTTGTTCCACTTGTCTCTTTCTCTTTTAGCACCAGGGAAAAGGAGACGATACCAAATTTTAGTTCATTTTACAAGCTAGAATTGGATACGTTTAGACTACAGGCAAATGGAATGGAAGTAAAATAATCTTACATAAGGACAAAGCCTAAATGCCATTTCCACTGATGTCACTTTCATTAAGTTGATACATGATTTTTATCATACTAGCTGGTGGACTAGGTAACCTTTGCACAGGTGATGATTTTATTTTACCTGAAGACACAAAACATGGTATTTTAGAACTGAATGAGAGTTTTGTTTGTGTCTTATACATCACTTCTAATACTTTACTCTGTCTCAATATCTTAGATATTCTTAGCTGGACACTGTGAATATTCTGTCAAACATGCAAATTTAACTTGACTAAGTCACCAGTAAGCCTTATCTCATATACATGAAAGTATTTCCCCCGTTTTTCTTTATTTGATGAGCATTTTCTTTCACAGTATTTCTCCATCATCCTCCACTCTATATTTCAAATACAGTACATAGAATCATAGAAGTGTAGGACTGGAAAGGACCTCAATAGGTCATAAGACTATAAGAACATAAGAACAGACATACTGGGTCAGACTAAAGGTCCATCTAGCCCAGTATCCTTTCTTCTGACAGTGGTCAATGCCAGGTGCCCCAGAGGGAATGAACAGAATAGGTAATCATCAAGTGATCCATCCCGTCGCCCATTCCTAGCTTCTATTTCAGTCCCCTGCATTCAGGGCAGGACTAAGGAATAACTAGACCATTCCTGACCATTCCTGACAGGTGTTTGTCTAAACAGTTCTTAAAAACCTCCAATGATGGAGATTCCACAACCCCAAAGCCTAATTTGTTCCAGTGCTTAAATATCCTGACAGTTAGGAAGTTTTTCTGAATGTCCAACCTTAACCTCCCTTGCTGCAATTTATGCCCATTGCTTCTTGCCCTATCTTCAGAGGTTAATGAGAGCAATTTTTCACCCACCTCCTTGTAACAACCTTTCATGGAATTGAAAACTGTTATCATGTCCCCTCTCAGTCTTCTCTTCTCCAGACTAAACAATCCCAATTTTTTCAATCTTTTCTCTTTGATCATGTTTCTAGACCTTTAATCATTTTTGTTGCTCTCCTCTGGACTTTCTCCAATTTGCCCAGAACATTCCTGAAATGTGGCACCCAGAACTGGACATAATACTCCATATAAGGCCCTATTCTTCATATTCTACTATAGTCATTTTCGTTATGTCACATTCATGTAGATTGGGGTCAGCAACCTTTGGCATGCGGCCCATCAGGGTAGTCCGCTGGTGGGCTGTGAGACATTTTGTTTACATTGACCATCCACAAGCACGGACCCCTGCAGCTCCCAGTGGCCGCGGTTCGCCGTTCCCAGCCAATGGGACCTGCAGGAAGAGGCACGGGCCACACGGACATGCTGGCTGCCAATTTCCACAGCTCCCATTGGCCAGGAACGGCGAACTATGGCAACAGGGAGTTGAGGGGTCCCTGCCTGCAGATGGTCAACGTAAAAAATATGTCTCGTGGCCCGCCAGCGGATTACCCCGATGGGCCGCGTGCCAAAGGTTGCCGATCCCTGATGTAGATATATAAAAGATTAAAAAAATACTACAGAACACCTCTGAACACCATATTTTGTGCTTGTTTTTATATAGTGCCTTGTCAATGGGACACTGGTCCATGACTTTGGCTCATAGCTACTGTCTCAATAATTATAGGGCAGTAAATTTTTACCTGAACCTAAGATATGCTGAACATTTTTAGCAGTATTAAGTTATTAAGAGAAATGTAAAGGAAATACATATCTTTAAAAATACAAACAAAAATTTGATCAATTTCTAAATATTGTATTGATAAATATTTTTTAAAGTTATTACATATCATAGTAGAAAGCCCGGCAATTTTATCCTGAGTAAGAGAAAGTGCATGTTACTTACACTTTTTCTTTTTTGTCTATAATGAGCAACAAAAACTATAATTTAATTTAGTTCTTGGAAAGGTGGTCAAATTTCCTGGAGAATGAAATCCTACACTCATCTCCAGAACAGATAGAGCATAGGCATCAGCAACATATGCTTCTCAAGGACTGTCCCACCAATATGGCTCAAGAAGGGACTACTATAATTGAAACAAGATGTCTAAAGAGAAAAGGTTCTATATTACACATTATTAATCACCTGAACTTCTCCATTGACTTGACAATGTGAGTAAAACTTAAGCAACTGCATTACCAAATAGGAGATAAACTTATAAAAGTATGGTTTAATTTGTATGGCACTTTCACTGTATTTTACACACATATGTCTTTGCCCTTTTCTATGACGGCACATTTTACTTCTCCTGATAGATGTAATTAATGAGCACACAATAAAACTCTTAAAAAGTTTAACACAGTTCTCGCTTCATTTTTGCAATGCAACGATTTGTGCAGACTTAAATTTACCAGCACAAATAAATTCTTAGTCAATACAAAAAAGCCAGTTTTATGTGTTTCCTGATGCCAAAACATACTGAAAGCTTATGTGCCACTGTGGAAAGGTAATACAAAAAAGAGCTGTTTGAGAAGCAATAAAAAATTATTTTCTTTCCTATTTTCTTGTACATGCCATTACTTTGAAACTCTCCTAACGTTTTCAGGAATTACAAAGTCACAAAATTTTCTTCACAGTTCGGGATTGTATTATGAACCCTGAATTCAGTAACTGTGACACTACCAGTGCTGCTTTTAGGTATTAGACTCTAAGACATATACGGTGTAAATCTTTTAAAAAGGCATGATTAAAGGCTACTTTGAAGAGTGCCTGCAATAGAAGCCTGTATGGCACTAGCAGTAGACTGAAACAATATTTGACTGGATGTGGTTTGTGAGTGTCTCCTGTGCACACATATGACTATGAACAATATTTGCTTTAATTGCTTTCACCCATTCACTGATATAAAACATTAAATGTACTGACCAGCAGTGTGCATTGGACAAACATGGATAAAATAATTTGATAAACTGGAGTTTTGTTAAGGGGTTCCCAGAAAATATTTAAGAATCAGAAGACCATACAGAACTTATTAATTTCTCAACTTCAGTTCACCTTTCTATGTCCTTATTCTTTGGAGTTTGCTACAAGTGTTGCTGTTTAGATCAGGACCTGATAAAATTACAAATTTTGGGTAGAAAAGTGAGTGTCTAGCATTGTGTTGCACATCAATCTGGACCATGTTCACAATTTCTTGAGTTTTATTCTCCATTCATGGAACAGTGCTCAAACAGAATGGTGAGGGGCTCTGGCAGCGAGCCACGTGCAGCTTCCTGATTCAAAGCTGCCCAGCCCTGATGAAGGTTAGGGCTACACAGTGGCTGCTCTAACTTACACCAAAATAACAGAGGTCTGCTCCACCATTCCACATCCCCTTCCCATCCATCCCAAACTACATCATACCATGCCTTTTCTTCTTATGTCGGAGGTTGCTGGCACAGGAGATGGGGTAGTTGCCTTTGCCAGATCTCGATCAGCGAAGAGTTTCACAGGGTATTTCTGCACTGCAATTAGACACCCGCAGCAGGCCCATATGTGCGGACTCTGGTTCGTGGGGCTGTTTAATTGTGGGGTAGACCTTCAGGCTCATGTTGCAGCACAAGCTCGGGGACCCGCCCACCTCACAGGCCTAGAGTTTGGGCTCCAGCCTGAGCCTCAATGTCTACACCACAATTAAACAGCCCCTTAGTCCGAACCCTGCAAACTGAAGTCAGCTGCTTTGGGCCAGCTGTGAGTTTATAATTGCAGTTTAGATAGATCCACAGTACGAATTCTCCCCAGGCCATCTATGGTTGCTTTATTGCCATTTTGTGCTATATGTGGTGCAGAGTGGCCTTAGTGGATTTGAGAATGTAGGTTCCTATGCTCGGATTCTCCTCTCCCCTCCCCTCAGCATACAAATTGAACTAAAATTTAGAACCTTCATAGTCACTTTAACATAAAGAATATTCTACAAATGCCAAGGATTTACTAAAGTACTTTGGTAGGTTGTTAGGTATGGTATGTTATATGACAGCATACTGGACAATCCAACTCAAAAATGCTGTTGGATTGTCCAGTATGCTGTCATATAACATACCATAGCAAGAACACCAGCAACAGAGAGTGGGTACAGATAACACTCCTGTAAAGCATCAGTCTCATCCCAGATTTCACCTCAATGAACTACAAAAGCACTTGAGATATTTGATATTTGCTTTCCAGGTCTTCAGTAGAAATGGATACAGAACTATTCAAGCAAGACAGTCATAATAGATAGCCTGTCCTTGACAAGTTAGAGGGTGATCTAGTTCAGAACATGCTAAGGTCAGACTGTAGCCTCACCAGTAATCCAAAGACCAACATAAAGGGAATGTTACGAAAAGAACTGAAGGTCCCATAAACACTAGGGTTCTTAAGTGAAAAAACGTCATGGATGAAAGACCACTGCAATAAAATGAAAGTGAACAAATGCTTAAATTGAAACAGGAGTACCTGCTAATAAATAAATTATTAATAACAAAAACACCTCACCAGCTTTTTATTTTGTTTTCTGATGTTTTATTATATAATTTTAAATTTAAAAACTAGATAAAGTCCTGATGTTATTAGTGATTGAAAGTGATTTAATTTAGGTTGTTATAATGGCAGTTCATTGTGCACTTTTTTAATTCTTGGTTTGTGATTCTGAATGTTGTGAAAGCACCTACAATGTTTGGGATAGGCACTTTACAGAAACTGAAATTAAATAAATAAATATAAACATGGGGGAAACTGAAACTGAGCCGTAAGAGATGATGAAGAGGCAAGTGATTTTATTGTTTACTGAATAGAAACTAACACATCATGGTTCATCTGTGACCCAGGTCAAGAGAGATGAGATAAGAACCTAATGGCTATACTGAAGAATACTGGGTTACATCTACTTATTCTGGTTCATGCTAAAGCCAGTGATATGATGGAAGAGTTATTCAGTTAAATGAAGGATGACTTCAGGGAAGTGGGAAAAGGACAGAAAACAAGGTTAATCCTCTGATGCCTTCTGTGATGAGAAGCAACTGTTAGATTACAGGAATACTAGTGGCACCTTAGAGACCAACAAATTTATTTGGACATAAGCTTTCGTGGGCTAAAACCCACTACCACTCTGAAACCTGTTAAATTAGAAAGTCTCTACTTAAGGTGGACACTGAACTCCTAAATTTTAAAAATGGCAGTCCTGTTCTTAAAGATAACAGAGGGGAGATGCTCCCTAATTTAAAAAAAAAATCAAGACTTTTCTTCTAATTTGCTTAATAACAGAAAATATTAGTATATTCTTCAGCAAAAAGTGAATAATAAAAATGAAAAAGGAGTATAAATGTAACGATGAAGTACCATATGCTACCCTTGCTTATATGGTGCCGCAGCTAAACATGAAGACATAGCTGGAGAAAGCAACATTTCCACTGTACTCTCCTCCTGGCCCCCAGATACTCAGAGGGTCCACAATGCTGTCAGTCACATGCCATAACAGGTCAGTGGCTTTAGTAGTTGGGGCAAGGAGATAAATGACTTGAGGAGAAACTTCTCTCAGCAACCTGGAAAACTGCACAAAAGTTACTGCTTGTTGAACATGGATCAAAGAGATTCAGAAGCTATGCAGAGAAAAACTACATGATGCAGAAAACAGAGAAACCATCCTGGATCTGATTCTTACTGATAGGGGGAACTGACTGAGAAGATAAGGGTAGGGAACACAATGTAATGTAAGTATTGAATATGTAACTGGAAAATTACTACAGCAGCTTCAAAGACATAGGTGCTGACTCCGTGGGTGCTGTGGGGCTGGAGCCATAGGCGCCAACTCTGTGGGTGCTCCAGGGCTGGAGCACCCACTAAAAAAAATTAGTGGGTGCTTAGCACCCACTGGCAGCCAGCTCCCTCCCTTCCTCCCCGCCGTGCCTCCCATCCGCCAGCAGCCCTGCTGATCAATTCCTCCCCCACCCTCCCGGCATCTCCCACTTGCCGCAATCAGCTGTTCCACAGCGTGCAGGAGGAGGGTGAGGAGAGGGGATGGGGCGCGCTCAGAGGAGGGGGCAGAAGTGGGTGTGAAGAGGTGAGGAAGAGGTGGGGTGGGAGTGGGAAGAGGCAGGACGGGGGCTTGGGGAAGGGGTGAGGGCAGGACCTGAGGAAGAGCGGGGGCGGGAAGAGGCAGGGTGGGGGTTGGAGATTAGGGGAAGGAGGTGGGTGGGGGTGGGGCCGTGGGAAGAGGGGGGTGGGGTTGAGCACCCCTGGGGCCTGGAGGAAGCCGGCACCGGTGGCTGGAGCACCCACGGAAAAAAAATAGTGTGTGTTCAGCACCCACTAGCTACCTGCCGATTAGCTGTTTGGTGGCCCCAGCCAGGAGGTGCTCGTGGGAGGAGGTGGAGCAGGGGTGGGAAGAGGCGGAGCGAGGGTGGAGTCTTGGGGTAGGGGCAGAGTGGGGGCAGGGCCTCAGGGCAGAGTGGGGGTGGAGCATCCACCCAGAAAAATGGAAGTCAGTGCCTGTGCTCAAAGACATCATAATTAATGAGTTACCACATATAGTTCCACTGGAAAAAAATGCAAGGAACATGAAATGGTCAATGTGACCTTCAAAGAACTGCTCAATGACATGACGCGGGAAATATTATGCTGGAAAGGAAGACTGAACATAACAGGGTTATGCCACAAAAATCAGTCAGGGCTTACTGATAAAAGATAAGGGTAGCAAATAAACAGAATAAATTACTGCTGGCCAAAATATTTTTAGAGCAAAAACAAGAGCTTTTACTAAGGAGATTATTACTGGAGAGAAACTAGAAATAGGAAAAGAGGAAGAAAGACTAACAATGAATACTAAAATAATTGAAATGCTGAAGTGTTTGTTAGTAATAAATCTGGAACAAAAGTAAAAAGAAATGGACAATTATAAAATAATGAAGATCATATCAGTGTAGTCACCAAGAAGGCCATGGCATTTTGGGATGTATACATTGTATACAGTATACATACATGTATACTGGCATTGCCAGTAGATCGAGGGACATGATCGTTCCCCTCTATTCAACATTGGTCAGGCCTCATCTGGAGTACTGTGTCCACTTTTGGGCCCCACACTACAAGAAGGATGTGGAAAAATTGGAAAACATCCAACGGAGGGCAACAAAAATGATTAGGGGACTGGAACACATGACTTATGAGGAGAGGCTGAGGGAACTGGGATTATTTAGTCTGCAGAAGAGAAGAATGAGGGCAGATTTGATAGCTGCTTTCAACTACCTGAAAGGAGGTTCCAAAGAGGATGGATCTAGACTGTTCTCAGTGGTAGCTGATGACAGAACAAGGAGTAATGGTCTCAAGTTGCAGTGGGGGAGGTTTAGGTTGGATATTAGGAAAAACTTTTTCACTAGGAGGGTGGTGAAACACTGGAATGCGTTACCTAGGGAGGCGGTGGAATCTCCTTCCTTCGAGGTTTTTAAGGTCAAGCTTGACAAAGCCACAACTGGGATGATTTAGTTGGGGCTTGGTCCTGCTTTGAGCAGAGGGTAGGACTAGATGACCTCCTGAGGTCCCTTCCAACCCTGATATTCTATGATTCTATGATTCTATGATCAATAAAAATCAGGTGTGGCAGATATGGGAATTTCTAGCAGTATCTCTGAAAAACCTGATTGAATTAAGTTTAAGTATCTTTGTAATGCATGTATTAAATGCAAAGGATATGTATTATTGTGGGCCAAGAGTGTATGTAATCTTTCTAGAGGGCAGATGTGATGTGACCCCAGGAAAGTGTTATGAACTTCAAAGATGCGTGTATTGAACAATGTGCCAGATAAGAATGGACTTTTGGGACAAACAAAATACCAGATGATTTGCTTGAGGACTCACTAGGGGAAAGCGAATGACAATCCTCTAGTTATGCAAAATCCCAGGCTTCTGAAGCTACGCCCTGAGTAGAGGACTGTTATCTGCTGATTACCTGTTCCTGGAGTCTCAAAATCAAAGGCCCAAACTGTATAAAGGAAAAATTAAACTATTCATAGTTATTCTGGTTCTGAGCAAAGGCTGTAATGAACTTGTAACCACAGAAAAATTGGTGAGGTTTGCAGGACTGACACCCATCAGAGCTCTTGTTGGAGTTGAGGGGTGATCTCTGATAAGCTTATTAGCATGCATGTAGGTTCTTCTATTGTTTTAATATGTTCTCTCTGTAATGCTTTCATCTTAAGAATAAATGAGCTTGATTAAAGACAGCTGTGTGGTAACTTGCAGCTGCTGGGAACTATAAATGTTCATAGCCCTGAAGAGAGAGCAAAGTGCAGATGATGGCCTGTTTAGGAAGTCTGGTTTGTTGCAAATATCACAGAGTATAAGGGAACTGTGCAGCCTGGAGAAACCCTGGTCATGAAGGAGAGAGATACACATCTCTACCTATGAGAGGTGATGACTGAGGAACTGGGAGTCTGAAGTAGGTGTCTTCAGTCAACCACAGAGGAGGAATACAAATGTAGTTGCCCTGAACTGTGACAGCAAGTAACAGAATATGAGGAAACACTGAAAATACTGTACTATATCCAAATTTTCAGTTTTGGATGACAAGAATCCCAATATGTTAGGAGTTAGAGTAAAAGAACTTGCTAAATCATTTAATTATTTTTGAAAAACGGTGGAAAACTACGGAGGCAACCAGAGGAACGGAAAAAAAGCAAAATACGGTACTTTTCCTTTAAAAAAAAAAGAGCAACTTGGAAATCATTATCCAATAAATCTATAAAGAGACAAAAATCAGAAATCACTCAGAGGATAAAGGAATCAAGAGTGATAAACATCATGGGTTTAATAAAGAGCAAATCCTACCTGACAATTTTTATTTATTTATTTTTCTTAAAGATCTGATTATAAAAGTCTTCTAGTTTGTGTCTTAAATCCATGGCCTGCAATAGGAAGGTATGCCTGCCGGAATTTCTCCTGGAGACTCCTGCGAAGTATGAACTTTAGGAGCATCTTTGCCACTCTGCAAGAGGGTATATTGTGCACTTAGATAGAATTCATTGCTGCTTGATTTGGAGAAACAGATACCACTGGTGGCTGTAACCAAGCATAGTATTTGTGCTTCTCAGCCACATAGTGGCTGGCCACTGCACAGGGTGTTACAAGGAGAGGGGACATCTCCTTATGCATCCCCCTTCCTTCATACCTGAGAAGGGACAGACACAAAGGAAATACAATTAGTAAATCATTTGAATGCCTCATAAAATTTTACTTGAAAAATTCATATTGATTTGGTTGTGACAACTGTGGTATACATTAAAATCTGGTTTAAAGAACAGTAGAAACAGTGAAAGGTCTGCTGTAAATCCCACTGAAGTAAAAGGAAAGACTCACATTAATATCAATGGGCTTTGGCTCAAGTCCAAACAGCACAGATTAAGGACTTGTTTACACTTGGAATCGTATTGAAATAGCTATGCTGAAATTGTTATTTTGATAGAAGCCCCGGTATGAGCTTGATCTACTAAGTCAGAAAAAGGCATTCTTCTTCCAGAATAGCTATTTCATTAAACCTCCAAGTGTAGAAAAGCTCTCAGGGCTAAATACTGCCCTTATTTGCCTGACTTGCAGAGGACCTTAATAGAATGGCGCAGTTATCTTGACACAAGATATGGTCCTTGTGACCCAACTCCATCTACCTCCAACATGGTATCAGCATCACCATGTGAAACAAGAGACTTCCATCAGCTGCAGCTAGGGCAGTGATGGAGGGGAGAGAAAGCCAGGATGAGCTCCCTCCCTCCCATGTCCCCTCAGCAGTTCTGGTCCTTCTCCCCTCTCTGGAGGCATTATGTGAAGCAGGAACTCCTCCCCCCCACACTTCCTAGGGACAGGTACAGAACTCCCATATAAGGCCAGACATTTCCTCCAGCTGGTTCCAGAGCAAGTGGTGGGAGAAGAAGGGAGCTTTGGTGAAGATACATTCAGATGACTGAGAACCGCCTTCTCTAGAGTTAGCAGTTTCTGCAGAAGGAAGGAAGCTATTGTTCTGAGGTGAGCAAGGTGAAAACAGTGCATTTTTGGATCAGCAATGGCAGGAGCACCTGAAGAGAGTGGCAGAAAAACGGTTAGTTTACAGTGTGAGGGGGTATGTGTCTAATCAGCAGGTTATAGGTTATGAACAGGTTTTAACTTTTTATTTATATCCTATTTGTCTGTATATTACTGTTTGTCTCATCTATGTAAGCCCCAATCCTGCAAAATCATATGCACACAACTTTACATGCCATGAGTCTTACTATAGTTAGTGGAATTACTGACAGTACACAAAGTTAAGCAGGTGCTAAGTTTTTGCAGAACTGGGGCCTTTGAGTGGAAGCTCTTCTGGTCAGGGCCTGGGTCAGCTACACTTGTATAAAGGCTAGCACAATGGACCCCTTATACTGATTGGGGCCTTTGGGCAAAATTAAATAATTAAATTAAAATTTGTAATGTATGTTTAGCACTGTTCTCACCAATACTAACAATTATCAGGTTTTATAATTTTTAATGTTTTCCCCTATAACTGAAATGATACTAAGATTACATAATTAAGGTTGACAATATTTTCTAAACAATATCTGTTTTCAAAGGCTCTGTATAACCTACCCCAAAGCATTGCAATGAAGATTAATTTGCTAATGTCATAAAGCATGCAAAAATGGAAAGCATTACAGAAGTGCAAATTATTGTTCAATGTTTACTTTATGATTGTGATTAGCTTTCCATAAAATACAAAATAAATTATTTGTGGTTATTTTATGTTTTAGGCACCTTCTTGCCAGAAGCTGGGACTGGATAACAGGGGGATGGATTGGGGACTCAACAATTGACCTGTTTTTGTTCATTCCCTCTGAAGCATCTGGCACCGGCCACGGTCAGAAGACAGAATACTGGGCTAGAGGGACCACTGATCTGCCCCAGCATGGCTATTCTTATGTTCATGCCAAAACCCTATGAAACTGGAGGAAATGTCACATATGTCAACAATACAGCTTGCTCAGGATAAAAAACCAGAGAGTAGGTGAGCTCTTGGTCTTTCCCTGTAAATACTTAATATTTTTCTGAGTTTTAAAACATTTTAAATAGTTTCAAAACAAATAATTCATGCTAAAAATGTAAGTCTATTCAGTATTTTTTTTGCATTCTGTACTAAAATAACTTGCCAGTTGTAAGTTATGTTCTTTTTACAAAATCACCCAGTGCATACCAACCAATTTCCCTTCTTATCAAGCTATTACTAGTAGCACGGTGTATAAAAATTGATGATTAAAAAAAATAAAATTAAATAATTGGATTTTTAAATTTAAATTAAAACCAGATTTTTAAAAGATAAAACATATTTAAAATTAAATTTGAAATTGACAACCTATCTTTAGGCCTAAATTTACTATAATCTATTCAAATCATTTAAAGTTATGGGTTCAAATTTTAATAATAAAAATAATACCAGGTGTCAAATAAGCAGACTCAATTGAAATTAATCAAAGATTATTAGTCAAAGATCAATACAACATGGTACAGAAAGGAAGGTTATGCATACCAAACCAGTATGGAGAAGTTATTTTGTAGCTCACTTCACTCCCAACTCTCCCCTTTATATACAATAGGTGTTTACAGAAAAAGAGAGAAGGAAAATGATCAGTTGATCTAAAGACACCTGTAAACAAATCATTATGACAGAAAACATCTGTAACCAGTAGTTCCTGATAAGCTAAAAGCATCTCCCAATAGATAATTATCAATCACAGAAACCATGTGCCACTCACAAGTAGCCCCTTTCTGGCTGTCTGGACACATTACCTAAAAGTTCAATGGGTCAGAGTAAGAGGACAACCAATCCATCACAGATAACAAGCTAAGGTTCAGTTATAGTTCAGTTTATTGATAACACACTAGGTTCAGTTGAAGTTCAGCTAAGGTCCAGCATAAATACAAAGAATTATAGACACAAGTCATTGTGGGACTCTAGCTACTTTACAAAGAATCAGGGAAGTCTGGGTCACCTACTAACATAAATACAATAATTAATATCAAGCAGTACGTATCTGCTACCAAGTTTTGAAAAGGCAAGTCACTGAACTGGTGGAAGTCATTGGCTAAGCACTAGGAACCAGAGTTTGTTGAAATGCTAAATCAGCTTTTGACAACAGGAGCCTCTTCTGCAGGTGCAGAGAGGATATTTTCTTCATTTCTGCTTATTTAACTAGTTCAGTTCAATGCCTAGTTCATTTGAAGTTAAGAAATGAGTTGGGAATTGAAAAAGCAGAAAAGCTTGTTTTCGTCTTCCAATCTATGAATAAAAACTAGTTGTGAGAGGATAACATCTACTAGTTCTAACATACAGAAGGACATCATGACCAGAAATAATCAGTTCAATTCATAGCTACAGACAATACTTCCTTTGTTTAATAAACCAATTAGGTTTAAATGTAAAACTGTTCTGATGAACATTTTTTCCCTTACGTACGCTGCACATTTAAGGTAGTTTTATTTAATAATAAAATAAAATACAGTTTTTGTGCATTTTTAATTCAATTTGAATTTCTATCCAAACAGAACATGACACAAATCACAAGTGGAAAATTAATCAACTAGTAAATAAGAAATGCATCACTCACCATTGTCTAACATAATAAAAATGTAAACATTAAGAAACTGAATCAATGTAAGTTAAGCTATATAATTGATTGCTTAAATAAATGTATATTGGATATAGCGTAGCCTCCTGTTTAGCTAAAAGAAGCAACAAATTTAGTGTAAAGGCCATATTTAGTTGCAAATCAACATGGTTTAATGGTGTCCAACCAATGAGAAACAACCTTTCTTTAAAGAAAATAACTAAAAAGTACAAATGCAAGAGACCATTAAAATGGATTATTTAAATCCAGGTATCCTGCTTGCTGGTTTAAATCATGATTAAAATAGGCAATTTAAATCAGTTCACCCTGGCTAATAGAAACTCTTCAGAAATGGGGGACATTTGACTATAACATTGAAATTTTAAGTCAAAATCCAAATGATCTTAATGTGTAATCTTAGCAACCATAGTTAAAATTGGGGTCAGTTTTGCATTAAAAGCAGAAATTCAACCTCTTTATTACACACATACAAATAACCTATGTTAAAGGAACGTTATTCGGGTTGCAAAGTCAAGTACTGAAAAGTCAGAAAATGCCAGAATTAAGGTTGCTTGTGCAGTTATCAAGCTTCTCATACTAGACCCAGTCTCCTTGCCCAGACAGTCTAGGCCTGACCTACACTACATACTTACTTCGATATAACTACGTCACTCAGGAGTATGAAAAATCCACACCCCTAAACAACTTAGTTATACCGACCTTAACTCCCCCATGTAGACAGTGCTATATTGGCAGGAGACTGTCTCCTGCCAACCTAGCTAGCACCTCTCATGGAGGTGGAGTTATTGAGCCAATGGAAGAGCCTTCCCCTGTCGACTCAGAGCACCTTCTCCAGATGCACTACAGTGGCGCAGCTGCATTGGTGCAGCTGCGCCAATGTAAATTTGTAGTGTCGACCTGCCTCTAATCTCCCTCTCTGGGGTAGCTCTGAGTCTCAATCCACCCTCCCCTACTTCCAGTCTCTCTCCTTCCCCACACCCAGTCCCAATATTCTTTCCCAGCCTATCCCAGTTCTGGCCTCCAAGCGCCTTGTCTGATCCATCTCTCTTCTCACCCCACTGGCTTCCAGTCTTAGTCTCCTTCCTTGGACTCATCATTCAATCTGTCTCTTCACCCACTCCCTTCCTGGCTCCTTCCCTAGTTTCCATCTTCCTTGGCTTCAGTCCCTTTGCCCAGCCAGTCACAGTTTTCACCCCTCGCCCCAGCTCCTTGTCAGATCTGCCTTGCTTCTCCCCCAGCCTCAATTCCACCCTCCACTCTGACACCCATGTTCCTAGACCTAGTCTCCTTGTCTAGCCAAACCCAACCCCTTCCCCAAGCTCCTCATCCAATCTCAGTGTTGTCCCCCCCACACACAACCAACCGGCTCTCTGGCTCCCCAATCTGTTTCCCTCACCAGCTCCTAGTCCCAGTTTCCCCCCAGCTCTTAGTTCCAGTCTTCTTCCCCAGCCATTCCCAAGTCTCCTTATCCAACCATTTCCAGTTTCTCTCACCCTACACCAATCCCAATCTCACTTGACTTCTTGTTCCAATCTATCCCTTTCCCTCTCCCTCCTGGCTGAGTTTTGTCCCCTTTGCATTTGAATCAGATAGCTTCATCCTCTACACTTCCTCGGTATCAGTAGTGGAGGGGGCACGGAGAGCACAGGAGAAAAAGGTTCCTTGCTCTCAAACACAGGGCCCAGCTCCCACCCCAGCCTAGAGCATTAATGCCAGGGAAACTCTGGCTTCACTCGTGTAGCCCTGGGCTAGAGGAAGAATGCTGTGTTGCTCTGTTGGGATGGTGCATGCACAGTTTGATCATCACTAGAAGTTGTGAGGGTGAGAACATGCTCAATGAGGTTGGAATCCTCAGAGATATTAACTTCTAAAAATCAAAAATATCTATGGAGCATGTATACACTTTTAAAGGCTTATAACCTGGCCAAATTTAGGTAGCTTTTCACAGGTAAGGTAAAGGCACATCTCTGCCAGAAAGGACACCCACTGCCAAATTTCAATCCCTTGTTCCGAAACATGAAGGCACTAGAGCTTTTCTTATTTTTTTAAGGGTCACCAGAATTTTTTAACATGGGAAAAACAATGTATTTCCTCTGAACTTCCTGGGTACATAAGGCTTATTTTGGGGATAAATACAACATCCCTGTAATGTTTTTTTTATCCCATATTAATCCTAAATACTCTTAAAGTACCTTAAAATGGAGTTAAGGTTATCTCTGGGAATTAAAACTAGAATTATTAAATTTCCATTACAGGTACAAACCAAGTGGTATCTAGATACTACAGCGATAGCTGCCATAGAGTGCTTATGTAATAAAAAATAATGTTCACAATTATGATTAAAAGTGTAGTTATTAGTAACTTTATCTAATGGCTAGCTGCACACATCTGCTTCCCATTGGCTAAATTCAACCCTCAGTTGCATATGCACTACTTCTGTGGATTTTATAGAAGCTGTGCAGAGGTTCTTAAAAGGCAGATGCAGGCCTTCGGTGTCTCCAGAGTCAATGTTATTTATATAGCAAATAAACATATACTGCAATTTTGGCATGTCCACATTAAATGCAGCAAGATTTAAATTAAAATTTAGAGAAGAAATATAGCCAAACACTGCTTTTATGGTTACACATTTTCTGTTTATTTGTATTTCGATTTTAAAATAATTACTTATCAGTTTTGTTGATGCAGGAAAAAAATTGATGAGAGCCTAGTTTATATGGCTTCATGAGTCAATGAAACTTCTAAATTGTGTTTATAGAACGATATAGACATGAAGCACAAGAAACAACTTTATTTTGAGCTACTAGGTTGAGCTTATAAAATACTTTGCACTTGTATAGCATCTTCCATATGAGGGTCTCAAAGTACTTTACAAACATTAATTAAACGAATCTCAACATTCCAGACCAGATTCCTGTAACTCAGTGTATTGGGGTCCAAGATAGAAGCAATGCAAAAAGTCCATCCTGTTTAGAGTGCAGCTGTCTGCCTCCTTAATAAGATGGGATATTGTGAAGTAATGTCTTATAGGCTCTGAACCCTCCAACGGCTTCCAGTACAATTCCACTGCCACTTCAAGGCTTCGCGCCTGATCCTTAAAGCCATCTCTGGGTCAGTAACAAACTATGTCAGTGACACCACATCTATCCATGTTCCTCCAGGACAGCTGTACATGTTTGGGACAATGTAATTTATAAAGACCAGGAAAAACTGGGTGAGAGCTGAAGATAAAGTATTCTTGGTTAATGGGGCTCTGCTCTGGAATGAACTACCAGAAGAGATTTGTTAATAAAAAATCTGACCACTATCAAGACATGCCGTAAATCTTCCTCTTTGATAAAGTATTTCCAGTAACTGGAATTATGATATTTTTTATAAAGAAAATTATATTCCAACCTGAACGTCCTATAACTAAGAAGTGAGAAGAGTGGAAGATTCCGAGAAATCCACTTGGGATCTCATTATGCAAATTTAATTTACTTAGGAAACAATTAGTACTATGGTGATGGGTGCTGTAGAAAACCCTAAAGTAGACTAAAAAGACCCTTCTGAAGTAAGGCACTATCATTATCTCAATTTTGCCCATGGAGAAACCAAGACAGTGAAAGGTTAAGTGACAATGTTGTGAACAGAACCCAAGACTCCTGACTCCCTGTCCTGTCTTTAAGAAGAAGATCATCCTGACAGCCACAGCGTGCTATTCTGGAAGCTGGGAAAATTGTGCTGACTTGCAAATTGGTATGTATTTAGAGAAAGCAAAGTTAATTGGAAGAGAGTAAATTTTGGAACATCAGGCTTCATTTTCACAAATTCACATTTCTCCCCACAAACACAGTCAAGGCCAAATCATATCCCATCAGAAGTGGAATACCCTAAATGCAGCTGAATCACCAATTTTCCACTGTCCAGAGAAGGCAGCATTCAAAAAGCTGCACATGGCTATATTTGCCTACGGGTAGAAGAGTGCCTATCCTCCACAACCAGCAACATCAGGAGAAAAATACTAGTATGTTCCTGTTTTCGTAAATTGCAACAAAGTCTAACTGAGAGAAAAAAAGCACTTGGACAGATGATCGAAGATGTCTTAGTTTGACTCCCATTTGTTTGCTGCCAGCATGTGGCAACTGAGCCAGTCAGACATGAAATTTTCTTGCAGTGTTGCTTTGGTACACAGGCCCTACTTCTCTCAGGAATTAAAAGTGGTAACTCTGTGGTTCAAATTTGTGTTCTTTGCTCCTCCCTGATAGGTTATGTATGCCATCATGGCCAGTTATTGCCTCATAGTGGAATTAAAAGATTTTCCTAGAAGTTTTGTGAATCGGGATTTAAATGGCATTGGTGACCACTTTGGAGGCATTATTAATTAGTGCTAATTTCTTGGGAAGGACTAGGATTTAGGGATGCCATATTTTGCACATACAAATCCAATGAACAATACCAGCATGAGCATGAACTATAGATGCTGGAAGATAACCTGAAGAGACCTTTGTATGAGAAAGGTTTTTAAAAATGTATTTTTAGACATTAGAATTGGCAAATTACAGTTTGGATGCCTTAAAAATCAGCTCCACGATATATTGAAAAGACAGAGGTGATAGCAAGGATGATTTCATTTTTTATTTTGCGTTCATTATGAATTGCTGCTGGCACAATTACTGAACAATGTGGAAAGCAGAATCTCATCTGGGTAGTGCAGATATCCAGGCATTCCTTCCTTGGTGAGACTATCAAGATCAAACCATCTTGGAGAATGCTATATCAGATGATATGGACATGAATTATTATTAATTTATATTACAGTATTACCTAGGGGACCCAACCAAGATCACTGTACAAACACAGAGTAAGAGAAAGTCCTTGTCCTGAAGAGTTTACGATTAAAATAGACAAAATATACATCCCTTCCCTCCAACCTTTTGTCTCATATACAAGAAGTGTGAACAATGTGACGGTTTGCAAATGTCATGTTAATTCCACAATTTTGGGGGGTTGCTTTGTTCCTTTTTTGGGGGAAGAGAAATTTGATGAGTGGGAACTAGCTAAACAGAGAGACAAATAGAAGAAGAGGGCACATTAGAGGCAATGAAGGGAGGAGGAGAAGTGGAATCAGGGAAAGGAAAAGAAGGGAAGAAAGGGTGCATAGACATGAGAATGATGGTAACCAAATCATCTGGGAAAGGGGAGGTAGGATTCTTGAGCTCTACAGAACATAAAAAAGGAAGAATAGAACCATTTCTTGGAATGCATTGTGGAATATGTATACTTTTCACTCTGGTTTTTGTTACAGGTATAGACTGAACAAGGACAGAATCTCTCTATCTATATAGGGACTTTAAGCAACCTGCAGAAAATACCTGGCTGATGCTCTGCAGAGGATACTAGAGTTATGGTTTCCTTGTCTGGATATATTTTTCTTTTTTTTTTTAATATAAATTCACTGGAATAAAGGAGAGAAGGAGAAGAGAGGAAATCTAATCATTATTACTAACCCCTTATTGTATGACATCTCAAATGCATCTGTGGGACAGGTTGGTAACTAGTCACGAAGGAGGAAAGACTTTTTTTAGTTTTCTCTTTACATTTAAGGTCTCTTAAACAAGAACTTTCTGTGTTGTTTCAATGCTTAAAATAGGTGTTGACTTCTATCGTGCACTGCAGCAAAAATACTTCAGTAGGTTTGAATTCTCAGCACTTTGTAAGAGAAAAATCCTCAGACTTCAAATCTCTTTTTTGTTGAGAGCAGTCACCCTAAAGCTGTTCTCTAAGATGGAGATGAGTAAACGGGTCAGAGTATGGTGCTGCAGCAATATTGTAGAAAGAGTCTGAACTCAAAAGAATAAGGGGGAAAAAAAGCAACCTAAGCTGCCTCCAATAACCAGGTCTAAGCCATGAGTAATGCCCCAAAAAGTGGACACAATGCATGCAAAAATTCCTTCCCTCTGACTCTCACAGGGATCTCTTATGTACAGCATATTTATTGTGGAGATAGCATTTGACCATTTAAAAGTAAATCCTGCAAATTATATGCCTCTTCAACTTCAGAATGTTTGAGAGATTCTTAACACATGCACATATAACTTTTAAATATTCAGGTTCACAGTTCATTCTGTATTCAAGACATTTCTTCCAAGCACCTGTGTTTGCTAACTCATTCAATTTTATTTCAGTTAGTTATATCACTGGTGTAATAGAGAATAACAGTGATTTCACTAGTTCTGCCTCATTTGGAACAAGCTTTGATCCTTACCTGGACAATTTTAATCAATGGCTGGCCTTCTGTGGGAGTTGAAAATAGCTGCATGGTCTGTTCAAATAGTTACATTTGGTTAAAAAGTGCCTAGCCAATGTCCAAAATCTATGACACAGACTAGTTTTATTTACCTTAAAACCCTGTCATTGTGGAATTCATTTTAGATCCAAGACCAGGTACCAATAAGAGAAAGGACCCCACATGTCTCCATTCTTTCTACCATTCCAATAAATGCAAGAACTCATTCTATTCACCAAATTGCAAAAGTGAACCAAATGTTAGACAACACTGATTAGGATATTGACTCGTGCTTTCTAAAAATACATGACTTAGAAGCTGAAGGAGGCTAAAGGCACTAAAGCCATAGTACACAAAACAATCTTCTGTCTTTACAAACAGGATTTCGGAACCTTATATTGTCAAACAGCTGTGCTTGTCACTGATCCAGACCTCCATTACTTACCTTAAAAGTCTGTCAGCAGGGTTATACCCAATGGAAATAATGAAAAATAAATTTTAAAAAGTTGTTTATTGCACTATGTTTAAATTAACTATTAACTATTAAACTATTAATAAATTAACTATTATTTTAACTAGTATTAATGATTGTATTTATATATATTATATATATAATGTCCAAATATATGAATATATATAATAGTTAAATATACATATATAACTATTAACTATTGTATTTTAAATATTAACTATTAATAAATTAACTATTAACTATTTTTTAAATAAAAAAATTGTTTATTGCACTATGTCTCAGGTCTGTATTATCTCTGGAGGTCTACAGCAACAGAAAATAAAATCTTGACAATGTTTAAGTGGTTCTGCTTCATAAAGTGACTTCATAAACATGGCATAATGGGGTTTCATTTTCATTGTATCTCACTGATTTCCATATCAAATTTGCTCAGTTTACCAGTAAAAAGAAGGTTGTTGTGTTTTTTTTTCTAATTGTCATCCTCACAAACTATCTGTGTACTCTGACAGTCAAGATAGGTTCATGCCAGCTTGCATATCGCAACCTGTTATATTGATCTTGCAGGCTAAACTGACTCTGAAACACACCTCTACATCCCCATTATCTTCAGATGATGCACTCAGTGACACCTGTGTAATTCTTTTAGTTTTTAGTAAATTTGCATAAACTGAAAACAATCTAAACATAATGGGGTCGCACAGGGCCAGCTAAATACCTACTCTGGCCTGCAGAAAAGAGAGGCTATTTACCAGAAGCTTCAAAAGTATTCCCTTCACATATTCACTCTTGTGGGAGGGCAAGTTGTCACTCCAGCTCCACTGAGCTTAGGAAACCTTTGAGAAAATCACAGACCATGTGAGTAACCCAACATGCCAGCAAACATTCAAACAGAAGTTATAAGAGACCTTGCATTACCCAACCACCCCAGTTCTTTTGCTAAACCCCAGAGTCCACTGGAGAATAGAAATCTAAGGAAGAGGGACAGGTTGGCAGTACTCCAAATATACAGAAGCAACATCCTCAAAGAACCACAAAAACTACCACCCAGAAGGTGAGCTAAAGAATTTTATTAAAAATGGAACTGCAGAATTGCCTCTCAAGGCTAGTATCAGGTCTAAATGCCAACTCAGGAGAGGAATGTTGTGTAAATGTCTGAACAGCACTCCAGATAATAGTCCTGCAGATTGCTATACTGGACACATTATGGAGGCTGATGACAGGATGCTGTCTTAGCTCTAGCTGAATAATCCCTAAGACCTTCAGGTACTCATAGCCTCCTAAAACATAAAATATCTCAGTGCACAGTCTACTATTTTGACAGGCACTTACTGCAAATGGTATTCACTTTACACTGCTCCCCGCAGGGCATAAAACTGGATTTCCTAAATTCTTTAGTCCTAGCCAAATGAAACCTCAAAGCCTTCTTAACATGTAGGGTATGAAACCTACTTGACTTCTATTAAAAATGAAGTTTTGAAAAGAAATCTGTGAGAATAATGGTGTGGTTCAGATAGCACTCAGATACTACTATTTTGGATGAGTCAGAAAAATTTTGTCCCTGTGTATATGGTGAAGGTTTGAATCGCCTCATTTTACGGGACTCTGAATCCAATGAAGGCCTAAACTGTCCTTTCACATGAATGGTAAAGAACCCTAGATCCAAGGGTCTGTTCAGTTGGGCCTTCATCATGAAGGCTGCAGCCAGCTGTGACTGTCCTTTCAAGTACAAAGTATACAGGTGCAGCATGGTGAGAAATGATCTAGTGAATGGTGCTTGTCCAAGGCATATCAGATAGTCAAGATGTGCATGTGACTCTAAGAAGACAGAGTAGTATGAGATACATCACTAAGCTAAGTCTATTTCTCCATATCTTCTGGATGAGACATAACGCCCCAGAACCAAGAGATGGAACAAGGCTCTAAACTGTGCATTGGTGCAGAAGCTTCCTAATAATTATACTAACAACAACCTGGGTTTTCTAAAATGTATTTAAAATGTCCTAATTAACAAGGCAACAAGAAATTCTCAGTGAAAAAAATAACCAAATCTCTCCAGCCATAGAGCAGAAGTCCCTATGTTCATAGTTTATTGCAGAAAGAAAAGAACAAAGGTGACTGGGGATTGCACTACTCCTACCCCTTCACATCTGAACAGCCAAATGCCATGAGGACCATTTGGTGCAGCTTCAATGGGATCAAAAGAACTCAGCTTGACTGTCAGAGCCCAGGGTGAGTTTGTGGAGCTAGTAGTTAGAAAAATAATACCTTTTTTCATGCAAACTGGACAGATTATATAAGAAATTCAGGGAGACAAAACAAATTTGAAATCCAACAAAACATTTTCACAAGCTAATTTTTAAGGTAAAAATTGCATTTTAAGCAGGTGACTGTATGCCTGGAAGTTTTGCAAGATGAAATACTATGTGGCAGATCCCTAATCCTCTATTAGTAAACAAGCCAGAGGAAAAAAAAAATCACAAAAGCATGGCAAAGTATTGACGCAAATTACATGACAACATTTGAAAGTTTCTCAAATATGATAATACTGGGAATAATTTTATCTAATGTTTCAGACAGTGAAATTCCATAAACTTCCTTTTTCACAAATCAGGGTCACAATAATGTTTTATGTGGATATTTTGGCAAACATCTGGCCAAAAAGTATAAGCAATGTTTTGTTCATAGATGTCAAAGAGTATTATATAAATAGGGTTTCTGGTTTTAGATTTAAACTGATACAAGTCACTGAAGGAAAAAAATGAGAATAGTTTTGTTTTGTTTTTAAGTTTCCACCAAATATATCCCAAAATTACTACTTTCAGTATTCAAAAATCTGAAATGCGGAGGGACCAGCAGACTGTTTATACAGGAAACTCATTGGAAGCTTGTCATCATACACGAGGCTTCAGAGGGGGACAAGTTTTGCAATAATTTTAGAAAAACAATTTTTCAATACCAATAAAAAGGATTCTTACTCCCAAAAATAAGTCATTAATTTGTCTAAATATAAATGCCCCCCCGACCCCAAAACACCCAAACCCCTAAATCCTTTAACAGAAAACTCTATATATTGTATGACTAATCCAGATGACAGCATAGTACATGCAGAGTTGTAATTATTAAACTTCAAACTGATGCAAACTATTAACTTTCTGAAAGAGAACAAGACACAAAAATGAACATTAAGGTTCAGTGTAATTTTAATCAGTGATATGCAAAAAAGGTTGTGACTTTCTGATAGGAAATAGTCCTTGACTTTCATAATTCTTAAGTACTTTCTTTTATCATTTTGCTGATGTATGTTCTATTTTAAAATCAGAAAGATAATGGATGTGCTTCTTAAACTGTAAATTGGGTTTTATATCAGTGCCACGACAGGTTGACCTGACAGTGGTCTTGCATTTGCAGCTCTCCTTCATGTCTGTTTTTCAAGGTGATAGGGTCAGTCTTAAGAAAAGTGCAGAAGATTGCTTGATCCCTCAGGAAACATCTTAGAGCCATAGTAACATTTACTGCAAGTGATAATCATTTTATGTTCTTAGCTTAAAAGCACAGCTATAATTTGCTGTCACATTTATTTTTATTCATCAAGGGCATTTAAGGATTGAATGGATATTGTAAATTAAAATATGTTTGATTCTTCCAATTAGTATATGACAAGCATAAAATTCAGAAAAAATACATTATCACTAATTAATGAAACATATTAAAAATACAGCTCCAACTGCACATTTATTTTCAATGAAATGCCACATTTGATCAACGGTTAAGGTTCCATCCATTTGTAACACCACTTTTAACCAACTAAAGAACAAGACAGTTTAAGATTTTTCTTTTATTCTGCACAAGGCAATAAAAATTTCACTGAAGAGGAAAAAGTTGTTAAAGTTAAGGCAAAGTCCATTCCTGAGAAGTACTGAGCCCCCAAATTCCCATTGTCTTTCAACAGGCACTGAGTGAGCTCAATACCTCACAGCAGGGACTCAAGGTCATGCCCTTAATTTGTTTGTTAAATTGATTTACTACAGGCTTTCTATATAGGAGCATAATGACTAGCAATTTGATCCCAATATCTTTGTGATGGGGTGTGCAAGCCCCACCCTGGGGACGTAAAGGTTAAGGAGTAGCTCTGGACCCAGAAAGCCACACACACAACGGAAGTTGCACTCAAAAGGGATCAGAGGGGTAGGCATGTTAGTCTGTATCCACAAAAACAACGAGGAGTCCTGTGGCACCGTAAAGACTAACAGATTTATTTGGGCATAAGCTTTCATGGGTAAAAAACCCACTTCTTCAGGTGCATGGAGTGAAAATTACAGATGCAGGCATAAATATACTGACACGTGAAGAGAAGGGAGTTACCTTACAAGTGGAGAACCAGTGCTGACAGGGCCAATTCAATCAGTGTGGATGTGGTTCACTCCCAATGATTGATGAGGAGGTGTCAATACCAAAAGAGGGAACATTGCTTTTGTAGTGAGCCAGCCACTCCCAGTCCCTGTTCAAGCCCAAATTAATGATGTTAAATTTGAAAAATGAATTGTAGCTCTGAAGTTTCTCTTTGAAGTCTGTTTTTGAAGTTTTTTTGTTGAAGTATGGCTACGTTTAAATCTGTTATAGAATGTCCAGGGAGATTGAAGTGTTCTCCTACTGGCGTTTGTATGTTACCATTCCTGATGTCTGATTTGTGTCCATTTATTCTTTTACTCCCTCAAAAGGGAGTAGTATCTCAGCTCAGTATAGGGGGACAGAGCAGGCCAGTAGTTGTGTTGTACAGGCTCCTGTGGAGAAGTTGCCGGGACACCAAGTCGCCAGGACTAGGCCCTACCACCAAGCCACCGCAGTCCTTGCAACTGCAGAGGACGGCACTGATGAACCCCAACTGACAGAGAAGACCCTCCAGACTGCAACCAGAGAGGACTCCAGGGGGAAATCAGAAGCGAACCTATGGCACCACCAGAGAAACCAAAGCCAGGGTAGGAAGTGGCCCACGGAGCAAGCATAGGGGCAATGCCCCCCTAGGCCACACATTTTGAATTATTCTTTCATTGGGCCCTGGGTTGGAATCCGGTGGAGCAGGGAGGGCCTGGGTTCCTCGCAGCCACTGACTCTCACCACTGGGTGACATGGCTATTGACTCTCTCCACTCAGCTATACAGCCACTGACTTCAGCTACTAGGCAACGCAGTCATGGACATTTGCCACTGGGCAACATACCTCAGAGTATCACCACTAGGTGGTACTGCCAGGCACAGACACCAAACCCTCCCCTCCTGACAATCTTATGAAGAAGTTGTTTTGCAAAATCTATTATTTCATTTAAAAAAATATTATGGTTGGCCACATTTTGGAGGATTACAGTTTTTGGAATCAGTCTACAATATGACATTTGTGTCAGAAAGCTGTGCATGTAAGTGACCTGTGTGCACACTGAGGACATATTTTGAAAATTTGGCCTTTCCTGTCCAACAGAAGAAACAAATTCACTTTGAGAATGTCAAAAATTGTTTTAATAATAGGCCTTGCAACTCTGGGGCATTCATTGTGTTTGCTTCTCTTGGTGTGGCAATATTTATAATGTGTATTATACAGGGTAAGTTTTCTGGGGATATTGATTACCATGTCCCTCTGATCACTGTCCCATGCTGCTCATCCACATGGGTACCAATGATACTGCCAGGTCTCACCCTGAGCAGATCAGCATGACTACAAGGCTCTGGGAGGTAGAATGAATGAGTCAGGGGTGCGGGTTGTGTTCTCATTCATCCTCCTACTTGAGGGTAAGGGCCCAAACAGGGACACACACACACAATGGAGATAAATGTGCAGATGGTGTCAACGGGAGGGCTGTGCAGGTGGTGTCAACGGGGGGGCTTCGGCTTCCTTGACCATGGGATGTTATTCTGGGAAGAGATGGAATCCATGTGACCAAGAAAGGGAAGAGCATCTTCACGCACCAACTCACCAGCCTAGTGAGGAGAGCTTTGAACTATGTTCAAAGGGGGCAGGTGACAAAAGCCCACAAGTAAGTATAAAATAAAGCAACCTTAACAGAGGGTTAGATGTTTTGGGGGGCATGTAAAAATACAATAGGGTCAAAGGAACAACAAGAGGGAAATCAGTGGGGGAATCTGCTCAACATCTTAGATGTCAATACACAAATGCAAGAAGTATGGGGAATAAACAGGAAGAACTGGAAGTATTAGCACACAAGCTAAATTATGACTTAATTGGCATCACAGAGACTTGGTGGGATAAGTCTCATTACTGGAATATTGGTACAGAGGAGTATAGCTTGTTCAGAAAGGACAGGCAGGATAAAAAGGGAGGAGGTGTTGGATCAAGAATACACACATATATCAAGAATATATACACTTGTTCTGAAGTCCAAAAGGATGTAAGAGGCAGCCCAGTGAAGAGTCTCTGAATAAAGATAAAAGGGGTAAAAGATAGGGGTGATGTTATGGTAGAGGTCCACTACAGACCACCAGGAAGAGGAGATGGCTGAGGCATTTCTCGAACAAAAAATATCCAAAACGCAAGACCTGGTAATAATGGGGGACTTTAACTACCCACTCACCTGTTGGAAAAATAATATAGCAAAACACAAAATGTCCCATAAGTATTCAAAATGTACAGGGGGCAATTTTTTATTTCAGAAAGTGGAGGAAGTAACCAGGGAGACAGCCATTTTAGATTTCATTCTGACCAACAGGGAGGAAATCGGTAGTGAATATGAAGGTGGAAGGCAATTTGGGTGAAAGAGATCATAAAATGATAAGAGTTTATTATTCTAAGAAAAAGAAGGAACGAGAGCAGCAGAATAAGGAGAATGGACTTTAAAAAAGCAGAATCTTACAAACTCAGAAATCTGGTAGGTAAGGTCCCATGGGAAGAAAATCTAAGTCCTGGTCTACACGGCGGGGGGGCGGGGGGGAATCGATCTAAGTTACGCAACTTCAGCTACGTGAATAACATATCTGAAGTCGATATACTTAGATCGATTTACCGTGGTGTCTTCACCGCGATGAATCGACTGCTGCCGCTCCCCTGTCGACTCTGCCTGCGCCTCTCAGGAGTATAGGAGTTGACGGGAGAGCACTCAGGGTCAATTTATCGTGTCTAGACTAGACCACATTTTATAAACAGGGAAAACGATCCATGGTCAGACACCAATTTCATGACAAAAGTTGGAACAGAACTCACATCTGAATCAGTCCTGTGCTTTCAACACGAGTCTATACTCCTCCATCACTGTGCTTCAACATAAAAAGTAGCAGTCTAGATCAATGACCATCAATGACCATATTATCCCTCACTTGATCCAAAGTTCACTGAAATAAATAGGAATCTTTCCACGGACTTCACTGAACTATGGGTATGGCTCAGGCCCCTGTTTATGAATACAGAAGAGTCAAAAAGTAAACAATGGAAACAAACTCTTGCTGAATATCTAAATATTCTTCTGGTTTCTATGTGGACAGAGTCCTCCACTCTCCCTTCTGAGTGGAGACAGGCCTCTCCTATAATTGCCTTAATTGATCTGTTTGGGATATTAAGTCCACTTGCCTCAATTAGCCAGGTAACCACAGAAGTTCAGCCGTTTTTACACAGATAAACTGGAGAAGGAAGTATACACACCTACTCACACTTCAAGAGTTCTATCCAGGACACTTACCACAGGGTCTAGATAAGATAAGGATTTGGGACCACATTTTGAAATGTATTTAGGCACCTAAAGATGCAGATATATGCCTACTGGGATTTTCGAAAGCACCTATGCATCTAACGCCCAGTGATTTCAATGCCTACCTACATTTAAAAAAGTGACAAGGTGGATGAGGTAATATCTTTTATTAGACCAACTTCTGCTGGAGAGATAGACAAGCTTTTGAGCCACACAGAGCTCTTCTTCTGGTCTGGGAAAGGTATTTCAAGTGTTACAGCTAAATGCAAGGTAGAACAAATTGTTTAGCATAAGTAGTTAACAAATATAAGGGACCATTCAAGGTAGAGTGACCCGTTAACCCCTTTTCAGTCATAGGACAAAAAGAGGGGGTTAGTGGGTTACAGATTGTTGTAATAAATCATAAATCCAGTGTCTCTGTTTAGTCCATGATTTATGAATTTGAGCTCCCAAGCTCGTCTTTTGAAAGTGTTGTGGAGGTTTCCTTTGAGGGTGAGGAATGATACATCAGACATAGACTGATCTCTTTGTGAAACATTAACCCTATTTAAAAACAAATAAAATGTTCATTACTGGATGGTAGCTAGGTGGGTTACAGTTACACAGATATACCTTGAATGGCCTTTAGAATGTATTGAACACTCTGTTCCACCCTGTATTTAGCTGTGATGCCTGGAGTATCTTTCCTAGACCTGAAGATGAGCTCTGTGTGGTTCAAAAGCTTCTCTCTCTCGCCCGCAGAAGTTGGTCCAATAAAAGATATTATCTCACCCACCTTCTCTTTCTAATATCCTGGGACTGATATGGCTACAACTACACTGCATTTAAAAAAGTGATTATACTCCCAATCACATTTCAATTACTAATCAATAGAAGGCACTGAAAATGCAGCCATCCTGAATCACTGCTGATCTCTGCATCTTTAAATAAAGCACACAAAGGTATTTGATACAGAATGGGTGCACTCGTACATTAGATAGTGTTGTAATCAGTGAAAACTTGTTTTTGTTTTGGTTTTTTTATGTTACATCAACATATTTTCCTGGTTCTCTAACGTTCTTTAAGCCAGAAACACAGTTTGATAATTCAGTATTTTCAGTGAGTAGGGAAAGAAACAGAAAATCTGATTGGGGGCAGGGGTTCCTCTTTACCCTAGCCAGCAGCCTTATTCTGCCCCCAAACAGCAGTAACTAAGCCTTCAATTTAAACAAACAAAAACTATGACAGTACACAGAGAGAAAAGTAGCACAGTCATATCAAATGTGCCTCTTTAAGAGGTATAATTTGTTTTCTCATTTTAGACATCAGTTTAGATCTCTTTCATACAGACCTGCTGTTATCCTACTCATTATTATAAATAAGACACTTCAAATGATCAATCTGGAAGCATAGATCACAGAAAGTTTTATAGATTAAATGAAATAATTTCCAGTCTTCTCCTCTACTGTTTTTGTCAAATCTGTTATCTGGGACTGAGTCAAATATGTTAAAGGCTTGCAATACGCATTTTGGCATTAGCTCTCAACCTGCCATATGTGCAATGCTCAGTTACACATGCAACCCTTTAATACATCACTGGTTGCACTGATAAAAAGAAAAAATATATTTAGAAAGCAGCATAATAGAAAATTTAGAAACATATCTGGAAACTTGATACTGAGATTATTTTTCACACCTAAACTGCCACAAACGATATTTGACTTTAGTAAAGAGTCAACATATACTTTCACCGGTTTGTTGGTGGTTATACTAAGAGTGAAAAATATACCACAATATATTACTAAGTTAAAATATAGTCAAGGTATATAATTTATTTAAACTACATTTTGATGTTTTGCCTTTTACCACTAAACATCCAAGAACGTCAATATCATAATATATTGTATTTCCATGCTACATATATTATATTAAGACTACCGTAGAAAATAATTTTGTACAATTTAATTGTATCAGAACCTATTATAAGTGTTCCATTCTGTTGCCTGGCAAGTGCATGCTACACATTGTGTTAGTACCACCACAGTGTTTTCCTTTTTGTAAACCCATCATGTGGTGATATAGAAACTAATTTACTTTTAAATCAATTACCATCTTGGTGACTAATTAGTGTAACAGTACTGAATAAGTGGATTCTTTTGCATGTACTCCAGGTCATGTCCCTTCAGCTTAAAGAGAGACAAGTGGGAGGAGAGGAAAATAAATATTTATACCAAAGCAATTTACTTTGCTAATAACTTTCTCCATTGTCATTTCTATTTTAAACTTATTTGTGTTCGTATCATAATTCTCTATTTTGCCCTATACTTGCTTCTGTTGTACCTTGAAGTGAAATAATAATCAACAGTTTATGCCATGACAGTGTTTCCCTTAAAAATTTGTCAATTGCCTTAGAAAAACTCTTAGACCATTATTGCCATAGTAAGAATAGCGGATTCTACTAATACTGAGCTAAACTTACCTATTTATTCAAAGCAAAATCGGCACATTTTTAGTGTATGTTTCTGTCATGGCAATGGTTATTACAGTACAATTTCGGCACTATGACCTCACAGTAGGATCAAACAGAATGAGGAGAGAAGTTATGAGAAATACACTATGGCCCAAACAACTTTGTTATACTTTTATAATCCTTTTGAAGTTCCTCACAGCCCACCTCTTCCTACTGTTAACAGTAAGTGAAAAAAATTAGCTGAAGTCATTCCTAGTCAAATCTAGTAGGATAAGGTGAATAATGAACCAAGATCTGCAGCAGCAAAAGGGAACATTGGCAAATGAAAAAGAATTGATGGGAGAGGTGCTCCAGGGTTGCATTGCCTCATCAGACAAGAGGCATGAACCACCTGATAGTGAGGTGGTATAACACCTAAGAACTTTGAAAGTGGGATGTTTTGAAACCTCTACCTCACACATGATATGGTAGACCCAAGACTGCGAATCTGTTACAGGTATATGGCATTCAAAGAATCAGGTGATACAAATTATATTTTTCAAATTTGGTTAAATATCAGTTAAATTTCTTATTTCTTGATCAGGTATGAAAGAGATTCCAGTGATATACAAATACAATGACAATGATGCCAATTCTCATGATTTTTTTGGGGACATATGATTTTAGTGAGCTGAAACCAGTCTCTGGTGAAGCGAAAAACTCCATCCCGCTAGCGAATCTGAGCCCACTGATTGGCTGTTTGCCTGCATCTTGGAGCAGAATAACCATTCAGAGCTGCTGTAGGCAGAGCTCTCCTCCCCTATCACCCAAAACCATTCTCACAGGAGGGAACTAAAGAACCCAGCAACTCAGGGTGGCTCCATCCCTTCTTTCCCCCTTCCCTCCTGTAAGCAATGGGGACAAGCCAGCCCCCCTCCCACCTAGCAGCACCTGCCCTGGGAAGAGGCAGAGGAGAGTGAAGAACTATTGGACTCCCCCAACTCCAGCCTGGAAGGGGAAAGAGGACTCTGATGCAGCCACCAAGGCCCGGGAGATGGGGGAGAACACCAAGAGGGGCAGAGGTGAGGCTGGGGGGCTGAACTGATGGGGATGTGGACAGAATTCATTGCTTGCGACAGATCAATGTGGGGGTGAGAGTTCTTCAGGGGGCTAAAATCACCTTACCCAATACATTTGGGAGAGCGGAGAACACTAATTGTCTCTCACACAAAAAGAGACCAAAAAAGGTCCCCAATATATAGTCTTTATTTTTGGGTCAATCTCTTTATTTTGGGGATCTGACTCATGTTTTTTTGATCACTTGAGGTTGGCACTACTGCAGTGACATTTTACGCTTCTGAATAAATCAACATATGCTTTGTCAACTTAGTAAGAAATGGATTATGTATAGTACTGCAGCCCTTCTAAATAACATAATTACTAAGTTATTGTAAGACCTTTGTAGTCTTGCATAAATCTCATTCATACTTACTCTGATTCTGTTAGTTGTCGTATTTTAAGCAGAATGTTAACTTTAGAAGAAAAAGAGGTTAAAGTCTACTTTGATTTCTTGGTTTTTTAATTGAACTAAACTTTATGGTTATTTCCTGATTTATAATTCTTTGATCAGCACACTGTGCACCTCAATATAGTATACATGATTAGGAAAATTCAAAGACTTGTTCAAATGAGCACCATTTGAAAAAAATTATTATCAAACAGTAAGACAAAATTACATTTACAAAATAACTGAAGTATCCTCTTTTTAATCTAGGGGGAAATTTATAGTTTAGTTCACTAAAATCAGCACTCGCAGACATTAAAAGTATCAGAACTGACACCATTATCCATTTCTTCATGACTGACCACTCCAAAATGTAGTCCTCAGTGAAGGAATGCAGGTAGTCCAAAAATTAACCCCCTACCCCTTCAAAACTTTAGTCAAGACTGGTGGGGTAGAGAACACACCCATCAGGAGTCTAATGACAGTGATGGGAGATCATTTTTCCATAATAATCTCGCAACTAGGCAGCATGCAAGAGCCAGAGACTTTACCAGGTAATATTTACTTATTATTTATGAGCCAAGCAGTGGCCAGCTTGAAGCCAGTCATTTCCTTCAATCCTCACTTGTACAAGGTTGCTACTACAGCTCAAGTACTCTAGTAACTTTTTCAGGCTCAATGGCTAAGGTGAGAGTAAGTGTCCTGTCAACTAGAAATGCAGGGGAACTGCAGAGCTAATTTGCATTAACTTCGCTCCTTCTACACAACTCTGTAATTCACTTGTGAACAAGCCTGTAAATCAGAAGACTTATTGTAGGGCCAGCAACTACAACTTTTCAGGGCTTGCATTCTTCTGTTAGCAAAAAAACAGCAGATATTTGCAGCTGGATCAGATTGTTCTATGTTGGAGACTTAGGTGATAATATCCCAGTTTAAAAAATTCCATCCAAGATGTAGGTATTGGGTTGAGAAATAAGTATAGAAAATGAAAGGGCACATCTTTCAGATAGGATTTTTTTTTTCTAACTCTGTCAGCATCAATTTATTGTTTTCTCAGAAGACAGCTGGTTTTAAAGGCTTAAAAATTGGGTCAATTCTAATCAGCAGAAATCAATGCAACATCTGGGTTCCAGTGTGATTTTTCTCATTATCACATGAATAATCCTCCCTAACCCCATTCATATATGTAGAAAATGAAATTAGAAGCTGATTTATTCAGAGTTATTTGTTGAATTTATTACAGTAGATCAAAAAACAACAACCAAAAACTTTTTTCTAATAAAAAAGAAATTCCATTGAGCCCAGTTAGAAAAAATAGGTTGAAGCTAGCATCCTCCAGATATCAACTTACGTAATTTTAAATCAAATGTTTGTCTCTTTGGGGGTAAAAATATGACAAATAAAAGATTAGTCAAGGTTTGCACTTTAAAAAAACCTATGACTTTTTCTGGGGAAAAAAGTAATTGCTTATTCTTCATTTCATCTGTCTGCATGTAGAATTAATCTTTTGAGAGAAAATGTATTCATGTCATTTATTTTGCAAACAGCTGACATATTGAAAGGTTTGAGTTGCAAAAATATTTTTATAACTATTTTGAAGTCCCCATTCCAAATACATTTTTGCCATGAACACACTTTATTTTATCATACAAACTGCCTATCTGAATTAAGAAAATGATATTTTGAAAATACAGAAGCATGTAAGACTTTTAATTAAATTCAGCGATTTAAGATTCAACAAATGGCTTCCTCAGTCAACCTGGAATACAAATATATGCAAAATAAATTTTACACCTACCACAATTAACAACAGAACTATCAAAATAAAAATATTGCACCATAGCAACATTCAATGATTTCTCCCTGATGAATATTATGGGCAGGGCTAGTAACATTGTCTATTATTAAGGTTGCATAACACTTCTTATTATAAGACCCTATTTTCAGTTATTTATAACTTTGCCTAACTTTAACTATTTGGGCTGAAATTTTCCATGGTGGGTGTCTATCTTAGGATGAATATTTTTTTAGCCAAACCACTTCAGCATTTCCAAGAATGAGGATAGGGAAAAATACATTGCTTTGCCCAAGATAAAATTCTTTTTCTTTTAACAACTCTACTGCCCCAGGCTTTGGAACAGGGAATTGAAATTTGGCAGAGCAGTGGCCTTTGTACTAGGGATGTGCCTTTTGCTGTCCCCATGATTATATACCCAAATCTTGCCAAAGCGTTTGAAACAATCACAGTTCTCACATTCTCCGCAGACACTTGCTAGAGCTTAGTAAAAATCTCTGTAGATTCCATCTACATGGACCATGGTCCAGCCTCTCAGAGCTCCTCCATACGACTGGACTGTGCATACACCATCCCCACAGAGCAACTAATCATGCTCCAGCCCAAGGCTATGGGGGCACAGAAGGATTTAAAGGATGTTCCAGGCCAGGCTGGGGTCAGGCACCTGAACTGAGAGTAAGGAGCCTGTCCCTCCTGTGCTCTCAGTGACCATCATGTCCCCCTCCCACTAGCACACAGGCAGCATTGAGAAGAAAGCTGTCTGATTCAATTGCAGAGGGGGGAAAAACTGGACTGGGTGCAGGAAAAGGAGTAGGTGAGACTATGCTTAGAAGAGTCAGGGAGAAAAACTGTGATTGGTAGTTGGAAGGGAGAATGGGACTGGTTTGACAAGGAGACTGAGAACCAGTGAGGAAAATGGGGGTGAGCAAGACAGGGAGACAGTTTGCTGTGAAGGGTACACAGAAATTGGATAAGGAGCTGGGGGAAGGGGTAAAAACTGGGACTAAATGGACAAGGAAACTGGGACTAAGAACCAGGGAACAGAATAGGGGCGAGGAGGAAGAGAGACATCTCTGACATGGAGTAAGGTGGAGAAGACATGGGATTTGTTGGTCAAAGAGACTGGGATAAGAAGCCAGGGAGGGGTTGGAGGAAAACTGAGTTTAGATGAGGCAACCGGGGAGGAAGAACGAGACTGGGATCCAGAGGTGGGGCAGTGGGGAAAGAGATCAAATAAGGAGTCAGAGAAGGAACACTAAGACTGACTGGTCAAGGAGACTGGACAAGAAGTCTGAAGAGTGGAGACTGGGATTGTGTAGGTAATGAGAATGGTACGGGGCAAGAGCAGATTCTTTCTGTATAATATCTCTAAGATATGGCCTTTCCTATCCATACACACAGCTAAAACTCACGTTCAGACTCTCATTATCTTGCACCTCAACTACTGCAACATCTTTTTCTTTGGCCTTGACAAATACAATCTTGGCCTGCTCATATCCATTCAGAAAGCTACCTCAAAGATTGCTGTCGTAGCCTGTCACTTCACCATGTCACCCCTCTCTTCACACTCCTTCTTGGCTTCCTTTTCTCTACTGTATCAAACATAAGCTACTTGTCTTCACTTTCAAGGCCCTTCACAACCAATACCTATTTTCCTATCATCTCTCATTCAGTATCTGATCAACCCATGATGCCAGCCTCAATTACCCACTTGTTACATTTTCAAACATATACATGCTTTTTCCGATGCTGCCCCTCATGTCTGGGAGGGCCTCCTCATAAGCATCCAGAAAACTAACTCATTGTCCTCCTCCAAACCCCTCTGCAAAACTCTCCTCTGACAGAATACCTCCAAAAAACTTGACAGCAGTTAGGTTGCTGGTCTGCCGAGACCACTTCCTATCACGCTGACAAATACTGTTTCATTGTACTCCCCCGTCAGTCTGCTGGTATCCGTCTGTGGTCTCTTTTATTATACTTAAATTGTAAGCTCTTGGAACAGGGACTATCTTTTTCTTCAGTGTTTCTACAGCGCTTAGCACAATGGGATCCCGGAGCATGACTGGGGCTCCTAGGTGCTGTAATAATACAAATAATAAATAGTAATAATAATAATAATAATAATAATTGCTAATAATGGGAAAGAGACATTATTGGGACAGGAACATGTTGGATGGGATGGGGCAGAAGGAGACAAGTTGGGGGAATGGGCGGAAGAGTCTGTGCCTACAGAGCACACTCCCATCCAGAACCTGGAATGGAATCCAAGATTCTGGAGTTTCAGCATTCCTCTGCTGCTCACAAATATCTGTGAAACCCATTTTCAAAGCATCCAAACCCCTCTAGCATGGTCTAAATAGAGGATGATAACCTACTATTACTATAAGTAACTCCATTAGCTCAAGTAGCAGAGGTCTGCGTGGTGGACCTAAAGGTTCCAACCCTGCTGATTAACTGTGTGACTGTGAATATGATTCCACATACTAGAATTTTTTTTTCAGTTTGCTTTTTTAAAAACCTAAGAAATTACATCCAAAAACCCAAACAAACCTATGTTAAAAGAACATTGCTAAGGTTGCAAATAAAGCACAAGGAAATGTCAGAATTAAGGTTGCCTGCTCAACCTTGCCTGTGCAACCTTAATTTGACCCCTTGTCCATCTGCCTCATGATACACACTTTAATTACATATCACATATTTTTCCACAGGACACTTGCCTCATTAAAAGCACAGGATGGACCTTCTCTGGCAATTAAACAGGATTATGTAGCAAAGGTGTCTAGGTTCCTTCCCCACTCTGAACTCTAGGGTACAGATGTGGGGACCTGCAGGAAAACCTCTTAAGCTTACTTTTACCAGCTTAGGTTAAAACTTCCCCAAGATACAAATTAATTGTACCCTTTGTCCTTGGATTTCCACTGCCACCACCAAACTTTATCTGGGTTTACTGAGAAACGTAGTTTGGACACGTCTTTCCCCCCAAAATCCTCCCAACCCTTGCACCCCACTTCCTGGGGAAGGTTTGGTAAAAATCCTCACCAATTTGCATAGGTGACCACAGACCCAAACCCTTGGATCTTAGAACAATGAAAAAGCATTCAGTTTTCTTACAAGAAGACTTTTAATAGAAGTAAAGGAATCACCTCTGTAAAATCAGGATGGTAGATACCTCACAGGGTAATTAGATTCAAAACATAGAGAATCCCTCTAGGCAAAACCTTAAGTTACAAAAAAGACACACAGACAGGAATAGTCATTCTATTCAGCACAACTCTTTTCTCAGCCATTTAAAGAAATCATAGTCTAACACATACCTAGCTACATTACTTACTAAAAGTTCTAAGACTCCATTCCTGTTCTGTCCCCAGCAAAAGCAGCATACAGACACAGACCCTTTGTTTTTCTCCCTCCTCCCAGCTTTGAAAGTATCTTGTCTCCTCATTGGTCATTTTGGTCAGGTGCCAGCGAGGTTACCTTTAGCTTCTTAACCCTTTACAGATGAGAGGATTTTTCCTCTGGCCAGGAAGGATTTTAAAGGGGTTTACCCTTCCCTTTATATTTATGACAAAAGGAGTCTGTTGTCTGTAGGACCCCTGCTTCAGATGTTGCAAAAGTTGGAAGGTGATTAGTGAATGAGACCAGGGATTGCACGAAGAGAAAGGATGATCTCAGTTAAGGCAGTTGAATGCTGCCCCGGAGAACTGGATTCTATCCCTACCTCTGCCAGAGTTCCTATGTGATGTTAGGTAAACCAAACTTTTCAGAACTGGTCATTAACTGTATGTTCCTCATTTTCTGGATTCCTGACCCCTTTTCCGGGCTCTGATTTGCTGAAGTGTTGAACGCTCAAAGCTGCAACTGAAGTCAATAACTGTGCTTGAATGTATACAGTGCTATATCACTGGTTCTCCATCTTTTTTACTGGTGACCCCTTTCACATAGCAAGCCTCTGAGTGCGACCACCCCCTCATGAATTAAAAACACATTTTTATATATTTAACACCATTATATATGCTAGAGGCAAAGCAGGGTTTGAGGTGGCGGCTGACAGCTCGCAACCCCCCGTGTAATAACCTTGTAACCCCTGAGGGGTCCCGACCCCCAGTTTGAGAATCCCTGTGCTATATAATGCTATGTACTATGAAAAATCAGGTCCTAAATGTCTCAAAATGGGCACCCAAAATTAATGGATACTTTTGACCTTAATCTTCTTGTGCCTTAGCTAATTTGCTGTAAAATGATGTTAATACCAGCCCCTGGCTTCACCGGGGGATTGTGAAGATAATTTAAGTAATGTTTGTAAAGCACTTGGTGTGCAGTAAGTTAGTCCTAAGGCCACACTGAACAATGAGTATAAAATAAAATATCAAATGCTCATTTAATTGAGCATTATGTATCCTGTGCACTGAATGAAGCAGTAATTAAAGACTGTGTCACAATGTATACACAGAAGGGTGACAAATTAAGATTGCACAGGCAACCTTAATTCTGGCATTTCCTAACTTTTGAGTCCCAGACTTTGTGCACAATATTATTTTAAAGTAGTTTTTGTGTGTGTGTGTGTGTAATAAACAGTAAAGTAGCAAGTATGTGCAAAGCCCTGTATGAATGCTTTTTAAAATGCATAAATTCCTTATGTAATTGTGGTCCTCTAAAAATATACATCTCTAGATCTCACACCTCTTTTTGGACTCCTATGTCATGTAGATCTGGTGGGAAACCCTATGGCCTTTAAATTTTAATCCACTGAATCCAGCAGGAGGTATCTTGCATTACCTGTTTCCATATTTAATCTCCCCTCGATGCTGTAATGGTCTGATACATTTCTTTCAAGAGGAATTAAAAATATTCTTATAGCAATAGCCCATTAAAAGGATAATAGAAATTAGAAAGTTAGAGAACTCAGTTCTGTAGGGAGGAAGCTGGATAATTGATAAATCATTTAAATGTATACTTTCAGAAAACATATGCAATGAAGTGAGCTGTAGCTCACGAAAGCTTATGCTCAAATAAATTGGTTAGTCTCTAAGGTGCCACAAGTACTCCTTTTCTATATGCAAGTATGTGATTGCTTCATTAAAGATACCCAAGAAGGGGTTTCCTCTTGAGGCCAAATTCAAACATAATGTAAGGGTATTGTACATTAGATGTCAATAAGTTGAATCAGCAAAAGGGAAGGCTGTAATGCAAACAGCAACCAACAACAGGGCTGAGGTACAGTATAAAGTAAGGACCTGCTTATTGCCATGTAACTTGCAAAACCTTTTATCTCCTCTGAATTTGGTCACTGGAGTCTAACAACCAAAAATGGAAAAGGTACTGTAAACACCATCAACAAGGGGAACATGCATTAATTAGTAGGAATGATAGTTATATATGTACATACCAATTATACATCACCCATAACAATTTTACGTTCAACAACAAACATTTTGTCCAAACCACGGGAACAGTGACCAGTACTAGGACAGCTCCCCAATATGCCAGTCTCTTCACGGGCCATATTGAGGAAGAATTTCTGGACAAATGCATCATGAAACCAATGATATACCTGAGAAACATCAATGATATTTTCATCCTCTGGACAGATGATCTACATTCCCTCAGAGATTTTCAAAACTTCAAAAACAATCACCCATCCATCAAACTCTCTAGAACACTCCTGCATCAGCATCAACTACCTAGACACAAAGATCAGCTTCGACAATGGAACCCTACAGACAACTATATACAAGAAACCCACAGGTCACCATAGATCCAGTAACCACCCCAAAACATACCAAGAAATCTGCTATCTACAGCCAGATACCATAGAATATGTTCTGAGGAGGAAGTCTAGAATACACACCTTAACACACTTAAAACTGCCTTCACCAAACAAGAGAGACAAAGGGATGAGGTAATATCTTTTATTGGACTAATTTCTACTGGTGATAGAGACAAGATTTTGAGTCACACAAAGGTCTTCTTCAGGTCACCTGGCTCAAAAGCTTGTCTCTCTCACCAACAGAAGTGGGTCCAATAAAAAATATTACCTCACCCACCTTGTCTCTCTAATATCTTGGGACAAAGAAGGCTACAACTACACTGCATTCACCAAACAAGGACACTCCACCAGCGAAGTTGATTGCTGTATGGAATGTGCCACCCAAATACCTAGAGCAAACCTGTTTCAATACAGAAGAAAAAACCTGACTACACATCCCTAGTTGTCATATACCACTCTACAATGGAACCTGTCTGGAGAATCATTAAACAATTAAAACCATACCCAATGGGAAACACATCCTAAAAAAATATCTTTTCTGAACCCCCTTTTTTGGCCTTCACACATCCCCCCAAACTCGCCAAGCTCATCACCAGAAACAAGCTCCCCAGAGATCAGGACCCTCCGCCTCAAAGCAGCACCAGACTTTGCCAGAACAACAGATTCAAAACCTGCAGACATATTTCCACTGCTATGATGATCAACACCCCAACCCCCACAACATACCTTTCTAGATCCATAGGTCCAACACATGTCTATGACAACATGTTGTGTACATCATCCAGTTCACTCAATGCCCTAATAATAACTATATGGGTGAAACCAGACAATCACTAAGTTCTCAGGTGAACTTGCACAGAAAAATGACAAAAGACAAAAACACAATATCACCCATATCAGATTTCTCTGTCTTCATCCTCAAAGGAAACCTGCACATCACCACCATCAAAAGACAAGTGTGAGAACTTAAATTCATAACTTTGTTAGACACTAAACATCATAGTCTCAATAATGACACTGGATTTATGTCTTATTACCACAATCTGTAACCCACTAATCCCCCATTTTTGTCCTATGATTGCAAAGGCCACTTTATCTTATCAGGCCACTTCAACTTGAATAGTATCCGAGAATATGTGTTCACTACTTACGCTAAACGATCTGCTCCACCTTGCATTTAGCGGTGGTGCTCAGAGTACCTTTCCTAGACCTTAAGAAGAGCTCTGTGTAGCTTGAAAGTTTCTCTCTTTCACCAACAGAAGTTGGTTCAAAAAAACATTACCTCACTCACCTTATCCCTCTGTATTCACAGGGACACTCAGACAAAAAGAAGGTAACATTATGGTGTGGAGTGGTATAAGAGTTTTATTGGTATGAATTGGTATGAATGCATTATTTGTGAGTGTCAAAACAATTATTAATTATCTATTAAGCATGACAATATGATACAGGACACAAATGTAAGGAGAATTCTTGCCCTAAGGAGCTTACAAGTGAATTATGAAGGTCAGCTCAAATGAGTGTAATAAAATCTCTTCTGTTACTCTGAAACGTTCACCAGGTTGCACTACCATATTTTTTTTTATGTCTATACTCTAGTGGATTGAATGGCTTAGAATTTTATAATTATGGGAGTTCCTGCCAGGCCCACACTAGGTGCATGGACATAAGAATGATAAATCCATTTAAGGCAAATATGTTTAGAGTATTATGGATGTTCTTTGTAACTGTTGGTAATCATCAATAATGATTACTGAAGTTTTAGAATTCCCAAAGAGTTATTTTTCCAAAGGGTTATAAATGTCTACCAAGTTTGCATATTTCTAAAGTCTCTATCACACAAGTATGTAGGTGCAAAGGCCATTTCAGGCAGAAGGAATTTTGCCTGAGTGAGTATTGGGCCCTACATAAAAATAAAAAGAGTTTGCAAACATTTTAAATTCAATCACATACAAAAAAGTTAAAAGAACCTTATTGCAAAATCATGCACTTGAAAGTTAGGAAATGCCTGATTTACCATTGCCTATGCAACTTTAATCTGCACTTTTCCGATCCAACCTATGGACTGAAAGAGATAGAGGTCCCACAGCAAAAAATTGTATGTGATCACATAATTAAAGACTGTGTCATAATGTAGATGCACAGTGTGACAGAATTAATGTTGTGTGGGCAATCTTAAATGCGGTACTTCCTAACTTTCAAGTGCTTGACTTTGCAACTTAAATAATGTTTATTTGTATGTAGTTTCCTAGGGTGGTAGGTTTATTCTGTTGCTTGAGGAAAAAAGGTAAAAAAAATTAAATTCTTATTTGCAACTGTAACAATACCCCATTGTGCATCATCAAAGTTTGAACCCTAAACCTTCAGTACTGTTACCAGTTGAGCTATAGGAGTAAACTACATTAACTTACAGCACACACACGTGCTGGGACATTAGGGCCAGGTGGGGTAGTTGGGAGGAACCTGGCATGATGCACACCCTCACTTTCTCTCTCTCCTCCCTGCTGCAACTTGCATGTTGGGTAAGCTCCTATCCCTTGGAGAGGGAGTGGGGGAAAACACAGCTGGGCAAAAACAGATTTCTGGAACAAGGTGGTAGGTCTGGGGTGGTGTTTACTGTGGGGAGGAGACCAGCCTGGTTCCTGCCCCATGTAGGGTCATCATGGGGGGTGGGAGGGACATCATATGCTACTAGGGCTATGGGACAGGTCCAGGCGTAGGTCAACCTGACTTTTGTTCCTGCCCCACCCACCACCTATAGCTGTTCAGGAAGCTCTCAGGTATTCCCAGAACAGTGCTGCCATAATCTTTCCCTTGAATTTAAGTGAGAGAGAGGAAACAGCAACTTTCAGTATTTTTATATCTCAGCCAAAGCTGACCAGACTTTCATGGCATAAAGAAAAGGCATTTCTGCAAACTCATGTTGTTCCCTCTGCTAAATATCAAGGCCTGATGCAAACAGAAGTGTGAGAGTTTCTCAAAGCAAAGGTTAAAAGAATTCTTTATAATAGAAAGTGATAGGTAACCTAAATACAAGGATTACTACCAACTCCTCCTACAACATCAGAGTTAGAAACCATGTGCCATAATGAAGAATGCAACACTAATTATAGCTGAAGAAATACTTTGATTCTGAGTCCTTACTTTCAATAATTTATAATTCTGTGGAACAGTTACCCTTGGGGCTAAAATGCCTTAAGCTTATTATTTGCAAAAAGATGAAGTTCTTTAAAGATAGATTTTAACAACTGTTTGTCATTTCTGAGTTATCCAAGCATGTTAAAAGGTGATTTTCATACACATTTACTTTATGATTGCATATACATTTTCATATGCATATATTTTCAGATGCAATAAATAGCTTGGTTTCAAAATTCAAAGTATGTCACATACACATATCTTAAAGGAGAATATGTGGTTTACAAAAATTTGAAAAAAAGAAGTTTGAAAAATTATATAAAATACACACAAATTAACAGTTTATAATTTTTAGTTACAGAGTGTAAATATCAGTGTATCTGAATATCTGTACATTTAAATAAATCAATTGTAATTCAAATAGATGTGAGGAGACCAATTTTCAGAGATATCAATTTAACATGATATTGGACATGAGTCCACCATGTACATTCAAAGATATGTCAAAATTCTCAATGTATTATAATAGCCTCTTTTAGGCTTTGTCTACACTATCAACTTATGTCAGTATAACTACTTCCACACCCCTAAGCGGCGCATTTATATTGACCTAACCTGTGGTGTAGAGCTTCTCCCGTTAACGTAGCTACCGCCTCTCGGGGAGGTGGAGTACCTATGCCGATGGGAGAAGCTCTCCCATTGGTGTAAGTAACATCTTTACAAAGTGCAGCTGCGCCGCTGCAATGCTATAAGTGTTGACAAGCCCTAAGTGTTCTAAACATTTGTTAATTTAAGCCCCAAAGCTGCAATCAGCTGTGTGCGGGCAGACTCCCGTGCCCACATGCAGCCCCCTTGATTTCCGCAAGGCTGTACACGGACTCAGGAATCCATCCATATGTGGCCTTTTGCAAAATAAGGTCTTAGATGTGTAAACATGTCAACAGATGAAAGCATCCTGAGCCATAACTGAGTCTGTGGGTACAAAATAACCATAACACAATATGTAATAGCTTTCTGCATCTAATTTATATTTAGTTAAAATATTAGAGGACTGCAGTGATTAATGAAGCTCTGTGAAGTAGCAGAGTGCTGCGTTCTTTGTCATTTCCTTCTTCCTAGCATAATTGTGCAAAAGCTTCCATAATATTGAGTTTGGATGAACTGAGTACCCAGTGTTGATGCTGTGAAACCTTTAGAAAATGTGACATTTTTTCAGCATTTTTTTTGCTATTTAGTCATAAGTTTAAATTAAATATAGAATCATAGAACTGGAAGGGACCAATTTTTTCAATCTTCCCTCATGTTTTCTAGACCTTTAATAATTTTTGTTGCTCTTCTCTGGTCTTTCTCCAATTTGTCCAATAAAGTTAAATGGGCTCTTATAACCAGAATACATTTTTATATTACCATACTAAATCTGGTGAACATGTAAAAAACTAATATTTATGATTTGCAGAATGGAAGTTCTTTGTTCAGTAATATTTAATACAACTAGAAAAACAGAAGGACTGAATTATCCTAAGGTTTTGTAATGGAATAGAAAAATCTTTTCATTTCTGAGTCATTGGTTTGAACCTTATCGGGGCCATAACAGTGACTGAAAGTTGCTACTATTGGATTACTGTTTGGTGAAATGGGTTAGTGGTCCCACTCTAATTCCTAGTTATAATAAAAGCCACCAGTATAAGTAGCCCTTTAACTGACAAATTGACATCTTCGCTTATAATCCCAGCAGTGAAGACAAAGACTGAATCAGGCTGTAAAATGATTTGATCACTTGCCTCATAAGAGGTTCCCTTTCCGTTGTATGGGTAAATATATTGGTAGAATAGTATCTGTTCTGAGAACAAATAGAAGACTTCCATCGCCAGTGTTGTCAATTCAACACCTTTCCAGGCTATTTAATTCTCTTACATATGTTTCTAGCTTTAACATTTTCATCAAATCAGGCTAAAGCATAGTATGCTACAACATTAGAAATGCATCATGGTTAAGTACAACCAAATCCCATGGCAGACCTACTGTAATTATTGCAAACTGGTATGAAGATTAGTTTCAGACTGAAACAGAAATTTGATACTTATAACAAGTCATTTTAAAAATGTCAAATAAAGTATTTTTAAAGGGGAGAGTAAAACTTCCAATGATTAATCTAATCATATTCCTTGCCTCATAATAAAAAAGTCTTATTTTCAAGCGTCCTGTGGCCACGTGAATATAGAGAAATACAAGAAATACATATTTTTTCTGTCTAACGGTCCCCAAACTTATTACTTTACCAGTTAACATACTATGAGATTAAATTTAAGTAGAGTTCTTCAAAATTCTTTTTCATTCAACTTTAGGTAATCAGTCTCTTTATATTATGCAACTTGGCTACCATTCAGCAATAGTAACCTATGTGAGTTACACACTTCAATCAAAACTTTTCATAAAACACACTTTCCCTCTGCAGGAATTTAATATCAGAAAAACACCTAGAAGACAGTAGATATCATGAGGTAATAACTGGTAGAATTAGAACTTGAGTTCTGCCATAAAGCTCCAGAACATTATGATTAATTCATAATCATTATAACCTGTTGTTCAATTATAATTTAGTTCATTTGTTATTGGGTTTTTTGTTTGTTTTTTGTTTAAAAAGCAAGCCAAATCTCTCAAATAGCAGTAGAAATACAGTAAAATTACTGTTGGCATAATTATCACATGTCAAAGTCTCATTTTATTATTATTTGTACTAAGGTAATGACATAGAGTCCCATATCAGGACCCAGTTTGTTAAGCATGTACAAACAAATACAAAGACACAGCCTCTGATCTCAACGGGACAAACAAAAGGAGGGAAGAAGGAGGGTGGAAAAGGCTAAGAAGAATAAGTTCACATCATTACATAAGTTAGTTAGGTGAATAATTAGATGGTTCCAAGTCATTTATTACCATTATTTTTTAAATTACATCCCCTCATTCATCTATTATTAATTGGCTGATTATGTTAGATATACTGAAAACCATATTCATGAAGGCTTGCTGTCACATTCTAAGATTAGAATAATTTGTAGTTAAAAAAAAAATCATCTGGGACAAAGAAGGGCTTCCAAGATAGGACCTGTTTTTCTCACTGCTTTTGCTTTGAAACAGGAGTAGATCAAAGTGCACAAAGGAACTGTCAGTGCACGTCAGTAGGGTTCACACAATCTGTTAGTGCATGGCAGACTAGGGCTTGTTAGATTCACACCCCAGCTCACTGCAAACAGAATGTTTGTGTAGACAAGCCCTTTAAAGGCCAGATGTCACAAATCCTAGCAAGTGCCCCCCCCATGGCCACACATTAAGATTGCTATAAGAGAAACCCAAGCCTCTGCTTCTCCGTACTCCTGAGTGTATCAAGCTTCTGGAGCCTCAGCAGGCTACAGCACTGTTTCCTCCCTTGACCTCTCTGGCACATTTCCTGTGCACTGACTCTCAGTCTGCCACCCCTTGACAGAAATTGAGCTCCTCAGCCTACCTGCCCTAGGCCCATAGGTCCAGCACTGACCTGCAGGGAACCCCAGTTACTTCAATACATCCTGTCCCAGAATTCCACTCCCAGTTTCTGGTTTACAGTTTACCTCTCTTGGAGGCATGCAGTAGCTATGAAGAAGCCAACAGACACTTTGCACAGTCTAATAGCATTTTGCTCTTTTATACCTAATCATGTTAAGCACAGGAGAGTATATACATCATACAAAAACCAAACATTATATGCATGTCCCTTTCTCTCTCACCCTTCCCTTAGGAGACCTTAGAGACCACTGGTGTCCAGGAAGGTGTCCCCTACTTCATACAGGTTGTTACCTACTGAATAACCTCTCCATCCTGGAGCTCTTAACCAGCTTGTGTGACCCTTGTTCTTTCCTCTCCCACACTTCCCCTTCCTGTCTCAGCCCCTGGGTTCCTTATTTAAACTCCTGGTCATCTGACTGCCTTTGTTCTCCTCCTAAAGTTTCCACTGCTCCTCCCTCCCTCCCTTTCTTCGGGGTGGGGGGTTAAACTAAAACCAGATTTCTAAGGGTGAAGCCAGTTTTTAGTATAACATTTGTGAGGTTTAAGGACCATCACTATCCTTAAGTATTTCCATAAAAAGATGTTTATTCCAATTGCCTTGACCTAATTAAAATTACTGTCAAAGTGAGACAAAACCAGATGTTAGAAACCAATAGTCTTTTTCCACACAAAACAACCAGGCAGTAGCAACCAAACTCCCCTCACCTCAGCTCCTGGAAAATCCTAACATCCCAAATGAAAAATACAACTACTATCCAGATCCTACAAAATTCAGCCCCCTTTCCTCCAAAAATCTGCCCAAATAGATGGACTTTGCTGCCCTAAATAAAGGTCTGCAACTTTGGGACTTCAAATGGGAGAAAGTAAGTTCTAAAGTCAAGAGACCCTTACAGAGAATGCCCTGCAGAATAATGAATGAGCTCTAACTCAAACAGTTCTACTGATCTCAACTATGGCAGTATCACAAGGGGAAGAGAGATTAGTCTCTGAAGATGTAGGTCACGAGGTAAGGTAAGATTTGTAAAGTTTTACAGGTCAAAATCAGCAACTGAAATTCCACCCAGAAACAAATATGTAATCAGTACAGATGTCAACACATATATGCCCTTCACATGATATATTGCTTAACAAGTAGGCAGCTACATTCTGTACCAGCTCCAGACAGTCCTTCACTTAAAGGATAGCACTGTGATTAGGATTGCCAACTTTAGTTGGATGAATTCCTGGAGGTTTCATCATGTGACATTATCTTTAATTAAAAATTAATCTTTAATTCCTGGAGACTCCAGGACAATCCTGGAGAGTTGGCAAGTCTAACTGTGATGTAAAATCATTTTGCTCCCTAAGCATGAATGAAGATATGGTTACAAATACTTTGCTGTATTGTATTATTTGCTTGTGCCTGTCTTATCTGACTTTATCTATATCCCCCTAAAAATCTTCACTAAGTTAATAATGTAAATACATACCAATTTCTTAAGAAAAACTTACACATAACTTACAATTAAGTTACATTTGAAGTCAAAGTTTTTAAAAAGGTTTTTATAAAAACATACTTTTGAAAAACTGGAAATTCATAGTTTTATAACAAATTCAGAGTCACATAACAATTTTCACTCTGATTATATTTCTCCTCACTGCCCCTATGTTACATGCCTATAATTTACTTGGAGATGTAGATCTAGGACTTCTATATTATTAACATCTTAAGTTCCAGTTTCTGCATATTTTTAGGAGGGAGGATCAGTATATGATAATCCACTTATGGTAGAGTATCTGAGCCATATCAGGAGGTGAGTGAGGGAGATGTTATGAGGAATTATAGCCGCTATATACTTCAGAGGTGAATGGGGTAGACAGAGCTGTCAAGCTCATAACAGAATGGTGGACAGTGGGTTTTTTAAATTATATAGAGCATAAAACAAGTGATGATGTCAGTGATTCTCATTCTCAATGTGTAGGCAGCTGAAGTGAAGGAGGATATGTGCTTGGGTCTTTATGTGACGGGTGGAGGAGATTTGTATTTATAGTGTCGTAGAAGGATGTTTGGGGTCTATAATGGAAAATATGTTAGATGTACTGTGATATGGCAATATGGTGGCAGGCTGTCAAGGGGATGCTGATGAATAGGTTGAGGATGGGTATTGATTGATACATATCAGTGAATTTCCAAACTTTTTTAAAAAATTGAAAACGTTATTCTTAACTTTAATTTCATGGCTGTCAATGATTTATTATAACCATATCATTCTAATAAGACCTTTTAAAAAACTTGATCTGTATTTACAACTTTATCCACCTTAATTAAAGGTTTTTGTTTGTTGGTTTTTGGTTTGGTTGATAAAGTTGATAAGGTTAAATACTGACAACTTGCTATGCAGAACTATTAATTCTCCAGCAAGTATGTAAATTAAATTAGATTTCAAATGGCAGCTGTGTTAATTAGTATATCTTGCCTCTCACTTGCTAGAAAGGTAATTAAGTTGTTTAAGTGGTACTTCTGAAACTTCTTAAAGTCCTTGACCCAAATACAATGGACTGTTTAAACTTTGCTCTCACAGATGTTTGAAAGATTCAAAAATCTGTAGCAGGTAACTACACAATAATTAATCAACCATCCACAAAATATTCTGCTACAAATGTAGTTCTCATAGAGGACAGATGACTAAAAACAAACCTGGAATTTCAGGTGAGACATTTTTATATTTATATATAAATGAATAAGCTTTTCCAAGATTACTTTTCCCCCAGTTTTTGATACTCCTTTCCTTTTGTGGGAATCAAGCTTTGCCTTATGAAGACTGACTTGACAACCCTTCCTCTCCCATATCTTAATTTTTAAAACTGTCCTTTTAATTGAAATTTCTCCCTTGATTTATCAGTCAAGGTGTTTGAGAATTTATGAGAGCTTTAAAAATCAGAGCGGTTTTCACTTTTGGAAGTACAGCTGCATATGACGCGACCCGTACTTTGAAAAACACTGGCTTAGAGCACCCACCCAGAATGTGGGAGACCCAGGTTCAAGATGCACTTTGCCTGAATTAGAGCACGGAGTTGAACACAAATCTCCCACCTCACAGGAGAATGCCTTCAACACTGGCCTATAGGGTACTCTTGGGAAGCATTCTCTCAATCACTCCTGCTGAAGCTGTTTCGCTGAGATGTTTCTTAAAATTTTACCCTTATGCCTCAGTAATGCATAAGAATTGATTCAAGAAGTACTACACTTGAACCAATAAGGGTATGTTTACACTACGAAATTAGGTTGATATTATAGAATTCCATTTTTAGAAATCGATTTTATCCAGTTGATTGTGTATGTCCACACTAAGCGCATTAAGTCGGTGGAGTGCGTCCTCACTACCATGGCTAGCATCGACTTATAGAGCGGTGCACTGGAGGTAGCTATCCCACAGTTCCCGCCATCTCTGCCATCCATTGGAATTCTGGGTTAAGCTCCCAATGCCTGATGGGGCAAAAACATTGTTGCAGGTGGTTTTGGGTACATGTCGTCAGTCGCCCCTCCCTCCGTGAAAGAAACGGCAGACAAAAGTTTCATGCCTTTTTTCCGCGCAGACGCCATACCACGACAAGCGTGCAGCCCACTCAGCTCAGCTTACCGACACCTCCACTGTTGTGTCCTGGGTGCTGCTGGCAGCAGACTGCTAACCGTCGTCATACACTGCTTCCGCTGCAACTCTGCTCTGCTGCTATTGTCTCAATAGCGAATTTCTCCATGTTGTCTGTCATGGGCTCCCGGGTACGTGTGTTCTTCCTTGGGAAAAGTGTACAGTGCTAACCGTTGTCCTCCACCACTTCCGCTGCAACTCTGCTCTCATGAATCCACCTCGCAGGTCCTCTCGTCATTCTCCATAAATATCTATTCTCGTGGCATCCATCGTCAGCCACCACTTCCGCTGCAACTCTGCTCTCCTGCTGTCCTGCAGACACCATACCACGGCAAGCATGAAGCCTGCTCAGATCACCGCGGCAGTTATGAGCATTATAAACACCTCACACTTTATTCTGCAGTATGTGCAGCACCAGAACCTGCAAAAGCAGGCGAGGAGGTGATGGCAGCGTGGTGACGAGACTGATGAGGACATGGACACAGACTTCTCTCAGGGCACAGGCCCCAGCAATTTGGATATCCTGGTGGCAGTGGGGCAGGCTCATGCCGTGGAACGCTGATTCTGGGCCCGGGAAACAAGCACAGACTGGTGGGACCGCACAGTGTTGCACATTTGGGATGATTCCCAGTGGCTGCGAAACTTTTGCATGCGTAAGGGCACTTTCATGGAACTTTGTGACTTGCTTTCCCCTGCCCTGAAGCGCAAGAATACCAAGATGAGAGCAGCCCTCACAGTTCACAAGTGAGTGGCAATAGCCCTCTGGAAGCTTGCAACGCCAGACAGCTACCAGTCAGTCGGGAATCAATTTGGAGTGGGTAAATCGACTGTGGGGGCTGCTGTGATCCAAGTAGCCAACACAATCACTGAGCTGCTGCTATCAAGGGTAGTGACTCTGGGAAATGTGCAGTTCATAGTGGATGGCTTTGCTGCAATGGGATTCCCTAACTGTGGTGGGGCGATAGACGGAATGCATATCCCTATTTTGGGACCGGACCACCTTGGCTGCCAGTACATAAACCACAAGGGATACTTTTCAATGGTGCTATAAGCACTGGTGGATCACAAGGGACGTTTCACCAACATCCATGTGGGATGGCCGGGAAAGGTACATGACGCTCGCATCTTCAGGAACTCTGGTCTGTTTGAACAGCTGCAGGAAGGGACTTACTTCCCAGACCAGAAAATAACTGTTGGGGATGTTGAAATGCTTATCGTTATCCTTGGAGACCCAGCCTATCCCTTAATGCCATGGCTCATGAAGCCATACACAGGCACCCTGGACAGTAGTAAGGAGCTGTTCAACTATAGGCTGAGCAAGTGCAGAATGGTGGTAGAATGTGCATTTGGATGTTTAAAAGCTCGCTGGCACAGTTTACTGACTCGGTTAGACCTCAGCAAAACCAATATTCCCATTGTTATTACTGCTTGCTGTGTGCTCCACAATATCTGTGAGAGTAAGGGGGAGACGTTTTTAGTGGGGTGGGAGGTTGAGGCAAATCGCAGCCAGACGCCAGGGTGATGAGAAGAGCACAGCAGGGTGCGCTGTGCATCAGAGAAGCTTTGAAAACCAGTTTCATGACTGGTCAGGCTACGGTGTGACAGTTCTGTTTGTTTCTCCTTGATGAAAACCTGCCCCCTTGGTTTGCTCTACTTCCCTGTAAGCCAACTGCCCTCTCCACTTCGATCACCGCTTGCAGAGGCAATAAAGTCATTGTTGTTTCAAAATCATACATTATTTATTAATTCATCACACAAATAGGGGGATAACTGCCAAGGTAGCCTGGGAGGGAAGCACCTGGTGGGGTGGTGGATGAGGGGAGGAGGGAAGGACAAGGCCACACTGCACTTCAAATCTTATTGAATGCCAGCCTTCTGTTGCTTGGGCAGTCCTCTGGGGTGGAGTGGTTGGGTGCCCGGAGTGCCCCCCTCCATGTTCTTTTGCATCTGGGTGAGGAGACTATGGAACTTGGGGAGGAGAGTGGGCAGTTACACAGGGGCTACAGCAGCGGTCTGTGCTCCTGCTGCCTTTCCTGCAGCTCCACCAGATGCCAGAGCATATCAGTTTGAACGCCCAGTAGCTTCAGCATTGCATCCTGCCTCCTCTCATCACACTGCCGCCACCTCTCATCTTGCTCCCACCACCTCTCATCTCGCTCGTCCCTCCTGTCCTCGCGTTCATTTTCCGCTTTCCTGGACTCTGACATTGTTTGCCTCCACACATTCTGCTGAGCTCTTTCAGTGCGGGAGGACTGCATGAGCTCAGAGAACATTTAATCGCGAGTGAGTACTATTTTAAAAGACACATTTTAGAGAACAATGGGTAGACTCTTTCATGGTGAACCAAGCTGTTAACATTACATAGCACATGTGCTTTCGGTACAAGGTTGCATTTTGCCTCTTATATTGAGGGCCTGCCAGTTTGGTGTGAGAGATCACACACCCAGGGCCAGGCAACAGAATTTGGCTTGCATGCAACCATGGTAAGCCACAGTCTTTTGGTTTCTTCAACCATCATAACATGTGAGAATGGTTTCAAACAGCAGCGCCTTCCTTTCCCATACCAAGCACCCATTGGGTTGGCCATTTAAAAGGAGGGACTGTGGTTTTTGGGTTAACATGCCGCACAAACCCAACTAACCCCGCCCCCAATTCTCTGGGATGATCACTCTCCTGAGGATCACAGAGAGATAAAGAATGGATGTTGCTTGAATGCCAGCAAACACCGGGATCATACGCTGCCATGCTTTGTTATGCAATGATTCCAGACTACGTGCTACTGGCCTGGCGTGGTAAAGTGTCCTACCGTGGAGGACAAAACAAGGCTGCCCTCCCCAGAAACCTTTTGCAAAGGCTTTGGGAGTACTTCCAGGAGAGCTTCATGGAGATGTCCCTGGAGGATTTCCGCTCCATCCCCAGACATGTTAACAAACTTTTCCAGTAGTTGTACTGGCCGCGAATGCATCCCAAGTCTTCAGGGCAAATTAATCATTAAACACGCTTGCTTTTAAACCATGTATTATATTTACAAAGGTACACTCACCCGAGGTGCCTTCTCCAGCTTCATGGTCCGGGAGCCCGCCTTGGGAAGGTTGGGAGGGTATTGGCTCCAGGGTGACAAACAGTTCCTGGCTGTCGGGAAGAACGGTTTCTCCGCTTGCCTGCTGTGTGCTATCCTCCTCCTCCTCCTCTTCCTTGTCCCCAAAATCCTCATCCCTGCTGCATGAGATTCCCCCCTTGCAGGTGTCCACGGACAGGGGTGGGTAGTGGTGGGGCCCCCCCCAGCCCCCCAAGAATTGCATGCAGCTCATCATAGAAGTGGCATGTCTGGGGCTCTGACCTGGAGTGGCCGTTTGCCTCTTTGGTTTTTTGGTAGGCTTGCCTGAGCTCCTTAATTTTCACGCGGCACTGCTTCAGGTCTCTATTGTAAGCTCTGTCCATCATGCCCTTGGAGATTTTTGCAAATATTTTGGCATTTCGTCTTTTGGAACAGAGTTCTAATAGCACGGATTCGTCTCCCCATACAGCGATCAGATCCAGTACCTCCTGTTCGGTCCATGCTGGAGCTCTTTTGTGATTCTGGGACTCCATGGTCACCTGTGCTGATGAGCTCGCCACGCTGGACAAAGAGGAAATGAAATTCAAAAGTTCCCGGGGCTTTTCCTGTGTACCTGGCTAGTGCATCTGAGTTGAAAGTGCTGTCCACAATGGAGCATTCTGGGATAGCTCCCGGAGGCCAATATTGTCGAATTGCATCCACACTATCCCAAATTCGACCCAGCGATGTTGATTTCAGCGCTAATCCCCTCGTCACGGAGGAGTACAGAAATCGATTTTAAGAACCCTTTAAGTCGACAAAAATGGCTTCGTCGTGTGGACGGGTGCAGGGTTAAATCAATCTAATGCTGCTAAATTTGACCTAAACTCGTAGTGTAGACCAGGGCTAAGTAACAGTGATCACAATATAATTAAATTCACCATCCTGGTGGAAGAGATCATAACAAAAATAATCTAGCATTATGACACTAAACATTAGCCAGAGGGGTTAAAAATAGGAAAATAATAAATAATAAAAATCCTAACGTTGAAAGTGAAGAAATTAAAATCTTAACAATCTAACACAACTGAAGGCACTAAGGAAGGCACATAAACTATGGCAAGGTAAAATGTCAGACAGAAATTAGGAGGGTTAAGAGGAATTTTGAGCAGCTAATATTCAAAGAGAAACACAATAACAAGAAATTCTTTAAGTGTACCCAAAGTAGGAAGCCTGCAAGAATACTGGTGGGTACACTGGACGACCTCAAGGTACTTGGAAGATTGAGGATAAGGATATTGCAAAAAAGCTAAATGATTGCTCACTAAAATCAGCAGTTATGCTTAAGGGCTACAAGGCAGAAATATACTTATAAGTAAATAAGCTCTAGCAGTGTTCCTGTGAATTACAGCCCAACGAGCCTTACTTCAGTACCCAGAAAATTGGTTGAAATTATAATAAAAATGGAATTATAAAACACCTAGAGGAATGAGATATGATAGGGGTAAACCAGCAAAACTTCTGCAAAGGAAAAATCTTGTCTTTATAGTCTACCAGAATTTTCTGAATGTGTCAACAAAAGAGTAGATAAATTTGACATAATTTATTTGGACTTTCAAAAACCCTTTGACAAAGTCCCTCACAAGAGGGTATTACAGGGAATTATGTAGTCATAGAGTAACATGTCAACTATTGCACTAGATTAGAAACTGGCTGTAGGGGTATCAACATAATGAAGGTTAAGAAGAATGGGATACACCAAACATTTGTACTAGGGACTGGTATTAGGACATATACATTTATTTGTAATCTGCAAAGGGGGATGAAAAGTGAGGTCGAAAAATTTGCAGAAGAAAAAAATTGTTTAGGTGAGTCAAGACTGGAGATGATTGAAGAACTTTACGGGAATCTAAAAAAGCTAGGTGAACACAACACAATGGCAGATGAAATTCACTGTTGAGAAACAGAAGTAAATGCACATTGGAGGATATAATCTGAACTGTTCATACATATTGCTGGGCTCTCAATTAACTGTAACCACTCAGAATAAGAATCAGTGAAATCCTCTGCTCAATGCACACTGAAAATCAATGAGGCATATGATCCTAAATTCCTTAGGTGCTCTTCAGGGCTTGTGAAAGCCATCAAAGATAGAATGGGCCCTTTGCTAAAAGAGTTAAATCAATACCTCTGTAGGTAAGGGCAATTTTCTAGTGAACCTGAAACAAGTAATAGTTTGTCTCAAGCTGAAAAAAAATTAATCTCTCAGTTTGAATGTTCTCTCCAATTACCACACAATATCTAATCTTCCTTTCTTGGGCAAAGTAACTGAAAAAGTTAAAAGTTAGCGAAGAGTCATCTCTAACAGCATCTTACTTCTCTTATCAACATCCTAAATCATTCGCATTTGGGATTTCAGACTTGGTTATAGCATTCAGACAGCATTAGCCTTACTGGTGAATCATCTCCTCTCTGGTATAGGCAAAGGGCAAACATCTATGCTTATTTCATTCAAGCTGTCAGCAATTTTTGACACTGAAGATCACAATGTATTGCTGATTTGCTTAGGACTCTGAGCACGAGCAAGTCAAATCACACTAAACTGGATATATTCGTTCCTATCAGCTAGATTTCAGAGAATTTCTTTCTTATCCCCATTTTGTCCAATATAGCTTTAAAAACCCAAAGAGATCATGAGATGACATGAACTTCAGTGCTGGCAATATGCAGATGACAACTTACTTTACATCTCATTCATGCTAAACAAAGCTAACACCATTGCCCAGCTGCCCTAGTACCTTAGTGAAATACGAAGGATGAAGATCAGTTAACTGAAATTAAAAATAGAGAGAGGGAGTGTTAATTGACAGAAGAAAATACACTGAAGAACTGTCAAAAATGTAACATCCTCCTTGTCCCTTGGACATCTTGCCCCCTGGTCATGACAATGGTTTGCCATTTTGGAGTTCTTCTGGATTCTTTGCTCTGCTTCAATATCCAAACAGTGTCAATAGCTAGAAATGCTTTTTACCATTCTTGCCTGGCCAGGCAACTGCTCCCCTTTCTGTTGAGGATGGACTTGGCCACAGTGATCCACATGTCCACTTCCAAGACTACTGCAACACACTGTACTTGAACTATAATTTATTACACTTGATCTTATAGCCTCTCTTCAATACATTTTTAAAGGCTTTCCAAAAACTAAAAAGCAAAATGCAGGCCTCAATTCATATCTCAATTCAATGGTGAAACAACATTTTGAAAAAGCTTTTACTAGTGTAAAAGATGACATTCTAGCACTTTGTTTCACATTGAAAAGTAAGAAATCTGACCTTTGACTTGGAAAGGAAAACATCATCATATATATCTTAGCTTAGCCTCATTCTCAGAACATTTTAAGAGCAGCTTTATAGCAGTTTTGTGCAGGCAGTGAGGCAAACCTTTCACCTGCACTTTAAATTTTCACATTCATAAGTTCTTAGATAATCCGAAACCTGCCAATCTCTTGTCATCAGCATAAAAAACAGCAACTTAAACACTGTGAAATCATTATTTTTAGCATCATAAAAGGAAAAGAGCTTATACTGTAAGTGTTTAATTTGCAGGAAAAAAACCTATGTTAGTGTTAAAAGGATTGTGACAAAGGGCTTTTATGCAATAGTGATGGGGTTTATAACATGTCCAACTAAAAAAAGAATCTTTGAAAATGTACAAATTTCTAGTGGCAAGCTAATTATTGCCTCTCGGGAGCTATTTGAATAAATTCCAGTAAAACATGTTTGTTCTCCTAGTCAGTGGCTACTAGAACATTGTACAGTAGGTATCTGGGAAGGACAAGGTGTGTGGGAAGGACAGCGCTATTCCTGCTAAAAGTCCACTGATTTTCTAGTTAAGGAGGAATAAATTTCACTGGTATATGATGGTAGAGAGAAGGAAAAAATGACAATCCCCAAATTATCCATTAAAAAAATCTGAATTCTCTTGAACACAGACTAGTATCAAAAGGTCTGGATGTGGCACATCAGGAGGGAGACACAGTATTGCCAGTGGTTGATATGAGATTGCAAACAATTTTATACCATTTGAAACAAGGAAACCTGTATAAACATTATTTTAAATATTCGTATATAATACAAATTAACGTCAACAACAGCTGTATGTTTAACAATGGAAGAGGACACCAAAACTCTTTTGCTAAGCTTACTAACTTAGAGGAAACAGCAAATTATAGCTGGTGTGCTTAATTATCAGGAAATATTACACAGCTCACCAGTTCAAGCAAAGTGGTCAAAGAAGTCCCTGAGCTCTTCCTATAAGATGAATAATTAGTCAGAAGACCAAAAATCCTTGAACACTGACAAAATAAAACACTGACAAAGTATCCAGAGTGTGTCAGAGATGTTCCTTTTACAATTACAGAGAGATTGAATTATCCATTTTTTCCTATCTTTGTATTCTTTGTAGACTAGATATCACCATAAGGTGAAAGAACAGAATAATAAATAGAATAATCTTCTTCAGTTTATAATTTATTTTTATCAAGTCTAAAGGCATACTAGGCACCTCACATAATAGATAGTTTAACCGGTCTCTGGCTCCACCCACAATCATTACCTACTCATGATCTATAAGTACCTACATGGGAGAAGATTTCTGATAATAGAGGATTCTTTAATTTATCTGAGAAAGCCATAACAAGATCCAATAGCTGGAAGCTGAAGATACACAAGTTCAGACTCAAAATAAGGTCAAAAATTTTAACACGGAAGGTAATTAATGATTGGAACAACTTAGGGCAGGTCTACACTACAGCCCGAATCAGCACTCTGAGATCGATCCACTGGTGGTCGATTTAGAGGGTCTAGAGAAGACCCGCCAAATCGACAGCAGATCGCTCTCCAGTCAATCCCTGTACTCCACCCCTGATGAGAAGAGTAAGGTAAGTTGATGGGAGAGTTTCTCCCGTCCACCCCTTGCAGTGTAGACCCTGCAATAACTCAATCTAAGGTACGTCGACTCCAGCTACGTTATTCACATAGCTGGAGTTGTGTAGCATAGGTTCACTTATCGTGGTAGTGTAGACATAGCCTTAGTTAGGGTGTAGTGGATTCTCTATCACATGGAGTCTTTCAGCCAAGATTGGATGGATATCCTTCTGTAAAAGATATACGCTAACTCAACCAGAAATTATGGACATGATGCAGAAATCACTTGGTGAAACTTTATGCTTGTGTTTACAGGAGGTCAGACTAGATTATCATAATGAACCCTTCTGGACTTAAAATATGTGAATCTTCTAAACATGACATAACAAGTGAGGTGGCACATAAACTATATAGGAAGGGGATGATGTAGGACAGAATTACATAAGTAATAACATACAAAAACTCAGTTAGTTCATGTACACTTCTTAATGAAGAATTATCTTTCTCTCTTACCCTACTAAGTAGTAATTTAAAAGTGTAATTAGTTTATTTCTTGTAGGTTTTACGGAGGAAGTGTCTTCAAAAGGAATCTGAATGAGGCAAGGGTGGTTTATTGGTGGATTCAATCTCTGAAAAATGTCCAGGCATATCGGGCAGCATGAAAACATTTGTGCAATAAGGAGATGAGGTTGATCTTATCAATGGAGTGGAAAGATGGGAGGGACACAATAAGAGACTACGTCAGATACACGGGCAGAGGCACAGTGGTGATGGGCATAGAAGTCAAAGAAATTAAGTTTTGAACTTGATACAGAGAGTGAAGGCAACTACTTGATGATTTTAATTAGTGGGGATGTTTACATAGTTACAGCAATAGACAAAAAAGAGTCTTTTGGCAAAAGAATTTTGAATTGGAGGGGAGCAACATGGGGCAAAAAGCCCAAAGAGATGCAGGTTTCTGTAGTCAACGTGGGAGATTATTAGAGCCTGGCCAGGCAATTTAACAATAGGGATGGAGAGGAATTGGACAAATTTAAGAGATGTTATGAAGGAAGAAATGGGAGGATTTGATCACATCTTGGAAATGGAGAGAGCAAGGTGTCAAAGATGACTCCTAGTTAGTGGTCTGGGAGCCAAGCCGGATGGAAGTGTTGTCAATCATGATGGAAAATGGAGATAAAGAAGATGGTAAAGGTAGAAGAAGGAGCAGCTAAGCTTTGACCACATTGAGTCTGAGATGACAGCAAGCAATTCATAAGGATATGTCAGAGAGAAAGTGAAAAATGTAATTCTGTACAGACAGGGATAATTTAGATTTGGAGAAGCAGATGTGACAAGCATCTGCACAGAGATGACCTCTGAACCAATGTGAGCTGATAAGGTATAAAGGCATAGAAAGATGGGGAACAAGTACTGAGCCAGTCCTGGTACAGATAAAATGGGAGTACAGGGGAGAAGGAACTCCAAAAGGAAATGCTGAATAAGCAAGTGGAGAACTTGAAGGAAAATGAGAAGACATTGGCACAAATTCCAAGAGAGGATAGAATACTAAAGAGGAAAGAATGAATGGCTATGACAAAGGCAGGAGAAAGATCAAGGAGGACATGGAGGTATTTAGATCTCACTAGGAAAAGACCACTGCATATTTTGGTAAGAGCAGTTTCAGAGAAGGGAAGCTGGTGGAAAGGAAACTGAAATGGATCCACAAGAAAGGGAAGAGAAGGAAAGCAGGGAGGGAAGGGATCGTATTGGATTTTGTTGATTTTTCTCCTTAAAGAAGCTGGTAAAATCTGGACAGAGGAGAGGATGAGGGGAGGCAGGCTGGCCTGAAAATTGAGTCAAAAGTTGCCAACAGGCAACAGGAGTTATGGATTGAAGTGTCAATGAGGGAGACGTCTATTTACTGACATCATAGGTGACACAATTGAAGGAGGAGAGGACAAATTTTTAAAGAGTAAAGTCAGTTGGATCCCTGGTTTTCCTCCAGCAGTGCTCGGCAGTGTGGAAACAGAAGCAGGATATCAGGTGTTGGATGCAAGCTAAGATTGGGGTTTGTTGTGAGAATCCTTGGATGAGGAAGAAGGGCAAAGGAGTCAAGGGTAAACGAAAGAGTTGAGGGAGTCAAGCACAGAGTCAGTGAAGGAAAGGGAAGAGAGAGAGAGTAGGAAAGGGCTTAAGGCTTCAAGAAAAAAAATCAGGATTGCTGATGGTTTCGGAGGTCACAAGAATGGGGGAAAGATGGAGAGCGGGAATGGAGTGAGTGACACTAAAAGAGAAAATTGGTCAGAAAGAGAAAATTCTGAGACTGAAAGGTCAGAGAGGAAGCAGTGCTGGATAAAGATGAGATCAAAATAATCCAGGAGGGGAGAATTTATTTAAGGTTGAAGACTAAATTGGGATTTAAGGGGTAAAGAAATGGGAGGCTAAAGGATCAGATGTATCATCTAAGTGAGAATTTAAATCACCAAGAACAAAGGTGGAGGACTGGAAAGAGAGGGAGAGAAAAAGGAATAAGTCAGAGAAGACACAAGAAGGGGACAGTGGATAGCAACAGAGTGCAGTGAAAGAGGTGACTAGACTTTGATGTAGGTTAATATGAAGGACATGACAATGTTATGGGGACAAGGAAACTGCTGGAATTGATATATAATCTGATATAAATCTAAAAAAGGAGCCCTGTCCTTATAGTCAGTTACTCTAGGTTCATCAGAAACCTCCTAAACTTCCTCTGTCTCTGATGCCTGCTTGGCTAAATAGAATTAATTGCCTTGGGAAGGGAGAGCGTCTGTTTTGATTTTCTCTGAAAAATAGCAGGTTTTCCTGCTTGACAGCCAGAATTTGATAAAAAAGGTATTCCTGCAGCCTCACCTCACTAGAGTAAGATAGAGTGACCAGATGTCCCGTTTTTATAGGGACAGTCCCGGTTTTGGGGACTTTTTCTTATATAGGTGCATATTACCTTCCAACCCCCGTCCTGTTTTTTCACAGTTGCTATCTGGTCACCCTATCTTAAGATCATATACCAGGGGTTCTCAAACTGGGAGTCGGGACTCCTCAGGGGGTCATGAGGTTATTATGTGGGGGGTCGCGAGCCGTCAGCCTCCACCACAAACCCCGCTTTGCCTCCAGCATTTATAATGATGTTAAATATATTAAAAAGTGTTTTAATTTATAAGAGGGGTTGCACTCAGAGGCTTGCTATGTGAAAGGGGTCACCAGTACAAAAGTTTGAGAATCACTGTCATATACATTTTTGAAGCAGTACGAGGAACAGCAGAGTTTCTTCCAGGGCTTTTGTGCTGCCATAATGGCTTTTTCTAAAAAAGTTGATCAGCCTTAAAATGGCAAATCCAGGATTATCAGATGACTTTAACAGAGTGTTGACTGTCAGTTTGTAGGCCTGGAGACAGATAGATTCACAATAGTAACTTTACAGGGATTCTCATAAGTGGGATTCTTTTTTTCTTGGTTTGTGTGTTTCTGACTTACTTTACTTTACTTTACTTACTTCTGACTCTTTCTGTCACACAAAAATACTCTGTTGGAACCATCTCCTGGTGAGGTAAAGTGAATAGTGCGGACACAGGAGACAGAAAGTAACACTGCTAACTTTGCTTCAATCTGACTAATGCTACTCACCATCATTCGGGACATTTAACCTACAAGCAATCAGTCGAGATTGATGTATCCTTAAGTACAGAAATCACCATTTGAACTCATAATTTAGCCCAAGAGAACAATGTAATTCTCACTTGGACATATTTATTTTCTCCAGCATCTGATTTACTAATTAACTCCCACTAGTTTCATTTCCTAAGAACTACTTTGTATTGGTGACCTTAACTGGAATTGGCTCAGGAAAGACCTAAGCACTCTGAATTGCTTTGTTTTATTTTAACTGCAAAACAACTCATTCTTAAAGAAACTACAATCAATCCACCTGATTTCTCCAAGAGACTAAGTATAAGTTAATTGACCTATGGCTCTCTAATGTAGTATACTAGATTAATTCTGTGAACATTTTGTTCAGCAACTTTAGTGACCAAATTCTCATTGCACTTTGGTTGCTTTTTGCCTCACTACTATACTTATTTAACATTTTATGACCATGATTGATGACCCTGATTCTATATAAACTAAATTTACAGGAATAGTTAACCAATTCTAGACCTTTAAATTTTTTAAATATTTTTAGAAAATCTTTTAAATGTTAATCTAGAAAGATAGATCCATTTTTTAAAAAAAGATTTCTTTTGTATGAATCAATGTTTCATTCTACACAGACAAACTAAGGGGTCAACCATGTACTCATGAGTGAGGTAAAACTTCCATTGAAATTACTCTTGCCTGAGTAATAATTTCAGGAATGAATTCCATCACAAACTTGGTACTTTAGGAGACTGTTAGGATTTGGAGAGATTTTCATTGTCATAGGGTTAAGATCGCACAAAGAAAAAATAAGGTCAAACAATATAAACAAAAATTATCTTTTACTTAATATACTATTTAGTAGTTATAACTGAGAAAATCCTGGATAATTATCCATATGAAAAAAATCTACAGAAGGAAGATGAACAAAAGAAAGTAAAAAGAAAAGGAGTACTTGTTGCACCTTAGAGACTGTGCCACAAGTACTCCCTTTCTTTTTGCGAATACAGACTAACACGGCTGCTACTCTGAAAAGAAAGTAAGTACACTGTACTCTTTAATTAGGGTTTGCATCACCATTACTGCTAGTTCTTACAAGGTATACTATACATTTCAACCAATCACAGAAAGGTCTCAATTAGCAGACTCTGTAATGAGGTTCATAATGATTAATGAAGTAGGCACCAAACCAAGCCACAAGTGTACAGGTGCACTCCTTTTCAAAATGCGTTCTAAAACTAGACTCCAAATTAATTCCTTGTTAGTTTAAAAGCAACCAATATTTAACTTTATTACAAATTGATATTTGTGTTTTATATATTCATTGACAACAAAGTTAAAGTTGCCTTTAACTCATGCTCTTCCAGAAAATTGAGTTCAGCAAAACTCAAACCTCTGAAAACCAGGAAATGCAGAATTAAGGTGCATGCCAACACAACTTTAACTCTGCCAACTGGAGCTGGAAATAGCTGCTGAGATTTATCTGCACGGATTCTAGCTGCATCCACTTGATGAGGTGTAGACAAATTGAATAGTGAAGGAATTAGATGGAGTAGCTTGGCAGAGCTGTGTTTTGTGATATGAGGACATGTGGAGGGCCCTGCACTCTAGGAGGGTCTGATCCCCATCTCTCTGACTGCATTTGTGTGTGATCATAGGAAAGAGGTACATATGTACCTCAAGAAATCCAGTATGCCTCATGTCAGCCATTAGTTCTGAAGGTTGTGTCAGTAACAGTATATAGCAGTTTTCTTGTCATCAGCGATCAGCAGCAAGATGGGATATGATAGCGGTCTGTGGGTTTAATGATGGATAAATGAAAGTATAGCATTAAATGGCAACCTGTGCCTACGAGTGAAGGGGTTGTAACATTTAGTAGATGTGGGTTGTTTCTGTGGAATTGACTAAGTGTTTGAGTGTGGGGCAGGTATACGTTATGTCCCCTGTTTCCTGAGTGTTCTGCACTGTCTACAAAGGCAGAGTGTGAGTATATGTGTAACATACATATTGTAACATCACTCAAAGAGGGAAGAGTTACAGCTGCATTGACATATACCTTAATTCTGTATTTCTTGGTTTTCAGAGGTTTACATTTTGGTGAACACAATGTTCTGGAAGGGCACAAGATATTACCAGGCCAACTAAAATCAGTGTTAACCAAGTTTTGTGTCACTGAATTTCCTACATTTTTTAACAGAAAGAGAAATGTTTTTGTAGGAGATAATGTTCAATTAGGCAGATATAATTATTATGTAAATTCACAGATGAAGAGCTACTGTGGCTACCTAAAGCTAAAGGGTGTTGGGTGATTTTAAAATGGTTCGCCCCTCTTCTGTGCACCTTGTTATGGTAGAATGCTGATAAAGGTCATACTTTGAAATATCTGGATGGTGAATTTGCTAACAGAGCAGGAAAAGAGCCCAGACATGGTCTATGTCCCAAACTTTAACAGTTTTATTCCATGTTGGTTACAGTAACTTTAAGTGCGTGAAAGAAGAATGGTGTGTCTTTCTCCTTGTTCACTTCCTCCCCTGCAACATATAGCTCCACTGACAGCTCAACCTCCCATTCCAATCCATGTAGGCCAAGCTGCAGACTGAGCCAGGCTTTGTGACCCACTCTGCCTCCACCCAATCTCCCAAGCCATGCCTGTGGCCCACCCAGTCTACCCCATTTCCAAGCTAACCCCTTTTCCTTACACTCCAACAAGCTCCCCCACCCCATGCAGAGTTGGTGTGTACCTTAACTTCGTATTTCCTGTTTTTTATATATTTAAATTTTCATTACCACCAGGTCTGCCCAGATCCTGACACACACACAGTAGAGGAGAATGTGGGACTTACAAGGTCCCTGCCCCTAATCTCCCAACTCCTCCTGCCACCCATCCCCATGTCACACCTTGCCGTTTCCCACCCCTTCTGTCCCATTCTCCCTAAACCCCAGTCCCTCCTCCTGGCCTGAACTCCCCCAAACACTCTTCTTCCCCCATCCCAATTTATTCTGCTCCTCCAGCCCCTAATCCCTCCCAGCAAGCATTGACATGTGTACTTTTCTTTTAAAAAAATAATCTGAATACCTTCTGAATTATCTATGGTATGTAGATTACATTTCCACAAAATTTAAGAAAAAAAATACTTGATCGGCTCATTGTAACAACATGGCTAAAGGTCTTTCTCGAATTTCTTCCAAGGATGAGTTTTGAACAAGGCCTGGATGTAGCTCAGGTTCCATGACCACACAACGTCCCTTTGAGCCACCCAGGTCATATGAGATGGGAAACCCTTTTGGCTTGTCTTTCTGCATATGCATATTCCAATCTGTTTGGTGCATGAGCTTATCCAGGCAGCTTAACTCTTTTTTGAATAAATGTATCAATATTGATTCCCCAAAAGGGGTAATTATGTTACATTACCTGGGATAAATACTGAATCACCAGGAACATTTTGGGCATGGTCACAGCCATGTTTTGAGCCCCAAGTGTATGCACAAAACATTGGTAGAATGTGTCAATGTTAAGAAATTATGCTTTTTGTGGGGCTGTATCTCAGGAACACCTTGCTCAAATGACCCCAAATTTCAATCACTAACCCTATGCTGCGCCCCTATAAAGTGCATCAAATTTCAAGGCAATTCAAGTAAGCATGTAGATTTTAGAGCTGGCACTCTGCTATAATTTTAACTTATAAATTAAATGTCAGGTAGATGTTATATATTAATTTTTAACCCAAGGGAAACCATTGTTAATTGCTGATTTTGAACAGACACATCAAAACCTCCTCCCGCCTTTCTGATAATCAGAGATCACAATGCTAATCTGACTCTATCCATGCTTACATGCAAGTCACTGAATGAGATGTGGTACAACATAGTTTATATAAACATTCCTAAATATTACCTAATTTTAAAATTAAAATACGCTGTCAGATTCACAAGCTATTAACCCTCAAATATACTGTGTTCTTAGTATCAACTTTTTTCCATCTGTTTTGTAGCAATACCAGCGCAAAGAAGTCTTGCAATTTTTTAAAAATCTGGTTTTGAGATATCTAAGTAACTTTGCAAACTTTTTACACGTACCTTAACAACAGACAATAATACTGCAAATGTAAGAAGCTAAATTACATATGTACTGACCAGTAAGTTTATCCAACTTTCATTCTTTCAATTTTGGCCACTTAACACAAATCCTGATTGGCAGGTAAAAGGCACTAGATATTTGTTAAGATTCTGTTGTGCCTCCAGGGTTGCAATTAAGGCTATGGGCTGGTCTATACTATGGTGTTAGATCAACATTTGCTGCATTACATCGAATTTATAATGTATGTGTCTACACTACCGAGCGCTTTCCGCCAACCTAAAGGGCGTGTAAAACCGATGCCTGTATTCCACCTCGGGGAGAGGAGTAGCGCTAAAGTCGACCTTCCCAGGTTGAATTAAGGGTAATGTAGACACAGTGCTGCATAATTTGACTGGTTTGGCCTCCAGGAGGTATCCCAGAGTGCTCCAATGTCACCGCTTCGGACAGCACTTTCAACTCAACTGCACTTTAGCCAGGTACACAGGAAAAGCCCCGGGAACTTTTGAATTTCATTTCCTGTTTGATCAGCGTGGAGTGCTCACCACCACAGCTGACCATGCCTGCCCAGGTCCACAGACGCGCTCCAGCGTGGAGCATACAGGAGACACTGGATCTGATTGCTGTGTGAGGAGAAGAGTCTGTGCAGGCAGCTCTGAACCAGCAGAAGAAACACTGACATCTATGCCAAAATCACACAGGGCATGGGGGACAAAGGCTACACTAGGGACACACAGCAGTGCCGTGTGAAAATAAAGGAGCTCAGGCAAGCATACCAGAAGACAAGGGAGGTGAATAGTCGCTTTGGTTCTGAGCCACAGACATGCCACTTCTATAAGCAGCTGCATGCAATTCTAGGCGAGACCCCACCAGTACCCCAACACTCTCTGTGGATACCTCCCAGGGGTCCCAGGCGGCCACGGGCAACAGAAAGGAGGACATTGTTGATGAGGAAGAGGAGGAGGAGGCGAATGCACAGCATGCAAGCGGAGGAGCCATTCTCCCCAACAGCCAGGACCTTTTCCTAACTCTGGAGCCAATCACCTCCCAGGACCTATTGTTGTGGGACTGTGATGGCAGGGAAGGCACCTCTGGTGAGTGCCCACTTGTAATAACACTACAGGGGTTAAATGCAATTGTAATTAATGTTTAATTTGAGGTAAACAATTGGGATACTGTGGCGGCCAGTCCAGCCACTCAAAGGGTGCTCCCCAGAAAAGGCTGTTTTGTGCCAAGAGATTCCCCACCAAAAAATGTCCCCGGGTGTGCCCTCACACCACCTACCCTTTCTTGTGTTTTACCATGCCTGCCCGCTGCCCAGTGCTTTGCCATGTGTTGTACCTTACTGGTAGGCACTTCTTTTAGAAAACAAAATGTGGCCATGTACCTCAGAGAATGTATTTACTGCTGTGAATTGTTTCATTCATTGCAAGAGTTAACCTTTTGTTTTCAACAATGTATGTTTTTCCTTGCAGATGCAGCATTGTCTGCGGGTGCTTCCTCCACACCAGCACAAAGGCTGTCCCAGATTAGAAGACAAAAAAGGCGGACAAGGGGAGACATGTTCTGTGATTTGATGCATTCCTCTTGAACTCAACTCCAGGGATGGTTCATGCAGCAGAAAGCTCTCATTCCCACAGCTTTGATTGCTAGACAGTACAACTGTAGTAAGCTACGTGTCCTTGCCCCTCCTGCCATGTTATCAGGCCCTTACACCCTAGTTATCTTTGCTATTCATTGCTGTCTCTGTTCAGTGTTTGTTAGCATAATAAAATACATGAATTGAGGACAAGAGGCTCTTTATTCACTGTGCACACTGTGGTTCGTGGGGGTTTAGTTTACAGGACAGTACATGCAAAAAAGAGAGTAGCTTGATAAGGAACAACACACAAAATTGTCACATCAGTGTTGGATCATTCATGAAACTGGTTTTCAAAAAGCTTTCAGAGATGCAGTGCGCCTCGATGTGCTCTTCTTATTGCCCTGGTGTCTGGCTGCTCATAATTGGCAGCCAGACGATCTGCCTTGACCCCCACACCCCGCCAGAAACTTTTCCCCCTTACTTTCACAGATATTATGTAACACACAGCAAGCAGCAACAACAATGGGAATATTGGTTTTGCTGAGGTCTAACCTAGTGAGTAAACTGCACCAGCAACCTTTTAAACATCCAAAGGAGCATTGTATAACCATTCTGCACTTGCTCAGCCTATGGTTGAACTGCTCCTACTACTGTCCAGGCTGCCTGTGTATGGCTTTGTGAGCCACGGGAGCAAGAGGTAGGCTGGGTCTCCAAGGATAACTATTGGCATTTCAACACCCCAATGGTAATTTTCCGGTCTGGTAAGTAAGTCCCTTTTTGCAGCTGCTCAAACAGCCCGGAGTTCCTAAAGATGCACATGTCATGTACCTTTTCTGACCATCCCACGTTGATGTTGATGAAACGTCCCTTGAGATCCACCAGTGCTTGCAGCACCATTGAGAAGTACCCCTTGCGGTTTATGTACTGGTTGGCAAGGTGGTCTGGTGCCAAGATAGGGATATGTGTTCCGTCTATTGCCCCACCACAGTTAGGGAAACCCATTGCAGCAAAGCCATCCACTGTGACCTGCACATTTCCCAGAGTCACCACCCTTGATAGCAGAACGTCAGTGATTGCATTGGCTACTTGAATCACAGCAGTCCCCCCAGTAGATTTGCCGACTCCAAATTGACTCCCAACTGACCAGTAGCAATCTGGCGTTGTAAGCTTCCACAGGGCTATCGCCACTCACTTCTCAACTGTCAGAGCAGGTCTCATTTTGGTATTTCTGCACTTCAGGGCTGGGGAAAGCAATTCGCAAAGTTTCTTGAAAGTGGCCTTACACATTTGAAAGTTATGCAGCCACTGCTTCTCATCCCATACCTGCATAACTATGCGGTCCCACCAGTCTGTGCTTGTTTCCCGGGCCCAGAAGTGGTGTTCCACTGTGTCAACAAGCCCGGCTGCCACTGTCAGCATGTGCGAATTGCTCCATTCCATGACTTCAAGCTGTTTGCATGGCATCACTTTCTTTCACATGGCGGCTCCTGGCTAGGCTCTGCAAATACTGCAGGATGATGCATGAGGTGTTTGTGACGCTCACAACAGCTGAGTATAGCTGAGTGAGGTCCATTCTTGCCTCGTATGGTGTCTGCACGAGTAACCCAGGCTTAGGCGTGAAAATGATTGTTTGCCGTTGTTTTCAGGAGGGAGGGAGGAGCCAAGTTCATCATGGGAGGCTGACGACTTGTACCCAAAACAACTTGAAGAAATGTTTTTGTGCCATCAGGCATTGGGAGCCTAACTCAGAATTCCAGTTAGTAGCAGGAACTGTGAGATAGCTGCCACAGTGAGTCACTCCGTGAGTCGATGCAAGCCATGGTAGGGGGGATGCGCTCTGCTGACGGAATGTGCATAGTGGGGACATACAGCATTGATTTTGTAAAATCGGAGGCTAAATGTCAACTTAAATAAATTCGACCTAAGTTCATAGTGTAAACAATCCCAAAGTCTACACTTGCAGAGGTTTTGCGCTGTCAGTTTCATTGGTTATAGGGAACCAGTGAAAGAAAAGTGCTGGTTTGTGTACTCACTTACTTCCACAGGTGTCAGAGAGTGTTTACATTTGCAGCACTTCCATCGCCAATGAGAGCAGCGCACTGAGGGCAGCTATCCCACAGTGCAGCTCTTTCCAGTTTGACGATAGGTCTTGTGGGAAGGGGGGTGATTGCAGGGCATCCTGTGTCCCTGCACTGCCTCCTCTCCCCAAACACTGATCAGCTCCAGTAGCTCAGAATTGCTCCAAGAAGGGGATTGTTTGCTCTGTGGAGCAGACATTGCCACCTGGTCAGATGATAAGTGAGCACTTGCCAAGAAAACAGGAAGGGGAGTTTCAAAGTTCCTGGGGCTTTACAGCGGGAGGGGTGTATGTCTATTTACCTGGTGTCAGAGCAGCAGAACTGCCGGCCAGAGTGGTCACCTAGACACTGTGGGAAATCCTGCGGAGGCTAAAAGCTCTGTAAACAGGAGAATGTGTCTTCACTTGCACATCACCACAAAAGCATCGCCAGTAAGAGCTCTCTCGTGGAGGTGCTTTTATTTTTGCAGTGAAACTTCTGAGTTTCACTGCAAAAAGTCATTGGCAAGTGTAGACACTCCCATGGTTTTTGCGCAAAAAAGGGACTTTTTCCTCTTTAAATGACAAGTGTAGACATGCCCTAATATAAAGAGCAATCCCTTTATTTAACACATCAGGAACTACAAGCTTGATGCTTATTATAGCTGCAAATCCTAATATAACCAGCAGTGCTAGGAATGTAACTAAGAAATTCAAGATCTCTACACAGCAGCCCCTCAGCATATTACGCCCTCATTCTGCCCCTTTTATGACAAAGTATTTTATCTTATCTGACACGTATTTTATCTAAGAAATAGTTATCAGGGAGCAGTAAATTTTCTAGCAAAAATAATGCAACTATCCTATCAAAATGAAAACCCATGGCAAACTGCTTACATGAATGTCAAATTTATCAAGGACTCAGCTATTGCTGTGAGGAATCACTCAATTTTTCACAGTATTTTTGCTATTGTGCTTCTCAAAAAATATCCAGCAGTTTTTCTAATACAAAATGAGGCTGTTTGTTGGCTTTATAGTTGGTTCTATTTTATGTTTATGACACAACTTTGTACACAAAGAAAAAGAGGCTGAAAAAACCCCCAAAGTAATCTTAATATAAGATAACCAGCATGCATTTTAGAACACCACCTCAATTATAACGTTAATTGCACTGATGCTGCCCTCCAAAAAATATTAAAAACATTTTAAACAAAATTCACTGGTGACAATCACATCCCCAAAAAGGATCAAGTCTATAAACACTGCCTTGCAAGAGCTTTACCTTTTAAATACACACGTCAGAATAACAATAGCATATTTATATCCTATAATGGCTCAGTCCTGCAAGGTGCTGAACATTCAGCCCCAATTTAGCAAAATATTTAAGAATGTGCTTAACTTTAAACACATAAGAACAGCCATATGGGTCAGACCAAAGGTCCATCTAGCCCAGTAATCTGTCTTCTGACAGCGGCCAAGGCTAGGTGCCCCAGAGGGAATGAACAGTTAATCATCAAGTGATCCATTCCCTGTTGCTCATTCCCAGCTTCTGGCAAACAGAAGGAACACCATCCCCGCCCATCCTGGCTCATAGCCATTGGTGGACCTATCCTCCATGAATTCATCTAGTTCTTTTTTGAACCATTCTCCATGAGAATTCTCATTAACTTCAATAATTCCAGGACTATTCATGAGTCTAAGTCTGTTGTACCCAAACAGCTGTGCCACTGCAGCACATCTGGTGAAGATGCTCTATGCAGATAGAGAGCTCTCACGTCGGCATAAAAAACCCACCGCCGTGAGTGGAATAAGTTATGTTGGCAGGAGAAGCTCTCCCAACAACATAGCACTGTGCACACAAGCACTTATGTCAGTGTAACTTATGTCACTCAGCGGGGTGGAATATTCATACCCCTGAGCGACAAAAGTTTTGCCGACATAGGCTGTAGGGTAGATATATTTGAAGTGTGTGTTGGGTGACAAACGAGATCCACTCCAATTTAGACTTACATACTTTCTTGTAGCCTTTATTGAGTATGTTTTCACACAATGCTATTATCACCTCTGAATTACTTATACATGTAAAAACAGAGCACGCAAGAAAAATAATTGGCCAAATTACCTCTTCTGGCGTTAGGGCGACTTTTTCTTTTCTCTGATTTCCGTTATGTTCTTCTCATTTTTCTCCACTCTCCTATTGTCAATCACTTATCTTTTAAACCTTGTTTCATAACTTAGCCCAGACTCAGCTTACTTCGTTACCTCATCTGTGTACCTATCTAGTGTAAACCCTGACTAAACATTCTTCTGCATAAATCACAATCCTAATCTAAGCTAACACATCTTTGCTTATCCTACAAAAATTCATTTTTATTTGTCTCCTATCATTTGTTCTCTGCTATTAATCTCACTGGCCCCATTCAGTTGCTCTTAATTTATAGGTCTGTTTGTGTGGCTTTGGGTCTTTCCTTATTAGGTTGTCTTGGAGGGGCATGTGAAGTTAAGAATTTCCTCATTACCTTCTATTTCACCCTGCTCTTTACACAGACCAAGTAAGACACACAAACCAGGTTTCGTGGTTTGCAGCTCCATGAATATTTTTCAGTTAAGTTGTGGAATGCTGCATCAACAGGGATACTTACAAAAACAAAATTCCTTCATATTTTCATATACATAATTGTTATAGATATTCATTTTTCTAACATAATTTTGTATATATATTTGACTAAAATAATTCATTACACAGTTTGCCAGTAGGTGGGATCCGTGAAAGGACTTAAGCATTGCAATGCTGAGCATCACAGGACTTAACTTTTAGGCACCTAGAAAAATCAGAGGAGCAACATTGTGATCCACAAAGCCAAGTTAAACATTTTGGCTCCATATACAATGAATGGGGAGAGATAGGCACCTCAGAATGTAATCCACTTCTTGTTCAGCCAATCACTCAGACAAACATGTTTGTTTACATTTGCAGGAGATAATGCTGCCCGCTTCTTGTTTACTATGTTTCCTGAAAGTGAGAACAGGCATTCACATTGCACTATTGTACCCGGCGTTGCAAGACATTTACGTGCCAGATGCATTAAAAGATTCATATGTCCCTTCATGCTTCATCCACCATTCCAGAGGACATGGGTCCATGCTGACGATGGATTCTGCTCAATAGCGATCCAAAGCAGTGCAGACCAATGCATGTTCATTTTCATCATCTGAGTCAGATGCCACCAGCAGAAGGTTTCTTTTTTGGTGGTTCAGGTTCTGTAGTTTCCACATTGAAGTGTTGCTCTTTTAAGACTTCTGAAAGCATGCTCCATACCCCATCCTGATCAGATTTTGGAAGGCACTTCAGATTCTTAAAACTTGGGTCGAGTGCTGATAGCTATCTTTAGAAATTTCACATTGGTATCTTCTTTGCATGTTGTCAAATCTGCAGTGAAAGTGTTCTTAAAACAAACAACAGGCTGGGTCATCATCCAAGACTGCTATAACATGAAATATATGGCAGAATGTGGGAAAACACAAATCAGGAGATATACAATTCTCCCCCAAGTAGTTAAGTCACAAATTTAATTAACACATTTTTTTAACTTGCATCATCAGCCTGAAAGCATGACCTCTGCAATGGTGTCCAAAGCATGAAGGGGCATACGAATGTTTAGCACGTCTGGAATGTTTAGCAGATCTTAGCACAACCTTGCAATGCCGGTTACAAAAGTGCCATGCTAACATGTGTTCTTACTTTCAGGTGACATTGTAAACAAGAAGCGGGCAGCATTATCTCCCATAAATGTAAACAAACTTGCTTCTCTTAGCGATTGGCTGAACAAGAAGTAGGGCTGAGTGGACTTGTAGGCTCTAAAGGTTTACATTGTTTTGTTTTTGAGTGCAGTTATGTTACAAAAAAATCTACATTTGGAAGTTGCGCTTTTCATGATAAAGAGATTCAACTAACGTACTTGTATGAGATTAATCGAAAAATACTATGTCTTTTGTTTATCATTTTTACAGTGCAAATATTTGTAATAAAAATAATATAAAGTAAGTATTGTACACTTTGTATTCTGTGTTATAACTGAAATAAATATATTTGAAAATTTAGAAAAACATCCAAAATATTTAATAAATTTCAATTGGTATTCTACTGTTTGATTAAAACTGTGTGATTAAAACTGCGATTAATTGCGATTAATTTTTTTACTGACGATTAATTTTTCTGAGTTAATTGCATGAGTTAACTGCGATTAATCGACAGCCCTACTATTAATGTAAAAAAATATTTCAATACAGTATACCAAAATTGGAAATTTTAAACATTAATCTAAAAAAAAGCAAAAAAGTCCATACTAAAATCAGCACTTAGCACACTTCTACATCTATGAACATATAGTAGTCTTGAATCTCTGTTCCTACTGTAATTGGAGCAGGAATAAAGGGGGAGGGGACAACTATAAATGTGCTGTAGTCAGGAACCATTTGGCAGTTGTTAAAGCAGCTGTACGACTAATCTAAATTATATTCTGCTTCCCATGGTCCTCCATGGAGCCGGAGAAAAGGTGAATAGCTGTAGCACGACAGTGTCTGGTCACATCCTCTCCCTGCAGCTGTCTCGCTCCCTCCCTCTCACTCCCTGCCTCAGCTGAGTCCTGACATGCCTTCTACAACAGTGGCTGGAACAAGATTGGTGCATAATCCTTATGCCAACTCTGTGCTAGTCAGAGAGGCCCCCTATGCCGCAGGTATCATCAGGTGGTCATTTCTGTCCCCAAAGTGGCATAATGTCCTCAGAGTCAGTGTAATTGAGAGTCAAGCCCTATGAGGATTTTTCATTAATACAATGATCAGAGCAGTCCCTAGGGGATGGTGAATAGGGGCAACTGCTCCTGGCTCCGTACTTTGGGGGGCCCTGAGGGCCGGCGCAGTTGGCCGGCACTGTATGGGCGGTGGGTGAACCGCTGGCTGGGGGAGGCTACCACCAGCTCTGCCCCTTCCACCTGAGGGACAGCATGCTGGGAGGGAAAGCGCATGTCGGCACCGCTGCAGCCTCCTCAGCCCCGGAGCCCCAGGAGGGAGAGCATGTGGCGGTGGCACTGCAGCCTCCTCAGTCCTGCAGCGCTGGGAGGGAGCGCACGTGGTGCCACCGCAGCCTCCCCAGCCCTGGGAAGGCAGGCAACATAGCCCCAACCCCCTAGAGCCCAGCGGTGCTGGCAAAGCGGGGCCCGAGGGGTGTGTGTGTGTGTGTGTGTGCAGTGTGGGCGGGGCCAGGCTGGCTGTTTGGGGAGGCACCCCCTACCCACCCCTGGTGTGGTCGGTCCCGGATGTCACTTCTGCCCCAGGCCCCGCATCCCCGTAGGGATGACCCTGACAATCATTTAACACTCTGGGTCATGCCAGGGCCAGATTTAGGGGCAGGCAACCCAGCCAGCCGCTTGGGGTGCTGGGCTTGAAGGGTACTGGGCTCAAGGTGCTCTTTTTGTTGTTAGCAGCAAGGAAAATAGAATGTTTGAAGTAAAATGTTTCAGTATTCCATATGTGGTTTCATTTTTCACTAACCTCTAGAATGTTCTGGACCTTTGTAGAATCTTGTGGAACTTTCCTGACTTTCTGAGAACTACAATTTCCTCGAACTTCCTAGAATGTTGTCAGCCATGCCCTCGCAGGTATATAAGGGGCACAGCATCTCCAGTCAGTCAGTGAGATATAAGAACGAAATGAAATGAAATGAAATGAGAGCCGAGCTGCAATATTGTGAACCTTGTTTTATTATGCAATTATGAAAGTGTACTTGTGTTTTAAGACTTGAGGAGTGTAAGTAGTGACTAATAAAGGACATATTTAATCAGATGCCAGAGATATCTATCAAACCCCTATCTACACAACAATATAACAGATAGTGTTACTTCTTTTGCCATGCTTAACATGTAATGTTTGATGACTTTCTAAGACTGCAGAACATAGACTTTTGCTCTCTCTAATACTGTCTGTTTTTCCCCATAGAAAATAAAAGATGCCCCTGAAGAAGCCTTCAGGAGCTCAGTATATTAAGCGAAAAGCTCAACTGCAATCTAGTTTGCAGCAAGGGGCAAATTTGATCGGAAAATATCTGAAACAGAACAACTCAGACAAGACTTTAGGCAGTAACGATCGTCCTAACACAGAAGAAATTGAGGAGCAAAGCGTAAATGATGGAAGTCCTATTACTAAAGAATTAGCAGATTTACCTGAAGATAAGGAATGGAAATTTGAGAAAAGTGATAGAGAATTGTCCAGTTTTCCTGGCGGCATAAAGGAGAGAAATGATAAAGAAGAATGTGGCTAACATGAAAAGGAGAGTAATGATAAAGAAGAATCTGCCTCACATGATGACAGAAACAGCAGTGAGAAACTGCACACCACAAATGAATACATCAGATCCTGCTTTATGACCAGCGATCCTAAACTCTGCTGATATTGGTCACAGAATTCTGAATGAGCCAGGAAAAATTGAGGATATGATGTTTCCAGTAAATGAGCAAAAGAGACACTTCTCAAAAATCACACTGAGAGAGTGCTTGAGATTGCTGAGAAGCTGATTTGGTGTTTGCTAGTTTAGTCTAAATCAACTGACAAAGTGTTCTGTTTTTGGTGCAAAATATTTGACAAGAATGCCAAATGGTTGCTTGTGCTTTCTGGGTACAATTACTGGCATAACTGAGCTGATGCTGGGACGCAACACGAAAAGTCACCATTTTATGGCCTACTCCAAATGGACGGAGGTTGAGTCCAAGCTCAAGCTGAATAAATGCATAGATGTAGAAAACCAACATGTTATTAATGTAGAAATCCAGCACTGAAGGAAAGTGCTCAAGCATTTAATCTCAATTACCATCTTCCTTACAAAGAATAATTTGGATTTCCAGGGCTCATTGGATAAATTGTTCACTGAACATAACAGTAATTTCCTCAGTTTGGTATAGCTCCTTGGGAAATACGATGATGTCATGCATGAATACCTACACTGAGTAGTTCATAAAGAAGCTATTGACCACTACTGCAGCAAAACAATTCAAAATGAACTGATGGACCTTATGGCACGGAAGATGCTTGATAACATATTGATGCATCTTGAGAAAGTGAAGTACTACACCATAATAATGAACTGCATTCCCAATGTTAGTCACAGTGAAAAGATGTCATTTACAGTAAGATTTGTTGATTAGGAGGATGGCTGTATCTAAGTAAAGGAACACTATCTCTTTCTGATCTGTGGATGACTCTACTGGAAAAGGCCTAACAGAACTGTTTATGAACATTCTAAATGAGAATAAAATAAAGCTTCAGGACTGCTGCAGCCAAGGCTACGATAAGAGCACGAACATGAAGGGAAGAAACTATGGTGTTCAGGCAAGGATCTTTGTGCTGAATCCAAGAGCTTTCCTCATGCCTTGTGACTGCCATTCCCTCAACCTTGTTGTGTCAGATACAGTGTCATCTTCTTTAGATTCAGTATCTCTCTTTGGAGTACTGCAAGGGATATGCATCCTGTTTTCAGCATCAACTATCAGGTGGAAGAGCCTCACAGACAATGTTACAAATCTGACCATGAAGCCGCTAAGTGATACTTGCTGGGAGAGCTGCATTGACAGCATAAGGCCAGTGAGAAACCAAGTGACTGAAGGTTACCACAGCCTGATGGAACTGGCGAGGTCGAGTAAAGACAAGGCTGGAATCTGACACGAGGTGCAAAGCATGGCAAACCAGATCACTGACTTCAAATATCTGGTCTCAATTGTGGTGTGGCACGATATTCTGTGTTCTCAGTAAATGCTGAAAGCAAGGCATTATACATTCAGTCAGTGGACATCGTGACCATTACTACTTTGAGAAGCTGCCTTGATTTCATTGTGGCCTACAGAGACAACGGATTTGAAGATGCCATCACTGCTGCGAAAGAAACAGAGAAAAACTTAGGAGTTGCGCCTGTCTTCAAGGAAACTTGTATTCATTGGAAGAAGAGACAGTTTAGTTACAAGGATAGAGATGAGGTGATCAGAAGCTTGGAAGAAAAATTCAAGAGGAAGTTTTTTCGCTCACTGGTTGACATTGCTTGAGTGTCCATCAAAGAAAGGTTTGGACAAATGAAGCATCATGAAAAAACCTGTGGGTTTTTGTATGACCTTCGTAAGCTGCTGGCAGAAGGAAAACACTCTTTGACAATTGTATGGGCCTTCATCAGACACTGACACCCAGGGAATGTTCAGATGTCAATGATAAAGACCACTATGTCGAACTGGACAACATCCATTACATTTTGCCATACAGGAAGCACCCTCCACTCCAAGTTCTCCAATATATTCATGATGCAGAGCTGAAGGACACTTTTCCTAATGTGTGGGTAGCTTTGAGGATTCTGCTCACGCTGCTGGTCACAGTTGCGATTGGTAAATGCAGCTTTTCGAAGCTCAGACGCATTAAAATATATCTTTGATTGATGATGGCCAAGAAGAGACTGATATCACTTGCTATTTTATTGTTTCAAAATGCCATTGACCAGTCTTTGGATCTCTCTGAGGCTGTGCTTCAGTTCACAAGGGCAAAGGCAAGAAAATCAACCTTTTGAACTAACGGATGAGGGTTAACATTCTAAGGCTATCACCTATTTACTCCTGAGGGAATTATGTGCCAAAAAATAATTTTTTTTTTAAATTGTGGGTTCCTTTAATTGGCTTTATAGTTTCTGAGCTTTTATGGTACACTAGGATAATGTTTTCAAGATTTTTTCTGGAACCACACTGGCTAGATTTTATTTTTTAATGTAAGCTGAGAGATCCTCATGCAATCTCTTGATTCCAGCAGCTGGGGCTTCAAGAAAAAACATCAAATACTTACACAACTTGTGAGAAAAACCAAAGAATGGCTTAATAATGAGATTAAGAAAATGCCGCTACAGATGTTAACCCCCAAGGCTTCTGTTAGCACACTGTCTTCCTTCTCCCTGGAACTCCTAAGCAAAAATGGAACCCCGCTTTGAAGATCTGCAAGGTGGGGGAAATAGGGACAGTTTAGCATCTGTGGGCAGCATATTAAGGTGTATAAGATTCCCATCCCTGCTCCTTCTTTTCACCTCATGCTTCTTCTCAGGCACCATGCAAGAGGCCCCTGGAAAGTTATGAACCCCCTTCGCAATCGTCCTGCTTATCTCCTGTTGCACCCAGGCCCCTGTGTAATGTCGGCTCCTTCCTCCATTTTCCTGCTGTTACTGGGCACCATTCAGGTGTCTAGAGTGAAGAATTCCTCCCCCAACTACCTTAATCCCTCACAAGCCTAAAGGGATTTTTAAACTTTAACATTCTTCAAAAATAATATGCACTCAGACTACTGATATGTGGCTGTTATCTTAACTTCACCTTTAAAAAATGTGTTGGAGAATGTCAGACCATAAAAGAAGTGTATATTTCACCAATTAAGATTTTTTCATAGGCTATTTTTGCACATGAATATCTCTGCTCAATTACTCTGTTTTAAAAATCCAAATTTAAACCAACTTAATCCTCAATTAGCCCTTACATCCTTTTGGCATTTCTGCAGAAATCTGATTTAGAAATAAAGTATTTAAAAAATCATGCACACCATATAAGCAATATGTGATTGTCTACTAACTTCTTTTAAAAATACACCAATATACAGAGTTACAGACAAATGTACGTACATGAGGGCATACATCTAAAACACTTTCCACTGAAATACAAAGTAAAGCATTTAAAGACAGGCTAGTAACATGTTCCTTGATTGGCCTTCCTTAATCTCAGCCAAAGTGAGTCATCCCTTTATCCTGAATAGTCATCTCTTTTCCTGAATTCCTCCCATTAGGATTATTTGAACGTGCAATATGTGATTTTGTGCATTCTAGAGAGCATACAAAATGTGAAAATGACAGCTGGTGGAGGAATACTAGGGTAGATATCAAAGCAGGATCCCCTTCTAATATCATCTTAAAGGCATGCTTGTGGGAATGCACAGGGAGTAGGGGTTACATATGAACTTTTGTCTTCTTACATTTAATTCATGTTGGAAGGGACCCAGAAAACCTCTCAGACTCTAGACTGCAAATTTCAAATTGCATGTGCTTTGATTTGACTGTGTAATCAAATCATTGCTTATTCAGATAAAAATACCAATGCTTTAAACTGAATGTGTGACCATTAGTACTCACAAGTATCCTATTTTTAATGGGAGAGGGAATTATTTTTGATGCTCTTCACCCTTCTGGTTATGAGAGGCTACTGATTCTGTGGATGCTTGCATCTGCCTCTCACTGGCCCCAGTTAAGCAAACAATTTTTAGTCCAACTTGGTATATCAGTTCATCTGTTCCACAGTTTTTGAAGAAAAAACATATTAGATCAGTAAAAAGTTACATGTGAACAAAGAAAAGGGATCCCAGTTACTTTAGGATCAGAAACATTTTTCTTTCGGTGTATATCTATTAAGCCAGCTATCTAAACTATAGTAGAACCTCAGAGTTATGAACACCAGAGTTACAAACTGACCAGTCAACCACCCATCTCATTTGGAACGAGAAGTATGTAATCAGGCAGCAGAAGACACACACATACACACACACACAAAGCAAATACAGTACAGTACTGTGTTAAACGTAAACTACTAAAAAATTAAGGGAAAGTTTAAAAACAGATTTGACAAGGTAAGGAAGCAATTTCTGTGCTTGTTTCATTTAAATTAAGATGGTTAAAAGCAGCATTTTTCTTCTGCACAGTAAAGTTTCAAAGCTATATTAAGTCAATGTTCAGTTGTAAACTTTTGAAAGAACAACCATAATGTTTTGTTCAGAGTTACGAACATTTCAGAGTTACGAACAACCTTTATTCCTCAGGTGTTAGTAACTGCGGTTCTACTGTAATACATTTTAAACACAGTGAACTAAAACTGAGAACTCTTGAATTTTTTACCAGACTAGCCAGGGGATTAAATGTTTCTATCTACTATTGGGGTGGTGGGAGACTTTTCACCAACAAGTTCCATGTTGGACCGGGGGAGTAGACCTTGTATCTTTCGTGCCTCGGTAGGTACCCTAACCACAAGGCTATGGAGTCATTCTCACTCTTCTTGGCCCAATGACTATTTAAGTATTTATACAAAGTAGAACAGTTTCAAAAGGAGATATTCAGAGAGCCCTACAAGAGACTATTCAATAGCTACATCCTAAGACTAGGGCAGTCTCCTGAGAGGTCAGAGATCCACATTCAAATACTTTCTCCCCATTGAGCAGAGGGTGGTATTGAACCAGGGGCTGGGTGGTATTGAATCACTGAGTTAAAATTATAAAGTGGATGTTACCATGATCTGCTCCTCCAGCATTTCTTGCATAAAATGGCTTAGATACCTGACTCCAAGAGAGGGTTCATGGCCAAAGATCCCAAGCAGAGATAAGTACCAAACTCCCTGAGAAGGGTGAGCGTAGGACATACCCTCTTTTTCACATCTGCTGTTGTCTAGTTTAGATGGGGAGCAGCCTAGCCTGCTGGCTTTTGTGGTTCCTATACTTAGGTACATATTGCCTGGGCACCTAACTCAGGCTTTGTGGATTCCAGTAATTTTCACAAGGCCCCACATCTGAAAAACTCTTAGGCATCTATGTCCCAGTTTCAGGCACCACTGTGATCCACAATCTTTCTCCCACTCAGCTACCGCTTAACCCTAGCTAATCTCAGGGCATGTCTACACTACAATCTTAAATTGACCTGTTAGGTTGATTTACAGCTGCCGCAGTACTTACTGATGTCCACACTACCCTCCTGTCGATGGTGCGTGTCCTCACCAGTAGCGCTTCCACCGACTGAAGAGGGACAAGGGTGGGGGGCTGAGAGCCCAGGCTATTAGCTCCATGCAGCTCCCCATTGGGAGCCCAACTGCCCCCAGAGGCTTCTTGCCTCCCTGCTCTGTGCTGGAAGGGGGAGGGTTGCTGGGGTGGGGTGGCAAGCTGCTCCCAGCTGGGAGTAGGGGGGGAAGCCGCCTGGGGTCCAGTCAGTTGCCATTCTCCTGGTGGGGAGCTGGGACCCTGAGGGGCAGCAGGGCTCTGTGACGGGTTAGATTATAGAAACCTGCCTTGGGAACTGCCATCTGATGTGCTGAGACTACCTCTGAGCCCATTTTCCCTGGCAGCGTAGAACTTCAGTGCTCTGCCTGGTTTGAGCCAGACATGCTAGCCTGCTACAAACACAGACCCAGGTCTGAACCACATCCCCCAAAAGCCGCAGGCTTAACTGAAAACAGCTTAAGAAGTGTTCCTGTCTTCAACACTCAGATACCCAACTCCCAATGAGGTCCAAACCCCAAATTAATCCATTTTACCCTGTATAAAGCTTATACAGGGTAAACTCATAAATTGTTTGCCCTCTATAACACTGATAGAAAGATATGCACAGCTGTTTTCCACTGCCCCCCCCCCCCCGGTATTAATACATACTCTGGGTTAATTAATAAGTAAAAAAAGATTTTATTAAATACAAAAAGTAGGATTTAAGTCATTCCAAGTAATAACAGACAGAACAAAGTGAATTACCAAGCAAAATAAAACAAAACATGCAAGTCTAAGCCTAGTACAGTAAGAAAACTGAATACAGATAAAATCTCACCATCAGAGATGTTTCAATAAGCTTCTATCACAGACTGGACGCCTTCCTAGTCTGGGCACAATTCTTTCCCCTGGTACAGCCCTTGTTCCAGCTCAGCTGGTAGGTAGGGGATTTTTCATGACTGCAGCCCCCTTTGTTCTGTTCCACCCCCTTATATATATTTTTGCACAAGGCTAAAATCCTTTGTCCCTCTCTGGGTTCCCACCCCTCCTTCTAAATGAAAAAAACACCAGGTTAAAGATGAATTCCAGTTCAGGTAACATGATCACATGTCACTGTAAGACTTCATTACTCACTTGCCAGCGCACAGGTATACAGGAAGACTTGCAAGTAAACAAAGCCATCTACAGTCAATTGTCCTGGTTAATGGGAGCCATCAAGATTCCAAACCACCATTAATGGCCCACACTTTGCATAATTACATAGAACCTCAGAGTTATATTTTATATTTTTAGTTTCAGATACTAAAATAATATATACATAAAAATAGGATGACCACACTCAGTAGATTATAAGCTTTGTAATAATACCTTACAAGAGATCTTTTGCATGAAGCATATTCCAGTTACATTATATTCACACTCATTAGCATATTTTCATAAAATCATACAGAGTGCAATATCACAGGCTCCCAGCAGGGAATGGGGAGCCCGGGGAGCAGCCCAAGCAGGGAACCTGGGTGTAAGGATGCTTTGGAATGGAGACCTGACAGCAGCCAGCTGGGGAGCCAGGAGCTGGCTTTCTTGTCAATTTCATAGCTCCAAGACAGCCAACAACCTATGTTAGCAATGCAGTGTCATCCTAACTACACAACATAAACCCTTAGCTTCTCATGGAGTAGGGTACTTACCTCGGCGGGAGCAAGACTGTAGTGTAGACACTAACATAGTTAGGTTGACATAAGCTGCCTATGTCGACCTAACTCTGTAGAGTAGACCAAGCCACACTCTGCATTTAAATTTTTGCTGTAAAAGTCCCTGAGGCATCTAGGTTTCTGCCTCTGGGCATGTTCACTGCTCCTCGCTTTAGGTGACTGGACACCTATATAATGCCTATGCCCCAGCACAATTCTCAAACCAGCAGAAGATAGGTGGGGCTGATCTGGTTGGGATGCTAAGAGCTGGCTTACTGGATGAGGCCCCATTACAAAGCCCGCCAGAGGAAGCTATGGTGGTGGTGCCTCTCTTACAACTTACAGCCTTCTAGTTAGTACATTCATGTAGCACACCCAGGTTCAATTACCCCTTCTGCTGTAGGGAGAGCAAGGATTTGCACAGAGGGTCCCCCACTTCTCAGAAGGATGCTCTGAGGTTTGCAATATTTTGATGTGAGTTTCTTTCAATCTCTCTTCTTGAAGCTGTTCCACTTTGGACATCTCCTCCTCCTCAGTAACTCTTATTGGCTAGTTTAAATGGTTAAATGGTTCCCAACCTCACATGCTGGGTTTTGTGGGTCCCGTTATCACACATTGACCTAGACCTAGATACAGAAGGACCTAGACAAATTGGAGGATTGGGCCAAAAGAAATCTGATGAGGTTCAATAAGGATAAGTGCAGGGTCCTGCACTTAGGACGGAAGAACCCAATGCACCGCTACAGACTAGGGACCGAATGGCTAGGCAGCAGTTCTGCGGAAAAGGACCTAGGGGTGACAGTGGACGAGAAGCTGGATATGAGTCAGCAGTGTGCCCTTGTTGCCAAGAAGGCCAATGGCATTTTGGGATATATAAGTAGGGGCATAGCGAGTAGATCGAGGGACGTGATCGTTCCCCTCTATTCGACACTGGTGAGGCCTCATCTGGAGTACTGTGTCCAGTTTTGGGCCCCACACTACAAGAAGGATGTGGATAAATTGGAAAGAGTCCAGCGAAGGGCAACAAAAATGATTAGGGGTCTAGAGCACATGACTTATGAGGAGAGGCTGAGGGAGCTGGGATTGTTTAGTCTGCAGAAGAGAAGAATGAGGGGGGATTTGATAGCTGCTTTCAACTACCTGAAAGGGGGTTCCAAAGAGGATGGCTCTAGACTGTTCTCAATGGTAGCAGATGACAGAACGAGGAGTAATGGTCTCAAGTTGCAATGGGGGAGGTTTAGATTGGATATTAGGAAAAACTTTTTCACTAAGAGGGTGGTGAAACACTGGAATGCGTTACCTAGGGAGGTGGTAGAATCTCCTTCCTTACAGGTTTTTAAGGTCAGGCTTGACAAAGCCCTGGCTGGGATGATATAACTGGGACTTGGTCCTGCTTTGAGCAGGGGGTTGGACTAGATGACCTTCTGGGGTCCCTTCCAACCCTGATATTCTATGATTCTATGATTCTATGATGACCTCTCCCCATGCACTGTATAGGAGGCTGGGCACCTAACTCAGGCTTTGTGAATTCAATTGTTGTTCCCATGATTTTCTAAGCACCTAAAAGTTAGGTGTTGCAACACCTAGATCCCTTTGTATATCTGGACCTGATACTTTACAACTCCCTAATCTCCATTTTTGAGTCCTTCTCCCAAGAAAATAACTCCAGTGGCTGCCTATACTGTTGTTTATAGCTTTCTCAAGCAACAGTAGTGTCAGTAAGAAACCACCATGATTCTTACCAGTTTCACTACTTCCTATAGTGTTCTAAATATCAGCTGTGAAACTGATCAGAATCTTATTAATTTAATTCTGCTGTTGATTATCAAAGCTAGGAGCCATTGCAGTGACAGTGGATTTACTTGTTTGCAGAGTAGGAAGACAGTACTGCATTTTTTCACATTCTGTTAACTTTCCAAATGTTATTGTCATAACCATAATAGAAACCATAACAGCTAGAATCCTAATTGTTTAAAAATAACTTAAATTCACTTAAAGCGTGAAAGTTTAGGTATCCATAATCACCAGCCAAAGCTTTCCACTTGTCATGAATTGAGTAAATTTTTTTCAAGCCCTGCTAAAACTTTTGAATTTCTAGACTAAATCAAGTATTCTTTTATATACTATTGCTTATACAAAGATATGCAAATATTTGTGTGAACTGAATGTATCTGGAGAGGAGGAAAGGTCTTAAAAATTAATCCTTAAACTCACTGAAGTGATTATATAGTTTGTTCTCCACATCTCTAGAATTAAAAAAGCTGTAAAATAAACCCTTTTCTTTTTTGTTTTGCATTCTTTCCAACAAGGTCAAATTCACCTTGCCTTTATTAACATAAAAAAGGTATCTTAAAAGTCTTTGCAGTAAACGATATATTTCAGCATCTCCAGAATTTGGGGGAATTTTATGGAAAGTAATGTGAATTATAAGTTATTAATGATCAATATGATGAAGAAAGTGTTATATAATGGGTAAACAAATGTATGTTGAGGCACAGAAGATTTTAGATGATAAAGCTGCAGCATGAAGATCAAATTAAAAATAAATGATCTGGTTTCCATAGCCCATATGTCTGCTGAAAGCCGAAAGAATGTCATTTCTTGGGGCTTGCCTGAGGTTTGTTGGTTTGAAAACAGGAGAGAGTTGTTATTTAAAACATTTCTGATACATTAGATGCAATCTACCCAAGATATGAAGTGTATGACAGAAAACAATACCAGAAAATAATATAACATTAATGGTAGGAAGTTTACAAGTTAATTTACCAACATTGGAAGAACAGCAAGAAGTAAGATTAGAAATTCCCTCCACTCTCTCCAGTGTGTCAGTATTTTTCTAGTATCAAGAGTCCCGATCAACAAAGGGGCCTAAGCTCCAGACTGGGTGCCTAAGTCCCATTTTTTGTCTTCAGTGAGATTCATAAAATGTACACCAAACACTGTAGGCACTTAAACTCTCTCAGTACTTAACTTGTCATGGAAAAGGTTCCCTCTGTGCCTAAGTTTCTGCCTCTGAGTGTGACATTGCTGCTTTACGCTAGGTGTCCAGTTGCCTATCTCCCTCCTAGCCCAGAACAATCCAAAAACTGGGGGGAGGCTAGGTGGATGAACATCTGAGGCCACCTACCAGATGGGGTCTCATTCAAAATTTGCACAGAGGTCTACCACCTCTAGAAGAGTGCTCTAATCACTGAGCTCTGGGAAATTCTGATGTCAGGCTCCCTTAGTCTCTCCTCTTGAAGCTGTTCCACCATGGATAAATAACAAAAGAGTGATTGGAGCAGGGGGACTGGAACCTGAATCTCCCAACTCCCAGCTCGCTCTCTTTCAGTGACTATTTAAAGATTTATCCACAGGGGAAAAGTCATAGGACCAAGGAGAGAGAAAGAATAACTCTGTAACCTGGTGAGTAGGGCACTCATGGAGGGGACCCCAGGTCCAGTCCCCCTTCTCCAATCACTCTTTAATTATTTATCTACAGTGGAAAAGCTACAACAGGAGAAATTGAGGGACCTCCACATCAGAAGATCCCATAGCCCAGTGGTTTGAGTACATTCCAAAAAGAGAGAAGATTCCTGTTTAAATCCTTTCTCCCCTTTCAGCAGAGTGGGGACTTGAACATGGGGCTCTACATCCCAGGTGAGTGCTCTAACCCCTAGACTAAAAGTTATACAGTGAGCACCACCTCCTCTGGCTGTTTTGTGTGGAGCAAGGCAGACACCTCACTCATTCCTGTAAAAAATAGCTTCGACACCTAAGCCTCCTGACTCCAGGAGATGGGCTCCCATCCCTAGCAGGCTAGCTTTTGTGGATCACATTCTTAGGTACCTATCTCTCCCCATTCACTGCATAGGGAGCCTACACACCAGCCTCAGGCTTTGTGGATCACAGTGTTCGTTGTTCCTGTAATTTTCTGAGCATGTAAAAATTAGGTGCTGAAACGTTCAGCATTGCAATGACTAAGTCCTTTTGTGGACCTGACCCAAGGTACTCAGAACTTTATATAATATTCCAGCAGAGGTATATAGAGAGAAAATTGTCTCGTGAACTCATGCCTGTGCATTTGCAGCCAATAACTGCCCAACAATTTGAAGGATGGAAATGCCACTAAACTTATTCACAGGACTCAAGAAGAGAAAATAGGATTCACAAAAGATCTATGGCCTGTCTAAATCAAAGGATGGAAACTGTCTAATGTTCATCTTATGGAGAATGTGGGATGAATGTGATTGCAGATAAAAATACCAGTCAAAGTAATAGACTGATTTTAATGAAAATCGTGCACAAAATTGGGAACAAATTTGAAACGAGCATCAAAGACCAGCTTGTCTAGGTGAAAATGTAAAAATGAGGTTTTGGACATGAAGGCCCGTAGCTTGCTAGCACATACTGTAGATGTGAGAACTATTAGAAAAACATAATTATGATCTAGGACAGTGGTTCCCAAACTTGTTCCGCCGCTTGTGCAGGGAAAGCCCCTGCTGGGCCGGGCTGGTTTGTTTACCTGCCACGTCCGCAGGTTCGGCCGATCGTGGCTCCCAGTGGCTGCGGTTCGCTGCTCCAGGCCAATGGGGGCTGCTGGAAGCGGCAGCCAGCACAACCCTTGGCCCACGCTGCTTCCCGCAGCCCCCATTGGCCTGGAGCAGCGAACCGCAGCCACTAGGAGCCACGATCAGCTGAACCTGAGGACGTGGCAGGTAAACAAATCGGCCCGGCCCGCCAGGGGCTTTCCCTGCACAAGCAGCGGAACAAGTTTGGGAACCACTGATCTAGGAAATACACACTGATAGGCTCTAAATGGAGGACTCATGAATCCCAGAATTAGAGATAAATGTTCTATGCCATTTGAAAGTTAGGATTCCAATCTTTCAGATGTGGTAGAGCATAGATTCTAGTTATGAGCTCTTCAGAGTGGTGATTATACAGTTCTTTGTGTTTCTACAGAGCCCAAATCCTGACTGGAGACTTTGTGAATTAAAAGCAATAATAATAATAATTAACAAACAGTTCTCTATACACTGATCACTAAAATCAGATTACAATACAAGTTTGTTGACTGTTCATATGAACATAAGAACGACTATACTGGATCAGACCAAAGGTCCATCTTGTCCAGTATCCTGTCTTCCAACAGTGGCCAATGCCAGGTTCCCCAGAGGGAATGAACAGAACAGGCAATCATCAAGTGATCCATCCTGTCACCCATTCCCAGCTTCTGACGCCATCCCTGCCCATCCTGGCTAATAGCCATTGATGGACCTATCCTCCATGAATTTATCTAGTTCTTTTTTTAACCCTGTTATAGTCTTGGCATTCACAACATACTCTGGCAAAGGAGTTCCACAAGTTGACTGTGCGTTGTCTGAAAAAATACTTGCTTTTGTTTGTTTTAAACCTGCTGCCTACTAATTTCATTTGGTGAGCCCTAGTTTTTGTGTTATGAGAAGGAGTAAATAACACTTCCTTATTTACTTTCTCCACACCAGTCATGATTTTATAGACCTCAATCATATCCCTCCTTAGTCGTCTCTTTTCCAAGTTGAAAAGTCCCAGTCTTATTAATCTCTCCACATATGGCAGCTGTTCCATACCCCTAATCATTTTTGTTCATATCCTTGTTTTATGTTATAGCCCTGTTTTTTACACTTCATGTTTTGTGTCTTTAAGGCCTAATTCAGATTTATGCATGTGTTTAACTTTATGCACTATGAATAATCTTATTGAAGTTAATTTGATTAAGCACATGCATAAAGTTAAGCACCCGGGTATGACGTTTATTATTTAATAGGCTAACATTAAATAATAAACGTGTTTTTATTATTACATGATAATAGGTCAATGCTGGGGAGGGCTTTGCTCTTAATTATTGTTATTTGTTAGTTCAACTGAGACCTCTAGAAGGGGAAAATGTTATTTCTCAAATATATTCTACAGAGTACAATGCTTCTCATTATATTTAAGGTAGACTTGTTTGTTTGTTTTTCTTCTAAATTTTGATATATATAATGAATTCCAGAGGCTGGGTGAGATCAGTTTCTAGAGGTTTTTTCATGCATTTTGTAGTTATTATTGGGAACGTATATGCAATTAAAAAGAAAGAGAAAGAAAGACTGTTGCCAACACCTTGAATTGTACTCAAAAGCAAACAAAAAGCCAATCCAGAGCTTTGAGCACAGATGTTATGTGCTCATAACAGCACATCCCACTTAGAAATTGAGCAGCATTACCAGAAGCTTTGAGGTTTATTTATTCAATTTAATGGAAGCAATCAGTTATAACAATTACTGTAGGAAAGGTTCGCTACAAACACAGGGTGTGATATTGCAATCTTTACTCATGGCAGAAGTCCCACACACTTTAATAGAATTACTTCTGTAAAGACTGTTAGTGAAAGTAAAGGTTGATGGATCAACCCCTATTTGTCATCCTCATGCTAAAGGGCTAGTCACTAGAAAATGAATGTTTATTTTCAAGGTAATATTTTCTAATACTGTGTGAAAGGTTTTTGATGATTATTTTTGGAAGTTCTTTTAAAAATGCTGTATTTTTCTTGTTTTCAGAGTTATGTAATGATGTTCAACTGTTTTCTCCTACTTCTTTGTATAGGTTTTCCTTTAACTAAAATACATACTTATAATAATAATTAATAGTAATATGTTGCATTTCTACAGCATCTTTCAGTTGAGGATTTAAGGACTGTCTCCTTTGAAAGAAAAAACTTTCACCATATGATGTGACATTTATGTCATAATTTCACTAGTGACACAAGGTGAGGACTTTTTGACACAGTGTCATGGCATGACATGATAACATTTTAATGCAGTACAACATAATTATGTTTGGACATAACTCCATGATGGTTGGAATTTGATTCAATATGATTTGATTATGGAAAACAATATAACAACACACACAGCAACACAAAATTGGCACATTTTAACCTGAGGTATCACAATATGCTGAGAGACCACCCATTACCTTGAGATGACATTTCCTCAAGGCCTCAAAGCTATTTCCATGACCAATTAATCCCAGTTAAAATCATGCCAACCCTACATACTTTCTGGCAGGCACCGCTCCCGCCCTCCAACATGCTTCATGGGCACATGAGACTAAACAAATTAAAAGCCTCTTTAGTGGCAGCAAACATACCACAGTGTTTCTCATCATGGCTTTAACAGTGAATCCATCGGTGACCTGCTGCTTGGTTCTCCTCAGCTGCCCCAGTGGCTGCTGTTGTTGTGGAGGTCTCTCTCCAGTGAGTTTCGGGGGGCTCGAACCATCTTTCTCTGCCACCATCTCACCAGGCACCTTTGTGGGGGACAGGAAATAAATATATAGGCGAAAATAATATATTGGGAAAAAACAAATCCTCCCCACTGTCCTGTTGCCCTTCCTCACCTCCTGCCTCCCTTCCTCTTCCTCACCCCCTGCTCTGGCTGCCCTTCCTCACCCCCTGCTGCTGCCTATGGAGGCTCCCGTGTGGGGTCTGGCTGGGGGGGCGGGACATTGACTCACTTTGTCGCTAACACCAACACGCTTCCAGGGACGCCTCTCGGTTGCTAGGCAACGTGTCAACAACTTGCCCGGCTTCTGTTTGCGGTCACGTGAGAAGGGGGGGGGAATTGCGCCGATCACGTGGAACAGCCCGGGCTAGAGCAGGAAAGAGCGCACGCACGAGAGAACTACACTACCCAGAGTACTAAGCGATCGGTAGGCTGGCTCCAATTGTGCGCATGCGCACTATGACAGCAATCCTGCCGACTCGCCCTGCTGTTGCGTGTTCAGTCAGAGTGCTGAAGGCGAGAATTTGAGCTGCGAGCGCGGACGGGAACGGGTGCGTGCGCGCGCTCCCTCCCCTCCCCCCACCGTGGCCATGATAGGTGAGTGAGTGAGACCCGGATGCAGCGGCCCCCTCCCCTTTTCCGGCCTCCCCCCCACAGGCTCTGGGCCCTGCTCTGCCGGCGCAGGAGTGAGCAGCCTGTCGTGTCTCTCCCCAGCCTGGGCCCCCGGCTCCGCTCCCACCGCGCACACGCTGTGGCTCGTGGCCGCCGGCTCCACCCCGCCGCCCGCTTTCAGGCCTGGCCTCGCTGGCCGTCCGCCACGAGCTTGTTCGTCGGCAGTGGTGTGGTTCTTCTTCGCCCCCGCCAAAGGGCCGCCCCGCCACCAGGCCAGTCCCGAGAACACCGAGTGTGACCTTCTGTGACCGAGTGTGACCCACCAGCCATCGACATAGAAAATACCGTGCGCTCCCCCAGCACAGCGTTCCCGCACTGTGCACACAGCCACCCCTCTCCAGAGCATACCCACATAAGATACCCACTTCGTGTGCCCACCCTCATTGAATGCCCGCCCCCCAGCAGTACACATCCCCTGGCTCCACACAACACATCCATACGGTATGCACATCCCAACATAATACAACCACCCCGTATGCACGCTCCCACACCATACACCCACAGTACACACATACTGTATGCACCTAGAGTACATACACCTCTCCCCCCTCCCGCCCATGTAGTATCTGCACACACCCAAATACAGTACTTCTTAGTGAATTGAGATCTTGCAAGTCTGGATTCCTTATTTCTCTAGCACCATCAATGTGGATGATGCTTTACAGGCAAATGATATAGTACAAGGGACTGGACTCTGCACTCCTCCTTTGCAGAGTTAGCTACACAGAAGAGAACGGGAGGTTTTTACACCCACTTTGCACTGGCATCGGTTACCACAAAAAGAGTGAGACATTAAAAACTACAAAAAGAAAAGGAGGACTTGTGGCACCTTAGAGACTAACAAATTTATTTGAGCATACGCTTTTGTGAGCTACAGCATCCGATGAAGTGAGCTGTAACTCACGAAAGCTTATGCTCAAATAAATTTGTTAGTCTCTAAGCTGCCACAAGTCCTCCTTTTCTTTTTGCAGATATAGACTAACACGGCTGCTACTCTGAAACCTGACATTAAAAACTGATTGTTTTCCTTTTTTTTCCCTCCAGAAAACACTTGCCTATTTCAATGAAGTGTATCCCTTGTGTCCATTCACCCTGTGGTCTGAATATAAATCTTGATGTATGCAGTAGGTCCCAGGATATTAGAGAGACAATGTGGGTGAAGTAATATCTTCTACTGGAGCTTTGTGTAAGCTCAGAAACTTGTTTATCTCACCAACAGAAGTTGGTCTAATAAAAGATATTACCTCACCCATCTTGTCTCTGTAAATCTTGATGGTAGCTGTGAATAAGTCATGGTTCATCTTGATCTTTCTTCACTGCCTTCATGCTGGTTGTGAGTTGCTGTCTTGTGCCGTCCTGCTGTGCCATTATCCCTTCAGGCAGCAGGCATGGAGTGGAGCAATCAACCCACATTCTGGCCTCACAGACAGTGGTGGGGGTCAGGAGAGCACCGGGTAAGATGACCAGGGTAGTCCCAAAGTTGGCAACATGTAGTCCTCTGATAGTATTACAACACATGACTTTGTCCAACTAGCCAAAATTTCCCTCTAGTATTTGGGAAGAAGAGGCAATTAATCCCCAATATCCCGGTTCCCTCATTGTGGGTCCCACAAATCACAAGAGCCACCATGTGATCCCCTCAAAAACTGTAAAATTTCCTTTTTACATGCTCCCTCTCTTTCACTTTCATTTTTGTTATTTAGTTAATTACAGATAAAACAAGAAGAGCATAAAATTGAGGTGTTAGATAAAGTTATTTATGCTTAAAGGAATTCTTCCCATCCCCCTGATTTTAAACACCTTTTTTTCCCTGTCTCTCATATTGGGTGTTTGTCTCCTATCTGAGACCTAATCAAGATTAAATGTATGCAATTTTATGGTTGATGTATAGATGAGACATTCATCCTCTAAAAGTTTTGTCACTGAATTTCTTTGGAAATTGTTGCATAATCTCCATTATTTTTACAGTTAGAAATTCTCTTTCCTTTCTCATTAATGTATAGCTTTCCAAAATGTTAGTGCACTGTTATTCTCTTTAAACCGTTTAAAGGCAAAAGAAAGTTAAGTGTAATTTTGCAACTCTGTGATTTTTTTTTATTCTATGTGAATATTATATGCAACATCTACTGCAGTCTGTGCCTAGTTGCGTATATCTGTTTCTTTTTTTCTCTAATGCAGTAGAAAGCATTTATGAGACAGCTTGATTTAATGAAAAAAGTGTTTTCATATCCAAATATTTATATATCTTGATGAATTCTACAGAGGTCAGATCACATTATGTGCTTACAGAACTGCAACTCTTGTTCTTTTTAAAAATTCCTCTAATTTCTTTAGCGAGTTATTATAATACAGTTTAAAAAGGCATATGTGACTTAAAATTTTGAAGGTAAGAAAGGCTTGAATGTCATTTGCTTCTTATTGTGTGGCCAGTAGACCTTGCTTGAAGACCATGTCGAAAGACCATGAACTGAGCCCTAGCCTTCCTGTTAGGAATAAATCTGCACAAGTCTTTGATTTGGTTTGCATATGACCTAATGCAAATTACAGTATCTTGTTGACCTGAGTTTGTAGGAAATGACCTACTAAGACAAAAACTCTTTTGATCAACTTTAAACGGATCATTTATAAACTGATCAATAAAGTCTCAAAGCAGTTGACAGATGCTAAGTATATATGTGTGTATTTTAAACATATATTGTTTTTTCAAGCCTGACAAAAATACAGGAATCATATATTCTTACAGTATAGTGTTCTTGTGGATGATTTAGTTAGGAATAGTAATGACTACAGATCCAGCAATTTGATCTGTGTGGTTGGTCCGTGCACTCGTACAGAGAGCCCCACTGACTTCAGTGAAAATTTGTGTGGGCATAAGGGTGTGGCCCACCTGGATCAGATTGCAAGTCCATGGGACCATGCACAGTATATAAAGTTAAGCATGTGTGTAAGTGCTGGCAGCAATGAGGCTGTATTTGTCTTTTCACTATAGTAAATAGTGAATGCATAAAAAATTTAAAAATATATTTTGATTAGTGGAAAATTATTGATACTACAATATATTAATTACTTAGAGCCTTGAGTGATTTATGGGATGGCAACAAATTTTTATTTAGGACAAAAAGAAAAAAAAACAAAATCCAAAAGATTAGATGTATATAAAACACTGCCATTCTGTATCACATCCAAGGTCCATCTACTTCAGTATCCTGTTTCTGACAGGAGCCTCTAGATGCTTCAACGGGAGGGTAAGAACCCTACAGTAGGGAGATGAGAGTAATCTGCTTGCAAAGGTCTCATTCTGGTTTCTAATAGTTAAGATTGGTTTAAAACCTGAAACATAAAGTTGACTGTCCCTTCCAAAATATGTTGTAATTAATTATGATAACTGGATATTCCTGATATTCATATAAATATCCAGTCTCTTTTAGAATCTTATAAAGTTCTAGGCCTCAATGACTTATTTATTTCCTTTTATCAATTTTTAATTTCCCACCGTTTAGTTTAATTGAATGTTCCCTTGTTTGTGTGTTATGAGACAGGGAGAACAGAAGTATACCATTTGTTATTTTATCATGTACGTCTTACGGTCTGCTTTCTATAGTAAACAATCCTAAACTTTTCAATCTCTTCGTATGAGAGATTTTCCAGACCCTTGATTATTCTCAGTGCTCTCCCCTATAGTTTTGCAATATCCTTTGTGAGATGGGTTGGTAGTGCATGCAGTATTCCAGATAAGGCTGTGCCACTGAGTGAAGTAAAAGCATTATAATGTTCTTTGTATTATTCACCATCTCATTCCATATGCATCCTAAGAGTTCTTAGCTTTTTTGGCTGCAGCTGGACAATGTGGATGGGTTTTCATTGGACTATCTACAGTGACACTGCAGTCCCATTCTTCAGCTGATACAGTTAATTTAGAACCTGTAAGGTGTATGAGTAAGGTAGTTAATTAAAAATCCTATAATGTGTATTAGGTAACTTTTCAGAAATAACAACAGCAGTTTGGTTGGAAATGGATTACCATGTAGTCCAAGACTTCAATGCTGACATTTAATCTGAATTGTATTAAAAAGCATAACTTTATATGTAAAAAGGAGTACTTGTGGCACCTTAGAGACTAACCAATTTATTTCAAATATTCAAATATATTTTCAAATATATTTCAAATAAATTGGTTAGTCTCTAAGGTGCCACAAGTACTCCTTTTCTTTTTGCGAATAGAGACTAACATGGCTGTTACTCTGTAACTTTATATGTGTTCATTATTTCAGTTAAGAGGTTACACTCCTAAGCCTTCAAAATATGGAAATATATTGATATTTATTTGTGTGACATCTTTATTTGGAACATCATACCAACAAATTAGTTATGTAAGTGTCAATAGACTTCTGATAGACTATCCATGGAGAAACTGATAGACTAACAGGGTTTTGTGCTACAAGCTTTACTGTTATGGATCTTCATTGAAGTCACGAGTGTTTCCTGAATTCTAATTCTTAGATACATCTTTGAAAGTATTCAGCAAGGTAAATACCAAAGACAATATTTGTTGCCTAAACTCTTGAAGGAACTGTGTGTCTCCTGAGGTTTTCCCCTTTTAAGTGAAGTTGCAATACTCTGACTCCAGAATTGCCCATTTCATTTATTAATAGTTTTTAAAACTTTGTAGCCTATTTATATATAATTTCAGTTTGTTAATTGGCTATGCAGTTAATGATTTCAGGGAACTATTTAAAAGGGAAAAGAATTTAAGCATTTACAGATATTTAGAGAATGGATCATTTGACTTGGTATTTCCCATTTAATCAAAAGAATATGTATGTACAGGCATTGATGAGTACAAGACAGGACTATTCTCATGAATTACTGACTGTGGATGAGGGCAAAGTTTGTTTTCCTCTTTTCATATTTGCAAAAGATAACAAGCACCTGAACTGAGTTTCAATTCAAAATTTTGTACTTCAGGGATCAGTATTTTATTTGGTTGTCATTGGTCCAGAGCTAGCACTTAGAACTGCACATGAAAGCATTTGTATTGGCTTTCCCAATTCCCAAAATGCTTCTCTACCTTGTATGTTATAAGGCATGAGTTTTCATGTCAGACCATAGTTCAAAAGTCCTTCTTATTACCCTTTCCCTTTCTACCCTTCACCCTCCCACAAGCTGTATCTGTTCTACATATAATTTGCAAATCCAAGTTTTCTGTGTGGCTTGTTAGTATGTTGCATGTCAAATGTTTAAAAGTAGCAGTGTGAGTAATTACTATCTTAGTTTTATAAAGAGTTTTGAACCCTACTATTTTAATGTAGATATTAAAAAGAAAAGCACCTATTTCCTTCCTATTAAACCGACAAGCAACTCTAAATGCCTACGGCGCACTTGTTCTAATGTATTTCTTAGGGAATCACGGGAAAGCACAATGTTAGAGAAATACTACCTTAGAATACTGCATAATCAGAAATCTGTAGTCCACATGTGTTAATCCTGCTGTGGAGGGAAGACTTATCAGATCCATTTTCAGAAAATGATAATTGTAAGTAATAAATATATAATGTAATTACATATTTTAAGTTGCACTGTTTATCTCTCAGTATATCCAGTCTATTTCGAGTACTGTTTGCCAGGCACTTTTCAAAATCACCCAGTTAACTTTTGGAAAGTAATCCATTGGAAAAAAACTTACTGGATTCTGGAAGGAGTTAGATACTGTATCATAAATCTACTGTATTTGGCTTACTTAATAAAGGGAATCATGGTACTCTTTCCATCAGTTAAAAGGTTCTAAAACAAGGCTTAGTTTGTCAAAAGTATGTGTATATAATAAAGAGAATAACAAAACCAGACCTCATTTCTATTCAGTTATAATTTTCAATGTAATAATATTTTTTGTATATAGAACCAGATTCTCAGCTAATATAGATTGCCATAGAGCTATTGAAGTCAATGGAGCCACACAGGTTTACACCAGTTGTGGATCTGGCCCTTCTACAGTTGTGGATCTGGCCCTATTCACTGCCTAGTGAATGCAGTGCTGGACTGGGACCCAGCTCCGTCACTGGCCTTCTGGATGACCTTGGGCAAGTTACTTTCCTGCTTTATGCCTCAGTTTCCCTATCTGTAAAATGGGGATGATGATACTGACTTCCTTGGTAAAGCGCTTTGAGATCTACTAATGAAAGACATTTATTATGATAGTTATTACTATTAGTATCAGTCATCCAGCAATCTCGAGGCATTTTATAAACATCAACTAAAACTAGCAACACCCATCAGATCTACTCCAACTGTAATTTGTGAACAAGAGTCTGATGTTCAACCACTTAAGAATTGTAGAAAAGCACAGCTAATCTGGTATGGAAATTGTCTTTGTTTCCCACCTAAATGTCATTATTATTCAGGTCTGTCAAAAAATGGGAAAACCAAATCAAGACTGAAATAATCATCTTGTTTTGAAAAGTTTGTAAAGGCTACTGAAGAACTGGAAACAGTTAGTAGAGTAGAATGTGTGAAGAAGTTTGTATGCCCAATAATAGATCCATATGAACCTGTTTGCTTTAGTAAATGTCTCTCCCTTTTGGGATCTTGCTCAAAGGAACACATGGACTTGGCTGCACTGAGAAAAAGGGTAGAAAAGACCATCTAACAGCATCAGTCACAAGACAGATAGATTCATGTGTACACTGATGGTTCGGCAGACAAATCTTTTAAGAATGGTGGTTGTAGTATCTTCATCCAGTGGTGTAATGGAGAAAGTACAAGAAAGCACGTAGTTCAGGATATGTATGACCTATACAGCCAAACTGAAAGCTATTCTTACCTCGCTGCAAGACATAGACAGAACAGAAATAGAGGTGGATGTTGTGATGTTTATTGACTTGCAGGTGGTGATCCTCAATTCCTTTTGAAGACACCAGAATGCTAACAATGGTGTGGTTCATAAGGAGGCTCTGAGGATCAGAAAGTGAGGCAATCAATTGACTTTTCAATGGACTCCATCACACGTTGGGATATAAGGGAGTGAGGTTGCTGATGACCTGGCCAAACCTGGAAGATTGGAAACAGGTTGAAATGACAGTCATTAAGGATATTGATGTTCTATCAAGGGAAATATTAACTGAAATAAAATGTTAGAAGATGAAAGATCCTCTTATTGATCTCAAAGCATCTCAGAAAATAACATTCACTATTGTAAGAATGCGTATGGGACACAATGTAGGAATGAAAATCAATAGAGATGGTACTAAGATATATCCACTCTGCAAGATATGTCGGGAGCAGACTTTTAACGTCAGCCCATGCTTCTGAATGTGATATGGTAAGGAAAGTGAGGCTTTTCATGTTGGACACCTTGGGTCAAGGCCTTTCAAAGGACCCTGTTCATTCCCGAACTTCATGGCCTAATGTGTTTATTGTTGGACAATACAACAACAGCAACACTCATATTAAGTAGATGAACATAAATAATGTCTTGCCCAAGGTCATATAGAGAAAATCAATGATAAGAGCATGTATAGAACCCCAGAATTTTAGAGCCTCGTCCTCTTCACAAGACTGTACTGCCTTCACCTCAATCTACAGTACACTCTTCATTCAGTGTACTAAAAAGATTGGTCAGTAACTTAATTGTTAAAAGTAAGTGAATGAGGAGAGGTTTAGAAGTATAATCCAATGGAGAAAAGTTTTGGGAAAAGTAGTTTAGAAGAGCAGAAGTGTTCATGAATTAAATAAATAAGATTCATATTAGTCTTTTAGCTAAGATAAAGTTTGGTGTCAGTTTAATATCTGATGTGCCTTCCATAATGGAGACTATACTTGCAGTGAAATCAGTGATCTAATATAGTATGCCTTCAGCTTCTGACTTATCTTCAAGGAAAGTGAATCCTGACATATTTTCACCAGTGTGGTCTTCATCATGAATAAACACAGTAAGCTTAAATCTAGTTTTACATGCATGGACATTCACCGCAGTGGATCTTGAACAATCTGATGCTGCACATAGCTATTCATGAATATTAGAAGATTTTCAAAGTACACCAACATTATAGTGTCATTCTGTACACACATTTATTTATAAGGGGATGGAAACAAGCAAAAAACTTTGCATTCAGGCTGTCAACTTTTCAAGTTTTAGCTTGATATAATTTAAATGACTGGGATATTAAAGCATGAAAATTGGGCTTTATAATGGAAATGCAAACTCTACGTACTAATTATTATTGATGATAGTAAGGAGTGTTTGCATTTCCATTGTAAAGCCCAAGTTTCACTAGATAAATAATTTAGAGGAGAAGTCATACCTTTCACTTATCATAACTGTACCATGCATGAGTTAATATTTAAGGTGATCTGAAGTCTGCAGGAAAATAGTGTTTAATGATTTTTTGCAAAGAAGTTCTATCTAATGGTTCCTGGTGACTACGGAAGTTAGGTGCCAAACTTGCTTCGGTGCTTTTGAAAATCCCAGTAGGCACATACGTACATGTTTAGGCACATAAATACCTTAGAAATCTGTCCCTGCATAGCTGTTTTATTAGATAAGTTTAAATGGCTCAATAGTAAAAGTTTTGGCCTCAGAATCCTAATGTTCAAGGCCTGCGTTTTTAAAGGGTGGTTTTTTTAAGCAGCTCTTAAAGTTCCCAGTATCTTAGCATACTGTAAAACCGTATACTTGTTAAAGTATCCTTAAAAGAGTCTCAGGGTAGTACTGTACATATTATATGTCATGATACGTAAAGCCCTTTCTGGCTCCAAAGTTTCAACTGACACACAAAAAAGTTCTTACTCCATAATGTTCCATGTTCATGAAGGGAGAATTTATGCAGAATATTTACTATAATATGTTAGCTTTTTTATATTTTGATCAATGAAAATAGTTTTTTACCTGCTGTTTCTTTAGCCTGTAATTGTGGCCCACTGCTTATTCAGCGTTTTAATTTGCATCTAATGAGAACATATTTAAGGGGTTTTTATTGTTTTGTTTTGTTCAAATCTGAGCAATTTCTCTGTTTGTTGACAAGCTTTCTGACATCAAACATTAAAGACTTGGTTATATCTCTTTCCCAATTGATTCATGCTTGACTTTAATAGGCTCAATTCCTATATTCTAATATACTGTAGTATTGCATCCTTGATCAATGAAAACATATAATATTATTAATAATGTCAACAGGATACTTTATATTACCCTCTGCAATATTCCTATTTCCTATTATTTTGGCCATTAATTCAAATTTTGGGTAGATAGTGATGGAATGTGGTCTGTAGCAGTGCTAGGGGTCAGTGTGGGTGAAGAGGCATCAGTAGACAGATACTGTAAATTATGCTTAATCCTCTGCCTATATTTTAATTTATTATTGACTGTACGCATTCTTTGCTCTTAGGGTTCATGTCTCATTAAAGGACCTAGAATTTTAAAAAGGGAAACTATAGGTAAGATAGGTTATAGATATTCAGTAGATGAGTACTTTCAGTAGCCTAACACAAAATGTACAATTCACAAGTAAGTTTGCCTTTTTGGCATCCATTTTTATCATTGAGTCGGATTCTTGAAGGCTTTACAATGTATCTAGATCGAGGATATTTACCTCATGTTTCAGTAACTCCCTTTAAAAATAGTTTTTCAACTAGACTAATATTCATTTCCTTTAAGCTAAAGCAAACCAAAGCAAAACATTCCTTGATATATCATGTTGAGTAAATTAGAACTGCCTCAGAGCCAGGGTGTGACTAGATTTTAGGTAGCTGAGTAAAACCACTTGAGTTAATTATGCAGAGAGAATACTAGTTTAAGTAAGTGCCAGCAATGTAGCAAGACAGGTGACCTAGGTTTTGTAGCAGATTCAGAATGATGGGTCAGGGTAGACTGAGACCATGACATAAATGGTATAATTAATGTTTGCATAACTTGTTGCCTTGGACAGCAAGAAATATAAAATCCTATTTTATCATATCCGCTAGTTATCCAACTAACTACTTATATAGTTCAAATATGATTTGTATGAGTGCAGCCTTATTCACATTTTGTTCTTCTGAAAATGTGAATTGTGGTGAGTGTAGGAATTTTGGGGAATTTTTCAGCCTTTCAATTGACCAGCTGGTATTCACCTCAAAGTTTCTGGAGCAGGGGTGGGCAAACTACGGCCCGCAGGCCGCATCCAGCCCACCAGCCATTTTAATCCGGCACTCGAGCTCCTGTTGGGGAGTGGGGTCTGGGGCTAGCCCCTCTCCAGCCAGGGAACAGGGTCAGGGGCAACTCCACGCGGCTCCCGGAAGCAGTGGCATGGCCCCCTACCAGCTCCTAGGTGTAGGGGCAGCCAGGGGGCTCTGCTCTGCACGCTGCCCTTGCAGCTCCCATTGGCCAGGAACTGCAGCCAATGGGAGCTGCAGGGCGGTGCCTGTGGATGGGGCAGCATGCAGAGCCATCTGGCTGTGCTTCCGCATAGGAGCCAAGGAAGGGACATGCTGCTGCTTCCAGGAGCCGCTTGAGATAAGCACCGCCTGGAGCCTACACCCCTGAGCCTCTCCCCGCACCCGAACCCCCTGCCCCAGCCCTGATCCCCCTCCTGCCCTTCGAACCCCTCGATCCCAGTCCAGAGCACCCTCCTGCACCTTAAACCCCTCATCCCTAGCCCCACCCCAGAGCCCGCACCCCTAGCTGGAGCCTGCACCCCAGCTCCCTGCCCCAGCCCTGATACCCCTCCCGCCCTCCAAACTCCTCGGTCCCAGTCTGGAGCCCCCTTCCTACACCCCAAACTCCTCATCCCCAGCCCCACCCCAGAGCCCACACGTCCAGCTGGAGCCCTCACCCCCTCGTGCACCCCAACCCCAATTTTGTGAGCCTGCCATATAATTTCTGTTCCCAGATGTGCCCTCAGGCCAAAAAGTTTGCCCATCCCTGTTCTGGAGCCTACATTGATTATTAAAAGAAATGATCAATACATAAATTGACTTTCCTTCAAAAACAAAAAGTATCTGTATTTGGTCACCTGTTATGTGAAGACTACAGGGACATTTCTCTGGAGAACTACTAGAGGGGCCACAGAGTTGAGTCAGTTATCTGTCTCCTCACGTCCTGAACCCTGACATTTGGAGAACAAACATCCTAACCAGACAGGTTTCCAGTTTTATGCATTTTATGAACTAAATAACTATGCAAAAAGCATTAGATAAAATACATATAGCAAGTCAAATTAAAGGAAATAGGATAATATAACAAATCAAATTAGTTAACAGGTTAATCTAGTAAATTAGCTAGTAATTTGGTAAGCAGTTTGTTTTAGTGTTCAGTCCCAAAAGTAACAGGACATTCTCAGCTTCAGTGGCAACTGATGTATTTATATGTCTACTGAATTGATAATACAGGGAAGGTCAGATCACTCCCAGTTTGAAGCTCATGTTGAGACTACATCTCTGATAATTAAGGCAGCCTAACTAAATTATAGGTGGTTAGGTGTCTCTTCCCCTCTACTTGGGTTACATGTAGCATTCTAGTACAATTGGAGGTGACTCAGCTGCAAAATTTCCAGACTGCTGAAGCATTTCGGTCTAGCAGGCCTCAGAGTACACAATGTTTTGCAAATACATCCTTATTATACATAAATCTTGAACTATATAAAGGATTAATTGGTAATATATATGTTGAAAGAGTTTGTGAGAAAGGTTTTTAATTTATCACAGTCAGAAGGCTTCCCTTTAAGACTTATAGGAACTTATAGTTTATTATACTATATTGGAGCAATAGTGTATCTAGTTCATTATCTTTCCTCCAACAGAGATCTGTGACTAAGCCGTGGTCTACACTACAGAGTTAGGTAGAATTTAGCCGCGTTGGGTCGATTTTATAATGAATGTGTCTACACAAGCAACCCCGTTCCGTCGACCTAAAGGGCTATTAAAATCGACTTCTGTACTCCTCCCCGGCGAGGGGAGTAGCACTAAAATCGACCTTGCTGGGTCGAATTTGGGGTAGTGCAGATGCAAATCGAAGTTATTGGCCTCCGGGAGCTATCCCAGAGTGCTCCAATGTGACCGATCTGGACAGCAGTTTCAACTCCAATGCGCTAGCCAGGTACACAGGAAAAGCCCCGGGAACTTCTGAATTTCATTTCCTGTTTGGTCAGTATGGCGAACTCAACAGCACAGGTGACCATGCAGTCCCCCCAGAATCGCAAACGAGCTCCAGGATGGAGCGAACGGGAGACACTGGATTTGATTGCTGTATGGGGAGAAGAATCTGTGCAGGCAGAACTCCGATCAAAAAGAAAAAATGCTAATATATATGCACAAAATCGCACAGGGCATGATGGACAGAGGCTACAACAGGGACACACAGCAGTGCCATGTAAAAGTCAAGGAGCTCAGGCAAGCCTACCAAAAGACAAAGGAGGCAAACGGTCGCTCTGGGTCAGAGCCCCATACATGCTGCTTCTATGATCAGCTGCATGGCGTTCTGGGGGGCGGGGGAACCCTACCACTACGCCACCACTGTCCATGGACACCTGCAAGGGGGGAGTCTCATGCAATATGGAGGAGGATTTTGCGGATGAGGAAGAGGAGGAGGAGCATGCACAGCAGGCAAGTGGTGAATCCATTCTCCCCGGCAGCCAAGACCTTTTCATCACCCTGGAGCCAATACCCTCCCAAGGTGGGATCCCTGACCCTGAAGGCAGAGAAGGCACCTCTGGTGAGTGCACATTTATAACTACAGTACAGGGTTTTAAAGCAATAGTTTTTAATGTTTGGTTTGCCCTGAAGACTTGGGATGCATTCATGGCTAGTACAGCTACTGGAAAAGTGTGTTAACGTGTCTGGGGATGGAGTGGGAATCCTCCAGGGACATCTCCGTGAAGCTCTCCTGAAGGTACTCTGAAAGCCTTTGCAGAAGGTTTCTGGGGAGGCCTTATTTCGTCCTCCACGGTAGGACATTTTACCACACCAAGCCATTTCCTGTTTGGTCAGCCAGTAGCAAGTAGTCTGGAATCATTGTAGCACAAAGCATGGCAGCGAATGGCCCTGGGTTTTGGTCACATTCAAGCAACATTCGGTCTTTATCTTTCTTTCTTAGCCTCAGGAGAGTGATATCATTCATGGTCACCTAGTTGAAATAGGGGAATTTTTGTAACAGAACAGCAAAAGGACCGCATTCATGCTGGGCTATTTGGGCTTGGCTAAAAGGGATCATCCCTGAGAATAGCCATGCGGCGGGGGGAGGGGTGAAGGGATCATCCCAAATAGCCTTGGGGAGGGGTTGGGGGAGGTGTGTGCTGCACATCCACCCAAAAACCGCAGCCCCTCCTTTTAAATGTCAAACCCAACCGGCATTGCTTGCTATGGGAAAGGAGGACGCTGCAGTTTGAAAACATTCCCACATGTTATGAAGGTGTTAGAAGCCAAACCCGTGCACCCTTTGGCTTATCATGGCTGCCTGGAAATCAAATTCTGTTGCCCAGCCGTGTGTGATGTGTCACCACACCAGCAGGCGCTCCATATAAAAGGCAAAATGCGACCTTGTACCTAAAGCACATGTGCTGTCTGCTGTGAATTGCTTGATTCACTGTGAAAGAGTCTCCCTTTTGTTCTCAAAAATGTATCATCTTAAATTTTACTCTCCCTTTTTATCCCCCTGCAGGTGCAAATGTTTCTATGCTCCCCCTATCATCTCCGTCCCTGAGGTTATCGCAGATTAGAAGGCGAAAAAAAACGGACTCGCGATGACGTGTTTTCCGAGCTCATGCAGTTCTTCCGCACTGATTGGGCACAGCTGAATGCATGGAGGCATTCAGTGGCAGAGTCCAGGAAAGCATTAAGTGAGCGTGATGAGAAGAGGCAGGACGCAATGCTGAGGCTAATGGGGGAGCAAACGGACATGCTCAGGCGTCTCGTGGAGCTGCAGGAAAGCCAATAAGAGTACAGACTGCTGCTGCATCCACTGTACAACCACCTGCCCTCCTCCCCAGGTTACATATCCTCCTCACCCAGATGCCCAAGAATGCGCAGGGGGAGGCTCCAGGCACCCAGCCACTCCACTCCAGTGGATGGCTCAAGCAACAGAATGCTGTCATTCAAACAGTTTTGATTTGTAGTTTGGCTGCAATAAGCAGTGTGGCCTTGTCCTTCCCTCCTCTCCTCCTCCCCTACCCCACCCGGGCTACCTTATCAGTTATCTCCCTTTTTTTTTAAATTAATAAAGAAAGAAAGCATGGTTTCAAAACAATAGTGACTTTATTTCCTTTGCCAGCTATGATCAAAGGGGGGAGGGTGGTTGGCTTACAATTAAAATCAACAAAGGGGGCGGGTTTGCATTAAGGAGAAACACACACAATTGTCACACCGTAGCCTGGCCAGTCATGAAACTGGTTTTCAAAGCCTCTCTGATGCGCAGCATGCCTACCAGTGCTCTTCTAATCGGCCAGGTGTCTGGCTGTTCAAAATTGGCAGCCAGGTGATTTGCCTCAACCTCCCACCCTTCCATAAATGTCTCCCCCTTACTCCCACAGATATTATGGAGCGCACAGCAAGCAGTCATAACAATGGGAATATTGGTTGTGCTGAGGTCTAACCTAGTCAGCAAACAGCGCCAGCTTGCTTTTAAACATCCAAAGGCACATTCTACCACCATTCTGTGCTTGCTCAGCCTATAGTTGAACTGGTCCTTACTACTGTCCAGGCTGCCTGTGTATGGCTTCATGAGCCATGGGAGCCAGAGGTAGGCTGGATCTCCAAGGATAACTATTGGCATTTCAACATATGCAACAGTAATTTTCTGGTCTGGGAAGTAAGTCCCTTCTTGCAGCTGCTCAAACAGCCCGGAGTTCCTAAAGATGCGAGCATCATGCACCTTTCCCAGCCATCCCACGTTGAAAAGTCCCTTGTGATCCACCAGTGCTTGCAGCACCATTGAGAAGTACCCCTTGCGGTTTATGTACCGGTTGGCAGGTGGTCCAGAGCCAAGATAGGGATATGCGTTCCGTGTATTACCCCGCCACAGTTAGGGAAATCCATTGCAGCAAAGCCATCCACTATGACCTGCACATTTCCCAGAGTCACTACTCTTGATAGCAGAACGTCAGTGATTGCATTGGCTACTTGAATCACAGCAGTCCCCACAGTAGATTTGCCCACTCCAAATTGATTCCCGACTGACTGGCATTGCAAGCTTCCACAGGGCTATCACCACTAACTTAACTGTCAGGGCAGCTCTCATCTTGGTATTCCTGCGCTTCAGGGTGGGGGAAAGCAACTCACAGAGTTCCAGGAAAGTGGCCTTACACATGAGAAAGTTTTGCAGCCACTGTAAATCATCCCATATCTTCAAGACTATGTGGTCCCACCAGTCTGTGCTTATTTGCCGGGCCCAGAATCGGCGTTTCACTGTATCAACCAGCCCCACTGCTGTCATGATGTCCCAATTGCCACATCCTGTGCTTTCAGGAACATCTGTGTCCATGTCCTCCTCACAGTCGTCCTCATGCTGCCGTCTCTTAGCCAGGTTCTGCACATATTGCAGTATAATGCGCGAGGGGTTTACAATGCTTGCAACAGCAGCGGTGAGCTGAGAGGGCTCCATGCTTGCTGTGCTATGGCGTCTGCACGGGTAACCCAGGAATAAAGGTGCGAAAAGAATGTCTGCAGTTGCTTTCACGGAGGGAGGGGAGACTGACGACATGTACCCAAAATCACCCGCGACAATGTTTTTGCCCCATGAGGCATTGGGAGCTTAACCCTGAATTCCAATGGGCAGCGGAGACTGCGGGAACTGTGGGATAGCTTCCCACAGTGCACCGCTCTCTGAGTCAATGCTAGCCACAGTAGTGAGGATGCACTCCGCCGACCTAATGCGCTTAGTGGGGACACACAGAATCGACGGTATAAAATTGATTTCTAAAAATCAACTTCTATAAAATCGACCTAACTTCGTAGTGTAGCCATACCCTTATACTTCAGTCTCATCCACTGGAAAGGGGAAAAAAGTATCTGGCCAATTATGCAGTGCTTTTACAGGGTGAAAAGTATTCCCTCCTAATCATTCCAAGGATTAGCTGACCTGTATAGCATGAGATCTTATACCTTGCAAATTACTTTATTGTTCTGTGAATCCTATCAAGTTTGCAACAAATTTCTGAGAACTGCCAAACTTGCTGACTTCATACAAATACAGAGGTACTGGAGAGTGATAAAAATAGACTGTTATTTGGATCTGAATGAATGTACTGTTCTATAAAGGGGACTTCTAAAATCAGTGATATGCCATACATGAATTGTAGGAGTATAATTTTGATTGTTCTTATGTCTTTTAAAAGACCAAAACTCTTGTAAACATTTTATTTATGTATTTTGGTGTGAAAATATACCTTATACTGTTAGGGTTTTTTCAGATTTAGGGCCAAATTCTGCCTTTGGAAGGGTGTGCTTAAGTTCCCATAGATTTCAATGGCAGCGGTGCATGTGCAACCAAGACAGTATTAGACAATAGTTACTATTCTGTATTTCTTATCCCTTTTTTCATGTGCTAAGTGGGATTAGAGATCCATCCTCTAACAATTATATAAATAAGTGGTATAATGTGAGTTTAAACCTACATTCTGTGCTCAGAAAATTACAGATGGCTGATAATTCTCATAATGCACGTGCAGTAATATAGATATACCTCACTGGGAGTTTAAGGCCAAGGACTGGTGCATGTTTTGAAGGCAGCTCATTTCCCAATCTGTTATATATCAGGAACTGTCTCCCTGATGTTACCCAAATAGTGTAATGATGACATGCTGAAATATCTTTTTGTTGTTGTTGCTTGTTTTCAAGCCAATATTGCCTTTCAGTTTAATGCCTTTGCTGCTGTGTATCACTGTGTGTGTTTCATTTGAACAGTGGGGTTTTCAAGTGAGGTACATGGGTCAACAGTTCCCAGTAATATGTGTTTTGCTTCATCTAATAAGTAATCTGAGAGGTGCTAAAGTGGTTACTTAGATCCCAGTTCTTGAAGATATGATATCATACCATTTAATGTATTTAAACTGATAGTATAAAATTATCTAAAGGCTTTTATATATCTGACAGTTCGCGGAGCTCCCGTATTTCCTGCATACCTCTCTGCTTTCTTTGGTGATGGTGGTTTTTTATTTTTGTTGGTTTGTTTGTTCATTTGATTGTTTTTGAGCCAGTTGCAAGTTGATAAAATCTAGTGCTTGATGCAGTTATATATATGATTATCTTGTGTTTGGAAATTACGTTGATTCTATGAAAGTTTTGTATCTGAAGAATCTTGTTACATTTACTAAAGTAAATCTTAATGTTATATTAGCAAGGGTGGCCAACCCGTGGCTCCGGAGCCACATGTGGCTCTTCAGAAGTTAATGTGTGGCTCTTTGTATAGGCACCGACTCCGGGGCTGGAGCTACAGGCGCCAACTTTCCAATGTGCTGGGGAGTGCTCACTGCTCAACCTCTGGCTCTGCCGCAGGCCCTGCCCCCACTCCACCCCTTCCCACCCCCTCCCTTGAGCCTTCCATGCCCTTGCTCCTCCCCTGCATGCCAGGAAACAGCTGATTGGGAGACGCGGGGAGGGAGGGGGAAGTGCTGATCGGCCAGGCTGCCGGTGGGTGAGAGGCGCTGGGAGGGGTGGGGGGAAGCAGATGTGGGGTTGCTGATGTATTACTGTGGCTCTTTGGCAATGGACATTGGTAAATTCTGTCTCCTTCTCAGACTCAGGTTGGCCACCCGTGTATTATGGCATATGGGAAATATGCAGAAAAGTTCTTGTATCTTACAAAGCATATAGAGAGAGGGTTGGGTTCTTTTGTGGATGTGGTAGGTCTTTCTTTCTGTCTTTCCTTCTTTTTAGTATTGCCCTCTATACACAACACTAACGCAGATATCAGAATTCATTTTATCAGTAGGTCAGAAAAAAAGGGGGATAATTAATGTTTCAAATTTTGAATACTCAGACTTCTTGAAACCAATGGTTAAATAATGTCAGGTAAATAGAATCATAGACGCGTAGGGCTGGAAGGGCCTTGAGAAGTCATCATGTCTGGCCTGCTGTGCTGAGGCACAACCAAGTAAACCTAGATGATCTCTGAAAGGTTTTTCTCAACTCTTGTTCTGAAAAACCTCCAGTTATGGGGATTCCACAACCTCCCTTGGAAGCCTATTCCAGTACTTAACTATCAGTATATTTAGAAAGATTTTTCCTAATATGTAACCTAAATTTCCTTTGCTACTGATTAAGCAGATTACTTTGTGTACTATCTTTAACGGACACGGGGAAAAAAAGATCCCCATCTTCTCTTTAACAGCCCTTAATATATTTGGTGTTATCAGGTCCTTCCTCAGTCCTCTTTTCTCATGGCTAAACATGCCCAGTTTTTGTAACCTGTCCTCATAGCTCAGGTTTTCTAAACCTTTTATCATGTTTGTTGCTCTCTTCTGGAGTCTCTTTAATTTATCAACATCTTTCATAGAATCATAGAACTGGAAGGGACCTTGAGAGGTCATCTAGTCCAGTCCCCTGCACTTGTGGCAGGACTAATTATCTAGACCATTCCTGACAGGTGTTTGTCTAACCTGCTCTTAAAAATCCCCAATGATGGAGATTTTCCTCAAGTGTGGCACCCAGAATTGGACCCAGTACTCCAGCTGAGGCCTCACTAGTGCTGAGTAGAGCAGGACAGTTATCTCCTGTGTCTTACATAAGAAACTCCTGTTAATAAACCCCAGAATAGTATTAGCCTGTTTTGCAACTGTATCACATTGTTGACTCATATTCAATTTGTGATCCGCTGTGACCCCCAGATCTTTTTTAGAAGTACCTTCACCTCGCCAATTATTCCCCATTTTGTAGTTGTGCGTTTGCTTTTCCTTTCCTAAGTGAAATATTTTACATTAGTGTTTATTTAATTACATATTGTTGATTTCAGACCAGTTATCCAATTTACTGAGATTGTTTTGAATTCTGATCCTGTCCTCCAAAGTCTTTGCAACCTCTCCCAGCTTGGTGTCCTCTGCAGATTTTATGAGCATACTCTCCATTCCTTATCCAAGACATTGATGAACATATTAAATAGTTCCAGAACCAGGACTGACCCCTTCGGGGCCCCACTAGATGCACCTTCCCATTTTGACTGTGAACCATTGATAATTGCTCTTTGAGTATGATCTTTCAACCTATTGTGCACCTATTTTATGGTAATTTCATCTAGGCCACATTTCCCTAATCTGCTAATGAGAATGTCATGTGGGACTGTCTCAAAAGCATTACTAAAATCAAGTTGTATCACATCTACTGCTCCTCCCATCCACTAGGCCAGTAACCCTGTCAAAGCAGAAAATAAGGTTGGTTTGGCATGATTTGTTCTTGATAAATACAGGGTGGCTATTCCTTATAACCCTGTTATCATCTAGATGCTCACTAATTGATTGTTTAATAATTCGTTCGGTATCTTTCCAGTTATCTAAGTTAGGCTGACTAGTCTATAATTCTCTGTGTCCTCTGTGTTCCACTTTTTGAAGATAGGTACTATGTTTTCCATTCTTCAGTCTTCTGGGACCTTACCTTTTTTCTATGAATTCTCAATGATAATTGCTAACTGTTCCAAGATTGCTTCAAGTAGATCCTGAAGTACCCTAGGATGAATTTCATCACATCCTGCTGACTTCAATATACTTAGCTTACCTAAATAAATTCTGTAACTTGTTCTTGTTCTATTTTGGCTTTCATTCTTTTTTCTCTTTGCAGTTAATATTAATTATGCTAAGTATCTGGTCACGATTAACCTTTTTAGTTAAGAGAAAAGCAAAATAGGCATTAAACACCCAGGCTTCTTGATGTCATCAGCTATTAGCGCTCTTTCCCCTCTAAGTAGAGGACTTACACTTTCCTTTGTCTTTCTCTTGCTTCTTATTTAAAGTACCTCTTCTAGCCTTTTGTGTCCCTTCCTAAGTGCTTGTTTTGTGCCTTATACTTTCTGATTTTGTCCCTACATGCTTGTGCTATTCTTTTGTACTGCTCCTTAGCAATTCATCCATGTTTCCACTTTTTATTTTCAGGTTAGTAAAGAACTCTTGATGGAGCCATCCTGGTCTCTTACTGTTCTTCTTATCTTTCTTTGCATTGGGATAGTTTGATGTTGTGCCTTTAATATTGTCTTTCTGAGAAACTGACAGCTCTCCGGAACTCCTTTATTCCTTATATTTTCTTCCATGGGACCTTACATACTAGTTCTCCAAGTTTGTTAGAGTCTGCTTTTTTAAACTCCGTTGTCCTTATTCTGCTGCTCTCATTTCTTCCTTTCCTTAGAATCATAAAATCTATGATTTCATGACTGCTTTCACCCAAATGGCCTTCCACCTTCAGATTTGCTACCAGTTCCTCCCTGTTGGTCAGAATGAAATCTAAAATGGCTGTCCTTCTGAAACAAAAAGTTGTCCCCAATATATTCCAAGAACTTACTGGAAATGTTGTGTTTTGCCATATTACTTTTCCAACAGATGTCTGGATAAAGTTCCCCATTACTACTAGGTCTTGTGTTTCAGATAGTTCTTTTATTTGTTGTAGAAATATCTCATCCACCTCCTCCTCCTGATTTGGTGGTGTACAGTAGACCCCCTTCGATGACATCACCTTTATTTTTCCCCCTTTTATCTTTATCCAGAGAGTTTCAACTGATCTGCCAGTGTATATATTCTTGATGTATAATGCAACACCTTCTTCTTTGCAGTTTCCTGTGTTTGGATCTTTCAGAGAAGACCTTTAAAAACAAACAAACAAACAAGAAAGCAAGCAAACAAAAAAAATACACCCCTGAAGTTCTCTCTCCTCTCTAAGAAAAGGAGTACTTGTGGCACCTTAGAGACTAACAATGCATCCGATGAAGTGAGCTGTAGCTCACGAAAGCTTATGCTCAAATAAATTTGTTAGTCTCTAAGGTGCCACATGTACTCCTTTTCTTTTTGCGGATACAGACTAACATGGCTGCTACTCTGAAATCTCTCCTCTCTGTAGACAGTAAAGTTCCCCTGACACACCAGAATATGGATTTGCCCTACTAACCTCTGCCAAAATCTCTCTTCCTTTCACTGTTACATGGCATGTTCTGCACCAGCTGACTGCTACAGGTATGGGGGATGTGGGGGAGGAGGGTGTACACATATAAATGTAGGGCCTGATTCTGTATGGGGATGAGTGTCTTCTAGGGGGCACTGAACACTTTCAGCTCCCACTGACATCAGGCTCAGGCTCCTAGTTCGTAAAATATTTTAGGAACCTATGATATAAAAGGCACTATATACATATAAGATTATATTATATTTAAATTTCTAACTGACTTACTTTCCAATTAGCAAACAAATAAAAATACGCAAAAAGATTGGAAGTTCTTGATATAATAAATATGAAAGTACAACTTTCTTATCAAGGTGTTTAATCCTGCCTGTGCATGAGACATGATTGCAAATTCTGTTTATTGCCGGTTATATTAGAAAAGTTTATATTTAAACTGATCAGCCATATAAGGCACAGCCAGGTATTTAAGTACGTCCCTGATGCTGCAGAATAGACAGCAGCAAATGCTAAGTGGCTCATGCTGAAGTAATTTGAATTTTTTAAAATGTATTTAAGCCCCAAGACATTATTGTATACTATTTTGATAACCTATTCATTAAGGGTTAGCCCTCTTAATTAGAAACAGAAGTTATCCACATTTATTGGAATAAATTGATTGAAGTAGCACACAGTCTCTTGAGACCTTCTCAATTGTATAAGTGGTTAGGCCACAAAGGCAAAGAATAATACTCTGAGTGATGAAGCTTTTCCAAGTTCTTCTATTTAGTGGAAACCCAGGGGAAAGTAAACCATTAGTGGAAACTTTGTCATATAGATTGATGTATTATTATTATTATTATTATTTATTTGTATTACCAAACTGCCTAGAAGCCCTAGGCATGGACCATGATCTCTTTGCACTTTACGTTCTACAAACACGAAGTAACCAAAAACAAAAGACAGTCCCATAACACTTATCCCCATTCCATTATTTCAACCCTGTCTCTCAAGGAAAATCCTAGAACTGTAGGCAGCCAGCAGATCTGGGCTTTGTTGAACTGAAGAAGGAAAGTTGATTCCAGAGTTGAGAATACCTCACCAAGAATACTCTGCCCGAAGTGGCTTCCCATTTGAACCCAAAGTCTGAGCTCAGGTGTCTCTGATGATAGTATCTTGTAAGATCTCGCATCCTTTATATCTACACCTCAAAGTTCTTTAATTGTTTGTCAACTGTCCCTGTGACTTTGCTCTTATGGTGTGAAGAAAAAAATAAATCCTATTATCATCTCCTGCCGTTTTAAGATGATCAGAATGTTCTGCCTCTCTTTATACCATTGGATTTGAAATTCTGTGTGTGTTTTCTTGTGTTTGGTGGTAAAGGCAAAATTTGGCCTCTAAACTCTGAATCTAAACCTTCCACTGCAAGGGCATGTAATCCTGAAGTCAGTATATAAAGGAAAAGTGGTTGATTTAATGTTTAAGAGTGTAAGAAGCTTGTAAAGATTAATAAAGATCCTAACTAAAGGAAGCACTTTTCATTCCATGGCAGCTTGAAGGATGGCAAGGTGATAGTATATTAATGGAGAAGAAATGAAAGAGTGGGGCTATCTGGAGAGTAGATTCCAACACAGATATTTTGTTTGTGTTGCACTGTGTGTGAAGGTGGAACAAGCAATGTATTTACATTGTGCCAGATCCTGAGGTTCTTACTCACTTTTATCCCGTCATTACAAAGTCCCATTAAAGTCTATAAAAAGTTCTTACAATATAGCAGTGTAAAAGAGAAAATAACCATAGTCTTATATATTAAGCTTACTTGTGATAACTGAGGTGAACTTTGTGACAAACTCATTCACATTGTCAAACAAGTATTTGATATAAAAAAAACTTTGAGGCTGTCAGGAGCCTTTGCCTTTTTTCCCCATTGCTTTTTCAATAGCACGTGTTTTGTTTTTTTAATGAGGTTATCCTCCCACCATTAGTTTGGTTCCTCCAGTCTTTCCTGGCACTCCATGTATTGTATTTTATTTGCTTTTACTTCTATTTTCTACATCCTATGTTTACCGCTTCAGCATCTTCTCTTTGAACTATATCCTGTACATTTTTCATTGGCCTTTTAATTATTCTGGGAAAATCCCTGGTGTATTCTTGAACACAACTTTGGAACACCTGAAGACAAGAGTGCTTCTTCATGCCTCCCAAAGAATCTATTTTACAATGTACCTAGTTCAGAATTTGGCCCATGATATGAAATTCACGCCTTTGAACAGGAGATGAAGTGGGATTTAAGCAGTGAATGGGCACGTGCAGGCCCTCTGCTCAGGGGTGAATTTCATCTTTAATTCAGCTTGTTCCCAGAAACCTGAAAAATGCAACTGTCTTGTGTCAAATTGTACATTTTTCAAATTCAAATTAATTTAGCAATGTACAAAATTGAGGATAATTAATTAATCTTAGAAGAAAGTGGTTCATTGGAAACTGAAATAGCTAGGACTTTCACTTTGATAGCTGCTGTGGACACATTAAACAACAACAACAAAATCAATGTAAATTAGAACTGACCAAATTAATATTAGGTTTTCCTTCAAATCTTCCTAGAAATCAAGGAGCAAGGGTCAGCTGCTTTGCTTCTTATTCATCTCCCACAGATTGTTGATGTTTTCCTGTCCTTGCTGTCCTTGCAGTTATCCAATGACATAATATTGCCTTTGAGAGTATGGAAACAAATGCATTTTAATTTTCTATGTGGGTGTAAAATAAAAAATCTTGATGGTGGAAATATGATATTTCATATTAGACATCACACTGCATCACTCTTATGGTTCCCCCTCAACTTTAATTTTTAGGTGATCTGAAATATTTGTGGCACATTTGGCTTTGCATTGCAAACCTCTCCTGATGCAATGATCTCCCTGGAACAATCTTCAGTAGAAACATATGGTAAAAACTTAAAGTAATTACAATATCACTAAAAGCTTCATAATCAGATTACTGAAACTAAATGTTAAAAAATTTGATTTTTCTTGATCCAGTCATTTCAATTTGATTCCAGTCTACTCTGTGATTGATTGAAGAAACATGACAGGACAAAGTCAAAGAGTATTTAGAATGTCTAAAGCATGGCAGAGAAAATTTTAAGTCAATCCAATTTGAGACATGAAAGTATTTTTATCATTCTTTCATGGGGTTTTCCCAAAAGAGAAAGGATTTTCTTCAATTTCCGGGGCGGGGGGTGGAGGGGTTATTGTTGTTGTTGTTTTTCCTACTGGTGTTTTGAAGAACATGGCCATATTATTGCTACCTTAGAGTAAAGCCAAATATTTTCAGGAGTGTTCACTAATTTTAATTAGCTGCATAGCTGTGGCTCTTCAGCACCCCTGAAAATCAGGCACTACATGCATCGAATAGGGGAGCCAAAACTTGAGTAACACAAATAAGAAAGTCACAGTTCAGGCCAACTGCACCTGTATTTCCCCTCGGTGGTTCAGCAAGGGCACCCATTCTTGGCGTTCAGCTCCCCAGCTGTTACCTCTCTTTGATGGAGACCTGCATATCTCTGCCTTCTGACCAGGATATTTCCAGGCTGCACATTTCCTGTCTTCACTGTGAATTTCCCAGTATAGACAGGTTGCTCAAGAAACCTCCTTGCTTTCTCTTTAGATACTGATTACAGTATAATTCCTACAGATGTAAGTTCTCATACAGGTCTTTCTGTGCAAGCCTACTTTATTCATAAAGTAAAAAGCATGGCAGAAAAAACATATTAAAAACAATAAGAGAACCTACATGCATGCTAATAAATTTACCAGAATTAACTCCCCAGTCCTAACAGGGATTTTGGCAGGATAAGTCCTTCAGTCCTCCACCTTAGGGGAAGTCCTTGTGGTTACCAGTTCTGTGCAGCTTCAGAGAATAAGAACCAAGTCTTACGAAGCCTCAATGGGCCAAGTCCTTCCAATCCTTCCCAAAGGATTGGGGAATTCTGTGGACCAGAGGTCCTGTCTGTTTACTGGATCAGGAAGAGGGCCCTAAGCTGGTCTAAACATAGGTTATTTAGCCAAAAATCCTTTCTTTGTCTTTGTGGGTCCCTGGAGAATCCACTTTGAATAAGTATATGTGTATCTTCCGTCCCTCTCCCCCCCCGGGGGTGGGGTGGGACAGCTTCAAAGGTTGATAACTGGAGAAATTATATTAGCATATATTCCATTCTTCTAGATCAGTGGTTCCCAAACGTGTTCCGCCGCTTGTGCAGGGAAAGCCCCTGGCGGGCCGGGCCGGTTTGTTTACCTGCTGCGTCCGCAGGTTCGTCCAATTGTGGCTCCCACTGTCCTAGAGAAACCCCCTCAATTTTAAAAGTTTACATTGTTTCAAAAGGTCCTTTGAAGATTCTTATAATCCCTTCCAGAGATTGAATTAACCTAGTCTTCCTGCTAAAGAAGTTCCATCTATCTCACAGTAGTATATAAATATTTTCATTTTTGATACAATGAACTCCAAAGATGTTAACACTAATTCAACAAGGTTTAACTTAACTCATTCAGGATATTGCAAGATATTGTTAGTCTGTCACAAAGTGTACATCTGAAATTCTGTCTGTATGTTTTTATTTACACTTTGGAAGCCCATTTTGCTTCCTGGTGAAAGAACTGTTGTTATTTTTATATAGGGTGTTTTCTCTGTGAATGAAAGGTTGAGAGGGGTGGGGTTTGGCTGGCTCTGGTAAAGATGAGAAGGTTTTCTGCTTTCCTTTCCTTTCTATATATAATACACAAGTTAAATTTAATTTGGCTGGGAACACAGGGTACTGAGATGCTCTTCTATTACTAATGTATTATTATAGTTAGGTACTTTTTGTGCTTTATTTTACCATTTGTATGTGTTCTGTTCACTCTCTTTAGTATAATAGGTAGGGTTATTTGTGTTAAAAGCAGTACAATAAGAAAATAAGCTACTTTCCGTTTATATTTGCTATATAAGCACTTTATTGCTTGGCATCTCATTTGATCTGAATCAGCATTAATGGTCTGATCACTGACAGTACCAGATCTGTTCTTTTTTTTTACATGGCATCACACTGTACTGTTGAGCCAGCTGCTGAGAGAATTCATAGTATTGCTGTACCTCCAAAACTTATTGAACTTTCACATGTTGAGAGGAGATTTTGGCAGTGTTGCTTAAAAACAAAATATGAAGATCAATAAAATTTGGGAAAGAAGCTTAAATATTGAATTTAATTACAGATGCTTCATCCACTTTTTAATTACTTTAGTACTTGATTGACAGCCGTGGAGCCTGAAGTCTTTTATTTAGCCATTGACAAAGTACGGCATAGGGAGCAGAAGTGCAGCCTCCCCAGTTTGCCCCACCAATATGTACACACCTGACTTAAAGGAATCATCTGTAGGAGTGAGAGACTAGCTCAGTCTCTGTGCCCATTTAAGAAGTCCAGTGTTCAGGTTTTGAATTTGAGGTTCTGATGACATCAGGAGGTTGCTGGGCTGAGAGGGCCTGTAGGTGTTGCTGCTGTCAACAACTGGTAGAAAGTGAGGCATTTTGGAAGGCAGGGCCTTTAATTGGCTTCCCTAGGGGTAATCATACTTGTCCTAGCCATGTAGAGAGATGGGAAGGATGGTCCAACAAGTGGCTCCTGCCTTGTTCAGGGGAGGAAGAAGAAGGTGGTAGGCTCAAATTGACACTCCCTTCATTCTGCTGCTACCAGCTATTTGTGAAGAACAATAAGCTCAATGCAATCCTTGCCCTCTCTGTTGAGACTGCACCATAAGGGTCCAAATTAATGCCTGGTGTAATAATGGTAGTGGTTTTTGTGATGTGAACTGATAACTGGGCAGAGTTTGCTTAACCCAATCAGAAAAGACTGAGTTTGTTCCTTCATGATGTTGCTCTGATCACTCAAAAGCAAAAAGTTCAGTCCAGAGCTGAGCTATTTTATCTACAAAATTCCTCACCATGAGAAAAATTTGATATTTTAACAAAATGGCTGTAACCTGGATTGAAGAAGCTGACTTTGCAGACACTGTGGTGGTAACAAATAACCTTTTATTTTCGTCCTGCATGGTTAGGGCACAAGACTATAAAAATACTTTATTCCATAATTGCTCAGACTTAGCATAAGACTTCTACCATTTGCACTTTAGCCAGTGCCTTTTCTTGCTTCTCCTATTGCAGGCCATCAGTAAACCATAGTGACCTATTAGAACGAAGCCAAGCAGATACCCTTTAGGGACCACTGTATTGATCATCTTGAACAAAAGCTAATTCATTGTAGTCTCACCAGACTCTCAGTACAATGATCTGTTGACACTTCAAATATTCTCCCTTAAAGCCATCTCAAACCTAACCAGCTCCACAGTCAGACCATCAAAACAAGTACATGGCCTCAACTGACTTTATATAATTTGTAAAGTGTTTTATTCAGATCAGTTATGCTGTTAATCTTCTGTTAGATCTAATTTAAATCTGCTGTATATTTTGTGTTTGAGGCAGAATAAATCCTAAAAATGGATTAATGAATTCAATGTGTTGATTTTTTTTATATTTTTCTACACTTACTGGGCTTTTCATTTTTTCCCCATGCCTGCATTATATATGCTGAAATAGCAGATGAAGCTAAAAAGTTTCTTTTACAGTATTTAAAACACTATCCATGAGAATTATCTTGTTGGAAGCAAATATCCCATCTGGTTTACTCTTTAACACAGCGAAACTCCTTAGTGAGCTGTGTTACGGAGACAGGCTGTTGGCCCTAAGCAAGATGAGCACAATCTGTTTCCTATATTTCTAATAAAGGAAAAGAAAAGTTCCTTCATTTGCCTCTTTATTTCATTGTGCTTCCATTTTATGCCCTTCTTTCTTATAATAGAAGGTTTCCTGCTGCTCTCCCATATTTATTCCCATACAGGTAAAATGAAAATGCAGTACAGACCTATTTAAATACCAAACACTGCACTGAAATAACATTAAAACTCAGATTTTTAATGCATAGCATGGGACTTTGGCTGTCTGACTCTCAATAAACATTTTAAGCTTTGGGAGGCACTTGATAACATTATAGTATCACTTCCTGCCATACCTGTTCTGTGGATAGAGGACTTCAGTACTCTGCACTAAAATCAGTGGGAGTCATGTGGCTAATCCTTGCACTGCTCTTTGAATATTTACCTCTAAGTATCTAAACTAAACTGACTGCTTCTGTCCATAACGTCCTCCTCCCAGTTGTGCTTAAGAATTGCTGAGGGTTAAGTACTCTTAATCTAGGTTGATTTTTGCATACTATACGGTGTGAGTATGCATGCGTGCACACCCACAATTAGGAATGGTAATTAGAATTTCACATGTATCTCTGAATTTACTTATATTTGTCTGTTTATCATTCTTTATAAGTTATTTTAATGAAATAATTTCCTTTCTCATTTTAAAAAATATTACACTATAAAAAGATTTCCACCATGTTTTTAATTGACATTGTATCAGGCCAAAGAACAGTTGTTGTGCATTGACACATTCTTCCATTTGCTGGAATTTTGTGTTCTTAGAAGGTAGAATCTTGGCATACGGAATAGTAATCTGCAACACTGCATGAAAACTATTTTATGATATTAGATTCAGTGAAATCCATAGAGCTGTGGCGCCATCACACTTAGTGGACTCACTGACAATTTGAATCTCTTCCTCCTCTCATTAAGTAAAATATTTTCTTAAAAGCTTACTGAATCTCTGTCCGATAATATTTTAACATTTGATGACATCTTTTCAAAAATATTTTTGTTACAGTACACTTTTAAACCTTTAACTTCATGACCTTTCCAGCTTTCATTTTTACATGACACTGATCCCAAAATATTTTGGTCATAGCTGAATTTTCAAAATTAAAGAAGAACTCACCATGTCTGTGTTTGTTTAGTGTAATATAAAAGGGAGCAAAGTAGAAGGAACTTCAGCGGACAGTACAGAAACCATTTTGGCACTCATTGATGTAATTTTTTAAGCAATTAAAAAAAACCTCTCACTCAACATTATGTGAAATTATTGTGTACTATTAATCCCCATTTCATTTCAAACATATTATTTTAGAACCAATTATTTAATGAGTTCCCCTGAACTAGGATGAAGTAGACAACCTGCTGCAAACCAATTTAAGATGCGATTGCAGTGTACACATGGGAAAGTTGGTTTCGTATGAATACAGCTTACTTCATTTTTTAAGATGAATATGATCAGACAATCTTTCAGGGACGAAGAACTGTGCATAAGGAGAAAGCTTTAATTTACTTTACAGTTTACACTAATGTGGGGGTGGAAGTGGGTGGTCAGATACAAGATCAAGAAATGTTTGTTTTCTTTGTTCATTTTACTGAATGAACTATTGAACTTAATGAAACTATTATGTATGTCTACTTGCTGCATATCATTACTTGAGAATTAAGGGATGGTGAGCTTCTTTACAGTGACATCATACAATCAAATAAAATGATATAAATGTTTCAAAAGCAGAAGATTTTGTTTTCGTAGAATTACTTCTTTTCAGTAAGTGTGATTATTACAATAGTATAAAAATGATTGAACTATGTTAAGAAAACCCAAGCCACCCATTGGGCAGGCTTGTCACTTGCTTTTACAAAAGGGCAGTAAGAAGATCCAAGGTGTCTCCTTACTCTTCTGCATAAGCTACTCACATTCTTGGTGACAGCACAGACAGGAGAAGAGCCTTCACAAGACATGCTACAACTCTCTTGCACAGGGAATGAATGGGAAGAGGTAGAGAATGAGCAGAGCTTTGATTCTGCTCCCTCCATCTTCAGTGTGCTGGCCAACAAAGGAGAGCCAGTGTGAATGGTATACTGGTATAGATAAGTAGCAGATCGTTTCACCCTCTCCTCCCACTGCAAAGGAAGCAAGGAACCAGGGAACAAATTGTGAGTTTTAGGGTCACCGTTAGTTCTCTGATCTGCTTCAGGAGCAACATGGCTATCTGTTGCCCATTTTTCAGGGCAGATTTTTATGTCACAATCAGCTCCTTATTACTGTATATGAAATTTAGCACTGGAACTCCTATTGTAATCAGAGCGCGTTTCTTTTTTTAAAGAAATATATAAATCAGATTTGCTAAACAATGTGACCTGCTTATCGATGGAATGCACAAATTTCTGTGATCATATTTGATATCCTTTTTCGTTTCAAAATATGTACTTGTAATTTTTAAAAATTTTTTAAAGATAAAGTAAAATATCAGATGCATATCACGTAACATATATTGAGCACAGAAATAATAGAAGTGGGGTGAACTTACAAACTGGTAATCACTAGACATGTTTGAATACTAGTACTATATGAGGTAAAACACAGTATAGAGAATTGGAATGTTTTATAAACCCCTTTCACTGGTGGTTATCCACCAGTGCTATTCTGCCATCATCCATTAATATTGAATATAAAGATGTACATGTTCAGTTGCATAGAAGGTTTAATTGTACCTGGATATACCTTGAATGTTCACGGTCAAGTGGTCTGTTAATAATCTAATATAGGCTATGTCTACACTGCGCATCTTACAATGGCGTGGCTGTGCTGCTGCATTCGCGCTGTTGTAAGGTGCGCTGTGTGGCCGCTCTTTATTGCTGGAATAGAACTCTCCCAGCAACAAAATAAAAACACCTCCAATGAGGGGCGGTAGCTTTGTCACTAAAACTTTTATTGTTAGGGGGTGTTTTTTCACACCTCTGAGCAACAAGTTTTACAGACACAAGTGCCAGTGTAGACAAAGCCATACATTAGGGTTCTCTAAAGTTCAGTGTTCTCTGGCAGTCTGCTGTGCTATCTTATTTCAGAGCCACCACATAATTTGCAAGTGCTGTATTAAAGATGCTTCAGAACACTGAAAAATTTTCTAAAGCACCTAAGTGACTTAGGAAAAAGTAACTCCTAGTTTCAAATTGACTTAAGTCCTAAGAAGTCCAAGTCTCATTGAAAGTCAATTCTAAGTCATGTAGGCCTTTTTGAAAATGTTATTCATTGCATTTATCATTAAAGCACTCTGTAAAGATTGACTAAATGATCCTTAAAGGAGGCCTGAGTGATATCAGTGATAAACAGTATAGTTAAAACTGGTTCAAAAGGCTGTGTGGACAGGCTTATTGTGGTTTAAAAGTGACTTATTTCAGTTTAGTTTAAGCTGAATAGGAAAAATTAGCTGCTTTTTCCGACCAACATTCTTCAGCCCATTGAGGTGGCAAGGGCATTTCTCTTATTTGCCCTCTCCCACCTCTACCTTCTTTCCAGGAACAATGCATTCTTTCTGTGGTCTTACCAAACACGCCCACCCCGTCCAGCTGTGATGGGGGTGGGGGATTTTAAGTTCAGTTCTAGCTTCATATGGAGGTAATCTAGTCTTGGTATTTTATATAAAACTGGCAATCACTGAGCATTTTGGGTTCCCATGTGAACAGTTAAACTCACACCTAAAAGTATCCATTGATATCCTGACAATATATCAACTTCATAACAATTTAACCCCACATATTCTTAAACCAAAAAGAAAGATGAATCTGGATGGTTCAAAGACAATCTTTGTTATGGAGGCCTTTGTATGTAGTAGGCAGGTGTAGGGACAAGAAATTGAAAGTGAGAGAGAGCTCAGTGAACTCAAAGTTAGATAATATTTGGGGATTGACCGGATGGTATTTCCTTCTTCAGCTCTTTCAGAAAAAAGAGTAACCACGTAACTATGAAGTCAGTATATTTAACTTGCATAGTGAACAAGTTTTCCATAGAAATGATGTTTCAAACTTTTCTGTCCAATTATAACATTGTTTGAAGTTCTGTGTTTTTGTACATTGGCTGCTAGTATAAGATGTTTGCATAGAGGTTTAAGAGGTCATTGATGGGATTCCTTGGAAATCCCCAAAAGCTATTTTGCTGTAATAAGGGGGATGTCTAAGTTTGTGAATTGTTCATTTGTCTAGTCCTGAAATGTTTGCTTTTTTTTTTACATGTATATTGTTCGAGAAAGTGGGTGACATCACAGATGCAGTCCCTCAAACAACATGAGGGAGCTATGGTATCGGACATTTAGCTTTCATGGGAGGATATAACTTCATGAGCTTCTGCCTGATTCCCAGACCATCCTAGATGAAAACATCTAGATAAAAATCTCCACAGTATTTGTTTTTCAAATTCAGTACAATTGTATGTATTTTATTCTCCCATATAGAGATGCATGCTAATTTGTTTAGTTAAAATTTTTTTTGTTTTGACCTTTGCTTAAATTAATAAATGGTCTAAATGTCTGAGAGAATACAGCACTCTTGGGAAATGACAAGTGATATTGATTTAGCGTCTTCTCATTCCCTCAAGCAGAACAGCTGCAAAATATTTTCAATTTCTTCTTATTTTTGCCTACAGATTACACTGACTTGCGAAGCAGATGGCAGGGGTGGACAAGATAGGATAGTATTGACGGTTGTGAGTGTTTGAGTTCAAAGCACCGGAGATGGGCTTTGTACAAAAAAAGTTAGATTGAATCCCAATCAAGACTACCAGTGTTAAACTGCTCTTTTGTATCTGTAAATATGAATACAAGTAAAAGTGGATAGTAATAAAGCTGAACACACAGACATCCATTCTTTAAAATCTTGGAATTCAGATTTTTATTCTAACCAGCAGAATCGAACCATGCCTTCTCCTTTCCTCCGCCCGCCCCCCCAGTTTAAAAAAAAAAGTATAAAAGCTATGTTTAAGTAATATTGGTATTCTGGAAAATCCACTACAGACTGACATATTAAAGTTCTGATTAGTGTAAAAACGGTTGAAAGAGCAATGCAAAAAGCAGTTAAACAATTTTAATAATCAATTGTTTTTCTACATCATTTGGAATAGAAATGTGGTAAAATTCCCCATCTAAACATTTTTGCCTCTTAATCATTTCATATGGAAAGTATTCTGTTTAACTGAAAATTGGAGTAAAGTTTTCAAGTCAAAGAAATCTGTTTCTGAATACTAACATAATAAACACATCCACATCCAAATACACTAATGTTTGACATTTCAACTTTCAGATTAGCCAAATCTTAGTAGGTGGGGAAAGGTTAGCTATTTTTAGTGAACTAGTATAGATCTGTTAAGTTGTTAACCTTACCCTGTTGTACACTGTGGGCAGTGGTGTAGGATGCCAGGTTTTCTCTGAAAACTAATAACTGAAGTCCTTTGGGGCTTTCAGTGTCCCAGGATTCATGGGAGGCTTCTGCCAGTTTTGCTTGTAACATTGTTTATCTGCCTTTCTTTGTTAACTTCTTTCAATAAGAATGATGCCCTAAGAGTGATGCCCCTGTAGTGAACTAAGGAAGTTGCCATGAATTATTAATAACCAGCAGAGTTTAATGTGGTTTTATAGCCCCTGAAGGAGTAAGAATAGTGTACTCTGTAAAACCATTCTGTTCACCTGATCTTGACAAATTGGGAGCATCAAAAACACACTCCTACTTGTTAACACTGCGGGGGGGGGGGAGGAGGAAAGGTGACTGGGGAATGCATCAATATTATGCCCTTTTGTAGAATCTCAAAAGGATAATGGTGAACAGTGTTTCATAAATAACTGTCCCTCCTATCTTTGTACTTTAATGCACTAGGCTAATACCTTTCTGTCAAGCTAAACTTTATGGTTCCATTTCTGTTTTACAGTTTAAGAAAAAGCGAAAAGACAGTTATAAGTTTCCCATATCACAGTCATTTATGCTTATAATATTTGGTACATTAAAATATTTTTTCTCTTGTGTAAAACCTATTAGGCAACAGGAGCAAATATGACTCTCTTAAAAACCAGTAGCAATTGTCTCTCAGTAGACCAGCTTACATGGGAATGGTGATGGGTGCATTAAGAGTTCCAGCAACATTGAGATATAAAATATGTGGTGCTATAATATACAAAGAGATGTAGTTTAAGATGATCTAATCATGAGCACTCTTGGTACTTATCGTAGAATGCTGCCACTGAAATGTTTTTTTTTTAGAGAGAGGTGCTCTGTAGTTTATTAATATGTGCAGATGTGTGTAGATAGGTGTGTGTCAGTCTCTGTCTCGCTCAACTGACTGTCTACTCTAGTTCCTCCGTTGCTTAGCCATTAATTTACATTAATTTACCTTCCACAACCAGACCAAACTTAGACAGCTTGCCAATTGAAACGAAAAAGTGCCTCTGTTAAGTGAGCAGAGTTACTGTATTTACTGTAGCAGTTTGTTCCAATACCCATAGTAACACCTACTGGAAAGGTTTTCGTGCAGTAGTAAACTACCCATAGGGGTAACTGGAATATAGTGGTGCAAGATTACTCAAATACTTCCTTTCAGTTTCTTCCTAAAAATCTGTGCAGATTGGGATTTATGTGAATTTGTCAAATCTGAAAAGTCATTGTTACTCACTATGAGTGTAGCCTGTAAATTACCAGTCTGTCAGTCATGCTGGGAAACATACTGTGTTTCTACTGCAGCAACACCTTTGTTAAACGATCCCACTGGTTTGGTAATTTGAGATTACTGGTAGTTTGTCCCGCAATCAAGAGTAACAAGTTATTTCATCAACCTTTGTTGGATATTTTACATACATTTTTGTAGTCTAAAATTCTGGTTTTCAGAAGTTTTATTAATTTTCCAGTGTTTCCAAATTTCATCCTCATTTCCAAGTATGTAGAAACTTTTCTTAAATGGCAGACAAAATCAGTAGCAATCCAAGTGGGGAAAAAGAACAGAACCCCCTTCTCTGTTCTTCGGAATATGGCTCAGTGCTTCCATCCTGTGCATCTTCTAAGCAGTCTTCTTTACTCTGGACTGAAATCAGCTTTCCATAAAGTATTTCATAAAAGGTTCCCATATAATTCCAATTTTTTCAACTCTGTTTTTCGGCTTGTAGATTGTTCTTGTACATTGCCATTTGAGTTAGCAGTCCTTTGTACTCTTTAGGTAAAGGATTTGTAATATAATTTGTGTTCATTTTAGATTCTTTTTAGATAGACCCAAAAATTTCATGTTTTTTTTTTTTTTTTTTTTTTTTTACTAAAATGACTGTTTTGGAAAAGGTCATGCTTTGGTTTTCTCCCTCCTCTTCCCCACTCTTGGCCCCCTTGCTCAGAGACAAATTACTATATTTTTTGTTGTACCAGTACAGTATTTGTTTGGAACTTTTTCCAAATATTAATATTTGTCCCCAAAATCATGCTGAAAACCTTGATGTCCATAGATTTAGATGATTTTTAGAAAATACTGGAACACACTTTCACTTTCTGAAGGCAAACTCTTGACTGAAAAATGCTAACTCTTACTTCCATGTGAATGCATATTTTTCTGTCATTTTTTTCTGGGGGACTGTCTCTTCCAGTCTTGGCTGAGTGACACAAATAACAGGATTTTACAATTTAGGGCATGATCCTGCAAACACTGGTGTGTGTGAGTAACCACACATATGTGAGTAGTCCCATTGAATTGCATGGGACTACTCACAAGTGCAAAGCTACTTATGTGCATAAGTGGTTGCAGTGTCTGGGTCTATGTTAGTTTGGGACGGGGAAGGATGTCTCATGTTTACTTGATATTGGTCCCAATCCTGACAAACTCTGGTAAAATTCTGGTAAAATTAATGAGAATTAAATTTAATGAGACAAATGAGAGGTTTGTCTTGAAGATTTTACAACTGTGCCCTTTATTTTGATAATCTGTTCCTTTCACTGTAATTTAAATGCAAAGAATTCATGTTTAGCCATGAGCATATTAGCTTCAAAAAATTAGTTGTACAGTGCGTTTGAGGTTCAGGGAACCATGAAATCTGACTAAAGAGAGAATTTGATCTGATTATGGCCAGTAAAACAAATGTGTAATCTTTATAAAAATACTGGAGACAGTATTCCAGATAAGGGCCTGATCCAAAGTCTACTAAAGTCAATGGAAAGCTTTCTGGAGTGAGAGCCACACCCCCTCTCTAGCTCCTTTACACTACAGCCCAAGGTGGCATGAAGAGGCCTTAAAAGCTCTGGGTGGTGGAGAGGACTTCCCCCAGAGTAGGCAATTCAGAAGACAGCTATAAGGCTGCCTTCTGAGCATCCGTTCACAAGCCATGGCATAGGGAGCATGCCAGGGTTTGAGGGTTCTGCAGGGTTATGTCTGCAGCACTCAGAACGGTGGAGATTCTGGGCAGTGCTACAGCTCATTGGGCAGCGCAAGGAGGCTGCCATAACTCCAAGCTCTCTAAATTATGTCCGGGGCCACTCTAGTCCCAGGAGCAGCACAGGATTAGGAGGGCATAAAGATGGCTTCAAGCCCCACAGTCCCACCTCTTCTTGGACTTCAAGTTTTGAGCTGTGCCTCTTAGAAGCCCAACATAAAATGTTAATCCTATTGATTTCAATGAGCTGTGATTCAGGCTCTAAAATAAATGTCTATAAGTAATACATAAATATTAACTGGCCCCAAGAGGAACAGTAAATTATTTCCCAAGGGTATAAAAAACAAATCCTACAGTTGTGGTACATTGCCTAAAACAGATATCTTCAAATACAACTGCTATTTGATTGTTTCTGGGGTACCTGTCCGATAAGGGTAAGGATTTTGTACCCACCTGGAAAGTGGCATCCTTGTGATGGCTTGTGGGGAGGAGAGCAGGCTCCAAAGCCCATCAGGATGATGAGTTCTCTTTCCTTCTTCCCTCATGCAGGATTTGGCTTAAGAGAGCCAAGTAGGTCCTTTTTGCATGTTTGACTATATTGGTTTATTGCCCTCCTTACATGAACTCCAGCCACCTTGTACAGGCTAGGACATTAATTTATTATATTTCTCAGAATTGTCCAGTGGGATTTTGAGAAAAAAACCCTATAAACTCAGTATGGTTGATTGTTACATTTTTCTATTTTGTTAAAGCTAGATGGCTGAAACAATACAAAAAAGTATTTTACTTCACATTATATTATTTGTTTAAATTCAGCCAGCAGGTTGTTAACGTGCTCAGATGCATAATGTTATTCATATGAGTAATCCCATTGTCTTCAATAAGGGAAGTGCTGAAATTTACTTTTTCCAGAGTACTGTCAAATGTACAAATAAATTGGGAAAAACTCTAATCTTTTTCAATTATAGTAATCTTGGGTGCTGCTTGTCAGGATCATAGGTAAATATTCAGAAAAGAACTGATTTTAAGTTGATGACCTTTTAACTCATTAACTTTTGTGAAAAGGCACTATTTAACGGCAAACATTAAACCTGCCATTTCTTTTACTGAAGACTCGTTAATATTATTTCCTACGTACCTATAAAGACATTGATACAGAACATTTAGTCAACTTTTTAAAATCTTGTTTTATTGTCGGTTTAATAGTTAAGGGAATTTTGTTGGAGAATATCACTTTCTTAAATCTAGATTGAGGGCCAGTTACCGTAAGTTGCACCTTGATTTTCTTGGTAAATTGAAGAGTAGAAAGTAGAGCATTAAAATCAAAGGAGCTTGGCATACTTCAACAAACATAATCAGTCTTTTGTCTTGTTCATAATCTGTCAGTAAAATGTAGACTGCATATTTGAAATGAAGACAGTCTATTAATTTAAAATTGATTGGAACATCAAGAAATGATGAGGGTAAATCAAGAAAATTAAATACACTCAGTAATGGGAAATGTGTAATATGTAATGGAATACCAACTGCGTAAGATGTTACAGAAGATGAAGCTTTCACTGATGATAACATGGTGCATTGTATATGAATAAGCTCTGTATCTTTAGATTTGCTTATTTGTTTTAGTTATCAGAGGAAGAAAATAAGTCACATTGTAAGGATATGTATCATTCTGTCTATTAACTCATCTACTGACTTCTGTGGTTCTAGTCCACATTTGTATCAGAGAACTACTTACGTTTTTTCAGATATATTTAACTCACTCTTGTAAAATAAGCTAGAAAAGCTAAACTTTCAATTTTCATTTGGAATTTGTTGAACTTCTGTTAACCATCCTACGGAGAGAGTTGTTTTCAGATCGGAAGTTATTAATTTTGTCCTTCATTGTTTCATTAAAATAACAGGAGAAATTATGAAGAAAGTCACCTTACCAAGATGCATGTTGGTCTAACATAGTATGAACAACTCAAATATTTTACATCATTCTTCTCTTCTCTGTTTGCAGTCTTACAAGTAAAAGGGATTAAGTCAGGCAGTCCATTTCTTTTAAAACAAAGTTTTATTACTTACAGTTTAAAGTATTTTATAGTATTTGACCAGCTTTGACCTATTTTTTTCATGTGATTGTACCAATAGTAGGCTAATTTTAGACTACTTCCCTATCTTTTTGAAATCTTTACTATGTGAATGAAATTATTCCCTCCCTTGCCATTATATTTACAGAATATATTATGTTTCCAGAATATATTAACTTCCTAAAATCTTTTATTTACATTTTTAGTTGATATTGAAGTACACATTTTTTAATTAAGATGAACTACAGACATTAGTATTACACACAAAAAGACTAGGTTTAAGAGACATTATTAAGGGTACAAAGTCCAACACTGAAAAGTTAGGAAATGCCAGAATTCAGGTTGCCTGTGCAACCTTAGTTCAGCCGTCCATGCATATGCATTATAGTACAGTCTTTATCTTCATAATCATATACTGTTTTTTCTACAAGACCTGTGCCTCATTCAGTGCACAGAATGGATGGTGACCACTTACTGAGCAGCTGTTCAATATTATGTTTTCTCCTTGTTGTTCAATGTATAGCCCCAGGCTGAACACTATTTGAACCCTACTCTGAAGAGAGAATTATTAATTTCCTCATGGGATTTTCTGTGGTTCTCATTACTCTAATACTGCAGTTCTCAAGCTTCAATGCACTATGATCACCTTCTGACAACAAAAATTACTACATGACTCCAGTGCCCTATATTACTCTACCTCCCTGCACTGGGGGCTGTCGCCCGAGTCCCGCTGCCTGGGGCAACAGCCGAAGTCCAAGCCCCGCTTCCCAGGGCTGAAGCCCTCAATCTTCCACTTCAGCTCCACACGTCAGGGCTTGGGCTACAGCCCCACATTCCAAAGCCTGAATCTTGCTGCCTAGGGGCTGAAGCTTGAGCCCAGGCCTGAGGCCTGCTACCCGGGGCTGACACCCAAGCCTCGCCATATGGGGGGGGGGGCCTCAAGACCAAGTGTGAGCCCCACCCCCTGGGAAACTGAAGCCCAAATCCGAGCCCCACTGCCAGGGGATGAAGCCCTTGGACTTTGGCTTCAGCCACAGGCAGTGGGGCTTGGGCTTCAGCTTTCTGCTCTAGGCCCCAGCTCGTCTAACACCAGTGCTGGTACCCCATTCAAAAGAACTCCAGACCCACTTTGGTATCATGACCCACAGTTTGAGAACTGCAGCTCTAGTATGTGAGTGCTTCATGATAATTAATTTATTTTCACAACATCCTTGAGATGGAGAGGTGGCATTATCCCCATTTTACAGATGGGGAACTGAGTAACAGAGAGATTAAAGTCAAAAGTATCCACTAATTGTGGGTGCCCAATTTGAGATACCTCCATCCTGATTTTTCAGAGTACTTAGCATTATATATGCTTTATATGTTCAAAGCATAGCTTCTGTTAACTTCAGTTGCAGCTGTCAGTGATCAACACTTCTGCAAATCAGACTTCAGGGTCTCAAGTGGATCACCCAGAAAATAAGTAACACACAATTAATGAAAAGTTTGGTTCAAGAGAATTATCTACCATAACAGAGGAGCTCTTTGGAAGAGGCAGGGATAGAATTCAAATCTCCAGGACTGCATTCCACTGCCTTAACCATGAGACCATCCTTTCCTTTTTGCTATCCCTTGTCTCATTCACTACACACCTTCCAATTTATACAGAAAATGAAGCAGAGGCTCTACATACAACTCTCTCCCCTTTATTAGGCATCTCTGATTAATTCCTAGAGCCCTTTCTCTCTTATGCACTGAATGAGGCAGGGCAAGTGTGGAAAAACATAATATGTAATCATGTAAATAAAGACTGTATCATAATGTGTATGCACAAGGGGACCAAATTAAGTTGCACAGTCAACCTTAATTTTGGCTTTTCCTAACTTTTGAGTGCTTGATTTTGCAACCTTAAAGCTTTGTTTTGTTTTTAAATACAGAGAAGAGTTGTGTGTAATTTCCAAGGTTTTTAAAAAAGCAAAGTGAAAAAAACCCCAGTTTCCATCAAGTAGCATCATATGACACCCACATTTCATCAGCAGGGTTACAACCTTTAGATGTGCCACACAGACCTCTGACACTTAAGCTAATGGACTACAGATAGCAGTTGTAGGTTGTCATCCTCTCTGTGGGCTGACAGTAGAGCGGGATGAGACACATGCTTTGCTAGTGCATTTCATACATATTTGCTGAATGGATCAGGGGTTCTTGGTTCCATTCCGGGCTCTGGAGGGAAGTGTGCTGTTGTGGGCCCAGACACTTCAACCCATTCCCCTGACTCTTTCTGGGTCATCCTTTCCAATCCATCCCTGACCCAGCTCTGTCTCTTTCTTACCCCTGGCTTCTTGTCCAGTCCCATTCAGTTCATCTAACCAATCCCAGTCTCTGCTTCTCATCTCAATTTCCTTGTCCAGAAAGTCCTGGTCTCAGCACTCTGAATTCCCTGTCTCAATCCCAGTCTCCTCCTCATCCCCCGTCTCCTTGTCCCCAGTCTCCTTGCCCCGTCCTATTTTCACCCACCCACTGATTAGTCTCTCTCTCCCTGTCTTCCAATTGCCCCCCCACCCCCACAAGCCAATGTTTCTGTTCCAACTGACCCATAGTCCCGTTCTCCTACCAAGACTTGTTGCTCAATATCCGTGTTCCCACCTCCCTCAGCTACTTCTTCCAGTTTCTTTGTCCAGCCAGACAGGGTGTCCCCTCACATCCCAGATCCTTATCAGATCTGTCTCCTCTTCCCCAAACCTTTTTTCCTCTGCCCTATTAGTTCCCAGTCTTCTTATTCAGCTAGTCCCAGTCTCCTGCCACCCACTGACTCACAGTGCCTCCCATGCACCTCCCCAACACCCAATAGTTTCCTCCCAGATCCTAATCCCAATTTCCCTCTTTTCACCTGCCAGTTTCCTATCCCAATCTGCCCCCAGACTCTATCTCCCAATCTGCTCCCTCCCCTCTCATACCTCTAGGTCTGGCTCTTCTCCCTTTTTTATTTGAATCAGGGAACTTCTTCCTCCTCCACAGTGCCAGTGGTCAGGGGGCACAAAGAGCTCAAAGAGTAATTATCAGTGGTTTGCTGTCAGACTCAGAGACATATCTAGTAGGGTCCCACAGAGGCCTGTCCTTGGTCCAGTACAATTCAATATTGTCATTAATGACTAAGATACTGGAATAGAGAGTACACTTATATAATTTGTGGGTGACTCTAAGACGGGAGGGGCTGCTAGCAGTTTGCAGGGCAGAATTAGAGTTTAAAGCAACCTTGACAAATTGGAGAATTGGTCTGAAATCAACAACATGGAATTAAATGAAGACAAATGCAAAGTACTGCAGTGAGGAAGGAAAAATCAAATGCACAACTACAAAATGGGGAAAAACTGCTATACAGTAATACTGCAGAAAAGGATCCACGGTTTATCGTGGATCAGAGATCGAATGTGAACGAACAAAAAGTTGCAATTGGAAAAATAATTAATATAAATCTGGTATGTACTACCAGAAGTGACATTTGTAAGACACGGAAGGTAATTGTCCCATTCTACTTGGCACTGGCAAGGCCTTGGCTGGAATACAGAGTCCAGTTTGGGGCACCATCCTTTAAGAAAGATGTGGACCGATTGAAGAGAGTCCTGAGGTTAAAAACAAATATGGTAATAGGTTGAGAAACCCTGACCTATGAGGATAGGTTAAAAAAACCTGCCCTTGTTTAGTCTTGAGAAAAGAAGACTGAGGCTGGACCTGATAACAGTCTTCAAATATAGTGAGGGCTGTGGAAAAAGGAGGATGGGATTCAGTCGTTCTGTGTCCACTCCTAAATGTTAATCTGCAGCAAGAGAAATTTCAGTTATATATGAGGAAAAGCTTTGTAAATGTACAGATAGTTAAGTAGTGGATGAGGCTACCAAGGGAAGTTGTGGAATCCCCGTCATTGGAGGTTTTTAAGAACAAGTTACACAAACACCTTTCACGGCTGTCCTATGTATATGGTCCTTCCTCTGCACTGATGACTTGTCAAGGTTTTCAGCTCTACATTTCTAGGATTCTGTGCTCAGTGCACAGAGAAGTTTTGGAGATTTTAGCTGCTAAAATCTAAGTCTCTACTAAGTATTTGTGTACTGATATTTTTCAGAGGGCTACAAATTGGATGGATTTTCACAGGAAAATCGAAAGGCACATACCTGACACAAAGGCAACGCCCTACCAAAATTAAAATAATTGCTCCTCCCCATCCCTGCCCCCGACAAGCAACCTGGAGGTGCTAGTGCTGTTCAAAGTAAAGATCTTTGGAATTGCTTTCACTTTGTAAAACATTGTATTATTCCCAGCCTCATTCTTGGGAAACAAGTGAAACATTTTGCATATTTGCATGAATATTTGCATGCATCCCCCTCCCCGCCCCCCGCTCCACTGCACCTCCAAGTTGAGGCAGACACCCAGCGTAGAAAATTTAAGCCTAAATAAAGTTATAAACTGAAAGATGAAAAGAGGATCTTACACTGGGATATGCCAGGCAACCTTAATAAAAAAAGGCAGTACTACCAGCCCTGCCTATAATCATAGAAGTGTAGGACTGGACGGGACCCTCGAGAGGTCATCTAGTTCAATCCCCTGCACTCAAGACAGGACTATGTAATAATTAGACCATTTCTGGCGGGTGTTTATCTAACCTGTACTTAAAAATCTCCAATGATAGAGATTCCACAACCTCCCTAGGCAATTTATTCCAGTGCTTAACCACCCTGACAGGAAGCTTTTCCTAATGTCCAATCTAAACTTCCCTTGCTGCAATTTAAGCCATTGCTTCTTGTCCTATCCTCAGAGGTTAAGAACAATTTTTCTCCCTCCTCCTTCTAACAACCACGGGCGGTCCTAGACCAGCTGCCAACAAGAGGCGCCCGAGGCGAACCATGCAATCGGCAGCGCCCGCTCCCAAACCCCAAGGGCAGATCTAGGCTGAGGTTTTTGGGAAACATTTTGCCCCTTTTTTCCTTTTAATGTTTTTTAAGTGGTTTTTTTTAAACAGAGGCCTAATTTTTTGGTTTGTCCGTCTGTCCAACCAATGTTTCTGAGATCAGATAAAATGGAGACACGAAATTTTCAGAATAGATTTTTTTACATGACAACTAGATGATATTTCAGTCCGATTTCAGCTAAAAATGCATTTAAAATGTTGATTATAATTTTTATTACTACAAATCCAAAACCATCCATTACGCTATCCTGCTTTAACTGCCATTACCACCACATCCAATATAGAAAGAAAGAAAACTCTTCAATGAACTTTAACCTGTATTTACAAAACATTCCCAGTAAAAAACACTCTGTGCTCTTAAAACATGACTTTTCTTGCTTTAAGTTTTGAAAATTCAGTCACTAGTTCTTTTAGGTCCAGTTTTCCAGCTATTTCATGCACTATTGACATTGTGGCCAGTCCAACTAGTCTCTCTTGCACCATTGTTGAACGCAGATATGCTTTTATCAGTTTTAACTTTGAGAAGCTATGTTCCCCACTAGCTATGGAAATTGGCAAAGTTAAAAGAATGTGTAGAGCTATAAAAATGTTTGGAAAACTGTCTGTGAGTTTATTTTCACAAACAAACTTCAGTACTTCAGGAGTGGAATGTTTCTTAAGTCATCTTGAAAAAGCCTGACGCTCACTACACAAATCTGTAGCATCAATGTCTTTTGAATTTTCATGAATCAATGCCGACTCCAGTTTTATACAAAATTCACTTATCTGTTTTGCTGTTTTCTTTTGCAAGCTGTGGATATCATATAGAAAGCCAAATACTGACTCTAGCTGCTGCATCTATTGAAATCTTTTAGTCAACAGAGTGAATAGCAGTATCAAGGTCTGCAAAGTAGAAATTCAGTTTCAACCTTTGTTTTGGGTTCTGAATGGGTGTGTCTCATCCTTCATATAAAAACTGCTGTTTCTTTTGCCAAATGTGAACTGGCTCTGCTTAAAATTTGTCGTAAATTCTATTTCTTCAGCAAACTTGAGAGAATCTACCAGTGTTCTTTCGAACCCTTCATCACTTGTGAATTCCTCCAGAATATTTTTAGTTTGCTGCAGTTTTTGAATAGCAGAATGTATGTTCAAGTTCTTTACCTGAAGCTGCTTACTAGTGAGGTTAATCTCAAAAAGGATATTATACCACAAAATGAGTGAAGTCACAAATTTGAACTTGGAAAGGCCATTTGCAAGAGCTTCTGCATCTGAACGTGCTGTATTGCCAGATGATCCAGTAAAGGTAGTATCATCAGAAATTTCAATTTGGGCATCATAAATGTTTCCAAGTTCATAGCGAAGCGGGTTCAAAGTATCAGTGTGACTCTCCCATCTTGTCTGACTAAGTCAGAGGTCGCTAACCTGTGGTTCCAGAGCCACATGTGGCTCTTCAGAAGTTAATATGCGGCTCCTTGTATAGGCACAGACTCCGGGGCTGGAGCTACAGGCACCAACTTTCCAGTGTGCTGGGGGGTGCTCACTGCTCAGCCCGTGGCTCTGCCACAGGTCCTGCCCCCATCCCACTCCTTCCCACCCCCTCCTTTGAGCCTGCCATGCCCTCACTTCTTCCCCCCCTCCTAGGGGCGGGGGGGAGCTGATGGGGGCTGGTGACATGTTACTGTGTGGCTCTTTGGCAATGTACATTGGTAAATTCTGGCTCCTTCTCAGGCTCAGATTGGCCACCCCTGGACTAAGTGGTTTCACAGTTAGAGAGGGTGGATTGCACCTTCAGCAAGTTTGCAGATGACACTAAACTGGGAGGAGAGGTAGATATGCTGGAGGGTAGGGATAGGATGCAGAGGGCCCTAGACAAATTAGAGGATTGGGCCAAAAGAAATCTGATGAGGTTCAACAAGGACAAGTGCAGAGTCCTGCACTTAGGACGGAAGAATCCCATGCGCCGCTACAGACTAGGGACCGAATGGCTCGGCAGCAGTTCTGCAGAAAAGGGACGAGAAGCTGGATATGAGTCAACAGTGTGCCGTTGTTGCCAAGAAGGCCAATGGCATTTTGGGATGTATAGGTAGGGGCATTGCCAGCATATCGAGGGACGTGATCATTCCCCTCTATTTGACATTGGTGAGGCCTCATCTGGAGTACTGTGTCCAGTTTTGGGCCCCACACTACAAGAAGGATGTGGAAAAATTGGAAAGAGTCCAGCAGAGGGCAACAAAAATGATTAGGGGACTGGAACACATGAGTTATGAGGAGAGGCTGAGGGAACTGGGATTGTTTAGTCTGCGGAAGAGAAGAATGAGGGGGGATTTGATAGCTGCTTTCAACTACCTGAAAGGGGGTTCCAAAGAGGATGGCTCTAGACTGTTCTCAGTGGTAGAAGATCACAGAACGAGGAGTAATGGTCTCAAGTTGCAGTGGGGGAGGTTTAGGTTGGATATTAGGAAAAACTTTTTCACTAGGAGGGTGGTGAAACACTGGAATGCGTTACCTAGGGAGATGGTGGAATCTCCTTCCTTAGATATTTTTAAGGTCAGGCTTGACAAAGCCCTGGCTGGGATGATTTGGTTGGGGATTGGTCCTGCTTTGAGTAGGGGGTTGGACTAGATGACCTCTTGAGGTCCCTTCCAACCCTGATATTCTATGATTCTATAAATTCACATGGTGAGTCAGAATCTCCCAACAGCATGTTGAGCCTGAGAAAAAAGACATAAACATGTTGCACAAGGTAAAAGAAACTGCTTGCCTCCAAACAGCATCTAGCACAGGGGTTCTCAAACTGGGGTTCGGGACCCCTCAGGGGGTTTCAAGGTTATTACATGGGGGAGTCACGAGCTGTCAGCCTCCACCCCAAACTCCACTTTGCCTCCAGCATTTATAATGGTGTTAAATATATTAAAAAGTGTTTTTAATTTATTGGAGGGGGGGTTGCACTTTATGAGCACTTCAGCATTATCTTTATGTGCAGACTTTTCCATATCCACAAAACGAATGATCATCGTCATTTGTTCAACATGACTCACGTCTGGTGTACAGTCCAGTATTATTGAAAAGTATTTTGCAGAATGGGCAGCTTCTACAATTTTCTTTTTAATGGCATTTGCTAGGATTTGAATCAGTTCATTCTGCATATTTTTTCCTCAGTAATGAACCTGTGTTTCATGATCAGTTATTTTAATGTAGATGCTCCTTCATGACAGGATCAAACTAAAGTAGGTATTCAACATATTTTAAAAAGTTTCCATTACCTGGAGTGTATAATTTTTCATTGCTACCGCGGCTGCGGAATGCTAAATTTTGCCCACCGAGAACTCTCACTAAAGCAATCAGATGCTCTAATATTTGTTGCCAATATTGTTCTTTTTCCTCGATCACACATAAATTTTCTTCATCTATAATTTTTCCTTTTTTCAATAGTAATTTAAGTTCTTTCCAGTTTTGAAAACATTCCAAATGTTCTGTACTACTTTCATATGAAGAGAGAATTGAAGATGTTTTTCCAGTTCTTCGAACCATTTCAGGAAGTGATGTACCAATTGCTTGATTTCTAAACAACTTGAAGCAAAAACACAGAGTCCTTCGACACTGAATATTGTAACCAGTTTCGATGAATTTCTTCCCCATTAATGATTTTCTTCTTGTAATGCTGAGCAGAGAATTTTCTTTTATTTCCATCCTTAGGGAAGGGAAATTCATGAACTTGTTTGGGTCCATGTTCCACGAGAATTTGCCGCACACTCTCATCACATCTAGGCCATGAAGCTGGGTCCCTATACTGTAACTTGTTTGTAACTTCCTCATCCTTTCTTCCTTCTACTTCATTTTCTCCACGTGTCTCTGAAGGTGAATACATTTTCTCCACTTCCATATCAGTTTGATGCTGTGAGCTGCCTTAATCTAGAAGTAAGTTTCCATCATCTTGAGTTTCCAGCTGCCTTTTTTGTGGATGTGAGCTACCCTCATCTCCAAGTAAAATTCCTTCATCTGGATGCTGTAAACTGCTTCCATCTTTATTTGGATTAAAGAGAAGATATTTCAGACCTTTAATCATTTTTGTTGCTCTCCTCTGGACTCTCTCCAATTTGTCCACATCTTTCCTGAAATGGGGCACCCAGAAATGGACACAATAGTCCAGCTGAGGCTTTACCAGCACAGAGTAGAGTGGAAGGATTACTTCTCGTGTCTGGCTTACAACATTCCTGCTAATACATCACAGAATGATGTTTGTTTTTTTGGCAACATTACTACACTATTGACCCCCAGATCCCTTTCCACAGTACCCCTTCCTAGACAGTCATTTCCCATTTTGTATGTATGCAATTAATTTTTCCTTCCTAAGTGGAGTACTTTGCATCTGTCCTTATTGAATTTCATCCTATTTACTTCACACCATTTCTCCAGTTTGTCCAGATCATTTTGAATTTTAATCCTTTTCTCCAAAGCGCTTGCAACTCATCCCTGCTTGTTATCATCCACAAACTTTATAAATGTACTTTCTATTCCATTATCTTAATCATTGATGAATAATAAACCATTAATAATATACAGCTACTGCTTTGTTCCAAGCATAAGTAACAAGACAACAACATTAATCCTGACAACCCCTGGAACCCTCCTCTGCTTTAGGTGAAGAGAGGTAAAGAATGCTGAATTTGCCACTTCTTTATCAGTTTTTCATACTGGGAAAGGAGAGGAAAATTGTTTGCTGTATGAATGCTGGGTGGAAGTTAACATTGTGTTTTTGTTACTAGCCTATTTGGAGAACAAACAAGAGCAAGATACAGCTCCACATTCAACTTCAGGAAAAATATTTGTATGCTATAAGGCATGTATTGTGAGTCCTCAGTCTGAGTTGCTGCTTAAGAGGCTGGCAGGCCCTGGAAAAGTTATAACTCAACCACAGAAGGTCAATGTAACTGTAGTAGAGCCGGACCACCAGGCGGCACCTCCTGCTTGTTGTCCTTGGGAATTAGCTCATCAGCCTCTGGAGCGCCCTCTGCCATCTGATGATCCGCCTTACTGCCTACCCCAGTCCCTCCCAGGACCTGGTGCCTCCTTCCACTGGGGTGCTGCCCCCTGGCAGTAAACCCCAACAATCCCTGAGGGTCTCCCCTCCCCAGGGAACCCCCACCCACTACCCCCACCTTGCCTCAGTCTTGGCTACTGCCAGTCATCGCTCAGCCCGGCTCCCTGGGCAGACTGCAATGTATCAGCCACTAATCACAGGCGAAGGGGTTTGGACCTGCTGCCTCTGTCTACCTGTGGGCTGCCCCCTTGTAACCCCAGTACCTAATAGGCCCTAGTCTAGGCCTCGCAGCTTGGGGGTTTCCAGGCCGGAGCTCCCCTGTTCCCCTGGCCTTTCCCTCTCAGCCCTGCCCCAATCTAGGTATTCCCTCAGGTCCCTGCAGCCAGGCCCTTCCCCCTCTGAACGCAGAGAGAGACTCTGTCTAAGCTTCAGCCTAGCAGCCCCTTTATAGGTCCAGCTGCGGCCATTTCTGCAATCAGCCTAGCCTTTCTTGCCCTCAGCCCTGTCTTTCTTCCAGGGCTGGCTTTTAAGCCCCACAGGGCAGAAGCGGGTAACCACCCCATGACAGTTACTCTAGGAGATAAAAGTTTGTACCAATGTGAGACATATAGAAAATAGGTACAAAGAACTACAAGTCTTTTTATGTGAACAAAGCCATGATTTGGTTTTAGAGACATTCTGGGAAAATACACGCTACTGGTATGTCAGCATCTTTACTCAGACGAGATACAGGACACAAAGTAAAAGGTGTGCAGATACCACGGTAGTGAAGTACAGTATAAATTATAACACAAAGAACATTCAGAATAACTAGATTTTTATTTATTTTATTTATAGAATTTGTAATGCTTCTTATCACCATGATATCTGAGTGTATCTATTAATGCATTTGTTATCACAACCGCCAAGTGAAATAGGGATGTATATCCCCTTTTACAGGTGGGAAAATGGAGGTACATGAAAGATTAAGCAATTTACACAAGGTCACACAGAAAGAGTGTGTGGCAGAGTCAGGAACTGAACCTAGATCTCTTTGGTCCTAGTCCAATTCCTTGTTTACAAGACCATCCCTCCTTACTGTATTTGGGTATCTACACTTACAGACCTGGAGTAACCCTTCTGAAACAAAAAAGCTGAACCCAAATGTATCTAAAGGAAATATCTGAGAGTGTTCATACATGTGATTCTCTAGGAATAAACAAAAACAAAGGTGTCTCTATGCCACCTTTGAACCTCTCAGCGTTTGGGCTGATCCAGGGTCTGGGGTTACCCTACATTAGAACAATATAAAGGGGATTCAGCAGGGGCTGGAGTCTGGCCCTTTTTTCTCTGGTTTCAAGGTCACTTTATTCTTAAATGTATTCAGAGATATTCCAATTACAGTATTCTAGGATCATATAAATTTAGAGAATCACTGCATACTCTGTTAGCTTCTATAAAATGTTGCAAACTGCCTAAATCTTGTTAAATGATCAGATTAGTGTTTAGAGTCTATCTTCCCTCAGTAGTGCTATTTTTTAAAGTGTGAAATACTATCTCTCCCTGATGGGGTAATATTTAGAAAACTGGTATATATATATATCAAAGACCAAGAAAATAATCAATAAATAATAAGAGCAAATGTACTATTTTATACTAACGGCCAACTTCAGCTTAATTGCAGGACAAAAATACTATCTTTTAAATGTACTATCCTTACTATCCTTTTGTCTTTAGGTTGAAGGTGTAAATCTGTCCATTTTTGGTAGTGACCAAAAGTCATTATCCAATAGATGTAAAAGGAGTTTATGGTTTTAGCTGCTCTCCTAGAAGAAAAGTGGCATCCTAGTAGTATCGTTACTGGCAGTATCAGTACCCAGGGTGAGGACTGAATGGTTACTAATACGGAACTGTCTTCTCAATTCTGCTTCCCTCCAGGACAGGACTGAGGCACATTGGTAAAGAATTGGTTGGGTAGGAAGCATGCATTGCTGCTGCCTATGTGGTACGTACTCTGTGGACAGATGATTTAAGCTTCAAAACTCCAAGTTTGTCAACTTTCAGAGGCTTTACTTTTACTACTTTTTTCTTTTTTAAATAAAAGTGGATCTCTTAGAAACTGAAATAATGGAATCAGTATGCTCAAGTCTGCTCTTTGGGTCAGGAACTTCCTTTTTGTACAGTGCCTTGTGCAATGGCATACTAGTTCATGACTAGAGCTCCTAGACACTATGGTAATACACATAATAATAATTAATAATATGTCTCTTTGTAGCTTTCAAGAGGTTTTTTTCCTGCTTACTGTGAATCTATAGTGAAGAGGTGAGATGGCCAGGGAGCAAAATACAAAAATATGGCAAGATATTAGATTAACATTACCAGAAATCACATTTATTTAAAATATTAGCCATTATTTCCTCCCGACATTTTAAAATTATGATTAGACCAGAAAATGGCCCAGTAAATAACTTAATATAACAAATCTTTTATTCGACAGAAGAGTGGGAGAATATATATTCAGCAGTGATTTTAATTTGAGATACTTTTTTTCTTTGAACTTTGGAAACAGGAATAGCATTCTGTAGACATACATCCATGCAATTTTTTTTTCAAATCTATTTTAAATCACTTTTAATAAAGAGAAAAAAGGATATTTGTGAATCTAGTTTTGATCAGGCTTTATCTGCTTCTAATGTTGCCTATCCTGGGTCAATTGTAGCTCAACCCTTAGTATGTGAATACATTCTTTTATGTTTCTGTCTTTAGGTTGAAGGTATAAATCTGTCCATTTTAAAAGGGAGAAAAGGAAAAAAGAGAGAAAATCACACGTGACCAATGCTAGTCATGTCACTTGATGCCTCCTAGAAGGTGCTGGGATACTACTGTGATGAGGGCAGAGTAACAGCCTGAAGAGAAAAGTATGGGGGGGAACATTGTTTCCCAGCTGCTAACCAGCCAGTTGGTCAGACCCTGACTCAGATTTTGTCCCTTGATTATTATAGGATATTGTAAAATACCTCAAATGTTCCCACTTTCTCCTCTAATAGTCTATTATTGATAAAACCCTCAGATTTCCACCCTTTTCTGTTGATTTATTGAAAACTGATATAAAATCTCCTCAGATGTTGCTATTTTTCATGTAATTGTCAAATATTAATATAAATTCCTTCAGATATGGGTTTTTTAAATGTGCTTTTTAATGTCAGCAACTATTTCTTTTTTGGAGGGAAACAGTTTTCCTGAATCATTGTCTATATTGGAGGCTGTAGGGGGAGAGGTAAATTCTGCAATCATCAACTTCCCGCCCATGTTAGAGAATCAAATTGTTTCCTCCTTTACGTCCATTGGAACAAACTACCCAAGGAAACGGTGGATTCTGTATCTATTGATGTCTTCAGACCAAGACTGGATGCCTTTCTGAAGATATGCTTTAGTTAAATAAGTTACTGCGTTCAGTAAATGAGTGATATTCTATGGCTTGTGTTATACAGGAGTTCAGACTAGATGATTTAATGACCCTTCCTAGACTTAACATCTGTGAAGATCACTGTATGGTCAACAAGAAATGGAATTGGGATATGAGGGGGAAATTGTTCAACTATCAAACATCTGTGGCCCCAGTCTCACAATGTGATATGTTAGTGCAGACACACCTATGTCTTCAGAGAGAGACAAGCTGAAGTTAATAGGATCCCATGCAGGCATAAGAGTCCATGCGAGCCAATATTTTTCTTGGATTGGGGGTCCTTTAATATTTTAAAAGGGTATGTGGTAATGTACTGGAAAAGTAAATTACCTTCTTGAATGTGAACATATGTAAGCACCAGTTGTTATTGAATGCATGCTTAGATCTAAGAATTACAAATATATTTTAAAACTACGTAGCTCCATATGTATGTGGTGTTTGTGAGCTTATCAAAGTTGCAGGGGAATTCATGGCATCTACATGAAGAAGGAATTGGTTTCCAAATATTTTTTTGGAAACTCCTGTGATTTTAAAAAAAAATCTGTCTGCATATTCTGGATTCATTTGTGCTCGTAGTTTTGATTCTTAAGCAGTGTTGTAAAATATGTATAACCCCCCACCCTCACCCCCCGGACTCTGCTATTCACCTTCAAAGGTAGAATTTGTAAAATTTCCCTTCTTTGGATGCTATGAAACCCTTAAAGACACATTTCAAACCCTTTTTTCAAACTCTTTCCTTTTTGTTTGGCTATTCTATTAAATAAAAGAACAGGTTTCTAATATTGCCTATTTTTTTCCCAGTCAAATCAACATAAGTGAAACTGAAGTGAGACAGATGCCAAGCCTTTCTCTTAATTCAGACCCAGCATTCTTTCTGGCTGGAGTACAAGAACTTGACCCCTGTGTGTTGCTTTCCTGGAGTATTTGTCCCTTATGAAAGCCGATACAATCAGCAGAGCCAGCATAGATAAAGAGCCATATAGGGTTGTATTATAGTGGCAAGACTGTTTTGTGGCCATGTTCTGCAGGCCGGCTGGAGGTGACAGTATTATTTACTTTTGTTGCTTGGGGTCCAAAGAGAGAATAAATTGCTATTGATTTCTGAGACATTACAGTGAAGTGTCTGAATGCCTGCAGAATAGTTGGGTGGCAGGATAGCTAGCAATTGTATAGAGACTGCCTTTTAAAATGAAAATTCATTTTCTTATTGTCATAAAGTTCTTATTTCAGGAGCCAGTTACAAGAAAACTTGGTTGTGGGTGCTGTGTTTATTATATTTCATCTCCCCAAAAGAACAGAATTCAACAGTAGTTTTGTAACAATTTGAAATTGATGAATAGATGATGGAAGTATGCTGTATGTGGCTGCATGCCTGCTGTATTCATAGCATAAAAGGAGCATTTAATGTTTGCATTAAACACTTAAAGATGGATCTTCCAGAGATATAGCAATTTGTAGGCAGAAAATTAGGTATATTAGAATTCAAATAATATTTTCCATCTACCACAAAACTTATTTTTCCCCGAAAGCTGATTTCTGCAGTTATCATCCATATTTGGCATAGTAAATGTATATTTTATATTTTGCCAATTGGAGAAAAAATCCAATCCTTTTGTATTTACTTGTTGTTATGCATATATGCCACTTTTCTTTTATCTTTTTTTCCCCTCCTTGTCTGATTGCTACCCTTTTAAGATTTTATAGCAACGCTACCTCATAGTGACACCTGCTGGGAGAGATATAAATGGAACGTCTGCAATTATCCATGGCTTCTGCCTGTCAGTTTCTTTTCTAGAGTCAACAGTGTGCACCTAGTTCAGCAGTCTAGGATGACTCATGTTTTCAAGCTCCCCTTGAGGACATCTGCTGTCATCCTTTTCTGAGGAGTACTGACTCCCATGCCAGATTTACTGAGACTCAGAAACTCACTAGAATGCCACTATAAATTTGAATCCCCCCCAGCTGGGATTTAAACTCACAGCATCAGAGAACTAAGGATCTGTGTAGTAATACAGGCTCGTCGTAACAGTAGGTCTCTTAAATTAAAGAACTCCATTTAACAAGATGGACATAAAAACAAAAATTCAGTGTAATTTAATTGGGGTAATGTGTTAGAATTGCTCAGACTTTCCTGGTGGCTTAGTGGCTCCTTGAGCCGTCTAGACATTTTTAATTGGGAAATTGCAGAATCCTGCAATGAAGACTTCTCTCCCATAGTCCTCTCAAGGTCTTTGTAACATGTTTCCTGGCTTGCCACTGCATCACTAACCCTAATCTCATCAATCATGCCTTGAAATCTGTACCTGATTGCTTGCTCACCAGTTGGGGAGGGGAGATTTTCCTTGATGATCGAGTCTGTGAAGATTAAATTCCAAATGTGAACAAATGTAAACTGATGCAGTATCATCTTCCTGAGAGTCTGTACATAGACAAGCTCCAGTTGCTCAGAGTTTTTCTAAGTGAAATTAACAAGACTGCTAGGTTTCATTGTTCCTGTTTAAAAATCTGTTAGCAGTGAAACTGACAAGAATACTGGCAGTTTTGCTTCACTGATGCTTGGCAAAATTCTGAGAAGCAGTTGAGATAGTAGGAGTGCTTGCCCCTGAACATCAATGGATCTATTTTCCAATTGGCCTCTGGCTGATTAGTTTACTTCTCTGGCTTTTAGAGTTTTGGTAATACTTAGGGTATGTCTGCACTTGGAGCTGGGGCTGTGATTCCCAGTTCAAGGAGACATACTTGCAGTATCTCTGATCCAGCTAGTGTGCTAAAAATAGAATGTAGTTGCAGCTTTGTGGGAGCGACCAGAGGATTTGCTTAGGGTCTTGGATGGGTATGTGTGCAGTGCAGCTAGCCCTTTCTGCACCTTTCACTGCCACAGTTAGTCTATTTTTAGCATGCCAGCTCAATGAGAGCTAGCATGGGTATGTCTCCAAAGCTTTTCCATTGACTTCAGGACCAAGATTTCAACCTCCATATCTAGATCTCATCTTATCCATTAATAAGATACTGTTTGGCAGTGTTTCGTGCCACAGTTTGATCAAGATAAAGTTAATTTCCCAGGATTAAGAAAAGAAAACATTCTCTGGCTTCTGGACACAGATGTGGGTTCAGCTCAGGCAGAAATGACAGACACCTATATCATCCCCTTTCATCCTTCCATAGCAAAATGATTCTTCAACTTCTCCTCTCTCTTTAATTCCTCCTCTCTCCAGAGGGCCAACTGTGACACCAAGTCACAATAAAACCATGCTACCCCAGGCCAATCTCTGTCAGCCTCAGGGGGAGGCTGATAGTCTTTCAGTACCTGAACCAGTTCAATCAGTGATAAGTGACCCTTGGAAATAATAAGGACTTTGTGTTCATTGGACCACAAGGAGGTCTTGTCTGTGTGTGCCCATTCACCCATTGCATTACAGATTCTTATGCATACATCTTTCTGTTTCTTTAATTAATTGCCCTTGCTTAAGCCATTTAAAAAATAACAAAATTTTCTTTGTAAAATTAATAAAGCACAGCACATTCCAAGGAATGCAATACCTCATATATTCTCGCACCTAATTTTCCTTAAAACCCTTCCAGTAGGAATCACTCTCTGCAAAGTGAAAGTCCAAATGAGTTCTTGTGTCTCACAATGTCATCTGATGGTAGCTTTGTGATGGTCTGTCTGGTGTTACTCTATTGCTGTCCCATTTTCTCCACCCAGGGGAACCACTTATAGGCCAGCCTTGTAGAGGTGCTGCTGGAAGCTCCTGCCCCACATATCACTGGGGGGGCGAGAAGAAGGCTCAGGAGTTGAGAGGGCAGTGCAGTTTAGATGTGGGGAGCAGGAGCCCAAACAGAAAAAGATTTGGGGTTCATGCTGGATAATCACCTGAACATGAGTTCCCAGCATGACACTGGCCAAAAGAGCTAATGCAAATTTGGATGAATAAATAGGGGAATCTTCAGTAGGAGTAAAGACGTTATTTTACCTCTGTATTAGGCTCTGGTTCAAGCACTGCTGCAGTACCGTGTCCAATTCTGGTGCCTACAATTCAAGAAGGATGTTGTAAATTGGGGAGAGTTCAGAGAACAGAATGATTAAAGGATTAGAAAACACGTCTTATGGGATAGACTCAAGGAACTCAATCTACAGTACAGATGCCCCTGCCTTGCGCAATCGTTCCATTCTGGAAAGCCTTGTGTAACTCGAATTTTGCGAAAATAGGAAATGTATACCCGTACATGACGCAAAAATTTCCGCAACTCGAAAATCCTATTTCTGGCTTATGGAACTTTTTCTGTAAGTGTGAATTTGCGTAAGTCGGGTCTTGCGTAACCCGGGGAGTGTCTGTATTTAGCTTAACAAAGAGAAGGTTAAGGGGTGACTTGATTACAATCTATAGGTACCTACATGGAGAACAAATTTTTAATAATTGCCTCTTCGGTCAAACAGAAAAAGATATAAAATGATTCAATGGCGGGAAGTTGAAGCTAGAGAAATTCGGACTGTAAATAAGGTGTACGTATTTAATGGTGAGAGTAATTAATTAACTATTGGAACAGTTTACCAAGGGTCATGGTGGATTCTCCATCACTGACCATTTTTAAATCAAGTTTTTCTAAAATATCTGCTCTAGGAATTATTCTGGGGAAGTTTTATGCTGTGTGCTATACAGGTCAGACTAGATGATCACAATGGCCCCTTCAGGCCTCAGAATGTATGAATCTATGTCTCTCATGCCCATGCTCCAACTGCTGGTTCTGTTCTGCTGGCAGGGTGGGAAGTGAAGTGCTTTTACCGGCAAGTTCCTTGCATGTACTGCTGGTGTTTCCTGCCCCACATACCCCCAGGAACTGGTAGAGGCTTCTGGATTGGGAGCATCAGTGCTTATGCCTCAAAATACAGGTCTTAAATGTGGCCTATGTTCCTTATTTTATTACTATTCTGCTGCTGCCCCTGGATTCCTCCTTGCAGGGAGAAGGCAGATCTCTTTATGAGCTGTGATCCTTTTAAACTACTGAAAAAAGTGTGATTGTAATAAAACTTTATGTTCACATAAATTTACTTAAAGAACATTTTACCTTTTATATTTGACCTGTGAAACACCACAATTAATTTTATATGCTTTCCTTTAAGTATGTTTGTTGTTTTTGTTTAGCTACGTAGTGAAGTATATCCTTTAAACCACTTCCACCTGGGCAACAAATGGGTTAATGTTATTGGTCTGCAAGGAAACCATTTTCATGATAAAAGTAAAATTACTTTGAAAAATGCACTTTAATTGAAATCCCATTTAAAGGGTAAAATTATGTTATTGATTATGATCAAAATGTCCCAGACACTGATGAATTCATCAATTCCTGTTTTAGACGTGTTATAAATCTTTTAGTGTAGGCAGGGGAACATGAATGAGATGAATACTTTCAAATTATAGTGGCACATTACTTTTTATGTGTAACTTTTTTGTTCTCTACAATGTATCTGAATGGAAGTGGCTTTTCAGAGCTACTGTAGAAAAATAACACACTATGAAATCTGTATTATAAATCAAGCTAAGATCACACTGGGTTATGCCAATAAAAAAGTATGTGTAAAAATCATGACAAACTGTTTTGAGATTTGCTAAAAATGGGAGTAGTTACTCTGGTAAAGAAAAAACGTATAGGAAACTACAATCCATCGGTGATCTTCCTGAAAACACCATCCTGGCCATTATGGATGTAGAAGCCCTCTACACCAACATTCCACACAAAGGTGGACTACAAGCCATCAGGAACAGTATCCCCGATAATGTCACGGCAAACCTGGTGGCTGAACTTTGTGACTTTGTCCTCACCCATAACTATTTCACATTTGGGGACAATGTATACCTTCAAATCAGCGGCACTGCTATGGGTACCCGGATAGCCCCACAGTATGCCAACATTTTTATGGCTGACTTAGAACAACGCTTCCTCAGCTCTCATCCCCTAATGCCCCTACTCTACTTGCGCTACCTTGATGACATCTTCATCTCTGGACCCATGGAAAAGAAGCCCTTGAGGAATTCCACCATGATTTCAACAATTTCCATCCCACCATCAACCTCAGCCCAGACCAGTCCACACAAGAGAGCCACTTCCTGGACTCTACAGTGCTAATAAGCGATGGTCACATAAACACCACCCTATACTGGAAACCTACTGACCGCTATTCCTACCTACATGCCTCCAGCTTTCATCCAGACCACACCACACGATCCATTGTCTACAGCCAAGCTCTACGATACAACTGCATTTGCTCCAACTGCTCAGACAGAGAAAAACACCTACAAGATATCTATCAAGCATTCTTACAACTACAATACCCACCTGCGGAAGTGAAGAAACAGATTGACAGAGCCAGAAGAGTACCTAGAAGTAACCTACTACAGGACAGGCCCAACAAAGAAAATAACAGAATGCCACTAGCCATCACCTTCAGCCCCCAACTAAAACCTCTCCAACGCATCATCAAGGATCTACAACCTATCCTGAAGGACAACCCATCACTCTCACAGATCTTGGGAGACAGGCCAGTCCTTGCTTGCAGACAGCCCCCCAACCTGAAGCAAATCCTCACCAGCAACCACACAACACACAACACAACCACTAACCCAGGAACCTATCCTTGCAACAAAGCCCGTTGCCAACTGTGTCCACATATCTATTCAGGGGACACCATCATAGGGCCTAATCACATCAGCCACACCATCAGAGGCTCATTCACCTGCACATCTACCAATGTGATATATGCCATCATGTGCCAGCAATGCCCCTCTGCCATGTACATTGGTCAAACTGGACAGTCTCTACGTAAAAGAATAAATGGACACAAATCAGACGTCAAGAATTATAACATTCAAAAACCAGTTGGAGAACACTTCAATCTCTTTGGTCACTCGATTACAGACCTAAAAGTGGCAATTCTTCAACCAAAAAACTTTAAAAATAGACTCCAACGAGAGACTGCTGAATTGGAATTAATTTGCAAACTGGATACAATTAGGCTTGAATAGAGACTGGGAGTGGATGGGTCATTACACAAAGTAAAACTATTTCCCCATGTTTATTCCCCCCCTCTACCCCCCACTGTTCCTCAGACGTTCTTGTCAACTGCTGGAAATGGCCCATCTTCATTATCACGACAAAAGGTTTCTTTCCCCCCTCTCCCCCCCCCCCGCTCTCCTGCAGGTAATAGCTCACCTTAAGTGATCACTCTCTCGTTACAGTGTGTATGGTAACACCCATTGTTTCATGTTCTCTATGTATATAAATCTCCCCACTGTATTTTCCACTGAATGCATCCGATGAAGTGAGCTGTACCTCACGAAAGCTTATGCTCAAATAAATTTGTTAGTCTGTAAGGTGCCACAAGTACTCCTTTTCTTTTTGCGAATACAGACTAACACGGCTGCTACTCTGAAACGAGGAAATAAATGTAAAGTATTTAGCTTTCAAGCATAGTCAAATATCAGGCTGATACTTATTAAGCACTGTAACTGCATCTTCAAGTATCCAGTTCAGAATTTGTTATGCAACGTTTATTATTTCATGTAGTAATTTAAAGATTGTCTGTAATGAATCTATAATACAGATCTGTAATTCCATTATTTCTGACAATGGCAAGCTCTTGGTAGTAGAATCTACTTTTCAACTAGCTGCCCACTAGGAACCCCATTTCACAATGTGCATAGCTCTTCCTGTGATGTATGGAGCTGCCTCATTTTTTTTGAGGGGCACAGTGACCTATTGGAGAGATTATTGAACTCAGGAGCCTGGATTCTATTTCCAGCTATGCCATTGGCCTGCTTTGTGTCTTTGGGCAAGTGATTTCGCCTCTCTGCCTCAGTTTTCCTATCTGTAAAATTGGGTTAATGGGACTTCTCACCTTTGTAAAGACCTTTGAGATCTGTGGATGAGAACCACTACATAAGATCTATGTATTATTGTTATTATTTATTAGAATTCATTGCAATTTTGGGGTGTTCAGCAACTTGCAGAATCAGGCCCCATTAGGGATGTAAATATTGTTTAAAAAGTTAACTGTTTTAAAGGGAGAGGTTAACCGATTAAACAGAGAGGGGCTGGGGTCGCTCCGGCTGGCCAGCCCAGGGCTGGGGTCTATAAAAGGACCTCCTTGGTCCTGCTTCTGTCTGAGTCGACAAACCACGCAGAGATCCTTGTGCTGGTTCAACACCCTATGCCAGGGGTGGCCAACCTGAACCTGAGAAGGAGACAGAATTTACTAATGTACATTGCCAAAGAGCCACAGTAATATGTCAGCAGTCCCCCGATCAGCTCCCCCCACTTCCAGTGGCTTCTGCCCACCGGCAGCCCCGCCAGTCAGCACCTCCCCCTCCCTCCCTCCCTCCCTGCACCTCCAGATCCGCTGTTTCGTGGCGTGCAGGAGGCTTGGGGTGGGGGAAGGAGCGAGGGCATGGCAGGCTCAGAGGAGGGGGTGGGAACAGATGGAGTGGGTGCAGGGCCTGTGGCAGAGCCAGGGGTTGAGCAGTGAGCACCCCCCGGTACATTGGAAAGTTGGCATCTGGAGCTCCAGCCCCAGAGTCGGTGCCTATACAAGGAGCCACATATTAACTTCTGAAGAGCTGCATGTGGCTCCGGAGCCGCAGGTTGGCCACTCCTTGCCTATGCAGTTAGTTTATAATTGAGTCCCACCACCTTCACAGCATACCTACTGCCTTTATAAGCAAGGGGAGAGCAATCTCTCTCTTCCTCTCACTGTGCGTTCCCCCTTTTCACTTCCATCCTGCGCCTATTTGTGGGCTCTGGCTAATGGCTTAATTAGTCTTTCTACCGTGCCCCACAAATTAAGCACAGGTCTGCCTCATCAGCTCCAATCTGCTATGCCTGATTGGAGCTGATGTGAACAGAGTGCTGAATCAGGGTTTCATACCTAGCTCTCTGTCACAGGGTCGCTCCAGACAGCTGGCGGGGCTGCGGTTGGTGGGCCAGCGCGGCTGGGGCTGGGGTCGGCAGGCCGGCCTGGGGCTGGGGGTTAACGGTTAGGATGGGGGTTCACTGAGCCTCTCCAGCTCCACCAGCCTGGATTCCCTCTCCCTGTTTTGCTGAACACACACACACACAGTAAAGGCCACACCCAGCTGCAGACACAGACTGAAATCAGTTCTGTGTGAGAGGATTCACCTAGCATTTATGTGCACACCTCTTTTGGGAGATAAGTCCAAAATAATACTGTCTTGCACTGTATAGAAAAATCTCCACAGCGCAAACTCATAAAAATTTGTCCTCTTCCTCAATGTGAAGAGAGATAGGCACAGCTCCTTGCCTCCCCCACACCCAGTTAGACATTGCATGAACTGGGTTTAATAATAAACAAAACAAATTTTATTAACTATGAAAGGCAGATTTTAAGTAGTTAAAGGAATAGCAAATAGAACAAAGCAGATTACTAAGCAAATAAAACACAACACGCAAACTAAGCTTGATTCACTAAACAAATTGGCTACAAATAGTAATTTCTCACCCTAAATATTGTCACAGGCAGATTACAGAGAGTCTTGAAAACCAGCTGCTCTGGCCTGCAGCTTGAGACCTCAGGTATTATTACTCACAAGCTGGATGCCCTTCCCGGCGGGGCTCAACCCTTCTCCCCTCAGTTTAGTTCTTTTCAGGTGTTTCCAGTGTCTCTTTGGGTGGGGAGGCAGAGGAGAACCACAATCATGTCACTCCCCTGCCTTATCTAGCTTTTGTGTATGGCAGGAACCCTTTGTCTTCCAGTGGGAAAACACTGGCATTCCAAGTGGGGGCAATGTCCAGAAGCAGGTGACTCAGACCCATGTCTCTGCAGGGTTGTAGCAGCCATTACTCATAGGCTGTCTGGAGTGTCCACAGGAAGACTAAGCTCTTTCACAGTCCATTGTCTTTGCTAATGGGCCATCAGCCCCGTCTGGCTTTTTCATTGTTGTACCTGAAGGGCTAGTTGTGGGTGACACCTAAAGTAGCACATTTGGAATATAGATACATAGATATTAAGGTCAGAAGGGACCATTATGATCATCTAATCTGACCTCCTGTACAATGCAAACCACAGAATCTCACCCACCCACTCCTGCGATAAACCTCTCACCTATGTCTGAGCTTACTGAAGTCCTCAAATCATGGTTTAAAGACTTCAAGGAGCAGAGAATCCTCCAGCAAGTGACCCGTGCCCCATGCTACAGAGGAAGGCGAAAAACCTCCAGGGCCTCTTCCAATCTGCCCTGGAGGAAAATTCCTTCCCGTCCCCAAATATGGCGATCAGCTGAACCGTGAGCATATGGGCAAGATTCACCAGCCAGATACCCAGGAAAGAATTATCTGTAGTAACTCAGATCCCACCCCATCTAACATCCCATCACAGGCCATTGGGCCTATTTACCATGAATATCAATTAAGATCAATTAATTGCCAAAACCATGTTATCCCATCATACCATCTCCTCCATAAACTTATCGAGTTTAATCTTAAAGCCAGATAGGTCATTTGCCCCCACTGCTTCCCTTGGAAGGCTATTCCAAAACTTCACTCCTCTGATGGTTAGAAATCTTCGTCTAATTTCAAGTCTAAACTTCCCGATGATCAGTTTATATCCATTTGTTCTTGTGTCCACATTGGTACTAAGCTTAAATAATTCCTCTCCCTCTCCAGTATTTATCCCTCTGATATATTTATAGAGAGCAATCATATCTCCCCTCGACCTTCTTTTGGTTAGGCTAAACAAGCCAAGCTCCTTGAGTCTCCTGTCATAAGACAGGTTTTCCATTCCTCAGATCATCCTAGCAGCCCTTCTCTGTACCTGTTCCAGTTTGAATTCATCCTTCTTAAACATGGGATACCAGAACTGCACACAGTATTCCAGGTGAGGGCTCACCAGTGCCTTATATAATGGTACTAAAACCTCCTTATCTCTACTGGAAATACCTCACCTAATGCATCCCAAGACCGCATTAGCTTTTTTCACAGCCATATCACATTGGCGGCTCATAGTCATCCTGTGATCAACCAATACTCCAAGGTCTTTCTCCTCCTCCGTTACTTCTAATTGATGCATCCCCAGCTTATAACTAAAATTCTTGTTATTAATCCCTAAATGCATGACCTTACACTTCTCACTATTAAATTTCATCCTATTACTATTACTCCAGTTTACAAGGTCATCCAGATCTTCCTGTATGATATCCCGGTCCTTCTCTAAATTGGCAATACCTCCCAGCTTTGTATCATCCGCAAACTTTATTAGTACACTCCCACTTTTTGTGCCGAGGTCAGTAATAAAAAGATTAAATAAGGTTGGTCCCAAAACTGATCCCTGAGGAACTCCACTAGTAACCTCCCTCCAGCCTGACAGTTCACCTTTCAGTATGACCTGCTGTAGTCTCCCTGTTAACCAATTCCGTATCCACCTTTCAATTTTCATATTGATCCCCAGCTTTTCCAATTTAACTAATAATTCCCCACATGGTACGGTATCAAATGCCTTACTGAAATTTAGGTAAATTAGAAATCCTCTGCGTTTCCTTTGTCTAAAAAATCTGTTACTTTCTCAAAGAAGGAGATCAGGTTGATTTGGCACAATCTACCTTTTGTAAAACCATGTTGTATTTTGTCCCATTTACCATTGACCTCAATGTCCTTAACTACTTTCTCCTTCAAATTTTTTTCCAAGACCTTGCATACTACAGATGTCAAACTAACAGGCCTATAGTTACCCGGATCACTTTTTTTTCCTTTCTTAAAAATAGGAACTATGTTCGCAATTCTCCAATCATACGGCACCACCCCTGAGTTTACAGATTCATTAAAAATTCTTGCTAATGGGCTTGCAATTTCATGTGCCAATTCCTTTAATATTCTTGGATGAAGATTATCTGGGCCCCCCGATTTAGTCCCATTAAGCTGTTCGAGTTTCGCTTCTACCTTAGATATGGTAATATCTCCCTCCATATCCTCATTCCCATTTGTCATGCTACCATTATCCCCAAGATCCTCATTAGCCTTATTAAAGACTGAGGCAAAGTATTTGTTTAGATATTGGGCCATGCCTAGATTATCCTTAACCTCCACTCCATCCTTAGTGTTTAGCGGTCCCACTTTGTCTTTCTTTGTTTTCTTCTTATTTATATGGCTATAGAACCTTTTACTATTGGTTTTAATTCCCTTTGCAAGGTCCAACTCTACTTGACTTTTAGCCCGTCTCACTTTATCCCTACATGTTCTGACCTCAATAAGGTAGCTTTCCTTGCTGATCCCTCCCATCTTCCATTCCCTGTATGCTTTCTGGTCAATATTCCTAATTTCAGATACAGAAATGATGCAGGCATACAAATTGGATAATCACGTTCAGTAAATCATAACCTTTCCAATGATATCGTACATGAGCCATCTTGCATAAAGTATATCTCAGTTATGTCATATCCATATCACAAGCATATTTCCATAAAGAATATGGAATGTAATGTCACACTGTGCACACATGTTCAAAAACATGCACTGACTAAAATTCTGAATGCAACGAATTCTATTTAAAATAATCATCGTATGTGGCATGGGTTACACATATGAACTATAAGTACATCAGTTGATTGAGTTTGTATAAAACAAAATATGTAATAGGAAAGAGAACTTGTAATATACACTTCCAAATCCCAACTGAAGAATTAAAGTTCAAGTCACCTGAATCTCTGAGGTGATTTGTTGCACACTAACACAATGTATTTCCATACTAGTTTCTACAGTTCAGAAATTAATGAAGCAACTTGGTTCCTTCGGGAAGGTGAATATATTGAAATGTCCTCCAAAACATAGGCTGAGTCTTTTTGGATAAAGCAAGGCCACTGTAGACAAATTCAGAAGTTTGGTTTCTTGTTATATTATCACATTGAGCTACTCCTGATTTGCAGCATTGTAACTGAGAACAGAATTTGGCCTTGAGTACTCGAGCTGATAAACAGTCTTTTCCTTTTGTTTGTTTCAATTTAATATCAACTTGATGACTGTAAGTCTAAGGGATAGTGTAAATAGATGTAGTTCCACCCTGTTTTGAAAAGAATATACATAAACATGCATACTTTGAATGTAGTCAAAACTTACCCTCTTCCTGGAATTTGACTTTATTCATAACTCAAAAACAACCAAACATGAATCTCATCTTAAGATTTCCCTCCAAGTTTGACTATTCCTAGGTTTTCCTTGAAAGACCGTTTTGTTACAGATCTTAGTAACCTGTGCCCAAAGAGATATTCCAACCCCTCTAACATTCTGGTTGGAGCTAACAAGATTCATCTGCTACTATATGATTCATCTGTAATTACACTGCACTTGCATACAGACCTCAGGATGATGCAGAGGAGCTCTGCTTCTCCCAGTGCAAGTTACCAATACAATGAAACCTAAAGGGCTACATTCAAGAAGCAGCATAAAGGAACATCTCATGTAAGTTACTTTTTTCTGCACATAAATTGATAAATGATGTTTAAGAGAGCTTGCATATTTTCCTTGTAAAGATGACTATCCAAATACATTATCAAGCAAATCACACATTAATGAGAAAATAATACTAATACTTATATTCATAGATTCCAGGGCCAGAAGGGACCATTGTGATTACATAGGCTTGACCCTATGCATAACACAGGCCCTAGAACCACCCCAAAATAATTCCTAGAGAATATCTTTTAGCAAAATATCTGATCTTGATTTCAAACATACCAATGCTGGAGTATTCACCGCTACCCTTTGTAAATTATTCCAGTGGTTAATTACTCAAACAGTAAAAAATTTACACCTTTTTCCCAGTCTGAATTTGTCTACCTTCAACTTCCAGCCATTGGATCATGTTATACCTTTCTCTGCTAGATTTAAGAGCCCAGTATTAAGTATTTGTTCCCTATGTAGATATTTATACACTGTAATCAAGTCACCCTTTTACCTTTTCTTAGTCAAGCTAACTGCTTAACAAATATCATATTTAGCATTTTAATTCATAAAAGGGTTACAGTGCAAAATAGCTTCTAATCTATAACAGTGAACACACCCAGGTAATGCATACCATTTTTATGCAACATATTTTCCTTATGTCTGCTTCCTTTCCTTGGTCTCCCAGTATATTATCTAGTGCAAAGGAGTAAAAGCCAGCATAGGAGTGCTTCAAAGGTTTCTCATGCTGAACTGTTCTTGATGTATCTTGCTCCTCAAATGTTTGAAAAAGAATGGGTTTCATAAAGATTCTTGTCACCTCTTATGCTATGAATATTGCATTTTTATTCATGTCTTCCATTGCTAAGCAACTAGTATAATCATTTTCTGTAGAGATTTCTGTTCCTTTTATCATACATATTTTGATTTGGTTTCACATTCAAAGCCTAGTAGATAGTTTTTATATTTCAGATGGCCTGGTCTGTTGATGACATTATTCAGTTACAGAATTCTGTACAACTCAGTCAGTCAAATCAAGATCAGTATTGACTTCTGTCAGGGTTCCTTCCCCACTCTGAACTCTAGGGTACAGTTGTGGCGGCCTGCATGAAAGACCCCCTAAGCTTATCCTTACCCGCTTAGGTTAAAAACTTCCCCAAGGTACAAACTTTGCCTTGGCCTTGAACAGTATGCTGCCACCATCAAGTGTTTTAAACAAAGAACAGTGAAAGAGACCACTTGGAGACATCTTTCCCCAAAATATCCCCCCAAGCCCTACACCCCCTTTCCTGGGGAAGGTTTGATAACAATCCTCACCAATTTGTACAGGTGAACACAGACCCAAACCGTTGGATCTTAAGAACAATGAAAAATCAGTCATGTTCTTAAAAGAAGAATTTTAATTAAAGAAAAGGTAAAAGAATCACCTCTGTAAAATCAGGATGGAAAATACAAGATTTTCAGATTCAAAACACAGAGGATCCCCCTCTGGGCAAAACCTTAAAGTTACAGAAAACAGGAATAAATCTCCTTCTTAACACAGGGAAAATTCACATAAAACAAAAGATAAACTAATCTGCCTTGCCTGGCTTACCTATACTGGTTGCAATATTGGAGACTTCGATTAGGATGGGTTGGAGAAGATGGATTTCTGTCTGGCCTCTCTCAGTCCCAAGAGAGAACAAACACGTAAACAAAGAGCACAAAAAAAAGCCTTCCCCCCCCAAGATTTGAAAGTATCTTGTTCCCTTATTGGTCCTTTGGGTCAGGTGCCAGCCAGGTTAGCTGAGCTTCTTAACCCTTTACAAGTAACAGAATGTTGCCTCTGGCCAGGAGGGATTTTATAGCACTGTATACAGAAAGGTGGTTACCTTTCCCTTTATATTTTTGACAACTTCATGATAGCAGAGTGTTGTGAAGATCGTGTGGTTTTGGGGTTTTATTTTAAATCTCTTTAAGGAACTTACTTTAGTGCTCCTGAGAGGTGCAGGTTTGACAGCCTTGAAGCCTTGACTACTTTCTTGAAGCACATAACAAATATAATTTGGTCAGCAACAGTGAAAGATACCACAAAACATCCCCCTGAATGTATCGTTCCTTCCCTGGAGGGATTGCTTGAAGAGCTGAAAGTATATAGTGCAGTGTCAAATGCGGGCTCATTCTACTGAACTGCCAACAGAGTACCAAATAGCATGGAAGATATGGTTGAATTAAATAAGAACAGAAAATTCTAATCAACATTCTAATGAAAATACTAAACGAACATTTTCGAGGAAAACACCCATTTTTTCATGCTTTGTGTGTATAAAAAGATCTTCTACACTTTCCACAGTATGCATCCGATGAAGTGAGCTGTAGCTCACGAAAGCTTATGCTCAAATAAATTGGTTAGTCTCTAAGGTGCCACAAGTACTCCTTTTCTTTTTGAGGTTTCTAGAGTTTGGTTTAACTCAGTTTTAATTTTTATGCATCTTTGTTCTGTCTCATTTTGGCAGGGACTGAAAAAAGGAAATACTGAAACAAGACCATTCTTCATGTATTCCCAGCCTAGTCTAAAATTAAAATACTACAATCTTGCAAGTTTGTCTCATGCACTTCGTAGTCTTAGTTCCAAACTAAATCATTTTGGATCACTGAAGCTAAGCTTCAGAGAAGGATCCAGCCTTTTGGTCAGTGAAGTCATGCAGAGTGTGCCTGCATTTTAGAAACAGTGTTAGTATAGCTTTTAATCCTAAATAGTGTAAGAGTCACATGGCACGAATTGGAAGTTTCACCAGCCATTGTTCAGGGACTAGCAGAAAGAGTCTAACGTTGTGTCAAGGTTCCTTCCCCACTCTGAACTCTAGGATACAGATGTGGGGACCTGTATGAAACCCCCCCCCCCCCCCAAGCTTATTTTTACCAGCTTAGGTTAAAGCTTCCCCAAGGTACAAACTATTTTACCTTTTGCCCCGGACTTTATTGCTGCCACCACCAAGCATCTAACAAATATATAACAGGGAAAGAGCCCACTTGGAAACGTCTTTCCCCCCAAAATCCTCCCAAACCCTACACCCCCTTTCCTGGGGAAGGCTTGATAAAAATCCTCACCAGTTTGCATAGGTGAACACAGACCCAAACCCTTAGATCTTAAGAACCATGGAAAAGCAATCAGGTTCTTAAAAGAAGAATTTTAATGGAAGAAAAAGTAAAAGAATCACCTCTGTAAAATCAGGATGGTAAATACCTTACAGGGTAATCAGATTCAAAACATGAAGAATCCCTCTTGGCAAAACCTTAAGTTACAAAAAGACACAAAAACAGGAATATACATTCCATTCAGCACAACTTATTTTATCAGCCATTTAAACAAAACAGAATCTAACGCATATCTAATTAGATTGCTTATTAACCCTTTACAGGAGTTCTGACCTGCATTCCTGCTCTGATCCCGGCAAAAGCAACACATACCGAGAGAGCCTTTGTTTCTCCCCCTCCTCCAGCTTTGAAAGTATCTTGTCTCTTCATTGTTCATTTTGGTCAGGTGCCAGCGAGGTTATCCTAGCTTCTTAACCCTTTACAGGTGAAAGGGTTTTTTCCTCTGGCCAGGAAGGATTTAAAGGTGGTTAGCCTTCCCTTTATATTTATGACAGGTTGTGATACAGTAAATATGTGTTATAGCAAAGCTTAGCATCAGTCTCTTTACTAACACCACAGTAACGACTTTCAGTCATCATTGGCTTGGGCTGTGTTTGTAGCAGCGACCTAGAGTTGAAAGGCTTCACATCTTATTTCCAGTCCCCTGAGCCATCTACTCCCCCATAGTTTAATTTGATGCAATGCAATTATCAACCAATTGATTTTCATTGATTGTGCTACAGGACAGAAACATGATAACATTCCTGCAGCTGCCAGCAGGATCTTCCCCTGGGACTCTCCTCCAAAATCATCCAAAGCAACAGGAGAAAGATTTAAAGCAAAGTTGCTAAGGCTCCATCCAGTTGCTACTCCACACCACCTGAGACCTTCACAAGCGTAGCAACCCAGTATGACGTTTCATTTTTGCTTTACGTGTGACATCAGCACAGCAACACTTACCCTTCTTACCCTGCTGTTTGTCCTTCTTCTCTCCATTCTTTCCTAACTCTTCTCCTTTTACTGTTCTTTCTCAACACTGCTATTTCTTCCCTTTCCCCCTTCATCATATACATTTCTCTCTGCTCGTCTCCTCCTCCCTCTTCTGATCTGATGAACGCTCATATTCTCCTCTTCCTTTTCCCTCCTTTTCTCCCACTCACACATATCTTCAGTTGACATGTGCCCTTCCCTTTTCAACCTCCTCCTAACTGCTGCTGTCTGTCCTAATCCCAGCCCCTAGCACATATACACACTCTCTGTTTCTCCCTATCAGTCCTGTCTCCCTTCCTGTTCCTGAGGCTTTGTTCTCACTTAACCTTATTCCTATCTCTTGCTCTTACGCTTCTCTTTTACTTCTCCCTCGGGAGCTCCTGCCCTACTTCCAATAAGTTCACTACTGTTCACTGTCTTTTAAACTCTCAAAGTTCATCTTAAGGTTCTTAGAAACCCGGCTGTCTTCTAACTGTGCTACTGCTGCAGCCTTCTCCTATGGAGTCCCTGGCTCTTCCTTTCCTCTCTTATTCACATCCAGCCCCTCATCTTTCCACTCCTCCCTCCCTCCTATTCTTTTCTCCACCTTTGTGCTGCACACAGTCCATTTCTTCTCTGCTCTGTCCCTCTCGGTGATGGGAATATAACTTCTCCCCAGATCTGCTTTCACTTTCCTCTCTGACTTTGATGCTTGGCTGTCCCTGTTTCTCTTTCCTCATTGTCCTGTCACCCTAGGCAATTTCAACATCCATTCTGACTCTTCTGCCTCCTAGTTCCTCTCTCTTGGGGCTTGTCTTCTCTAGACCCATTGAATTGATGCTGCTGAGTTGGTTGCAGCAGCGCCGATTTAGCTCCATAGTGAGGACACGCTCAATCAATGGGAGAGTGCTCTCCCATCGATTTTTGTACTTCACCACCACGAGAGGTGGAAGCAGTGTCAGCAGGAGAGCATCTCCCGTTGACATAGTGTAGTGTGGACGCCACGGTAAGTAGATCTAAGCTACGTTGACTTGAGTTACGCTACTAACGTAACTCAAATTGCATAGCTTAAATCGACCACCACGTGTAGTGTAGACTAGGCCTCACTTTCTCTTTGATCTCCAACTCAGGGTCGACTCTCTCTCCCACTCCCCACTAGATTCAGTCTCTTGACCTTGTTTTCTCAATAAACTGTTCCCTCTCTGATCTCTCTATCTCAGACTTTCCCTTCCAATCACCATCTTATCTTTTTAGCTTTTCCTGATGTTCTTTTTCCATGTCATTTACTCGTTGTGTGATTCTTAGTTCCTTAACCTATTGGATTTTTCAGCTGCTCTCCACCCCAACTTTCCTTCCATAGTTACTACCCTCAACTCTACAGTCTCTTCCACATTGCTTTGAACTTTACACAAGTCCCCAGGCTTGTCTTTGTCACCTCTGCTCCTGTTCTCACTCTGCTGAATGGTTGTGAAGAAAGTCCTGTGGCACTGCCATATTCTTCTATTATATGTTTACATTTTCTTCAGCTCTGCTGTGTTCTTGACCAAGCAATTCTACTTCCCTCTAATACACTCTCATTCCACTAATCTATTACAACTAGTCTAATATAGTCTTTTGAGGTTCTTATGCCATCCCCATCATCACAGTATCTGAGCACTTTTCAGTAGGGCATTAAGTGATGTGACAAGCAACTGTCACATGTGGTTAACTCTTTCTCTCATTCTCTCCCTGGGGGAGACTTGTGCTTGCAGTGTAATGTTTTGTTTTGGTGGTTTTTATTTTTTTAATGTGTTTAAATTAGAAAGGGTAAGGTTGAAGAAGTGTGCTTTCTACTTGGAGTGGAAGGTGGTGAGGTTTGTGATGGTCCTTAGCTCCTATGAGAGTTCATTCCCCTATGGGAGTTCATTCCACAGTCTCAGACCAGCCCTTGAGAAAAAACTCTCCCACATGGACAGCTATACTATTGTGGGAGAAAGTTCCTGTCACCGTTTTGGGGTAACTGCACTTTTGGCCTCCTATGTGCTCTTCTGAAGGAGTTCCCTCTCAGGCCTCTAGCCATTACCTCTTTCTGGGCAATGACCCACATGCCCTCTCTTGCCAGACTGGGGCTTTAGGTTGCAGGTGCCTGCAATTGTACTGCAATTGTCTCAAGAAGATCTGCCTAACATCCAGCTTCTGCACTTTCACCATATTTCTCCGGAGACGATGTCCAAGGTTTACAATATTTTGTGGGAAGACATTGTGAAGAGTGGGGGACAGGTTTGGTGAGCTCTTCTCTCCTTTGACTTTCTGCTTAAACTTTTGTCCGTTCTCTCCCCTCTCTATTTAGGATCTTACTGTTTTTAGGATCTTCATTAAATGATTCAAGTGTATAAATATCTGAATACATTTTATCTAATTTACTAATGAAAATATGTGTAATTTCAATGTTTGCAGAGGGCTAACATAATTAAATTTATTTCTGATTGTGAATAAGAGGCATGGACCCTTTTTATATGATTGTGCATTAATATATTGTGCATATTATTTTTGATAGAAAATTGTCAAATAGTTATTATTTACTCACATATCAACTAAAACGTTTTCGGTGTACATGTTGCTTTTTTTTTTTTATTGCATGGAGTTAATTTTCTGCCATTACACCCAATATTTAACAGTAGGTACGTAAACTCTTTCCATGTGTGTTTAAGGGAATATAGTGAGTTTTGTGTACATATAAGAAAAAGGAAGAAAACATGGAGGGATTTGCCTAAGCACACTTAAATATATACAGCTGCTATCTGTTCCGAAATTTTAAGTTGTCCTTCAAGTTGTAACATCCACTGGATATTGTCAAAAATAAATTACCACTCTACAAAAGATTTGTTTTCTCCCTATAAATCCTTCTTTGTTGACTGGGGTCATGTGTTGCCAAAGTGATCTCATAACTCATAAGTGCATAACTGCCTCTCCTGGATCTGTTTGACATGAGCCAAGTGAAAATTACAAATTTTAGCTCTGATTCTATTCTCACGGTGGTGTAAATCAGTAGTAACTCCACTCACGTCAGTTGAATCACACTGCTGTACAACTGGTATATGTGAGGGAAGAAGCAGGGGCATAGTCTATTTATTTCTTTATTTTATTTTTGTATACAAGGTGTACCTCCTTAATAGGAAAAAATAAGCACAGAAGCTTTTTTTCTTCTAAGAATTTTAAAGTAAATTTACTGCTCATGAAAAGAGGTGAGTTGATGGAGCCTTAGACTGAAATCTACTGAACCATAGAACAGTTATAATATAAGCATGGGGAATGGAATCTTCCACGCAGCGGCTATGAAGGACTTCTACACTGTTATAGAGGAACTGCATCTTGGGGTGAGAGGGTAATTCAGTGCTCATGCCCATTCAGTCCTCACTGTCTCTGCTGGCACTGAGAATTAGGCCTTGTTTACACACACGAGTTGCAACGATAGAATGCTCCTTATAGTACTACCATAGTGTACCAATTACTGGTGGTGGTGCCTGTGGTGGGGGCGCTTGGTCTGACAGGAGGTGAACTGAGAGCAACAATTCAGATTGTTTTAATTTCAGGAGAATATTGTTAACCTCTACACCTCCTTTCACTAACATGTTAAGAACAAGAATATATAGTGCAACATTTCATGTTAGAATTTCAGTTCTTGCGAGCACAGTAATATATACAGAATAAATGAGAGAGAAGTTAATATCAATCCATACATACTGTGTGTTCTGTTTTTCATATGCTTCTGAGAAAGCATGGCTCTTACAGCTAGAAAATTGTGCTTTCACAGAGTTTGGTTATGTAATTTAAAGGTGAACTGCAAATGTTTGTAAAATTAAAAAAAATACACAAAAATATTTGATGTGATATCATTAATCAGTAACTTAAATGTAGACTCTGTTTTAAAAATGCATTTGTATATTTTTAAAAAAATTGTTGAAAGGACCTCGTAATTTACCTACCTAGTCCTACCCAGAAATAGTGGATGGCACTGAAATTAGCTAAACCAGAATCAGGAATAAGTACTTTGTTAGGGGTTGTGATATAGGTCCCAATCCAAAGTCCACTGAAGTAAATGGGAGTCTTTTTATTGACGACAATGAGCCTTGGAGCAGGTCCAGAATTGGCTGTTGTGAAGCAAACGTAAGGTCACGTGATCCTCTCCACTACAGAGAGCAGAATCTTATAGGCAGAAAAACCTGGAAACATGTAGTAGAGAGAGAGCTGTGCCTCAAAAGTATGCACCACCACAACTGCAGAAAATATGAGAAATTTATAGCTGGGGCTTTAAGAATCTGAATTAGGTGGGCTGGGATTGAGCAGTTGGAAAAACACTTCCCTTTAATGAAGCTACATCTGTTTATATCAGCTCAGCATCTGGCCCATGGAATTAAAATCAGGACCCTTTAGTTTAAAGACAGTAAACAAATAAAGCTTCTTACAAGGTTGATCAAGCTAGATAAAGAGCAAGGTGATTTCCCAGAATACTCATGGAAAGCTGTCAGTCAGAACTCCTTTTCAAAGTATTGATGTGTTCTAATTAAAAAATGCATTTTCAAGTGCACTTTAATTAAGAAATTGTTGTCAAAGAATAGCATAGTACTCAGCAAGACTAGCAAAAACATGAACATGTACTGTAGAGCAAAATCAGAACATTTGTGATTCCACAATCTAGGACAGCACCATCATGAAATGTACTCATTTTCCTATTTTAGGGGTATATTTTCAATCTCCCTTTACCTGTGTAAAATTATGTGTGCACATACATGTTCTTGTATTTCATAGGTACGGACACCTGCACTGACATATAAAAAAGTTGATTGCCTACACCTATCTAAGCATTAGATAAATTCTAACACTTGTGTGTTTAAGTATTAGAATTTCAAAAATGCTTGGGAAGTGGAGGCTGGGCTGAGTCTTGACTAAAAATGTAAAGCTGGTACTGGTTTCTCAGTTAACCTCATTAAGTAGCCTCACGCAATATAATTTCTATGTATTATCTACAAAATATATCTTTTAAAATAGCATACCTTTGTGATGAATTTGGACCTTCTCGGTAATAATTTATGAACACCGTGTGTTGACCTGGTTATTGAGGTGTTTTATGTCTGACTATATTGGTTTAACTCAACAGGAGTCTGTCTGGAAGAACAACCAGGAAGGAAAAGAATGGCTCAAGATAAGCCACTTCTCAGCAAAAATTTAAGAGTTGTTAAGGGACAATGTTAGAATTATTAACTTTGCTTATTTTACCTGTTCTCCAACCCAGGCTAAAAAACTGTGTTGGATCAAGACAGGAAAAACGCTGTAAACACTTAAGGACAAAAGAACTCTGGCAGGATTAAAAGGGAACCTCTCAAAAGAGAGGCAGTAATTGTTGTGGAGAACCAGACTGAGATACTGGTGCTGTCTGGGGTGCCTGGAGAAACTAGGCCTATCAGGGTCACTATCAAAGGATGGAAGGGTTTTAGGTAAGAGAGACATACATGCAGACTGTTGATTTAAAATCCTTTTTTCTCTAGTGCTTTGTTCCAATTGTTAAAACAAATAAGACTTCTTTTTCGAGTGCTTGTTTATGTCCATTCCACATTAGGTGTGCACGCGCTGCGTGCACGAGCTTTGGAAACTTTTTCCCTTAACAGCTCCTGTCAGGCCGGTGGGGGGCCCCCCGAGTGGCGCCACTGCACCATGCATATATACCCCTGCCACTCAACCCCCTCCAGTTCCTTCTTACCGTCTGTGGCGGGGTTGGAACAACCTCTCTCTCTCTTGTACGAGAGCAGTCCCTTAGCCTTTCTCAGAGGTAGATAGCTGTTATCAGTTAGTTAGCATACCTTTTTTGGGGACACTTAAGTGATTAAGTGCTTGGAGGCTTCCAGCACCCGCCCGGGGCTGCGGGGCATGTCGCAGGCCCATGGGTTTAAGGCTTATGCCACGTGCCGCAAGCCTATGCCAGTTACTGACCCCCATGACTCGTGTCTACGTTGCCTGGGGGAAGAGCATCAAATTGAGCGATGTAAGATTTGCAAGGCGTTCAAGCCAAGAACAAAGAAAGAAAGAGACTTTCGTTTGAAGCAGTTGTTGATGGAGGCTGCATTGCAGCCACTGGGCCCGGAGCGCCCAACGTTGGCTTCAGCTTCCTCGGTGTGTAGTGCCCTGGAGCCGTCTAGAGACCTGGCACCGGCTAAACACCGAAAGCTGTTGGCCCCAGAGCGCCAGACTAGGCCCCGGCACCGCTCGTCCTCCCTGATGCGGCCCACGGCACAGCCAAAAGGAAGGCGCGGACTTTCCCTGCATAGGAGGCTGGTGCCTTCCAAGGCCCCGAGCACCGATAAGAGCGGGAAGGCCGCTGTACCGGTGCTGGCACTGGTGGCTTCAGCACCACAAGTCCCACCGAGCCCAGGCCAAGTGAGCTCAGTGCAGACGATGGGCTCAAGGACATAATGGATCAGCCCTCCACGCCTGTCACCTTTGAGGTGGCGAAAGACCTCATTGAGCTGTTGGCGACGAGCTCCCTCCCGTACAGGGAGAATCCTCCAGCATCCATGCCACGGGTCCCGTCGAGGGGTAAGCCGGAAATGGTGTGCCATTTGAGGACACAGTCCCAGCATTGCTCCTGGAGTTGGTCCTGGTCGAGCTCCGGGTCTGCGGACTCCCAGTTACCCGCAGCTCAGAAAGAAGTTGCGGTACTGGGAGTGGGTCAGCTTGAAGAAGTAACAGAAGGGGTACGATGCTCTCCAGCACCAGTTGGAGACCAGCACCGGGAGGAGTTGAGACAGCCCTCGCCAGAGGACTCCCGCAGATACTGATCCCAGTCCCGGGAACGCCGGCACTGGTCCCGGTCCCGGTCCCGGGGATATCGGTTCCGGTCCCGCTCCTGTTCGGTTAGGAGCCACTCATTGATCTCCCGCCGGCACAGATCGTCGGCACCACCGTGGCTTTCGCGGTCGGCGTTGCCACAGTCCGGTGCCGACTCCGGCCATTACAGTAACTCGCACCATGCTCCGGACAGCAGGGACCCTCAGATGGGTTGGCACCGCCAGTGGGGACCGCCAGTATACAGTATACACTGTATACAGTGTTTCACAAGGATAAGATGCAGCTCGGACCGCACCCCAAGTTCCTCACTAAGGTGGTCTCGCAATTCCATTTGGGCCAGAACATTTGTCTGCCAGTGTTTTTTCCAAAACCCCATACGGTCCCGAGTCACCGCAGCCTACACATCCTGGATGTCCATCGAGTGCTGGTGTTCTATTTGGAGCGCACCAAGCCCTTTCGTAAATCCGCGCAGCTGTTTGTGGCTGTAGCTGAGAGGATGAAAGGCCTCCCGGTGTCAGCACAGCGGATCTCATTTTGGATTACAAGCTGCATCGGGACGTGCTATGAGCTTGCAGGTGTTCTGGCCCCGGTGGTCACGACCCACTCGAACAGGGTGCAAGCGACTTCCACAGCTTTCCTGGCACAGGTCCCGCTCCAGGAGATCTGCAGAGCAGCCACCTGGTCCTCGGTGCACACCTTCACGACCCACTACGCAGTCAACCAGCAGGCCAGAGAGGACGCTGCAGTTGGCAGAGCGGTCCTCCAATCAGTTGTTCTGTGACTCCTACCCTCCTCCAGAGGTAAGCTTGTGACTCACCTAAAGTGGAATGGTCATGAACAAGCACTTGAAGAAGAAAAAACGGTTACTTACCTTCTCGTAAATGTTGTTCTTCCAGATGTGTTGTTCACGTCCATTCCACCACCCACCCTCCTACCCCTCTGTCGGAGTCGCCGGCAAGAAGGAACTGGAAGGGGTCGGGCAGCAGGAGTATATATGCACGGAGCAGTGGTGCCACTCAGGGGGCCCCCTGCCGGCCCACCGGGAGCCGCTAAGGAAAAAAGTTTCCTACGCTCGTGCATGCGGCGCGCCTAATGTGGGATGGACGTGAACTACACATCTCGAAGAACAACAGTTATGAGAAGGTAAGTAACCATTTTTTTTGTTTTAAGAAGGCTGTCTGATCACTCTATATCATTGGTCATGGACTCTAAAAAGAAAGGTGCCCCTAACTCAGTTGATCCTCCAGGGTAAGAACCATTGATAGATAGGGTACTGTTTCCTGTGTCCCAGTCTAGGTGTGAAAGAATTGTGAATTTCCTTCCTGAGACAGGTAAAGGCACAAGGCCTATCAACCGGAGAAGTTGTACTAGGAGGAACCAGAAAGGGGAAAGTGGTGCTGCTAGCCTTGTAACCATGACAACCTTATTATAGAGCTACCACAATGGAAAAATAGTGTGTGATCATGTAATTAAAGAGTGTATCATAATGCATATGTAAAAGTGGTTACCTACAACAATCTGTAACCCACTAACCTTCCTTTGTCCTACAAAGGTGTTAACTGCCCACTTCACCTTGAATGGTCTCTTACAATAGATTAACTTCTTATGCTAAACAGTCTCTTCCACCTTGTATTTAGCTGCGACCGTCTGAGTACCTTTCCCAGACCCGAAGAAGAACTTGGTGTAAGCTCGAAAGCTTGTCTCTTTCACCAACAAAAGTTGGTCCAATAAAAGATGTTACCTCAGCCACCTTGTCTCTCTAGTCTCTTCCCCAGCCTTCTGACAAGCAGCCTCCAAACTCTCGTCAGCGACTTTCATCAGCCAACTCTCTGCTCTGCACAGTAGCCTGTTCACTACAATCACATGGTATTTGGGTTTTTGGCTTTTTTTTTTCTCTTTCAGGTTACTTAAAGTTACAGTGTCAATTGGGATTGTGTGTTTGGTGACTCTTTGAGCCTTTGATCATCTTTGATCGTCTATGATCAGCCTCGTGATCACCTTCCTCCTGTGTGATTGAGGGGATAAGGCTGATCTAGAAGAGAAGGGCTTAAAAATCAAGGCTAAGTGACCAAGGAGAGCTAGCAAAAAGGGGAGTTAGAGAGAGAGAAAAGGAGATCTCCCAGCTGAACACGGTGCAAGTACTAATCTTGGGATGAGTGAGCTTGTTTGGCTGTTTGGTTTTTTGGCTGGTTGGCTTTTTCTCTTTCAGGTTACTTAAAGAGAGAGGTGGCAGTTTTTCAAAGAGACAGTGTTAAGGGTACAAGAACAAACTATCCCACTGCATAGGAAAGATAGAAAGTGTGGCAAGAGAACTCCCTGGCTTAACCAGAAGATCTTCAGTGATCTGAAACTCAAAAGACAGTCATACAAAAGTGGAAACTAAGTCAAATTACAAACAAGGAATATAAGAAAACAAAAACAACACAAGCAAGTAGGGCCAAAATTAGAAAGGTTAGGATTAAAATTCAAAATGATCTGGACAAACTGGAGAAATGATCTAAAGTAAATATAATGAAATTCAATAAGGAGAAATTCAGAGTACTTCACTTAGGAAGGAACAATCTATTGCACACATACAAAATGGGAAATGACTTCCTAGGAAGAGTACTGCAGAAAGGGATCTGGGGGTTATAGAATCATTGAAGTGTAGGACTGGAAGGGACCTCACTGGGTCATTATAGTGGATCACAAGCTAAATATGAGTCCACTCTGTTGCAAAAAAAATCATTCTGGGATGTATCAGCAGGAGTATAAGCAAGACACAAGAAATATTTCTTCCACTTTACTTTGCATTGATAAGGCCTCAACTGAAGTATTGTGTCCAGTTCTGGGCGCCACATTTCAGGAAAGATGTGGACAAATTGGAGAAAGTCCAGAGGAGAGCAACAAAAATGATTAAAGGTCTAGAAAACATGACCTACAAGGAAAGATTGAAAAACTTGGGTTTGTTCGGTCTGGAGAGGAGAAGACTGAGGGGGGAGATAACAGTTTTCAAGTACATAAAAGATTGTTACAGGGAGGAGGGAGAAAAATTGTTCTTGTTAACCTCTGAGGATAGGACAAGAAGAAATGGACTTAAATTGCAGCAAGGGCAGTTGAGGTTGGATATTAGGAAAAACTTCCTGTCAGGATAGTTAAGCACAGGAACAAATTGCCTAGGGAGGTAGTGGAATCTCCATCACTGAAGGTTTTTAAGAGCAGAATAGACAAACACCTGTCAGGAATGGTCTACTTATTACTTAGTTCTCTTTGAGTGCCGGGGACTGGACTGGATTACTTATTGAGGTCCCTTCCAGTCCTACACTTCTATGATTCTGTAATCTGACATTTAGTGTGGGGTAGAGACCTTTGTTTGATGAGATGTTGTTCATCCTGCTAAAAGCAATGTTTGCTTTTCTTAAGCTTATATGAGTATCTTTATTGCTGCCACCTTCAAATATCATCACACTCCCCAAATAGCAAAACTCTTCTACCTGTGAGATTTATTTTCCATCCACATACACCTTTGTGTCTATTGTCCAGTTTTCTACCTTCATAACTTTGGCTTTCTCTGCATTTACTTTCAATCCAGCTTTTGCTGCTTTGTGTTCTACATCTGATGTAAAGGCAATCATTCTATTCCATCTTATATTTAGTAAAGGAATGTTGCTGGCAATGTCAAGGTTGTATAACTTGTCACCACTAACCCATTTTACACGTCCACAGTGCCTTTTATTGCCTGCTTCATCACCCAGTCTGTTGCTAATTCAAATATGCCTAAAGAGAGGAAAATATTATTGCAAGTTCCAGTATTACAATGGTACTAAATTGTTTTGCCTCAGTGAAAATCCACGTCTACAAAAATATGTATAGGAATTTCAGAGATTACAAATTTTAAAAAAAGTTAATTTAGGGTGATTATGATTGATTCTATATTGACAGCACAAGAGACTTGAAATTCCTTGATTTATCCACAGAACACCTATAAGCAGAAATAGCAGAAACATAAATATCCCTATAACAATCTGTCAATGTTCCTCAACCTGTGTTCAGGAGGGACCACTTATCAGAATGAGAAGTTCAGTCTCTAAGACTGTTCTAAGTCTCTCTTCAGAGACTGACTACAAAGATGATAGTCATGATAGTTGTTTTTGTGATATAGACAATTGTCCACTAGGAATTATACTAATTAATTGTTGGTTTCAGCATCATAGCAGTAAATTTTCTGTCATGCTGCTCATAGAATTGGATTGATGATCATTCAGGGAAGAGTTTTGGGCAACCCCCACTTCTCTTGATACTCCAATTGTTGACACAGTATCTTTTAGGGGGTATGCTTTGAACATGTATGTGTTTATCCTCTTTTAGGTTGTTTAGCTGTGTGTAACTTGTGTGTAACCTGAGGAATATTTTTAAGTGCAATTAAAGAGTCCAGTAAAAAGCTGCTGATCCTGACATAATACCACCAGTCCTTAGGACTGGCAAAACATGGGATGAATAGATACTGGAGAAGTAGTAGAGTTTTCCTTTTAAGTTCAACATTAAAAGACTGTTACTATCGTTGCAGTGTATCTTTAAAATATTACAGCTCTGCACAAACCTCTTCAGAAATTTGATAAATTATTAATTTTATCTCTGTGCTCACAGATTCAAATAGTGTGATTAAAAAAGATCCAGATAACTGCAACTCCAGTTCATTTAAAAAGTAGAACAAAATTAGGGCATTGGAAGTAAACAAACACTTTAGAAAAGTGTAAGATGGAAGTTCAGTATTCCAATAGCAGTCACATCAGTGCCAAACACAGAGAGAAAATAACCTCTTTAGTCCTACTTGAGCAGAGTTTCTACATTAAAGTATTGCATTAGTCCTTTTGGTAGTCATGTTGCACTGGGAGCTCAGGTTCAGCTGATTATCCACCATGATCCCCAAATCTTTTTCAGAATCTCCCATTGTGTAAGTATGGCCTACGTTTTTTGTTCCTAGATATATACATTTTCATGTAGCCATATTAAAACACATATTGTTTGCTTGCGTCCGTTTTACCAAGTGATCCGAATTGCTCTTATCAGTGACCTATTCTCTTCATTATTTATCGCTCCCACAATTTTTGTGTAATCTGCAAACATTATCTGTGATCGTTTCATTTTCTTCTAGGTTATTGGTTAAAATGTTAAATAGTGTAGGGCCTAGAACAGGTACCTGGGGATCTCACTAGAAACACACCAATTTGATAATAATTCCCCATTTATAATCACATTTTGAGACCCATCAGTTAGCCAGCTTTTAATCCATTTAAAATGTGCTATGTTACTTTTATATCTTTCTAGTTTTTTAATCAAAATGTCCTGTGGTACCAAGTCAAATACCTTATCAAAGTCTAAGTATTTTACTGTTACCTTTATCCACCAAACCTGTAATCTCATCAAAAAAGATATCAAATTAGTTTGACAGGATCCGTTATAATCCCATGTTGATTTGCATTAATTATATTATCCTCCTTTAATTCTTTATTAATCAAGCCCCATATCAGCCACTCCATTAACTTGCCTGTGATCAGTATCTGACAGACATATAATTACCCAGGTCATCCTGTGACTGGTTGCCCCCCTGCACCCCCTTAAGGTGCCACCTGATGTACTGAGATACCACTGAGCCCACCTGTTCTGCCAGCCTGGGCTCCCTTTAATCTGTTTTGCTGAGCCAAGCTCTTAACCCTCCATGAGCACACACAGAGGCAGGGCCACATCCAGCTGCAGAAAGACACAGACACTGAAATCAGCTCTGGGAAAACTCAGTTTAAGGTACTTGCCACAGCACTCAGGTGCCCACCTCCTTTGGAGTGCAGATCCAAAGATATATTGTCTTCTGCCATATAGAAAAATCTGCACAGCGCAAGCTCATAAAAATTCGCCCTCTCCCTCAATGTGAAGAGAGATATGCACAACTTCTTGCCCCCCACCCCACTTAGAAATTGCACAGACTGGGTTTAATAATAAACAAAACAAATATATTAACTGTAAAAGGAGGATATTAAGTGATTGTAAGACGTAATAAACAGAACAAAGAAAATTACTGAGTAAATAAAACAAAACACACAGACTAAACTACAGAAATTGGCTACAAATAGTAATTTCTCACCCTAAATGTTGTTTCAGGCAGATTGCAAAGTTTCTTGAAAGTCAGCTGCACTGGCCTGCAGCTTGAAACTTCAGGTATTATTACTCACAGGTTAGACACCCTTCCAGCCTGGGCTCAGCTCTTCTTCCAATGTCCCTTTGGGCAGGGAGGCAGACGAGAACCATGATGATGCCACTCCCCTGCCCTATATAGCTTTTGTGTATGGCAGGAACCCTTTGTCTTCCAGTGGAAAAACACTGGCATTCCAAGGTGGGGTCCAGTACCAGGTGACTCAGTCACGTGTCTCTGCAGGTCGTAGCAGCCATTACTCGCAGGCTGTCTGGAGCGTCCACAGGAAGACTAAGCTCTTTCACAGTCCATTGTTCTTCCTGATGGGCCATCAGCCCTGTCTGACTTTTTCATTGTTGTACCTGACGAGCTCATATTGGGTGTTACCCAAAGTAGCACATTTGAAATATAGATACGTGGTCAATATTCCTAGCTTTTGATACAAAAATTATACATGCATACAAGTTGGATAAACACATTCAGTGGATCATAACCTTTTCAACGATACCTCACTTGAGCCATCTTGCATAAAGTACATCTTAGTTATGCCATATTCATACCATAACCTATTTCTATAAAGAATATGGGGTGTAACGTCACACATCCCATTTACCCTTTTTCAATATTGGCACATTTCTTCCAGTCTTCTGGAATTTCCATGGTGTTCTGAGAGTTAATGGTCCAGTGAGCCTCTCAGGTTTCTTTTTTTAAAACTCTTGGATGCAAATTATATGGATCTGCTGATTTAAAAATGTATAATAGCTGCTATTTTACATCCTCCTGAGATACTAGTGGAATGGAAAGGGTATTATTGTATGATATGACTACACTGTCTGTTTTTCACAAAATACAGAACAGAAGGATTTATTGAACACTTCTGCCTTATCTGCATTAGTATTAATAATTATACTATTTCCATCTAGTAATGGATCAATACCAATGTTAGGGTTCTTTTTGTTCCTAATATACTTAAAAATCTCCTTCTTATTCTCCTTAACTCTGCTAGCCATGGATTATTCCTTGTGTTCCTTTGCTTCATTTATCAATTTTCTACCATTCCTGGCATCTGATTTATGTTCATTTAAGCTTCCCCTTTCTTCCATCGCTACACATTGTTTTAAATTTTTTATAGCTGCCTTTACTGTCCCCCTAAAGCAGGTCAATTTTTTAACCAGTATGACCTTCCTTTCTTTGTGGGATTGTGGCTTTCGGGGCATCTAGTTATGTGTTCTTAAACAATTCCCAGTTATTCACATTTTTCTGATTAAATTCTTCCTCTTAGCTGATTTGGCTAAGATAGGTAAGACAAAATAACATTGAGGCACCTTAAATGAATCACTTGGGCTGCAGTACATGCCAATGCATTACAATGGAGACTTTTAGTTCCCTGTTCCAGTAGAGTAGCTCAGTTAAATAGCATTAGTACGTTTATCTATTAGTATTTTTTCTAAGTATTTTATTGCAGGATAAGATAGTATTAACCTGTGTAGTTTGTCGTCTTGTTATATATGCTCTGCATGGTTTCTGTTTTCTCTTCTGTGTTACTTAATATATTGTCTGTGTTTCTGAATTTTGATGTCAACCTAAAAGTAAGTGGCAAATTGATAACGTGTCTTCAGTCTCTTTTAACTTGATCATTGAAAGAAGGGCTAAAAGACTTTAAAGACTGGAATGCTTATTGACTGGCATTTGATGGAAGTTTACTGGTCTTGTATATTGAAGAATGGAGTCTATAGGACATAATATCCAATGTGAACCTGCCAGTAATAGGAGTAGGGGCTTGTCTACATTACCTGCTGGATCGACGGGCAGCGATCGAGCCAGCGGGGGTTGGTTTATCGCGTCTAGTCTAAACGCGATAAATCAACTGCCGAGCACTCTCCCATTCGATTCCGGTACTCCACCAGGGTAAGAGGTGCAGGCGGAGTCGACGGGAGAGCGTCAGCCGTCGACTTACTGCAGTGCAGACACCGCAAGTAGATCTAAGTACGTCGACTTCAGTTATGTTATTCACGTAACTGAAGTTTGCGTAACTTAGATTGATCCCTCCCCCCAGTGTAGATCAGGCCTTAGGCTGTTATTTTTCATCAGGAAGGATGTATTAACATTATAAGTAGAGCTGGGTGAAATTTTTTGGCTGAAACTTTTTTGCTGAAAAATGCAGACTTGGGTTGACTGAAATATTTCGTGAATTTTGGCAAATTGTTTCACTCAAAATGTAATATTTCAGAAATGTCAAAATAAACTATTTTTGACATAAAAATGAAACATTTTGCTTTTTCAGTCTGTATTCACAAGGAGATTTTGGCACCATTCACAAAAGCGGAGGATGAGGTGGTAGTGCAGCTGTGCCCCTCTTATACTCAGTGAAAAAGACACGATAGCCCAGTGGATAGGGCACTCAACTGAAAGTGGGGACACCAGGTTCCAATCCCTGTTCCAAAGAATATTTAATTATTTATACAAGGTGGAACCACTTAACAGGAGAGATTGAGAGAGACTCACATCAGAATAGCCAAAACCGTGGTGATTAGGACACTCACATGAGAAGGGGGAGACTTGGATTCAAGTCCCTGATCCAGAATGGTAATTTGAACCTGGGACTCCCACATCCCAGGCAAGTGCCCTAACCACGGGGCTACTGAGTATATGGGAACTACCATGACCATCACCTCCTACTCATCAGCTTTTGTTAATCTACCCCCTTATTTCCTTTGCTTTTATCAAAAATATCTGAAATGAATATTTTTTTTTCTTATGCTTCTCAGTGACTACAGCAGAACATTAAAAAATGTGCCAACATTTGCCAGCCATAGCACACTCTTACCACAGATTTCTCTTAAGTATAGGGGGAAATGGTGGTAATCTCTGGTACCACGGTGCAGTAAATGTTAGTAAATGCTGATTTTGTAATGTTTGCTGCTGTATATCTTAGAATGATCAGGCATCAGCTAGGAAAAGTATGATAAATTAGACAAGATGCCTTACCTCTTACCTTAAACCTACTTATGAAACTTTATTAGGGTACGTCTACAGTACGAAATTATTTTGAAATTATTCTATTCGAATGTTCAGAAGCGATTTTATACATTAGGTCTTGTGTGTCCCCACTAAAGCGCATGAATTCGGCGGAGTGTATCCACAGTACCGAGGCTAGCATCGAATGTCAGAGCGGTTCACTGTGGGTAGCTATCCCACAGTTCCTGCAGTTCCCACCGCCCATTGAAATTCTGGGTTAAGCTCCCAGTGCATGGTGGGGCAAAAACATTCCCGCGAGTGTTTCTGGGTGTGTGTCGTCAGTCGTTCCTCCTGCTGTAAAAGCTATGGCAGACAATCATTTCTCGCCTTTTTGGCGTGCAGATGCCATACTGCTTTCAGCAGATGGTGCAGTACAGTGCACCGCTTCTCTCCTGGTACTATGAATCCACCTCACATTTCCTCTCATCTTTCTATGTAATCTCTATAAGTATCTACTCTTTCTCTTCCTCATCGACCGCTTCCGCTGCCATCTTTGCTCGGCCATCGTGAACCAAGCAGCACAGCTTCCGCCACTAACTCTGCTCTCCCTCTCTTGCCACGCTACCGAGCTTCTCCGTGTTGTCTGCCCTGGGCTCCCGCCTCCATGAAAGCTACAGAAGATAACCATTTCCTGCCTTTTTTCGGCTATTGTGAACCGAACAGCACCTCTTCTGCTGCCACTCTGCTCTCCTCCATTTTGCGCCCTTTTTCCAGGATTACCCGTGCAGGCACCATAGCATGGCAAGCATGGAGCCCACTCAGAACTCCACTGCAGTTTTGACCATTGTAAATATCTCACGCATTATCCAGCAGTATGTGCAGTACCTGCAAAACCGGGCGAGGAAGCAACGACAGCACGATTACGATAGTGATGAGGACATGGACACAGACGTTCCTAGAAGCACGGCATGTGGCGATTGGGAGATCATGGTGGTGTTGGGCCAGGTTCATGCCGTGGAATGCCGATTCTGGGCCCGGGAAACAATCACAGTAGGTGGGACTGCATAGTATTGCAGGTATGGGATGATTCCCAATGGCTGAGAAACTTTCATATGCATAGGGCCACTTTCATGGAACTTTGTGACTTCCTTTCCCCTACCCTGAAGCACAAAGACACCAAAATGAGAGCAGCCCTTCCAGTTGAGAAGCGAGTGGCAATAGCGCTGTGGAAGCTTGCAACGCCCGACAGCTACCGGTCAGTCGGGTATCAGTTTGGAGTGGGCACATCTACTGTGGGGGCTGCTGTGCTGCAAGTAGCCAGCACAATTATTGAGCAGCTGCTATCAAGAGTCGTGATTTTGGGAAATGTGCAGACCATTGTGGATGGCTTTAGTGCGCTGAAGTTCCCTAACTGCGGTGGGGCGACAGATGGAACGCATATCCCTATCTTGGTAAACTGCAAGGGGTACTTTTCCATGGTGCTGCAAGCACTGGTGGATCACAAGGGATGCTTCACTGACATCAACGTGGGATGGCCGGGAAAGGTGCATGATGCTCACATCTTCAGGAACTCTGGTCTTTTTGAACAGTTGCAGGAAGGGATGTACTTCCCAGACCAGAAAATTACTGTTGGGGATGTTGAAATGCCTATAGTTATCCTCGGGGACTCAGCCTACCCCTTAATGCCCTGGCTCATGAAGCTGTACACAGGCACCCTGGACAGTAGTAAGGAGCAGTTCAACTATAGGCTGAGCAAGTGCAGAATGGTGGTAGAATGTGCTTTTGGACGTTTGAAAGCGCACTGGCACAGTTTACTGACTCGGTTAGATCTCAGCACAACCAATATTCCAGTTGTAATTGCTGCTTGTTGTGTGCTCCACAATATCTGTGAGAGTAAGGGGGAGACGTTTATGGTGGGGTGAGAGGTTGAGGCAACTAGCCTGGTGGCCAATTTCGCACAGCCAGACAACAGGGCGATTAGAAGAGCGCAGCAGGGCATGCTGCACATCAGAGAAGCTTTGAAAGCCAGTTTCATGACTGGCCAGGGTACGATGTGACAGTTGTGTTTGTTTCTCTTGAAGTTACCCGCCCCCTATATATATGAAAGGAAATAAAGTCACAATTGTTTAAAAACCGTTCTTTATTATTTATTGCACAACACATTGAAAGAAATCAGAAGGTAGACCAGGGGAGGGGGGGTGTTGGGGGAAGGGGTGGAGGAGAAGGGAAGGACAAGTCCAGAAACCAAATCAAAATTTCGGCTATGCCAGTTTTCTGCTGCTTGTGCAGTCCTCTGGGGTTGAGTGTGTGGGTCCCCATAGCCTCCCACCCCCCGTGTTCTTGGGTGTCTGGGTGAGGAGGCTATGGAACTTGGGGAGGAGGAAGGGCGGTTATACAGGGGCTGCAACGACAGTCTGTGGTCTTGCTGTCTTTCCTGCATTAGATCCACCATACAGTGGAGCATGTCAGTTTGCTCCCCCATGAGCTTGACCATAGCATCCTGCCAGCTCTCATTGCGTGTGTCCCTCCTCTCTTCGTGTTCATTTAATGCTTTATGGGACTCCGCAATTGTTTGCCTCCACGCATTCAGCTGGTCCCTATCAGTGCAGGAGGACTGCATGAGCTCAGCGAACATGTCGTCCCGAGTTCGTTTTTTCTGCCTTCTGATCTGGACCAGCCTCTGCGATGGAGTAGATAGGGGCCGCGTTGAAACATTTGCACCTGTGGGAGGAGAAAAAGGGAGAATAGTATTTTAAAAGATACATTTTAGAGAACAAAGCGGACACTTTCTCAGTGAAACAGGCAATTCATAGTACAATACATAGCACATGTTCTTTCTGTACAAGGTTGCATTTTGCCTCTTGTACTGAAGTGCCTGCCACTTTGGTGTGAGTAAGCCATCACACGCAGCAAGATAGCAGAATTCAGCTTGCAGGCAGCCATGGTAAGCCCTAGGGGCACGAGGGGTTCTGCTTCTTCCGCATTCATTTCAAAGCTTTCAAACTGCCAGGCCCCCTTTCCTATAGCAAGCAATGCCTGGTAGGTTTGCCATATAAAAGGAGGGCCTGCGGGCTCTCTGGGATGATCGCTTCACACAACACCCCCCCACCCCGCACCCACCGCGTGGCTCCGATGAGGCTCTGAACAGGGATGAGCCCTTTAAAATAAACACGAACAGTCTAGCGCGGCTGGGTTTCCCCCCACCCCCCACCGCGTGGCTCCGATCGGGCTCTCACTCACCAGAAGTGCCTTCTCCAGGGTCATGGTCCTGGAGCCTGCACTGGGAGTCGGAGGAGGCTGTTGGGTCCAGCATTAAGAATAGTTCCTGGCTAGGGGGGAAAATGGATTCTCCACTTGCCGCCTGTGCACTGTCCTCCTCCTCTTCGTCCTCCAATAACTCATCCTCCTCACTCCGTGCAACTCCCCTCTTGCAGGTGTCCGTGGAAAGTGGTGAGGTAGTGGTGGCATCACCCCCCACAATTGCATGCCGCTTACAGTAGAAGCAGCATGTATGGGGCTGTGACCCAGAGCGCCCGTTCGCCTCCCTGGCTTTTTGGTACATTTGCCTGAGCCCCTTGATTTTTGTACAACACTGCTCTGTGTCCCTGGAGTAGCCTCTTTCCATCATGGTCCTGGAGACTTTAGCGTATGTATTTATGTTTGTTTTTTTGGAACATAGTTCTGCCATAACAGATTCATCTCCCCAGCATGCAATGAGATCCAGTACCTCCCGTTCAGACCATGCTGGAGCTCGTCTGTGAATCCGAGACCATGTGGTCTCTTGTGATGGTGGGCTCTGCATGGTCGCCTGTGATGGTGGACTGTGCTGATGGTCACCTGTGCTGATGGTGACCAAACAGGAAATGAAATTGAAAAGTTCCCGGGGCTTTTACTGCCTACCTGGCTAGTGCATCGGAGTTGAGAGTGTTGTCCAGAGCAGTCACAAGGGAGCATTCTGGGATAGCTCCCGGAGGCCAATAACATCGAATTGAGTCCACAGTACCTGTAACCCGGAACTGCAATCTCGATTTTAGCACAACTCCACTTGCCGAGGTGGAGTACAGAAATCGGATTAAAGAGCCCTTTAAATCGAAAAAACTGGTTTGGTCGTGTGGACGGAATCAGATTCATTTCGAATTAACTCGGCTAATTCCAAAATAACCGCATACTGTAGACCAGGCCTTAGACCTATTACCTCTTGAGGCATATGAATGGAGAGAGGAGGGAACGTGGAAGAATACTTGTACTAGGTTGGCAGTCTTTAATTTATATACCAAGTATTCCAGCCAGTAAGGTACCATATGAAGAACTCCCTTTAAAGTCATTTGGGGGTAGAGGAAGGGTTGATTGACAGATCAATGGCAGGATTGGTAAAGCGTCCCTGGAGTGGTATAGTGTGAGTGTGGAGTCCAACTGAAATTCCCCTTGTAGAGGGGAAATCAACTTATAGTGGTCACTAACTGTTAATGGATTAATTAATTAGCCTAGGGTAACCCCTTAATGATTTATACAGTGTGATGCATTAATTATTTGACAGTATTGTGATATACTTCTGTTACTATTCCCTTTTTTCTTTATATTTGAAGTAAGTAGTAAATACAGTTTCATGCATAAAGACAATTCAGTTTTATTAGTGATTTATTGGGCAGTGTAGTTCAGAAGACAAATAATTTTAGCACTAACTATTGGGTTGTAGAAAAGAAATACTAATGTTGCTCTTATCAAGTAACATTTAGATTTTAGACATCATTTAATATCAAGCAACATTTAGACATTACTACCAAAATAGTTAGGAATCTGTTTTCTTCTTTTTGAATATTTCTCACACTAATGGATCAACAGACTCCTTATTTTTAGCATTATTATTACTAATTAACAAAACATGTTTTGGAGGAAAAATTATGATAAATTAGATGAATGGGGTTAAAGAGAATAGTCTACAAGTGTTTAAATTGTGTAATCAACTAAGGAGGGAGAATTGTTATTTGGGTATAACTAAAAGTAATGGAAAAGGAAGAAATGGGATATTTAGGCTGAAGCTGAGTTGAACTCAGAAACGGAAGATGATGTATTTGTCCTCTCCTGCTCCAATGCTATTCTCTTTTTATTGGACAAATAGCCCACATCTGATTGCTCGTATCTGCAAAGTGAAAGAAAATTCTGCAGTGGAAATTAATTGTCTATGCTACCAACTCAGAGTAGCCCAGATTCATTAGTGTGCGCACCACTCAGAGGAGTACCATTGATATGCTGGTCTGAACATCACAGATGGATGGAGTTAGAGGGCTATTATAAAGAGGATGGTGATCAATTGTTCTCCTTGTCCAGTGAAGGTAGGACAAGAACTAATTAACTTAATCTGCAGCAATGGAGATTTAGGTTTAATATTAGGGAAAAAAATGCTAACTATAAGGTAGTTAAGTTCTGGAATAGACTTCTGAGGGATGTTGTGGAATCCCCATCACTGGAGGTTTTTAAGAACAGGTTGGACAAACAGCTGTCAGGTCTTGCCTCAGCACGGGGGGCTAGACTTGAACTCTCAAGGTCCCTTCCAAGCTGACATTTTTCTTATTCTATGATACTATGGTAAAGGAGTCACCACCACAGCCACAGCATTAGACTGAGAAAATTTTGTGCCACAGTGGACAGCATTTAGCATGGAATGAAACCGACCAGCTTCAATGCTCTGTTATTATTAACTTGTATTTGAGTAGTGCCTAAAGGCCCGATCCACAGTTGGGATCCAATTGTACTAGGTATTATACATACACATAGTGTGAGAGACCCCCTGCCCTGAAGAGCTTACTATCTAAATAGACAGGGCAGAGAGAAAGGTGGTATTTTATATAGATTTTTCTCTTCTGACTCAAATCATTTCTAAATCATGGTGATCTATGAAGATGATGAAAGAAGAATGTACTTCTAGATGCCACTATGTAATGACAACATTTGTATTCTTGTTCTACTAGGCCACTGACAGTGGGATCCGGTGGGGGGTTGTTATAAATTCTCAGAGAAGTCTGAATCCTCACCAGGTCTGTTAGCCTCTGAGGGTGAATCACTGAGGTAGTGATTGAAGTGATTATGTGCCCTGATTCAGGAGGAAGAAAGGGATGACTTGACTATGACGAGGTTACAGTGTTCATCCCCTACTGCTGATCTTATTTCAAAGATGAGATCTAAAGCATACCTTTTTACAGAATATCCAATTTAAATATTAAATTATCTATTTTACCAAATTGTTTAACTATTTAGGTTCTTCTTCGTGTGATTGCTCATGTCCATTCCATTCTAGGTCTGTGCCCTTGTGCACAGTTGTTGGAGATTTTTCCCTTAGCGGTATCCATAGGGTTGGCTGTGGCGCCCTCTGGAGTGCTGTGCTTATGGGGCGGTATATCAGGCACCGCCAGCCCTCTGCCCTCTCAATTCCTTCTTACCGCCTGTGATGGTTGGTTGGAGCACCTGGTCTTGCTTAACAAGAGCATTAGCTGGTTTTCACTGTTTAGATAATTCTCCTTTGTTGTTTAGTAAAGTGATTAGTTAGCTGTTAAGTGTTTTAGTAGTAGTTAGAGTCCCGGCTGGGACTTTGTCCCAGAGCTGGGCATGCCCCACTCCCCAGGCTTTAAGCCGTGTTCTGAGTGCAGCTGGCCGATGCCCATTACTGACCCTCACGATAGCTGTTTAAAGTGCCGCTGGGGGGAATCCCATAGAAAAGACAGGTGCCAGATCTGCAAAAATTTTCATCCCCGGACTCCGAAAGAGCAGGACATTCGATTGAGGGCCCTCCTCATGGAGGCTGCTCTGTGTCCGGCATTGGAGCCCTCCCACTTGGACTCCACACCCGGTACTTGGGCGTGGGCACGTAGTGCACCACCGGCACTGGAATCCGCCTGGCACCGTTCCCCCTCACCGGTACTGAAGAAGTGATCTAAGTCCGCAGGTACCATGCAAGAAGGGAACTTCGGGCAAAGGACCTGTGTTAGGGCTTGTGCCCACTACGGAGGGTCTCGGGGCTACCACTGTGGTCGGACCCCCTAGCCAGCCAGGGACCCAACTCCAGGGAGCGGTAGGGGGTCCTGGCCCATCGCAGCACCATCTGTGCCTGAAGCGGGCCCAGCGGCCAACCCAAAGTTGGAGGTCAAGGAGCTAGCTGAGGAGTCTGACGACCTCTTCAATGTCATCCCCTCCTCCGCCCCAGCCTGGGTCGCATTGGTCGTTCACCTAGAGGTCCTGAAAACTACCAAGTCTGTGTGGCAGACCTCATCTTCCATTCCACCCACATCGAAGAAGCCAGAAAAGAAGTACTGTGTCCCCGCAAAGGGGTTTGAATACCTGTACACGCACCCTCCCGCGGGGTCCCTGGTTGTGTCAACCATCAATGAGAGGGACAGGTAGGTACAGGCGAATGGCACCCCCAAAAATAAAGACGCCAAGAGGCTGGACTTATTTGGCAGAAAGATTTATTCGCCAGCCAGCCTCCAGTTTAGGGTATCTAACCATCAGGCCCTACTTGGCAGATACAATTTCAATCTGTGGGACTTCATCAGGAAGTTCAGGGAGAGCCTCCCACAGGATCAGGATCAGAAGTTTGCCACCTTGGCGGAGGAGGGCAAGGCTGTGGCCACAGGTGCCCTCCAGATGGCCTGGGATGCCTCCAGATGGCCTGGGATACCACGGACGTGGCATCCAGAGTGGTCGCCTCTGCAATAGCCATGAGACACAGCTCCTGGTTACAGACCTCTGGGCTGTCCCAGGAGATGCAAACTACTCTCCAGGACCTCTCTTTCAAGGGAATGGTGCTATTCTTGGAGCTAACTGATGCATGTTTCCATGGTCTTAAAGATTCCTGGGCCACCCTCCACTCCTTGGGCCTGCATACTCCTCATCAGGCTAGAAAGTCATTCTGCCCCCCACGTCCTGCGCTGTCATTAAGGTCTTGGGGTGCCCCTCGGTCTGGCTCCTACAGAAAGAAGGACAGAGACAGGGGCTTTAAGCGATGCCACCAGTCCTCATCTCGTCCCCCTGCCCAGCCTGGTCCTTCCAGGGACCAAGACAACCAAAAGCAGTCATTTTGAGGGTGTGCCTGAGGACGATGCCACAGTGAATGCACCGGATCCACTCCCCATCTTCCTCAACCGCCTCCGCCCTTCCTGGTCGGCCTGGTCCCATATCACTTCGGATCACTGGGTGCTTGACACAGTTTCATTGGACTATACCCTGCAATTTATAGCTGACCAACCCTTCCACCAACTTTTCCCGTCCCCCTTCAGGGACCCTTCTCACAAGCAACTCATTGTTTAGGAGGTCAAAAACCTCACATGCCTGAGGGCATTGGAAGAGGTTCTGCAGAACATGGAAGGAAGAGGTTTCTATTTCTGCTACTTCCAAATTCCAAAGACAAAAGGGGGCCTCAGACCTATTCTAGACCTGTGTCGCCTCAACAAGTCTCTCAAAAAGTTGAAGTTTCGCATGGTCTTCCTAACCTCCATGAGTCCATCCCTGGATCTGGGAGACTGGTATGCCGCCCTCGATTTAAAGGATGCATACTTCCATATTCCCATGGCACTGTCATTTCCTCCATTTCATGTTGGGCCAGTGCCATTTCCAGTTCTTTCATCTCTCGTCGGCCCCAAGAGTGTTCACAAAGTGTATAACACTAGTGGCCACTTAACCTGTGATGTCAGGGAGTCCAGATTTACCTGTACATTGACGATTGGTTGATAAGGGGCTGGTCCTCGGATCAGGTGCGGAGGCATCTCAATTTGGTCTGTTCCACCTGTCACGACCCGGGCCTAATAATAAACGAGAAAAAGTCAACCCTGACTCCAGTGCAACACATAGAATTTACTGGGGCGGTACTAGACTCCGCTCAGGCCAGAGCCTTCCTCCCCGAGACTCAATTCCAAGCCATGGTGGATCTCATCTAGTCTCTGTGTGCCCAACCATTCACCACCGCCCACATGAGCCTGAGACTGTTAAAACATGTGCTAAGCTGTGAACTCTGAGCCCAACTCCATAGATACTGCTTGTAAGTCACCTAGAATGAAATCGACATGAGCAAGCACTCGAAGAAGAAAAAATGGTTACCTACCTTTTTGTAACTGTTGTTCTTCAAGATAAGCTGCTCATGTCCATTCCATTACCTGCCCTCTTGCCCCTCTGTCGGAGTTGCCAGAAAGAAGGAACTGAGAGGGTGTAGGGTTGCTGGCACCTGATATACAGTCACATGAGCCCAGCACTCCAGAGGTTGCCACAGCTGGCGCTACGGATACCGCTAAGGCAAAAATCTCCAACAACTGTGCATGAGGGCACACACACACCTAGAATGGACTGGACATGAGCAATACATCTTGAAGAACAGCAGTTACGAAAAGGTAGGTAACCATTTTTTTTGGTGGCAGACATAAGATCACAAGCTAATGCACAAGAATAATCTTTGGCATGGATATTCAAATAATCCAAAATGGTAAACCTGAACAATCCCAAAGGCAGATCCAAGAGTAGGTCTATCAACTTTTCCTCAGCAATAATTTTACTCCAAAATGGGGTAAATGACATGACCTTAGATCCAAAGTTTCTTCTTTGAAATAATAGGATAGTTAAATTAATTAAAATTGGTTTTATGGTTCTATGTATTTCACGAGAAATATTTACACTGCCAGTTGTTTATGTACATTTTTTTTTAATGTAGTCAGGATGGAGGTCATATCCCAATTTTATGTGTCTTGGCTCCTCCCCTCCCTCCAACATGCTCAGGGTCTTAACTATAGAGGTGTATCAGGGATGATACAGAGCACTGGGTACAGACTTGTTGCAGTGTGTTGCCTTCACAGAGCAGCGAGGAGACCAAGAGAGAGATTGTGACTCTGGGAGTAGGACTCTGGGAGCACAATCTCTGGGTGTTGCAGGGGCCGGACAACTCTGTGCTGCCCTTTACTCGGTGTCAGTCATAAACTCACAATCTAGCCATTTGTTTTTGAATTTATAGGAAACTCCTTTTAACTTATTTCTTAAAGCTTTTTCTCTCTTTCTAGTATTTTCCTTCAGGAGGTTTTGAAAGTTACAACAGGTCTTTGGGGACAGACCACCACAGTGATTTTTAGTGGAGCAAGAGCTCTGAATTCAGGCTGAATTTAGAGCCCTTGCTTCAGAGAAAAAAGACTAGTCTGATCAGAATAGGGTGTAAATGTTGTGCTATGCATGTCCAAAGTCTTTTGCTGCTCTGACTATGCTTATATATGGGGCTGTTGGAAACCTCTGTGTACACCCGGAAAACTGTAAGGCAGTGTACAGGGAGGTCAATTTTCTCATTTAACTAGTAATGAGATAAGGTTTTCTTTGCAGATCTTGTTTGGTAGAAGAATTTTACATGCTGCCATTCAGTTATATATATTCAGTTTCTTGTACTGCTCCTTAGTACCAAATTCAGATTCATGCAAAAATACTACAGAAAGAGGAATTTGTTTTACATATCTGAAATTACATTTTTAAAATTCCTTTGTACCAATCTAAGAATTCTTTCAACAGAAGGAAGGGTGAAGGTGGTACAGTATTTTTTTATTGTATATTATCAAGGGTTTTTACAACTAGATGACTCATGAAATTGAATTGTGTCATCAGGGAGTCAGAGTTGGAAAAAATTCACTGTGTTTGCTAGCTGGAGGGTATAAACTATCAATACTAGGTTGGTACAAAGGAATTTGGAGAATGCAGTTTTGCAGCTTGATGAGATTCTTTTTCTCATGCTTATATATTATGTGACTGCATACTGTACTTTTTCTAACAGTCCACTCACATATTAATACTGGTTTACACAAATCTTAAATTCACTTATTTTTATTGGTGTTTATGATAAGAACACTTATTCTTGTCTGGAAAAACCAGAAACGAAATACTCTAAACATCACAATCCTATTTTTTAAAATAAATTAATCAACCTTTTATAGAGCAATAATTTGAAAGATTGAACAATAACCTAGGAAGAATATCAGAATATTTCTGTAAATAACATAGAAATCATAGAAATGTAGGACTGGAAGGGACCTCATCTAGTCCAGTCCCCTGCAATGAGGCAGGACTTCATATTATCTAAACCATTCCTGACGGGTGTTTTCTGACTTGTTTTTAAAAACTTCCAATGACAGAGATTTCACAGCCTTTGTCTTTATTGAATTTAATCCTACGTAGTACAGGCCATTTTTCCAGTTTGTCAAGGTCATATTAATCCTGTCCTCCAAAGTGCTTGTAAATTCTCCTAGCTTGGTATTATCTGCAAACTTTGTAAGTATACCCTCTCTGCCATTATCCAAATAATGTATGAAGATATTGAATAGAACCAGGCCCAGGACGGATCCCTGTGATATCCCCCTCAATGCATCCCTCTAGCTTGACTATGAACCATTGGTATGTACTCTCTGAGTACGCTTTTCCAACCAGTTGTTAACCTCCTTATATAAAGTTAATCTAGGCTATATTTCCCTAGTTTGTTTATGAGAAGGTCATGTGAGACAATATCTAAAGCCTTACCAAAGTCAAGATATATCACATCTACTGCTTTCCCCCATCCACAAGGCTTGTTACCCTGTCAAAGAATGATAGAAGGTTGGTTTGACATGATGTGTTCTTGACAAATCCACATTGGTTGTTAATTATCACCCTGTTTTCTTCTTTGTGCTTACAAAAGGATTGTTTGATTATTTGGTCCATTATCTTTCTGGGACTGATGTTAAGCTGACTGGTTTACAATACCCTGCGTTGTTCTTATTCCCTTTTTTATAGATAGATATTGTATTTGTCCTTTTCCAGTCCTCTGGACTCTCTGCTGTCCTCCACAAGCTCTCAAAGATAATCACTAATTGCTCAGAGATTTCTTTCAGCCAGTTCCTTAAGTATTCTAGGATGTATTTCATTAGGTACTGCCAACTTAAAGATGTATAACTTGTGTAAGTAATTCCTAACTTGTTCTTTCTTTATTTTAGCCTCAGATTCTAGCCTGTTTAAACTGATATTCACTAAGTTAGTCATCCCATCACTGGTTGCCTTTTTGGTGAAAACTGAAACAAAAAAGGCATTGAACCTGTTAGGCTATTGTTGCATTTTCTGTTATTGTCTTTCCCTCCTCATTGAGTAATTTGTCTATCCTGTCGTGGGTCTTACTCTTGTTTCTCATGTATTTGTAAAAGGTTTTTTGTTACCCTTTATGCCCCTAGAAAGTTTAATCTCGTTTTGTGCCTTCAACTTTCTAATTTTGTCCCTACAGGTTTGTGTTGTTTTTTTATATTAATCCTTTGTAATTTGACCTAGTTTCCACTTTTTGTATGACTGTCTTTTGAATTTCAAGTCATTGAAGATTGTCTGATTAAGTCAAGATGGTCTCTTACCATACTTCTGATCTTTTCTACGCATTCGGATAGTTTGCTCTTATGCCCTTAATCATGTCTCTATAAAAAACTGCCAACTCTCCTGAACTTTTTTTCCCCTTAGACTTACTTTCCACTTGCTACCTACTAATTCTCTGAGTTTGCTAAAGTCTGCCTTCTTGAAGTCCATTGTCTTTATTTTTTATGATATGTTATTTATTATGTTATGAGAACATACTATGTTGACATAATATAATGCATGGAAAATGTATTTTAAATGTGTGGTTCTGGTATGTAATATCCCTATTATTTTGACAGATACTGTATACAGTTGAGAACACTGAAAAGACATATATGTTTGGGTTTCACCATATGTTTGCTGACAAATACAAATCCCTGCAATGACGCAGTCCAGAAAGAAGGGTTATTTTTAACAACTGTATTAATTCAGCTGGTCAAACCCTCATTCTGTTTGTTTCGTGCAGGTAGCTCATGAATATATTTGATGCATAGAGCTGGGTAGTGGTAATTCACTTTCATCCTTTTTCAAATCAAAGATTTATAGACAGAAGGGATCTGATCTGTCTCTCCATGTATGTTAAGAGTAATCTACTGAAATCAGTAGCATTACACTGGTGTAAAATTGAGGTAAGTGAAAGACGAGTCAAGTCCAAGATGTGAAAATGCCAGTATGCAATATTAAAATGTATTCTCATCAAGTTATTTTATTAGATATTTATTAGAGTAAGCTTCACTGAATTAAAAATTACATTAATAGCTATTCCCTTTCTCCATGTACACTGTAATGTTATAATACTGATAAGGAGGTTATATAGGTAGACATATTACAGAGACCCAAATTAATTTAAAAGGCCAGTTTTGTCCAGGCAAACAACAGTAACATTTATGTGGCTAAAAATGACTTTTATTCCACTAATGAATAATTAAGGCATAGTTTACATTTTGGTATGTGTAGCTAGCTCACCAATTTTTTTTATTGGTTTGTAGCTCATAATATGTCCAAATACAGTACAGTAGAAGCCAAGGAATAAATGCCATGTGAGATTATAATTAATGGTGTCCCCCAGCTTGGCTCATCATTTCCAGTATTTCTATCTTGTGGTTCCAAAGACCTTCAAAGTAATTGAATCCTTTCTTTTTGTGATTGAACTCTGAAGCGGTTTTTTCAGTTCCCCTGTTTTCTATTATAACCATAAAATTAAAATTTATATCCCCAGGCCTATAAGTTAGTAAAATTTCTTTAGACACAAATTAAATATGAAGGCCTTCTAACTGGGAAGAAAGAGGAATTTGTTTCACTTTACTAATCAGGTCTAATTAGTGTAGGTTATCTTATAAAAGTGTGAACAGGGAAATAAGATGGTGGTTAGTGCCATCAATTACATTTAAACTATATGTAATATTACTACCTATTATTCTGTATAGTTTTCATCTGAAAATGAGAGCCCACATTAAAGGCATTAAAAGTATTGCTGAAGAGCAGAAGTGTCCAACCTTTGGTCCCCCAGGTTCTAAACTGTGGCCCTCAAAGGTAATTGTGTTAAGAAGAAAATATGTATTTGATTATGAATTGAAAATGTGCTCCCTGAACCATACCCTGTGACTTTTAATCTGAAGTGCTTGCATCAGTCCCAAACTACTCGTAGAAGGCAAGGGGGACTACCTTCCATTAGCTTCAATAAGATTTCTCACCGTATATAAAGTTAAGTAGTTGTATATGAGTTTGTAGAATTAGAACCTTAATTCAATAGTCTCTGCTCAATACGTGTCAAGGATTGGAAAAGTAAGAGTGCAAGTCATGACTGAGGTGTTTAGAAAAGGAAAAATTCCAAGAGCAAATACTACAGTAACTCTAGCCAGTGTAAGAGCACCACACGGAAGGGTTTGAATGGAAAAATGCCATTTTTTTTTACTGTGTTACATTGAAAGTCATTATTGATGGGCAGCTGGCAGGAAGAAATTGAAAATTTCATTAGTTGAAAATCTATCAGTAATCATGGGAGAGGTTCTAAAGATGGAAAATATACAACAAAGACTTGTTTAACAGAGATTCAGTTTATTGGGAAGCAAGGTGGGTGAGGTAATATCTGTTGTTGGACCACCTTTTGTTGGTGAAAGAGGCAAGCTTTTGAGCCACAAAGAGCTCTTCTTCTGGTGTGGGAAAGGTACTCTGAGCATCACAGCTAAATGCAAGGTGGAACAGATTGTTCAGCATAAGGTGTAAGAGCATATTCTAGGGGACCACTCAAGGTAGAGTGGCCCTTTAGCAGTGATAGGACAAAAAGAAGGGAGTTAGTGGATTATAGATTGTTGTAATAAACCAGTGTTTCCCAAACTTGGGATGCCGCTTCCTCAGGGAAAGCCCCTGGTGGGCCGGGCCAGTTTGTTTACCAGCCGCATCCGCAGGTTCGGCCGATCGCAGCTCCCACTTGTCGCGGTTCGCTGCTGCAGGCCAGTGTGGGCTGCGGGAAGCGGTGGCCTGTACGTCCCTCAGCCTGCGGAGGGAAACACTGTAATAAACCATAAATCTAGGGTCTCTGTTCAATCCATGATTTAGTGTCTAGCAGAGTTATGAATTCAAGCTTCCAAGCGCGTCTTTTGAAAGTGTAATATGGGTTTCTTTTGAGGATGAGGACTTGATAGGTCAGAAGTAGATTGATCACTTTGTGAAAAGTTTTCACCCACAGATCACAGGGTGTTTTTGTCTTTTACCATTTTTCTGTACGAGTTCATTCGAGAGCGTAGTGATTGTCTGGTTTCACCCACATAGCTGTTATTGGGGCATTTAGTTACCTGGATGAAGTATACCACATGATATGATAGGCATGTGTAGGCTCCATAGATCTTGAAAGGTGTATTGATCATTGTAGTAGTTGAGATATGTCTGCAGGTTTTGCATCTGTCGTTCTGCCAGAGTCTGGTACTGCTTTCAGTTGGTGTGTCCTAGTATGTGGGGAGATTGCTTCTGATGATGAGCTTGGAAGCGGTGAGGGGTTGTATGAAGGCCAGAAGTGGGTGTTACTTCATTCACCTTGTCTCTCTAATCTCCTGGGACCAACAGGACTCCAACTACACATCATACTACATTCGAAGATACCTTTATCAGGAGAGTCATAGTACAAAGAACTCAACTGTCTGAGCTGACTATTCTGTTTCTTACAAATAGATTATTTGAGACTGCCTTTGTAACAGCGGTTGGTTGTCAGAAATTTTTTCTAAACCATCAGCTAGTTTTCTGCAGAGTCTAATGGAAGTCTTGCGATTGCTATGGCCTAGTCACAAAATTACCTAGTAACCTAATGTGGACATTTGAATTTCTCAAAATCTGAGTTTTTAAAAAGCCCTTCATTATGAACATGGGTGACTGTGAGCACACACATGTGTGGGTGTATGAAAGAGTCCTTGTTGAATACGTAAAACTTTAAAAATAATTTTGTTTATTTCCAAGTTAGAGAAATGGTATTGTTTGACATTGAAATCCTAATTAGTGGGTTTTGGAATATCTGACTGCCTCTCACAGATTCAAGTATTGTATACTTACAGTAAAAATCACCCTTTATAATCTAGCCTGTGTTCTTCTTTTGAGGATAGAGAGCTGAATTATTTGCTGTTTTGTGATATGGTTAAAGCCCTGTTGTGGAACTGGAAGAGGCTATCAATTTAATTTTCATTTGTATTCAAGCTTGCGTTATACTCCTGTTTCTGGAGAAAGGTTTCAGTCAAATACCTTAATCTATTATACTACTTAATCTGTTCCCTTTTGTGTGTATGTTTTCTAAATTGGTTAGTCTCTAAGGTGCCACAAGTACTCCTTTTCGTTTTCTGTCTTGTCATCCCTACATTTGCAATCACTCTGCCAACAAAGAAAAATCAAGAGATCTGGTTTTATTCTTTATTCTGCCACAGCGTTCCTGTGCATAGGCAAGTTACTTAACCTCTCAGTGCTTACTTTTTCTTATTTGTAAAATGAGGATAATGGCAGTTACTGACCTCACTGCGTTGTTGGAAAGTTTAAATCATTGACAGTGTAAAGTTCTTTGAGAATCTAGGATAGAAGGGGCTATAGAAATGTAGAGTATTATTATTTTGGTCATCGTTCACAAACATTGGTGAGAGCTTCTTGTTTGGGTTGCTGGAACCTCTGTTATCTATCATATGCTGATTTTATGCCTTTTCCATCCATTTTCATCTTTTTTATAAGTCTCTTTCTTCATATATAATGAGAAAATATGGCTATTGTTTGTTGTTAGTATATCAGTTAAATAATAAAGTAATTTTCATTGCTTTGCTCTTCAACCCTCTGCATGTATCTTTCAGGTCTTAGATATTTCCACTGGAAGAAAGAAATCTGTAGAGCAGAACTTACTTTCTGTCTTAGTTGAGGACAATTCAGCTGTTTATTATTGGTACTGAGACGATTATTAGTACATGAGTATCTCGGTTACCAGGAGTACTTGTGGCACCTTAGAGACTAACAAATATATTTGGGCATCAGCTTTCGTGGGCTAAAACCCACTTCATCGTATGCATGCAGTGGGTTTAGCCCACAAAAGCTTATGGCCAAATAAATTTGTTAGTCTCTAAGGTGCCACAAATACTCCTCATTTTTTTTGCTGATACAGACTAACATGGCTACCGCTCTGAAATCAGTTACCAGGGTAATTGCACCTCTGATCCCTCCTTCTCTCTTCATGTGGACCCCTGTCAGGTCTTGTACCTCTAGCTGCCATCTTTCTTGGGGTGCAACCAAGCAATTTTCCTACTGTCAAACGAGGCTACAGTTTCCTGGTACTAACTATGATTATCTCAACAGATCTTAGGCTCAGACCCTGCAGTTTGTTCCCTCAAGGAGCAATGACAGCAGTAACCAGTGACCAAACAGCCTTCTTCAAACTAAGTATTATATATTCAGAACAAAAACATTTAAGAGAAAACAGGTCTTAAAACAATAAAGCTGTCTACTCTCTTGCCTGTCTTTCCCTAAGGCTTACTATTCCCTGGATCTGGGGAAAGATCAGCCAACTCGTTCAGACTTCTTCACAGAGCCTCTCTCTGTGTCAACCTGTCTGCCTAATAGCTCTGACAATTGACCTTCCTTCCCTGAGGAGGGCTTTTTAAACTGTTTTCTGTCCTTTTTTTCTGTAGTTCCCAGCCTCACAAAACTGCTGTGTCCCTTTGGACTGGAGTCTGGAAGTATGCTATTGCCTTGTAATTGCACCCCTTCCTTCCCCCACTGAAGTGTGTGGTTGGAAGTAGCTTATGTGGAGATCCATTGTGTTGCCTTCCTGCTTGTTCTTGCCACTTAAGCTAGATCAGAGCAGTAGAGTCATAACAGAAAACAGAATATCTTCCCCCACTGACAAGTTCACATACAGTGTTCATAAAATTGTTACACTTATTATTCTTTAGGGCTGTCGATTAATCGCAGTTAACTCATTCGATTAACTCAAAAATATAAATTGCTATTAAAAAATTAATCTTGATTACTCACAGTTTTAATCACACTGTTAAACAATAGAATACCAACTGAAATTTATTAAATATTTTAGATGTTTTTCTACATTTTCAAATATATTTATAATAAAAATAAATATAAAGTGAGCACTGTACACTCTGTATTCTGTGTTGTAATTGAAATCAATATATTTGAAAATGTGGAAAACATCCAAAAATATGTATATAAATGGTATTCTATTATTAAGAGCATGCTTAATTGCAATTAATTTTTTTAATCCCTTGACAGCCCTAGTATTTGTATATTATTATAGGACATGTCCATGTCTGTCACAATGAGCATCCATCACCTGAGTATTACCTGTTCATATTTCAGTTCTGTAGCCCAGGTTTGAATGAATGATTATTACAGAACTATCCAGGAATGTTAGTTTAACATCATTTTCTGAGGTAGGGCTTATTCACAGCGGGACACACAGGAAAATTAATCCGAATTAACTAAAGGTGTGAATTTAAAGTGCATTAGTTAAACTGCATTAAACCCCTGTGTGGACAATCATTCAGAATTAAAATAGTCTTAAAACAGTTCACCTTAATTCACAGATGAAGGCCACTTTAATTCTCAATGAAAGTGTCTACACAGGGGTTTAATGCAGTTTAACTAATTCACTTTAAATTTGCACCTTAAGGGCTTGTCCACATTACCCGCTGGATCAATGGGCAGTATAGACTCGATAAATCGACTGGCGAGCGCTCTGCCGTCGACTCCGGTACTCCACCAGGGCGAGAGGCGCAGGTGGAGTAGATGGGAGCGCATCAGCTGTCGACTTACCGCAGTGAAGACACCGCGATAAGTAGATCTAAGTATGTTGACTTCAGCTACGTTATTCACATAGCTGAAGTTGCGTAACTTAGATCGACCCCCCCCCCCCAGTGTAGACCAGGCCTTAATTAATTCAGATTAATTTTTCTTCAGTTAATTTGGATTAATGTTTCCGGATTAGACATGTGCTTAGATGTGAATCAGTTTTCGCTTAGAAATATTCAGCTTTTGTGAGGTAACTTTCAATAGTTATTATTTCGGATGATTGCTTCTCTCAGGTACATTTTCAGATTTTATGTGTTAAGACCTGTTGGCAATAGTGTAAAAATACTTTACCTATGCTTTGGTACCAAAGACTGAAAAGGAGAACCCATTATTTCTCTTTATTCATAGTGCTATTCGCTTTATATACAAAAAAGACATGATGAGATAAATGATTACACGATGTTCCTGAATCATTTCAGTATGAGTGATAGGGGACAGAACAAAAGAAAGAGTCTTCACTTACTTTGAATTGTAAGAGTTCTGCAGAAAATACTAGGGATCTATTTAAAGTGAGGCTGGCTATTTGACATTTATTTATTTAAGATTTTTATAAGGTGTCTATTAATAGGTATCTAAGCATTGTACAATAAACTAATACAGAATATTAAAATCAAGATGGAGGAACAACCTGCATATTTAGATGATTGGATGATATGTTTTTAAATTAATTTTTTGTAGTAAATTTAAGTATCATTAATCACTCATTAGACTGAAAACAATTCAAGTAATTTTACTATCTTTGGCAGTGCTATGGGTTTTCCTTTTGTTATTCATTTAAGAGTGTCCTCTTTTGTGATGTCTGTGATACTGCGGAAAGGCTTAACTTTCATTCAGTATTGTAGCTAGCTTTTCTCTATTTAAATGCTTTTTTCCTGTTTGATTCTTAACTGTTTAATTTTTTACAATGCTTTCTTTGTTCTGTTATTTCTGTGATCAGGTTGACCAGGAGTTTTCCAGAACCTATATTTTGTGCAGTTTCTGGATGCTTTCAAAACTAATAATAAATGACATGTGCATTATACCTTTTTTCCCAAAGTTTATACAAACTTCAGAAAGTGGGTGTGAGTGTGAGGGTGTGTGTGTGTATATATATATATATATATATACACACACACACTATCTGTATTTCTAGGTGTCGATATAGATAAATCACTTATCTTACCACCTCAGGAATAAAATGTAGCAGCTGTTGACAGCACATAGCAACCCAACATGACATTTTATAACAGGAAGTGAAAAAATAACATACCTGGTTGAAACTAAGGTGGGAATTTAGGTCAACAGAATGTAATTTCCTGAGTTTAGATTTTGACTACGTTACCAGTTAATATTGGTACTCTTTTAAAAAGTGCCAAAAGTACTGCAATGACTGGAAGTATTCAGGAGCTCCACTTTACATCCAATCTGAAAAGAATAGCTGTGGCAGCACACTATCCCCTAGCTACATGCTCTTGCAAGTATGGTCCCTCTCAGTGTAAAGATCCCACGGTTCAAAGGCTTCTCCCTGAAAAGACAGTGGGACACAAATCTGTTTCAATCAACAATATGGGGCCTTCCTTATTGACCTCAGATGCTCAGGCAAATCAGTTTCCAGCTGTCAGTGCTATAGTGGGGAACATTATGGAAAACTGAGGCTTTGAAAAAGTAGATTTACAGTCCTAGCTCCTGACAGACACAAGAAAGGAATACAGATCATAGGTAAGTTGAAGGTAAAACAATTGAGAAGATCAGTTTGCAAGTTGTAGCTGAAAAAAATGCAAGATGCTGAGGTGAAGTCAGTATCTTCCCTCAGTTGCCTCAGAACAAGCAGTGTGTTTCCCTACCAGCACTATCTTCAGTTAGACTCCCAATTGGTGCCAGACTCTTTCAGTTTGGGAGCAAATGGCTACCTACAGTTTTGGTCAAAATGAGGTCTCTGGATGTTTACCAGAAAGGTTACTGTATGGCACTGTGCAAGAATTATATATACACTTTTGTTCCATTCACAATCTCAGGCCGTCCATGGATATGCCAGGACATGAATGAACCATACATCATCTACTTCAGATCAGATCTATGTTCCCCATCAGTTGCTGTTCCCCATCCTATTTCTAGCCACCTAGAATCATGAACAGAGTAAGGCTCCATCTAAGTAAGTTCTTAAAGGAGGCCTGTCTTCCGTTTCCATTTTATCATTCTACTTTGCATATGGTGGCAGATTGATGAGATTTTTTTTCAACTTCAGTCATTACCATTTGATTTGATAAGTTCTCCCAGGGTGCCTTTCAGGATCATGGTTATATTAATATAGGCTTTAAGGAAGAAGGAAATTCACTCATGTCTTCTGGAAAATTCTACATATCAAGGCTCTTTAAAGAGAGAGACAAAATAAGCACAGAGAGTGATACAGTTTCTGGAGTATCTTGGATTCATGATAAACACAGACATATGTTGCCAGAAAAAGCCGATCATAGGTGTGAGCTGAGGATTACTCCTGTTAGATACAAGGTCTCATCTCAGAAGAATATAAACAGAAGATGAAGATGGCCATAAAGGAAAACAAGTGGTGTCAAAGAATCAAAAATCAAGTTCTTAGTGAAGTCTGTTGGGAATGTTGATCTAATGCACAGACATGTTTCAAAGACCTAGAGTTCACATAAACTCAGTCCAGGAATTCTTGTTATCCCCTCTGCCTCTCACTCTATCACATCCATTGCAGAGATTAAGGTCCCATTTTCTATTCTCCACTCCTTCGGCATGTGAATTCAAAGAATCAGATTTTTTGAAGGGATCCCACTCATTAGTGAACCAGGAAGAGTGATCCTTACGTCAGATGCTTGCTGAGGATAATGGAGAAGGCTGATTCATGTCCTCGTTCTGTCCAGGGCGTGGATAGCAGAAAGAGAGAGAGCACAGCATCCACTTACTGAACACAGTGATTTATTGAGGTCTCAGAGTCTTATTCCTTGCATTGAAAACATACTTGTTCTGGTCATGAGTCAACATGTCTGATGATATTTTGTTAATAAATAAGGAAGAACATGTGGAAAGAAAGAAAATCAACTCCTCATGTCCTGAGTGAAGCAGAGTTTCTTATCTCTATCTGCACCACCCATCAAAGGGAGAATGAACCCCAAGATTTGCATAACAGATATTGGGTTAAGCAGAGTGGAACCTGCATTCAGAAGTATCCTCGTTCATTGTAAGTCAGTTTGATGGGCTGACCTCTTTGCACATGAAAAAAGCAATAAAGCACACTGTGGGCTTTTCATGTGTCAGACCTGGGATGCAAGATGATGGATAATCTCTTGCACAGCTGGGCAATATCTCTGTTATATGCCTTAACACCTATTCCGTTGCTCCCTAGGGCCATACAGATGACAGGAAGGAGAGAGTGGCAATGATACTGTTTATATCTTTCCGAAGAGGCTACGGTTCTAAGGTCTGATGTACCTAGCATTGTATTTTCTGATGCCTCTATGTTACAGAGAAGGTCTCCTTTACAAAAAAAAAATAATCCTCAATCCAACATTAGACAGTTTAAAATGGATACTTGGATGAGGCAATTGTCACTCTCATGGGCCCTTAAAAAAGTCAGCCAATAGAATTTATTCTACTGTCTGAAACAAAGTGCACATTAAATAAGTGAAATAAAGACTTGAATTCCTCCATGAGGACTCTAATATGGGCCCATGAAAGGGTCCAAGCAAAAAGGTCAAGTCTCTGTTCTATAATGTTGTCAGCAGGTTCAAAAAAAGAAAGTTTTGTACAAACCCTGACATTAAATGCTTCCTTAGGGCAGCTGTCCTGCTTCCAGCCCCACAAGAGTATAAAGCACAAACTTGGAACCTCATTCTAGACCTTATAGCACTACCCGAGTTGAACCGCTGTGACAAGTATCTTTATACTTTCTACCCATTAAAGTGATTTCCTGATAAATACTATCTCCAGTCAGATGTTGAGAGCTTTCTCAGATGAGATCCAGTATTTTACTTTTAATTCAGACAAGTAGTCCTCACAACTGTTCTATCATTCATTCACTGAATAAATTAAAGAAATACTCATTCTTTCATCAAGCATTAAAGTCCAATCTGTAGGAGTACTGACAGGCTCAATGCAGAGATGTCATGTCTCCTGTAATATCTATTAGGTGACCACATGGCCATCAGTACATAAACTCACCAAAAAAACTACATCTTGGTCATCCAGTCTATACCATTTTTCAGAAGTCTTTTCCGTTCCTCAATAGACAGGAGAAGGTAGAGGAGTTGTAATTTACCTTATTTTGGATGTCCATATTTAAGTGATGATCATGCCTCCCACCCTGCAAGCACACTGCTGTGAAAATCCCATTTTATCTCTGTTTACCTGAGAATTTCCTTTCTTTGAATGATATTTTCCACAGATCCAGCCCATCCTGGAGACAAGCCCAACATGCAGAGTAGAGATGTAAATTGACATAGAAAGATTCAGGTTTACTTCACTGGGGGAAATTCCCATGCTCTGCTGTAGAAGAAATTGTTGTTCATTTTTTTCTTCAAAATATAGCTAACATAATCTATAATTTAGGAAAGTAGAATGGAATTATCCTGACTGATTCCTTCAACTGGAGGAACTGGAAGATGTGGTATGCCCACATGTTGAATACTGCATGCAGATGTGGTCGCCCCATCTCAAAAAAGATATATTGGAATTGGAAAAGGTACAGAAAAGGGCAACAAAAATGATTAAGGGTATTGAACGGCTTCAGTAGGAGGAGAAATTAATAAGACTGGGACTTTTCAGCTTGGAAAAGAGGCAGCTAAGGGGGGATATGATAGAGGTCTATAAAATCATGACTGGTGTGGAGAAAGTAAATAAGGAAGTGTTATTTACTCCTTCTCATAACACAAGAACTAGGGGTCACCAAATGAAATTAATAGGCAGCAGGTTTAAAACAAACAAAAGAAAGTATTTCGTCACACAATGCACAGTCAGCCTATGGAACTCTTTGCCAGAGGATGTTGTGAAGGCCAAGACTATAACAGGGTTCAAAAAAGAACTAGATAAATTCATGGAGGATAGGTCCGTCAATGGCTATTAGCCAGGATGGGCAGGGATGGTGTCCCTAGCCTCCGTTTGCCAGAATCTGGGAATGAGTGACAGGGAATGGATCACTTTATGATTATCTGTTCTGTTCATTCCCTCTGGGGCACCTGGCATTGGCCACTGTTGGAAGACAGGATCCTGGGCTAGGTGGACCTTTGGTCTGACCCAGTATTGCCATTCTTATGGAGGGAACTTCAGGGGGTGGGGCATTTCCCTGCTGCCATTGAGTGATAGGTCTGGTTCTGCCTCTAAGCTGTAAACACGGTGAAGTAGCATTGTTAACAGATATGTGGACCTTAATACTCGAAGAAAAGGAATTTTCAGGTAAGCACAGATACATTTTCCAATTCTGACCTAGCCTGGCCCTGCATAGCCTGTGAGATCTAGCTCAGCATGTAGCACTTTTCTTTCTCAGTCTGTTTCATTGTGACATTAGGGGTATTTACATTCTGCTTACCTAACTTAGTTTTACTTATGTATGGCATTTTTGTAGTGGTGCTGGGCATGATTTAAATGCTGCTGCCTTCTATTACAAAGTGGCAGTGTTACCCGGGGTTCTTTCAACCCAAAGCTCTTGGTAACTTTTACTCTATGCGAGGTGGTGTCAGGAAATAAATCAGGGGAGACACAGCCATCCGACCGACAGATGGCTGGCACAAACAGGACAACACAAGAGTGCTTTCACTTGAAGCTAAACTTTCCTTAGTCTCAAGTACTTACACATGTCCGCAACAGGTTAGTAAAACATCACCAACCCTTGATAATTACCGAAGCTGAGTGTGGCTCCTGAGTGGCACAGTGGCAACCTGTCTGCTGGTGGGGAACACAAGATGCATCCAGAGGGAGAGTCCAATCTCGAAGAGTTACACTACCTCAAACTTTTCCCTCTTATTTATACATTAGTAAGAGAATAACACGTCCCTTAAAGAAAACTTGTTAAGCAAGCAGTTCCAATGGGCAAGCAAGAGGCTTTCTTCTGATTATTGATAAACCAGGTGTGGGTTTTTCCAGAGTTTGCAGCCTTGAGGCCCAAGTAGACATTCCTGTGGTACATCCTGCTCTTCTAAAATGCATGTATCAGTAACTTCAACACAATTCTTATCAGGAAGGATGCGGGGTCAAGCTGCCCTTTCTTTGGTACCCAAAACCCCCTCCCCTCCTGCCTTGGTCAAGCTGAGGCTGTGGCATGGCCAATTTACAGCCTGCTGACTTGGCTGCTTTTAGCAATAAGCCATAGTGGTTTCAGGCACTTTACTGGTTTGCCGACATCTTGCCATACAGCAGTATGTCATTAAGGGGTGAAGGGTTCCTTGTATATATTGTATATAACCTTTTTGTAAAATTTGTTGAGTATTTTGGGACTTATGAGGGAAATGTGCTATATAAATGTGCCATTTTATTCTGTAAAATATCTTAATGGTGATCTTGTGTCTGAGTTTACTTTTACTTAGTTGTCATTGCACAGTGAATTTATAACTTTAAAATGTTTCCAGACTCAGTTGCAATTGAAGAAATTGTATTTTAAACAATAGCCTAATTAAAAGATTTTTTGTTCACTTTCCCAATTTTGCCATAATATATTTTAGATTGGAATGCTTTTGTCGTACACTTTAAATCAGATTTCAGAAAAAAATGTATGTTAACATTAAAACTGAAGTCATATAATAAAAAACCAAAAATACTAATGTGAGCTAACTCTAGCCCAATACACTATATATTTATTTATTTGTTTTTGAATAATAAAATACATATAAAATTTCAGTCTTTAAATGTTGTACCTGAGTTACTATGGATGACTCATTGCAAAGGACATATGAAAATGGAAAATGGATCATTGTGTGTGATGTCTTTCCTATATTTCAATAGGTAGCCAGAGAGTTATTATTTAAAAATCCACTGGCCAAAGAGTGCCAGATAGAGTGTTAATTTATAAAATTAGACATCCTGCTGGCACTAAGCAAGAAATTAATCTTATTGTATAATGCAGTGAAATGTGAAAGGTATGAGAATGTAGACAAAATAATGATATCTTTGTATCAATGACAGAAATCACCAAACAGGACAATGAGCATCAAACATTGTAATACAGTATTTTATGCTCTATAGCAGTGTATTAAAAGTAAGGGCCTGATCCTTCAAACTCTTACACAAACAGTCCTTATTCATTAAAGTCTCACTAAAGTCAGTGGAACTATTAATGTAAGGACTACTGAAACTCACCAGTGTAAGTTTTAGAAATATCAGGACCCCTACATTACTTCAAATGTGTGCTACTTACAAATGTTTTAAAAATACAGTTGTACTTGAAATTCTGGAGCGCTTGGTGTTTTTTTGCTTTGTTTTTATAATATCAAGTTTCTAGTACAAGAGTCTCTTATTACAGAGCAAACCTGAAAGCTGTAATTGTTTTTGTAACAAATTGTTTGCAGTGTTGTTGTAGCCATGATACATGTAGGATACTAGAGAGATAAGGTGGGTGAGATAATATCTTTTATTAGACCAGCTTCTGTTGGTGAAACAGACAAGCTCTCAAGCTTACACAGAACTGTTTTTCAGGTCTGGGAAAGGTAGTCAGAGTGTATTTTCATTGATCACCAGAAGGCATTAGCTGAAAGTGGCAAAGGTGCATTCTTACTTTCAGATATTGGGATCCTGCAGTTTTTCCAGTCTTGTTTCACAGAGAAGGAAGTTGGATGGATTTAAGTCAGGCATAGAAGATGGCCTTTTAAGACATATGCATTCTGAAATTCTTATCTAATTCTCACCCATCCAGTGTCCATTTCATTCTTCAGCATCTGAGCTTTTAGAAATGCTTCCTTTTCACTTTGACCTGTCCCTGCTGAAATTGGAACCATACTGGTTACAACCACATTTAAAGATATTTTTTTGCTGTCAGAGTACTGATATGGTTTCCTATAGCACCGTGGATAAGGATGATTTGTCTGAGTCTGAAGTCATATAATAAACAAAGACATGCTAGCCAAGCAATGTGCACTACAACAAAGCTTATTTTAAAAAAGAATTTTTAAAAAGTATATTAAGAACAGAAATAATCCTAACAATGGTATTGGTCCATTAATAGATTGAAGTGATTGAATTATCAACAATAATGTAGAAAAGGCTGAAGTGTTGAATAAATATTTCTGTTTTGTATTTGGAGAAAAAACAAGTGACATCATATGTCATGATGATGTATGATGATGACACTCTTTCCATTCCACTAATATTTCGAAAGAATGTTAGACAGCCGCTACTAAAATTAGATATTTTAAAATCAGCAGTTCCAGATTACTCGCATCCACGAGTTTTAAAGAGCTGGCTAATGAGTGCACTGGACAGTTAATGTTGATTTTCAGTAAGTCTTGGAACACCGGAGAAGTTCCAGAAGGAAAGAAGAAAGGTAATTTGTGCCAATATTTTAAAAGGGTAAATGGGATGACCTGGGTAATTATATGCCTGTAGTCTGACATCGATCTTGGGCAAGATAATGGAGTGGCTGCTGGGAGACTTGATTAATAAAGCATTAATGCCAATCAACAAAACTTTAAGGAAAATAGAGCCTGTAAAACTAACTTGATATCTTTTTTGATGAGGTTGTAAGTTTGGTGGATAAAGGTAGTAGTGTTGATGTAATATACTTAGATTTCTGTAAGGGATTTGTCTTGCTACCACATGACATTTTGATTAAAATATTAAAAAGATTAACATCACATACATTAAGTGGATTAAAAACTGGCTAACTGATAGGTCTCCAAATATAATTGTAAATAGGGAATCATCTTTGAATGGGTGTGTTTTTAGGTGGTCTGTGGGTGTAAGTTCTTAGCCGTATGGTATTTAACATTTTTAACAGTGACCTGTAAGGAAACATTAAATCATCACTGATAAAGTTTGCAGATGACACAAATATTGGGGGAATGATAAATAATGAAGAGGATAGGGCACTGATACAGAGCCATCTGGATCACTTAGTAAGCTGGTCACAAACAAGCAAACAATAGGTATTTTAATATGGCTCAATGTAAATGTATACGTTTAGGAACAAAAAATGTAGGACGTATCTACACAATGGGGGACTCTATCCTGCAAAACAGTAGTTCTGGAAAAGATTTGTTGGTCGTGGTGGATAATCAACTGAACATCAGCTCCCAGTATGACACTGTAGCCAAAAGGGCTAATGTGATCCTTGGATGCATAAACAGAGGAATCTTAAGTAAGATTAGAGAGGTTATTTTACATCTGTATGTGGTATTGGTGTGACTGTTACTGGAATAGTTTGTCCAGTTCTGGTGTCTACAATTCCAAAAGGATTTTGATAAATTGGAGACAGTTCAGAGAAGAGCCACAACAATGATTAAAGGATTAGAAAACATGCCTTGAATGATAAACCCATGGAGCTCAGTCAATTTAGCTTTAAACAAAGAGAAGATTAAGGAGTGACTTGATTACAGTCTATAATTACCTACATGAGGAACAAATATTTAATAATGGGCTTTTCAATCTAGCTGAGAAAGGTATAAGACAATATAATGCCTGGAAGCTGAAACTAGACAAATTCAGACTGGAAATAAGGCATATGTTTTTAACAGTGAGAGTAATTAACCATTAGAACAACTTATCTAGGATTGTGGTGGATTTTCCATCACTGACAATTTTTAAATCAAAATTGGATGCTTTTTCTGAAAAATCTGTTCTAGAAATTATTTTGGGGAAGTTCTATAGCTTGTGTTATCCAGGAGGTCAGACTTGATGATTGCAATGGTCCCTTCTGGACTTGGAATCTATGAAGCTTTCTCTCTCACGAAAAAATTATGAGTCCAAGATTCACTGATTAGGGAAACAACACTAGAACCCTTTGAAAACAGGTTTCAAGCTTTTGAGTCAGGAGTTTGAAGTTTAAATATCAAGACAGACCCCTCCCTGCCCCCAAAAGGATGATGCGTTTGGACAATAGTCATTGTGTGTGTGCTGTGTTAGCAACAGAGTGGGAACACCACCTGCTTACACTTTCTTAGTAGCAACTGTTCAAGTATGTTTCCATTGCCTTCTTGCCAGGAGAGAATTTGACTCACAGACTTTAACAGTCTAGTCTGTAGATCTTTTTATTTGTACAAATAATATTAATAATTACATTAAATATTACGTACAAAATATTTCTATTATTCCTTTTTAAGTCCTCCTCCTCTTTTGATTGATATAATAATTTCAAGGAGACAAATTGGCAAAACAAGTCCTAACCTATACAGTTACACCAGAAACCCACACATTCTGAACAAACAGATGTCACCTCTCATAATGCTCATTTGTAAAAGGAAATCACTTACAAGGAATTGGTATCAGTGTAAGCAGGTGGTGTTGTCATACTGTTCTTAATATGATATACACTTGTACAAACTCACCATCCTTCCCGGGGTGTGCCTTATACGTAGATTACTTTAAACCAAAGCCAAGACTGTACCTTTTTACTTCTTTTAATCTTTCCTAATAATTTCAAATCCTCCAGCTCCAGGATAATTTTTGTTACTTTTCTCTGAACTATTTCTAATTTGTCGAGATTTTTCTGCTAATGTGTGTTCCAGAACACAACATATGACTAGATGTTTAATTCTCACACTGAAATGCTGGTTACTCTCATATCAAGGTAGTACCCTTTAAACAAAAACAAAGCAGATAAGATACTTTCAGTTAATGCCAACATTAGCACCACCTCTCAATGATAGTTTGAAGTTTATGATTGGTTTGTGAGTTGTCCTATTTGTCTTGAAAACTAAAGCTAGAATAGGAAGGTCAATTCCAAGTTTGTGCACTTCACCAGTTACACAACTACAGCCTATTATGTATCTTCCTGACAAAAACTGTGCACATATTAGACATACGAATCTGTAGTGAAAAGTTGTCTGTTGGACTACAAACATTTGTTTTTAGGTTCTTGGCTAAGCTGTCTTCCACTGGGAATAGGAACCACATGGAAATTGACTAATTTAAGCTATTGAATGCTGATGCTAGGCATAGAATTCTTTGCAATATTCATCTTGTCTTCATAGACCACATTGTATCATTAGCCAGAATGCTAAATTGATAAAGCAGCACTGAACACTAGGACCTAGAAAAAAATGATTAACATTTTAACAAAAAACTCATTCTTCTTAACTTTATTAATTTAAATATGTTTAATAGAAAGAAAAAAGCCATATCAGAAATTATAGCCACTAAGTATATCCAAAGGTTATAATGAATAGTATCGGTGAGCCAAGCACTTTTTTTTAACAGGGTTTATGGATCTATTCTTACTAGAACTTATACAAGAATATAAGTATTTACATTTCCAAAGGTCACAGCTGTCACCTTCGGGGAGATTTCGTCTGGACAGTATAATGGGGGTAACATTCCAATGAATAACTATCACAATACCTAGTTATGAAATTAAATTAACTAGAAATAAAATGTTATGCAAACAGTTCTTCACTTTGAACATAACTTCATTACATTTATCCTAAAAATCTCTCTGCCAAGGAAAGCAACACAATCACATTTAGTTATGGCAGGAGCAACAGTTTTGTACTCACATCATTCAACTCTAAGTTTTGTGAGTACAATTAACCTGGCAAAATGCTATGACTAAGTGTTAGGAAATATCCAAGTTCTCCCTCCTAATAGCACTTATAAGAAAAGAAATAATTTTGAAGATAAAATTAAATATATGTATTTCTTATTCTTAATGAGAACAATAATATGAGTTCAGCTACAAAAGGAATATTTGTAGTTTAAAGAAACCTTAAATCACACTCCTGACACTTTTATACTGTTGCAGTAAGAATATTCAGTGTGTTTAGAAGTAGAAAATGAATTTTCTAAACAGAAACTTCAATAGTTCAGTTGCATCTCCAGGGATTCCGAAAGAAATTCTTCTATCATTCTATGTGTTTCTACCACTTGCTAGTCCACTAATGTTTGGCCTCCTTTGCAAACATTAAAATAAACTATGCTTACTATAGGAAACTTGCCGTCTGGGAGGAAAAAGGCAAACAATATCCTTAATGTTTTTTGACATCCACAAAAGAGTTTTGATGCTTCAGTAAAGATGGCTTATAGTTAAGGCTACGTTTTAGTCACTGGTATTTTTAGTAAAAGTTATGGACAGGTCATGGGCAGTAAACAAAAATTCATGGCTATCACCTGTCCATGACTTTTACTATATACCCCTAACTAAAACTTGAGGTCCCCGGGGAGGAGGGGGGGGAAGGAGACAGCAGCGTGCAACTCGGGACCCCCACTGGTGCTGGGGGCGGGAGGGTTGGCAGGGCTGGCAGGTTCCCTACCTGGCTCCGACCGGCATGTCCCTGTAGCTCCTAGGGGGAGGGGTGGCCAGGGGGGCTCCGCATGCTGTTCCCACCACAAGTGCCGGCCCCGCAGCTCCCATTGGCCCCACATCCCAACCCCCAGCCCTGAGCCCCATCCCCACACCCAAACTGCTGCTGGCCCAGGGGCTGCCCAAGCCAGCACTGGCCACTGCAGAAGTCACGGAGGTCATGGAAGTCATGGAATCCGTGACCTCCATTACAGACACGCAGCCTTAATTATAGTCTGGAAATACTTAGATTTATTTCCTACCACACAGACTTCTAGCTGATTCTCTGGGCTCCTTCATAATTCCATTTTGCACATTCAAGGGGGGAACAGGGAATTGATTGTATTGTAATTGTTAATACTGAAATAAGTGTTGGGATATACATTCTGACACTCATGTCCATCTCTCAGTTTTCTCTACTCTCATAGATTTTGCTGCATCCAGAAACCCACTTCTACACAAAAAAAAAACGATGTCAACAGACCCACGCACAAACAAAAAATGTCTAAATTAACAATACTGATAGAATCCAGGACCCCAGGCACTCTAGTATGTTTGATAAGTGGTCTTTTCTTGATTACTTAAGGTTCACTTAAGTTATTTCTGTAGCTGACGGTCCAAAGTGTCTTAGGGCCCAGGAGCCCACCCATGTACTTTTACAGGCATGCAGGGTCACAAATTTTTGCTCTGAGAAAGAAAAAAACCACATGGGGAATTTTGTTGAGGTTCCTACATGGAGTTTTCTACACTTTTTTTTTTTTTTTTTTTTTGAGGGGGAGAGGATGAGGATTAAGGTTTTACTTCCCTAATGAAGGACCACCAGTGTGTTAGGCCACTCAAATCCACAGATCTTAAAGGATCTGATAGAGGCCAGCACTAGACCTGGCCTCCGGCTCTATGGAAATACAGTTCCAATGGAGCCCTTGAAGAGTAATTGTGAAAGGAACAGGTCCATCACCATTCAGCATTGCACTGAAGCATGTGCCTAAGTACTGCTGGCTTCAAGTCAAGCATGTGTTTAAGTGCAATCATGAATAGAAATGTTTTCCTATACTGGGGTATCCGTGAAAGGGTAGTTCATTCTCCATATCCATTCAATATTGAGATTGCCAGTAAGTGAGGTTTTTGAGAACAGTTTTCCAGTAGGAGCTGAACTGAGATTTTTTTTTTTTTGAAATTAGACAACAAAAATTTCCATCTCACAAACAGCAGTAATGTTTCGTCACTACCAAGCTGAACCACATTGGTACCTTTTTATCTAGAGATGAAAAGCTCTGTATCACATTACCAAAAACATGAGAACTGGGTGGGGGAATCAGTAAAGAAATAAGGTGTTACAGAGCTTCCAAGAAAATTGTCAGATTAAATACTGAAAATAAATGCATTCTCAATTTTGAAAGATAACGAATATTTTTAAGTATAATTAACTTAGTGCATAGCCACTTCTTAGCTAGGCCAGTAGAAGAACATCTGTTTTCAATTAAAGATGGCTTTCAGTTTTAAATGGTCCTGTGGCATACAAAATTGTTGAAAAAAAGATGATACCCTAGAGCTGCATATATTCCTGTAAGCAAACATGCTGAGCAAACATTACATGTAAGGCTCTGAGGAGGTAAATTAGTGCTGCCCTGAGATGTCATTTTTATCAAGTGATTTTTTTTCTTCAGGGAAAAGCCTTTAATTTATACTGGATCATCTGGAAGGGATTAAGAAAACAAGAACGAGAGCATGTAATAGGCAGATGTGACCAAAAATATGCAATATGAGAGTTTGTTATCACGACTCGGCAGTTAGGTGAACTGGCTTCTCTGCTATATATTTACAAGTATAATGTAATGCTCAAAACCTAATGTAATAGAAAAACCTTAGGTATTTTTTAACCCTCCACTGCAGACTGTTTTGTGCAGTAGCCTAAACAGTCTTGTTAGCTTTATTTTGTTGGACTAGGAATTTCCTCAAAGGTTTTCCCCTTTTATGCTCAGAATCTATTATTATTCACTTCACCCCTTGAAAGCTGACTATAGGGCTCAAGGGTGGTTATAGTGATAAAACTAAAATATGTTTTCTAGCATTTTACAATACAATGCAGTTTTACTTTATATAGTACTTTTCATTAAAGTGTATCCCCAAACCTTTACAGTATCACAGATTACAAGCTAGTGAACAGTATATGCTATAAATCACACCCCCCCACCCCAAAAAGACTTGTGCAATTCATTGTATTGTGAACAAATTAAGCATTCATTATGTATGGGAGAGATCATTTTTATACATTAAACAGGCATGGTGTCTATTTAGATGGAGCTAAAGTCTGGCATGCAGCTTTCAACAATGAAAGGTGACAGCATATCTGCTTCTGTGAAATAATTAGCACATTCATCAGGTCATATTAAGCAATTGCAAATTGTTTTTCTTGGAGATTTTTTTTCATTCATGTAACTGAGAATTGGCAAACTTATAAATCACAAAGACAGCAGAAATCGCTGGATACTAGCCAAATTAGGAACTAAACATTTCTACAGAAAAGTAAAACAAATAGTATTATGAGTAAAATAGGGAAGCATTAAGAACAAAACGAAAGCATGATAGCTGTATTGTCAGGGTGCATTTGAAATCTAGCATGAAAATGACATTGCTATAAGACAAAAAATGGTCAAATGTAAAGTCATAATGTTAGCCTTATGGCTATGCGTATGGTCCTTTCAAGAAGTGTATTTGTAATTGTATTGATGGGTTTATCCCTGAAGGACCAGCCATTGCTACACTTCATTTGAATTTTATGAAGTCTAATTTTCCTGGTCACAGGATAAGAAAGAGTGAGGAGGGAACAGAAGAAAAAAATAAATTAGGAACATATTTATTAAATAAAAGCTTTAATACACTGTAAAAACTGTAGATTAAAATCAGTTAAATTTAATACAAACCACTCTTTGTTATTTACAGCCTAAATTAAAGTCTGATCTTTTTTTCTAGTTTTTGGAGCAGATCCTTAGCTAGTGCAAACGAACAACGCTATTGAAGTCAATTGATCTACACTGATTTACAGCGCTTCAGGATCTGGCTCTTTGTCTTTTAGGGCTTGTCTTCACCGAAGTATTAGCTCAAGGTATAACTCAAGTTTTGCTTCTAATCTGACTCCCGTCCACATACACAAATCTCTAGCTTGAGTAAAGTGGTGCTTTGAACTCAAGTTAGCTGGCCCTTCCGAGGGTGTTGGTTTAAGCTCTATTGATACTCAAGCTAGTAATACAGTGGGGATACAGCAATTCTGTGCTCCCAGTACAATATCACCCACCCACCTCAACCAGTGGAAAACTTGATGAAACAGGCTATGATTGGGACAGCCCCAGTAGAAAGCGAGAGAAGAGCACTAGCTGGGGTAGCCCCTCTGCTTCCAGAGGCTTTATCCATTCACTGGCGAGCAGCAGTTGTTCATTCTCCCCTTTCATTTGTTTAAACCTAGCCCAAGCCATGTGGAGGCTCATTTTGTTCTATTTCTGGCCCATTCCCCCTCCCCCTGCCCTGTAATTGCAGTTTCAGAGCTGTGTCTTGGAGATGCTGCCAGTCTGACTGATCGCCTGTTTGTGGGGGTCAGGAAGGACTTTTTTCTTCCCATTGGGGCCAAATTGGCATAGGCTTTGTGGGGTTTTTTTTGCCTTCCTCACAGCATCTTGGAGACAGAGTTAAATAGGAATAGGATTTAGTAATTTGTGCTAGTAGTTGATAGGAGTGTTAGTTTGTCGCAACTTGCGGACAGATCCAGTGTAGTTAAAAGGCTAAAAGGAATAGCTCCTAGAAGTAAAAGATGTGGGATTTTGCTGATGGGCCTTGTGCTCATGGGATAGGGGGAGACAGTGTGGCCTTCACAGGCCAGGGGCCCCTCCTTTAGTACCCTCTATCCCCCTCGTGGGATGGGAGTGGTAGGATTCAGAAGTGCAAACTGAGTCCTAGGGGTAGGTGAGGAGAGTTTACCTTGAGTTATGGGTTATGTGGTAGGAGACCTGTAAGCTCTGCACTGGAATCACTTAAAATGCCTGGTATGTGACAGTTTGGGTGACAGCCTGGGTCGTGCCCCTCCCATGTGTTAAGTTTTGTGGCCTGCTGCTTAAAATCCAAACCTCATTCCAGATCAGTCACCCTGTGCTGCTAATGCAATTATTTTGTGCAGTGATATCTTGCAGTGTGGATACTCTCACTTGAGTTAGGCTAATTCAAGAGGAGTTAATTTGAATGTAGATTACTTGAGCTAATTTTACCATGAAGACATACCTTTAATCTTCTCAGTTTGTACATTGTATGGAACTAGGGTTGCCAATTTTGGTTGGATGTATTGCTGGATATTTCATCACATGGCATAATCTTTAATTAAAGATTAATCTTTAGTTCCTGGAGACTCCAGGCCAATCCTGGAGGGTTGGCACCCTTATATGGAACACAGAATATTTTGGTACCACTCTATGGGAAGTAAATCTCTCTATTCTTTCTTTAAGAAGTAGCTCTAAATTATTGTACACATATATTTTATTTCACATAATATAGTTAAATTTGTAATATATTTTAAGCCAAAATCTTTAAAAAATGCTTCTTATCAGCACTGTTACTTCTCTAATTTGCTAGAGTTTCTGTTTCTTATAGAGATCGTCTCAAACTAAATCCATTGTTCAAACATTCCTAAATTTTGGCAGGGAAGGGATAATCAGTTTTCACACTAAAGGTTCAGTACTATGCCTTAACATAGTGGTATTTAATACATTAAAGCACACTAGGGAAATTTTAATGCACACCAACGGGGTCTACACAGACCAATTAATGTCCAATATGGTAGTGCACTTAAAAAAATCACAGCACCATCCTATGCATTGCCACACTGTGTAGACAAGCCCTGTGTTTTAGAACTCTGTCAAACTGAATAGGTGGGAAATTCAAATCTCACAAAATGATATTTTGCCTGGTAATTCACTATCCAGATTTGTAACAATCCAGAGACCCATCCAGAACTATGATAAAGTGGGAGTATGTAGGATTATGATACTTGTTTTGTTTATATTTGTTCGGTTTTTCCTCTTATACATAATTGCCATAGAGATTCTTCACTAGAGAGAGGAAAACAAAGGAGTACAGATGAGAAAGGAGTTGGCATCGACCCATCACAGGTAATCAGTCTGCTCTGATCATCCTGAATTTTTTTAAAAAAGTGAATTTTCACATCAGAAATAAGTTTTTGATACACAAAGAGTTTTCTGATTAGTGTGTTTAATAAAATTGAGGGAAAGGAAAATTTGAATAATTAGCTGAAGCCCTCCTTTCTGGAAGCTAGGTTATATATTTTCAAAATGAAAGTGCATTAATCATACTTTTACAATTTTAAAATCTTTGACAATACAGAAACATTTTGATGTTTACACACATCTAAGAATGTTCATTTTGGTACTAAATGGGAAGATGCTCAAATCTGTGATTGATTTAAAACAAATTATTTGAAATTGTTGTGTTCCACTTACCACTTTTGGCAAACTTTAGGAAATTAGTGATAGAAATTAATTTAACAGAACATCACAGCTGTTTCAATGAGAAATATTTCTAGCATATGGGAGATAAAGAAGCCTGTTGTTTAACTGTAATGATATTTACAGGGTTACTACCAAAAGGGCATCTGAAAGATCATTGATCTCTAGTATGATGATTTGTTTCTTGTTTCAAACATGTATGAAGGAGAAATATAGAATAGATATTTGGTGTCCCTAGCCTCTGTTTGCCAGAAGCTGGGAACGAGCGACTGGGGACGGATCACTTGATGATTATCTGTTCTGTTCATTCCCTCTGGGGCATCTGGCACTGGCCACTGTCAGAAGACAGGATACTGGCCTAGATGGACCTTTGGTCTGACCCAGTAGGGCCGTTCTTATGTTTTTATATGTATACTTTGAATAAGTGAAGCAAAATAATTTATTCTCAACTTTTGGCATTGTAGATCTGAATTTGCATAAGTACTTGCTAATCAAAGAGTAGAATTTCAAGGCTCTTTTGGACAGGAGGGTGGTTAAAAGAGGATTTTACTCATTCTTTTAGTTTTGTCTAGTTGGCAAAAATGCCTCAGCTGTGCTTTGTAAGTGATTGTCGTTTCCATAATTGATAGTTATGTTACAGTTCTTATATTGCAAAAGCAATAATTAAGATTTAAACTCTAATACATGGATAGTGAAGTATTGTTAGAAGCAGATGCCCCAAATTAGACATGGCTCCTACAGAATAGATCATTAAAAATGCTAATTGCTTTCTGTATCAAAAATCATTATTGCACCATTTTAGTGCCTGTCAGTTTGTATGCTCAGGGTTGCATTGCTTTAACCGAACACATGAAAATATTGATGCAGGTATAATTGTTTTAATAACTTCAACTTCCTAAACCATATTTTTGTTTGAGTAGATATCTCTGCTTTATAGAATCTACATTTAGATAGTTTTAGGAATCCTTTGCAGTTCAGTCCATTAAACATTTTGAATACTAAATTCTTTGTCTCTGGTAAAATTAAAAACGTGAAAGGGAGGAACAATTCTCAGGAGAAAACACACTCCAGTTAATAATAACCAGCAGCTGTAAAATTGGTACAGCAATTTGTAGATAATTAGCCAACAGGACTAAAAGACCATATGGTCAGGCATTATGCATTACTTATTTTTCATGCAAAAATTGTTACAGGATGGGCCTTTACCCTAATTAACTTGGTGTTATCCTTTGATTTATGCAGTGTGTTCTGTACAAAACTAAAATGTAATTTGTAAATTAATGTAAATATGTCAACACGTTTTGGTATTTTAGGCAATGTTTTCCTTTCCAGATGGAAAGACTGGTGGGATTTTATTCTTTTATCTAATTTTAGATGGCAGCAGACCTGCATAAATGTCATTTTGGGTATGTTTCTGGCATTTTGTTGTAGACCAGTGTTCTAAATGTGTAAACTGAATGTTTTAGGATTTAAAGTTGATGTGTGAATTTATTCACAATTTTAGAGAAAGATCTCTTCAAGACAACGTGACTGAATCATAGTTGAAGGCTTTAGCATCCCTTTTTTTTATTGAGGTTGGGATTAAGAAAATGGAATATGAGAAATATTTGTGCACTTTTATTTGTTATTATAGAAAATAAATTTTGCAGAATGGATTCTTTTCTTGTGACCATAGACATATATTTACATTAGATATCAAACAGATGGTTTTTAGAAGTCCTTACGAAGTGTTAATCACATACATTGAGCACGTGTCTCTTTGAAAGCTCTTTTTTCCAGTGTCTCTCCAAGGTATCCATATCAGCTTAAGTGTGTTTTGTAAAATCTGCAGATCGGTCACCTGAAAGAGCCACTGATCAGCTGAGTTAGTAAAATGGACCCAGTCCCTTCTTTTCACCTCTTCTGAAGCAGCAGTAATCATTTAATTGTGGCAGGGGAAGGATTCCTGATTTTGGAGGTCAAAAGGAGGGAGACAAAGGACACAGAGTAATATTCACTTGTGTGTAAAGGGCTAACACCAGGCCCACGCACCACTTTAATTTCACTTATTTTGTGGACTTCACTGGGATTTAAGTGGTACATGGGCCTGGTTCTGGCCCTCAGCACAGGGGCAAAGGAGACAATCAGAGGAATGTTAAGATTCCAGGATAGGGCTGGCCCTTTCATATCACACGTTCTTGGGGAAATTCAGGGCTGGGGAATCACTTTACCAGCTGTTAAAGGCTGATGGAGACCAATGGGACTCTGTGGTATTGCAGGTGGGCTCCAGGATCCAAAGCATGGACCAAGGGTGCCCAATACATAGACATAGATTGCATACTGGCTGCTGCCTGTGAGCATCCAAGGCTGAGAGCTACATTAGCAGTGCATTGTGCGGCACTCAGCATTACAGGGTAAGAAGTGACACAACTCTTCAGCAGTCTGCACCCCAGAACATAACAGGCTCATGCACACCAGGCCTGGAATATGAATAGACAACATATCTCAAATAACTCCAGTTACTGTGTAGGTAAAAAGAATGAGGAGTACTTGAGGCACCTTAGAGACTTACAAATTTAGCTGAGCATAAGCTTTCGTGGGCTAAAACCCACTTCATCGGATGCATGCAGTGGAAAATACAGTAGGCAGATATATGTATAGACAGAGAACAGGAAAAAATGGATGTTGCCATACACAATATAATGAGAGTGATCAATTAAGGTGAGCTATTATCAGCAGGAGAAAAAAAACTTTGTGTAGTGACGATCAGGATGGCCCATTTCCAAAAGTAACTTCTCTGCATAAAAACTACTCCCACAAAGAAAACATTAGCTTATCGTTACAGGTTCTCCTGATTAACATACTCTTATGTCAACAACATAGCCAGATTAGTTTTTCAAAAAAAACCTTTAAGGATTAAAAAAAGTATGAAAATGATCACCTAAGGTAATTTATTTCAATATTAAATTGATTACAGATAAATTACACTTCAGACATTCATTTAATCATAATGCCGACTTGTAAACACTCAACTTAAAAATTTCACAGATTTAACTCCTGGCTCCACTGGACAGGTATCTTCCCAGACACTGGTTCATAGGACTCCATCCCACTGCCCCTCCCCTTCAGCCATTCCCAGCAGCATGGCCTCCAGACTTCCACGCCGAGCCAATGCTTAGCTGGCATCTCTTGTGTGATTAAACTTTCAGCACCTACATTTTTACATGTATAAATATAAGTGCTTTAAAGTTTCAACACACAAGAAGTGCGAGCTGAGCTTTGATTTGGAGTGGAGGGTACTTATCACTATCTTTAGAAAATATTAGCATTAATACTCATAACAGCTCTTTTTCTGCTTTGAGAGTCTTACACCCACACAATAACATTAGTGTAATAGTATCTGCAAAAAAAAAAATAGGATAATGAAGATCACTTTTGTTACGACAGTGGGAATTGCCTTTTCAAATCCCCCATAAATCTAGGTTTGAATTTAAAGAGCAGATTGGGGAAAACAGAATATTCTAATATATTTTCCACAGAGGGAAATAGTCTGGGCCTGAACAGTTCCTTTGTATGGCATGTCTCAGAGTCCACCTCTAAGAAATACTCTTAGAAACAAGTGCCTACCTAACCAAAGCCAATCTTGCAAGTGAATAAGAATTTCATAAAAATATTCCAATAAATGGAATGGTTAATCTGGAGTATGTGCAAAACAGTGTTCTGCTGTTTCCTTGTTTACTGTCCTCAAAGGAAGCATAACAATCATGTTCAAACTTTGAGGCCGCGTATGGCTGAATAAGTTACATCAGTTGTTTCCAGGAATGAACAAATAAATGCCTTTCATTGTGAGGCATATTTGGTGAGAAACGAAAGTTGGTCAGACCTCTAAGAGTGGGTTTTCTTTCAATGTAACCTAAGAAAGAATACTGAAAAACTGTGTGGAATTCTTGAAATATATCTTACTGTCACCCTTTTTCTTGTGGAAAGAAAATTAGTTCATCATGTCTCAGGTGATAAAATCTATGAAGTACGTAATGGAATCTTTCTGCTGAGGTTAGTCACTAGTAAATAAAAACCTTGACTTAAAAGAGCATCTTTTTCAGGCATCAAGAAAAACTTAGTCATCAGTTGAAATAATGATTCACTGCGTTACTACAAAGATTAAAATGAATTCTTAAGTTTCTGTGCAAAGAAAATGATACCTGAAACACCCCCAAGAATAGAGAATACAGCATGACAAAATTGAAAGTAAATTGCATTGCTTTAGTGGTACATAGATTTTGATGATATGGAAGGCAATGGGCCCGATTCTCCTGTTACTACTGGTGTAAATCAGGAGTAATTCCATTTAAGTCAGTGGAATAACATTATTGTATAATTGATGTAAATGAGAAGAGCATCAGGCTCAGTTTCCTAACAGAAGAACAGTTTATTTTCATAATTTATTTCAAAATAATAAATATTTTCAGTTTATTTTCATAATTTATTTCAGAAGAATAAATATTAGAACACCCGACATTAGTGTGTACCATGGAGGTATCTCTTTATGTGTCACTCTTTAGGAATATACAGAAGCTTTATAATCTGGCCATTTGTAGTAAATTTTCTCAATTTTGAAAGGAGAGGCAAGGGTACAGTTCTACATGAGGTGTGTTGTGCATGTGCAGAATCAGTTAAGTTTATATCTTTGTTCATATGTTATCAGGAGAACAGAAAATGGAGTGATACAAAATCATATTTTAATTCTTTTGAGAGTAAATTGATAAACATTTTGGTACAGGTTGTTTACATGCTTTATTGTATATTTCTAATGCAGAGGTCCCCAAACTGGGACACACCCTCCTAGGGGGCACAGATGAATATTTTAAGGGGCCTGGTGGGGCCCGGACCAGCCTCCTTGGAGGGCGGGAAGGGAGCACCATCCTGCCCTGCTCTGCCCTAGTTCTGCTCCAGTCCCACCCTCAGCTCTACCCCTAGCCCCAGTCTCAGCCCCTGAGTGCAGCCCGGCTCCCGGCCCTGGCTCTGCTCCCGGCCCCAGCTGCAGCTCCAGCCTCAGCTCTTGGCCCCCACCCCTGCCCCCAGATCCTGACTGCAGCTCCCAGGGGTGCAGACAGATTACATTAGGGGCAAAGGGGGGCATGACATAAAAAGTTTGGGGACCACTGTTCTAATGCATGGTTCAAAGGCTGTAAAGTACAAGTATGTATGGAGTGAATGAACTGCGCTCAGTAAGTGTCAAGGATAGAGTAAAGCTCTGCCCCACAGAGCTAGGTGCTCCTGCAAAGTGTAATTGAGCCACCTGCCTGCTTGCAATCTGCTAGTAAGGGTGAAAAGAAAAGGAGCACTTGTGGCACCTTAGAGACTAACCAATTTATTTGAGCATAAGCTTTCGTGAGCTACAGCTCACTTCATCGGATGCATACTGTGGAAAATACAGAAGATGTTCTTATACATACAAACCATGAAAAAATTGGTGTTTACCACTACAAAAGGTTTTCTCTCCCCCCACCCCACTCTCCTGCTGGTAATAACTTATCTAAAGTGATCACTCTCCTTCCAATGTGTATGATAATCAAGTTGGGCCATTTCCAGCACAAATCCAGGTTTTCTCCCCCTCCCCCCCCCCCCACAAACCCACTCTCCTGTTGGTAATAGCTTATCTAAAGTGATCACTCTCCTTACAATCAAGGTGGGCCATTTCCAGCACAAATCCAGGGTTTAACAAGAATGTCTGAGGAACGGGGGTCTGGAGTCTGGTTTTGAAGTTTTTCTGTTGTAATATCACAACTTTCATGTCTGTAATCGCGTGTCCAGAGAGATTGAAGCGTTCTCCGACTGGTTTCTGAATGTTATAATTCTTGACATCTGATTTGTGTCCATTTATTCTTTTACGTAGAGACTGTCCAGTTTGACCAATGTACATGGCAGAGGGGCATTGCTGGCACATGATGGCATATATCACATTGGTAGATGTGCAGTGAATGAGCCTCTGATAGTGTGGCTGATGTTATTAGGCCCTGTGATGGTGTCCCCTGAATAGATATGTGGGCACAGTTGGCAATGGGCTTTGTTGCAAGGATAGGTTCCTGGGTTAGTGGTTCTGTTGTGTGGTATGTGGTTGCTGGTGAGTATTTGCTTCAGGTTGGGGGGCTGTCTGTAGGCAAGGACTGGCCTGTCTCCCAAGATTTGTGAGAGTGTTGGGTCATCCTTCAGGATAGGTTGTAGATCCTTAATAATGCGTTGGAGGGGTTTTAGTTGGGGGCTGAAAGTGACGGCTAGTGGCGTTCTGTTATTTTCTTTGTTAGGCCTGTCCTGTAGTAGGTGACTTCTGGGAACTCTTCTGGCTCTATCAATCTGTTTCTTCACTTCCGCAGGTGGGTATTGTAGTTGTAAGAATGCTTGATAGAGATCTTGTAGGTGTTTGTCTCTGTCTGAGGGGTTGGAGCAAATGAGTGAATCAGCAGGCTCTCCAAGGTGGAATGTAAATGAGCCTCCCTTTCCCAAGAGGGATTGTAAACCTGTGCAGGGAGGGAGCCAAGAATGGCAGAGATGAAAACAGTCTGGAGAAAACCAAAAGGTATTTTTGTTTTGCTGTTTCCAGGGGCTATGGCCAAAAAGAGCTCACTTCATTTATGCTTTACATTTGGATTCTAGTGAAAGATAGCTTTTACTTTAAAGTTGGGCCATGACTGGAGAAAGCCAGTGGACTATGATGATTTAAACTAAAGAAGCAGGATATGTATGTACCATCACCATTATAATTATTTTATTTATATTGTAGTAGTGCCTGGGGAACCAAATGAAGCATCAGGGCCCCATTGTGCTTGGCACTGAACAGACAAGCAACAACAAAAAGATAGTCCACATGTCAGATAGGACACCAGAAGTGGGAGTCACAGACAAATAGGATGCAGGTGTGTTGGGAGGATGAGGTAACAATAAAATGAACAGAATTTAGTGGAGAAGCAAAGGCTTCACCGCTTGCCTAACTAGTGCCAAATAGCAGTCATTTGTAGGCACTATGGCAGAAGTGGGTTTTAAAGAGGATAAGGTTTTCTGGATCTTGATGGGGATATTTTCCCGTGCACGAGGGGTAGCATAGGAGAAAGTATGAAGGTGCTGAGGAAGAAGTAGGCCATTAGGGTTGCCAAACTTCCAGGATTGTCCTGGAGTCTTTAGGAATTAAAGATTAATCTTTAATTAAAGATAATGTCATGTGATGAAACCTCCAGGAGTTCATCCAACCAAAGTTGGCAACTCTACAGGCCATCAAGGCTGCCATTGTCAGCAGAATAAGGCAGAACTCAATGATTAGGTATGTTAGTAGGTATGACAGACAGGGAGCGACAAAATGGGTAGGGCCTTAAAGGAGAAAGACTAGGCAATTCAGGTGTTGTTTACAGATAAAACATATCCCTCCTGTACTTGAATGCAACTTTAATTTTGTCAATTCCTTGTCTACCTGCTACCTGTATGCTTGGGCTGACATAATGCAATGTTTACCAAGGTCTTGAGGATTCCTGAGACGATACAGACAACAAACATTTGGGACTGTGGTTGCTTTCTGTTTTACTTCGGATTCTGTCATAACAAATCTACTAACCGTAATAATGAGGAGTCTTCCATCAGTTAGTTGGAATGTGGCTAAATAAAGAAGCCATAAGAAATTAGATCTGGCTATTTTATTTCATAAAAGATGGTTGTAGAATAAATCCATTTATTTCTGCTGCTCTCACAGACTGACCATATACGATTGTGTTATACTGGCTTGAAATAATCAATTGGGTAGATCTAGCCAATGAAAAGTAAAGATTTTTATAGTGCAGCATTGTCAGTTAATTAATTCTGAACATATGCCTACATTTATTTTCACTATAAATGAGCATTTTGAGAAAGTGCGTGTCAGGCTGCAGGGGATCTAACTGATTCTCAGTGACCAAGAAGTTAACTTAATTCATCTTTCCTCTTCCTTTGCAAAGCTGTATGTCTCTAAATTGGCTTCTTTGGAGACAGATAAGGGAGAATGACTATGAGAGGTCAGGGTTCTGCAGTTAGGGTCATAAGATGGGCTTGAACACCAGCCATGGGGGAGTTTTGTGTTACTTTTTTCCCACATATGTTAACATGTTTTGACTTCTGGTTACAAACATTATCCTTTGAAGTAAACCCTTCCTGACTAAATCTGTGTTTTACTTCCACTGAGTCAGTCCACAAGTTTACAGTCTGGTTGAGGACACTGGGAAGGTTTCAGCCTCTGAACTTAAAGCTAAATCATCTATAACAGTTGGGACTGAAAACATCCTCTAGGCTGACACAATTGGAGTTACCCTGTGAAAATAGTGTTTGTATGATTAAATTGATCCAGCTCAGATAATTTGAGTAGCGATTTTCTCTGCCTCTTATTTGAGATTGTCAACTTGTTTTACAGTAGTAGTAATGGCTGAGATAATTGTAGATTCAGTGTTTCTCAAGTTTTCCCCTCAGTCTTACCTATCATTATAGAATTCTTGGTCCTCTGGAATCCTCTTACGTAAAATATTGTGATGTCATAGAAGTTTTTATCATTTCCATTTGTGCTATTCACAACTTTCCTCAAGTGTCGTTAATTTTATTTAGCTTAGGCTATATCTATATGACAGAGTTAACTCAATTTAAGTTATGTCGACATTCATCCATCGCTGTAATTAAACCGCTGTTGCACCTCCACAGAACGCTCCTTGAGGTGGTGGAGCGCATCCACAGTAGGTGCTCTTGCATCGACAAAGAGAGCAGTGCACTGTGGGTTGCCATCCCACTGCGCAACTCACCACCATCTGCTGCTGGGTGTTGTGGGAAGGGGTTGCAGTGCTATGATGCAGTTTTCTCCATCCCATCATTCCATGGGCTTCCTAGTACTTTTCATGTCGCTTTTCAACAGACCCTGTAAACTGTGTGCCTGCCATTTCTGTCAGAAAGCATGGATCCAGCACTGCTCTCCAGTATTATGATGAGTGTTATGAACATAACGTGCCTGATCCTGCAGCATTTAATGAGCTGTGAATCTACTGATGTTACCATGGTGTCTGCCTTACTGTGTGGACAAAACAATTCAAAATTGCTGTTGGTATTCATGGAGCAGTTGGTGGACCATCAGTTCTGGGCATGAGAAACAAGCACTGAGCGGTGCGATCACGTTGTGATGCAGGTATGGGATGATGAGCAGTGGCTGCAGAACTTCTGGATATGCAAAGCCACCTTCCTGGAACTGTGTTTGGAACTCGTCCCTGCCCTCCAGCACCAGGAAACCAAAATGAGAGCTGCCCTAAAGTTGGAGAAGTGAGTGGTGATTGCTGTGTTCAAGCTGGCAATGCCAGACTGCTACCAATCAGTCATGAATCAGTTTGGAGTGGGGATGTCCACCATGGGGGTTGTAGTGATGCAAATGTGCAGGGCCATTAATTGCTTCTTGCTATGAAGGACAGTGTCTCTGGGCAAAATGCGTGAAATAGTAGATGGTTTTGCGGAAATGGGAATTCCTAACTGCAGTGGGGCAATAGATGGAACACATATCTCTGTTTTGGACCCAGACTACCTTGCAATGGAGTACATCAACAGAAAAGGCTACTTTTCTATGGTATTGCAAGTGCTGGTGGATCATTGGGGTCGTTTCACCAACATTATCACAGGCTAGTCAGGGAAGGGGCATAACACAATCATCTTCAGGAATACTGGCCTGTACAGAAAGCAGGGACTTTCTTTCCATACCAGAAGATTCCCATTGGGGATGTGGAAATGCCAGTAGTGATCATGGGAGACCCTTGGCTCCTGTAGCTCATGAAGCCTTACACAGGCAACCTTGACTGCAACAAGGAGCACTTCAACTACAGGTTCAGGAGATGCAGAATGACTGTTGAATGTGCCTTTGGCCACATAAAGGGTTGCTGGCACTGCCTCGTTGGCAGGTTAGACCTCAGTGAGGAAAATATTCCCATAGTCATAGCAGCCTGCTAAGATCAGGATAACATTCGTGAAGCTAAGGGGGAGAAGTTTCCACAGGGGTGGAGTGTTGAGGTGAATTGGCTGGCTGCTGCTTTGGAGCAGCCACATACCAGCGCAGTTAGAGAGGCTCAGTGGAAAGCTATTTGAATCAGGGAGGCTTTAATGGAGTATTTTGACAATGAGCCACAATAATGCGGGTTTCTGTAATGCTTTGAGCCTGGCATTATTTTCTTGCACTGTAGTATGAACCTAGTAATGATTGCTGTGCGTGCAGTAATTTAACAATGCAAATGGACTCATTGGCACTGCCTATGAATTTTAGCAGCAACCACTGTATTTAGGAGACAAATAAAGATTCATTCACTTTATGTAAGTACATTTTTATTCAGCACTCATGCAAACATTTATATGTTCTGGAAGGAACATGAAAATCAAGAGCACACTTGCCAATGAGGCTCTCACAACTGGGTGTATGTGAAGCTGTCATTGTGAAACATCTTCCCCAGGTGGAGTGTCTGGGGTACTGTGATGGGCCTGGAACATGCGAGAAATGTGTGGGTGGATGGGGAGAGTGCAGGGAGAGCATGGAAGGAAGTTCTGTATGGGCTACATGGAGAGGTGAGCATGGATATGGTCTGCCTGAAGTTCAGTCAGAGACCTCAGTATGTCTGTTTTTTCCCTGAGCAGCTGTATCATCTGCTTCTGCTCCTGTTTCCTATCCTGACTATCCATTCACAATTTGTCATTGATAGCCTTTCTTCACGCTCTGTGCTCGCTATCTGCAGCATCTGAAGATTGCAGCACTTCCCAGAACATGTCTTTCTTAGTCCTCTTGTTTTGTCTCCTTATCAGACAGAGCAACTCAATTGATGTGCATGAGGAGGCCGTCAAGAGCACATCTGCAGATGCTAAAGAAACAACAGACAGAGGCACTCTTGTGAGTGCACTCACACGCTAGATCCAAACAAGTTAGAACACAACTTTCTCACTTTCTCTTGACAGACATACAGCATAGCAGGCGCTCCAGCCATGATGAGTTTGGCTCGGGGGTGATGGGGAGGGGGGGAGGAGGAGAAGGGACAAGATGGGACGAAGGGGGAGGGGTTCAGAGTGGTATCACTACAAGTGCCCAGGACGACTGTTCTAAATACTAGCATCATTTTCCACAGGTCGGGGTAATAGCAGCTGATATCTCACTCCTGAGGGTAACAGAGGATACAAGAGTACAACTTCTACATGTGTATGGCTGCAGACCAGGTTCATATGAGGCTATAGTGCCTGCAGAAGTAATTGCTGATTGGCAGAGCAAAGTTTCCTACCGAGAGAGAAGAAACAAGGCAGCCCTCCTTAGAAACCTTTGGCAGAGGATTGCACATTACCTCCAGGAAAATTTCCTAGTGTGACAGAGTTGGGCCAGATGGCTACAGGAAAGTAATAGAAGGCAGATATATTAGCCCCAGGTTAAGTAGGTCCCTTTTCCCTGGGTAAGGTAACAGGGAAGGTTCCAGAACAATCAGGAACTTTCTGGAAACAATTGAGGCAGACAGGCTGATTAGAACGCCTGCAGCCAATCAAGAAGCGCTAGAATCAATTAAGGCAGGCTAATCAGGGCACCTGGGTTTAAAAAGGAACTCACTTCAGTTTGTGGTGTGAGGAGCTGGGAGCAAGAGGCACAAGAAGCTGAGAGTGAGAAGGCGTACTACTGGAAGACTGAGAAGTACAAGCATTATCAGACATCCGGAGGAAGGTCCTGTGGTGAGAATAAAGAAGGTGTTGGGAGGAGGCCCTGGGGAAGTAGCCCAAGGAGTTGTAGTTGTCACGCAGCTGTTACAGGAGCCCCTGTAGACAGCTGCAATCCACAGGGCCCTGGGCTGAAACCCGGAGTAGAGGGTGGGCCCAGGTTTCCCCCATCCCTCCATCCCCCCAACTCCCTACTTAATACCGGAGGAGTTGAACTGGACTGTGGGTTCCACCAGAGGGGAAGGTCTCTGGTGTGTTCCCTGATCCACTAGGTGGATCAGCAGAGACTGCGGGGATATTGTTCTTCCTTTCCCCATGCTGGCCAGTGATGAGGCTAATTGAGTGAACAGCAGATTTGAATCACGAAAGTGGCCAAACTGAGGGCTGCCGTGAACCTCTGAGGTGAGGTGCCAATAAGTGCAGGACCCACCAAGGTAGAGGAAGAACTTTGTCACAGTAGACATCTGTACGGAGGATTCCTGGGACATTTCGGTGTGCATAAACCAATTATTCCACAGGGCCCTTTCTGCCTAGCTTCACAGGGGAATGAGAAGCAGATACAAACTGTACCTGTGTTGGTTATTTCAACCCGTCTTCTACAGTGATTAAAAAAGCAGAACATTGCCACATGTCTCCCTGAAGTATCAAAGCACAGTGTCAGAGTTACCCTCTCCTGCATCAGGCACGCCAGAGCTGGAGTGCTGGGACTGGCTAGATCCCTCTGGAGTTAAAAAGAGGTCTTGGCTTGCCACGCCCACTGGATGTCCCTGTCACTTGTACCCCATCTTCCTCCAACTCCCACTTCCTCATCCACCACGTCATCCTTGGGGTTCACTCCGCTGGCCACTATCTCCAGCCCCTCCCCCCCCCCCCCCGAAGTATCCACAGGACTCTTGGTAGTGGAGGTCAGGTCACCACCATGGATGGTGTGCAGCTCCTTATAGAAGCAGCATGTCTTTGTCAGTGCATCAGACTCAACTGCTAGGCATTGGATCATTTTTATACCTTTCTCTGTAAATTGAAGAGCTCATTATTAAATATTTGTTCCCCATGTAGGTACTTACAGACTGTAATCAAGTCACCCCTTAATCTTCTCTTTGTTAAAATAAATTGATTGAGCTCCCTGAGACTATCTCTCTAAGGCATGTTTCTAATCCTTTAATCATTCTCATGGCTTTTCTCTGAACTCTCCCAAATTTATCAACTTCCTTCTGGAATTGTAGACACCAGAACTGGACACAGTATTCCAGAAGTGGTTATACCTGTATCAAATAAAGAGGTAAAATAACTTCTCTGCTCCTACTTGTGATTCCCCTGTTTATGCATCCAAGGACTGCATTAGCCATTTTGGCCACAGCATTGTATTGGGATCTCGTGTTCAGCTGATTATCCACCATTACCCCAAAATCTTTTTCAGAGTCACTGCTTCCCAGGATAGAGTACCCCACTGTGTAAGCGTGGCCTACAGTCTTTGTTCCTAGATGTATAGACACCGACAGACCCTGGTCGTCAGTGGGCAGGATCAAACCTGGGGCCTCTGGAGCTAAATGCATGAGTTAAAAGCCAGATAGCCCTTAGCTAAGAGAGCAGAGTCATTAATCTCTCTCTAAGTGGTCTCGGTGCCACGAGATGGGAGAGAACACCACGTCCAGGAGGTGTGTAGGTTACATATACATTTATATTTAGCGATATTAAAACTCATCTTGTTTGCTTGCACCCAGTTTACCAAGCTATCCAGATTGCTCTGTAGCAGTGACCTTTCTTCTTCCTCATTTACCACTCCCTCAATTTTTATGTCATCTGCAAACTTTATTGATGATGATGTTATATTTCCTTCCAGGTCATTAATAAGCTTAGGGCCAAAAATGTATCCTTACAGGATCCCACTAAAAACACACAACTGCTTGATGATGATTCCCGTTTACAGTTACATTTTGAGGCTTATCAGTTAGCCATCTTTTAATCAATTGACTGTGTGCCATGCTAATTTTATATAGTTTCTACTTTTCTAGTTTCTAAGTGTTATAGTCAAATGCCTTAAAGAATTCAAAATCTATTATATCAGCATTTTTCAGTCAAATTTGTAGTCTCATAAAAAAAATTAGGTTAGTTTGACAGGATCTGTTTTCCATAAACCCATGTTGATTGGCATTAATTATATTTCCCTCCTCTAATTCTTTATTAATCAAGTCCTGTATCAGGCACTTGTTATCTTACCTGCGATTGATGTCAGACTGTCAGGCCTCTAATAACCCAGATCATCCCACTTATTCTTTTAAAATATTGGCACAACATTAGCGTTCTTCCAGGCTTCTGGAACTTCTCAGTGTTCCAAGACTTACTGAAAATCAACATTAACTATCCAACAAGTCCTCAACCATCTCTTTCAGAACTCTTGGCTGCAACATATCTGGATCTTCTGATTTAAAAATGTCTAACTTTATTAGCTGCTGTTTAACATCTTTCTGAAATATAAGTGGAATATGATATTACATCTTTTTTCCCTGATACAGAGCAGAAATATTTATTGAACACATCTGCCTTTTCTGCATTATTATTGATAATCCAACCATTTCCATCTAGTAATAAACCAATACCATTGTTAAATTCTTTTTGTTCCTATCATACTTACAAAACTCCTTATTGTCCTTAACCTTGTTCTCCCTTTGCTTCCCTAATCCATTGACTACAGCTCCTAGCTTCTGATTTATGTTCATTACTATCATCTTCCCCTTTCTTCCATATATAATGTTACAAAGAGGAGGGAGAAAAATTGTTTTTCTTAACCTCTGAGGATAGGACAAGAAGCAATGGGCTTAAATTGCAGCAAAGGAGATTTAGGTTGGACATTAGGAAAAACTTTTTAACTGTGAGGGTGGTTAAGCACTGGCATAAGTTGCCTCGCGAAGTTGTGGAATCTCCATCATTGGGGATTTTTTAGAGCAGGTTAGACAAACACCTGTCAGGGATGGTCTAGATAATACTTAGTCCAGCCATGAGTTCAGGGGACTGGACTAGATGACCTCTCGAGGTCCCTTCCAGTCCTGTGATGCTATATATATATAGAAAGAGAGAATGTATGTATAAATATATATTATTTTTTATAGCTGTCTTTGCTTCTAAACCAGGCCAGTTTTTTAACCAGTATGGCCTTTGTCCTCAGTTATGAAATTGTGGGTTTTTGGGCATCTAGTAAAGTGTTCTTCAACAATTCTTAATCATCGTTCACATTTTTTCTGATTAAATTCTTTCTCATAGCTCATTTGAGCTCATAATTGTTTTCAACTTTATGAAATTGGTTGTTTTAAACACCAAGTTTATCACTGGACTGGACTTTATTCTGCTTGCACATTATAAAATGTGATCAAGTCACTTTTATGTGGGAAATTATCATAGAATTCAGACCAAGAGGAACTTACGCTTTCATAGAATATCAGGGTTGGAAGGGACCTCAGGAGGTCATCTAGCCCAATCCCCTGCTTAAAGCAGGACCAATTGCCAATTTTTGCCCAGATCCCTAAATGGCCCCCTCAAGGATTGAACTCACAACGCTGGGTTTAGCAGGCCAGTGCTCAAACCACTGAGCTATTCCTCCCCCAATCTATAATGTTTAGCCATTCCAAGGATGTTTTAGTTCTGGAAGCATGAGACCTCCAGCATATGTCACTCAAATTGAAGTTCCCTATGATCATGCAGCTTATTTTCCTGCATATTATAGAGAATTGCACAAGGAATCCATTATCCTGTTCCCTAGTGTGATTTGGTGATCTCCCCTAAGCAGACTCCAAGACCTAAGCAGACTCCAACTTCTCATTCTTTTGCTATTAGGAGATTGATCCATAAGCATTCACGATCATTTTATTTTAAGTTGTAAGAATCCTGGAAACAGGTAATTCCATTTTTTACATGGAGTGCCATTCCCCTCCCCTTTTGCTCACCTAATTCTTCCTACATAGTTTATAACCATTGATTTTAACATTCCAAACCTGGGAAGCATCCCACCAGTTTTCAGTAATATCATCTAGATCAAATTTATGCTCACAAACGAGCAATTCCAGTTCCTCTTGTTTGTTGATTTGCTGATCAACGTTAAGAAAATATTGATGATTCTTAATAACTGAGTCTAATTTATGAGGAAATATGAGAAGACAACCAGGAAAACAAAGATAAATAATCCTTAACTATTATGGCACAATTGCAGAAACACTTTTTAGGGCTCTGGAGGCAAAATCCATTCCTCTTAATTAATCAGAGATCATCCAGAATCATGGTGCATAGTTATAATATTTGCTGTTTGTTCTTATCTAACTGTGGAAGTCTTCAATATTATCATATTACAAAACTGTGTTAGTTTAACTTTTGAGGTTTTTAAACCCACATAAGACAGGAAGTGAATGGTTATGGTTCCCATGGCAGCTGAAACTCTGGCCTCTTGCCTGGACTATATGTATTCTGCTAGGGTGATTAAATAATGATGATCAAATGTTTATTTTGTTAATATAGGTTAACTACAATATATGGCAGTATAGAAATACAGCATACTGTACACTGAGTGATGTTGGAAATATGGGTTGTTGCTTTCTATAAATTGAGGTTGACTAAATGTAAATACATGATAACTTAATGTACAGAGATAAAATAGAGATGTCTACATGTGTTTAGTCTGGCAAAAAGAAAATACCGTGAATTAAAATTCAGTGCTTGTTGTAGTGCAAAATTTGACTGAGACATTAAAGTGAGTACTATTATCTATCTTTTGATATTGCTTAGTATGAGAAAAGCATCCAGCTTGAATTTTAAAGTTGCATGTTATCTTTTAAAAATATATGACTTAGAATCTCAAACTTTTTTACATATTATGGGGACCGTTTTAGGGTCATTAGATTCCAGCTTTGGGTCAAAGAACCCTCAACATTCCACTTCACTGCTTAAACCACCTGGTTCCTTTCTGTAACTTTTAGGAGAGGCAGGCAATCATCTGGGGATAACAACCCAAACCAAGCAGATATATTCAAATGATTTTCTGGGACACCTGGTGAAAAGTAATAGAATTACACCTATTGAAAGAAAAGGTTATTAAATAATGAATATTACAGTGTATTGTCAGAGAAGCGTCTGCAAATTACCTGCCAGAGAGGTGTTACTTCAAAAATACATATAGAAAAGGTCTAATACAAAGGAATGAGAGACACAGGCATCACTGTACCTTGGGATGCTGATTAATATGACAGATGCACATCCGAAACCCTGCCCGTCAGTTCTCATGTCTGAAGTTTTCAGAATTGTGCATGCAAACAACCAGTTAGACATTTTGCCATTTGTGTTCAGAATTGCCAGGACTGCAAACACAGTTCTGGTAATCTCAGCCCTACTGTTTATCATCTTGTGTCAAAAGTGGAAGTTAGGGTGCTATTGAGTCCTGCTCTTGAGTTATTAATCTGATGTGTTAGCCTGTGCTGAGCCTTGCTGGCAGTCACTCCATCTGGCTGGGATAACTGATTGGACTGTACACATAAAAATATAAACACACTTTACTAGGAATGGCCAATTGCTAGCTGCACCAACTAGGCTTTTTCATTTAGTCACTCTAAGTCCCTTGGGCCTCATTATTTACCTTCTCCAACCCCTGGATTCTTCTCAGGCTTCTCACTTTTCCCTCTCCAGTAGCGGGCCTGATTAAAAATGTATTTCCTTTTCATTATTTACAAGGTTTGTTTACTTTTGCATTTCTTAGCTTGCACAACGAAAGTAGACTAGTTAGTTTCACTTTTAGTTTAGCTCTAGTGTGGTGAAGGGTCAGAATTTAGTATCATGTGGGGAGCTGTTGGGACCAGAGGGGAGTAAATTATTCCACTGACTATAAAGCTCCTATCCACAACTAGAGCAGTGTAAAGTGATCTTGATGTACATAAGAATCAGGCCTTTTTTTTGTTTATATACAGCCTTGCCTTAGGGTTTTATTACTTTATTGAGAAATAAAAGCAAACAGTACTTTGGTTGTATTCACTTTCAGGTTCTGATGCACTAGCACAGTGCTGAAATATCTAGGTTGCAAATGCTGTAAGGAAATTTTTTTATGGGAAATACTATTTCCATTACAATTTTTTTTTTTAAAAAAAGGACACTATTTCTGTTGGTCTTCTGTTTTGTAAAGACTTATTTTTATTCAACCTAAATTGGGGGTATGTTGACCTAATGTCACCCTTTGAATCCGGCATTTGTGGTTACCAAAGGAATAGCTCTACCTAATGATCTAAAGGAGAACTGTCAAGTCCCATACTTATAATATCACTGACCACCTGTCCATTCTTCACTTCTGAACTGCAAAGATCCTGTTTTTACAAGTTACAATGATTTCTATAATTTATTTATCCCAGGTTATATTTATACATCTGTCATAAATATAAAGGGAAGGGTAAACACCTTTAAATCCCTCCTGGCCAGAGGAAAAACCCTTTCACCTGTAAAGGGTTAAGAAGCTAGGATAACCTCGCTGGCACCTGACCAAAATGAACAATGAGGAGACAAGATACTTTCAAAGCTGGAGCGGGGGTGGGTGGGGAAGAAACAAAGGCTCTCTCAGTCTGTGTGTTGCTTTTGCCGGGACCAGAGCAGGAATGCAGGTTAGAGCCCTGTAAAGGGCTAATAAGCAATCTAGTTAGATATGCGTTAGATTCTGTTTTGTTTAAATGGCTGAAAAAATAAATTGTGCTGAATGGGGGAATGTATATTCCTGTTTTTGTGTCTTTTTGTAACTTAAGGTTTTGCCGAGAGGGATTCTTCATGTTTTGAATCTGATTACCCTGTAAGGTATTTACCATCCTGATTTTACAGAGGTGATTCTTTCACTTTTTCTTCCATTAAAATTCTTCTTTTAAGAACCTGATTGCTTTTTCATTGTTCTTAAGATCCAAGGGTTTGGGTCTGTGTTCACCTATGCAAATTGGTGAGGATTTTTATCAAGCCTTCCCCAGGAAAGGGGGTTTAGGGTTTGGGAGGATTTTGAGGGGAAAGACGTTTCCAAGCGGGCTCTTTCCCTGTTATATATTTGTTGGACGCTTGGTGGTGGCAGCAATAAAGTCCAAGGGCAAAAGGTAAAATAGTTTGTACCTTGTGGAATTTTTAACCTAAGCTGGTAAAAATAAGCTTAGGGGGTTTTTCATGCAGGTCCCCACATCTGTACCCTAGAGTTCAGAGTGGGGAAGGAACCTGTTTGCCACTTACTGTAATTCATTTACAATTTTATGAAGGGTTGTGGTCTGTGAAAAGAACAAGTTTGCAGGGGTAATTTTGGTGAACAAGGCTGGTCAGGATTGTTAACAGTGCAAAAAAGTCCCAGGCTTTGTAGGGTGTATATAACACCTCTGCACGCTTCCCACAAATTCATTTCCTGATTTTCACATATACCGTTATTAAATTAATATAGAGGCTAAGAAACACATGTTCAATGTAGTGTTGTGAAATACAAACAGTTTTGATTTTGAATATGACAGCAACGTATTGAAACTGTCAGAATGGAAGGTAAATGTTCTTTGTATTTCACAATTATTGAAATATCATAAAGATTATGTACTTCACTATTTTAAAATCATGGTTTTTCAAAATAGTCAAAGTACATGTTTCTCATTAAGACCTAATCAATTGACCAAACTAGTTTTGAAAAGAGTAAAGCAATATATGACTTCTCAGAGTACATATAAATCATTGAAATGTATGGAAAATGTATGGGGAAATATATAGTTTACTTGTGTCTCAATTGAAAAACTGGCATATTTGTCAAACAAAATACCTTCTCAAGCTGTGAGTCCAACATATTAAATCTAAGCCTGAAAGGAATTATCTCCCCAAAGTTGTATGTAACTGAAATTGAAATGAGGGTTTAAAATCGATTATCATTTTTACTCTCTTGCTGCTCCCATTTTGTTATAATATTATGCCAAATTATCAATGGAATTGAGCAGGAGATTGATTGCTAATGAAGTAAAAAGTCTGTAATTTTAAATCCAGCCCAGAGTGGAAGTTACCAGAAGTTATCATCTATGATTTCCCCCCCCCTTAGTTTCTCATTCTACTTCCCATGAAGCTAACAGCAAAATTTCCATTGTTTTCAGTGGTGCAAATACCTAAGGAATAATTGCCTAAATTAAAAAAAAATTAACAACAATTCACAATTGTTAACTTTGTTGGCAATCTCAAAAGATAAGTGAAGGATCAAATGGGAATTCAGCCTAAACCATCATCTAATGCACTAATGGTGGTGTTAGGTTCTGGGGTGCTGTCTCGACCTGTGAGGGATTGTGTCACTGCCTACCCTGTAACCCTAAGTGCCTCAAAATGTTCTGGTGCTAGAGCTGCCCTTGCCTTGTTGCTCCTAGCCAGCACAAGCGAGCACTGAGTGTCTCTGTGTTAAGCAGTTCTGACTCAGGAATTCTGATTCCAGCAGCCTGCTTGTTATACCCCATCCACACTTTGGTTACACCTGGCAAGCTGACCTCCTCATTCCCTCCTTTTCGCCAAACCATGGGCTCTGCAATGTCCAGCCCGCTCTTGGACCATTCAGAGAAATATTAAGGTTTTCTTGTTAGTCTAAAGATACAATGCCCAGCAGCTTGCCACCTTAACTGTAGTTAATATTCACATTTAAATCAAACACAGTACTGGGTTGGTTTAGATTAAAAGTAAAACAAGTTTACTAACAAAAGGAGATAGGATTTTAAGTGAGTTCAGATATAAAGGATAGAGTTAGAAATGGTTATAAGGAAATAAAAGTGAAAAACGCTTTTGAGAGGCTAAGACTTAACAAAACAAGCTACAGCCTTTATTCAGTAGTTTCTTCACCAATCTACCTTCCAGCAAGATGATGGACCACCCCTCTGGTCAGGATCTCTCACAAAATCCAAAGTGCTTGGTTCCTTTGTCGTCTTAGGTGAAATAGCACTCTTTTATAGTCCTGTGAACCTTTAAAAGGGATTCTTCTGAAAATTACCCCCCTAAAGAGAAGTTCATTCAAGCCGTGAAGAAGGTGACATGGAGTCTGATGGTGAAGGAAGTTTCATGCTATTTTCTTCCCCTGCTGGTGTTTACTAAAATACTAATCAATCTGTTCCTGTAACCTTCTCCTCTTGTTGGTTTGATGTTCCTATTTGCCTTCTATGTAAATTGCATTCCCATGAACCTTGGAAATACCTTTTAGGTGGCCAAACCACATTCCTTTGTCTAGGGAGGGGTAACTTTAGCCCTGCCTGGCAGACACAGTTTGATAACATAATTTTCACTATGTTTGTAATAATACATACACCAGGCAATAATATTAATGATCAGTATGCTATTAGCTTTCTGTTGATATCTTACATCAGGGGTGGCCAATCTGAGCCTGAAAAGGAGCCAGAATTTACAATGAACATTGCCAAAGAGCCACAGTAATATGTCAGCAGCCCCCCTCTGCTACCTCCCCCAGCCCCCAGCGCCTCCTGACCACCAGTAGCCCCACAAATCAGTGCCTCCCCATCCCTCCCCACTCCTCCTGCCCGCTGCAATCAGCTGTTTTTCAGTGCGCAGGAGGCTCTGGTGGGGAGGAGCGAGGGCATGGCAGGCTCAGGAGAAGGGGCAGGGGCCTTTGTTGAAGGAGTGGAGTGGTGGCAGGACCTGGGGCAGAGCAGGGGGTTGAGCAGTGAGCACTCCACAGCACATTGGAAAGTTAGCATCTGTAGCTCCAGCCTCAGAGTCAGCACCTATACAAGGAGGCACATATTAACCTCTGAAGGGCCGCATGCGGCTCTGGAGCCACAGGTTGGCCACGCCTGTCTTAAATGATACCTTTTATATACAGGTTCTGAGGTTAGTGTGTTGGGATACACTGAACTGGTCAGGCTGGCTGAAACTTATTACCAGATATCAATGAGCCTCTGGCCCTCGTGCATCTGTTGCTCTTAGGGTCACAGGTGGTCTCTGCAATAAGTTTTAGACATATTACTATTGCACTGTGGGGAAGTTTGCTCTGTTGATGTCTGTGCTGTATCTGTTATGCGGATGAAAAAAAAACTTAATTCACCAGACATGGTAATTTGACAGATTTCACAAGCAACACATTCACACACATACACATATACTCGCATAAGTTCTCCAGTGCTAGACATAGGCAGCTGGTGAAAATATTATTGGGGGAGACTCAACCTGCCCCCCCACACCCTTCAGTGGTGGTGCCTGTCCTGTGGGGTTCGACCTGGCTCCCAGCTCCAGGCCTGTTGGCTCTTGCTGCTCACAGATTCAGAGGAGCCTGCATACAGCATAACTTGCTGCATGCATCTGTGTGCAGGCTGGTTCCTCTCACCACAACGCCCTGCCTTGTCCCTTCCTTGCCTTGGTGCTGCCAGATGCAGGGCCTCAGGCTCTCCCCCTTCTCGAGGACTCTTCTACCCCCATCACCTCTGGATCCCCCTTTCCTTCAGGACTCCTCTTTTACCCCCCCCCAATCCCGTCAGGATTTCTCCCAGGGCTCCCCTTCCCCCCACCAATCCCTCTTTCTCTGGAACTCTCACCCCATCCCAGCAAACCTTCCCAAACCTTCCTGAGGAGCCAGCACCACCTGCCAGGACTCAGGAATCTAGTTCTACCTGCTGGGAATCCAGCTTGTAGGTGGGGCCCTCCCACCATGATGCCCCACCCGGTCCCTCCCTCTTCCTGGCCCTGGCACCACTGGACGTGAGATTTTGCCTGCTGAGCTAGGCATGAAGTGTAGCAGGGTGGCTCAAGTAATAGTTTTGGAGGACTGAGCTTTCTCTAGCCCTAACTAACTGCAGTCCTAGATGCTTTAGCAATGGACTTTCAGGGCCAGATCCTGACCTGGAGTAAATCACTGTAGCTCAATTGACTTCAGGGAAGCTACAGTGATTTACACAAGCTCAGAATATGGCCTACCATCAATAAGCAATTAGAATGGGATTCGTGCACCAACTGAATAACTGGACTGGTAATAGGATATAGAACTCTTTATCTCTGGTCACTTGTTTTAATCCAACACAATTTGGTGGAGGCCAAAAATTACCATATAAAGGCTATTTAGTAGTTGATGTGAAATGAGACTGGTTGACTCAGATACAGATTCTGGTGAAAATTTGTCCATGTCACAAAAAGCACCCTGCAACTGAGACTGGTTGCTAAGCTTGTTGGCAGTCTGAGCAGCCAAGCAAAGGGTTGTGAATGGGCATGCAGCCTGAACTACCTTCCTACCCAGAAGATGGTCCTGTAGGTCAAAACTGGGAAAAATATATTGTGGCAGCAACTGTTATTTGGTAACAACAAAAAAAATAAAGAAAAAGAAAAATATTGCAGAATACAGGTTTGAGGCAACAAAGAGAATGTAAAAAAGTACAAAGTGAGAAAATTACGAGCAGGCTATTTCTGAAAGCTTGATCACTAAAAATATGAAATGTCAAGAAATGTTACTCATGGTCTCCAGATGGGAGCATGCAGTGTTCATTTATTTAGGCAATTTTGTTTGTCAGATTAGAGTTCAGTTACTGGACTGCCCTTTCCCACATATCTTTTTGGAAGGCTTAATATTAGATGAAATCACGCAGTACAATTCACAGTTGGAAAACTCGTTTGATATTAAAATTTTAAGGACAAACATGAGAGATTGCCATCATCAAAGTATATTCTTTTTTAAAATACACTTGTTAATGTTGTCATTGACTGTATGTTGAAAACACTTTCTACTAACTGAAGATGGCTAATACAGTATTGGACTTTACTACACAGCAGTTTGTTGTGGTCACCAGAACAACATCATCTTACTTTGATGATAATTTTAAAAAACTTCGATATGAGAGAAGACCGTGTGTTTTCTAGAACGGAATTTGTTTCTAATTTTATTGATTCATATGCTAACTGCTAGCAGAGTTTTTCCATGCTGTGGGTCCTTTAAGACACATTCTCTGATTTCTGTGTGCTTGGTTAATAAAAACATTGCTTTGAATTTGCAAGGGTGACAGCATACATTTTTCATGTGTAATTGCTTGTGCATGTATATAGTACACACCAGCAAAGAATAGGCAATTAGAAAATTAATAATAATAAACATTCTGTTTATTATTATTAGAAGTAAATCACCTGAAGTTCTGCCCAAAACAAAAGGTAAAGTTATATTAATTTTGGTATGTAGTGGCCTTTAGATTACATTTGTAAAAGGCTTTGCAGGAGAACAGGAGAATGATGTTCATATAAATTTTAATAGATACCTATATAGTTTTTCCCCACTTTAAACTCTATAGCAGGGGTTCCCAAACTTGGTTCGTGGCTTGTTCAGGGTAAGCCCCTAGTGGGCCATGAGACACTTTGTTTACCTGAGCGTCTGCAGGTATGGCCGCTCGCAGCTTCCAGTGGCCGCGGTTCTCCGTTCCCGGCCAATGGGAGCTGCAGGAAGTGGTGCGGGCCGGGCCACCACTTCCCACAGCTCCCATTGGCCAGGAACGGCAAACCGCGGCCACTGGGAGCTGTGAGCAGCTGTACCTGCAGAAGCTTAGGTAAACAAAACATCTCGCAGCCCGCTAGGTGCTTACCCTGAACAAGCAGCGAACCAAGTCTGGGAACCCCTGCTCTACAGTGTTAGCAACATTGTCAACTTGAAAGTTATATCAAGTTGGGAAAGTTATCCAATTTAAAAAAATTATTTCAAAGAAGTTTCAAATACCACACCTGCCAATTTATTAGTTTTAGAATAACATTTTTCTGTTTAAAATGTTTTTATCTCCCTTGTCACTGTGTGAAAAATTTACATAAACAATCGCAAACTGATTATATAGGAGAAACAGTGAAACTGGCTACATCCAGAGTGCTTTCAAATGCACAAAGTGAACAAAATGGAAAAAAAAAAGAAACGTTTCTTTAATCACTTTCAGTTTAGTAATCTTAAGTATTACCTGAAAGAAATTTCATACAGAAGTGTAATTTTTAGGTTGATGGTGTCCCTTTAATCAAGCAGTTCATACATATTAAAACATTGAAATTCTGTCTCTAAATCTGTAGGAATTGAAACAAATAGGTTTGCAAATTAGTTGTAGAGTAAGGATGGTAACTGGGCGAGTTAACTCTGATATCACAATCATGAAGCACTCTTGGTATGGCATAGATACATGCCATACTGCAGCTGTACTTGTTATAGGTGTAATTCATAAAGTCAAAATGGCTGAGAACTTAAAAATTGGATGGTAAAAGAGCACAGATCCCAGGGATGGTTGATCCTGGTGACATTGAACAAAAAGAGCTCTTAACCATGAGTGACAATCCTGGTATCTTATTATATAGATGATAATGAAAAATAATTTTAAGGCTTCTTGTTCTATATCCAATATATAGACCCGGACTATAATAATAATAAATTACTGGATATGAATATATGTATAATTTTATAGTATTGCACGTAATATTATAAAACTAATAATATCCAGCTCGTATACACACATTGGCATCCTTTTGTCTGCGAGAGACGGTGGGGATTGCAGCCTATGATGTAGATGGTTTGCAATGTCTCAGATGACTGAATAGTCCAATTCGAGATTTGCATGATCTTTGGCAGGTATTGCAAATGTATGTATCTTGGTTGGGAGCTGCTTGCTTCCTACAGGCTTTTTTCCCTTCCCAGTGTAAGAGCCAGCTTCTGTCATGGACTTTGATACACTGATGGAGACAATGGCGCCACTTGTTACGATCGCTTGCCAAGACTTCCCCTTGGTCAGCATGAATTCCAAATTCCTTCATATCTAGCTTGCATGTGTCTTTATAGCGAAGCTTGTGATGTCCTGTTGTTCTTGTTCCCTCTGGTAGCTCCCTATATAGCATATCCTTGGGTATGCTTCTGTCTTCCAACTACTCAGATGGCCCAACCAGCACAGTCATCTTTATTTGAGCAGGGCTGTCACACTTAGTAAATTTGCACTTTGAAGAACCTCTGTGTTGGTGACTTTATCTTGCTATTTGGTGTTGAGTATGCAGCGTAAACAGTGTACGTGGAAACTGTTTTACCTTTTCTCCTGATGAGCATAAGTTGTCCATGTTTCCCCACCATACGTGAGAGTGCTGAGGACGCATGCTTGGTACACTAACATTTTGGTCTTGATGGTAAGCTTTCAGTTGTTCCATACTCTTTTAGTTAGTCTGCTAAACGCGGTTGCAGCCTTTCCAATGCGAACATTTAGTTCTTCATCTAGTGAGAGGTTGGTGTAGAACCTAAGTAGCTGAACTTTTGGACTACTTCTAACTCTTTTGCATTTAAGGTAATTGAAGGATCTTGTGGAACCCCCTGTCCTAATACAACCATTTTCTTGATGCTGATAGTGAGAGCAAATGCCTGACAGGCACTTGAAAGGCGGTCCATGAGTTCTTTTAGTAGATCTTCATTGTGGGCTATGAGGGCAGCATCATCAGTGAATAGAAGTTCCCTGATTAGCACCTTTTTGACTTTGGACTTTGACTTAAGTCGGGACCGGTTGAATAATTTCCCATCTGATCTTGTGTGGAGATACACTCCATCTTTCATGTCCTTAAATGCACAGTTCAAGAGTACTGAGAAGAAGATTCCAAAGAGTGTAGGGGCAAGAACACATCCTTGCTTCACTCCGCTTTTCATCTCAAAGCTCTCTGAAGTGGACCCGTCAAACTGGACAATTGCTCTCATGTTGTTGTGGAATTAACATATAAGACTTAACAGGGTTGCTGGGCATCCTATCTTTTCTAGTATTACAAATAGACCTGCTCTGCTGACAGTGTCAAATGCTTTGCTTAGGTCCACAAAGGTGATGTACAAAAGAGTTCTGCTCTCTGCACTTTTCTTGGAGTTGTCGCATGTCTATAGCTGATCTTCCAGCCCTGAATCCTCACAGTGATTCAGAGTAGACACAATTCACCAGCTGTTGTAGGTGCACTAAGACGAATTTTGTGAAAGCTTTTCCTGCTACACTTAGTAGCAAGATACCCCTGTAGTTGTTGCAGTTGCCCTTTTCGCCTGTATTTTTATACAAAGTGATGATGTTTGTGACAAGCATCTCTTGTGGTACCTCACCCTCTTTCCAGCATTTAAGTAGCAGCTGATGAAGATACGGTAATAGGCTGTCTTTTCCTGCACTTGAGGATTTCCGCTGGGATGCCATCTTTTCCAGGAGCCTTGCCACTTGATAGCAAATCAGTGGCTTTGTTTAGCTCTTCTACAGTGGGCTCCACATCTAGCTTTGGCATGACCTGTAGAGTTGGTATTTGGTCCAGTGATTCACTGGTGATGTTTCTTTCTTGTGCTTATAACTCTGAATAGTGTTCAACCCAATGAGACAACTGCTTGCTTTTATCTGTAATGATTTCACCACTGTGCAATTTGAGAGGGGCAACCTTGTTGACAGTGGGACCTAGAGCTTTCTTCAGGCCATCATACATGACTTTGAGATTTCTTGGGTCTGAGGGTGTCTGTATCTCTTCACAGAGCTTCATCCAGTAATGATTTGCACAGCATCTGCTTGCTTGCTGCACCTCAGTTTTTGCATGTTGAAGTCTCACTTTGGTGCTCTCTGTTAGCTTCTTGTTGTATTCCAGTTAGGCTGTGTTCTTAATGTTGATGAGAGGTAATAGTTCCGCTTCATTTTCTTCAAACCAGTCCTTTCTTGATGGTCTTTTTCCCCTAAATGTAGCTAAAGCTGTGTCATGGATTGTTCTTAAATCTTCCCAGAATTCCTCTGCCTTCTCTGGTAATGTCTTCGCATTCATGCTAAGTTCAAAAACCTTCACAAATTCTTGACATTTCCTCTGGTTTTTGGTGTTAACAGCATTGATTTTGGGCTTGCTCCTAAGTTTTTCTCGATGTAGTTTCTTGGCTGTAATCTTCACTTTGCTAATAATCAAGAAGTGGCCAGTGTCACAATCAGCACTGGGGAACGTGTGAATGTTCTGCACTAAGGGTAGGTCTTTCCTCCTGACGATAACAAGGTCTAATTGGTGCCAGTGGCCTGACTGTGAATGTTGCCATGACATTTTTTGGCGATTTTTTCCTGCAAAATATGAATTGGTAATGTACATTTGGGTTTGGGCTCAGAATTCAAGAAGTCGTTGGCCGTTCTCATTCATCTTGCCAATGCCAAAATGTCCTAGGCAATCTGGCCATGAGTTGTTGTCTGCACCGACTCTTGCATTAAAGTCACCAAGGAGGAAAAGTTGCTCAGTTGATGGTATTCTTTTGACTACTTGATACAAAGAGTCGTAAAATGTATGCTTCTCCTTGGGGCTAGATTTGAGTGTTGGTGCATAGGCACTAATGATGTTCACAGAGCCGATGGTCATCTGAAGTTTAAGTGAGAACTAACTGCAGGAGTGGGCACTGTGGGTTGGAGCTAGAAAATTAAATGCTGGGGTTGAATGAGGAAAGTGTATAACTGATGAGAGACTTGAAAATTAAATGCAGGAGTGGGGAATGTTGGCTCCTTATTTATGCAAATTAGAAACAATTGTTTTGTTTTTTAAAGACTGTTGGCAAATATGGGATAATATATACCAAGGCCTGATTTCAACTGGGTATTTGTCTGCACCACTAACTCAACATGCAGTTTGATTGTGTTTTTCTAAAAGATATTCTGTAGGAATTATTCTGGGAAAGTTCTATGACCTGTGTTATACAGGAGGTCAGACTAAATGATTATAACGGTCCCTTCCAGCCTTGGAATCTATGAATCTGTGAATGTGGTCCAAGACTTAGCTATTTCGAGGAATAGAAAATCAGTAACACTTTGCTGGAAAACCTGTCTGCCAGTTTCAGCACAGCTCTTCTGAAGAAACCAGGGGCCTGACCCCCAGCTCTTCTGGCTCCACTCAGGCTAAACTCTATACCCTTCCCACTCCTCAGCAACAATTGGATTTTGGGGTTCTTCCTATTCCTCTCCTGTAAACCTATTAGGAGAAACAGGCCATTTGTCTTCCAACAAGTATAGTCCCGCTCTGTGCATGCCTCTCTTCCTGGTGATGCTCTGATTGTTCCTTCTCATGATGTTTCCAGAACAGCAGCTGTATTCCCTGCTTTCAACCAGGAAGTGAGGCAGAGCCTGTGGAATCAGGTTTTTAAAAAATTATTTTTAAATTAAAAGGCTGTTTTGTTTTATTTTGCAAATATAACCAAACTGAGACTTTGAAAGGGAAGAAGTAAAAAATAGAGAGGCATGTACTTTAATGAAAACTCATTGCTGTGCAATGAGACAGGGAGTAAAGGATGGTAAATGAAGATGGTCGAGATTTTGTAATGCAACACAGTGATGTGTAAGTTTAACTAAATGTAGGTACTGAGTGCAAGTGAGTGAACAGGAACAGTAAATAGATAGGACAATATAAAATACATTTGTGCAATTAAACTGCATAGAAAAAGAAAATAGTTTCAACCAGCCAAAAAGCAGTAAGTAGCTTAGGTTTCTCCAGTTTCTCCCTTTTCTTTTGGAGCCAGACTACCTGCCATCAGGCCCAGACTTGATTGTAAGTGTTATGTCTCCAGTTAGCCAGCCATAACTTTTAACTTCACCACATTTATTTTGATTGCAGCAGAATAAAGGCAACAAGAAAATAAATTATAGCCCTTGTTAACATCTTCATTCAGTTCCACAATATTCTTAGTTTCAGTCTCTAACCCACTCCAGAATGAAAAAGCCAAATCTCAGTTGGTTTGTAACCATGCATACTACTCCTACATATTCTTAACAGTGCTTTTTCAAGATGTAATTTTTATAATAAAATACATATAAATCTTATCCATTCATATTAATGACATAATGGTATACATAAGCGGTAACAAAATGATAATACTTTGGAGGATATTTCAGCTTTTTGGAATTCAGTGAATCCGATTTGCTTTTAAAGTCTATAGTATGAAGCATATAAATTCAAGAAATGCAAAACATATTGTTCTGTATCTTTTGTCTATAGTTTTACTGCAAATATGGCATGGTGTACATGTGTAGGTACCATCAAACCATCTGTGTTCTCTATTTCACTAATGTCTGTGTCTTGAACCACATTTGAAACAAAGTAAGCAAACAGGTTTGTCTTGCCTGTTCTCAGAACTTATTCCAGCTTTTATCTATAATGCAATTCAATATTAAAACTATATAAAATACCGGCCTCCCATAGTTTTTATTAAAAATATTCAAAATTGTCATTATATTTAACCAACTTTTCATAAATATGTGCTTCACATTTAAAAATATCAGTTTAAGTAAATATCTTTTATGGCATTTGACATGTTTAAGATTGGCATTGGTAGTTGGGATTTAAGGCAAATAAAAAGATTAACAGAATGGAGTTGGGCAGCACATAGCATGTGTTTTACAGTTAACTTGCTCTATTAAGGAGACAGACATCCATGTTTCTATCAGATTCCAACCACGATGAATTATCAGTGTACATTAATTTACTGTAGCCTTTTAAACAAGAAAACCCATATTTTATTTTAATGTGCTACATTTCTTTTAAGCATGCCTTAGCTTTTGTAAGTTTATAATATCAAAAAGAAATCTTATTTTTGGTCAAAAAGTTTAGAGTACTTGTTTTGTAAGGTCTAATGCTGTGATGTGTCTGTTACTAATACCAGCATCCATCAATGTAGCTTTTAAGACATCAGCACTGTTTTCTGGAAAAAATATTATCTCTAAATAAGGAAAGAAAACAAGGAAAGTGCTTTTCCCTTCACTTTTAAAGTAGCATGGCACAAAAGAATGTGCTACTATGTTTTTATCAGAGATGAAGAGCTGAAAGAAGTGAAAAACCTGCCAGATGAAAGAGATCACTTTATAAAAAACTAAGGGCCAGATCCTCAGCTGTAAAGTAGCAAAGCTCCATGAGGATCTAGCTTAAAATTTGTCTTGTTTTTGAGATTACACAAGTTTATTTAAGTTACATGAAAATTAGAACAAGAAGATATAATAGTGCTTTTCACACCCTATGTATACAAGTCCTATATCTACTTTGTCTCCCTTCTTACTCAATGTGTACATTAGGAGAGTTATGTCCCATTCCTAATTTCCCATTAAAGTCTACAGGGAGTTTTGGGGAGTACAGCAATGCAGGATTGTGTGCTTACTTTGCTAATGAGCTTGTTTGTGTTAGACTATGGAATAGAGAATGTATTTTTGTGTTATTAATTATATGATTTCTTTTAGGACCTGCTCCAAAGGTGATTGAAGTCAATGGGCTTAGGCTCTTAAAACTCACACAGATAGGATAGTCAGCTGTAGTTAGCAGTAATTCCAGCATTTTAGAAACAGTGAATAAATTAAGCTTAACGTGATTTATTTTTCTTTTAACAACTGTTTAACATGTTTCAATAATATAAATGCAATAGGCATCCTTACATCTAAGTATAACATATATACATAACAGAATGATGTAATACTTTTGATTTCTTTTTTTGGTGTGTAAGTTTTATCATGTACTAAAGGAACAATTACACCATTTTATGTTATGTAAAGCAAGTTCAGTTACAAAGTTTAAGAAGAAAAGAGACTCTTTTGCCAACACAGTCACTATTACATTTAACAATGAGGTAACCTGTGTTTTTTCTGTTCCCTAATCATGGGAAAGCATATGCGGGGATATTTTACTTCTTGCAGCAAAAACAAGCACATGAATCTCATCCAGTTGGAGTCTGTCTTTATCCTGATGAAACTGCTGCCAACAGTTGGGTTGATTTGGGGCATTTATTTCCGATAGGTGTTTCAGTAGTTGTGAGGAAATTATAAGAGCATTGCCTTGTATGAATGTTGGACATTCAACACTCTTATTTCTGTATTTTTAAAAACATAATATCCACAAAACATAAAAACATCTCTTTTTGATAGACAAGTAATTAACTTTTGGGGGGAATTTTAACAGAACAAAACATATCTGTTAGGACTCTGGTAATAAATAAATACATTTTAAAAACTGAGAAACATCACAGCCTTGCATTTGTGATGCTCAAGCTAAGTTTGTGTCAGCACTTTTATTACAAACCTGAGGGATTTATAAGTCTGCAATACAAATTCCATCCAGAGTAAAACTTCTATTCAGATTCATAGCTTAAGGGGAGCATGTATAATATGGGAGCAAATCTTGGTTTCCTGTATCATAATTATAGTTAGATATTTTACACTTATTTATCACCTTTTATTTCAAAAGATTTTCAAACACTTAAACTACAATATGTACATGAAACACAGCTAAAATGCAGCTATCTCTGGGGTGGAGGGCAGCACCCAAACAGTACACAGTGTATAACAATGGGAGGGAGAAAAATTTGACCAGGATACTAGGATAAATCACTGTTCTTTAAAACTGTGCTGTTGGCAATTTAGGCTGAGATTTTCAAAGCCACCTACTGGATCTGAATGCCCACAGTGTCTGTGTAGAATAGTGAGTACCTCAGTTTTTAAGGTCATATCTGCAAAATTATATGAATTTTGAATTTTATGGTACAATAGTGTGTCCTGTAAGATAAAGGCATGTCCTTAAATATATAACTGTAAAAAGAGACAATTTAATAGCTTGCCTATTGAACTTAATTTTGGAAGACAACCTAACTCATGTTTTATGGCTTTCTTTTGTGGGTTAGTGCCACTAAGTTACCACTTAATGTTGCTATTGAAAATAACATACAATATATTGCCTAGATAACGTTTGATTCTGCAAGGTGCTAAGCACTCCTGCAACATGTTATGAGCCCTCAACTTCCATTGATATCTATGACTGAAAAAGCTCTCTACATGGGCTGATTCATTATTGTTATTAACTATATATCTATATCAGTACTTACTCTGCTTCCATTATCATAGTATCTGAGCACTTGTATTATTTAAAGTGTTTATCATTTTGGTATCTAGCACTGATTTCTATACTTCCTGAATATATTGTAGAAATAATCCAGGATAATGAGAAACCCTAGCTCTGCTGTGTTTTAGAATGTCCAGTGTTTTAAGGAGTATTAATTGTTTTACAACATGTAGTCAGAAAGTGCTTCGTATAGAATTCTGCTTGCCACATACTATTTAACTCATTCCTTTATCATATATCTTTGCATATTCTAACATAATAAAGCAGATTATTTTAGTTTAATATTTTGCATAGACTCACATATGGAATAAAGAAACCAATGATCTGATAAGTTGCATATGGATCTATAGGGTTAGAGTAGTGTTTTCGTAGAAGCGTCATTATAATATATTTTTAGTGTTATTGCTCACTTTAAAACTTCTTCTATTATATTGATAAGTGCATCAAAGGGAAACTGTATAACACAGTATTTATGTATGTGCGTCAAAACGGAGTTACATTATAAGAGGCATTATCATATTTCTATTTAGAGAGAAATAGCATATTTTGTACCCTAGAGATATTGAATTAATAGAAGATAGTTACCAAGAGACTAGTTGTTCCCCCAGTATGCCTGATAACAGCAGTTTCATCACATACCCTGTGCACAGCATCAATTAAAAAAAGCAAATAAGATGTTTGGATGCATTAAAAAAAGGAATAAAACATAATAAAGTGTTATAAAGACTTATTGAACAATGGCGTGCCTTTCTTCAGAATACATTGTCCAGTTTTACTCACTTCATGTTAAATAAAAGAGTCTGAGTTTGAAATAGTCCAGAAAAGGCAATAAAGATGGCTAGAGAAACGCTGAAACTTGCAAAAACTACAATTATGTATTTGGAAAGGCAAAGAATTAGGCTGCAATCCTTTAATTTCTTGTGAGTGGATGGACTGTTGTCACTTCATGGAGGCCTGCTGGACTCTGTGTGGGGGCGCAGCAGGCCTCTCGCCCACTAGAAATTGCAGGATGAGGGAAGAGCCTTAGAGAGGACTTGACAAAAGTATTCAAAATTCTGATAGAATATAGAAAATAGATTAGTCCGTTTTTTGTACACTGTCCCATGTTACAAGAATCCAGGGAGAATTCATGATGAAGTTAGTGGCTGGCAAATTTGTAACAAATCAAAGAAAATGCTATTTAAAACAGTGTATATTAAACCTGTGGATTTCCTTTACACAGAAGGGGATGGGGGGGGAGGGCTATGGAGTCAGCTACTGTAGCAAAATTTTAAAAGAGGTGCATAATTTATGACTATTAATACAATTTGAGGTAATGTAAGTTAAGGGCAAACCAATCTCTTATTTTAGGCTGTAAACTGATTGCCTGCAGGTGCTGGAAGGATTTTTTCTTACATGTACAACATTGCACAATTAGCTAGGTGGATTATGGATTCTCTTTGCCTTTCTCTGTGATACGTTTATTATGAAAGACACTATATAAAATAAATATTTTTTATTTGAAGACACTTTTATTTGCTAAGGAATCCAACATATATAATCAGTTACAGAACAGATATCTAATTCAGATATTGACAATTGAATGGACAATCTCATTAAACTTTATCTTCAAGTCTTTGAAGCCTTCCTACTATAACTACTTATTGTGTGCTAAGCAGATGTTTGCACACTTTTTAGTCTTCTAAATTAAAAGGGAAAAAGTCTGAAAATATTAAATAACTTTACATGAAAAATGTGAAGATGTCACACATTGTGGATTTGATTGTCTACTGTCTTGTAGCTTGTGTTTCTGCAAAGTGGGTGTAACATGCTTCTATTATGATTTGATAGTGTGTTGTATCCTCTTTGTGAAAGTGTAAATGACATAAAGTGCAACACAGTGGAGGATTAGGCCCACAGTTTTTTGGTTTGCAATGACATTCTGCATACAACTACTGTCTCTCATTCTGTTCCAGTGCAGAACTTCTGCCTAGAATCTTCCTTAGCGTCTTCTGCCTGGTTTCCTGCTACAAATTGAAAGAAACAGTACACATAACTTCACATTTTATCCAAACCTATGTGTTCTGTATAAACAATCTTTAAGAAAATTTAATATATAACAACATATTATAGATATAGATGGTCAGTAAACATTTTGTTTATATTTGCATGCCCATGGTCTCCGTTTCAAAAAGCTATCTGGAACAACATGCTTCAGTAATTTCTGTGTAACTGGAGTAACATCCCATTGAGACCATAGCTGCTGGCATCTGCTGAAATAGACCTGGAAACCTGGAACTATCATAATATGGTGGTCAGTAAACGCTTCAGATCCTCAGAAGCCTTTGTCTTAGATCTATACTAAGATTCATAAAGAGATTGGTGTATTGAGGATAGGTTAGTATGATTTTTCTCAAAACTTATATCTTACCAAGGAACATATGGCTGAGACATATTTAGGCAGTTTAGTTCAGCTGTAGTTTTGGTATTTTGTAGATCTCCTCTCATCCCCTTTAGTCTCATGCTATAAGAATAATAGTTGGGCTTGTAACAGAATATATGTTTCCCTATTTAATTTTCGTTGAACAATCTCAATTGCTTTCAGAATTTATTTTAACCTTATGTTCTTCCTTAGACTTTCCACAAACGAGATGGGCAGCCATATACATTTTCACTCTCCAGGCCTTGCAGAATATCACTCATTTTCATGAGGAAAATTTCTTGGGCACTTGTCATTCTGAACAGAGGTAATGAAAGCAGTGTCTTCTTTGAGTAGTGTCCTTATGGGTGCTCCAGGTGAACCATTCTCAGTTCCTTCTCAACCGTCTTTGTCCTGAGACAGAGCAATAGCAGAGTCTGATTTTACAATTACTTACCTAATTTTGACCTTTGCTCCTAATTAATAGTATAGTTCATAGAATTTTAATTAGGTTAATAATCTCCTTCATTTTTAATAAAAGAAATATCTTTTTCTTTAATTTTATTTTCTGGAATAGCTATGTCCCTGTCTTTAGTTAGCTCTTCTTCATCTCTTCCCTTTTGGGAAATGAAACCTGCGAAGTGTATCCCTCGGGTTTAAATGCTGTCTCGTCTGCAGAGAAGCTATCCCATTCAGTGATGGACATTCATACTGCATTCGCTGTCTTGGAGTGTCCCAAGTCCACAAAAGTGCACTTTTTGACTGAAACTAAAATCAAGGGCAAGAAAAAAACGTGAACTGAAGCTCAGCCTTCTCACGATGGAAAGTTCACTTAGACCAGCCTACGACCCAGGACCCACCCTATACAGTGGTACTGGCTGAGATGTCAATCCCATCAATGACCTCAGCTCAACACTCCAGTGACTTCAAAATGGAAATCTGGTGATTCCTCTCAAAAAAGTGGGCTACAAGTCCCTAGAATAGAGAATTGACCAGGAAAAGGAGATCTTTGACTAGGTCGACCTTCTCAGTACCAACTGACCTGAGGCTGGGTACCCATGAGGCTGTAGGCTTCTCAGATACCTGTACCATCACTAGGCCTAAAGATCGTAAGGGCATAGGCTCAGGAAGATTGGTACCTTCAGGAGAAAGGAGTGATAGAGAACATACTAGCTACACGAACGTGGCGCCAATGGCGTCAATGAGGGCCTCAGTACCGAGTAGTTCGACCCCCAAAAAGCCCCGACTGATATCTGTTGGCCATTTGTAGGAGTGAAGAAGACTGCTGGGACCATTGACTCCTTCTACTTCAACTGCTCCCACACAGCCTGCCTCAATGGTATCAGCTGTTACCGCAGTACCACAAGAACTCTGTTTCTCCAAAGCTTGCTAGTCTCAGAGACACTGGAATCGCCCCTACTCAGTACTTACACAATTGTGGTACCGACTACATCTTGGTCCCCTAACATTCCTGCAGTACCAAGACAGTCACCATCAGTGTCCTTAACTGCTCCATTTCTATTGAGTGGTGAGAAAGAGAAGGATGAGGATGACATATACTGAGTCTCGGTGGAAGGCTCCCCAATACAATACCAAAGGACCAGTCACTGGAAACAGTCTCAGAGCCGCTGTATCTCCATGAGAGTTAAGGCCCACCCAGTTTGTAGGGCCCACCCTTGGGTGCCCCCACTCATGCCCTTTGCACCACCTCAGTGGCCGTACTGAGACCCATGGGCAGCCTGCCAGTTCTCCAGCTACCTCGAGCGTTGCCCATCGGGATAGAGGACGACAGTCTCCCTCAGCTTCCCTATCTTGACCTCCTGATCCTCAAGAGGAGACTTTTGAGGAACAGGAAGCAAGAATGGACAAGGAGATTACTTCAACAATGAACATCTCTTCATTCTCTCCTGACGAAGCTGTTATTAGTCCCCCAAGAACCATGGCAGAAGATTTCAAACAATTCCAGATCTTACTAAGAGAGGAGCAGACTTGCTACAAATTCCCCTCAGCAAAGAAGCAAAGGAGTCACAACATAAGCTGTTCGATATCTTACATACTTCGTCATCAGCTCGTATTGTACTCCCTGTCAACGAGGCCCTGGTAGACCCAGCAAAAGCCATCTGGCAGACACCAGCAGTAATGCCTCCCACATAAAAAAGAGCAGATAAAAAATATTATGTTCCCTCTAAGGACATAGACTTTTTATTTTCTCATCCATCCCCAAATTCCCTTATTGTAGACACTGTAAATGAATGTGGTAGAGAGCACCACACTAAATCAACACCTTATGACAAAGACTGGAAATGACTGGATTTTATTTGGAAGAAAATCATACTCCTCAGTAACCCTACAATTTAGGATTCCTAATTATAAAGCCCTTACAACAAAATATAGTCATATCAATTACTTTAAGCTCAATACCTTTATTGAATATCTCTCACTGATCAAAGAGAATAGTTCCAGGCCATCATCGCTGAGGTTCAGCTTCTTGTGAGGACATAGCTGCAAACCTCTCTAGATGCTGCTGATACACCTGCCCACGCCATCTCAACAGGAGTGGTCATGTGGAGAGCTTCATGGCTTCACCTTTCCAGCCTCTCAAAGGAAGTCCAATCTACTGTAGAGGATCTGCCATTCGAAGGATCCATATTATTTGCAGAAAAAGCAGATGAATCCCTCTACACACTAAAAGACTGTAGAGCCATGTTGCGTTCCCTGGGAATTTATACACCTACACAGAAAAGGAGATACAATAGGTCCCGGATGGCACAAAGATCCCAGCCTGTCTCTGGTGATGGCACTCCACCCCAGAGACATTATGAACCCCAGCAGAAGAGACAACAAATACAAAAGTGAAAACCAACTGCCCCCCAATCCTCTGCATCACAGCCATCCACATCTAAAGACCAGTTTTGATGCATTGGTCGAGGCCCCGAGGTACCACCCCCCACTGCATTAGCTGCAACAATCCGACCCTTGGCATCGTTTTGGCAACCATCTTACTGTTTTCTGGCAACACTGGAGATGTATAATGACAGAAAGTAGGTATTGAAGATCAACTCCAAGGGCTATTCAATCCACTTTACCTCCCTTTCTCCTACCCATTCTTCCTTTTTGTACCTCTTCAGGGACATTCCCAGGAGCACCTGTTATGTCAGGAAACAGACTATCTCCTAAACCTAGGTGCTATAGAACCAGTTCCCATTCAACACAGAGGGATGGGTTTTATTCTAAATACTTCCTGATACCAAAAGGGAACGGCAATGTGATCTGAGATCACTCAACAGATTTATAAAGATACAACACTTCAAAATGGTTACTTTGGCAGCAGTAATCCCAACTCTGTACCAGGGAGGCTGGTTCTCGGCCCTCGACCTACAAGATGCTTATTTTCATATCATAATCTACCCATCCTACAGGAGATTTCTAAGATTTACCCTGAGTCAAAATCATTCTCAGTAAAAGGTGCTTCCATTTGTCCTATCATCTTCTCAAAGGTTCTTTCTGTGGTGACAGCACATCTTCTCAAACTAGGATTTATGATATTTCGGTATCTAGATGACTGCCTGCTCAAGGCACGTTCCTTTGATGACACCTTGACAGCCACATAAAAGACTATGGATCTATTCCTACATCTGAGACTACAACTAATGTTCAAAGGTCGACTCTAACTCCAGTACAGCATTTAGAATTCATAGGGGCCTACTTAAATGCAGTAAAGGCCAAAACTTCCTCCTGTTACACAGGTGCAACACCTAAACCAACTTAATCTTGACAATCCAGGCCAGCCCCCAGACCTCGGCTACAAATTGCCTTCAACTACTGGGGCACAGAGTGGCAGGCACATTTATAATAAGTCACGCAAACTCCACATGCATTGCCTTAAAGGATGGCTCAAAACATTATACGTACCAGGCAGACACAGATTAAGCAAACTGCTATTGATGCCCTCGACAGTCAAAAACTCTCTTGAATAGCCAAACATAAAGATTATGAGAGACAGCATAGCATGTATGTTTTACGTAAATCACCAGGGAGGAGCGAGATCACCTTCCCTTTGTGCTGAGGCAGTGACATTCTGGAATTGGTGAATTTGACACCACATCAGCATCTCAGCAGCCTATGTTCCAGGAATACAAAACGCTACAGCAGACACTCACAGCAGAAATTTTTCCTCAGGATCACAAACGGAGTTCAAACTCATTCCATGAAATCTCCTTCCACTTCTGTAGCCTTCCTCAAGAACATCCCCATCACAGAAATATGCAGGGTAGCAACTTGGGCATCTGCTCATACTTTCGCTGAACATTACCCAATCACTCATGACTCAGCATCCAATGCCATATTATCCTCACTATTACACTTGACTCTGAAGCCCCACCCCTCCATCAGGGGTACTGCTGTAGAGTCACCTACAGTGGAGCACTCATAGGGACACCACTTGAAGAAGAAGAAGGGATTACTCACCTTGTGGAGTAACTGTGATTTTTCGAGATGTGTGTCACTAATGGGTGTGCCACAATCCCCGTCCTCCGCTCTACTTCAGAGTTCTTACCAGTGAGCTCTGTGGTGGAGAAGGAAGGCAGAGCATGCGGCAGGGAGAGCGCATGTGTGAGCCAAACAGACATTGCTACCTAAAATCTCTGATCTGAGGTGCAGGGACATGGGTACATCTACAGTAGAGCGCCCATAGGGGGACACATCTCGAAAAACCACAATTACTGCACAAGATGAGTAACCTCTTCTTCTGAATGGCATTATAAAAATTGTCAGTTTGGCATTATCAGGATGGAGCAGAACTAGCCCAAATCCATTAAATCGATGGGAGTTAGGTACCTAGGTACATTTGAAAATCCCACTAGGCACCTATCTGCATCTTTAGGTGCTTAAATACTATTGAAAATCTGGCCTTATCCTATACATTTTTAAAGAACTGTACAGACACTGTGGCTTTCAAATATATGTTTGAAATCCAGAGGATTTGATGTTGAGGATAAAAAGCTTGAATTTGAATATAAATCCAGATTTCAGTTACTCATACTTGTATAATTTATTTCCTTTCCTAATTATCAAGGACATTCTCTCTTATTTTTTAAACAAACCATTTAATTGTTTTTCAGTTACAAAAAGTTACACAACTGAGTAATCATTAAAAGAATGTTACTGTTATAAAATTCAGTCCTCAAAAGTCAGGCAATATGGCTGCTGGCTAAACTTCCTCCAAAGTTCAAAAATTACCCAAATCTGCTTGTCCACTATTGGGCTGCATAGGAACTGCTAGTCAAAATAGAAATTTTAAGTTGAAAATTCTTATTCTTATTCTTTGTGTTATACTAGTTCCTAGAGACCTCACTGAAATTGGTGCCCCATTTTGCTAGGTGCTATACAAACTCATAGTAGAAAATGATCTGTGCTCTGAAGAGTTTACAGTCTAAATAGAGAAGACAAAGGGTATGAAGAGGGCACAAAGAGTTGGAGAGATTGGTCTAAGGCAGGGGTTCCCAAACTTGGTTCGCGGCTTGTTCAGGGTAAGCCCCTGGTGGGCTGCGAGATGCTTTTTACCTTAGCGTCCGCAGGTACGGCCGCTCGCAGCTCCCAGTGGCCACAGTTCGCCATTCCTGGCCAATGGGAGCTGCAGGAAGCAGCACGGGCTGGGCCACCATTTCCTGCAGCGCCCATTGGCCAGGAACGGCAAACCACGGCCACTGGGAGCTGCAAGCAGCCGTGCCTGCGGACGCTCAGGTAAACAAAGTATCTCGCGGCCCACCAGGGGCTTACCCTGAATAAGCCGTGAACCGAGTTTGGGAACCCCTGGTCTAAGGTCACACAGAAAGCCAGTGACAGAGCTAGAAACAACCAAGTCTCCTGACTGTAGTATAGTGCCCTATTTACTAGACCTTGCTGCCTCCGTATGTTAATATGCACAAAAATATAACATAAAATTGATATTTACAACCATTTTATGTGTATAAATATAGTCAGTTTTAGCCCTCAGTTATACCCCTTCAAAACCCTTTGAAGTAATTTAAAAACTGTAATATAAGGCTATAAAGCTCTGAAAAGCCATGCTACAAAGCATTAGTGACATTCTTGAATTTCCAGTAATTTGACAAACAATTCAGATCACTTGGTTAGTGTGATTTCATAAGAAACCAGTGATGTATAGCTATAAGATGACAGTTTATCTGAGTTCTATCTTTCTACATCTGTATTAGAGAGAGAGATGAGTTGAGAATTGTTGTGGAAAGCAATTGCCTCTGTGTTGAAAAGTGGCCAACAGTAGTATATTATGCCCAAAATAAAAGGCTAGTGCGTTAGTCATAATTGTAAAAGTCAATGAAATAATTTCCCAAGAGGTTTCTTTACTAAGAACATACTTTATAAAAGAAAACTCAGTTTTATCTAATATCCCACCATTAATCAGGGCTTTTTTGCAATCGTTCTTTACAGTTATTCTCAAGACGCACTAGGATAGTTAAAATGCAATTTCCCAAGCAAATATAACTGAACAAAATTATTGTTTTGTTTTTTTCTAACACACATGAGAGTGCATTTTTAGTGGTTTTATGGAGCAGTTGTTAAGTGCTTTCAAAGCATTATCACAGAAATGAAATGGTAACAATTCAGTATGACTTTTCAAACATATATATTTATATAAAAAGACTCATTGTAGTTGTTTCCATTAGTTATATGTTGTAAAGTCAAGTCTAACTATCAAATAGGTGTTAGTGCTATTAAAAATCAAAAACCTTTTAGAAATGACATTGCTTCTGTTGATGTAAGCATAGTTCCATCAACAGTGAAAACCTCAATTTTGTCAATTCTCAGTGAAAAAGTAAAAATAAAATAATATAAATGTAATTTAAAATAAAATAAAACTCTGTGTGTGTTGACGGGAATTCTTGTCTGTATTGATCATGTTTAGAATTAGCACTCGTGCATTAGACACAGATCATTAAAATTTGTAATCCACTGTCCTGCCGAGTGCTTTGCTGCTCTAAATATTGATACGTTCTGCAGACAGTATCTCTTTCTGTTAGAGTGGTGTCTCATGAACAATGGGGGAGCCTCCTTGCTCTTGTCTCATACAGAAACAGAACATGGGAAACTGAAATGGAAAATGAGACATCTGAAGTCTTTGTTAATATTTTATCTGGCAGCCTGATTTTTATCAGGCTTTTTACATACTTTGTTTTGAATTTTTGATTAAGATAGATTAAAAATAAGAAGAAAAAAAATCTCCTTCTACAATGGTAGTGGAAAACAACTCATTGGACTCTCTGTGGCTTACAATGACATTCTTTTCATGCTTCACCCATCAAGTTATTTGATTGGTTAATAATTCAGAGCAGTTTGCTATATAAGATGGTTTCCCTTTCCCCCAAGTTTGTTACTAGTGTCAATAAAGGATTATAAAAAGCTTAAATTTGTGTCCCTGCAGACACTAAGATTATTTTAGTAGTATCAGTGAACTGATGTATTCAATAAATGTATATTTTTGTGGAAGTGCTTCAATTAAAGCATTTTATAAGACCATGCAGTGTGGGCAAGGACTATGTAAGCCACCTTACTAACCTCTGCCAACAGATCACAATTGTGAACAGCATTTGTCATGTTATTCCAGTAGTGGCACATTTTTGAAACCATGTCTTATAAGACTGTTTTAAATTCAAGTGCAAAAGTCTGAGATTTAACATGCTACTTGATTTACCATCTCTGAGATAGTTTTTAAGGGTGTCTCTTAGTTCTGTTGTGAGAATAAATTTATGCTAATATAATAAAAGACAGTCATACCATAAATTAACAACTCCCCAAAACAAACAAACAAACGAACCTAAAAAATGCAAAACAGAAAGTGACATGATTTATCTTGAGAACCTTTAATACTGGGAGATAATGTTGATTTATTTTTCAGATTGTTTTTTGAGGGGGGTGTTTGCACTGCTATTTGACATTAGCATGGTTTATCTGTAGGGCCCTACCAAATTCACGGCCATGAAAAACATGTCACAGACCATGAAATCTGAGCTCCCCCATGAAATCTGACTGTTGTCAGCGATGAGGACTCATACCATGCTCTGGGCTCCAACTGCTTGTCCCGGCTGGAGCTTCCTGTAGACGGAGGAGGTTCCCACAGGTGAATCTGACCCAGCCCCAGGAGCAGCCCATGCAGGGGAAGAGGAAGTCCCATCACTCTCCAGTCCTGCTGGGACTAGCAGCTGGAGCCTGACCCATGGTAGGAACCCCTGGCTGGGGCGCTCCCAGCCCAGCCCCTCCCCGGCTCCGGGCCCAGCCCTTGGGGGTTAAAGAGACCTTGGTCTGGCTGCAGGGGGGACCACGGTGCCCCGACCATGGGATCCTGGATGGTCGCTCACCTGTGAGGCCGGCCCTGCCTCCCTCCCCAAAGTGATGACCTTCCTATACCCTGTGACCCTCATTTCTGCGTTGCTGCTGGTGGTGGCCAGCAACGGCTGCTCTCCAGCCACCCAGCTCAGAAGGCAGCACCCCAGCCAAGAGCAGCACAGAAGTAAGCCTGACAATCTCACAACCCCCCACAACCCTGTTTTGGGTCAGGACCCGCACGGTTACAACACTGTGAAATTTCAGATGTAAACATTTCATGAAACCATGAAATTGACTATTTTGAAAAGCCTAGGACTCTGAAATTCAAAAAGTCAAAAAAGAAAAAATCCCAGAAAGCACCCCAAAGGAAAGTTTTCAGTTTACCATTGTCTAATATTTATTTTTGTCATTCGAGTTAAATATTCCAAGTAAAGACATTGTAAAGGTGACAGTACAAAAATATTGTTGTGAAAGTTTTGTTATGTGCATGAATTGTGAGAGAGAAATAGTATTTAGACCTGAGCATAGGACCCCAGGAACTCCTAAGATTTAAAGTTGTGTCTGATGCTGATTACCTTTGTAGTCTTCAATAAATCACTTAAACTTTCTTCCTCATTCACTCCACTTGTGAAATGGGGATATTAGCTACTTAGCTAGTGAAATGTTGTGAGGATTAATTATCTGATGTTTGTAAAGCATTCCAAAGAGGAAAACTGCTATGTAAATGGTAAACATTGCAGCCTCAATGGATAAACGTGGTTTGGGGTGCGTCAATATCTGGCTATCCAGCTGAACATGCCTTAAAAGGGCTTGATTCTCAGCAGGTACCAACCACTTGGTACACCCAAATGTTCAGACACCAGAAATCACTAGTAACTTTTGAAAATGTAGGCTTTCTTATTTAATTTTAATGCTTCACAGGTATTCGATTGATTATAACACAGAAAAAATTAATTTTAATAAAGCTTTTGTGAAATGGATAAAATTCTGATGTTGTCATCAGTGGCCCCACATAGCTAATAAACCTTTAGAGTTCAGTTTTAGTCATCCTGATTAAAAACAATGCAGGGTTTCTTATTATGATAAACTGAAATGAAAAGAAACCAATGCTTCTTCCAAACTGGCTGTTTTTCTTAACGTTGCCATTTAGAACTATGTAATTGATGTTATTTAAATTTCTCTGCAATGTATATAAATACTTTGTTGGTAAATTATGTTATGTTGTAAATTTTAAGTTATATTGGAGTCTGTGTGCTATAGCTGGTTAAAGTTTACCAGCTTTTCTCTACTGGAGACCTGTATTCAAATACCATTTAGGTGAAAGGTGAAAATTAGCTAATGGTCTCAACATATTCTCTTGTGAAAAAAGGCCTAATGCAGTGCCTGTTGGAGTCAATGGACAGACTCCCATTGACTTTTACTAGGCATTGGACTCTGTCTGCCACAGAGTTTGTCAGTCAGTGATAAGAATAGGCCTATGGATAGATTAGGGTTGAATTGGTTTGATGTTCAGATGTGATAGTGACAGACCCGTTACAAATACCTAGATAGATTGATGAAATTCTGTTGATTTAATTTACTGTATCTGTTCATAGCAGGCCTGGATGTAGTCAGTCCAATCAACTTTCAATTTTCAGGTGCATGAAATTCATCCTTAAACTTAATTTTAAAAAGAGACTATAGGTATGTTTTCCAGATCATTATGTCAAATTAGGCTGAAGACGTGGTACTTTTTATTTGAAAATATATAGGAGGCATTCAGAAGCCTTATTAGTCATAATGAGTCTATCTGTCTAAGGTTTAAGTAATTACTTGGCAACAGCACAAAGGTTAGTTATTCTGTGGCAAACATCATTCTGTCTGTCTTTCAAAAAATGTGATAATGTAACTAGTTGCACTGACTATTTGACTTTGATTCTCCACATGGACAAAGAACAGAAAACTGTGTATTAATATAGGCTGTACTATAATGTTCCTTCCAGCAGTAGAATAAGAATGGATTTGAAAGAGAGGAAATATTTCCTGACTCCTGTTGCTTTAGCTACAGGCTGATAAATAGTGCAGTTTGGAATCAATTTCAGCATCGATCTGAAAGATAATCCTCTTCACAACAACCACGTCCTGGGGTTTATACGGTCAGGTGTGAAAATGAATGGCAGGTTCTAAAAAAAAGAAGAAAAAAAAGGGGCCTACAGGAAGAGGGATAGTTATTTGTCTGTCACACATGAGCTACTGCACTACAGAAATTTCCTTGGAAAAAATAAGTTAGCTATTTATGGAAAGAGTATTTATTTTCTTAATTACCAAAATGATGCTCTGAAATTGAAGAATCAATCATGTTTATTGTTATATGTGGGAAATTAAATATATACCGTATACAATAATTTAACTTGCTGTGCAAGCAATCCATAGTACGCTTCCAATTGATATTCTGTACTTCAGAAGTCTTCATGCTAGCCTGGTCATGTAGGGCACAGAGGGGAGGGGAGAGGGTGAAACTATGGATGTAGACCCAGCTGTTCAACTTGGAAGGCTTTTTATTCTGTAAATGCTGTGCAACAAATAAGAATTACAAAAGGTGCCTGGGAGAATACATGAGTGTTTGGAGTTGGAATGCATTTAAAGCAGTGTTTAGCAATTTGAGTAAAAAATGAACATAGTTTTACTTCTCTATCCCCTTTCCTTAAAAAAAACCCCATGCACACTAAACACAGGAAAAGTGTGATTTTTTAAATTTTGTTGATCATGTCAAAGAAAGAAAGGCTTATCCTATCCTTGAAGTTGTAGCTGCAAGGCGTTAAAGGTCTCCACTCTGTCTAGCATTTTATCAGCATATCTAAATTAGGGAGATTATGGATCTTGGTTGAAAAGTACCTTTTCTGCAAAGGAGCCTGTGAGATTTCCTAGGGTACAATCTAGACTGTTGAACAGCGGTGTTTTCTTAACACTCTAGCCTGGGGTGCCTTTTACACTGCTGTTGTACCACACCTGGCCTGCTCACACACAGCCTTCAGCATGCAAATTCACTCCCAGCTAAATACATGAACGCTTTCCCAGCCACTCATGAGTTACATACATGGTGACACCTGCATGTTCTTAGACCCAGCCTTGACTCCAGAAATTTGAGTTTTGTTTATACAGTACCCTCCTGGGCTTCCGCTTAGTATGGGCCAGGGTGAGGGAGTTGACCATCACCACAGGCAAGGACTTGCAGGAGAAAGAGGGCAAAAGACTTTGTTCAGCTTGAGCCACTGACAAGCCCTTGGTCTCACAGCTCGGGTGAGGTCAAAGTAGGGAAGGGTGCGTAACGGGGCTTCTGTTATTTTCAAAGATCTGAGATTCTAGAGTGCTTTAAGAGTAAAGTTTCTGTGGTTAAATAATTCGTTTGCTAAGCCTGTGTTTCTTGCTTTCCTGCCATTGTGCCTAAAGAGGCTACACTAGAAGCCCAGAGTGCCCACAGCTGAGGTGGAACACTGGAAGAGCATGTGGAATGGACAGGGAAGGGGGTGGGGTTTGGGAAGTCTCAGGCTTTGATTTGGGTGTCTAGGGTGGCTGAGCAATAGCACCCCATGTCCCAGAGAAGGGTGTCATAAAAGAGGTCTGAATATGCAAGTGTGCACTAGAGATCAAGAGTTAGTAATACTGACTAGACTGGGCTCGCACTAAGTTGACTTGGAAGCATGTGGGACCCAGTGATCAGATCCACTCACAACAGACTAGTGAATGTACATGGGGGTATGCGGCCAGTTAGTAAGGCTATGCCTACACTTACAGCAGTGTGTAGAGTACATACAATGCATGTCCACTGTAGCATGGATTTAAATAGCAGTATAGACAGTGAGGCACTGCTTCGGCAAGTAGAGTAAAGACACACCAGAACCTTAGGGTATGTACCCTACATGGCTCTCTACATGCCCAAGCTGTTCCTCCCACATCTACACTGCTGTTTTAGCAGTGTAGTGCCCTGCTGCCTCCCCTCTGCCAGAGCTTTCACTGCCACATGTAGCTACACTCTTCACTGTGGATGCAGTCTGCTTTTTACTGTGATGTGTAGCTACACAAATTCTTCATGCCTCTCCCAGTGTAGACAAGACCTCAGAGTGGCCATGTCACTAAGGGAATAAGACTTTACATACAGAGGATAATGATGCTTTTCTGTTACGTTAGAGAGACAAGGTGGGTGAGTGTCACATGGCTCACCCTGCATCCCTGGATATTCAGCCCCTGGGCCTCCCTCTTCAATCAATCAGGGACACTTCATTCTGGTGCAACACCCATGCTCTTTATTCTCAAAATGTTTCCCACCACCAGTTCACAACTATATAGAGACTTCACAGCTACTTTGCCTACAACAGGCCTGGCCAGCAACAGACTAGGAGGCTCCCACTTCCTTATGTGCCTGACATTTCTCTTTCCCTCTTCCCCCTTTTCTCTGGCTTCCTCCCAGCCTTTATAGCTCTGGGTTAATAAGACTGGCAGGTGAGGCCAGTTACCAGGCAGGCAGAGGGCTGTTCACCCAGCCCCAATCCATTCCCCTTGATTGGGGTTGGAGTGGCAAGAGCAGGTTAAGGGCTTCTCAACCAGCACTATGCCACCGTGAGGTAATATATTTTATTGAACCAACTTGTGTTGGCAAGTGAAACAAACTTTTGAACTTTATACAGAGCTCTTCTTCGAGTATAGAAATATACTCTGAGTGCATTTCTGTTATGTTGACTTGTTTAATGAAGGTACACAGTCAACTTGCTATGAATTAACAGAAGGCCTTTTCCTGCCCTTTTCTGAACTTTGAGCAGCACAAACCTGGAAGTCCAATTTGTGAAAACCATGGGTTCCATGCAAATAGGATTTTTAATGTTTTAGTCTAGATATATGGCATGTCAGAGGGACTCCATGGGAGAGAACAGAGGAACAAAGTGAGGGGAGATGAATGGACTGATCCCTATTAAAACCAGAGTTAGCCTCGGCAGAGCGGAAATAGATACCAGATGAAAGGGTCCATACTGGGGCGATACTGGATCAGACCAATGATCCGTCTAGCCCAGTATCCTGTCCTCCAAGAGTGGTCAATGCCAAATGTTTCAAAGGGAACAGGGCAATCATGAAGTGATCCATCCTCTATGGTCCAGTCCCAGTATCTGGCAGCAAGAGGCTTTGGTACACCAACAGCATGGGGTTGCATTCCTAACCATTTTGACTAAAATCATTGAGGGACCTACCTTCCATGAATTTAACTAATTCTGTTTTGAACCAAGGTGTAGTTTTGGCCTTCACAACATCCCCCAGCAACAAGTCCCGCAGGTTGACTGTGCACTGTGTGAAGAAGTATTTTCTTTTGTTTGTTTTAAAGCTGCTGTCTATTAATTTCATTGGGGGACCCTGGTTCATGTGTTTTGTGAAGGAGTAAATAACACTTCCTTATTCACTTTTTCTGCACAATTCATGATTTTATAGCTATCTGTCATATCCCCCCTTAGTCATCTCTTTTCCAAGCTGAACAGTCTTTTTAATCTCTCCTCATACGGAACCTGTTCCATACCCTTAATAATTTTTTTCCCTTCTCTGCACCTTTCCATTTCTAATACATCTTTTTTGAGATGGGATGACCAGAACTTCATGCAGTATTCAAGGTATGGGTGTACCATGAATTCATATAGTGTCATTATATTTACTGTCTTATTATCTATCCCTTTCCTAATGGTTCCTAACATTAACTTTTTTGACTGCTTCTGCAGATTGAGTGGATGTTTTCAGAGAGCTATCCACCATAACTCCAAGATCTCTTTCTTGAGTGGTAACAGCTAATTTAGACCCCATCATTTTGTTTGTATAGTTGGGATTATGTTTTCCAATATGCATTGCTTTGCATTTATCAACATTGAATTTCATCTGCCATTTTGTTGCCCAGTCACCTAGTTTTGTGAAATCCTTTTGTAACTCTTTGCAGTCAGCACTGAATTTAACGACCGTGTGTAATTTTATGTCATCTGCAAACTTTGCCTCCTCACTATTTACCTCTTTTTCCAGATAATTTATGAAGATGTTGAACAGCACTGGACCCAGTACATTACCTTGCGGGACCCTGCTATTTACCTCTCTCCACTGTGAAAACTGGCCATTTTTTCCTACCATTTGTTTCCTGTCTTTTGGCTAGTTAGTGGTCCATGAGAGAATCTTCCATCTTATCTCATGACAGTCTACTTTGCTTAGGAACCTTTGGTGTGGGACCCTTTCAAAAGCTTTCTGCAACTCCAAGTACACTATATCAACTGATTACCCGTGTCCACATGCTTGTTGACACCCTCAGAGAATTCTAAAATAGTAGTGAGATATGATTTCCCTTTACAAAGGCTGTGTTAACTTTTGCCCAACATACTGTTTTCATCTATGTGTCTGAAAATTCTGTTCTTTATTATAGTTTCAACCAGTTTGCCTGCTACTGAAGTTAGGCTTACTGGCCTGTAATTGCCAGGATCGCCTCTGGAGCCTATTTTAAAAATTAACATCACATTAGCTATCCTCCAGTCATCTGATACAGAAGCTGATTTAAATGATAGGCTACAAACAACAGTAGCCTACAGTTCTGTAGTAGTTCTACAGTTTCATATTTGAGTTCCTCTAGGACTATTGGGTGAATATCATCTGGTCCTGGTGATTTGTTACTGTTTAATTTATCAATTTCATAGAATCATAGAATATCAGGGTTGGAAGGGACCTCAGGAGGTCATCTAGTCCAACCCCCTGCTCAAAGCAGGACCAATCCCCAACTAAATCATCCCAGCCAGGGCATTGTCAAGCCTGACCTTAAAAACCTCGAAGGAAGGAGATTCCACCACCTCCCTAGGTAACGCATTCCAGTGCTTCACCACCCTCCTAGTGAAAAAAGTTTTTCCTAATATCCAATCTAAACCTCCCCCACTGCAACTTAAGACCATTACTCCTCGTTCTGTGATCTTCTACCACTGAGAACAGTCTAGATCCATCCTCTTTGGAACCCCCTTTCAGGTAGTTGAAAGCAGCTATCAAATCCGCCCTCATTCTTCTCTTCCGCAGACTAAACAATCCCAGTTCCCTCAGCCTCTCCTCATAAGTCATGTGTTTCAGTCCCCTAATCATTTTTGTTGCCCTCCGCTGGACGTTTTCCAATTTTTCCACATCCTTCTTGTAGTGTGGAGCCCAAAACTGGCACATTACTCCAGATAAGGCCACACCAATGTCGAATAGAGGGGAACGATCACGTCCCTCGATCTGCTGACAATGCCCCTACTTGTACATCCCAAAATGTCATTGGCCTTCTTGGCAACAAGGGCACACTGTTGACTTATATCCAGCTTCTCGTCCACTGTAACCCCTCGGTCCTTTTCTGCAGAACTGCTGCCTAGCCATTTGGTCCCTAGTCTGTAGCCGTGCATGGGATTCTTCTATCCTAAGTGCAGGACTCTGCACTTGTCCTTCTTGAACCTCATCAGATTTCTTTTGGCCCAATCCTCTAATTTGTCTAGGTCCCTCTGTATCCTATTCCTACCCTCCAGTGTATCTACTTCTCCTCCCAGTTTAGTGTCATCTGCAAACTTGCTGAGGGTGCAATCCACGCCATCCTCCAGATCATTAATGAAGATATTGAACAAAACCAGCCCCAGGACCGACCCTTGGGGCACTCCACTTGATACTGGCTGCCAACTAGAAATGGAGCCATTGATCACTTCCTGTTGAGCCCGACAATCTAGCCAGCTTTCTATCCACCTTATAGTCCATTCATCTAGCCCATACTTCTTTAACTTGCTCGCAAGAATACTGTGGGAGACCGTGTCAAAAGCTTTGCTAAAGTCAAGGAATAACACGTCCACTGCTTTCCCCTCATCCGCAGAGCCAGTTATCTCATAATAGAAGGCAATTAGATTAGTCAGGCATGACTTGCCCTTGGTGAATCAATGCTGACTGTTCCTGATCACTTTCCTCTCCTCTAAGTGCTTCAGAATTGATTCCTTGTCGACCTGCTTCATGATTTTTCCAGGGACTGAGGTGAGGCTGACTGGCCAGTAGTTCCCCGGGTCCTCCTTCTTCCCTTTTTTAAAGATGGGCACTACATTAGTCTCTTTCCAGTCGTCCGGGACCTCTCCTGATCGCCATGAGTTTTCAAAGATAATGGCCAATGGCTCTGCAATCGCATCCGCCAACTCCATTAGCACTCTCGGATGCAGCGCATCCGGCCCCATGGACTTGTGCTCTTCCAGCTTTTCTAAATACTCCCAAACCACTTCTTTCTCCACAGGGAGCTGGTCACCTCCTCCCATGCTGTGCTGCCCAAACCTCCTCTATTGGCACCTCAATCTGGGACAGCTCCTCAGGCTTGTCACCTAAAAAGACTGGCTCTGGTGTGGGAATCTTCCTCACATCTTCTATAGTGAATAATTCATTTAGCTTCTCTGCAATGGCCTTGACTCCCTTCAGCACTCCGTTAGCACCTCAGTCACCCAGCGGCCCCATTGATTGTTTGGCTGACTCCCTGCTTCTGATGTACTTAAAATTTGTTTTGCTGTTAGTTTCTGAGTCTTTTGCTAGTTGCTATCAGGAGAAGAAGAAGGCAATGTGGCAGTCTGTTCAATAGTTCAAGTCACAATGTAAAGAATAACTAATTCAAGTGAAAGTGTTCGGGAAATTTTAAGTAGCCAGAAGTAGTCATGGGAATGTGGTCAGGACAACAGAGCTCACAATTATATTTTTATAGTGTCATTAGGTCTCTAATTTTTTTAAGTGTTCAGAACCTAATTTTCCTACCTTCTCCAAATATCAGGTACCTCCAGCAGCAACATACCTTCAAGCACCATTCACTGTAGGAACATTCGTTCAATACTGATTCAAGGGGAAAAGTGCCACATGCTGTGTTATCATCACCCCTTCCTGTAGCATCCAAACTGTCCTTGAAGGTCTTCCATCCAATTGCTGACCAGACCACATTCTGCATAATTTATGAAATGTGACAAAACCACTACCTGAGATGGTTTGGCAGTAGTTAATTTGAGAAAACTGAGAATTTTGGCTATATTTGAGATTTTTGTTGAGGTTCACGCCTTTCTTAATTTTTCTGAATCATTTTGCCATTGTTTAGCTCTAACGCGTAGCAGAGCTTAACTTGGAGGACAAGTCAGATCTATAGTTTAGGGATCATTACAGTTACAAATACAGACTGCTCCTTCATCAGTTTTCATAATCACAGTGATCACAATTAAAAATTCAATATTTACCATCAGTTATCACACAGTGGCATGTGAAATAGGCAGTTATTTTCTATGAATAGAGGGAAGAACTCATGGTGTGTCATTTACCATGTTTGACAACTGTTGGCAAATATTGATTTTTCAGTGGTGACTATTGTAGTATAGAAGTGCCCAGATTTTACCAATCTTGCTTTAGCCTCTGTGCAAACATCACCAAATCAAAACATGCCTTGGCATGCATGATATAATGTGGTCTGTAGAGACTGATAATTACTTTAAGGATGAGAGATACTGAAAATAATTTTGTGGGATAGATTTTGTTGGTGTCCCTTCCACTGTTTTAAGAAAAAAGTATAAGCCAGAACAAAAACAAAACTACTGAAATGAAACACCATTGTGGTTCAGATTAGATAGGAGTAATGCTTGCAAGAAAGCTTTTTATTACCTGTTTAATAAATGTCTTGGCTTGCATGATAATATTGGGTTTTCAGACTGATGCTAGCCTGGATTAACATTGCTGTTCCTATTGATTTAATTAGTCATGTGAACCTTGGATTTCATCAATATTTTTATTGGTAGAATCAATAGAAATTATATTAGAGTTTCTAAGCATGAATGTCAGTTCTTAAAGGCTTTATGATAAGTATCTTGAATGTTAGTGTTCATTAAGAGGAAATGTTAGTACACTTCTGAAGACACATACTGAAGTTCTCTTTCCTTCAACTTTGTTTCATTTCAGAATGTTACACTCCCACACCTATTTCAGTCTGACAACATGTTGATTTGTGTGATAACAAAATTAAATCTATGTCCTTCTTAGTAATGTTGAGAAGGATGAAACATTGTGATAACTGAGCTATAGTGGAGTGAAGCAGTTGGTGGAAAATAAGAACAGTGGGACCAGTATAGGCAATGATCTAAAAATGTGTCTTGCTGGAAAATACAGATGAAATACCTGAGTGCCAGATATTCACAGCTGTTTATGTGCTACTGTTGTTCCATCGGCAGAGATTACACCCCAGTTGCTTAATGTATAGTGGAATGAGAGAGAGTGATCCTTTTGAGATGGAATGCCTGGAACATTTTAGAAATCACTGACAAACAATGATGCTAACATAAGGCAAAAGTGGTGCTTTAAACCACAGCTGTGCTTTGGAGGTGCTGGAGACCATCCCCCCCAAAACAAGAACTCTTAAAAGGCTTTGTGCCTGAGGCACAGTATCTGTGGGAAGCCCCAGGGAGCACAATTGGGTGTAGCACGTGCTTCCCTCTGTGCGCACAAGGTTTCCCATTGTGCCAAGCTCCTGCACATGAGATATCAGGTGGGCAAAGTCTCCTTGCCCCCTCTCCCACATTATCACGCTTGTAGTAGGTGCATTAATGAAGCACTTGTTGCACAGTTAATATGTTTTGCAAAGTGCTTGCACTTACTCATTTGAAAACTCCTGTACGGTAACTGGAAATGTCATTAAGGTTGCACCTTACTTTTGTCTGCTACACATGGTAGACTATTGAAATACTCATGATAGGGAGCGGCAGTCATATAACAATCATTTTCCACATCCCCTTCCTTCTCTGCAGATCAGTTAAAAATGAAAACATAAGGGCCTACTTCTTGCTTTGCCACTGAATGCTTATGGGACAATCATTTGTGCAATCTGTGACAGTCATTTCCTCTAAAGGCTGAATAACTGTCCAATACCTTGTACCTTGATTGAAGTGACTGATCCAAGTACCGTATTCCCTCTCCTCCTGTCATCCAGTGGCGAAGCCATCCACGCACCAGAGCAGGAATAAGTTGTATCCTGAAAAGAGGTGAAGTAACTTACTCCCTTACCGGTCCGCTAAGAAAGCATAATTCCTCCCAGAGCAACCCCTACTGCAATGGAACTCATCCTCTGCTCCTTACTCTGGACTGCACTAATGGCTCACTTGGGCTCTTTGCCTGTGTAATGTTGATGGTGCAGAATAATTGTTACATTCTTCCCCTACAAGTGATTTAGTTGTGGGTGATTGAGCATGCTATGTACTGTAGATAAAACAGATTATTATTCTTGTGTATGAAAAATGTTATATAAGTTATTAAATAGCTGTAGATATTAAAGGGGTGTATAGTTCATTCCTGGCTGATCTTAACTAATAGAAAGGTTTCCTATCGCACAGTTTAAGACACGCACACCCAAGTAATGTAGCCCGTAAAACAACAATTTAAATTCTGCATTACCATTGAATGATACTTAGCACTATTAGGAAAAAGTCATATGGTAAACTAAATAGACGTTAAACATGTTTTCACTGTAGTGGATCAATACTTCCAGGATTGTTTACTGTTTTCTGAATGTTTACTGACCAATGTAATGAAATTATATAGGCAAGGTGATAACACTAGCTGCACAGTTTTAGTTGCTGTCAATTTGCCAGCTGTTTTTGGTCTTGATTTTGTAACAGTATGTCAGTAGAAGAGAAGGACGAGACAATGGGCTCTTGATGTTGTTTGGAAATATTTTTGATTTTCCCACATTGGCAACTAGCCTACTGTTTGTCAGTGTAACAAGATTGATTTCACACTTCATATGGCTTACTATTTTATTGCAGTATAGCAAATAACTTGAACGTATCTATATGAAAAGCAAATGTTCCACACATCTGATAAAAATGTTCAGATTTTAGGACTTCAGTAATCAAGAGGTGCAAGTGGGCTTTCATTTAGACCTAATACACTTTCAGTTTGTTTCAGTTCTTCCTCAAACACATTTTGCAAGACCTAGAAACATATTGTACATTTTGCAGTATTCGAGATGTACCTGTTTTTCCTGTGTCACTATTTAGATTGTCACTGAAGCTATTCTTAATATTGCTGTCACACACAATATTTGCATCACATTCTTCAATTCCTTTCAACTGAGGAGAAACTGCTCTTTTTAAAAAAAGAGCAGTTCATTCAAGAGGAAGACACAATAGGTGACAATTACTATTTTTCTCTAATATAGTAGGAATGTCTGGGTTTTTTCCCTTTAGTTTGGCAACCAGCACTGGTTTATATTTTGAAATCATTGCTGTGGAGTTAGCCATTAAAATCAGTTTGAGATTCCCAAAGTAAAAATGTTTCATTTTGATTTATTGGACTGACCCAAAATGCTTGATTTGAGTCAGTTCAGTATAAATTGTATTTTCCCATTATGGTGTGTTGCCTCTTGGAAGTTAGTTCAAGAATCTTGTGCTCCGTTTCTCCCCATGGGCAGCGCTCTCTGATGGGACTACATCTCTCATGATGCAGCCAGAGTCATGTGATTCCCCTGATGCATCACCCATTGCATGATCAGAGAGAAATCACATTGCATTATGAGAAATGTAGAGCTCCAGGGAGCTCAGCCTGTAGAAGAGAACTGGGGGGCTGAACTACAGCTCCCATAAGGCAATGTACTGATAAGAAAATGCAGTTTAATGTGTTACTGCACTGAGTCAAAACATTTTGGGTGAGTTCAGCAAAACAAAATATTCTGACAAATTAGCCCAAAACAAAGTATTGAGTCAAATTAACCCAAAACAAAATATTTTATTATTTTCCTGACAGAAAAATCAAAAAATTTCAGAAAAATTAAGATTTTCTAGTGGAAAAGTTAAAATTTTGCAGAAACTCAATATTCAGTCTGAAAATTCCTGGCTAGCTCTACTCCCAACCATACAGGTGTGCAGGTTTTGACTGTATGAGCAGGACTGTGACATATTTGTCAGCTGCATCCAAGTTCAAGCACAGGTTGAACCTGCATCCAGGTTCAAGGTGTTTAGAGGGACCACCTAATCATGTATGTGTAACTGAATCAGCCTACAGTTCTCTGTGCAGGTGGACATTCAGAAGCACGTTACAGCATGTTGAAAAACACTCATGTCCTCTGTCCTGGCACCAAAGTTAAGATAGTATACAATATCTGATGAGATTTTTCCCAGAATCCACTGATACAAATATGGTTGTGCTGTGTGGCTGATACTTGCTTGTGCTGGGAAAAAACTGTTTGTGAACATCCATGTTGCATGAGATTGTGTCAGAGGAGCATGTCAAAACCTGTTTACAGAACACCAGTACATGCCCTTTATCTCAATGAGTCATAGGAGTGGCTAAGGCAATTATCTTTCTTTTTGTGCGTCTTCCATTAATTATGATTATAAATATAATTTTTTTAAAAAAAGATTAACAAAATTGTTGGCAGCACAAATTATTTTCTTATACAAGTATTAAAAGAGATAGTGACACATACAAAAGGGAATAAATACCACAGAGCTGAGACAGTTTATCATAGAATCATAAAATATCAGGGTTGGAAGGGACCTCAGGAGATCATCTAGTCCAGCCCCCTGCTCAAAACAGGACCAATCCCCAACTAAATCATCCCAGCCAGGGCATTGTCAAGCCTGACCTTAAAAACCTCGAAGGAAGGAGATTCCACCACCTCCCTAGGTAACCCATTCCAGTGCTTCACCACCCTCCTAGTGAAAAAGTTTTTCCTAATATCCAACCTAAACCTCCCCCACTGCAACTTGAGACAATTACTCCTCGTTCTGTGATCTTCTACCACTGAGAACAGTCTAGATCCATCCTCTTTGGAACCCCTTTTCAGGTAGTTGAAAGCAGCTATCAAATCCGCCCTCATTCTTCTCTTCCGCAGACTAAACAATCCCAGTTCCCTCAGCCTCTCCTCATAAGTCATGTGTTTCAGTCCCCTAATCATTTTTGTTGCCCTCCGCTGGACATTTTCCAATTTTTCCACATCCTTCTTGTAGTGTGGGGCCCAAAAGTGGACACAGTACTCCAGATGAGGCCTCACCAATGTTGAATAGAGGGGAACGATCACGTCCCTCGATCTGCTGGCAGTGCTCCTACTTATACATCCCAAAATGCCATTGGCCTTCTTGGCAACAAGGGCACACTGTTGACTCATATCCAGCTTCTCGTCCACTGTAACCCCTAGGCCCTTTTCTGCAGGGGTTATGAGTTGCAGCAGGCATGCATTTGGGCCTCATCCTCAGATGGTATAACTCACCAGAGCTCTGTTTTAGTCAGTGGACTGTATGGCGATTAACACCAGCTGAGGATTTGGCTCATTATTTTTCCTAAAAATTATCTCTATGATTTTTTTCAAAATAATGTAATCCCATTTCTCCCACCTTTCCTCAAACAGTTTAGTTGTTAATCTAATTTAGGCATAAAGTAGTTTCATTTAGCTTGGTAGTTAATATTTAGACAATTGAGGAAGTGTGTGGCTACTAAGAAAGAAGAAATACTCTCTTCTTAACTTGGGGTTCAGTAAACATTACACTGGTATTAGTACAGTTGATAGCTCTAAAATATTATTTCTCTTTGTTGAGTCCAGATAGTGTAGGTTCACTTCAGAAAATTCGAAACATCCACTTTATGCTCTTGGATTTCCAAAAAGAAGCATTTCCTCTTAATAAGTACAGTTTATATATTATTTCTCTTTTGTACTTTTTTTTAACAAGTTCAGACATCTGACTGCAGTAAATGGAGTTGAATTGAGATGAAAATTGTAGCTAATATACTTAGACAGTTGATAGAAGTTTTAAAAATATATATAGTATTTTTTATGTTCTTATTTCTTTTAAGAATATGTGAGTTTGCTGTCTGTGAAGCTTATGATGTGGTAATGCAATGAAAATAAAATCTGTGTCCAACGTGACTTAGTTTTAAATCAAGGACAACACAATTTTCTTTTTCTTCTTTTCTTTTTGTGTTAAAGAGATGTTCTGTCATTGTGGTATCATTGTGGCAAATTTTGAATTATGCATGAACTGAAAAAATCCCTTTATAGTGCGAGAGAGAAAATAAGAGAGTGCTGTGCTATTTGTTGTGCGCTAAATACAGAGCAGCAGAATATTCAGCTCAGCTCTAACTACAAAGGCCCACCAAAGCTGGCAATCTGAGAACTAGCCCATGCATTTTACCCAATGACACTTAGATATATTTATAGGCATATCTATGTTACTTTCCACTTTTTATCTCTTCCCTTTCCTCAAACAGAATAGGAGTTGACAACTTCGGGAGTCACAAATATGTCTCTCCTCCAGATATCTTCAAAACACTTTATAAGTATCAAGCAAATTTTTATAATTTAAAAAATATTTTTGGGACGACTGTGTTTTCATCTTTTATAAATATTAACAAATAAAGGAAAGGAAAATGCAGAACCAAAACAAATAAATACGCAACACATTTAAGTTCAGATATATCTCCCAAGTCTTCTTAAACTGACCTTTGCTTTAACAAAATTAAAAAAATACATGGAAGGAACCTCAGGAGGTCATCTAGTTCAACCCCCTGCTCAAAGCAGGACCAATACCCAATTTTTGCCCTTGATCCCTAAATGGCCCTCTCAAGGATTGAACTCACAACCCTGGCTTTAGCAGGCCAACGCTTAAATAACTGAGCTATCCCTCCCCCTAAACTGTAGTGAGCAAATTCTTATGGTGTGGCTGATGTGATTAGGTCCTATGATGGTGTCCCTTGAATAGATATGTGGACAGAGTTGGCAACAGGCTTTGTGGCAAGGATAGGTTCACTTCAGCAGGTGGGTATTGTAGTTTTAAGAATGCCTAATAGAGTTCTTGTAGGTGTTTGTCTCTGTCTGAGGGATTGGAGCAAATGCGGTTGTATCTTAGAGCTTGGCTGTAGACAATGGATCATGTGATGGGGTCTGGATGAAAGCTGGAGGCATGTAGGTAAGTATAGTGGTCAGTAGGTTTCCGGTATAGGGTGGTGTTTATGTGGCCATCGCCTATTAGCACTGTAGTGTCCAGGAAGTGGATCTCTTGTGTGGACTGGTCCAGGCTGAAGTTGATGGTGGGATGGAAATTGTTGAAATCATGATGGAATTCCTCAAGGGCTTCTTTTCCATGGGTCCAGATGTTGAAGATGTCATCAAGGTAGCGTAAGTAGAGTAGGGGCATTAGGGGACGAGAGCTAAGGAAGCATTGTTCTAAGTCAGCCATAAAAATGTTGGCATACTGTGGGGCCATGCGGGAAGTGAAGAGACAGATTGACAAAGCCAGAAGAATACCCAGAAGTCACCTACTACAGGACAGGCCCAACAAAGAACGTAACAGAATGCCACTAGCCGTCACCTTCAGCCCCCAACGTAAACCTCTCCAGCGCATCATCAAGGATCTACAACCTATCCTGAAGGACGATCCCTCACTCTCACAGATCTTGGGAGACAGGCCAGTCCTCACTTGCAGACAGCCCCCCAACCTGAAGCAAATACTCACCAGCAACCGCACACTGCACAACAAAACACTAACCCAGGAACCTATCCTCGCAAGAAAGCCTGTTGCCAACTGTGTCCACATATCTATTCAAGGGACACCATCATAGGACCTAATCACCATTAGCCACACCATAAGAGGCTCGTTCACCTGCACATCTACCAATGTGATATATACCATCATGTGCCAACAATGCCCCTGTCAAGGTTCCTTCCCCACTCTGAACTCTAGGGTACAGATGTGGGGACCTGCATGAAAACCTCCTGAGCTTACTTTTACCAGCTTAGGTTCAAACTTCCCCAAGGTACAAACTATTTTACCTTTTGCTCTTGGACTTTTGCTGCCACCACCAAACGTCTAACACCAGTTACTGGGAATGAGTCTGTTTGGAAACGTCTTTCCCCCAAAAATCCTCCCAAATCTTACACCCCCTTTCCTGGGGAAGGTTTGATAAAAATCCTCACCAATTTGCATAGGTGACCACAGACCCAAACCCTTGGATCTTAAGAACAATGAAAAAGCATTCAGTTTCTTAAAAGAAGAATTTTAATTAAAAAAAAGTAAAAAGAATCACCTCTGTAAAATCAGGATGGTAAATCATAGAATCATAGAATATCAGGGTTGGAAGGGACCTCAGGAGGTCATCTAGTCCAACCCCCTGCTCAAAGCAGGACCAATCCCCAACAAAATCATCCCAGCCAGGGCTTTATCAAGCCTGACGTTAAAAATATCTAAGGAAGGAGATTCCACCACCTCCCTAGGTAACGCATTCCAGTGTTTCACCACGCTCCTAGTGAAAAAGTTTTTCCTAATATCCAACCTACACCTCACCCACTGCAACTTGAGACCATTACTCCTTGTTCTGTCATCAGCTACCACTGAGAACAGTCTAGATCCATCCTCTTTGGAACCCCCTTTCAGGTAGTTGAAAGCAGCTATCAAATCCGCCCTCATTCTTCTCTTCCGCAGACTAAACAATCCCAGTTCCCTCAGCCTCTCCTCATAAGTCAAATAAATACCTTACAGGGTAATTAGATTCAAAACATAGAGAATCCCTCTCGGCAAAACCTTAAGTTACAAAAAGACACAAAAACAGGAATATCCATTCCATTCAGCACAGCTTATTCTCTCAGCTATTTAAAGAAATCAGAATCTAATGCATATCTAGCTAGATTAATTACTAAGTTCTAAGACTCCATTCCTGTTCCGTCCCCAGCAAAAGCATCACAGAGACAGAGAGAGAGGCTTTGTTTCTCCCTCCCCCCAGCTTTTGAAAGTATTTTGTCTCCTCATTGGTCATTTTGGTCAGGTGCCAACGAGGTTATCCTAGCTTCTTAACCCTTTACAGGTGAAAGGGTTTTTCCTCTGGCCAGGAGGGGTTTTAAAGGTGTTTACTCTTCCCTTTATATTTATGACAGCCCCTCTGCTATGTACATTGGCCAAACCGGACAATCTCTACGCAAAAGAATAAATGGACACAAATCAGACATCAAGAATATTAACGTTCAAAATTCAGTTGGAGAATACTTCAACCTCCCTGGTCACTCAATTTCAGACCTAAAAGTCACAATTCTCCAACAAAAAAACTTCAAAAACAGACTCCAATGAGAAACTTCAGAATTGGAAGTAATTTGCAAACTGGACACCATTAAATTAGGCTTGAATAAAGACTAGGAGTGGATGGGTCATTACACAAAGTAAAAACTATTTCCCCATGCTAATTTTCCCCCCCTACTGGTACTTACACCTTCTTGTCAACTATTTGAAATGGGCCATCCTGATTATCACTACAAAAGGTTTTTTTTTCTCCTGCTGATAATAAACCAGCTTAATTAATTGATCTGGTTACAGCTGGTATGGCAATACCCATTTTTTCATGTTCTCTGTGTATATATATCTTCCTACAGTATTTTGCACTGCATGCATCTGATGAAGTGGGTTTTAGCCCACGAAAGCTTATGCTCAAATAAATTTGTTAGTCTCTAAGGCGCCACAAGTACTCCACATTTTTGTTGTTGTTGTTCTTGTTAGTTATTGATTTGGGCTGGAGCTGAATTACTAACCTAGACATGAAAGACTCCATATTAATCCCCCAGGCTATCGAGTTCCCTCTCTTCATTCATTATAAGCCCAGCATTTTGCATATTGCAAGTAGGGCTTCCCACAGTTCAATAAATTTGAAAGACTTTAAGTCAGATGCTCACTAATTGTGGTTTTCTGTCTGGAACCCATAATGTAATTGGAAATCTACTTAATGTGGTGGTTACTATTAAAGTCAGGACACTTGATCACTTCACACTTGTTATATAATTGTTACAATTGTAAACTATGCATGCAATACCCTTTAAAAACTCCTATTTAACTAATTTAATTAAAGTTTAATTTGAATTTGTAACAGTTTCCAGGCCCTGAAGCAAAATCTACAATTTAAATTTGCAAGTACTCTAAAATAAAAAGGTTTTGGTTTTTAGTTATTTGACATTGGGGAAAAATATACTTAAATTATATGTGAGAGCTTGATCATGCTTTTCACACTATTTAGGAAATAAAAAAATTAAGCAAGCAAAGATTCTGTTCAAAGCAATTATTTCAGCAACAATACTGAATGTTAGAATATATTAGTTCTGTGGTCGAGCAAGGGCTAGAGAGGAAACATTGTCTGATGGTTCTATACACGAGTGGGGAATCAGGAGTCCGGGGTCCTTTTTTCTGGCTCTGTCACCAACTTGCTTTTGGTAATACACTTAACCTGCTCTTTCCTCAGTATCCATAAAATGGATTAATTAATATTGGTAATACGCTTTGAGATCCTTCATATTCTTAGTGGGAGCTGCTGGGTGCTGAGTATTTATGAAAATCTGGCTGTTTCACTTAGGTGCCTAAAAAGGAGCTGAGCTCTTTTGAAAATCTGGCCCAAAATTGAGATTTAATAGATTCTATTTAGCTTGAACAAAGTAGTATACAATATTACAAGATGCTAGGTATGTGAATCAAACTATATAGAAAAAGCTATGTGATGTTAAATTGCACTATTTGAGAACCAGCGTGTGATCATATAATTCTTGACTATATTGCACAACAAAGTTAAAAATGCTATCATCACCATATTGGAAAGCTCTATTCCACACAGTTTATGAGATCTGAATAAGAGAGGCCCTCTTTTACAAATCTTAAAAGTTGCACAATTTTTTTCTTACAAGATATGATGAATTGTGTATCTAAAAATGCACCGTGTAAATAAAGCTTTTTACAAAATTGAAAAAAAAATATGTAAAAGGGGCATAAAATTAACTAAAGTGCAAGGTTCATGTCACTTCATGTAGAAAACTCCTTGCAGTGAGCATATAAAGTTTTTCATGTCAGAGAACATAGAAAACACATTCCTTGAAGCAAGGGATCATGTGGAAACGAGTAATGGCTTCTGTGAATGTATTTTCATCTCCTGCTGGCCAGAGGTTAAGGAGTGTCCTCACATATTGAACTAGGACAGTGGTCCCCAAACTTTTCCTCTCATGCCCCCGCTTACCAGAAATAGAATGTGCCTGTGCCCCCTGGGCTGGGAGCGAGGTCGAGAGGCCGAGAGCGGCCAGGAGCAGGGCCTTTGCCACAGCTGCAGCTGGGGGCTGAGCCGGAGTTGAGGGGGGACAGAGCAAGGATGGGTGGCGCTCCCTCCCTGCCCCCTGGTGGGGGCTGTCCCGGGACCCGGGGGCCTCCTGGACATTCCTATGCGTCCCCCTAGCGGATACACCCCAGAGTTTGGGGACCACTGAACTAGGAACTTTTACATGGTGATATGTTGCTCATATTGTAACACTGCAAGGAAGGGTGTTTTTTTGTATTTTATTGTGTTCAATTGCCTCTGTTTTTTGACCAGTGATAGTATGATTTTGTCTTCACAGACTTGCCTTGTTATAGTTTCTTTTACATTTTGGAATTATAAGGCAGTTTTGTTTGGTTAGCATTAACATGATTTTTTTTTTACACCACAAAATGTTCTTTATTTACTTATTGATATAATTTAATTTAGTTTTGATATTGCATCATGCCAAAATACTTCTCACTGTTCTACGATCTTATTATTTATACATTGCAGTGTTCTTGCCCCATTGAGTTGCATTTCTATTTCAATTTGACATTGTGTAGTTTTCCCTGTAGACTTCCACGAACATGGCAATGAGAACATCCTGACTGTGTTAAGTTCCTTTCAAGTGAGCAATTGTGAACAAAAAAAAGCAATGAAAAATAGTTGCTATGTAAGCTTAGCAACTAGTTAAATATCTCTGCACCTCTTCAAAGTTTACTCTCCTTTAATTAAAAAATATGTGAAATAATGTTCAAATTCCCTTCTCCCCCGCAATATTTTCATTTAGGAGCAAATCTTTTACGGGTACGCTCCCTCATAAGTGCATGGGAAATGTATGTACGTAGCTTTCATTAATGTACTGGGAATGATCTGAGACTGAACTCCTTGAATAGCCAAGGGAAGATCCTCAGCTGTTTGTAAATTGCCAAAGCTCTAATGAAGTCAATGGAGCTGACAATGTACACCAGCTGAGAATCAATTTCCCCCACCCCAAATATTATTTGAGCACTAGGAAATCAGTGGGCCTGGTTTATAGCAAAGAATGAGAGATTTGACTGGGGAAGGATTTCACAATTGGACCTCCTGGGAGTTTTGTGTGTGCAAGGAAATTAGAATCAGGCTTATAGGTGAAATTCACCGTTGCAGAGGTCTATGCACCACTTAAGTCTCACCTAAGCCCTATGTTGAGGCTTTTAATGGAGCATTCTACATAGACCTTGTGCTGGCACTCCTCACTTTCACCCTACCTGCATAAATCCATTAATTTTTTTTTCATCTTGCTTTTTAAAAAGCAATTATTGCAAAAAGAGGTTAACAACGCTTATCCTGATCTGGCTAATTTTTTGTCAAATATGACCTGACTGAGATATTTATCACTAGAAATCATGGTTTTGAACACTATATCTTATCATCTTGTGTAACAAGGAACAATGCTGGTACTGCTGTAGTAAAATTGCTTAGTGTCTAATAATGGTTCTGTTATTTTTATGTTAGAAATTAATCTGAAATATATTCAGGGCCAAATTCTGCCCTCAGAAGGGAGACCGAAATACACATTTGAAGGCAGAATTTATTTTTTTAAAAACATATTTTATATTACTAGGGCTGTCAATTAATCGCAGTTAACTCATGCAATTAACTCAAAAAATTAATTGCGATTAAAAAAATTAATTGCAATTAATCTCAGTTTTAATCGCACTATTAAACAATAGAATACCAATTGAAATTTATTTAAAATTTTTGGATGTTTTTCTACATTATTAAATATATTGATTTCAGTTACAACACAATATACAAAGTTTACAGTGCTCAGTTTATTTCATTTTTTATTACAACTATTTGCACTGTAAAAATAGCAAACAAAAGAAATAGTATTTTTCAGTTAATCTCATACAAGTACTGTAGTGCACTCTCTTTATCATGTAAGTGCAAATTACAAATGTAGATTTTTTTTTACATAACTGCACTCAAAAACAAAACAATGTAAAACTTTAGAGCCTACAAGTCCACTCAGTCCTACTTCTTGTTCAGCCAATCGCTAAGACAAACAAGTTTCTTTACATTTATGGGAGATAATGCTGCCTGCTTCTTATTTACAATGTCACCTGAAAGTGAGAACAAGCATTCGCCTGGCACTTTTGTAGCTGGCATTGCAAGGTATTTACATGCCAGTTATGCTAATCATTTGTATGCTCCTTCATGCTTCGGCCACCATTCCAGAGGACATGCTTCCATGCTGTTGATGCTCATTAAAAAATAATGCATTAATTAAATTTGTGATTGAACTTCTTTGGGGAGAATTGTATGTCTCCTACTGTGTTTTCCCCACATTCTGCCATATATTTCATGTTATAGTTTCGTATGGTGACCCAGCACATGTTGTTTGTTTTAAGAACACTTTCACTGCAGATTTGACAAATCACAAAGAAGGTACCAATGTGAGATTTCTTAAGATAGCTATCTCACTCAACCCAAGTTTTAAGAATCTGAAGTGCCCTCCAAATTCTGAGAGGGACGAAGTGTGGAGCATGCTTTCAGAAGTCTTAAAAGAGCAACAGTCCAATGTGGAAACTACAGAACCCGAACCACCAAAAAAGAAAATCAACCTTTCCGCTGGTGGGATTGTTATCGAGCAGAACCCGTCATCAGCATGGATGCTCATCCCCGGGAATGGTGGTTGAAGCATAAAGGAACATATGAATCTTTAGTGCATCTGGCACGTAAATATCTTGCGACGCCAGCTACAATAGTGTCATGAGAACACCTGTTCTCACTTTCAGGTGATGTAAACAAGAAGCTGGCAAATGTAAACAAACTTGTTTGTCTCAGCGATTGGCTGAACAAGAAGTAGGACTGAGTGGACTTGTAGGCTCTAAAGTTTTACACTGTTTTATTTTTGAATGCAGTTATTTTTTTTACATAATTCTACACTTGTAAATTCAGCTTTCATGATAGAGATTGCACTGCAGTACTTGTATGAGGTGAATTGAAAAATACTATTTCTTTCATTTTTTACAGTGCAACTGTAGCCCACACACCTTCTGGTATGGTGTTCTGTCCCATCTAGTGGCACTGTGAGGGGGGAGGAAGGGGAGAAAGAGATTGATTGATTATGAGTCTGCCCTATAGCCTTAACTAATAGCCAGTTGGCTTTTAGCTCATGTAGTAAAGGCTCATGCACGAAGCTCCAGAGGTCGCAGGTTCAATCCCACCGACAACCAAGGTCTGTCGGCATTAACAAATATTTGTAATAAAAAAATAAATATAAAGTGAGCACTGTACACTTTGTATTCTGTGTTGTAATTGAAATCGATATATTTGAAAATGTAGAAATTACCCCAAACTATTTAAATACATGATATTTTATTATTATTTAACAGCACGATTATTCACATAATTAATTGTGCGATTAATCGTGATTAATTTTTTTAATCACTTGACAGCCCTATATATTACATAAAAACATAAGAATTGTGGTAACAAATCAGATCATTGTCCATTTAGTCTTGTATCCTGTCTCCATCTGTGGCTAGTATTAGATGCTAAGGAAGAAGCCTGTTTTATAATGATACAACTATAAGAGGAGTTTCTTCCTAAATCCTGGGTGCTGCCAGGTGTTGTCTTATAGTCTGAATCATGAAGTTATATCCCTTAGCAATTTTTATTCTAATTTCAGACATTCATTTTATCCATGTATTATAATCTTCTAATCCTTTTCAAAATCCTGTTATGGTCTTTTTTTCCGTATTAATTTGTGGTGGTGAATTCTCCAGTTTAATTATGAGTTAAATCGGTAATATTCTGGACTACATTACTTTGTGGTGCAAGTGAAGTTATTTCCTGTACTAACTCCTATATGTTAGTTAGGACTGAGTTAAGAGCAGCTGTTCCTTTTGTGGTCTCCAAAATTAGCTGTTCCAAGAGGCAGTCATTTGTGTTGTCATTATTCATGTGTTTTATACTTTGATTATGATAAAGTTTTTGTTCAAAGTTTTAATTTTTGTTCTTGTGATAAGTTTTCAACTTATAGGACGTGATTCTGGGAATTTCAACAAAGTCAGTGGGAGTTATGTACATAGAGTTCTTGCAGGATCAGACCTGGTGTCTCCTTTTTATCCTTTTCATCAGAATAATTTATTTTTAGCAATACGCAGACCTGAGAAATTGGCTTCAGTTTTTGTTGTGTACTGGACTGGCTAAGAAGAGATGCAAATGAAAAGTGGCAAGACCTTCAACAAGATCAATGAATGCTCTGGAAATTGTTGTTACTAACCGCCACCGTTTAACCTTCCTTGGTATACTTTCCTAAAAAGGAAAATAGGCTGGTGGCTAAAAAGGTAGATTAAGGTTGACATAAAATTGAGATACAGATCATTAGTTGATCTTTTAATTTAGTAGTTTGATCAATATATTGAATGACATTCAATAATAATGACTAAAAAAAAAAAGATTGTACCTAAATCCTGTCAAGAGTGATGTGTTGCCTGTCAATCCACATTATAACCTGAATGAAGCGAGCTCCCTAGATTTGCATTGTAGTGGGTTAATACTTTTATGTCAGCAGTATTCATAGGATTTTAATTTCACATTTGCTTTCTAGTGTATTTAGTGTAGGAAACAAATAAATAACCTTCCTTGCATTAAGCAAGTAAGCAGGAGCAACCAATTCATGCTTCCACTCAGTTCCTTGTTCATACCCTGTCTCTCAGCCATAATTTTGTTCTCGGAGCTTTGTACCAGAGCTGTGTGACATTTTTGGAGCAAAATTTTTTCACCCAAAAATGCTAATTCAGAGCAACTGAAATATTTTGTTAATTTGAATCAAATTTGTCTAATTGTTTTGATCAATGTTTGTTTTTTTTCTTCTTCTTCTTCAGAAAATGACAAAATGTTTCATTCGACACTTTTAAAATGAAATGTTTCAGCTTTTTTATTTGAAATCACTTTTCATTTTGAATTGTATTTTAATTTTATTATTTTTAAAGGTAAAAATCTTAAACAAAATGCAACATTTCATTTGACCTGAAATGAATTTGTATTGTATTTTTTTGCTTGGATGAAAATTGGTTGTTTTGAGTTGATGCAAAACCTTTTTTATTTTTTAGTTCAGCAACCAAACCAAAAAAACTGGTTATTTGCACAGCTCTAGTTAGTACAGATTGTCAGAGGAGATAAACCCTTTGTGAGCTCATGGACATTTTATTTTTATTTTTTCTTGTTTTCTTTAAAAGAAAAATAATTTTGTTTCAAAATAGTAGTTTTCTGTTTGGGTCTAGGAAAACATAACACCATACCAATTTAGCTCTTGAGTTTCTGAGATCTCATAAACTAAGCAGGTTTGGACCTGCCAAAAAACCACTAAGGAAAATATCTGTGTTGTAACAAGTGTTGCTGGTAATTCAACTATTTCAGGATAGTCCTGTTTTCTTAGTCAGTACTAATCTAATGCCCCTGCATAGTGTTAAATTTCACTGGATTGCAGCGGGTACCATGTTTCATATAAAATGTAAAGCAAAGATCCTGACCACTTGTGATCTTTAAAAATCTCATGTAACTTTTTGGAAGGGAAGGAGTGACAGCTGAATTTCACATTCTTCCGTAGTCTATGTAACAATAAACTGCTTAAAAAAGATGCTTTGGCATGGTAGCTTTAAAAGAGCAGACTGAAAACTCCATTGAAATATATTGGCTCTGTCATGCGTACCTCCTCAAGGCAAAGTCATTTAGGCCGCCTTAGCGATAGATGGATAAGACAGTCTTCTCTACTTGGCCTGAACTGTCCGATAATATTGCTCTGTACTATTTAAAGGCTGTCTCCTTCCTTTCAGAGGTGCATTTTAGAGTGATGGACAAAGTGGTCCCGATTAAATTCAACAAGGTGAAATTCAATATGAATGTAAAGTCATATACCTCAGAAGAAATTGCACAGCTACAAGATGGGGGCTAGATGATGATAAGGAGTGCACTGAGTATGAGAAAGATATAGGGCAGATAGTAAACTATATACGAACTTCAGTATGTGATGCCTTTGCAAAAAATGCCAGTGCAGTACTTGAATGTATGTAAGGGACCACATGTCAAATTAGGTAATAATGGCACACTATGTAGTCCAAGTGCAGTCACACTTGGAATATTGTGTTCATTTCTGATATCTACTGTTTAAAAAGACCCGAGAAAAACCTGAAGAAAATACAAAGAAAGGGAACAAAAATTCTAGAAACATTAACAAATAAGGCACAAGTGGAGACCAAGGGAGCTAAATCAATATAGTCTAGAAAAGACTCAAGGAGACTACAGGATTATAAAAAGCTGTATAAATGAAAGAAGAGAATTATTCATTTTCTAAAGATGGTAGAACAAGCTATAGCCTGAAGCTAAGAAATTAAAAGTTTAGTTTAGTTTCTAGAAACACACACTTAACGGTATTTTAGCAGTAAAATGGACTACTAAGTAGTGGTTGTAGTATATTAATGCAGTGATTATAGGTTAGGAAGAGGCAGTAATTGGCATATGTTAGTGATATAGGGCCTGATCCACTACTCATTGAAGGCAATGGAAGAACTCCAGTTTACTTTATTAAGTGTTGTGTCAGACCCATACTCCTGCAAAAAGCATTGTGTCAGAGTGGATAGACCACCTGTTCTCCCCTCCCTTCCCCATTCCACTCTCTGCAACTATGTAAAGAATTTATGGCCTTGTAATTATTTTATTTATTACATCTCCTGATCTTCAGCTCTAAGACCCGAATTCAGAAAAAAAATCCTTATTCAGAACAGCACTTAGCACATATTTCAGTCCCACATGCTTAAAATTAAACATATGCTTAAATTCTTCCCTGAATTGGGCCTAAGTTTTTCTCTGTTCTCAAGTCCCATCTTTGTTGTTCTGATTACCAGTCATGTGCACAAATACGTCAGATTTTCAAAAGTGCTCAGCATTGATCTCCCAGTGTTTTTAAATTAATACAGATACTTTTTTCTTTTTTTCAACTGTTCCTTTTAACCTTGGTCATGAACAATCCCCTCAAGTAATCTGTAATACCATTGTAAGGTAGGGTTTTTATAGATATAATTGAGATAAATGTTCACAATAAAATCTGAAGCCACATGAAACTCATGCCATTAGGGATTTCATTAAACACTAGCTAAGGATTCCAAATGGTTTTGAAGGCGCATCCCACTGAAGGCACATTGCAGTAATCAAGTGTAGCGTTAACAAAAGCATGGATGGCTCTTCCAGCCAAGAGAAGAAGTTTAAACCTTTTGGCCAAATATAAATGGGAAAGCCTCTGTTGGGAGACTCTAAATATGTTTTGCTGCAGAGCTATTGTTAGCTGTTATGGATTTGTTGTTTAATGGCCAAGGAAAGAGTACTGGAGTCAATTTGTAATTGCATATTTAATATACTGTCAGACCACCAATAGAAAGAGATAAGTGCTCCGTTTCAGAGGCTGTATATATAAATCATAAGGAATCAATGACAGATGCACTGCTGGTCACTGCTTCTGCTGGGATCCCCAAATAACTGAGGATAAAACAGGAAAGCTGGACTGTAAATGCGAGTAAGGTTGGTCTACACAGGGACCCTCAAGAAAGTTAAGATGAATTAACTAAGCCATTGTCTAGATTGCTAAAAGCGAGATATTAATTACCTCAGGCTAACTAACACATAGGAGCTATCCCAAGGTAAAAACACAGTGAAGAACAGTCACTTTAGTTTTGCCATGAGGTAAACTAGGCAAGGTGAACAGCAGGCTGGGTTGTAGTGCTGAACTTGCCTAGACTACCTCACAACAAAATTAAAGTGCCTTGTCTTCACTGTATTTTTACCTTGGGATAGTTCACATACATTAGTTAAAGCTGAGGTAAAAAATGCAGCTTTTCTAGCAGTGAAAAGAGGGCTTAAATGTGTGAAGTGAAAGCACATAAGTTTTAACATACTAACCCCCACCATGGACTCTCTCATTCAAAAGTCAAGTGGCCTTAATTCACTGTAGTTTAATCCTACTTGGGTTTCGCTACAGCAAACTAAGGTCACTTTACTCCTGAATAGGAGCATCCATGAATGAATTTAATGTTTTAATTTATGCACGTCACGGTTTTAGTTAATTCATCTTAGCTTTCCTGAGTCTCTCTATATAAACAAACCCTAACAAAAGGTGGGCAAACTCCCTTTCTGAGGGAGCCATTGTCACCTCCATCAATTATTCACCAACCTACCAGCATAACCTCAGACTTGAAAGTTATACTGGCATAGTTACTTTGGTTAAGGGTGTGAAAAAAAACGCACCCCGACCAATGTAACTATGCCGACATAACCCGTAGTGTAGGCACAGCTATGTTCACACAAGAGTTCTTCCATCAACATAACTAATGTCATTCAGGGCGGTGGTGTTCCTACACCAATAGAAAAATCCCTTCTGTTAGTGGAGGCTGCAGCTACATCGGAGGGTTATGCTGGCATAGGCATGCTGACATAGTGACATACGTAGTCTCCATAGTGTAGACATACTTTCAGTTTTCTTGGGGTTGAGTTTCATCCAGTTTACTCTAATCCAAGCCTGGATCCCTTTAAGACAGTGCATAAACTGAACATTCACATTCACTATAGCCCAGTGCTATGATTGTTCATATTAAAATATTATTTAACCAGTAATGGATTCACTTCTTTAATTCCCATGCACTGAGATTAAAATAACCTTTTAATTCTTATGTCCCCTCCTTTCACACATGCTCTTCAGTAGCTTTATTATATAGCTGGGGGCTTGTTGAGGTTTTTTTTTTTTAACTGCTCATGGATGTAATTGAAAAAGGAAATTCCTTTTGCAAGAATAAAATGCTTCCCTCTAGAAAACTAAAACAAATTAATGATTATAAAAGGACATTGGTCCCTACCAAAGGTCGATATCCTAGTCACTAGATTTTAGAGAATGGAGAATGGATTAGGGTTACAAATAAAGCAGTGTAGAAACCACTCTTTGTGACATTACTAAATAAAAACACTAAACACTCAATAAGGCAGTAAAGTGGCAATTTCTAATGATTTGGGATTTTCATTGTTGTTTCTTTTCTTTATTTTATAGGACAGTTTTAATCAAAATAGATACCAATTAAGTAAATAATGGAAGCCCTCAATTGTGCTCACAGAGAGTTTATGGGTCTTGACATATGCAACGAGGGATAACTCTTTAGAATGGTTTCCTCTGTGGAATGGAGGGGATAAATAGAGGGATTTTGAGTGACAGAGAGTCTAGACCAAAACACCAGTCTTTAAAATAATTGTTGAACCTGGCAAGTAAGTCCATTAATGCTTTGAGGAGAAGCTCACAGTATCACCTGGCCCTGCCACCACTAGCAACTGTTTGGTGGTGTAGAGGACGTAACATTCACTGGACAATTTAAAAAGAAGAAGGGGAAAGACAAATAAATAAAAATAAACAAAATTGTGCCAGTTAGAAGAAAAGAAACATGCTCATAGTTCAATGATCATTAATCTCTATTGTCCAATCTGGTTTTTTTCAGTTGGTTTTGTCAAAACTGGTGAGTGTCTGTTCAGTTCCTGCAGCTGGAATTCAGGTAGAAGAGGATCTTATTAGTCTGTTTGCTAAACTGGGAGATCAGAGAGAGAAGTAATTATGCTGGGGTTTATATGTGTGAAAATGAACACCATACTCATATATAAGACTCCTCTGTGTAGTCTGTTGTACTTTTACCTGAATATTCATCAATAATTTCTTTACAAAGCCTTACCCTGCATTCCTTGTACATCAGAAACTCCCATTAGTGGGCCAAATTATCTCTTGCTATAAATGCCTGGAGCTCCATTGATTTCAGAGGAATTTGGCCCAGTTTCAATGTATGTCATCATAATGCCACCCAAAAAATAGCTTTACAGAGAGGGCACTGTGTACCAAGTATCACAGATGGTTAGTTTGTGAGATCTCTTCTAGAGAGGATCCTTGTTTGGTGCCTGGATTTGTGAATATTCAGTTCTAAGGAGCCAAATAGTGAACTGTCTTCTGTGTTTTAGGTGAGGGGGAGAAGCGTTAATTTTTGCACTAATGGAATTGAGTTGGATATCACTAGCTAGAGTCATGCATATTTTATGCAAGTAACTCTCTGAGGGCTTAGAGAGACGATGTGGGTGAGGTAATATTTTTTTATTGGACCAACTACTGTTGGTGAGAGACAAACTTTCAAGCTTACACCGAGCACTTTTTCAGATCTGGGCAATGTACTCAGTGTCACAGCTAAACACAAGGTGGAACAGAGTGTTTAGCATAGGTAGTCAACAAATATTTCAACAGACCATTCAAGGTGAGGCTTCCTGTTAACACCCCTCCAGTCATAGGGGGGAAAGAAAGGGGAGAGGCTGCTGGAGGGGCGTTGTTAGTGAGCTGTAGATTGTTGTAATAAACCATAAATCCGGTGTCACTACTCATCCATGATTTTTAACGTATAGCAAAGTTATGAATTTAAGCTCTGAGGCTCATCTTTTGAAAGTGTTGTGCAGATTTCCTGTGGACCTGGTGGAGTAGGGTGGGCCTGGGTCCTCCTACTCTTTCCTGCATCCACTGCGGGGAGCGGTGACTGCCCAAGGGATTAGGAGCAATGGCCTAATATTGGGACTATTGGGTGCTGCTATCTGAAATGATAGACACTGGGCAGCACAGCCCAGCTTTACTGACTCCGGCCACTAGGCCTCGCGGCTCTGCAAACAGGGGTGGCTTTACTGACTCTGGCCACTAGGTATCACTTCCCTGAGGAGAAGGGCCACTTTACTGACTCCAGTCACTAGGCCTCTCAGCCATGAGGACAAGGGCTGCTTTACTGATGCTGGCCGCCAAGGCCTCGCTGCCTTGCAAACAAGAGTGAGTTTCCCCTCCTTTGTCCTGCTTTGGCCTCCTTTGTCCCCCTTTGGCCTACTACTTTGACATGGAGGTTTTATTTCTGTATTGAAGCAGTTTTTCACAGGATATTTGGGTGACCTGTTCCATGATGGGATCTACTTCTCTGGTGGAGTGTCCTTGTTTGGTGAAGGCGGTTTGGAATATGTTAAGGTGTATATCCCAGACTTTCTCTGTGGAGTATATTCTGTGGTATCTGAGTGCCTGGCTGTAGATGACAGATTTCTTGGTGTGTCTGGGGTAGTTACTGGATCTTTGAGGGTAGGTGTGGTGATCCATGGGTTTCTTGTATTTAATTGTTTGTAGGGTTCCATTGTTGAAGCTGGTTGTGATGTCCAGGAAGTTGATGCTAGAGTGAGAGTGTTCCAGTGAGAGTTTAATGGATGGGGGGTGGTTGTTGAAGTTGTGGCAGAAATCTATGAGGGAGTTTAAGTCACCTGTCCAGAGGATAAAAATATCATCAATGTATCTCAGGTATACTGGTTTCATGATGCATTTGTCCAGAAATTCTCCTTCAACATGGCCAATGAAGAGGTTGGCATATTGGGGAGCCATCCTAGTACCCATATCAGTTCGTATGGTTTGGACAAAGTGTTTATTGTTGAATGTAAAATTGTTATGGTTGAGGATGAAATGGATGAGTTTGGCAGTGTGTTTGGGCTGGATATTTGAGGGCTCATCTACATGGGAATGTTACTTCGGAGTAACTTTTGGTTGCCTTACAGTACCTTGTGTCCACTTTTTTTAAAGTGAATTAATTGGCATCTTAGGCTGCAGTAAGTAATTCTTGGAACAGGAGTAAATTCACTCCACAGTGAGCTTATTCACTCTAAGATTCATCTGGCTGTATTGCTTCACACATGGATCAGCCTGTTTGTGTACCTGTGTGCCCTCCACTGCTTCACAGTCATTTGACCAGATGTCACCTCTTGGTTTAAATGCTGGCACTCAGCCAGGTGCACTGCTTCTCGGTACAAGGTAGTGGTAAGTTCACACACCTGGTTTCAAATACCGATTGCAACTCTACCCCCTCACCCACCGACAGCTTCCACGTGGATCTCTGCAGAGCTCTTCAACTTGATTGTCATCTTTGGAGTACTGTGTGTCCAGTCCCATGTGGAGAAGAGTCACCAGAATGCAGACATCTACAGGGCACTGTCAGAGCACATGAAGGTGGGGGGCACTCCCAGAGCTGTTCCCAGTGCCAAGTCAAAGCAAAGGAACCCCAGAAAAAATACCCGAAGACAAGGTACAAGAACAGAACCTTTGGTAATTCTCCCACTACCTGGCCATACAATGAAGAACTGGACCACATTTTTGCAAGTGACAACATCACACACTCCAGATTGGTGGTGGATAGTTTTCCAGGAATTAAGATAGCATGTCAACCACCCAAGCCTTGACTAAAAGCACCCTTAATTCTACATGTACCAGGAGGAGATTTTTATGGGCAGCCAAGAACTGTATGACCCAGCAAATTTGGAGGTTACACAAGAACTGCATGCAAACAAACTAAGACTGCCATGGAGGAGACCTCTACCAACAGCCAACCTGAAAATATTCTAGAGGGCAGCTGTACTAGTCAGTATTATGTGCTGCATTACAATACAATTGTAAAGTGTGATTTAAGCAATTTTTTTCTTGGTAACCACTGTTCATCACCATGTTGGGTGGAGCGAGACGCCTCTCTCTCTGCCCGCTTAGCTTTTAGCCCTGCCCTTCACCCTCACAAGAGTGCTTAAAACAGCATCTGTGCCAGAAACTTAAAGCTAACAAGTTTTATTTCCCTGCAGTATCAAATTCCACAACCATCAGCCACATTTGCCACCTCTAAACTTTCCTTTCCAAGCTGCTTTCTGCTCGCTCTCCCTTCCTCCCCTCTGTTCCCTGTCCCCCTATCTCCCTGCTCAAGGTATCAATACCACTGGGGTTAAAAAAAATCAAATGCATTGCAGGGCAGGCATATTTATTTTAGCAGGAGATACAAAAAGAGAAAAAGCAATAGGAAAAGTAATTTGGCTCAGTTTTATAAATGCCTTCAGTTTTTACCTAACTTGAGAGATTTTATGAGGTAAGCTGCCCAACTCAGATTTCACAGACTTGTCAAAATGTACAGATATTTTAAGTTTCAGAGTAGCAGCCGTGTTAGTCTGTATCCGCAAAAAGAACAGGGGTACTTGTGGCACCTTAGAGACTAACAAATGTATTAGCGCATAAGCTTTCGTGGGCTACAGCCCACTTCATCGGATGCATAGAGTGGAACACATAGTAAGAAGATATATATATATACATACAGAGAAGGTGGAAGTTGCCATACAAACTGTAAGAGGCTAATTAATTAAGATGAGCTATTATCATCAGGAGAAAAAAAACTTTTGTAGTGATAATCAAGATGGCCCATTTAGACAGTTGACAAGAAAGTGTGAGGATACTTAACTTAGGGAAGTAGATTCAATATGTGTAATGACCCAGCTGCTCTCAGTCTCTATTCAAACCCAAGTTAATGGTATCTAGTTTGCATATTAATTCAAGCTCAGCAGTTTCTCATTGGAGTCTGTTTTTGAAGCTTTTCTGTTGCAAAATTGCCACCTTTAAATCTTTTACTGAGTGGCCAGAGAGGTTGAAGTGTTCTCCTACCGGTTTTTGAATATTATGATTCCTGATGTCAGATTTGTGTCCATTTATTCTTTTGTGTAGAGATTGTCCAGTTTGGCCAATGTACATGGCAGAGAGGCATTGCTGGCACATGATGGCATATATCACATTGGTAGATGTGCAGGTGAACGAGCCCCTGATGGCGTGGCTAATGTAATTAGGTCCTATGATGGTGTCACGTGAATAAATACGTGGCCAGAGTTGGGATTGGGCTTTGTTTCAAGGATAGGTTCCTGGGTTAGTGTTTTTGTTGTGGGGTTGCTGGAGTGTATTTGCTTCAGCTTGGGGGGGCTGTCTGTAAGTGAGGACTGGTCTGTCTCCCAAGATCTGTGAGAGTAAGGGATCATTTTTCAGGATAGGTTGTAAATCTTTGATGATGCGCTGGAGAGGTTTTAGTTGGGGGCTGAAGGTGATGGCTAGTGGCGTTCTGTTATTTTCTTTGTTGGGCCTGTCCTGTAGTAGGTGACTTCTGGGTACTCTTCTGGCTCTGTCAATCTGTTTTTTCACTTCAGTAGGTGGGTATTGTAGTTGTAAGAATGCTTGATAGAGATCTTGTAGGTGTTTGTCTCTGTCTGAGGGATTGGAGCAAATGCGGTTGTATCTTAGAGCTTGGCTGTAGTCAGTGGATCGTGTGGTGTGTCCTGGATGGAAGCTGGAGGCATGTAAGTAAGTATAGCGGTCAGTAGATTTCCGGTATAGGGTGGCATTTATGTGACCATCACTTATTAGCACAGTAGTGTCCAGGAAATTGACCGTTTGTGTGGATTGGTCTAGGCTGAGGTTGATGGTGGGATGGAAATTGTTGAAATCATGGTGGAATTCCTCAAGGGCTTCTTTTCCATGGGTCCAGATGTTGAAGATGTCATCAAGGTAGCGCAAGTAGAGTACTGGTGTTAGGGGACGAGAGCTAAGGAAGCATTGTTCTAAGTCAGCCATAAAAATGTTGGCATACTGTGGGGCCATGCAGGTACCCATAGCAGTGCCGCTGACTTGAAGGTATATATTGTCTCCCAATGAGAAATAGTTGTGGGTGAGGACAAAGTCTCAAAGGTAAGCCACCAGGTTTGCCGTGACATTATCAGGGATACTGTTCCTGATAGCTTGTAGTCCATCGTTGTGTGGAATGTTGGTGTAGAGGGCTTCTACATCCATAGTGGCCAGGATGGTGTTTTCTGGAAGATCACTGATGGATTGTAGTTTCCTCAGGAAGTCCATTGCATATACAGCTCTCTGGATTTGGCAGCCTTTCAACACTATGTCAGCCTGACTTGCTTTGAGCAGGTTTAATTGACACAATGCTGAAAATGGCTGCCAGAGCCAGAGCTACACTCAGGCTCCCAGTGGTGCTAGGACTGGTATTGCTGAACTGCTGGGAACTCAAGAAAGAGATCTGGAGTCATTGTGGATTGTTCTCTGAAAACATCCTCTCAATGTGCAGCGGCAGTCAAAAAAGCGAACAGAATGTTGGGAACAATTAGGAAAGGAATAGATAATAAGACAGAAAATATAATATTGCCTCTATATAAGTCCATGATATGCCCACATCTTGAATACTGCATGCAGCTAAGGTCACCGCATCTCAAAAAAGATATACTGGAATTGGAAAAGATACAGAAAAGGACAACAAAATTATTAGGGATATGGAACGGCTTCCATCTTAGGAAAGATTAATAAGACTGGGACTTTTCAGCTTGGAAAAGAGATGATTAAGCAGGGGATATGATAGAGGTCTATAAAATCATGACTGGTGTGGAGAAAGTAAATAAGGAAGTGTTATTTACTCATCAGAACACAAGAACTAGGGGTCACCAAATGAAAACAAACATAAGGAAGAATTTCTTCACACAATGCACAGTCAACCTGTGGAAGTTTTTGGCAGACAGTGTTGTGAAGACCAAGACTATAACAGCGTTCAAAAAAAGAATTAGATAAGTTCATGGAGGATAGGTCCATCAGTGGATGGATGCAAAACCATGCTCTGAGTGTCCCTAGCCTCTGTTTGCCAGAACCTGGGAATCGGCAACATGGGATGGATCACTTGATGATTATGTGTTCTGTTGGTTTCCTCTGAAGCATCTGGCATTGGCCACTGTCGAAAGATGGGAAGCTGGGCTGGATGGACCATTGGTCTGACCCAATATGGCCGTTCTTATGTTCTTAATTACTTGTAAAAATTCTCAAGGGTTGACAAGGTTTAAGTCTCCCATACTCAACTTTCCTCATTCAAGTACACCTCTTGGCCAAATATGATTTGCATTACCTTTTGGAGGGTTTTGGGTGATTCACCATGTCCATTTCTTTTTTCTGCAACTTCTCTCTATTGTTCTATCTGTGAAAAATTAATTAAAAAATCTGACATACCTCAGGTACATTTTTGTACCAGTACACAGGAAACCAGTATCTACTGACCAGATGCTAAGTATCTATTAACCAGTATCTACTGATTATTCTGAGTGGCATTTGTTTGGCATTGCCATTATGTGACATGGCAGCTGTGTAATAATCAAGCAGAAAGTCCATTGATAGTGAGTATAATTCAGACATGTTTAAGAGTTAATTACTTTTGGTTAATGCTGCAGTATATTCGAGTCCTGTCAAGTAAGAGAAAAATGCAATATCCAGGGAGAAAAAATGTTTTTTTAATCAGTGCCTTGGCAATTATTAGTACTTGACACTTATTTTAATTAGCCAGAAATCTTGCTGCTGTTCACAGTAATGGGACATGATACTATCCAAAATGGAATGTACTGCAATGCTTTCTCTTGCTGATTATAATGTCTGGGCAATCCAAAAGCAGGATTTCATCCAGGTGTCAATATGTTGGAATGACATTAATAAACAGAAATTAGTTGTAATAACATTTTTTATTTTCTAAGGATTTCTGTGTATCTTTATGATTACATAGAATGATTTGGAAGCTTGATCAGTTTCTTTGAGTGATTGTCCATATGCCCATTCCATTGATGGTGCATATGTACCTCATGAGACAGAGACTGGAGTCTTTTTGGTTAGCAGTTCCTGTAGGGCATGTATGTGCTCTTCCGTCCTTTTGCTCTGCTACAAGGGCATATAAGGAAGAGAGATGTCTGCCACCATTCAGTTCCTGTCACTGCCTCATGGCTTAGAGGCAGAGCCCCACAGTCCAAGAGACTACCAGATACTCTTAGCTAAGTAGTTACAGTTTTTGTGTGGAATAGATAGTAATTTAATATTAGTAGTTTAATAGTTCAGTGTTAGTGTTAGTAGTTAGTGGCCTTAAAAATCTATGAATCTTGAATCATCTCTGTCTAGTTACATTTTACTTTTCTTTGTTGAACCTCAAGGTTCAGAATGGAGAGAGAGAGTGGTGAATTTTCTACTTGACTGAGAAGTCTCTCATTGCCAAGATCTTATCAACGGATTCTGGCTTTATAAACCAACTCTTGTTTTCTGTTTTCATTTGTTGTGCAAAAGTCAAGGAACACATTCCCACTCTTTGGAGCTGAAGCCCTACACTTATGTTCCCTCAACAATTAAACCATATTAGCAGACCAGCTTATAAAACAGTTCCTGCTAAAAGAGCATAAATATGGTTTTTAAATTTAGGCAAATATGCTGCATAGTGAAAAAGTAGTGAAGGTGCATAAAAGTTAGGAAGGACTGCTGCGTGCTTTGTAAGACATGCAGGAATGCAGGAGTCAGTCGCCAGGAATAGGAGCCCAGGGTCAAAGCTGAAGTCAGATGCCAGAGCCAAGAGACAGAGACAGAGTCAGAAGTCAGGAAGTGTAGCCCAAGGTCGGAGTTGGGTTTCCTGGAGTGAGGCAAGGCTTGGGCCAAGTCAGGAGCAGGGTTTGAGCAAGGCACGAACAAGGTAGGAAACAAGCAGGCACAGGAGCTCCTGCAACTGTGGATGACTGCTTTAAGCAGCTGCTGAACTGCTGCTGAGCTTAAAAACAGGTCTGCTGACTATTCCCAGCAATCAGGCAATATTGCTAACCAGGCAGCCTACTATATACCAGCTGCGCTTGTTAGGTTGCTCAGAGGCTGGGTCTGCTGCAGGCCCTCAGGCCTGACAAGCAGTTCCACAGTTCCTAAGGCTCACAGGAAAGGTGCTCCCTCCCACAGACATCCTACTGTTCAAGAAAAGGAAAATTACTTACTGGGTACAGTAATTAGAATTCTTTGAGATATGTTATCCACTGATCATGAAAGAGATTGGAGTGTTTTTGGCCAGCAGTACCCATCAGGCGTGCATGTACTCTTCAGTCCTCGTGCTCCATTGCAAGGGCATATGAGGGTGAGGCGTGCCCATTGATCGATTCCTTCTCACCCCAGAACTCCTAGAAATGGACTCTGAGGTAGAGGGGATGGAAGGACAGGTCATGGAAAGGGCATATGGATAAAACATCTAAAAGAACTCCAGTTATGGTATACAGTAAGTAACTTTCCTTTCTCCTTGGAATGATTGCCCATATGTCCATTCCACTGATGGTGACTCTCAAGCAGTTATCCTATTAAGGAGGCATCATTCAGTTCACCTGGGTTTAAACGCTGTCCCTTGTGCAGAGGAGCAATCCGAGCTTCAGATGGACACTTGAAGGACCTCCATCTGGGAATGATCCACATTCCTAGTAAATGTACAATCTGTAAGTCCTTCAGCTCCAGAGCTAGGAAGAACAGAAAGGCCCAACTACATGTGTCAAGGGTCCTTCCCCACTCTGAACTCTAGGGTACAGATGTGGGGACCTGCATGAAAGACCCCTTATTCTTACCTTATTCTTAAGCTTATTCTTACCAGCTTAGGTTAAACACTGCCACCACCAAAGTGTTACACAAAGAACAGGGGAAGTGCCCACTTGGAAACGTCTTCCCCCCAAAATATCGCCCCAAGCCCTACACCCCCTTTCGTGGGGAAGGCTTGATAACAGTCCTCACCAATTTGCATAGGTGAACACAGACCCAAACCCTTGGATCTTAAGAACAATGAAAAGCAATCAGGTTCTTAAAAGAAGAATTTTAATTAAAGAAAAAGTAAAAGAATTGCCTCTGTAAAATCAGGATGGTAAATACCTTACAGGGTAATCATATTCAAAACATAGAGAATCCCCCTAGGCAAAACCTTAAGTTACAAAAAGATACAAAAACAGGCATATACATTCCATTCAGCACAACTTATTTTATCAGCCATTTAAACAAAACAGAATCTAACGCATATCTAACTAGATTGCTTACTGACTTTTTACAGGAGTTCTGACCTGCATTCCTGCTCTGGTCCCGGCAAAAGCATCACACAGACAGAGAAAACCCTTTGTTCCCCCCCCCTCCAGCTTTGAAAGCATCTTGTCTCCTCATTTGTCATTTTGGTCAGGTGCCAGCGAGGTTACCTTATCTTCTTAACCCTTTACAGGTGAAAGGGTTTTTCCTCTGGCCAGGAGGGATTTAAAGGTGTTTACCCTTCCCTTTATATTTATGACAACATGTCTACCTAATAATCAAATCAATGAGACCAGCTTCTAATTGAGCTCTCTAGGCCCCCCCCATATGGGGTCCTTCTGAACCCTAGCGTGTCGTTGCTTGTTCTTAGATACATGACTTTACATTTGGCTGAGTTAAAGTGCATATTGTTCAAATGAGCTCACTTTACCAAGTGATCCAGATCTGTTCGTATAACTGACCTGTCCCTATCTTTATTTATCAATCCACCAATTTTTGTGTCATCTGCAAATTTTACCAGCAATGATTTTGTATTTTCTTCCTGATATTAATAAAGATATCAAATAGCATTGGGCCAAGAACAGATCTCTGTCCAACCAAATAAAAACACCTTCACTGGATGATGATTCCCCATTTACAATTAATTTTTGTGATGTCACTCAATCAGTTTTCAATCCATTTAATGTAGGTTGATGATTTACTTTTAATATTTGTTTATTAGAGAGAGAATTTGATGCATAATATATTGCTGTAATACTGGCTGCATTTAAAGTATGGAAAATACATTTTTTCATTTACCAACATACAGTGATTAATAAAAAATGGGAGAATCTAATATTTTTAGATTTTCAGAAAGATATTCTCATGTTCATTCTCAAAAACACCATTTTTTCTGCTAAGGATGAATTTCCTTCCTAATGAGTCAGGAATGTTATATTCTTCATATCACTGCTCCTTTAAACTTTTTGCTGTATCTCAATGTCTCACTGCCTACAGAAATAGAGGAAACATGTCTCTTAGGACTTGGAATAGACTCTCTTCAAGGTTGGTTTCTCAATGAAAGTGGTGAATAGTCACATAAAATAGTAACAGTGGTAAACAGCTTTAAGTGCTATAATACTGCATATTTTTAATAGTTTTAATCCAGCAAGCTGCAAAATAATGGACCAAATTTTGTACTTATTTACACCAGTGCAAGTGTATTGGATCCAATATCTTTAAATGTATATTGTAATTTTTGTTCTGACGGATCCCCAAACTCTTTAAAATAGGAATCAATCACCCATGACTGAAACACAGACATCTTCAGAGCAACCTTATATGCCAGCAGTAATGCAGAACAGCTTTTAGGAAATTATGTTAAGAATTACTTCTCCATTTAATACTACGTGAGGAATTATTTGGAAAGTTAGAATATAATTATTCACTTTCAGTTGGGCAAGACACTGAGAGGGATTCATACTGCTATTCTTGTAAAAAGTTCTATGAGATCTCCGTAGTCTCAGTTTTTATGTCTCATTCAGGACAATGTCACTTAGCACTGTATTTGATCATGAGTTCAACACCAACTCAGAAAGAACAGTCCTTTTACTGGGTCATAATCTTTTCTTTATCAGCACCTGAAAATTTCCTTTGAGATTTCATCCAAGCACTGACCAGGCTTGACCGTGCTTAGTTTATGAGCTCTGTGATGAATATACTGTTGGACTCTATTGTAGAATATCTGGGGTGTCCACGTGGACATTAAGGAACTGGTACAGGCACTTGAAATTCAAAGGATGAAGAATCTGATTCAGCATATTCCCATTATTAATAAAACTGCCATCCCTTTTATTCTAGTGTTGGGAGATGTAAGTCATAGAATAATAAACACTAATAGAATAATAAACACTAGGGGAGAAAGTTGGATGTCAGAGAAGATCTAATCCTCTCTTTTTGCTATGACTAATTATAGCAGAACAGAAAAAAGAGGCAGAGAGCGCATCAATGTGTCAATGTGATGAAATTCTCTTACATGTTGTTGGTTGATTTGTCTGCATAGTGAATTATCCGGCTATATTCCTGGGTCCTTGTCACAGAAAACTTAGTTCAGAAGAGTGCCTTTCTCAGTGGCATCCTTATGTAGATTTTATCAGTGACTTCCATATCTGGTTGTTATTTACATCTGAAATATGCCATAGTATGTTGATTTCCTTTTTTTAATCCTTTGTGTAAAAGGAAACAATATACATAAAAACTGCAGTATAGGCCAAAGATTCATTTTAAGTAATTGGCTGCTGTATTAAAATGTCCCTGGGTTTCTATTTTACTGATGATTCTGTTTAGAATTAAGCCAATCTGTCTTCATATTTCCTCTTCTGTACCATTATAATTGATCTGGCAGTTCACCACACTTAGACCCAGACAGTAATCAGTTGGCACGGAATATATTCTGCCTCCCTAATTTGACTGACAGAATAAGTCCTGTTCTTCAATTGCTGTCATGTGGTTTTTATCAGTAAATAACACACATTTTACTGTTGCATGTGTACACTGAGATAGACAGTGATGTCTTTTTAATGTGCCTACTCTGCAGCAGAAGAGAAGCCACGAAAAACAATCACATTTTCATCTGATGTGGTGTAAGAACCTACCCCTTGAAGATGGTTCTTAGAAAAAAAAAAAAAGCATGCACGGTTTGTTAATTTCTGTCTTAGATGACAGCCATGTGTATGCAACATTAGTTAACAGTAGGGGCTAAGGAAAATGGACTTCCCACATACACATAGTATTTTTCCATATGAATCATTGCAGATTTCTTTCTACCTGCAATAATAAAATGCAGATACATTCTCTTTTCAACACTATTATTTATGAGGGATATCTCTAAGTGTGTATAAATAATTTATTTATTAGTGGGTGCTAAGTTATTAAAAACATGGTGGTCTGTTAACGTTGCATTGAATAGTAGTCTGCCTGGCAGAGGACAGACTATTTGGATATCATGATTACGTTTTTGAATTACATCCAAAGAAATCTTACCTGTTGTAATAAATAACCTGCTGCCAATAAAGAACAGAACTGTGCTCCAGATAATAGTAAAAAGTTAAAAATGTACCATTTCTTTCATTGACTATGAAAGATCTTGATATACCATGATTAAGATACAAATCAGTCCAATCCTCCAAAGCACCTAACTCAAGGATTCAGAGCTCATTGAACTAAATGGAAGCATCTTCATGGATTTCAGTATGCTTTGGTTAAGGCCCAAAGAGGCTAGGTTCTAATCTGAAATGCACAGATTATTATTTGACCTTAAATTTGTAACTTGTGAAAACAATGAAAACATTAATTGTAATGGAACTATGCTCATGACATCATCAGGAATATCTTCTTTATATTATATGTATTTTATCTATTTTATTTAATCTCTCTGTGTAATCAATCAGTTTAGGCCCTAGTTCAGCAAGATACTTAAGCACGTGTCTAGCTTTAATCATGTAAGTAGTTCCATTGAAATAACACATGGGATTATTCACATACTTAAAGTTAGGAATGTGGTTAAATACCTTGCTGAATTGGAACTTTATAGTTCACTGGCTTTGGTATGTAAGCAGCTATCCAGCTTTTAAAAACAGAGATAATGATAATCTCTCTCGCTCTCTTCATTCTCAGACTATAAAAAGAACAGCCTGATCAGTTTATTGCATTGTTTATGTTAATATGTGAGAGTGTATATGTGTAGATTTATTACCGAAGAAAAGCTAACTTGGTGAAATGAGTGCCGCATTTAGTTCTGAAACTGGTTATTTGGTGGTCATTCTTATTTCTTGCAGGAATGAGTTCCATAAACTATGTCTAGTCCATGTGAAAGTTCTGTTTCCTGCACTCATGAACCAGTCCTTATTGGTCTACAGTTTAATTGTTCTAGTCTAATTCTAGTTTAATTTTCTAGCTGTTGTGGGTGGTCATAGTTGTGGAAGGAGTCTCTCAGGTAGCAAAGTACAATATACTGGAGGGCTTTAAAAATCAGGACAATTACTTAACTGGTCTCTATGTTCGATGGGGAGCTAGTGCAGAGAGTGTAGCAGTGGGGGATGTATTCACAGTGACCTGTGTTGCTATTGCATTTTGTACCAGTTGGAGCTACCTAAAGTGCCAGGCAAGGGAGAATCAGGTCTAGTGAGTTGCAGTAATCCATCCTGGAGGTCACAAATGCATGGATTACCATAGCCAGATCGGGGAATGATAGGATGGAACTCAGTCTTATGACCAGTCACAAAAGAAAGTAGGCATTTATTTCCACTGTGGCAATTTGGTCATTTAGTGTCATTGAGAACCACGAGGCCTTGGGCTAATTTAACAATCTGAGGGCAGATACTTGTGATAATGGGGAATTTTATAGAGGAGGCATATTCTTCAGAGTGCATCCCTTTTCCTACCAATATCACCTCATTTTTGTATGAGTTCATCTTAAGCCACTGCTATTCAATTGTATCTTGACTTTGCCTAAGCTTTGAGAAAGCTGGGAGATGGAGCTAATATTTGAAATAAAGGAGATTGGTGTTGTCTATGTACTGCTCTCCTAATGGCTTCATATAGATGTTGAATAGTATGAGGCAGAGGACTGAACTGTGTATAACTTCACAGATCAGAGCTTTGAGATGGAAAAACAGTTGCCCAGAATTGGGTTTGGTTTGAGAAGAGGTCTTCTGGGGCCTACATTTTAGGCCCAAGCTCACCTGACCTGACCCAAGTCTGAGAGGTTCAAGTCATTTTCTGACTTGACCCTGATCCTTCCCCACAAACCTGAGTTGACACTGCCTTGCCTTGTAGTTGGTTCTCCTTCACCTGCCTGGGGTCAGCCTGGTGGCAGCTACGTACTCTGTTCCTGCCATCCTCTGCCTCGTGCTGCACTGCATGTGTGCTGCAGAGTAAGAGGTGCTGCCACTTTTTGGCATGCACACTCATTCCAGACCACAACACACACACACATCAGTAAGGTGATGGCGATTAACAGGAGTGAGGCACGCATCTGCCCTTGTACCGATGCTGTGGGCAAGATGACCCATGCCTGAAAGGGTCTGGTTGTTTTCCACCCTAACCCAGACATTTGTAGTCAGGTCCTGTTGGGTTCAGGTCAGGTTGCAGGGCTCTAAGAAGAAGGACTTCATCCTAGGTTGTGTGCCTTCACTCATGCAGGTACTTAAGGCTGGGACATAAGAGTTTGGTAATTAATGGTAATAAATGCTGCCAAGGAGTCTAGTATGTTCTGTATTTTTTTAAATATGCTGTTTTGTAAGGCTTGTTGCTGTTGATTTTTTTCCTTCTGCTCTAAAGTTTAGATGCATTGCACTCAGCACCAAGTCAAAGGTTAGTCTTCTGATGTATGGGTTATGTAACATTTTGGAATAAGTTTGGTGGTCATTTGTAGGCCCAATCCTGCATTCCTTACTCAGGTATTCTATAACCCCATTCAGAGGGAGTTTTGCCTAAATAAATCCATCCAAAACCATACATCTACATTTGGTAAAGAGGGGAGGGCAGAAGTCCTTCAATTTATACTTATAAAATTAAACTTTAGAGTTGTTCCCAAACTTCCTGATATTAATTAGATTTGTGGAAGTTTCAAATTTCCAAAGTTCTTGCATTTCAGTTTTTTTGTTTTGGTTTTTTTTTTGTCAAATATGAGTTTTAACTTCTGAAGTCATAAGTCGTTACATAGGTCCACTGCACTGTTGGACAGTACTTTTGAACTAACACAAAAAGCATAATAAAAAGGGATTCTTTATTTGCTTGCTTCTTGTTTATTCATCACACTCTTGCAATTTAATTTGTATGACTTTTAAAGAAACCTATATGTCTGGTAACTATCCATGTATTGCATTTTCCACCCAGCATTAGTAGATTATCAGTGGTTTAGATCCATGGACAATAGTTTTGTTTTCCTGAACAGTAAAGCATTAGATCTCTTTGTAACAAAAGAAAAGCTCAAAATTGGGACTTTTTGCCCAAATCATTTATCTACATCTGAATGAAAATATTGAAGTCCATTACTGAGTTTGTGCCATTTGTCTATGATGGAAAACCATTATAAGTAAGCCAAAAGGCAGTTTATTAATCAGTATATTTCAACAAATTGTTTTATTTTATGTTTTATTTAACCAAATATTCAGTGTTCACTATAGAAAACCTGTATTACCGTGAATAAATATCACTTTTAAGAGTTACATATTCACCTTTAAGTCATACTGCTCTGATGACAGCTGAAAGCATCATAATATAAGGATTTTTATATAATAATATATAAACATAATCATAGTAATATAGAATCATAGAATATCAAGGTTGGAAAGGACTTCAGGAGGTCATCTAGTCCAACCCCCTGCTCAAAGCAGGACCAATCCCCAACTAAAACATCCCAGCCAGGGCTTTGTCAAGTCTGACCTTAAAAACCTCGAAGGAAGACGATTCCACCACCTCCCTAGGTAACCCATCCCAGTGCTTCACCACCCTCCTAGTAAAAAAGTTTTTCCTAATATCCAACCTAAACCTCCCCCACTGCAGCTTGAGACCATTACTCCTTGTTCTGTCATCTGGTACTACTGAGAACAGTCTAGATCCTTCCTCTTCGGAACCCCCTTTCAGGTAGTTGAAAGCAGCTATCAAATTCACCCTCATTCTTCTCTTCCGCAGACTAAACAATCCCAGTTCCCTCAGCCTCTCCTCATAAGTCATGTGCTCCAGCCCCCTAATCATTTTTGTTGCCCTCCACTGGACTCTTTCTAGTTTTTCCACATCCACACAGTATTCCAGATGAGGACTCACCAATGCCGAATAGAGGGGAATGATCACGTCCCTCGATCTGCTGGCAATGGATGTTTGCCGTATAAGGATGTTTAATGTCTTCTGTGTGGGTAGATGGATTGGTCTGTTGAATGTTGCATGAAAAAATGTGGCGTTTTATGCTATTATATACTTTTGTTTGCCATGAAAAAAATGTTTAACTTATAATAAAGATTACAAAAGGTTTCAGAAGTTAATAGCTAAAGCAGTGACTTTTGTATCACAGCAACTGTGCATTTCACTTTGAATTATTGTAACAGGTTGTATTTCAACTAGGGATGCCAAGTGATTAAAAAATAATAGCAATTAATTGCATGATTAAAAAAATTAATGATTAACCACACTGTTAAATAATAGAACACCATTTATTTAAATATTTGTGGGTGTTTTTGGATGTTTACATTTTCAAATATACTGATTTCAATTACAACACAGAATACAAAGTGTACTATGCTCACTTTATTTTTTTTACAAATATTTGAAGTGTAAATAAGAAACGAAATAGTATTTCAATTCACCTCATCAAATACTGTAGTGCAATCTCTTTATTGTAAAAGTGCAACTTACAAATGTAGAATGATGTAAAAAAGAATAACTGCATTTGCCAATAAAACAATGTAAAACTTTAGAGCCTACAAGTCCACTCAGTCCTATTTCTTGTTCAGTCAATCGCACAGACAGACAAGTTTGTTTACATTTGCCGGAGATAATGCTGCCTGCTTCTTGTTTACAGTGTCACCTGAAAGTGAGAACACACGTTCGCATGGCACTGCTGTAGCCAGTATCACAAGATATTTATGTGCCAGATGCGGTAAACATTCATATGTCCCTTCATGCTTCAATCACCATTCCAGAGGACATGCGTCCATGCTAATGCTGGTTTCTGCTCGATAATGATCCAATGCAATGTGGACTGATGCAAGTTCATTTTCATCATCTGACTCAGATGCCACCAGCAGAACGTTGATTTTTTCTTTTGGTGGTTCGGGTTCTGTAGTTTCCACATTGGACTGTTGCTCTTTTAAGACTTCTGAAAGCATGCTCCACAGCTCGTCTCTCTCAGAATTTGGAGGGCACTTCAGATTCTAAAACCTTGGGTCGACTGCTGTAACTATATTAGAAATCTCACATTAGTACTTTCTTTGTGTTTTGTCAAATCTGCAGTGAAAGTGTTCTTGAAACGAACAACATGTGTTAGGTCATCATCTGACACTGCTATAACATGAAATATATGGCAGAATGTGGGTAAAATACAGAGTCGGAGACATACAATTCTCCATCAGGGAGCTGAGTCAACAATTTAATTAATGCATTTTTTTTAATGAGTGTCATGAGCATGAAAGCATGTCCTGTGGAATGGTGGCCGTAGCATGAAGGGGCATATGAATGTTCAGCATATCTAGCATGTAAATATCTTGCAATTCCAGCTACAAAAGTGCCATGCAAATGCCTGTTCTCACTTTCAGGTGACAGTGTAAATAAGAATCAGGTAGCAGTATCTTCTGTAAATGTAAACAAACTTGTTTGTCTTAGCGATTGGGTGAACAAAAAGTAGGACTCAGTGGATTTGTAGGCTTTGAAGTTTTATATTGTTTTATTTTTGAGTGCAGTTATGTAACAAAAAAAATCTACATTTGCAAGTTGCACTTTCAGAAGAAAGAGATTGCACTACAGTACTTGTATGAGGTGAATTGAAAAATACTATTTCTTTTATCTTTTTACAGTGCAGATATTTGTAATAAAAATAATAATGTAAAGTGAGCATTGTAAACTTTGTATTCTATGTTTTAATTGAAATCAATATATTTAAAAATATAGAAATGTATCCAAAAATATTTATAATAAATTTCAATTGGTGTTCTATTATTGTTTAGCAGTATGGTTAAAACTGAAATTAATTTTGTTGAGTTAATTGTGTGAGTTAACTGCGATTAATTGACAGCCCTAATTTCAACTTTAAGTTTAGCTTTGTGTCTGATGTCATAAGCTAGAAGGGACAGTAGGCTATAAAAGGCATCTTGAAACACTTTGGATATAAGATAAGGCAATTTAAGGTCAGCTGTTTCCCTGTTCCAATAGATGACTTCCACAGTTAAATTGCTTCACAAACATTCAGTCTTCATTACAAAGGATCCAAATATTATAGTGCAAGTAGATCTTGGTTAACAGAAAGCTGGTGAAGTTACTTGGCTTTTTATATGAAGGTTGTTAGTTACTACATAAAACTAATTTAAAGTGAAGCAGAAAAATCCTCTGTTATTCATGATAGAGTTGTGATGGGGCACAAATATAAACATCAATGATTTAATCATGTTCAAATAGTGGCAGTGATCTGTTGCTATTCTTACAATAATATTGAGTCAGTATCATCTGTGCTAATACAAGAGTATAAATGCCAAAAGGTAGTTTCCATATCTCCTTCTTGTGGTAAATGAGAAGCGTATAAATGCACCTAATGAAGACATTTAGCCAGAAAATGTTGTTTAGCTTGTCAGGGTTTGGAGCTGATGTTCCCAAGACATGCTTGCTTTGCTTTATTAAAGTTGAGCTAAAATGATGCCTTCAAAATCTATTTTCTGACTACAGTGCCAAATTTTGGCTATTTCATTTACTTCCCACTAAAGCAAGAAAAAGATTATTGTTTATTGGTAGTATGAATGCATTCCTTACATTTTAATTCTCAAAAGTGCTGATTTCAGGATGTATGAAGGATGATTTAATTTTAAGCTATGACTGAAATCCTTTGTTAAATCCACTAGATACAAAATAGTCCGGCCTAATTTCTTCATCTGAGCCATGACCAGAAAGTTAAATTTGGGGTTTTTAAATCTTATACTCCCTGAAAATTAGTGTGAATGCATGTTGAACTGTGTCTTTCTTCTTCTTTGCTGTAAGCCACAGTCCACAAGGGGCTGAGCTGAAACTGTCAAACGTGTGTATAAAGAATTGGCTATCTAATTGACCTAATTGACTGTTAACTGCTCTGCAGATGGATTAAGTATGGGGAAAAAAATCTCAGGCGTGTCTTATGAGTGCATGAGTTACATGAGGTCTCACATGAGTGAGATAAAATCATAATCCACTTCTAGCAGAAAGGGTAGCATATGCATCCAACATGTAATAGGCCTTTTTCCTGTTTTCACTTGGATCCATGTATATGATCAAAGTTGCTGGACTGGTACTTTTACTTTATGTAGCTATTCCATAAAGGTACCTGTAGCAAGCTCTGAGGTAGATGGCTGGACTTCTGTTACGAAAGTTGGGTGAGGAATCATAGCTGTTTGTGTGCCATCTGGCGGGAGCAAAGAGAGGGTTGAGTAAGCAGGCACATTGAGTGCATACTGCGTATCATTGAAAGAAATTCGGAGTTTTTACAAGGCTGAAGGACCTGCTGTGTGTGCTTCCGTGGACAGTATAATAAAGACAATTAAGTCTGAAAACAAAAGAGTTGAAAAGGTCAATATAATAAATAGAATGGTCTTTATCCTCCCAGAATATTGAAAGAACGCTGCCACAAAATCAATACTCCTGAAGCCTTTTTCATTGAAATATTCTCATTGCCAGACACCTGGGGCTAAATTCTGCCCTCAGTCCCATCCATGAAGTCAGTGGAGTTGCATGGATGGACCCAAGGGCACACTTTTGCCTTTTTTATGTCACCTTCTTCTACACTGATTTCTTTAGCCTGGTAGCTGAGTTATGAGTTTGCTTCTGTGTCTGTCTTTTTCTTGTAGAAATAGGATTTGTACATTCATGGGGTGACTTACTTGAAATCCTTCAATCCATCTGTCTCCTGTGAATATCCTTTTTTCTTAAGGAGTACTATTACTCAGCCAGATGTGTAGTAATCCAAAGTGGGGCTCAAGTAGGTTATGTATTCATTTCAAAAATGAAGAGAACTTAAATAGTATCTGAGCCAGTGCAAATCCCATGGCTTTTCTGTTGTCATGCTGTGATTGACTAATTTATGCCTGGACTAATTTATGAATATTGTATCTTGATAGGGTTATTGTATTTTCTGTGCCCATATATATCAGGTGGAGTCTGTGAGGATACGGTAGTTTTCTTGGCAGGAGCTAGAGGTATGACTAAGAAATACTTCAGGTGTGGTCTGTTTAGTCTTGTCCATTTCCTTATAACTTGATATTAAGATTTCTCTATGTAATCCTTGCCTGTGATGGAGTCTGCTACATGTTTAAGGTAAAACATGGCTACAATCAGAACCACAGTGTGTATAATCAAGGAGGCTTCCTGCTCCACCTGGGGGGCTTCCCTATTTAGAACACGAAGAGGAAGCTGAGAAACTAGAAGCTGCATAACTGCTAAGGAATGGTGATCTCTGGCCCAGGTCTCTGAGGAGTCCCAGAGACTTTTTGTTTTGAGACTTGTATGTTTTGAGTAGTCCAAACCTAGGCTCTGAGGTAAGAACCTTTAAATTATTGTTGAAGTGCTCCTTTGAGGGGGCTTTGTTAAAGGGAGACACTCTTATGTTAATTAGAATGTTTGGTTTCTCTTTGCCCAGGCTGTTAAAGTGAGCCCTGTGCTGCCCCATCAAAGGGGAAACAGGCAGGTCCCAGCATAGTCACACTTGGTCAGCCATAGGTGCTGCAGGGCATGCATGCCCTTTCACATGTGGTGAGCCAGGCAGGATCCCTTGAGAGCCCTCTTCCATCAGGAAAGGTCATGGAGAACATTCTCCAATTAGCGGTGAAACAGTAACAAGCACAGAATAACAGAAACCACCAACTCCAGCACACACCGCTGGCTGCCCAGCAACACCTGCAAGAAACACAGCTGGCAAAGCATGAATGGAACCAGCAGTTCTGGGTAGAAATGGCCAGACAGTTTACCCGGCATTCTGCTGGAGAAGGGACCAATTTGGGTGCACTTGGGTCTACCAAGGCATCATTTTGTCACTATTCAGCTTGGTCAATGACCCAGAGGCCAGTGTGATCACATTTGATTGGGTCGCTAGCCTGGATAGCTGGGAAGAAAGCACCTGGACAGTATATCAGCCCCCTATCTTACTGGAGAGGCACAAGCAGCCTATCCTATGCTGGATGAAGAGGAAGCTGGGTCGCATACTGCACTGGGTGGTAACAGATGAACTCAGCCTCTCCCCAGAGGCATACTGACAGAGGTTTCAGGCAAAACCCTTTCCTATGGATGTGCAACCATGTGCAGTGGCCCAGCAATTCCAGGATCTGGCTTCCTGCTGGCTGGTACTGGCAACTAAGACTGTTGGGGAACTAATGGACAATATTTCTTCCGTCAATACCTGCTTGTCCTCCTATCTACTGTACAAGCTGTGGTCTGGTGCTTCCAGCTAACATCTCTAGCAGCCACTCTGGAAATGACAGAGGTGTTCCAGGAGACACCCATGGCTGGAAAACTTACCCCCATGACCAGCGGCCTGGCCAAAAATAGGGATGTAAGATGACACTCCAAGAGCCCAGCAACATTTGTAAGGGAAGTTGTCCCAGAGCAACTGAACTTCAAAACCAGGGCCCATCCATTGCTGCATGGCCTGTTGAATGAACTTACCTTCTCAAAGGTCAAGCCATGCAGAGGCTGCAGGATGGTCTGGTAGTGTGTTCTTGCTGTTTGGAACCAGCTCATATCCAATATGAATCTATGCAGTGAGAATATGACTATCTGGGCAGCTGTTCCAGTCTGTCCAAGAAGGAACTAATCAACCTCTAAGGACACATCTAGGACTCTATGTAGCTCAAGCAAAAATGAGTCCAACTGTCATGGAAGACTGGGAGAGACCCTGCTTCAATGAAACCTGGAGTCACCCAAGACCTTACATCCAGGACAACCCATTGAAGTTTTGTGCATCCATGGTGATGTTCAGTTGGACTCAATTGCCTCTGTAATCTTACAGGTAGTGAACCAGGTGGGTCACCTCTGGATGGGAGTCACAGATCACCTAGGGTGGGACTGGAAATAGCTAACAAAGGAGAATCTACCCCATTAACCTGTGTACCTTTGGAGGGACAAGAAGGAGCCCACTCAGCAGAAACCTAGAAACGATTTCCTATGGCCCAGTCAGATCTTTTTGGGATTCCCCTGAAATTCCAGAAGTTATGGAATCAGGGATGGAAGCTCAGGTGAGTTTGGGCCTGTGCTGTCAATGATACTGTGGAATCTGAGGAAGACTTTTCTCGGGGGATGGATACTGGAGAGGAAACCTCCCAGCAGCCCAGACAGCCTGACAACCAAGAAAGGGGCATCTCATACTGAATTCCTACATTGGAATAAAGTGCCCTGATTGACAATTTTGACATTGTGGCAGCCCAGCATGAGGACCAGATACTTTGGCAGCTATTGTCAGGGTATTTGTAATGGATCGGGCTGCCTGGTAGTTTCTCTGGTGTGAGCTGAGAAATGAGATATTGTACTGGGGAGAGGCACCCTCAGAACGAGGAGTTTCAATATCAGCTCTTGGTGCCTCAATGTGCTTGAAGGGAGCTCCTAGAGCTGGCCCACATTATATCAACTGCGGGGCACCTGCATAAGGATAAAACATAGGGAAGTCTGTTGGCCCAAATCTTTTGGTTAAGACTATAAAGAAGGTAGCAGACTTCTGCCACTCATATCCTGACTATGAAAGGGTAGCTTTGAAAGGCAAGAGGTGAGTCCTTTTAAGTGCACAACCTCTCATTGCAACCTCCTGCAAGAGGGTGGGAATGAACATAATAGATCCTCGAGAAAGATTGCCTGAGAGCACAGCTTCACTTTGGTGCTGTGGGACTATGCCACCCAGTATCCTGAATCAGTTCCCTTATGAAGTACCATGGCCTCCACATTTGTGTTGGAATTAGTCCAAATATTTTCCCAGATAGGTCTTCTTTCAGGGGTCCTTAAAGACCAGGAAACTAATTTCATATCCCAGGTCCGCAAGCAGGTGTGGAGACTGCTAAAAGTCATCGTGCTCCGTGCCTCCATCTACCACCTCCAGGCGAATGGTCTGGAGGAAAGGTTCAACAAAACCCTTAAATCCATGTTAAAAAATGTATGGAGATGGAGGCTTAAGAGTGGGACTTCCATATTTGTTATTTGCAATGCAGGAGGTACCACAGGCCTCCACCGGCTTCTCTCCATTTGTGCTGCTTTATGGGACAAAGTCCCAAGGTAATCTAGACCTGGTTAAGAAGTCCTGGGAAGCCCAGCCTACATGCAATATGCATATTGTGCAGTATGTCTTTTGGACAAGGGAAAGATTGAAGCATATAGGCTGTTTTACTAGAAGTAACCTATTCCAGGGCCAGTAGAACCAAATGCAACAACACAATAAAGGGGCTAGGGCCAAGGAATTTCAGCCAGGGGATCAAGTGCTCCTGTTATAGCCAGTAGCTTGGTCTCTGAGCTGGGCAAACTGGTCCATATGAAATGCTTGAATGAAATGAAACATCACATTAGAAGGCAAAAATTTCAGGAAAGTAGAACAGTTAGAACAGTTTATCTGTCTGGGCAGTACCATATTAGCCAATGCAGACCTGTAGAAAAAAGTGAAATCAAGGATAGTAAAGGCATTCACATCTACTAAACTCAACAATACCTGGAAGTTTCTAGGCTCATCTTTGGAAGGTGCTGTGCAGGTTTCCTTTGAGGATGGGGACTGAGAGATCGGATATGGAATGATCGCTTTGTGAAGTGTTCAGCCATAGGTGACAGGGTGTTTTTATCTTGTGTCATTTTTCTGTGTGAGTTCATTTGAGAACATAGTGATTGTCTGGTTTCACAAGCACTGTTGTTGGCGAATTTGGTGCACTGGATGAGGTATCACCACGTGTTGTGATAGGCAAGAGTAGGAAAAGCATTCACAGCATCTACTGAGCAGTGTATGGAAATCAAATATATACAACACCAGAAGAAAACTGAGAATTTTAAATTCAAATGTAATTTCAGTGCTAACATATGGCTGTGAGAGCTGAAAATCTACCAAAATGTTAGAAGAATTGAGGGGTATTGATCATTGTAGCAGTGGAGATATATCTGCAGGTTTTGCATCTGTTGTTCTGGCATGTCTGGTGCTGCTTTGAAATGGTGGGTTCTGGTCTGTGGGGAGCTTGCTTCTGATGATTAGCTTGGTGACACTGGGGAGTTGTTTGAAGGGAAGAGTAGTAGTTTCAGGAAAGATTTATTTCAGGATGTGGTCCCTATAAATTATGCATTGTAAGTGTTTGATCATATCCCATATAGATTCTAGTGCAGGTTGGTAGTTGACAACTAGGGGTGTGCTGTTGGTGCGGTTTTATTTTCCCTTGTATAGAAGTAGTTTCTCTTGGGGTATTTGGGTGGCCCATTCAATGATGCAATCTATTTCTCTGGTTGAGTGTCCTTATTTAGTGAAGGCAGTTCAGTGTGTTTTTCAGATTTTCTCTTCAGAGCATATTCTGTAGTATATGAGTGTGAGGCTGTAGATAACAGATGGCTACTGGATGTGTGGGGATAGGTGTAGTGATCTGTGAATTTCTTGTATGTAGTAATTTGTAGGGTTCCATTGCTGAAGCCTATCGTGGTGTCCAGGAAGCTGATACTGGTGTGGAAGTGTTCTAGGGAGAGTCTGATGGATGGGAAGTTGTGGTTGAAGTTGTAATGGAAATCTATGAGGGAATTTAAGTTGTCTGTCCAGAGGATGAAAATATCATCAATGTACCTCAGTTTTTCATGGAAGTGGCCCATAAAGAGGTTGACATACAGCAGAGCGATACTAGTACCCATGGTCCTCTCGGCCATATTTTTAAGGTTTGTAGGTTCCTAAAGATGCAGATAGGTGCCTAGTGGAATTTATAAAAGTGCCTACGTGCAATGACCCAGGCATTGGTGGTCAGGCCTACTGACGGCGCAGGAGGTCAGAACCAAATCTGGTACCAAGCCGAAGATCCAAGCTGGATACAGAGTCAGGTGCCAAGCCAGGGGTCAGAGCCAGAGTCAGGCGCCAAGACGAAGATCAGAACTGGAGACAGCATCAGGGGTAAGGCATAGGAGCAGGGATCTGGAGTAAAGCAGGAACTGGGAATAGACGAAGGTCTGTGGTAAGGAGGACCGGAACCATGAGCAGGCAGGAATCCATGGCTCAGGAGTCAAGTAAGCAGGAGGGGTCCATAGTAGCAGCCAGCCAGGAATTCCTCTAGTTGCTCAGACAACTTCTTGTGTTACTTCCTGGTGTATAAAGAAAAGGAGGACTTGTGGCACCTTAGAGACTAACAAATTTATTTGAGCATAAGCTTTTGTGAGCTACAGCTCAGTTCAGTACATGCATCCTATGAAGTGAGCGGTAGCTCACGAAAGCTGATGCTCAAATAAATTTGTTAGTCTCTAAGGTGCCACAAGTCCTCCTTTTCTTTTTGCGGATACAGACTAACACGGCTGCTACTCTGATTCCTGGTGTATGTAGAGCTCCTGAGCCAGTTGAGGGTGGTGCTGGATGTTTTCCCCCAATCAGGAGCTTCAGGGATGGGCCCTCTGCGAGCCAGCACTTCACTGGTTCCCTTCTCTGGTTACTCAGATGAGCTGATGGGTGGTGATTTTGGCCTGAGTACCCTTGGGCTGGGGTTTGAGGCTGATGATATCTCATATTAGCCTTCCAACTACCATTGGAGATAGGCACCTACTTGCTTTTGAAAATCCCACTAAGCACCTATCTGTATCTTTAGGCACCTAAATACCTTTAAAAATTGTATTTACTGGGAGCTGTATACATCTGAGGGCAGAATTTGGCCCTTATTTGTATTTTTAAACAAATAACTTTTTTGTAGTGTTGCACACAAACTGAAGTGAGTCACTCTGTAGCAATAGCTCTGCTCTAAGCATATCCTAGCTCTGTTGAACTGTCATACAGCAGAACTGTCAAGCAAGAACAATGAGTAATACACTGATGTGTTTTCAGCGGTTTATGGCTTTTTTAACCCTCTTAAAATGGAATGAAATCTTGGCTTAACTAGGTTAATTATTAATGCTGCAATTTATTATGAATAGGCACTTTGATGCTATGTTGATGAGAGTGGTATAAATACTTGGATAAATTATTGTATCATTTATTCATATAGCACCCTAGGATGTTGGATACTGTATAAACATGTAAGAAGACAGGTCCCTGTCAAAGAGCCTTAAAGAGCTTACACATAAGCAACATACAAAGGAAGGAGGAAGAGGAAGCATACAGTATATTTATTTTTAATTTTTTATTACATCCTTTTATCTGTGAAATTGTACTAAAGAGTTGAAAAATCGTCTAGTCTTTTTTAGCTCTTTAGATACCAGAGATGCATCTAAGGTCCCAATTGTGCAATCCTTATGTGGTCCATTAACTTCATTCTACTCAGTAGTGTTTTCAGGATTCTAAATGGTGATGGTTCTATATAAATATCCCAACATTGACCTTGAAAAATGGGGATGAGATGTTAAGGTCACACCATATACAATTTTGTATAAATTAAATGGAAAAATACCATACTTTATCTTTTGCATAGTCCAATGGATTTCGTGAGCACACTTCTCTTTCTGTGCAGGACAAGACAGTTATCTTGTCTGAGGGATAGCAAGGTGGAGGAGATGCAAACTGAAAAGAGTCCAGGAATGAGGAAAGATTATTGAAACTTTCATAAACTTCAAATAATACTTTCCCTCATGAAATAGAAAATAAGAATGTTTTAAAATCGGTTGTGCAACAAGCCCCCAGACAGATATAACTTTCACAAGCAACACTTATGCTAGGATGAATGTTTTTGGGCAGAGACAATGATTTATTTCTAGCATCAGGCATGAATTTTATTGTGAGTTGGTATTTTGCATTATTTCACCAACATCTAATGCTAGGAAAACAGCACATGCCACTTTCCTGCAGTTTTCTTGTGGTCCACTACCAACGCAGCAATGCAGTATACAATCCTGTCCAAATGCCAATGTCTATTTTGTAGGTGATGTATGATTTGGAGGGAGATGGGTAGGTTTCCATCTTCCTTATTCAGAATGTTTCAGGTGTCCTAGAATGCATATCAAAACAGGGAAGCATTTATTAAAAGTGTTGGTACCAAAACAAATTTCTGCTTCATGGAATTCTGATTTGAGAAAAAAAATCTGAAGAGGATTATATAGTGGCTGAATAATCTCTGTATAAATGTGGATTATGACAAGAGAAGAATGAATTGCAAAACACAGAACTCACCTGTGTTCAGTCTTTCCTGATGACTAGCACATGTGGTTTTAAACAGTTGCTGTGTTCTGTCTCCAGAGATGCCTGTATTTCAGTAGTGGTTGAAGTAATTCTAGTCTGTAAAAACTGTCGGGTCATTTGAGATGATTAGCACTGTAAATTTATGATGTGGTGGTGGTGGATTTTAATATTGGCTTCTCAGCCAAGGAAAAATATTTACTAAAATGTGTTTGGTTTTGAATTCATACACTACCATGGTCTCAAATCATAGCCATATTTGACTGTGTGAAAACTATATCTTCAACCTGATCATGTCTGTAGTTGTAGTCTCACAATCTCCTTTTGTGGCTCCAGCTATATAAATAGGCATTAGTGACCTTTTGCATGTGTAATCCTTTTGTGGACTGGAAACAGAATTTATTTGTTTTAGCATGTGACAATGTGAGTGTAATAAATGAAGGGAGGAGGGAGCTCCCTTTTATGGACACCCAACCAGCCAGTTAGCTGTAAAATCCCTCTTGGTAGCTGTTCTCTGCTTGCTTTACCTGTAAAGGGTTAAAAGTCCCACAGGTAAAGAAAAGGAAATGGGCACCTGACCAAAAGAGCCAATGGGAAGGTAGAACTTTTTTAAATTGGAAAAGAAACTTTCCCTTTGTGTGGTGTTCTCTCTGGGCTGCAGGGACATGGAGCAGTAATGCTGTAAACAGCTTTAAACCAGGTATGATTATAGATTATCAATACATATCTTGAACCTACATATCTGAAACCTCAGATATGTAAGTAAAATTAGGGAATGTCTAAAAAGACGCTATTGGGGTTACTTCTTTATTTTGGCCTGTGGATCTCCTCTCTGCTAAGCCCAGATGCTTTTGTTTGCTTGTAACCTTTAAACTGAACCCCCAAGAAAGTTATTTTGGGTGCTTGATTTTTGGAATTGCTCTTTTAAAATCTAGCAAAAGCCTAAATTCCAGATGTATTTTCTTTCTTTTTCTTTTTAATAAAATTTACCTTTGGATTTTTTGTGTCCCAAAGAGGTTTGTGCATATGTTGTTTATTTAGCTGGTGGCAATAGCTAATTTCCTTTGTTTTCTTTCTCAGCTCTCTCCCAGGGTGGCTGTGTGTGTGTGTGTGTGAGAGAGAGAGAAAGGGCTTAAGGGTACCCCACCAGGAGGAATTCCCAAGTGCTTCTTCCTGGGTTCAAGGGTTTTGTGGTTTTTTTTTTTTTTTTTTGCATTTGGGTGGTGGCAGCGTTTACCAAGCTAAAGTCAAAGAAAAGCTGTAACCTTGGGAGTTTAATACAAGCCTGGAGTGGCAAATATTATTTTTTAGAATACTTGCAGGCCCCCACCTTCTGCACTCAAAGTGACAGAGTGAGGATTCAGTCTTGACAGTGAGGAAGGAGGCGCCTTTTAGTCATTCATATTGCGGTGACAATGATAGGATGTGAAAGCAGGAGCATTTTAGGGCATTAGATGTGGAAGCAGCCCAATGAACATAATATTCTGAGAATGTTCATTTTCATTCTTCCATGACTTCAGCCTGATTTTGTTCACTGTACATTGACAGAGCCTGGATCTTCGATGAATATAAACTATATAGTTTGATGACTATTTAAGAGGGATTTGGTTACTTTATCCTGTCAAAATTCATGCTGAAATCTTTATTCAAATATACAGTCTTGCCAAATGTACTGTGCATGTTAGCATGCTGCTGAATATTTCTGGATTTCTTGTTAACTGAACCATTATGAGGGGCCCCAGAACCTCCATCTTCTCTGGGGGATGCACCCCAGGGAGTGGGGACATGGGTCAGCGGTTGCTTTTGGGCACCCTGGCCCCCCACCCAGGGCAGGTGGAGGTACGGGGCTCCTCACAGCAGCCAGGGCTCCCTAGGCAGCTTTTACCATGGCCTGGTTCTGGCTTCCGGCCTGGCCCTGGGGCAGGGCCTCCAGGGCTGGAGGAGGAGCAGGAGGTGTGGGGACTGAGGGGAAGAGGAGGGGCGGAGGGCAGAGCCTCAGGGGAAAAGATTAGTAGGGGAAAGGCCATGGAGGGGGCGGGACTCCTGCATGTGTCCTACTTTTGCCTTTTGAAAAGGTGGTCATCCTAATACCAAATGATTCATAGATTCTATGGCCCCACCCATGCTCTGCCCCAAGGCCCCGCTCCTGCTCGTCCTCTTCCCCTTGAGGCTCCGCCTCTTCCCATCCCTGCTCTGCACACATGGGGACCTCATGGGAGAGAGTGAAGAGGTGCACACCAGCGGTAAGTGGCCATCGGGGGGGGCCAAGGGAGCGGGTGAAGAGGCACGAGCAGCAGGCGGGGGAGAGGGGAAAGAGGGGTGTGCATGTGAGTGGTGAGCTGGCCGGCGGATGGGATGGGAGGGTTGGAGGAGGGGGCAAAGAGGCAAATGATCAGCTGGCTAGTGGGCAGTTGAGGGGAGGCGGGGGGGGGGGGGGTGAAGAGGTATGAGTAGCGGGTGGGAGGAGCCTTGAAGAGGGTAGGAGATGGAGAGTTGGAGGGGCTTCGGGAGGGAGGAGTCTGAGCAGGAGCAGGCCTCAGGGTGGGGTCACGGTCCAGCTGTGCGCATCCTCCCCAAATGGAGGAGTCACGCGCCACCCATGGATAATATGATTACCAATCTGGAAAATTGCCCTTTAAGTGGGGTGTCAGTGCCATATTTGTTTATGAAATTTTTAATTATTGTTATAGAATATCAGCATAAAAGTGGTGGTAATAGTATGTGCTCCCTCTGAATGATTTGTTGCTCAAATATAGTACTCTGGCAGCTGTTAAAGGGGCTGTCAGTTTCATCATGAGGGTATTGGAGTCACTAGCATTTAAAATAAGTTACCTTATCCTGGAAGAAAACATTAAAATCATCGCTGCAAGAGTTTGCAGATGACACAGAAATGGGAGGTGTAGAAATAAGGATAGGTGAGTTCTACAGAGTGATCTGCATTGCACTGTTAAATGGACTAACTTGAACAAAATGTCTGTTTAATACAGCTAAATGCAAGGTCATACATCTAGGAACTAAGAATGAAAGTCACACTTTGAGGTTGGAGGACTGTGTGTTGGAAAGCAGTGACTCTGAAAAGAACTTAGGATCCAGGGAGGATAACCAACTACACATGAGCTCCCAATGTGATGCAGTGGCTAAGACAGAAAATGTGATATTCCAGGGGAATATCAAGTAAGAGTAGGGGGGTGCTGTTATCTCTGAGTATGGCATCAGTAAGAACGCTTCTGGAGTACTATGTCCAGTGATGGTGTCCATACTTTGAAATGGATATTGACAGATTGGAAGGGATTCAGAAAAGCACTACAAGAGTGATTCAAGGTCCTGAAATTCTGTCCTTCCTGGGCCAGTGTAACTGGGGGCAGTCAGAGGGGAACTAATGTTTTCTCAATGGAAATCATAGAAATGTAAGGACTTCAACAGGTTGCACAGAGACAGGACTAAGTTCTAGACTGTCCCTGACAGGTGTTTGTTTAACCTATTCTTAAAAACCTCCAATGATTGAGATTCCACAACTTCCCTGGGTTATTTGTGCTCGTGCTTAACTATCCTGACAGGAGGTTTTCCTAATGTGTAACCTAAATCTCCCTTGCTGTAATTTAAGCCCATTGTTTCTTGTACTGTCGTCAGTGTTAAGGAAAACAATTTATCACCACCCTCTTTATAATAACCTTTTTATGTATCTGAACACTGTTATTATGTTCCCCCTCAGTCTTCTCTTCTCCAGACTTAGCAAACCCAACTTTTTCAATCTTTCCTCATAGGTCATGTTTTTTAAAACTTTAATCATTTTTGTTGGTCTCCTCTGGACTTTCTCCAGTTTGTCCACATCTTTCCTGAAATGTGGTGCGCAGAACTGGACACAATACTCCAGTTAAGGCCTTATCAATGCGAAGTAGAGTGGACGAAATATTTCTCGTGTCTTGCTTATACTCCGGCTGATACATCCCAGAATGAGGTTTTTTTTGTGCAACAGAGTTACCCTGTTGACTCATATTTAGCTTGCGATCCACTACAATCCCCAGATCATTTTCTGCAGTATGCCTTCCTCAGCCATTGTTTCCCATTTTGTATTTGTATAATTGATTATTCCTTCCTAAGTGTAGTACTTTGCATTTGTCCTTATTGAATTTCATCCTATGAATTTCAGATATTTCTCCAGTTTGTCAAGGTCATTTTGAATTCTAATCCTGTCCTCCAAAGCGCTTGCAACCCCTCCCAGCTTGGTATCATCCGGAAATTTTAAAAGTGTACTCTCTGTGCCATTATCCAAATAATTTATTGAATAGAACCAGACCCAATATGGATCCCTGTGGGACCCCTCTTCATATGCCTGTCCAGCTTGACTGTGAACTATTGATGACTACTCTCTGAGTACAGTTTTCCAACCAGTTGTCCAACAACTTTACAGTAGGTTTGTCTAGGCTTTTGCCCACTCGATCCTTCCTAAATAGGAGGAAAAAAAACCCCTGTGTGATTATGGAGGACTTCACTTTGAAAGACATATGCTTTTGAGGTCTTGTACTGCCAATAATAAAACATCTTGGAATTTCTAAACGTTATAGATGACAATTTCCTAACTCAAAAAATGTTGCATCCAACAGGGCAGAATTCTTCATTAGACCTTTTCCTAACAGATAAAGAGCAGCTGATCACAGAACTAAAAATTAATGGTAGCTTAGGTACAAGTAATCATGACTTGCTCACACTTATAATGTGCAAGCAGAATGAAGTCCAGACCAGTCACACACATACTTGATATTTTAATAAGGCTAGTTTCACAAAGCTGAAAACAATTATGAGCCAAATCAGCTGGGAGGGAGAATTTAATCAGAAAAATATAAATGATAATTGGGAATAATTTGAAAACACCTTACTAGCTACCCCAAAAGCCCAATCCCATGTTTGAGGAAGAAGGCTGTGCTATTTTTAAAAAATGACCTGGTTTAGAGGGGAATTGAAGGCAGGTATAAAAAATATATAACAAATGGAAAAAAAAGGGGAAGTAGATAGTAATTAATATAAATCAGAAGTTAGGAATTGTAGGAAATTGATACAGGAAATGAAGGTACAAAAGAAGAAATCTGTGGCAAGCAGAGACAAGGACAATAAGAAGGAGGTTTTTTAAAATAAATTAGGAACAAAGAGAATCCTGACAATGATATTGGGACATTAATAGATAGAAATGGTAGAATTATCAATAATCATTCAGAAAAGGCAGACATTGAATAAATGTTTCTGTTCTGTATTTTTGGGAAAAAACAGATGATATATTCTCATCATATTAACTCTCTTCTGGGGGATATTAAACAGAAGCTGTTGAAGTTAGACATTTTTAAATGAGCAGGTCCAGAGAACTTGCATCCAGGTGTATTAAAAGAACTGGTTGAGGAGCTTGGTGGACTGATAACGTTGATTTTCAATAGCTCTTGGAACACTGGTGAAGTTCCAGGGAAGAAAACTAATGTTGTGCTAATATTTATAAAGAGTAAATGGGGTGACCTGGGTGAGTATAGGCCTGTCAGTTTGACATTGATCCCTGCCAAGATAATGGAGTCGCTGATACAGAACTCAATTAATAAAGAATTAAAAGGAAGGTAATGTCATTAATGCCAGTCAACCTGGGTTTATGGAAAATAGATCCTGTCAAACTAATTTGATATTTTTTTTATGAGATTAGAAGTTTGGTTGATAAAGGTGATAGTGCTGATGTAATATATTTAGAGTTCTGTGAGTCGTTTGACTTGGTACCACACAACTTTTTGATTAAACTAGAACAATACAAAATTAACATGGCCCATTAAATAGATTAAAAACTGGCTAACTGAAGGTCTCAAAATGTAATTGTGAATGGGGAATTGTCATCAAGCGGGTATATATTTAGTGGTGTCCTGTGGGGTTCTTGGCCCTACGCTGTTTAACACTTTTATCAATGACCTGGAAGAAAACATAAAATCATCACTGGTAAAGTTTGCAAATTACACAAAAATTGGGGGAGTTGTAAATAATGAAGAGGACAGATCACTCATTCAGAGCAATCCGGATCACTTGGTAAACTGGGTGTAAGTAAATAATGTGCGCTTTCATTCATGTAAATGTATACATCTAGGAACAAAGAGTGCAGGCTATGCTTACATGATGGGGGGACTCTATCCTGAGAAGCAGTGACTCTGAAAAAGATTCAGGAGTCATAGTGGATAATCAGCTGAACATTAGCTCTCTATGTGACACTGTGCCAAAAGAACTAATGTGTTACTGGGATGCATAAATGGGAATCTCAAGCAGGTGCAGAGTTATTTTACCTCTGTATTTGGCACTGGTGTGACCTCTGCTGGAATACTGTGTCCAGTTTTGGGGCCTACAATTCAAGAAGTATTTGGTAAATTAGAAATGGTTCAGAGAAGAGCCACAAGAATGATAAAGGATTTAGAAGACATGCCTTCTAGTGATAGACTTAAAGAGCTCAATCTATTTAGCTTAACAAAGAGAAAGTTAAGAGGTGACTTTATTACAGTATATAAGTATATGGGGAACAAATATTTAATAATGGACTCTTCACTCTAGCAGAGAAAGATATAATACAATCCAATGGCTGGAAGTTGAAGCTGGACAAATTCAGACTGGAAATAAAGAGAAAATTTTTAACAGTGAGGGTAATTAACTATTGGAACAATTTACCAAGGATTGTGGTGAATTCTCCATCACTAACAATTTTTAAAACAGCTTTGGATGTTTTTTTTTTTTAAAAAAAATAGAAATTATTTTGGGAACATTCTATGGCCCATGTTACACAGGAGGTCGGACTAGATAATCACAGTGATCCCTTCCGGCCTAGGAATTTATTACTCTGTGAATCCCTCTCCTATTCTTGGGCACACATGCACCCATTCACAGTGAGCTTCCGTGCCCCCTTCCTCTCCTGCCCTACAGTTGTAGATTAAAGATGCTCAATCTATTTCAGTTGTCAAAAGCAAAAGTTTTTGTCAAAGCTGAGTGGTAACTTGTTTATAAGTACATACACAGGAAAAAGATTTCTGATAATAGAGAGCACTTTAATCTAACAGACATAACAAGAGCCAATGGATGGAAACGGAAGCTAGACAAATTAAGACTATAAATAAGGTGCACATTTTTAACAGTGAGCGTAATTAACCTTTGGGACAACTTATTTAGGGATGTTGCACATTCTCCATTACTTGAAATCTTTAAATCAGGATTGGAAGTCTTTCTAAAAAATATGCTATAGCTCAGTAAAAATATATGGACATGAGGCAGGAATCACTGTGAAATTCTATGGCCTGTGTTATGTATGAGGTCAGACACCATAATAACAAACAAATAATTATTCCTTTTTGTCTTAAAATCTATGGATGAAATCTTGGCCCTATTGAAAACAATGAGAATTTTACCACTGATTTCAGTGGGGGCATAATTTCACTTATGTATCCCTGAAAAGTTCCAGCTTGTACCCAAAAGCTGCCTGTTGGGAATATATGATAGATATGATGCTAATGAAAGCTTTCCCCATTTAAGATTACAAGATATAATTGATGGAATAGAGAGGAATCAGTAGAGCTAGCAGGTGTTGACTTAGATAATGCTGTACATGTTGAGCTTGAATATCTGTGATATCCTTCTGAAGCATTCACATGACTTATTTTAGAAGACAGAATTGTCTCACAGAACACACGGAAATTCTTGCACCTTGTTGAGGTGACATACTTCCTTTGAGACATAATGATCTGGTAAGTCCCCAAGGCTTATTCTTTAGTGTGGAAAGTACTTTGAAATTCCACTAGTCCATATCATAGTTGTGATAGATACATCTTCTCTGGATTGGGGAGTTCATATAGCTGAGTGCTACACCCAATATATTTGGCCTTTCATCCCATTTGGATTCCTCATCCCAGAACAATTTTGCAGAAGAAGATAGCCTTGCGTATGCTTTGGCATTTGGAGATCTGATTTACTAAAATTGATTCTGACTCAAATGTCAAAGTGTTTTACTCCAACAAACAGGAAGAGACTGTGTCTGCCTTCTTTGTCAAAAAGCTCTCAAGGTGTGAAGCTTGGCAGTGTTCCTCAAGAAATTCCTGACTGCCACTTACTTGATGGGGAAAGAGAACACAGTAGCAGACTGGTTCAGCCCAAAAGAACTGACCCACACATGTGGTCCCAGATCAAAGAGAGGATCAGATTTTCTCAGTTAGGGCACACTAACAATATTTCATTGCCAAACTTCTGAATAAAAGCTTTGTTCCTCCATACTCTGATGGGAACTGAATTTAAACTAGTGATAGAATGAAACATCCCCTGAGTCGTCCAGTCCTTTATTTTTACTTTAAGTGTAACAAGGAGAAAGCTATTTATTTTATAGTCCACCTTGCATGTACAGCAATTTTCAAAGTAATTTTTTCATAATGTTTTCAATGTCCATATCCATACAACAAATTGACCAGTATTAAATATGGATTTACATGATAAACCATAATGACTGTGAAGAAGCTATTATGGCTAAATTACAAAATTAAGGCAGCACTTGGGTTTTTAATCTTGTTTAATTCCAATTTGTCATGTGGTGTTTAATGTAACTACTCTGAAGTGTTCAGGGACATATTTGTTAGGATGAGCACTATATAAAAAGCAAAGTTGTTTTTGTTCTGATGGTCTGTGTAGTCAACAATGCATATTTTTAAAAACACTCAATTCATATTTACAAGAGCAGATCTGCATTTAAAAAAACTCAATGAATGTGTATTTGTTTGACTTAAATATTTTTGTTTGCATAGTAATTATATGTAGGTGAATGAAATATTCCCCAAGTCACCAATACTGCAAAGACTTATGACCGTGAAGCATGTGAGTAGTCTGAGGTCAGAGAAACTACTTCTCTGTGAGGTTACTTGCATACATAAGCCTTTGTAGGACTGGGTGTAAACATGTATCTGTATGACTGTATCTTCTTTCTGTATTTAAGGACTTTCCTATTTCTCTTTTCCAAATACTTTAAGTGGAGATGGGGGAAGAAGACAATAGCTAGAGCCTAACCTCTGGTGAAGTCTCTTTGACTCATTCTGGCAGTACTGAGGGGCTATAAAGTTACCCTAATTGGGCAGTTTAATATTCCCCAGGGAAGGGGAATTCCCAGTAGGCATACAGCCAGTGACACTTGCCCAAATCAGTACTCTCATGTCACTCAGCACAGGGGATATGTCTAGCATGTGGTTGAGGGGAGAGGTTGTGGTTGGAACATTTCTGTGCTGCAGCAATTCAGAGTGAGGAAAAGGCCTCTTGGAAACTGTCACCCCAGCTGGCACAAGTTAGAGCACCTGTCAGGCTCTTCTGACTTTTGCTGGGGCCTGAACAGGGACCTTCAGGGATTAGGGTTTGGCTTTTTCATATAAAAATGTTTCCGAAGTATGAGTTAAGAGCTATATATTAGAACTGGGTATAATTCTTTAACCAAACATTTTTAAGCAAAAAATGCAGATTTGACATTACAGAAATATTTCATCAGCTCATGTTACATTTGCAAATTGTTTCAGTTGAAAAACAAAACTTTTAAAATTTCAAAAAAATCAAAATCAAAATCTCATTCTGAAACAAAAAAAATCAAAACATTTCAGTTTTGGGGTTGTTTTTTTTTTTTTTTCAGAATGATGTTTTGTTTCCAAATTTTCTTCAATTTTATTCTTAAAAAATCAAAAACATTTTAGAATGACCAAAATTGAAATGAATTGTTTCAGTTTTATCAAATTAAATGTTTCCTGTGACCCAAAACATTTTTTTTAATTTTCAATTTGCCAAAAATGTCAAAACTTTCCATTTTTGGTTTGACCCAAAATGATTTTTTTTCCGGAATTGTCAGGGAATCAAAAAATCTGTTCTTTTCCCAGCTCTCCTGTGTACTTGATTTGATGTGCTAGGGGATATAGTAATGTCATAAATATAAAGGGAAGTGTAAATCCCTCCTGGCCAGAGGAAAAATCCTCTCACCTGTAAAGGGTTAAGAAGCTAAAGGTAACCTCGCTGGCACCTGACCAAAATGACCAATGAGGAGACAAGATACTTTCAAAAGCTGGGAGGAGGGAGAGAAACAAAAGGTCTGTGTCTGTCGGCATGCTGCTTTTGCTGGGGATAGAACAGGAATGGAGCCTTAGAACTTTTAGTAAGTAATCTAGCTAGGTATGTGTTAGATTATGATTTCTTTAAATGGCAGAGAAAAGAACTGTGCTGAATAGAATGACTATTTCTGTCTGTGTGTCTTTTTTGTAACTTAAGGTTTTGCCTAGAGGGATTCTCTATGTTTTGAATCTAATTATCCTGTAAGGTATGTACCATCCTGATTTTACAGAGGTGATTCCTTTACTTCTATTTACTTCTATTTCTATTAAAAGTCTTCTTGTAAGAAAATTGAATGCTTTTTCATTGTTCTCAGATCCAAGGGTTTGGGTCTGTGGTCACCTATGCAAATTGGTGAGGATTTTTGCCAAACCTTTCCCAGGAAGTGGGGTGCAAGGGTTGGTAGGATTTTGGGGGGAAAGACGTGTCCAAACTACATTTCCCAGTAAACCCAGTTAGAGTTTGGTGGTGGCAGTGGATGGACAAAGGATAAAATTAATTTGTACCTTGGGGAAGTTTTAACCTAAGCTGGTAAAAGTAAGCTTAGGAGGTTTTCATGCAGGTCCCCACATCTGTACCCTAGAGTTCAGAGTGGGGGAGGAACCTTGACAAGTAAGTAACAAAAATTTATAGTTTCAGTGATCATTTTGGTACTGTGGCATCAATAATTATCCTTGTACGGATGGAGAACCTGATAGCATAAGTAACTTGCACAAAATCATAGAGTACATAGAAAACTGGGGAACAGAATGCAAAAAAAAAAAAAAAAAACCAACCAACCCTGACTCCCAGCATCCTGCTTTAATCAAAAGACCATTCTTCATGTACTACTTCCCCAATACGACCCAGTCACGGGGTGACTGTCTGATTGTCTCCTTAAGGGTAGTAATGACTAGAGGTCAGTCAAAACCTCCTCTTTCATGCAGCCCTTTAAATTTCCTGAGGCTTTTAGAGCAGATGAAGACCTAGGGAAGGGCAGAGGTAGGTGTTAGAAAAGAGGAAGATGGTCCCAGGAGAATAGTGTTGGGAAAAATGCAAGTTCTTTTTTTTTTTTTTTAAGGGTCTGGGACCCAGAGCCTTGTAGAGTGAATGGGGCATAGCTCTCCTCTCTCCCAGCCAATCGGGACAACTTCCAGGGAAAAAAGCTGTATATGTTCTGTCTCCCTTCAGAACAGGAAGACAGCAGCAGAGGAAGAATGGTTCTGCGCGGACCTCTCTTAGTCCAAGAATGTAAGGAAAAGAACTACATAGAGAGCTGTTGAAAGCATTCCTGAAGGCAGCAGTTGGGAAAGCTGCTGAGAGCCCATGACTTGGACCCCCAAGAAGAAGGACTATGCAACTCCCTAACCCAAGGATAGAGACTACAGGCTAGGGCTAAGAAACACAGGCACCAAGAAAAGGGGCTGTGCAACCCCAGGACCTCAGAGAAGAGAGTACAAGTCAGGGAGACTTTGAGTCTGAATGGAAGAGACTATTTCAAGTTCATCTGGGCTTATAATGCATGGGAAATTTTGTCTTATACCGTTCAGACTTTGTTGAGTTTTTAAGGGGCCCAGAGAGAAGGGAAAACTGAGCAGAGCCATGCTTGGTCAGCTGGGGGTACAGGACAGACATGCCATTTGACACTGCATTGCCCCACTTTTAGTTTGCATTTTTAAAAGTAAGTGGTGTTTAAACACTGTGGTGTGTGTGTGTGTGTGTGTGTGTGTGTATATGTGTAAGACTGAGAATGAAGCACTGTGGCAAACCCTTTAGTTTCTCCTACATTTAGTGCAAGAGAAGCTAAGAAAGAGAAAGCTACTAATAAATTCAAAATAAAATAGCACTCTTTTACACATTCCTTTTATAATATTTTCTTATTTTGAATCAATTTAAAATTCATTATTGTAAATTTTTTCAGGATACTAACTAATTTGTTATATTGCCAATAAGACATTGTTTCTTTTACTGCCCCACTCCCTGCCCAAGCATGTGTGTAATCACAAACCAATGCCTGCCATATATCTTATTGTTTAATTGTTACACTGAAGGACACACTGAAACAATATTGATTGCTCAAAACCTGCATTTTTTTTAACTAAAAAATGGCTTTACAGGATGGAAGACTTTTGTCACCTTGTAGTCTACGATTCCAACGTTATTATGTGAAATGTTTTGCTTACTAATGGCTAGATCATGCTTACTCACACAAATATTCTTTACTCTTGAAAATAGCCCCATGGAAGCCAACAGAACACTTGAGTGAGTAAAGATTTGCAGGATCATGGTCTAACTTTTAGAAGATTAACCTTACAATCTTCTTTGACCACAAATTGATTATTTTTAAATTAAGAGTCCTTCTTCACATGTCCAGAAGTTCTAATTGTGCCTTTTTTTAAAAAGTGTAAATTTTCTCCGTTGGCCTAACAGGGTTGTTGCATTTTATTGAGTTTAGCATTCTGGATCACGAGAATCTGGATCACTGGTTTGTACGTATGCATCTTATGGTAGCAACTATTTTTTAATCTTGTGTTCTATTTCTTTTTCTTCTGTGTCCATGCACATAGATAGCTCTTAACAAAAAAAATAATGTGTGTTGATAATCTCAGCAGCTCCCAGTGTCCTGTTCTATCAGCCAACATGTAACAATGCCAATTCATGGAGTAAAACAGTAAAAAATAAATCAGTAAAAGGCCAGTTCCAGCTATTGGATACGAGAGAAGTATCCAGTATAGCTAGACACCTAATTGTATCCTCAGATATGAGTATGCCACGGCCATTGGCTTAATGCAAGTGCATGTGTACTTGAGGGTACAATTTGGCTTCAAGAAATCAGTCTATCTGAAAAACAATGAAGGGAAGGGACTGAGGATAGAGTGTTGTGCACATTCTCATGACCTCTGCCTATGGGCATCTATTTCAGGAGCGGTAGAGTATCAAGGCCAAGGATGAGCTAACCTTACCCAGCATCCCATTTTGGTCACTCCATTATCAACTCTTTTCATATTTGACATGTCCTGTAATTAATTATCACCATTTTTATTTGTCCCAAAACTGATTATCTGTGTTATGGATTCATATTGCATTGTTTCTCTGCATACTTACTGCATACAGTAGTTGATTCATCATATAATTGCTTCAAGGCTTACTGTTCTTCGCACTATTCAGCAATTCCCCTGTAGCTGTTTCTTAGGATAATTGATTACTAGTCAGTATGGCCAGTCTCTGTTCACCTGTCATTCTTTCAACGCCATTTCTCTATATAGTATTTTCTTCTCTCCCCTTCCATCTCACACCCCTTTTCGTTCTCCCTTTTCTAGGGCTATCACCAGCTCTATGTATTCCCCTCTCTCTCCCTTGTGAATTGGTACCCCATATCTTTCCCACTTCACCTCTAGATGCCCTGAAAGTGCTGTCTGCAACTGCAGTCTTGAGTTCCTGTCTTCCAACTAAACCAGGGATCTCAAACTCAAATCACCATGAGGGCCACACGATGACTAGTACATTGGCCCGAGGGCCACATCACTGAAACCTTTTCATACAACAATACAAAAGTATAGTCAAAAATGAAGAGTAATATAATATGCTATTAAAAGTCAATGTATTAACTTTTTAAAAACTGTAATGCAAAGAGGGGTTTTAATAAAATATAAACACTTGTAACTATTCCTTATGTGGTCAGTAACACTGATGATGATCTCCACTAACAGACTATCAATATAGCTGTAATGGCAGGAACTTTTTAAAGTAACATTCATACAAAATACATTGCCACTTTTAACAAACATTCTTCCCAGCTACTCACAGCAAAGAATCATACATGCTGAACTTCATACCTCAGACTGCTTGTCTAGTCCATGAGGCCCCGCCCCCATTCCAACCCCTTCCCCAAAGTCCCAGCCCCAGTTCTGCCCCATCCCTGCCCCATTCCAACCCCTTCCCCAAATCCCCGCCCCGGCCCCGCCTCTTCTCCGCCTCCTCCCCTGAGTGTGCCATGTCCCTGCTCCTCCCCCCTCCCTCCAGGAAAGTCCTAAGCGCTGCCAAACAGCTGTTTGGTGTCAGGAAGCACTGGGAGGTAGGCAGAGGAGCGGGGATGCGGTGTGCTCGGGGAGGGGAGGAGAGGAGTGGGGAGCTTAGGTGCTGGTGGAGTTGGCGCCTATGGCGGTCCAAAGGAAGTAACTCCACGGGCTATGTGTTTGAGACCCCTGAACTAAACCCTCTTCAGTTTGAATTTTGCCCTCTTCCATGCACTGATATTGCTAATACTAAAGTCTCTAATGACCTTGTATTGGCCATCTCTACACCATCCTCTTCCTCCTTTATCCCTCAGCTCTTTTTGACATGGTGACCTTCGGCAAGTCACTTTATCTATCTTAGATAAAGGTCACGCTGGAAGTCTGCCTGAGCCAAAAACTGAACTGAGCTTTCCTGAGTCCCAGTTCAGTGTCTTGTCCACTAGACCATCCTTCCTATCAAAAGTGAGGCACTTGAGAACATGTTTAACTTTAAGTACATGAATAGTTGCATTAATACTTCCATACTTCACAAGAGTGTTGTGAGGGTAAAACCCATTCATGATTGGGAGCTGCTTGCATAGTATGGCATTGAAGACCATATAAGTAACCTAGATACCTGAATACGGTCCAAATTTAAAAAAAGCATACAAATCTGAATTGAAGCTGCAGGGGGACTTTAATGGTTAGGAGGAATAGTTAGGAGATAGTTCAATACACTTCTAATAGTAAAATACTTAGCACCTTTTCATAGATCTTGAACTGCTTTAGATAGTTGAGTAAGTATATCAATTTTATAGATGTGGTAATTGAGGCTCAGTGAAGGATAAGTGATTTGCACAAGGTAAAAGAACAAGTTAGGGGCAGAACTGGAAATGGAGTAGTCTTGTGTCCTATCTACTGGATACTAGCTGAGTTCAAACAATGAGGTGATACCATTTGGGGGCAGATCAGTAATATGCTTTGCACCCTAGGGTGTGCAAAAACATTATCAGAACCATAAAATGTTACTTTTGTGGGGAGGTGCTGTATCTCAGAACCTATCAATTAAATGACTACAAGTTTTTACCACTAAGGCTATATTGGATTCTATTCAGGCACAGCAATTTTCAAGCTAGTCTGAACACGCATGCAGATTTTAGAGCATTTAGAGAAATCAATTGTTAAGCTGTGATCTCATCTCAGCCTTAATTCTAGTGGAGCTACCATCCTGCTATAATATATACACACAGGCCGTCTAAACTTACGAAGTATGCACTCTGTACCTGAGAGAGCAACCCTACAGAAACAAGATCAACAACATCCTACATGTACACTAGTCTTTTTAAAATATGTATTCTGTCTCTGGTCAGATGTTCGGTCATACATATTATTCTTTTAAAGGTTATGCATTATTTATATGATAAAACGTAAGAATTTGGATATTGGTTAAATGTATATTGTGATATGAATGATTATTTCAAAAGCCTGCATGATTTACTGGATAGACTTAGATTAGACTTCTCTACTGAATAAATGGAAATCTTGGCACGTTTACTAATTTTGCAGATGCATGTTATTTACATAATCTCTCTTGTAATGGTATGCATAATATTTTCATGATCTGTTTGTGTGTTGTATTAATTAAAAAGGCAATTTGTCTTCTAATGGATCTTAAAAGCTGTGTGGTGCTCTCTGTCATTTTTGTTTTGTTTATGGATTATGACCCAAGAGACTGCTGGTGATACTGTTAATCTAGGTGCCCTGCTAAAAGTCCATGTACATTTTTGTTTAAAATGTTAAATGTATTTTTCATAATTTTTCTTCAGAATAACTGAAGGCCACTAATACATTAAAGGCCTGTATTATTTCACTTTGAATACCACACATACTATTTTTAATACACGTTCAGAAAAAGTATTTAAACACACAAACTTCTACTTTCCCCTACCACATTCACTATAGATAAATTATTTCTTTGCTGACTTTGTGTATGTTAAATCTCTGGCTTTAGGAAATGTTTACAGGTGAACTACACCCCATAAAATATAGATTTATGTAATAGAGTTGCTGACACCACCAGAGACTACTTTAATGAAATTGTAATTTATTCAACTAAATTTAGATTGTTTGGTGTGAATCAATTGTGTGTGTGTCTGTGTGTATAAAGTAGCTCGCGCTCGCTCTCTCTCTCTCTCTCTATATGAGTGCTACTTTTTTGCAATGCAAATATATGTTCTCCCCTAAGCTGTATCTCATGGGTTGCTGTTCAGTTAAGTCCCCGAAAAGCCCATTGAACATGTTTGTTTAATGTTTTCTTAGTGATTACTGCTAGCTTTCAATTGGAAGGTAAAAGGCATTAATCTATGTGCTTCCTATTTGGCTCTCTTTTTGAAGAGAGAGACCTGCTTTTTTCCATTCTACCTGCTTCCATTGTGCCATTGCAACGTACCCCATGATATTAGTCCTTCGACAATGAGTGAGGCCTGAACAAGTTGGCTGTGCATTTATGCAGATTGCCTAAGGAAAAATAGTTAGTGGATGCTGTCCTTCTGTTACTATCTAAAAGCTTGATCATTCTGACAGAGACAATACTGTTAACATAAGGATTGATTATGCCTCAGGCATGATTCTGAGGCCTCAGTGGATATCCTGACGTTTATTTTTTCATGTACATACTTGCTTTGGTGGTTTCTTGCTTGGCATTAGAAAACATATTTCAAAAAGTATGGATAAAAATTGCAGAGGACTCAGGAAGCAGCGAGATGTTGCATTTCATTAGATATGTTCCTAATTGGAAGTATATGTGTGAAAATATTAGCAGTTGAAGAGTATAACTAAATTTTACAACAGCAGTCTTCAGAGAATAAATTCTGTGGACAGCTGACAGAGGAGCTGAACTGAACATGGCACTGATACCTTGAATTTGGACTACTGTTAGGGTTGCCAACTCTCCAGGATTGTCCTGGAGTCTCCAGGAATTAAAGATTGATCTTTAATCAACTATTATGTCATATGATACAACCTCCAGGAATATGTTCAACCAAAATTGGCAACCCTAACTACTGTCCAGATATGGTACATGTTATTTCTTAATGGCCAGCTCTATAAACAAGAACTCCAGTCTATGCAGGTGGCTTTCTTGTGTGACCGTTCTCTTTATCCAAGAAAAATAAATTATTTCCTGAGATACTGAGATATCTAGTGGAATGATTTGTTTAGGGCCTCCAAAGAAGAGGACTGTAATCCCTTTTAAGAACATAGTTTATTTGTCAGCCCAAAGGTTAAGCTTATACTTTTGATGAGTCAGGTTTAGGAATCACCAACCCATGATCAGTCTTATTCCTGAAAATGTTTTGGTGTAGCAACTTATTGAGGTTGGGTTTCTCTGTGGTAGGATGTATATGCCTTATTAAAAGAACATGGAAAAAAAGGTTGCTTATAACAGTTTTGTACTGTGGGTCTGTAAATAGTGGGATTTAATAGGTTTGTAAATAGTGGGATACTTCCTTCCAGAACCAGGAAAGGAATAGAAAAACTTTTCTTAAATGTAAAATGTGTGTGTGTATGCTCGCACATGTGTATAAAATTGTGATTGCACCTATATAAACAGTCAAGTAAAATGTGCTATGCATCTTAACCATTCAATAGCTATGAACGGGTATTATGTAAATCCATGAGAGAACCAGGCATCCCTTGCTGGTGAGTGCAGCCTGCAAGTATGTGGCATACATCTTTTAGCTGGCCCCAGCGGCAAGAGGTGAAGTCACAAAGGCCTCACTTACAGTCATTAACAGCCCACCTGATCATTCCACATCTGAAGCAAGGGAGCTTTACCCAGATATGGCATGGAAGGTGAAAACTAGGGACTAGATAGTTGCATTTGTCACGAGATAAGCATTGGCTATGTTCAAAGCTTGTTCTTGCCATCTAGTACACCACCTGAAGGTGATATTGAGGTTCCTTAGGGAAATTGTCCAAATGGGATGTCTTGAGCTAAGATAGTGGTTCGGTGACTTAAAAATATCTTTTAACAGGGTTAGCTATGACATATCTTGCACCTTGAGAGGCAGATTCTGCAAGGTGACATCACCTGGTGTCAGGAGGGGTGATGTTGTACAGAACCAGCGGCCAGGTCAGGCTGGTTGGTCTCCTTGTACATGTTATATACATATTTTTATTTAACTGAGTCTCTATGAGTTTTGTGTGAAAAGAGCTGAATCACACCGGGGAGCTATACTGTGCTAAAGAATTGCTCAAGGCAAGCCCAGTATGTTCAGTGTCTTCATGTTGGCTCCCCAGGTAGAACCAGCTAATTTACTGATTAGGTTGTTTCGTCTTTATTTTCAGCAAGGTCTTGGTAAGGTGCTCCTTGAAAATCAAGTTATGGTCCACTGTTACACCTAGATACACAGATTTTGGGTTGTGGCCCGGGCTGTTTCCATTCAGGAAGATGTTGAACTGTTTTTTGGCCTTTGTGTGGTAGAGGGAAGCAGCTCGAAATTGTCTTTTTGGCACTAGGTTTAAGTTTCCATCTTTTACAAGAGGGGGCTGTGATGCTGGTAAACCAGGTACCAGCCTTTGTGTTGTGATGTTCCACAATGGCCCATTTAGCCTTGATAGTTCTTCCGAATGGTTGGATGAACTACTTTTCCTGCCTAGGTTCACAAGTTCAGAGCAGCATTTTTACAATTATGAAGCAAAACTTCCATAATACTTGATAACACGAGATACAGACATTACAAGTAAGTATAATGCATGCAGCAACTTACAAGCATTTTATAGCGTCTAAACACTAAACACATTCTTATAAGTTCAATAAACATCTTTAACAATATTAACATACAGGTGAGCTGTTCTGGTTTCCAGTGATGATTTTGTCAGTGCTCAGCTGATGCCTGCACAACACAAAGGCTGGTTTAATGTCCCTTTTACACCTATGAAGGTGCTCCATGCGAGAAAGCATGTCCATCGACTGGAATTCTGGAAGAGGGAAATAAAGGTAGCTAACATGAAGATTTTCATCTCTTTGCTGTTAGGACCCTTACAAGGGCTGGATCTAAGAAATAAAAAAGCAGAGATCTTCAGAATCAAATTGGGTTAGCCCTAAAAAGACATTCAGTGCTGACATATTACTACATCTCTTCTCAACTTTTGGAATCATAGATTGAACTCATTTGTGTATATATGTTTCCTGTTTTAACCTGTAAATAATTCTCTCATTTCTTTTTCCTAGTTAAAAAAGCTTTGATTTGTTTACTATAAGATTGACTACCAGCATTGTCTTTAGTATGAGATCTAAGGTACAAATTGATCTGGGGTAAGTGACTGGTCTCTTGGGATTGGGAGCAACCTGAATATTTTGTGATTTTTGGTGTAAGTGACCATTTATCACTAAGTCTAGCTTGCCTGCATGGCAAGATAGTCCTCTTGGGCACTCTAGTCTATCTGTGACTCCATGGTAAGTGTTACAGTGTTCCAGGAGTTCACATTTGTTACTGGGTTGCTGAAATCTAATTATAGAACATACCACCAGTTTGGGGTCTCTTCCCTGCTTTTGACAATCTGTCCTGAGGTTGGCATTCTTGGTCATGAGCCACTCCAGACAGTGTGATGGGCTATCTCGTTCATGTCAGCATTCAGGGATTCCACTAGCAATTTGAAAATTAAAGAGAAAAATGGCCAATATACTGAAGATCAGACTGGTCTTAAAGGCTAAATTAACAAAAATATAGCCTTCTTATGTGATTTTTCCTTACATTTCTTTTATAATACTGAGATTTATTTCTTCAGACAGTAGTACTTTGAATGTACCAATCAACCACTCCCTCGTGGTGACAATGATTGAGAGTTGGCTAAGTATACACCTGCTTGAATAGGCCCATTTTGTCACAAATTGTAAGTCTGTATTATGTAAAAGCCACAACTAAGACCGTAAAACTTGTTCATGCAAAGAAATAAAAATTTACCTTGCTATGAACAGGATTCCCAGCAATTTATCATGTTAATTTATGTACTGTCTCAGCATAAAAATCTACTTAAGGGGCTCTAGCCTATTCTGATAAGACATGTTGAACAAAGTAACGCTATTTCAAGAACACTACCTGTTTTCACCTAGGTTTAAAGCACCACTGTAGTTTAACAGGTTCTCATATAATGAAAATAATTTTTAGAAAATGATATGTAATAGAACCACCTACTCAACAAAGAGATAGGAGAAGTGAAATCTGTCTCTCATGATAGACTAACAGGGGGAAATAGAGGCTGCAGACTCTGGGCTCCTGATTATGTTATATGGTATTGTTTACTAAATCAATTAGTGAACATTTAGCTTGCTTGTGTCACTTGAAAATCACAGTAAGGGTAAAAATAAGCACTTGCTGTATCATGATTGCTCTGTTAAAAAATAATCCCCTTCAAATAGGGAGCCAACTGTTTTGTTGTTTTTTCTTCTCCCACTGCTGAAAGAACGCAACTCAGTTTTTCAAAGCATTTCTGGTATGGAACAAACAATGGGCAGTGAAAATCCAACTTCTTTGGGTAGCATCCCTATGGGTGCTCCACTTCAGGTATTCATTCTCTCCTGGGCCTTTGATTGGAGATTTTTGGTAACAGTGCCTGTTCAGCCCGTGCATGTGCTCTACACATCTTCATACCCTGTAGGAAGGATATGTAGAGCTGCGCAGATGAACCGCTCTCAGTTCCTTCTTGACCACCTTCAGCCTGAGAAGGGCATTGAGTGTGCCCACTTCTGCTAGTGTCTTAATGTTAGATAGTTAGTTTGTTAGTATATAGTTAGTTCCTTTTGGGGTTCTTGCCTGTTCTCTTTTACTTGTTTCCCCATTTGCAGGGTCATTTTGCATATTTATTTTCTGGGATGTGTCAGGATTTCCAGGCTCAAAGAGTAAGGCTGCTGATAGCCTGTCTACCTGCAGATCAAGGTCATAGAGAGCTTCAAAGGATAAGATTTGTGATACCCAGTCTGATACAGAATTTTTATTCTGACATCTGACAGAAATTGCTTGGTTGTGGATTCAGTGAACTTTGGAGGCAGCACAACACCAAGGCTGTCCCATATAACAAGGGCCAGAAGCGTCTTGATCTTTTTGGTCGCAAAAGCGACTCTTCTGCAACATTACCTGATTCTTCTGTCAGACTGGAGTAACCCCATTGATTTCAACTGAGTTACTCCTGGTTTACACCAGTGTAAGCGAGAGAAGAATCAAGCCCAGTGTTCCTTATTTTGATTTGTTGCATTTGCAACAGGTATTGTTACACAGGGCTGGCCTTAGGGAAAATAGCTCCCTGAGTGAACTTTCTTTGGTGCCCTTTAAGTACTGCTCCCCAAGCAGCAGGCAGCTGCTCAGCAGGCAGAGCAGCAGCAGGTGGGGCTTCAGCTTCAGCCCCAGGCAGCAGGGCTCAGGCTGTTAGCCCCAGGTGGTGGGGCTTTGTGGCTAAATGGAAAGGGGCACTGAAGTATGGGAATAGGGGGAGGGGAGGCAAACCATTTTTATTTTGTAACCTGGGGGTCACAGTATAGAAAGAGTTGAGAACCATAGGTCTAGTGTTCTGTGCAAGATGCTAGAATATCTCTGTTCTTGTCCTAGTTATTCTTTTGACTTGCCATGTGATTATGGGCAAGTAATTTAAAACACAATTTTCAGAGTTGGCCAACAATTTTGGGTGCATCAGTTTTTGCCATGATTTTCAGAGGCACTGAGCACTTACATTTTTTATTGACTTGTGAAGACTAAGGGGGTCATAACCAGGGCCCTACTGTATCCATTTGTTCCTTGGCTGCCGAATAAGCCCCTTGAGGCCATGGGCAGCGTGAGTAAGATAGAGGGGATGTTGCATCGTCATCCAAAATGACCCGTTGACCCCCAAACCACCGACCTGGCAGCTCCCATTGGCCGCAGTTCCAGCCAATGGGAGATGCAGAGTCAGCGCTGGAGGGTGGGGGCAGTGGCAGCACGCCAAGCCACCTGCCCCTCCCCCGCCCCAGGGGCCTCAGAGACATGACAGCCACTTCTGGGAGTGGTGTGGGGCCAGGGCAGGCAGGCAGCATGCCTTAGCCCTGCTGTGTCGCCAGACTTTTAGGGACCGGAGATCGCGATCGACTGACCGAGGCTCCAGGATCGACCAGTCAATCACGATCGACCAGTTGGTGACCACTGACCTAGAGCCACTCGCACATCCTGTAAGAGCCAAAACTCCATTGAGAGTTTTGCCTGTCTTGTGTTAGAAAGATGAAACCTAATAGTGAGAATCATACTCGGATGATATCTTCATAAAAGCAGAATTACAAGGTAAGTAACTTTCTCTTTTTATTTTAATACACTGGTTGATTTCTCTGCTTGGTGTAAGCAATGTCCTTCTAAAGGATGTTGATCATGGCAATGAAACTGTTATGTTGAATTGTATAACTAGTGTAAACAAATATTATTGCAGTTTCCATGATATTAATGCAAAAAAAATTACTGTGGATATATTATTAAACCAAACAATGGTATGTTTTGGCATCTTTCAAGGAGAGGAAAAACTCCTACTAAATAAATTATATTAATTATCTAAATAATGACAGGTGTGCTGAGTCAGTTTAAAAAAAAAAAGGAAAAGAAAAGCGATGATTATCAGACAAGTTAATAAAGAAACATGACCTCTTAATTGTTCTGTGATGGGCAAAATAGCTGCTGCCCTGTTTGATGTAGAATTTATAATTGCACTTTGTTGATGAAGCATCAATTGTGATGAGTTCCTTGCGGATGGTGTATTTCAAGAATACTGTTACATACATTGGTATTTAATGTTAGTCAGTATTTCCAGTTTTAAGTAACAGTGTTATTTCAGAATTCTGATTCTTGTTGAAATTATTTAATTTCAGAGATACTTACTTTATACAAATTTTTCACACTCTAAAACCTTTGACCAAATTATCAATTTATTTAATTCTGATTAGACATTTTGATTGGTACAGCATGTTGCGTAAAACTTAGGCTGCTGTTTAGGCCTAAACATATGCCCCTTACCATTTCAGAATCATGTAATTTGAATAAAAAAGTAATGCGGCTATGTGTGGGTATGTGGGTCACACTTTGTGATTAGAGAGCTGGTAGAATTTTTAAAAAGTACATGAAAAATTAATCACATAGCTTTGCAAATGATCACATGGGTTTCATTACTGTGTGTTTTCACGTAGATAATGCACATGCATTCAATATTCTTTGTCTCTGCTCAAAGTTGATTTAAATAATATTAGTTTGAGAAAAATCCCTTCTGCAATTTTGAATAGTTGCTGTAATTTTCAGTATGTCCTGCTCAGCCCAGGTACTACAAAGCATATGGTACAAAACATCACTCATTGATCTGAGTCTTTCTACAGTACATAGGCACTGCAGGGTGAATCAAGGTTCTTAATTTATTTTATATTTGTAAAGATAGTTGATGAAAAATATCAAGTAAATTTTTTCTGTCAGACAAATCCCATAGTCCCTTCTCTGTCCTTACTCAGACAAAATTCCCATTGAACTCAATTTACTCAATAAGGACTGCATGATTTGACTCTGTTACAGGACTTTAAAAAATGGAAATTGATTTTATAAAATTCTGATACTTTTAATATTATTGTGGGTGATGATAAATGCCTATGTAGAGAGTATTTTAAATATACTCAAGGTTTAGAGAGTATAAATATAGCCAATATCTATATATTTAGACAGTATACTCAACTCATACAACTGCGTTGTAACTCTAGAGTGCTAAAAATATGTACTTCCTTTCTTCAACTGGCTACCTATTTTGTAGCAGATATAGTTTATGATGCAATATTTTTAGCAGCCAGGTCATACCATGTAATAGAGTGTGGCAAAAGTAGCCTCTGGCTATTTTGCAGGGTTGTGGACTTAGAATCTAAATCATATCTTAAGAGTTCATTCCCTAAGGGAGACTTATTATTTGGGTACGAGCTAGATACCAGAGAAAGATGCAGTGTGCAAACTTTTAAAAATTACTGCCATAGGGAAGACAAAAGCAGGTAGAACACTGAAAAACTCAAAAGGGACAAAGTTATCTTTGAAATGTGTCAAATCTTCAAGCTTTGCTCCACCCCTCCCACTCCCGCTTTTTGTTTGTTTGTTTCAGTAGAAAGACAGGCACAGATGTATCTTTTCTCTTACACTGTAACGGCTGTTTCTTTGAGTAACACACATTTTATAGTCCCATAGTAACTTGTTAGACTGAAAGGGTTACATTCTGCTTTCATTTACATCATTGTAAATCCTAGTTTACTCCACTAAAGTCAGTGATGTTACTCAGAATTTACCCCGGTAACTGTTAGCAGAATTTATAGCAAAGAGTTCAAACAAGCATCTGCTTAAAAACACTTCAAACTGTAAGTTGTATTCCTTCTACAGTACCTATGGTCAGAGGAAGGAAGGGCGGCCAGCACGTCCCTTGGCCTGCGCCGCTTCCCGCAGCCCCCATTGGGAGCCACGGTCGGCCGAACCTGTGGACGCAGCGGGTAAACAAACTGGTCTGGCCCACCAGGGGCTTTCCCTGAACAAGCAGCAGACCAGCTTTGAGAACCACTGGTATAGATTTTAACCTGCGCTTAAAAACCTCTAACGATGAACATTCCACAATCTCCCTTCTAAATACTGTTCAAGTATTTAACTATCCTTCCATTTAGGCCAGGCCTACACTAAAACTTACATGGGTATAAGTGCGTCACTCAGGTGTGTGAAAAACCCACACTGCTGAGTAATGCAGTTATACTGACCTAAGCCCCGGTGCAGACAGCACTATGTTGACTGGAGATGCTTTCCTGTTGGCATAGTAGTGTCTTCACTGAAGAACTACAGCGCGTGGCTGCTCCAAAACTTTTCCCAATATCTAACCTAAATCTGCCTTGGAGATTAAGATGAGTACTTTGACATTTGTATTTCTGCTGGTATTAACAACCATTCTTGAGCACAGAATTAGGCTCTGTATCTCAAGAAAGCACTTGTGGCAGAAAAGTTACACATTATGTTCTCAAGATTCAGTAGTTTGAGGTGAGGCCTAATTTTACATCTTCATCCTGTGTTTTGAAAAAGGTCAGACTGGGTGATCAAGCAGAGAATCATAGAATGTCAGGGTTGGAAGGGACCTCAGGAGGTCATCTAGTCCAACCCCCCTGCTCAAAGCAGGACCAATCCCCAACTAAATCATCCCAGCCAGGGCTTTGTCAAGCCTGACCTTAAAAACCTCTAAGGAAGGGAGGTGGTGAAATCTCCTAGGTAACCCATTCCAGTGCTTCACAACCCTTCTAGTGAAAAAGCTTTTCCTAATATCCAACCTAAACCTCCCACACTGCAACTTGAGATCATTTGTTCTCGTTCTGTCATCTGCTACCACTGAGAACAGTCTAGGTCAGAGGAACTCCCTTTGGAACTCCCTTTCAGATAGCTGAAAGCAGCTATCAAATCCGCACTCATTCTTCTCTTCCACAGACTAAACAATCCCAATTCCCTCAGCCTCTTCTCATAAGTCATGTGTTCCAGTCCCCTAATCATTTTTGTTGCCCTCCGCTGGACGTTTTCCACATCCTTCTTATAGTGTGGGGCCTGAAACTGGACACAGTACTCCAGATGAGTTCTCACCAATGTCGAATAGAGGGGAATGATCACATCCCTCGATCTGCTGGCAATGCCCCTACTTATACATCCCAAAATGCCATTGGCCTTCTTGGCAACAAGGGCACATTGTTGACTCATCCAGCTTCTCATCCACTGTAACCCCTCGGTCCTTTTCTGCAGAACTGCTGCCTAGCTATTTGGTCCCTAGTCTATAGCGGTGCATGGGATTCTTCCATCCTAAGTGCAGGACTCTGCACTTGTCCTTGTTGAACCTCATCAGATTTATTTCGGCCCAATCCTCTATTTTGTCTAGGTCCCTCTGTATCCTATCCCTACCCTCCAGCGTATCTACCTCTCTTCCCAGTTTAGTGTCATCTGCAACTTGCTGAGTTGCAGGATGAGGATGAGGATCCACACCATCCTCCAGATCATTAATGAAGATATTGAACAAAACCGGCCCTAGGACCGACCCTTGGGGCACTCCACTTGATACCGGCTGCCAACTAGACATGGAGCCATTGATCACTACCCATTGAGCCCGACGATCTAGCCAGCTTTCTATCCACCTTATAGTCCATTCATCCAGCCCATACTTCTTTAACTTGTTGGCAAGAATACTGTGGGACACCGTGTCAAAAGCTTTGCTAAAGTCAAGGAACAACACGTCCACTGCTTTCCCCTCATCCACAGAGCCAGTTATCTCATCATAGAAGGCAATTAGATTAGTCAGGCATGACTTGCCCTTGGTGAATCTATGCTGACTGTTCTGATCACTTTCCTCTCCTCTAAGTGCTTCAGAATTGATTCCTTGAGGACCTGCTCCATGATTTTTCCAGGGACTGAGGTGAGACTCACTGGCCTGTAGTTCCCCGGATCCTCCTCCTTCCCTTTTTTAAAGATGGGCACTACATTAGCCTTTTTCCTGTCGTCCGGGACCTCCCCCGATCGCTGTGAGTTTTCATAATCCTTTCTAGTAACATATGAATGCACAGTGATGGAATGGGTAAATGAAACAAACTTGTGAATTCAAATATTAAGGAATTAAGGAGACTGAGGTGTTTGTCATGCCTGTATTATTATGAGCAGGTGGCTTCCCCACCGTGTTCCAAACACAGTGCACGTAGGATATAGCAGGCTTTACCCCTTTCTCCTTGAGGTTTGGTTTCATTGAAAATAGGAACTGAAAAAGAAATGACACAAAATCCATCTCAAGTTTTCCTTGTAGAAATGGCTACTCCCAAGATTCCTCTCCCAGGATTGTTTAATCACACAACCTTTTGCTTTCTAAAGAGTCACTCCAGGCACACATTACCAGAGTGTTACAGTTATGAAACTGTAATACTGAGATACCATATTATGATATGCCAAAAGAAACAAAACTTATCATTCTGGTCACAATGTATTTTATTTACATTAACTGTTACTAGAATATTTATTATTTGAAAATTTTTAAGCATCATGGCTTGCAGTGGGGAGAAGATAAACTTGATTTCTCTGGGAAGTTAAGAAAAATCCCATCTTATTGAAGCATCACTTCCTATTAGCATGCTAATCATTGTCTAGGTCTTCAACTCAGACATAATGAAACTAGTCATAATGAGTATGTAGGTGTCATACGAGAAAATTGTTCAATTTCGTGGGGAATGTGGACTAAGTGTAATTGGTTTAGCTCTGGAATCTTAGGGCTTGACTAGCGATGTGTGAATTGCAGAGGACACAAAACTGTTGTTCTCTAACTGGCCCATGTGGACACAGCTGGCACAAATTAAAAAGGTACCCTAGTTCATATTAACATAACCTAGTTCTGTGTGAAAGAGGACTAACACCATTTGGTGCCTTTTTGTTCACGCCAGCCGCATCTAGGTGAGGCAGTTAGAGCGCAACACTTCGATGCAGTCTGGAATTCACACCTTGTAGTCCACACTGTGCACAGTGTGGACATAGCCGAAGTCACTTTGGTTTGGAATTACATTACAGTCTTGGAGTTATAATATATCCCCTGTTCTGGCAGGGATTTTCTGCCCATCTGCATGAATTCCATTGCATTACACTGAGTTCTTGTTTTTTTTAAAAAAAGACACAACATTCCTGGAGGACAAGTGGAATTTTAGTGCTCCAGAACTGTATTTTTGTTTTTCAAGGTGGGACTCACTATACAAACACAGAATGGGTGAGACTATAGAATATGGAAATGACTGATTAAGGACCCTCATTGGCATGGAAGTATATTAATGACCAGTGTAGCATCAGTTTAAATTTTGGGCAACATACTGGATGAGCCTAATCCTGCACCAGTGAAGTCAATGACAGCTTTGGCATTGACTTCAGTGGGTGTACATTAGGCTATATATGTCTAAGGAAATTACTTTATCAGGAAAAGAGGCTTTTTAAGGAAATGTCAATATGACTATATCATTAGATTAGCTGTTTCTGTATTACTTTTTTTTATTGCATATATGCCAGAGCTCAGGACAAAGCGGGGATGAGAATACTGTTCAATCACTAGGTTTCAGTCAGTGTTCCATCTATGATATATAACACATAAGGTGTGAATATTTGCATGTTTCAACTTCAGATTTACTTTCCATGAGCTTTCATTTGAGTAAAACTTAATTGCTCAAATTTTCATTTAAAGTGAACATGAAATAAGTACAAGCATAGACTAAAAAAATTACTTTAAAATTTGAGCTAATTGTTATGGAATTTTTTTTGGCAATCTTCACCCAGCTGTAGCTATAACCAAGAATGTTTCTGATCAGAAAGGTACATTCCTCCCAGAGGAGGGAAGTGATCCCACAATGTAAGTGGTTATGCAGGGACAACTTATACTGTTAGAGTATTGCAATGCAATTTACATGGTGTTACCCCGTACAATCATTTGGAAACTGAAGCTGGTATAAAACACAGCAGCTTGAGCAAGGCATCTCACTAGGAGCCCGTGACAACAGTGCTCCAGCATCTGCACTGGCAGCCCATTGGTCTTTGGTGTTTAAGAGGTTGATTATGACCTATAAACCCTAAATGGCCTAGGACCAATCTGCCTTTCATTTGTTGCACAGGAAAGAAGAATTGTATTCTTTTGTGAACAAGGAAATTAAGAGGAACTGGCTATTCTTTGTTAATGTTAGCAGTAATTTTGAGTCTTCAGTTCAGTGATGCAGTAATAGATAAACTTTGTTCATTCTTGTCACGGATTAGTTTTTTAGAGCCTAGAATAATACCTCTGTATACCAAGACTACATCCTAGTAGTTTATTCACAAATAGGAGAACCCAGCTTCTGGAGGGAGTGATGAAGATTTTGTCTCTGAATCAGAACTGAAACAGTGCCCATTATGGAGCTAATGGCATTACATCATTAAAGAGGCCTTGGCACGATTTCCATGAGTAGAAAGAGCTGGAGGATTTGGAATCTTTTTCAAATGCCAGTTCAGGTTCTAATATTCTGTCTGCCTACAATTCCTCTCTGTAACTTCAACTAGATAGATATACTTTAAGTCTGCACTAAGCAATTGCATTGTGTTGCTGCTTCCAGTTTGGTGATTGGTTTATTATACAGTTTGTAAAACACTTTGGACTCCTCGAGAATGACAAGTAAATGTCACAGTATTGTACTTTACTCCTTCTCAACAGGGTGATCATTTAGCGACAAGCTTATTTCACAGAGATCACTGGACAGTTGTTATTTGGTAACTTATTTCTGTCAGTGGCCTACTGTGGATGGTGGTAGGACCTTTCTGTTAGTCCGTTACAAATCAACTGAAAGCCATTACATAGAGTTAATGATTTTTCAGTGGAAGATGCAGTCTCTGTAAAAGTAAAATTCTGCGAGAGCAAAGTTTGATTTTGCAGAAATTTTATTTTTCCTTTGGAAAAATCGAAATGAAATATTTAATTTTGGGTCAATTTGACCTAAATCAAAATATTTTGGGTTGTTGTTGTTGATGAAGTAAAATGAAACATTTCTTTTCTTGTCAGGTTGACATTAAATTGCATCTGCTTAGAGCGGCTGCAGTGCCGTATGAGAGTTCAGGTGCTTTGTGCCCTTCTTCTCGTCTGTTACTTGGGCTCCTTGGCTCGGCTATACTGCTTGCCTCCCCTCTGACTGAGTCACATATGTCAACATGGGACTCACATGAATACAGTGCATCATGGGAGAAGTCATCCTGCCAGGGAGCCCAGCCATAGAGAAGAATGAGGGTATGAGGCCCCATGGTAATTTATGCAGATGAATTTTAGTGTCAACCTGACTCAAAAGGAAACATTTTGATTTGGAAATGTTAGAAACTTTTTGTTTTGGTCTAAATGTCAATAAAATGTTTTGACATTTCTGAATTGAAATGTTTTTGGAACTTCTTGTTCTTTAAACAATGTAAATGTTTTGACTTCTCAGTAGGGCAACAATAATGGAAAACAGGAAATCTGTTTCGCAATTTCGAGGTTTGTTTTGGAGAGCGAGATTCACCCAGAATAACCAATAGTCCAGTGGTTGGGGCATCCTATGTGTTTTGGGAGACCCAGGTTCCAATTCCTGCTTTTCCTGATTGAGAGCAAGGACTACCTTGGTTCCCATACATCCCAGATGAGTGTCCTAACCAGTCTTTCTCTCTCTTTGGCTCAATGAATATTTAATTATTTATACAGAGTGAAACAGCTCCAACAAGAGAGATTCAGAACAGGGACTTGAACATAAGTCTCCCACTTCCCAGCTGAATGTCTTGTCTACCCATTGAGCTATTGGCTATTCTGAAGTGGGTGTCTCTCTTTCTCTCTGTTTGTCTGTGGTTTTAACTAGAAATTTCATCTGGAAAGTTTTTTGTTAAAACTGATATATTTCCCTGAAAACTTTTGGTTTTGATTAATCGGCATTTTTTAATGGGGGCGAAAAGTTTCGTTGAAAAATTCCTGAACAGCTTTACTTTTCTGTCTGATCTGGTATGTAAACAAATGTCCAAATATTGGAATTCTCACAGGGTGGAAATTCTGATTTTTGCTCAACTCTGCCATTAAGTCCTGGACCATGCCTTCATTCTTTGGTCTGATGCTTTTTTCTTAAATTTGCCTTCATGCTTCTTCCCAACTCCCATAATGGCTTCTGCACTCTATTTGTGAAGTTTGACCTCTAGTAGACCTACTGAGAGTTGCATAAATAACTTAATTAGTTAATAGGGAGCACTGCAGTTAGTTTAGCAGTATATAAGGGGCCTGATTCTGATCTCATTTAAATTGTTTGTAATTGATACAATTCCACTGACTTCAGTGAAGTTATTCCTGATTTACACTTGTATATGTGTAGGACCAGAATTTTTTTCAATGGAGAAACAGGAGACTTCTGGTTGCTCCTAAAATGTATTCTTTAATCAGTTAAAGGTCTACAGTTTCTTAGACCAGAAAGCCATGATTTGTCTTTAAATTTGTGTATTATTTCTGCAGTGGGAAGAGGTGCACATGCTTTCAAGTATATGTTAACTCTGATTTTTTTTTTAAAATGTGCCGTGCAGAGCTGGGATGGGGAGAACATGCTTTCAGCTTGCATAAGGCAGTATGTCCTGTATTCAGAGGAAAATAAGGCTATTCCGGGTTACTTCAACCTATTCCTGTGTGCTAGGCCAGCATTTCTGTGTATAAGTTTTCAATTTCCCTTCCCTGGACAGAATACACAGCATTTACCCTGCAACACAGTGTATTCTGAGCCTGTAGTGTCAGCCTGGAATGAAAAAAAAGGGAAATGTTGCTCAGTACGAATGTACGCCCAAGATGGAGAACATTCTTTCTGACACTCCCAGCACTGACCTGCCCAGGAAGTGAGTTTTGGGTTCCCCCTATGGACATTTATATCTCTACCACTTGAGTCATTAGGACATCCCAAAAATCCTATTTTGTGTATGTGCAGTGGGTCACACTTAAAAAGTTCATTGCATTTTGAAAGATTTTACTGGTTTGATAGTGATTCCTATATTTAAAATGGGGAGTTTTGTTGGAACCATTAGTATCTTTAAAACTAGAATAAACTGTAAGTTTGACCTGTGTGTGTATGTCTATTCTTCTTTTTCTGCAGCTATTCATTTATGCAGACGTCACAGCATTCAGTGTAACCAGAAACTTTGCTGATGCTTCCAAACAAGGAATTGCATTATCCAATTCACTGAATTTATTGAATGATGATGCTTATCTTGGACATCTATAAGACATTGTGAACTGTTGTCATATTTCTGTTTTTTCTCTCCCTTCCAGTTACACCAGTTTTTTCTGAGATTTTGCCTTTTGATACGTAAGGGTTCTTGCAATGTTTAGAACTTATGAACTTGAGGCCAGATTTTCAAAGGTATTTTAGGCATCTAAAGATGTAGACAGACACCTGGTGGGACTTTTGACAGCACCTAGGTACCTAACTCTTATTGAAATCAATGGAAGTTAGGCAACGAGGTGCTTTAAAAAATCCCACTAGGTGCCTATCTGCTTCTTTAGGCATCTGAAAACCTTTTCAAATATGGTCCTGTGTGCCTTTGAAAAATTGTTTACACTATCAACAAAGTTTGATCAAACCAGTTCAGGAGACAAACCTTAAATTATATGGGTTTTCAAAGTGTTTGTTTACTGTAAGGGGTCTCTTTAATGTATCTGTGTAACTCTCATTAATTAATTAACTGGAATTACCTGTGCACTTTTAAAAGAGTATCCACTGGATACTGATGATTTAGGATTTGGCTGTCAGTCAAACAATATTAATCATCTCTTTCCAAAAAGAGAGCTTAAAATATTATGTTGACAAAATTGTGTTCTTGTTCAGCCTGGGTCTTAAGTCTTAATAGGCTCTTTGTGAATGAACAAAGATGCCATCAATACATTTATACTAAAATATGTTAAGTGCACTCCATGATTTCTGATGAAGTTATTGTGTGAAAGGTAGAAGAAATTTGGACTAGTGCTTTCCAACAAATAATTTGCAGGCTAAGCATTTTTTTCAGTTTAACTATTTGTGATTATGAGGGATTAGATATATTTTTACTGCAAAATGAAAATACAGTGTATTCATGGGCCACTCAAATATTTGCTTGTGGTTAGAATGAGTGTACTTCCACAATTCTGCTAGCTTCTTAAACCTTGGCATGGAGATACTTTGGCTTCTGGAAGAGAAGGAAGGGAGATTTCTGGTTTCCTGGTAGTTAACATCAGTCATGCCTACAGTATGTGTGTTGGATTAGTATAATGAGCTATGCTTAACAATTCACTTAAATATTACTCCAGTTTTTGTTTTAGCATTTCTGTCATCAAGCCCTTCCCTGTTGTCAGTTACATTGCATTGAGAATGTGGGCGCACTTCTTAATTTGTTCTCTTCTCATAAGACTAGTACTGACATCCATAAGAATTAAATGAGGGAGGATTGCCTAGTAGTTTGAGAAGGGACCCTGGAGGCAGAACAACTGAATTCTAGTCCAAGATCTTTTATTGACTCATTGTATGGCCTTGGCAAGTGCCTTAGGGCTAAAGCTGGTCTGGATTTATTTTAATACATTTCTGCAAAAAGTTTCAGTTTATCAGTTTTAATGAAACTTTCATTAGGAAAGGTTCCTCAGGTCCAGGATGGAATCTCTGGTCCAGGATAGAGGGATGAAGAGACCCCAGAACAGGCAATAGTCCAGTGATTATGGCACTCATGAGCGAGAGCCAGCTGCAAGTCCCTGCTCTGCCTCATTTAGACCAGGGACTTGTATACATCTTCCCACATCTCAGGTGAGTACTCTCACCACCCAGCTGTTAGCTATTCTGAGCTGGGCTGCTCTGAGTCTCTTCTGTTGGAGTTGTGCCACTTTGAATAATTAAATATTCACCAAGGAAGAGGGATTGATTTAGAACCTGGTGGTTAGCACAATCAGCTGGGGTGTAGGAAACACAGGGACTTGAATCTGGGTCTCTGACATCTCACATGAGTGCCCTAACCATCAGTCTATATAGTCAGCCTTTCCTTCTGGCCCAATAAATATTGAATTATTTCCACAAAATGGAATCTCTCCAACAGGAGAGATTGACTGACTCTTTAGAGCATTGGGAAACTCACGTTGGGTGTGAGAGAGTCAGGTTCAAGTCCTTTTAAGGCCTGGTTCCTTACACAAGTTTTTTTAAAATAAATTAATAATAGGTATATCTTCTGGGATAGGTTGAATTAAATACAACTCCTTTTATTTGCCAAGATAATTTCTTATGTAGTGGATCATTATAAGTTTTTTTTGAAGAAGACATGAGGTCTTCAATTCCAGACTCTTACCATATCATTCCTCCATTACTCTTCCAAATCACATGGCACATCTGCAAAATTAAATTTCAGTTGCATGGATTTTTAGACATTCTGATCCAATAATGTTCTGTAAACCCCACAATCATTACTCGGACACCTTCCATCATAGAAACTGAAAAAGCTTTAATGAGGATATAGTATAAGAAGCCATATACTACTCTAAAGGACATGTGTGCTATGTTCCTATTGACTGTATTTTGAAATTCTATATTGTGATTGGGTACATAAAGGCAAAACTTTCCAAGTACCAAAACTTTAATTGTTATCTAGAATTTTAGAGGTAAAAAGTTTTGGCATCTAAAATTTTAAATGGAAATCATAATACATATTATACAACAGCATCACCATCACCATCATACAACCACTGCAATGTTCTGGAAAATGTAAATATTTATCAAATTCTGAAATCAGCTAAAAATCTGAAATCAGCAGCTTCTCCAACTGAAAAATTAGACTGGGAATCAAAATAAACTCTTACAATGGAACATCAGTTGCAACCGATGTCCCATCATTACAGTAGCAGATGTCTGCTATTCGCTTGGTCTAGATAATTTCTTGTTTTATATTGGTTTTACTAATTCTCTGTTTCCCGTCTATGAAACCTATTGGTTGAAGTAACTCACCAGGCTATATCTCTACTTTTCATACAATCTCAGTGAGTGATGCGGTTATAATGAGGTTTTTCTATATAGTGGTTTTTTTAGTCTCTTTCCTCACTGTGAGCCTAATGGGCACATTCAGACTCATTATGAAAAGCAGTCCCCCCAGCTGAATGGCAATAAACTCATGAGCTTGTTTGCCGGGCTTCTCTGAATGTATAAACCAATTGCTGTAGCTCTAAAATGACATGGCTAGTCTGGTGGTAACTTTCTGCATTGAAGGAATATGTATGTACTGGAGTTATGTACTACAGGTATTTTAGTGAACTCTGAAAAAGACCACACTGGTACAGAAAACACTCAAACATTTCAGCTAGCAGATGATTTCCCTTCCATCGTTATTTTCTGTAGAATTATATCTGTGGGAAACCAGTCTGTATGACTATGTTTTACTGTATAGCAGGGAACTATCTGTTCTTATGCTGTTCAATGCATCCTTGTTCTAACAAACATCTGTATTCCCTGCATTTGTTATATCCGGTGGGAGAAGAACACATAGGACACAAAGAGTATATATGGCTGCCCAGGATAAGACTGAATTGAAAATCTATTGTATCACTTAGTGATTACTCAGAATCTTGCCTAGTTAAGTCTGTTTGTTTCTGTATGCTCACTGTAATTTAATATTGCTGTCGGGGGGGGGGGGGGGACATACACTTTTTGTTTATTGGTCACTGACTATTATATGATAGGAAATCCCTTACAGATCCTTCTTTCAGAATGATAAATTACAGCATTAAAAGTTTCTCTTTAAAATGAAAAATATACTAAAATTTTACTGTACCATTATGTCAATAGTTCAGGGATTAGAAAACCTCCTCTTATACCATTTTAAAATAGATCTGACTTGAAAAATGCTTACTTTCTAAAATGTTTTGGTTTTGGTCAGTGTTCGTCAGGTTCAACTCCAGCCATGGTTTCCCAGTGGAGGTTGATTCAGACACCAGCATCTGCCAGCTCAAGGAGGTGGTTGCTAAGCGACAGGGAGTTCCAGCTGACCAGTTACGTGTGATTTTTGCAGGGAAGGAGCTTAGGAATGACTTGACACTGCAGGTAAGTCTCCCTTGGTAGTTTTGTTTCTGGGATGCTGCCAGCTCAACTGCTTCTGTCTCTAATGCTGCCAGTCTGACATTCATGACTGAGATCTAATAGAATAAATAGTGCCTGGGGATTCCTTGAACTTTACTCCACACTGCTTCATTAATTCTGACCTTCTTAATTATGCATTAAAACAGCAAGCAGGAAGGATAGGGAGAGAGAAAGAATATAAGAGCAAGAGAGAGCAAAAGAGAGCTGTGCTTAGTGAATAAATGTTTACTGACTACAGGCGCAAGCTATGCACAATTTCTGTATCTGCTCAATTTCTACCTTACTTATTCCATTTGAATCTTAATGAAGCTGAATGAATGTGAATAAATTCTTCCAAATCAGGCTGCTCAGTCATCATGTTGTGCAATATTTGTAACCCAATTGTGACCCCTGGAGGATAGTTGTAAGGCTGCTGCTGTCTGTGTGTGCGTGTGCACGCTGATGGAGGGGTAGTATTTGAAGGCCTGTTCACAGTAGCCAATGAGGTTTCCCCAAAAAGCACTGAAATCACAAACCCGTAGTTTGAAAGACTAGTGAGGAGGAGAAAGATTTATAAGTGGCTGAGTTCCTATTTGAATTTCATTTCCTCCTAATTAACTATTCTGATAAAAATAAAATGCAGAATGAATGGAGAGGGAAAAAAGAGCATAACAGGACAAGTAACAAGACTTTTTCTGATCATCTCTACCACTGTTACCAATACTGCCACTCTCATTTCATAAGCTTCTCTTTCTTCCTATGAGTGATATTTGTGGAGATGGCAGCATTTGCTGGGGGAAGCATAAGAACATAGGTTTAAGACATTTGAGAAATCTGGAAATAATATATGTATCGGCCTCCTAATACAAAACTAGAGATTGCTGAGTTGTTAGAACTACTATCCTGGCAGTGACATCAAAGAACAATGAGGTGCATTCTATAGCGGTTCAGGTGACTACATAAACTGTCCCCCACAGGAACAACTCGTTCTATTTTAATGAGCACAGATTAATTGGCACTTGTGTTTTCAGCTGTGTGGGGGACATTGCTGTGCACAGAATGGCTGCTGTATCTGGTTGCAGAGAGTCACTACGATATTGACATCCTATCACTACATCTTCATGGGCATGATATTTATTGCTTTGTCAAATGCTTTAGGGAGTTTGGGCACACAAAAGAAACTATAGAATGCAAATTGCTGTTGTCATTCTCCAGGGCATCTCCTGCTGATAGTGTTGATGCACATAGTCATCATACATAAACTGCTGTGCTTTGCTTTTAGGTGATTTGTTTTTACTAAAGAAAATATATGGGGCCAAAAATGTTTTTAAGGTGAATTGAAAAGCCAGTTCCTATGTTTAGGGTTCTGTATTACTGTCATAAATATAAAGGGAAGGGTACTCACCTTTCTGTATACAGTACTATAAAATCCCTCCTGGCCAGAGGCAAATCCCTTTCATCTGTAAGGGGTTAAGAAGCTAAGGTAACCTCGCTGGCACCTGACCCAAAATGACCAATGAGGGGACAAGATACTTTCAAATCTGGAGGGGGCGGAACAAAGGCCTTGTCTATCTGTGTGATGCTTTTGGTGGGAACAGATCAGAAATGCAGCCTTACAACTCCTGTTAAGTTAGTTAGTAATCTAGCTAGAAATGCGTTAGATTTCCTTTTGTTTAATGGCAGGTAAAATAAGCTGTGCTGGATGGAATGTATATTCCTGTTTTTGTGTCTTTTTGTAACTTAAGGTTTTGCCTAGAGGGATTCTCTCTGTTTTGAATCTGATTACCCTGTAAGGTATTTACCATCCTGATTTTACAGAGGTGATTCTTTTACCTTTTGTTTAATTAAAATTCTTCTTTTAAGAACCTGATTGATTTTTCATTGTTCTTAAGATCCAAGGGTTTGGGTCTGTGTTCACCTGTACAAACTGGTGAGGATTGTTATCAAGCCTTCCCCAGGAAAGGGGGTGTAGGGCTTGGGGGGATATTTTGGGGGAGAAGACGTCTCCAAGTGGTCTCTTTCCCTGTTCTTTGTTTAAAACGCTTGGTGGTGGCAGCATACAGTTCAAGAACAAGGCAAAGTTTTTACTTTGGGGAAGTTTTTAACCTAAGCTGGTAAGAATAAGCTTAGGGGGTCTTTCATGCAGGTCCCCACATCTGTACCCTAGAGTTCAGAGTGCGGAAGGAACCTTGACAGTTATACTTTAAGAAGCTTCTAAACCTTCCCGCACATGCTGAAGTGCTTGAGATTATAGTGGTGTTGTCAGGCTGTTTCAGGACTGGAAACACAGAATCTGTTACTGGGGTCTAACTTTATTCAGGGAATTTGTAACCCAACTTTTTGCAGGATAAAACGTGAAACCTAAAACTTAGATGAATAAAGGAAGAATTGATTTTCAGATATTCAGGGCTGGCAACTCAGATTTATTTACACTGAGATGCCTTCAGTCAGGTTAATTTTAAGGCAGTTTTAAAGTTATTTACAATAAGCATAGACACTCCAAGGGGAGATGTGCAATCACATCACTTCAAGAGAATCACAGGGAGGTGTCTCAGGAAGGTAGAATGCCTCCTGAAGTTCCTGAAAATGCACAGGCTGAACATCCAATACCACACCACAGCAAATTGCTGTGAGCGCATAGGAGTGAGGGGAACCATGCCCCCATTCCTTTCAGCTTTGCCACATCCTATTATGGGTGGTATGGATTTCTCCCTGCATGCCCCCTGAGCACAGGTATTGAAATTTGGCCTGACCCTTACATGGGCCATGCAAGGGTTAGGATGGGAGCTCTATCCCTGCCTCCCCGCATTAATCTATTTAAGGCCAAGGCAGACTGGCCATAAGGACTGGTTTTTGGAATGTGTTTCAAGGTGACATTTGAGGTGCTGTTCATAGTTAAGGGGTAAATGTATTGCTCTGGAAAGCTGGACCAAAACTCTTCGGCAAGGCCTCTGGCTTCTGTAGCAGATGGGAAGTTCAACAACAGTTTCAGGTACCATTCCAAACTTCCAGTATTTAGTGAATTCTAATGATTAATACATCAGCACGGTTTAGTCTATCCCTGCATTTTCCATCCATACTGTGTGTGTGTGTGAGAGAGAGAGATTGTAGACATTTTCAGGGCTGAAACTAGAGGTTTTGGTAGCTGGGAAGGAACCAACTGGCAGTTCATAATCATAGAGTTTGAGGCCAAAAGGGACCGCTAGATCTTCTAGTCTGACCTGTACATCACAGGCCACCAACACCACCCAGCACCCACACAATAAACCCAACAATTGAAATGACACCAAAATATTATGAGACTAGACTATTATGTGGCATAGGCAGAGAATAAGAGGGACTGATGTAAACCAGCGCCCAAGGGCTGCACAATGGTGGGGAAATCATTAAGTGTGATGTATCCAAATAATCTTGGCAAGTGACCTGCACCCACATGCTACAGAGGAAGGCAAAAACACCCTCCCCCCTCCAAGGTTTTGGCAACAGAAGGCAGACAAGGATATTTGGCATGCCCAGCTGGATGCTTCTGCTACATGCTAGTGGTATATTTACTGTTGATTATATATGTGTGTGTGTGTGTGTGTGTGTATGTATACATACATACACACATAGAGAGAGAGAGAGGGAGAGAGAAATGCAGCATATACATTGTCATCTCAATTTCAGAGTTAACATTCTATTGAGATTAATGGGTCAATTCATGTGTCTCTTAGAGATATTGTTTCAGGCAGACTCATGAAAGCAATGTAACATTGGTTTATATTCAGCTGAAGATTTTAAGGATAATGCGTTTGTTTTGCAACCATAAGGAGTAGAAACCTTTTTTTTTAAATAAAGCTTAGATTCTGCAGAAAGAGTTGGGTATATCAAGGAATCATGGAACACACAGGAGCTCTGCTCACAGCCTTGAAAGGACGACGACAGAGATGAGTCCAAACCAAAAGGGAGTTTGATCTGAGTGGGAGTTCATTGCTGAGTACCAGACTGAGAAATCAACTAATGGTGGTAGGTGTTAAAAAAGAAAACTTTCTAAAAGATATCTTAACAGTGAATGGAAGTCTGCCAAGATGTGGTGACAGAGTGCTCTGATCCTAGCAGGTTCTAACCATGGAACAAACATTTCAGATAGGAAAGGATGCAAGGTGGCTGATGTGGAACATGAGCAATTGTCCACTTTATGAATGAAGACCATGAAGGCTGTATATGTATGAGGTACACTCCTTTTCTTTTCTGAAGAGGGAGAAGGAGGAGCTGGAATGGTAGTTGAGGTGTGTTAGAGAGAAATGAAGTTTCTGAATGGAGATGGAAAGGAAATTATCATAAGGAGGGAAATGGCAGATCGACACACTATATGGAAAATTGAGGCATGTGACATTAAAAAAAAGAATAAAAGATGCAGGAAGGGCAGGAGAGAAATATGTATGGAGACACTTAATTTCAGTACCTGCTATAGGTATATTGTCCTCAACAAAACAGAGCAGAATCGGACTACTAAGCACTCAACCAGTTATTAACAGACAAGTAGTGAAACTGGAGCCATGGTAAAAAAAAGAAGTAATCCTGATTGGTGACTACAGAGTGAGAAATGGGGCTTAAAAATCTGAGGGTCATATGAAGGAAGTGGGACAGTCAGATGCCTTCTGGCAGCACAGCAAATGATGTCAGAATAAGTGACTGATTAGCTTGAAAAATGCTGAAGGAATTCTTACTGATTCTAGTAAGATGTGGTGACAGCACTGAAAGAGTATTCAGCAAAATCAGGAATTGTTTCAGGGAGCTGATAAAAACATAGAAGATGGGGTGATGTGAGATCCTTTTTATTCCAAGCATGAGAGAAGGAAGGGCTAGACTGCTACTGGATGCACCAAAGAAATAAAGAGAATGGTTTTGGGGTTCATGGAAGATTGGAAAGCTGTGATGAGAGGTGGCCATTTAGAATTTATGATCTCCATTTCAGCAGATTGGTTAGAAACCCTTCTGGGTTCAAAATATGTCACATTTATCAAGTGAACGTCAAACTAAACAGGAAATGAGAAGGGGAGGGACGCTTTTGCCCAATTCAAACTATCTGGCATTATTATTTGTGTAGTGTCTCGACCCCTTCCTTCAACTGAGATCAGATCCCCATTGTGTAAAGGCTTGTGCATACACATAGTAACAGAAATTCTCTAATCTTACAATCTAAATGGACAAGAGAAACAAATTATGGGTTGTGAAACAGGCATAGAAAGGTACAGTGACTTGCTCAAGGTCATACAGCAGCTCAGTGGCAGAGTTGGGGATAGCTCATCATGCTTTTGAACAGCTCAAGTGTGCTTTTACCACTGTCCCATTCTAGTACATCCAGACCCGGTCCAGGTATTCATATGGGCTGCTGATACCTCCAATGTAGCCACTGGGGCCATATGTTGTTAGAGGCATGTCCACAGTCAGTGTTGTAGCCCTGCACCTCCTACTCCCAAAAACTCACCCCACCAAACGGAGTTATGAAATATTACATAAATAACTGCTCACAATTAAATCAGCCTTTGAAGAGTGGTGCCATCACCTGGAGGGAACCCAGCACCCAGTGGAAGTCTTTTCTGACCATAAGAACTTCGAATATCTGCATAAGGCTTGAGCCTTGAACCAAAGACAGCTCATGTAGGTATTATTCTTCTCTTGGTTTGATTTAATCATCACCTGTCACCTGGGAACCAGGAATGGGAATGCCGATGACTTATCCTGAACGGTCAAATATTACCAGGAGTGCAAAGAGCCTAACCAAGAACCGCCCTGTCTCCTAAAACCTCACAACTTCCTTAGTGCCATAATACCAAGACTTGCTTGATGTAATTGGATCTGCTTTGTGGGGTGATCTGTTAGTCCAGGAGATGATGGAACAGCCTGAGCAAATGAAAGTCTGAACCGAAATGCAGTGCTTCACACAAGATAGGATCACATACCTCAGTGGGCACATATATGTTCCACTGGGGTTCCCCTGGCTAGAAGTGCTCCATCTCTGCCATGACACTCTGTTGGCACCATTTTGGCCACCTTTAGACTTACCGCAGAGCTTCCTGTTTCTTCTGGTGGCCCTCTATGCAAGCCAAAGTCTGTAACTATATTGACTCTTGTGACCTGTGTGCATGCACCAACACTCCACAAACTAAGCCTCTTGGCACCCTAGTACCGCTGGCAACTCCACTTAGACCTTGGGCCTCAATTGCCATGGGTTTCAGAGTGGGAATCCCTGACTCTGACTGCCAAACAATGGTTTTGACTGTTGTAGACCAACTGACTGAAATGGCAGACTTCATATTTCATGATCACCTGCCCTCTGCTGAAACAATGGCTCAACTCCTAGTGGTAACTGTTATCCATCTTCATGGGTTTTCACTCTATCACCTCGGGCAGAGGACCACAGTTTGTCTCATGATTTTGGTGTGAAACACTCTAGTTAATGGACGTACGAACAGGCTGTCCCACAAGCTAGACCACCAGTTCCTTGGACCATTCCATATTGGTCAGCAAATCAACCCTGTCACCTTAAAATTGCAGCTCCCTTGATCCCTTAAGATACATCCTGTTTTCCATGTATCCCTTTGGAAGACTTACACAGAGGACCCTTTGCCAAACCGATCCCAACAGACCCCTGCTTGTCCAGGTCCAAGGAGACCACACTGTCTTTGACTCTAAACTGCGGAGGGTAAGACTCTACTACCTAATTGATTTAGAGGGCTATAGTCCTGAAGAGTGCTTCTGGGAATTTGCTGCCCATGTCCATGCCCTTGACCTGGTAAAAAGGTTTCATCAAGACCACTCAGACAAACCAGGGCTGGTGCCACCCAAAGGAAGGGTGCCCTGACGAGGGGGTAATGTAAGGATCCATGGACTAGAACCCAGGCTGCAGAGCCTAGGACAGCTGATGTTGCCACTGAGAGGGCATGCACAGCCACATCCAGGAAATGTTGTGGCAATTAGGCATTGCGGGAAGTACTACCCAAAGAGTCAAGAGTGGCAGAGTAGCCAACCACACCATTTAACCCTGGAAGCTGCCCGAGGAAGTTGTATGGGCAACCATACAGACTTCTGGTGGTGCTGTGACTCCCGATCACACCTTGCCTTCTGATCTCCTATCTTTGACTCTAGCCTGGCTCTGACCCTGACTGTTGCCTTCTGATTCTAGCCTGGCACTACCTTTGATCTCTGGTCTCAGACCCCAGCCTGACTCTGACCCTGAATCTTGCTTATTGATCCTGGCTCTAGCGATTCCTCCAATCTTTGTTCACTGACTACTGTATTGTGGCCATCCTTGATGTGTGGACACTGTGACCACTAGGCCAGACCACCTACAACCCAGTCCCTTACATTCTGGAAGGCCCAACCACTTCAGATGGAAGTGGATACAGGAGCTGCAGTACCATTTGTATCAGATGCAGTGAGTCATAATAAACTTCTGCTGTAGTATATCAAAGTTGTGTTGTAGATATTCATGGTCTTCAGAGCAAATTTGACTTGAATAATTGCACATACTCTGCATATGTTTTTGATCCATATATGTCTGTTTGTATCAGACAGTAGAGTGTAGAATCTTTCCTTCCCATCATGCTCAGAATGAGTACAATCTGTTAGTTACAATTACAAAATATTTAAATTATTTCACGGCTCCCTGTTTTACTCAGATTCGTGAGTTAATATATTGAATAAAAACTGTTCAAATGATGGAGATTTATAGGAGGGAGAAACATAAGAAGTAATCAAACTAAAAGAGGCATAGGACTGATAAGAGAGTGGACAGCAAATTCTATATGTTTGTAATGTGATATGGCAGCAGAAAAAAAAACCAGTGCAGTTTTGGGCTGCATTCCCAGACTCATCACCTTATAAAGAAGGAAGGTAAATTCCTCTCGAAATAGCTCTGGGAGTTAAGCCTACACTAATACATAGATTTGGGCACCTCATAACCAGAAAATAAAAGGTAAATTGGTGCCTTAAAAACAAACACAAACACACACACACACACATTATGGGTTGGAAGACCTAAATATGTGTATTTGGTCAAGTGATGACTAAAGTGGGAGCATAACAGTTGACAAATAGTTGGATAATGCTAACACCAAAGATGGAGAGGATATAATTAATGTGGTACACAGATAGTATAGAGATGAAATTAAGAAAGGGAAAATGGGGACTTAATACCCATAGAATGTTCTTAGCAGTGAGAAGTTTTTGTCTGAGGATTTGATACTCAAGGGAAGTGGTGGAAACCTCAAAGCCTGGGATCCTTTACATCTAGACCAGAACAGTGTACTGTAGGGAATACTCTTGCATCAATGGGGAGATTTATTATATTATCATAGTCTCTTGCTGTTATTTCTATATGATTCTGTGATTTTTTTTTAAAAATTGTGAATTATTCAAATTGTTACAGTTCGTGACAATCCAGAATATTTGCTTTACCATATGCTTACTTGTAATTTTTAAGCTTACACACACATATAGTCGATAAATGATTTGGGTGCTTGATCTGTTTTTTGTTTGTTTTTTTTAATAAGAGCTTCCTCATTCACTTTAATTGAAAATGTCTATTGGAAGCTTAAGTGGGTCCTGGCTGATTACAAAGTTTTCCATTGCAGACAAATTTGCACACACAAGGAAACTCAGAAGTATTCTTGTTAGGAACAATCTTGCTGGAAAAAAAATAGATCAAGAGAACAGAGATGATGCATTATGACAGCAGAGGTCACTTTAAAGGAACTAACATTGAGCAGGGTTTGAGGGGGAGAAAAAGCCAATTATTTTAGAGGGAGTTATCAAAACAAAAATGGTATATAATTTCTCTGTCAACTTTTGAGATCCCTTACTAATCATTTATCATTCCCAGGAGTTTTCTCATAAGTGTCCAGACCCAAAAAAGGCACTAATGCAAACTGTAATAAAGAATCAGTAACGAGCAGCATAAAGCAGATGTGCAATTGTCTCTCTTCATCTGGAGCTCCTGGATCCGGAGCTTGTTAGCTAGTTAATTTTATAGTTAGAATTAGTTAGTAGTTTGTTAGATAGTTGTAAATCTTTGGTTTGGAGAGAGTGGAGCTGAAGAATACAAAGCCCATTTTTTATAATATGCGTGTCGTGTCTGGCATTTTTCCAGCATCTGACACACATACCAACCTGGCATGTTTGAGAGAGGGATACTCACCTTCAAAATGCTTGATTTGTTCAACTTTTACATGAGCTAAAAAGGAACGATGGAACAGACAGTTTTATTACAAGAAGTGTTGTCAGGAAAACCACCCAGAACCGAGCAAGTACAAGGTCTGAACACGTCTCAGAGACCAGCATCATCTCTGAGTCTGGAGGGAAGAAGGACAAACCTTCCACCTCAGTACACAGTACTAAATGGTCTCTAAGTAGGAAGGATTCAAAGAGGAAAACTACTGTGGTTTCGGACTCTGTTTCCTGAGCCATTCTACTACAAAAGCACAGAGTTGTTATGGTGAGCATGAATGCTCAGTCCTTGTTGGTGTCAGTCTCTTTGCAAACAGCCAGTCAGTGAGAGAAAGATACTTCTGACCCAGGGGTCTTCAAGCCTATCCTGGGTACATTTTCTTGTGGTAGAATCAGGAGACATTCTTCTTCAAATCCAGTTGTGTCAGATTCGATGAGCCAGTTCCAAAAGCAAGAGCTAAGGAACTGATGATGTGGGGAAAGATAAAGATGTGATAACTCAATATCAATCAAGGACTCAATATCAGATGCGTTTCTAATAAATTGGGATCAAGGCTTAGTGTATGCATTTTCCTCGTTCAAAGACAGATAAACAAAATAATACAAAGCAAAGCCAAGGAAATTTTAATAGCACCAGTTTGGGCCAGACAACAGTGGTACCTGGACTTAATTCACCTATCCTGAGGGGGGGGATGCTGGGGGGGGTCGGTTAGGGGCAGGGGATCCCAGGAGGGGGTGGTCGGGGACAAGGAGTCGGGGGGTTGGATGGGTCGGGGGTTCTGAGGGACGCAGTCAGGGGGCGGGAAGTGGGAGGGAGCGGATAGGGGGTGAGGGCCAGGCTGTTTGGGGAGGCACAGCCTTCCCTACTCAGCCCTCCATACAGTTTTGGAACCCTGATGTGGCCCTCAGGCCAAAAAGTTTGCCCACCCCTGATACAGAGCCATATACAGCGTCCATTAATTATCTATTAGAATATTTATTGTGTGTTAAGAGAATGAGTCTTTGACTATCTTCAGTGAGGGTTCATCTCTCAGACATATCGGCATACCATGTACCTGTGGACAGTAAATAAATATTAACTCATGATGTAGTTAAAAGGTTCTTAAAAGGTCTTAATAATTTTTATCCTCCAGAAGGACACCCTGTGCCATTTTGGGATTTGTACATAGTGCTTTCACAATTGATTAAACCTCCCTTTGAACCTTTGGGAAATTATACATTGTTCCATTTGTCTATTAAGACTGTTTTTGACAGCTATCACTTCAACAGGGTGTATAAGTGAATTGCATGTGTTAATGGCTGAGCCACCATTTACTCTTTTTCATAAAGATAAAGCAATTCTCCATACACACCCAAAAGATGGCCTCAGATTTTTTTTTATAACCAGTCTATTATTTTACTAATGTTCTTTTCTGAGCCTCATACTCGAGATGGAGAAGCTAACTTACATAGCCCTGGTCTACACTAGAGTTAGGCTGATGTAAGGCAGCTTACGTCAACCTAACTCTGCAAGCGTCTACAGTAAAATGTAGTTCCCACTGATGTAACTCTCCCACTACACCGCATAAGAGGCGAAGGGCTTAGGTTGATGTAATAAGGTCAACACAGTGTCAGTGTAGACACTGCATTGCTTACATCAACTGATGCTGCCTTTCAGAAGCCATCCCACAATGCCCCACAGTGCAAGTTAAATTGGTGCAAACGCTCCTGGTGAGGACCACTGACACGAGTAGCATAGTGTGGACATGCAAAAGCCATTTAATTACTGTGGTGGCTGTACGTCAACATAACTTAGGTTGACTTAATTTTGTAGTGTAGACTTGCCCACACGCTAGATGTTAGAAGGGCGTTAGTCTTTTGTTTAGATGTGACTAAATGATTTAGAGAGTCTCCAGAATTGTTTATTGTGCATGAAAAGAGGAATAAGGGTAAAGCTATTTCTGTGCAAATGCTCTCAAGATGGGTTAGATTTGTATTCAAGAAGCTTATAAATTGATGATCTTTGTCTCTTCCTCAGGAAATTAAAACACATTCAGCTAGATCGAAGACAGCCTTTATGGCTTCTTTTTAGACACATTCTTCTAATAGAGATATGTAGAGCAGCAATTGGAGTTCAATCCATACTTTCGCAAACACTATTTGTTCAATTTGGAATCTAGATCTGATGGAAAATTTGACAAGGTAGTTCTGCAGTCCGTATTCAGATAGGACTCTGTGATCTCACTATTCTGGATAAGAGTACTGTTTGTTAATCTGTCTCATGAGTGGGACTATGCAGAGGACACTCAAAAAAAAAAAAAAAGAAAAAAAAAGAGGGTTACTTGTCTGCAACCAGGGCTCTTTAATATGGACTCTGTATGTTCACACTCCTGGCTCACCTTTCTTCCACTACCTCGAAAAAGGATTGTGGGTGAAGGAGCTGAGGCAGCTAGATTGTCACATCCCTTATATACCCTTGCATTAGAACGTTCAATGTTCACTGAGGGGAGGGATGAAGGAGGTGTGTGAGCACTCCAGTGGTACTGCTAGTTAGAGTTCTACTGTTTAAGCTGCACCAGTCAGAGCATCCCATGAGTGGGACTATGCAGAGTCCCCCTCGAAGAACCCTTATTACAGGAAAGTAACCTTCATATTCTGAACTTCTTTTCATGTCTGAGTCAGATTGGGTACGTTTTTCCCTCTGGGTGAAATAATGGGCCAAATAAATCAATGGGATTATTGCCATTGACTTCAGTGGGGCCAGGATTTCACCGCTTGTATCTCAATATGCTCTCTCTGTCCAATTGATTTTCTTGTTCTCTCTGCAGCAGATCCTCAGCTAGTGTAAATTGTCAGAGCTCCATCTGTTCCTACCTAATCCAGTTTCCAACCCTCTTCTTGACTGAACTGATCCATGTTTTTCCTGCTTTCACTGCTACTCGTATCTAATCCAAATTCCCAGCTTGTTTCCACACAGTTCAATACCTGATCCTCTTTCCTGCCCCCATTACAGTCTCCCAGACAGTTCAATTCTTTAAACGCTTTCTTGTTTTCCCCCGACACATGTTAACAATCGCAGGCTCAAACCAAGTCCAAACTCAAATCGTCTGTCCTTGTCTCATTTCAGTCTCCTTTTCCTCTTTGCTCTAAAATACTGGGGCCCCCAGCAGGTCTGCCATTCCCTAGTTGCCACTCAGCTAAAACTTTCTGTCATTTTTTGATTTCCCTTTTAGCTGCACTATAAAATTATTACTGAGCTTCTGAAACTCCAGAGGATACAAAATAAGCAACTCTAGATCCTCTGCTTTCTGGGTTACAGCTAGCAGAGGCGGTAGCAGATCTGCCGGGCCCTGCAGATCTTCAGAGACATAAAGCTATGTCTATATGGCATGCTACTTTTGGCAACGTGTAGAGTACATACGTGCATAGTCCCCTTAGCACAAGTATAAATAGCAGTGTAGCTGGTGGGGCATGACTTAGGTGAGTAAAGGCATGACTGAAGGCTGTGGTTACATATGTGAATACATATTGTGCACATTCTGTTCATGCCCAAGCCATGCCTCCAATCTACAGTGCTATCATTAGCAGTGTAGTGTCCTGTGGCCTTCCCATTGCCTCTCTCCTCCTTAGGAAAATAACTGGCTGCTGGAGCCTTCCCCTGCCACAGGGAATGACTCCAGCAATGTTGGGGCAGTGAGGAAAAGGGCCACCAGCTCTCCACTGCTGGAGCCTGCTCCTGCCACAGGGAAAGACCCTGGCAATGGGGAAAGACTCCAGCAGCCGGGGAGCATCAGGGAAAGGGTCCAGTGGCTCCCAACTGCTGGAGCCTTTTCCCACTGCAGGGAAAGACTCCAGCAGCCGAAGGCAACAGGGAAAGGTTCTGCCAGCTCCCCATTGTTGGAGGCTTTCCCCACTGCCTCCCCACTGCCAGAGCCTTTCCTCCCCACAGTGAAAAGCTCTGGCAACATGGAGCTCCTGAAGCTTTTCCTTGCTTTTTTCTCCTTGCAAGAGCCTTTCATTGACGCATGTAGCTACACACCACAATGTGGACACAGTAGGATTTTCACTGTAGCACATAGTTACAGATACCCTACATGTTTCCGCCAGTGGTGTGTAGTGTAGCCTAAGAGGAAGGAAGGAACTAGAGGGATGTATTATGGGAGTTGTAAGGAGGAAGGGAGCTAGAATCATAATGAATAGCTGTGCGGGTAGGTTGTTGGTGGAGGAGTCAGGAAGTCCTGTTGAGGTTTCTGGGGGAGCATGGATTTGGCTCAAATATTTCAGGACAGCAAAACTTTGTGAAGTTTGCCCCTGGAGTATGCTACGCATTCAGCTTGGTTTATGTGGTTTTATCTAATAACCTCATATTTGAGATATTGGATCTTAAAATATCATCCTCTCTCTCTCTCTGTAAAGTTAAGTTATTGTAAGTTATTCTTAGAAATTTCTGAAATATTAGTTTCCATTTTTCTCTTCTTTCAAGGGCTATACAGTTGGCTCCTGGTACCAAAGTTCCTGGTTTTACAGGGGAAGCGATATGAAAGGGAATACCAATAACATTTTTTAAAATGTTAAAACATTTCTAACACAGTTTTTGTGTAAACTATTTGACGTAAAAAGTCATGATGGTATGGTGTGGTAGAAAAGATTTTATTGGTATGAGTCTGGGTTGTGGTGATAATCTCATCTTGACTTCACAATTTGTTTGTTGTACAGCTCATCCCAAACTCTTGCCAATAAAATATTTTTACACCACATTGTCTTATATTCTCTATCTTTCCCATATCAGTCTGTACATTTTTGTCTTGTACAGCTCCAAGCATACTGTTGATGACTAACAGATAAATGCTATATATGTGCGTATATGTACAGAAAAATTATATGTACTGGTGACCTTTTTTCTTTTTCACAAGTACCATTTAGCCTTTATTCATACATCATTCTCCACACTCTGGAAATAGAGGTTCTGTCTTTGTTTATTTACCATATAATACCATAAACATTTTGTTTTACTGTTTAAGCATGAAATATATTAGAGTGGATGAGCTTCAGTAAAAGAAAAATTAATCCAATTTCAGAAGATCTTACTGTTTCTGCTGTCAGAATTGTACAGTTAAAATATATCTCATTGTACTGTAGATAGGAATGAATTAAATTTGCCTATCTGATATATATCCTTGAAAATAGTCTTTGTGAAAGTACCTATTGTTTTTTGTTGGTTCAGCTGGGGGGTAAGATATGTTTGAGATGGTTGAAGAAGCAACAACAAAAGCTGAGTGAATATCAGAGAGGTTGGAGGATTAGGACTGTGGAAGCAGATGGGCGCAGGGACCACTGATGATGATGTGTTTAAATCTTTTTTGCTTTAAACAAAATTCAAATTTTTTCGTAAGTGGCTCAAAATTCTTTTTAAAAAATCTTCTGGTGACCAATAGAACTGAAAATCTGCAGTACATTAATATAACTTGTAATGCAAGGTGACTTAAGGAAAATGTAAGAAGATGGATAGAAACCCCACAGTTCAAGGAGCAAAGAGATGAGCGTAATATCAAATTAAAAAGAGGTGTGACAGCTTGCAGAGACCCAATCAAAAGGGACAATCGGGCAACTGTGACCCACTATGTGAGCTGTCAGGTGAGTTTCGAAATCTTTCTTTACAAAGTGGTGATGCTTCTCTGTTATTAAATGGAATGGAACTTTACTGAATGCATCTTTCTAAGAAAGTGAATAAGCAGAAGATTTAACAAAAATCCAAACAACATTATCATCTAGAGAACCAAATTGGGAAATATTCCAGTTCATTTTTCAAACTTGAGTGCTTTCTTGGATGGATCTCATTCACCAACATAGCAGCAACAAAATAAAAAAAGAAATACTTAAATATGCTCAGAATTATCAAAATTACAAGTTAAAAAGAAAACGCACTGTATTTGAATCTTGTGAGTTAATACTGTGCAATTAAGGAAGGTATATGAAGAATTAGGCAACATACTTCGCTATTGCACTCAGCTTTCTTGTGTGCTCCAAATGTCTTCTAGAAAAGAAGACACAGAGAAGTTAAACTGATATGGTGGTTCCAGTTTTCAAAATATGCTGATGCACCTATTTAGCCGTACAAAACTTGTATTTGCAAGCATTTGGCTCTTTGTGCATACTATACGTTTAATTCTTCAGGAGAGTGTAGAAGCAGAATGCAGAAACACAAACTTATTAGTGCCTTCTGCATATGCCTCCAATGATTTGTTCACTTGTGTATAAGAGGACCATTCTGTAAATGTCGTCCTTTATCACTGCAGAGACAATAAAAGCAGCATCTCCAGAAGCTTTCACTTGCTGTGGAACTCGTTGCAGATCTCATTTATTTAAGTGAATGCAAATGAAGGTTCATTCTCCTGTTTTTCTGAAGGATTGATGCATTAGTGAGTGGTGAGCATTTCAGTGTCAGTCTCCAGAAACAAATGGAGGAAGATCAACTCAGAATAAGTTCATATCTCAGGAAGCCACAGGAGTTAATCTACTTGTGTCTCTTTGTGCATATGGCCTGGTCTACACTATGAGTTTAGGTCGAATTTAGCAGCGTTATCTCGATTTAACCCTACACCCATCCACACGACGAAGCCCTTTTTTTCAACTTAAAGAGCTCTTAAAATCGATTTCTTTACTCCACCCCCAACAAGGGGATTAGCACTGATATCGGCCTGGTCAGGTTGAATTTGGGGTACTATGGACGCAATTCGACGGTATTGGCCTCCAGGAGCTATCCCAGAGTGCTCAGTTGTGACTGCTCTGGACAGCACTCTCAACTCAGATGCACTGGCCAGGTAAACAGGAAAAGGCCCGCGAACTTTTGAATCTCATTTCCTGTTTGGCCCGCGTGGCGAGCTCACCTGCACAGGTCACAATGCAGAGCTCATCATCACAGAAGACTATGCAGTCCCAGAATCGCCGAAGAGCTCCAGCATGGACTGAACGGGAGGTACGGGATCTGATCGCTGTATGGGGAGATGAATCCGTGCTGGCAGAACTCCATTCGAAAAGACGAAATGCCAAAATATTTGAAAAAATCTCCAGTGGCATGAAGGACAGAGGCTATAACAGGGACCTGCAGCAGTGCCCCGTGAAAATTAACGAGCTCAGGCAAGCATACCAAAAAAACAGAGAGGCAAACGGCCACTCCGGTTCAGAGCCCTAGACATGCTGCTTCTATGAGGAGCTGCATGCCATTCTAGGGGGTGCAGCTACCACTACCCCAACCCTGTGCTTTGACTCTGTCCAAAGAGTGGGAGGAACACGGAAGTGGGTTTTGGGGGGGAAGAAGATGAGGAGGAGGAGGAGGAGGAGGTTGTAGATAGCTCACAGCAAGGAAGCGGAGAAACTGGTTTCCCCAATAGCCAGGATCTATTTATCACCCTGGACCTGGACCCAGTACCCACCGAACCCACCCAAGGCGGGCTCCCGAACCACGAAGACAGAGAGGGACCTCTGGTGAGCGTACCTTTGTAAATATTATACATGGTTTAAAAGCAAGCATGTTTAATGCTTAATTTGCCCTGACATTCGCGGCCAGTACAGCTCCTGGAAAAGTCTGTTAATGTGTCTGGGGATGGAACTGAAATCCTCCAGGAACATCTCCATAAACCTCTCCTGTATGTACTCCCAAAGCCTTTGCAAAAGGTTTCTGGGGAGGGCAGCCTTATTCCGTCCTCCATGGTAGGACACTTTACCACACCAGGCCAGTAGCACGTAGTCGGGAATCATTGCAGAACAAAGCATTGTAGCATATGGTCCCGGTGTTTGCTGGCATTCAAACAACATCTGTTCGTTATCTCTCTGTGTTACCCTTAGGAGAGTGATATCATTCATGGTCACCTGGTTGAAATAGGGTGGTTTTAGAAAGCAGACATTCAGAGGTGCCCATTCGTGCTGGGCTGTTTGCCTGTGGCTGAACAGAAATCTTCCCTGCTGTTAGCCATCATCCCAGAGAATTGGGTGTGTGTGTGTGGCGGGGGAGGAGGGGGGTTAGTTGGGTTTCTGCTGCACGTGAACCCGGAAACCGCAGCCCCTCCCTTTAAATTGCCAACACATTTTTAATGGCCAACCCAATGGCTACTTTGTGTGGGAAATGAGGGTGCTGTTGTTTGAAACCATTCCCACATGTTATGAAGGTTAAAGAAGCCAAAAGACTGTGGCTTACCATGGCTGCCTGCAAGCTGAATTCTGCTGTCCGGCCCTGTGTGAGTGATCTCTCACACCAAACCGGCATACCCTCAATAAGAGGCAAAATGCGACCTTGTAATGAAAGCACATGTGCTATGTAATGTTAACAGCAAGGTTTACCATGAAAGAGTGTACCCATTGTTCTATACAATGTGTCTTTTTAACTACAACTCTCCCTTCTTTTTTCGTCCACCAGCTGCATATGTTTCTCCTTCCCAGAGGCTAGCGAAGATTAGAAGGCGAAAAAAACGCACTCGTGATGAAATGTTCTCTGACCTCATGCTGTCCTCCACACTGACAGAGCACAGCAAAATACGTGGAGGCAGACAATCTCAGAGTGCAGAAAAACACAATGTGACCACGAGGAGAGGTGGCGAGCTGAAGATGGTAGGTGACGTCAACTTGCTGAAAGAAGGCAGGAGTCAATGCTCAGGCTGCTGGAGGATCAAACTCACTTGCGCCAGCGTATGGTTGAGCTGCAGGAAAGGCAGAAGGAACACAGACCGCCACTACAGCCCATGTGTAACTAACCGCCCTCCTCTCCAAGTTTCATAGCCTCCTCACCCAGACACCCAAGAATGCGGTGGTGGGGCCTCCGGCCACCCAGCCATTCCACCCCAGAGGATTGCCCAAGCAACAGAAGGCTGGCATTCAATAAGTTTTAAAGTGCTGTGTGGCCTTGTCCTTCCCTCCTCTATCACCCCACCCAGTGCTTCCCTCCTCCACCACCCGTCCCAGGCTACCTTGGCAATTATCCCCCTATTTGTGTGATGAATAAATAAAGAATGCATGAATGTGAAGCAACAATGACTTTATTGCCTCTGCAAGCAGTGATCAAAGGGGGGAGTGGAGGGTGCTTAGCTTACAGGAAAGTAGAGTGAACCTGGGGTGGGTTTCCATCAGGGAGGAACAAACAGAACTTTCACACCGTAGCCTGGCCATTCCTGAAACTGGTGTTCAAAGCTTCTCTGTTGCGCACCATGCCCTCCTGTACTCTTCTAACCGCCCCGGTGTCTGGCTGTGCATGACCAGCAGCCAGGCAATTTGCCTCAACCTCCCACCCCGCCATAAATGTCTCCTCCTTACTCTCACAGAGATTGTGGAACGCACAGCAAGCAGTAATAAAAATGGGAATATTGGTTTTGCTGAGGCCTAACCGAGTCAGTAAACTGCGCCATCGTGCTTTTAAATGTCCAAATGCACATTCTGCCACCATTCTGCACTTGCTCAGCCTGTAGTTGAACAGCTCCTGCCTACTGTCCAGGTTGCCTGTGTATGGCTTTATGAGCCATGGCATTAAGGGGTAGGCTGGGTCCCCAAGGATAACTATAGGCATTTCAACATCCCCAATGGTTATTTTCTGGTCTGGAAAGTAAGTCCCTTGCTGCAGCTGTTGAAACAGACCAGAGTTCTTGAAGATGCAAGCGTCATGTACCTTTCTTGGCCATCCGTCCCTTGTGATCCACCAGTGCTTGCAGCACCATTGAAAAGTACCCCTTGCAGTTTATGTACTGGCAACCAAGGTGGTCCCAAGATAGGACCACATATGCTTTCCGTCTATCACCCCACCACAGTTAGGGAATTCCATTGCAGCAAAGCCATCCACTATGACCTGCGCATTTCCCAGAGTCACTACCCTTGATATCAGCAGCTCAGTGATTGTGTTGGCTACTTGGATCACAGCAGCCCCCGCAGCAGATTTACCCACTCCAAATTGATTCCCGACTGACCGGTAGCTGTCTGGCGTTGCAAGCTTCCACAGGGCTTTGTCTACTCACTTGTGAACTGTGAGGGCTGCTCTCATCTTGGTATTCATGCGCTTCAGGGCAGGGGAAAGCAAGTCATAAGTTCCATGAAAGTGCCCTTATGCATGCGAAAGTTTCGCAGCCACGGGGAATCGTCCCAGACCTGCAACACTATACAGTCCCACCAGTCTCCGGCAGTCAATGGTTGCCTCAGTACTGTGGACGCACTCTGCCGGCTAAATGCACTTAGAGCATTTGTGTGGGGACACACACAATCGACTGCATAAAAACGCTTTCTACAAAACCAACTTCTATAAATTTGACCTAATTTCATAGTGTAGACATAGCCTAAGTGTCAGTTGTAAAGTAGACTGTGAATTACTTATCTCCTGATACGATTCAAAAGTCTCAGAAACGTTATTTTCCTATTAAAAAGAAGAATTGACTTTGTAGTACCAAGGTGAGCTATGGAAAAATATTGGAGAATTGCCATCAATAAATACATTTAATGCAGGTTTTGAAAGGATGCATTTTTTTTTATTTTTAAGGATAGAAAAATTCAGATTGTGTGCTGTTTCACTGTGTTAAGAGATGTACTACCCTCTTGTAAGGCAATTTGGTACAATGTATATTTATATTGAAAACTAAAAATTGGACTTTGCTGGCAGTAGAGTTGCATAGCAACCATCCAGAAAACACAAATGCAAGGCACTCAGTGGCTTCTAGTTAGATGGCCGCCAGCAATTTTAACACCATGCCGAACAGGTGACTGTCAACACTAGGATGTCCAATGCTGCTAACACCAGAGGAGTTGAACTAGTGTTCAGGAAGGAGGGATTTTTCTGCAAGATTGGCCTGCTGTAGACATAGTGTTTGCAAGCTCTGGTGTTAAAGAGATGAGGTTTGCTTTTCAGCCCTGTTAACCACTTCGGTGCTGTTCGCTTCTGCAATCTCTAAGGGGTGGCATTTTTCAGCTCTCTTTGAAATGCTACTTTTCCATTGCCATGTTGGCAGTTCAAAGGCAGTATGTGAGGTCCCACTGCAGAAGAGTTTTGTGGCATGTCCTCAATACATTACACAACAGGGAAGTGGCTAAAATATCCATTTTAATGTTGATGTAACCTTGTAATCCTTATACTTCTTTGCCTTTAGCCAATTTTGAAAAAGTTTTATAGATTTGGCTACTCTAGGCTTGATGTTCATTCTTAAGAAGTAATTTTATTTCTGTTACAAATTATAGGAAGTAGTGATCTTTTATCTTGGTTTTAATGTAATAATACACTGCATACATGCGATTTGATTGCATCAGTGTGTGTTAATTCAATTGTGTACTTTCTGGAGTGTGAACTGCAGGGGTTGAGCTGCAGGAAGCACTATGACCTGCTGTTATGTGTTCAGATTAACATTCCTTATATAATCTGCCAAGGTTATTTTTTTTTGTACGTTAGTCTGCTGGTTTTTTTTTGTTTTTTTTTTTTTTACCATTCTCAGGAAATATATCTGTGGATGTTGCTAGTGCAGGGATTCTTCCATGTCCAGTCAGGATGAATTGGCTGTATAAGAAAGCTCTGGCTAGACGTACTGTTTATTTAGTAGTCACTTAGGCATAACTTTTATTGAAGTCAAAGGAGTTTGCTTGAGTAAAAAATGGGCCCCTTACGCAGGTCTGGCTGCAATCTGCTGTATTTCCAGTATACCATTCCTCCATTTCATCTGAAACTACAAGATGATACATGTTTCTGGGATTGGCACCTACTCTATTTTTAATTAAAAATCAAAACTTGCGTTCTTCATCAAGCTTCTGTTTAGAATTGTGGGGTTTAGTATTTTTTGTTCCATCCTTACTTAACCTCTTCCCTTCTTATTGTATTTTCACACAGAAACAAATTGATCACCTACTGCTTGTAAAATGTTTATCTTTTGGACTAAACTTTCAGTGAAGGAACAATGGGTGCCACTTTCCTCTCTGGTTCCGCTGCTGCCCACAGACGTCTTGCTTTGTGTTTCAGTTAGAATGTTTGCAAGTTACTGTAGATTACATTTAGAGGATAGGCAAAGTTTAAACACAACTTATTTTCAAAATTACTAATAGATGCAAAAGAAACAAAGGCAAACATACTGCAGTGGTATTATACTCTCCTCTTAGATAAAAGGATTTTTATTTAAGTCTTGTCTTTTGTGTGATATTGTTTTTAATGAGAGAATGTTGTGTAAAATGCAAATGTTCCTGCCTAATGCTGAACTTTGCTATGCCCTTGACTTCCCAGTCACCACAAAGTTAATTACTGAGGTCCTCTGAGAGTCAGTTTAATTTTGATTAACTGATGATTAAGGTATTTTGGAGGCTGGGAGAAACAGATCAGAAGTTAATTGAACCCTCACTGAGAAGAGGAAACTTTTATAGACCCTTCTAATGTAGTTTGATATAGGGCAATCACAATACACAGAGGGCTAAATCTTGCCCTTAACTGATAGAGCTGCACTGTGGAGCAGTGCTGGCTGCAAGGTATCTCCCAGAACCAGACAGCTGGTCCAGAATAGGATAGCATAGGGCAGCCATGGAAGAATGCATAAGTGGGGCTAGCTCATGCTCCCTGCTTTGGGGGCCAGAGTACTCCACCTAGCTAGTAAACTATGAACATTGGGTGTCACAAAGTGCCAAGGGGTATGGAAGTAGGTCCTCCTCTTGGTGTCATCTTGAGGGCTAGTCAATTATCCTCTCCTACTGGTGTGCTGTATGGAGAAGTACTCTCTATATTGTCTTGTCCCAACAACCAAGTGCTTCTGCAAAGCAGGAAATCATTTTTCCCAATGTTACAAGAGATCTTTTGAAAAAGTTAGGATTAAAACAAATTTTGCTTATGCCATACTTGAGAATACTCATCAAGACACCTTCATCCCTCTCCAGTTTGTGCCTAAAACCTGATTACTCCCAAATGGATTTCAAGAAGTGCATATTGAGTTAAAATCTTTTTAAAAAAAGTAGATTCCAAGTTCTTCCCTCCTCTATAGTCAGAGTCTTCTCTTTTTCTTTCAGGATTTAATCTTCTTGGGGTATGGATTGTCTGGATTTCATGTCCAATATGATGCCAAGCAAATTGTCAGTACAGTTTTAACAATTCATTAACTTATTTTCTCAGTTCATGTCTCATGCAGACCTCCTTCACTTGTGTTGGAGGCGAGCAGCAGTTTTCACACCTACTATTAAGTTCTGCAGATGTCCTTCAGAAAGAGTGGAAGTAGAAATTTCTATGTATAGCACATTGTGTTATGATCTCTCAAAAAAGGTGTGATTTGACTAATACAAAATAAGCACTTGTGAACCTGAGGCAGAATTTGTCCCCAAATGCTTGAAATCTGCTGCCATATATAGGGTAACTTATGTTGGAACAGTAAATACATTTCTGAAGAGGGGCTTTGCAAACCTTGCCCCATGTTTCTAGATTTGCAAAAACATATCTGCAGAGCTCCTGGGGCATGGTCTGGTGTCCCAGCGGTTCACTATATGGAGTGGTTCAAGGGTATGATAGTACCAAGAAGGGCAAAACATCTAGTTAAGATGTGGCTTTAACCAAAAGTGTTGTCAGATATAGTCTAGGACACTGTATTTAACGTGCAAAAGCCATGGAAATGTTCAAAGTAAGCATGATTTTCTTCCAAAGAGCAGCATCTAGTTCTAACTGCTTGCAAAACCTCAGGTTTAAACTCTGCCATTTTAAAAAAAAGTAGACAGAAAAAAATTGGAATTACCAAAAGCCCACCCTCCCTGTTGGACCAAAAAAAAAAATCTCATTTGAGAGTACAAATTTATATTTAGACTGACATTTTTAATCACATTTTCTGCCTAACTCAATTCAAAATAGCCAACCTATACAAACTCATGAAACCCAAGGATTTATAAGGGACACAGCAACTGCTGATTAATTAAATGTGTTCTAGAATAATATAGTGTCATTGTACTGTACAATGGTGACTTAATTATAACTGTGGATATTATTGGTTTACGTTTTGCATTATTATTTTGGATGACAACTCTTCATAGTTTTATTTACAAGATTCCATACTTTCAAAATTATTTATGTATGTGTGCACACTGTATAAGGGACATTTTTAAAAAGACATTGTAGTGTAAAGACAAAAAGCTCCTTAGGATTTTAAAGCAATTTTAGTTCGTTCCATCATCATGAGCAGTTTGTATTTTCTACATAGCTTGCATCTGTTTGAGATACTTTTTACACAGGATTTTCTAGAGGATTACTTTTTCCAGCTGGTAGTATCATGTTAGCCTCAAAATGGCTGTTTCATTTGGCCACAATTTATGTGTTCTGAGTTTTAGGACAGAGAACTTGAACAGCAAGTTTTAATGTTATACCATGTGCTTTTCCCCAGTCATTATCTTAAGTACATTTTTCTACAGCTTTCTAGATTTATTTGAATAATCTGGGACTTGCACCTCTTAAATAAAATTGTCACAGTGCTTTCCAAAACAATAGACTATTTCTTTACATGTTTGCTATGAATATTTAAATCCTTTAGAAGTAAAAAGCAGAATTGAAATATGGTTAGTGAAGCAAGTGTAAACGTTGTATTGGACAGATTGTAAGTGCTGGGATAGTTCATTACCACCAGAAGGAAGAGAACTGGGGAGAAAAGTGGCAGCCCCAGAATGAAAGGTAAGCTCAGCCTGTGCCAACAAGCCTTTGAGGGTGGCATTCACTGACAGTAACAACAATATTTAAACATAAATAAATAATTAAATAACATTTCAAAGTAATTTTTACTGAGGAATCTGCAATGTTTGCGTCAGTTAAGTTGCTGATCTTTTGAAAACTGTGTAAAAGGTGCTTAATAACCAGTAAGAGAACATATTTTTAATGTAATCTAACTGCCATGAAAAGCCTAAACAGTCCTTTAGTCAACATTCCTGGAACTTGATGTTTTGTTACTATATAGAACCAAATATGAACATAAGAAAAATATGTGTGGCACATTTTATTCCAGCATGACACTCTGTCTTTATGTAGAAGCTTGTTCTTGATTTTGATGTCTAGTATAGTCATGCTTAGTGTTTTGATTTGCTCTTTTTATGTTTCTTTCAGACACAGACTTCAAGATGTAAGTGAACAGTGTAAATGAAGCTATAGGCATGAAATGAATTGCTTGGCTCATAGGAAGTTATTCTGTTTCTTGATGTAACAACCCATGAGAATTCATTATTTTATATTTTAATTTAATAGTTTTGAGATCTGTGTAGTATGATGCAGCTTTTCTTCTGTAAGTTTTTTAATTAGCTGACAGGACAAGAGAAAATTGGAACCAAATTTCCAAAATGTAGCAAAACTGTCATTTCAGTTCAATACAAGCAAAAGAGCATGTATTTTGTGGCGTTACCTCTAGCAGGCTATGTGGTATAGGTGAGCGCTGAATGCACGTAATGGGACAAATTCCTGTGTTCCCCGGGTCCTGGGGTGGTTGTATTCAGGGACATTCCCCCAAGACAAGAGTTACTGTCCACATAAGGTTATTCTGAAATAAGGGTGCCTTGTTCCCCTTTAGCTTAAATTTAAGCTTAAACTCTGCTAGTGGTGCAGTGTAAAACAACCAGACCATCCCCCAACAATCTGGCTCAGTGTTGAAATAAGAGGAAGAGAAGTCTTTGACAACTTTTAATTGCTTTATAGCTGTTAGTGTCTCTTTCTTCACAGCCTACAAGTACAAAATTGAAAATATATTTGAACATAAATATAATTCAGCAGAAAATACGTGCATGAATTTAGTATGAATGATCACTTATTCCCAAACGAAAAGTGCCTTTTTAAACTAGCTTCTGAGAACTAAACATTATATTGTTACTGTAAAATTCTAATGCATAGGAACAGAGAGTTGTCAAGGGCTAGGAGAAGACCATTGAGGTCCCACTCTTATAAATTTAAGAAGTATAAACAATCCTGCATGTCATGATTTCAAACAAACAACAAAAAGATTTGTTGTTGTATATTTGTCCAGCTCACTCTTGAACAAGTGAACGGATGTTGAATTGCAGATTTAGGCAGTTTGTTCCATTATCCAGCTGCCTTCCACCTACTTAAATTCTCCTTAAATTACTTATTTAAGTAGCTTATCTATCTCATTTGACTGACAGGTAGAAGTAACTATTGTAAGTGCACGGACTTTAGAAAGCCCTTGAAGTTTTTATAACATCATCTGGTCACCTTGGGAATAGTTGGAATTTAACATATGGGGATAGATAGAGAAAGGGGACATAGGTGTTGTAACATCTAAGGCCTTGTCTACACTACGAAATTAGGTCGAATTTATAGAAGTCAGTTTTGTAGAAAGCATTTTTATACAGTCGATTGCGTGTGTCCCCACACAAATGCTCTAAGTGGGTGGGTGAAATTCTGTGGCCTGCGTTGTGCAGGAGGTCAGACTAGATGATCGTAATGGTCCCTTCTGACCTTAGTATCTATGAATCTATAAGTGCATGTAGTCAGCGGAGTGTGTCCACAGTACCGAGGCAACCATCGACTTCCGGAGCGTTGAACTGTGGGTAGCTATCCCACAGTTCCCGCAGTCTCTGCCGCCCATTTGAATTCTGGGTAGAAATCCCAGTGCCTGATGGGGCTAAAACATTGTTCTGGGTACATATCGTCAGGCCCGCCTTCCCTCCCTCCCTCCGTGAAAGCAACGGCAGACAATCGTTTTGCGCCTTTTTTCTTGAGATACCGGTACAGAAGCCATACCACGGCAAGCATGGAGCCCGTTCAGCTCTCTGTCACCGTACATCTCCTGGGTGCTGGCAGATGTGGTACTGCATTGCTACACAGCAACAGTTTATTGCCTTTTGGCAGCAGACAGTGCAGTATGACTGGTAGCTGTTGTTGACGTACTCCAGGGTGCTCTTTTAACCGAACTCGATGAGGTCAGGGGCGCCTGGGCAAACATGGGAGTGACTCAGCCAGTTCATTTCCCTGTTAAGGTTCGTCTCATGGCGATTCAGTCCTATCGGCAGTGCACTGTCTTTTAATCTGCAGCCAGCAGAAGACGATGGCCAGCAGTCATACTGCACCATCTTCTGCCGAGCACCCAGGTGATGACGATGGCTAGCGGTCGTACTGCACAGTCTGCTGCCACCAAGATGTATGCAGATAGATGAAGTGGATCAAAACAAGAAATAGACCAGATTTGTTTTGTATTCATTTTCTCCTCCCTCCCTCCGTGAAATCAACGGCCTGCTAAACCCAGTTTTGAGTTCTGTCCTTGAGATTTTGAGTTCTATCCTTGAGGGGGCCAATCTGTTTCTCGCAAAGCCACCCCCTTTGTTGATTTTAATTCCCTGTAAGCCAACCCTGTAAGCCATGTTGTCAGTCGCCCCTCCCTCCACCAGAGCAACAGCAAACAATCGTTTTGCGCCCTTTTCCCTGGATTGCAGGAGCAGACACCATAGCACAGCAAGCATGGAGCCCGTTCAGCTCACCCCAGCAGTTATGACCATGGTAAACACCTCACGCATTATTGTGCAGCGTATGCAGAACCAGCACCTGAAAACCCAGGCATGGAGGCAATGGCAGCATGGTGATGAGGACATGAACACACTTTTTTCTAAAACCGCATTCCCCTGCAATTTGGAGATCATGGTGTTAATGGGGCAGGTTCATTGGATGGAACACTGATTCTGGGCCCGGGAAACAAACGCAGAGTGGTGGGACCGCAGAGTGTTGCAGGTCTGGGATGATTCCCGAAACTTTCGCATGTGTAAGGGCGCTTTCATGGAACTTTGTGACTTGCTTTCCCCTGCCCTGAAGCGCAAGAATACCAAGATGAGAGCAGCCCTCACAGTTGAGAAGCGAGTGGCAATAGCCCTGTGGAAGCTTGCAACACCAGACAGCTACCGGTCAGTCGGGAATCAATTTGGAGTGGGCAAATCTACTGTGAGGGTTGCTGTGATGCAAGTAGCCAACACAATCACTGAGCTGCTGCTATCAAAGGTAATGACTCTGCGAAATGTGCAGGTCATACTAGATGGCTTTGCTGCAATGGGATTCCCTAACTGTGCTGGGGCTATAGACGGAACGCATATCCCTATCTTGGGACCGGACCACCAGGACAGCCAGTACATAAACCGGAAGGGGCACTTTTCAATGGTGCTGCAAGCACTGGTGGATCACAAGGGACGTTTCACCAACATCAATGTGGGATGACCAGGAAAGCTTCATGACGCTCGCATCTTCAGGAACTCTGGTCTGCTTAAATGGCTGCAGGAAGGGATTTACTTCCCAGACCAGAAAATAACCGTTGGGGATGTTGAAATGCCAATAGTTATCCTTGGGGACCCAGCCTATCCCTTAATGCCATGGCTCATGAAGCCATACACAGGCAACCTGGACAGTAGTCAGGAGCTGTTCAACTACAGGCTGAGCAAGTGCAGAATGGTGGTTGAATGTGCATTTGGATGTTTAAAAGCGCGCTGGCACAGTTTACTGACTCGGTTAGACCTCAGCGAAACCAATATTCCCATTGTTATTGCTGCTTGTTGTGTGCTCCACAATCTCTGTGAGAGTAAGGGGGAGACATTTATGGAGGGGTGGGAGGTTGATGGAAATCGCCTGGCCACTGAATACGCACAGCCAGACACCGGGGCGGTTAGAAGAGTACAGGAGGGCATGGTGCGCATCAGAGAAGCTTTGAAAACCAGTTTCATGACTGGCCAGGGTACTGTGTGACACTTCTGTTTGTTTCTCCTTGGTGAAAACCCACCCCCTTGGTTGACTCTAATTCCCTGTAAGCCACCCGCCCTCCTGCCTTCGATCTCAGCTTGCTTACAAAGGAAATAAAGTCACTATCATTTAAAAAACATGTATTCTTTATTAATTGATTATAAAAATAGGGAGATAACTCACAAGGTAGCCCGGGTGGGGTGTGGGAGGAGGGTAGGAGGGAAGGAAAAGGCCACTTTAAAACTTGTTGAATGCCAGCCTTCTGTTGCTTGGGCTGTCCACTGGGGTGGAGTGGTTGGGTGCCCAGAGCCTCCCACCCCGTGTTCTTGGGCGTCTGGGTCGGGAGGCTATGGAACTTGGGGAGGAGGGAGGGCGGTTAAGCAGGAGCTGCAGCGGCATCTGTGATTCTGCTGCCGTTCATGAACCTCCACCAGACGCCAGAGCATGTCCATTTGATCCCGCAGTATCCCCAGTGTTTTCTCATGCCTCCTCTGATCTTCCTGCCGCCACCTCTCCTCACGTTCATTGGCCACCGTCCTGTACTCTGCTATTGTGTCCCTCCATACAGCTCTGTCAGTGCTGGACGACTGCATGAGCTCAGAGAACATGTCATCGCACGTGTGCTTTTTTCGCTGCCTTATCTGAGATATTCTCTGGGATGGAGGAGGGATGCTTGAAACATTTGCAGCTGCTGGAGGAAAAAAAGGGAGTGAAGTATTTAAAAATATACATTTTACAGAACAATGGCTATACTCTTTCACGGTGAACAACACTATTCACATTACATAGCACATGAGATTTTGGTACAAGGTCGCATTTTGCATCTTATATTGAGTGCCTGCGGCTTTGGTGTTAGAAATCACACACGCAGGGCTGGGCAGCAGAATTCGGCTTGCAGGCAGCCATGGTAAGCCATAGTCTTTCGGCTTCTGCAGACTTCATAACAGCAGCCCCCTCCTTTCCCATACCAAGCAAAGCCCGTTGAGTTGGCCATTTACTGCTGCAGTTTTCCTGTTAACGTGCAGCAGTAGAAACCAAATTAACCCCCTCCCCCCATCCAATTCTCTGGGATGTTCGCTTTTCCCCTCCCCCCACGGTGTGGCTGGTATCAGGGAAGATCCCTGCTAGCCAAACATGAACAGCTCAGTGCCAATGGCCCCCTCTCCCACCACGTGACTAACTGTGGAGAGGATTTCTTTTCAGGCACAGGCAAACAGCCCAGTAGGAACAGGCACCTCTGAATGTCCCCTTAATCAAATTCCCCTATTTCAACCAGGTTACCATGAACGATATCACTCTCCTGAGGATAACACAGAGAGATAAAGAATGGATGTTGCTTGAATGCCAGCAAACACCGGGACCATACGCTGCCAGGCTTTGTCATGCAATGATACCAGATTACTTGCTACTAGCATGGCGTGGTAGTGTCCTACCGTGGAGGACGGAATAAGGCTGCTCTCCCCAGAAACCTTCTGCAAAGGCTTTTAGAGTCCCTCCAGGAGAGCTTCATGGAGATGTCCCTAGAAGATTAACAGACTTTTCCAGTAGCAGTACTGGCCACAAATGCATCCGAAGTCCTCAGGGCTACTTAATCATTAAAAAACGCTTTTATTACATGTATTATATTTAAAAAGGTACACTCACCAGAGGTCCCTTCTCCGGCTTCATTGGGTTGGGAGGGTATTTCAGTCAGGGTAATAAAAAGATCCTGGCTGTCGGGGAAAACGGTGTGCTGTGTGCTCTCCCCAAGCTAATCCTCCTCCTCATCTTCCCCATCTTCAAAATCCTCAGCCATGGCGGAGAGTATCCCATCCTCGGAGTCCACGGACAGGGGTGGGGTAGTGGTGGCGGACCCCCCCTAGAATTGCATGCAGCTCAGCGTAGACGCAGCATGTCTGGGGCTCTGTCCCGGAGCATCCGTTTGATTCTTTGGTTTTCTGGTATGCTTGTCTGAGCTCCTTAAGTTTCACGCAGCGCTGTGTTGCGTCCCTGATGTGGCCTCTGTCCCTCATGGCCTCTGAGGTTTTTTTTTAAATGTTTTGGCATTTCGTCTTTTGGAACGTAGTTCTGATAGCATGGATTCCTCTCCCCATACAGCGATCAGATCCAGTATCTCCCGTTCAGTCCATGCTGTAGCTCTTTTTCGATTCTGGGACTGCATGGTCACCTTTGCTGATGAGCTCGCCTGGCCAAACAGGAAATGAAATTCAAAAGTTCCCGGGGCTTTTCCTGTACACCTGGCCAGTGCATCCGAATTCAGAATGCTGTCCAGAGCGGTCACAATGGTGCACTGTGGGATAGCTCCTGGAGGCCATACCATCGAATTGCGTCCACACTAACCCTAATTCGAAACGGCGATGTCGATTTCCCCCTCATTGGGGAGGAGTACAGAAATCGGTTTTAAGAGCCCTTTATGTCAAAAAAAAATGGCTTCGTTGTGTGGACGGGTGCAGGGTTAATTCGGATTTAATGCTGCTGAATCTGACATAAACTCGTAGTGTAGACCAGGCCTAACTTTTAGATATCCTGGCACCAAGTGCAATTAATAGCCCTGAGTTAGGCACCCAGGCTCCATATACAATACATGGGGAGAGTTAAGCACCTATGAATGGGATTCACAAAAGCCAGCATGCTGAGTCGGGAGCCACCAAAGCTACCCAGCAGGAAATGCCGAGGAGCGGAGTGTGGCCTAAGCCTGCACAAAGGAAATTAAATTACTAATGCTAAACGAGAGGGAGGTGCCCTATCCTACAGTTAGATGCCTAATATAGGTCAGCCCTTTCTCATGAAAAAACAATGTAGAGGAGATGGTGGCGCTTCCCTTATGCCCACAAGTGCAATGGTTAGAGCACTTACCAAGGACATGTAGACAAGTGTTTGTATAAGTATTTAAATATTCATTGGGCCAGAGAGAGAGAGTGAGAATGACTAGAGCCTAGTGGTTAGTGCAGTCTCCTTAGAGACCCAGTCCCTGCTCCAATGAATGTTTAAGTATTTGTGTGAAACAACTGTAATAGAGATTGAGAGAGACTCACCCAAAATAATGTTATGAGCTGGGTGAAACTTTATTATGGGTTGTGTTAAAATCCCATTGAGATTGATAAGTGTGAATTCACCCTTCTATTAAAACAACTGTAAGCAATGCCCCCATCTAACACAAAATATGTGTGTAAACCTGCCCAGGAGCTTTTGGCTGAGTATTGTTTTGGGTAGAGGTGTGTGTGGGTGTGAAGAGAGATCACACAGAAACTGAGACCAGACAAGAACAGAGAGAAAGGGAGAGCCAGAAAGCCAAGCAGGAGCCTGTTAACACTATGACACTCTGAAAAAAGCTAGAGAGCTTTTGGATCTGGTATTGACTAAAGAGGCTTGGGGACTGTAAGCTAAGAAACTGCTCCTTTTATTCTTCGTTCCTTCTGCATTCAGAGACATGGGACTTTGTACATTCCTTGTAAGTAAATAAGATTTCATCAAAGAAAATGCCAGACTCCATCAATTCCTGCTTCCAGTTGGAACATCCCCAGGACCCTGAACTTTGACCATCGCTCATGTCAAAAAGTGACAAAAGTATCCTATAGCCCAGTGGTTAGGGCACACACCTGGAAGATGGCAGCATAGGCGCTGATTCCTTGGGTGCTCCGGGGCTGGAGCACCCACAGGGAAAAAATGGTGGGTGCTGAGCACCCACCAGCAGCCCCCCATCGGCTCCCCTGCGCCCCTAAGTGCCTCCCACCTGCCAGCGGGTCCCGCAGATCAGCACCTCCCTGTCCCTCCCCTCACCTCCCGTCCACTGTGAACAGCTGTTTCATGGCATGCAGGAGGCTGGGATGGAGGGGGGAGGAGTAAGGATGTGGCACACTTGGGAAAGGGGGCGGAACTGGGTGGGAAGAGGTGGGGTGGGGGTGGATCAGGGGTGAGAAGAGGCGAGGCGGGGCCTTGAGGGAACGGGTGGAATGAGGGCAGGGCCTGGGACAGAGCTGGGGATTGAGCACCCCCTGGCACTTTGGAAAGTTGGCGCCTGTGGATGGCAGACCCAATTTTAAGTCCTTGGGCCAAATCCGGCAGAAAGGGCTTTTGAGTACTGCCATCACTGTGTTGTGTGGGACTTCATGTGGGAGGTGTGGTCATAAAGGACCTCAGAGCATACCTACTGGATCAGACTCTGCAGGTGAGAATGGCTAGTTTGCAAATCCTGCAGGGGCTTTGGTGTAAACTGGGTTTTTAGCTGCTCAGTAGTGTCAGGACTTAGGGGGCATTACATGTGCCCAATGGTAGAAATGTAGGTGCTTATTGGATATTATCAGTGGAAATTTGTGCATCTACAGGGTTATGTAGCAGCTGAGTGGTGGTTTTTGGGATCTGAGTGTCACCTAAATGTTGGACTTAGGCATCTAAAGTGGCAGATAGTTTTCTAAGTCCCCATTTTGAATCTAGCCCTTGCAGTTGGAGTCACTTAGGGCACACACTGGGTGTCATTTTTTAATATCACAGAACATCATTCCTTATGACAAGTTTGCTCACCTTCTTCAGCTCTGGAGAGTGGACCCACATGTCAGTGGGCTGAGTTCACCCTTTAGAAAACAAGTTGACTTATTCTATCTCCTTCTTTAATTGTTACTTGATTCTTTAGGTAGCAAGTAGACTTTGTTTAATCTTCAGCCCTTTATTTCTTCTGCCCTGCCTCCTGGACCAGGCTCAATAGGAAATTTTATTAAAAGGCATTGTGACGTTCCCCTAGTGTTATCTGGACCCGTGATCTGCTAGGTCACTCCAGTCCTCGACTCTGGGAGCCAGTCTTACCTTGCTCTCCTGTGAGAACCCCCACTCCTGGGCTGTTCACGCACAGCATCTGGCATATAAACTGCTTGGATTGTGCAGCCAAATGATACTAGCCAATATCTCCGGTCCCAGACACAACCCTAGGAACCTCCGTTTTGCAGTGTCCAGTAATGCTCACTGGATGCTGCAAGCTTATATGAGTTCATCAATTTAACAATAAATTGATATGGACCAGGCTTGTTATCCCAAGGGGTGTCTCTGACACTCTTCAAACCAAACACACGGTAGAATAAACAAATTTATTAACTATAAAAGATAGATGTTAAGTGATTATAAGTCCAAGCACAAGAAGTCAGATTTGGTCCAATGAAATAAAAGCAAAACACATTCTAAGCTGATCTTAACTTTCAGTGCCCTTACAAACTTAGATGCTTTTCACCACTGGCTGGCTGGTTGCCCTTCAGCCAGGCTCTCCCCTTTGATCAGCACTGCAGTCGCATGGTGGTGATGTCTGTAGATGGAGGTGGAAGAGAGGGGAAGAGCATGGCAAACATCTCTCCCTTGTATCATGTTCTTTCTTCCCTCTGGGCTTTGGCCCCCCTTCAGGTGAGCATTACCTCATCATAGTCCTTGACTGACAGAGGGAAGTGGGGTGACTCACTTCAGAGTCCAACAGATCCTTTATTGCTGCCTAGGCTAGTTTCCTTTGTTCCTTTGAGGCTGGGCTGGGTTTGTCCTATACAGGCCCTGATGAGGTTTGAACTGCCCCTCTGTTCCTGGAGAGTTTTGCCTGGACTTGTTTTAAGCCACGAGGACACATTTTCAGCCTCATAACTACATACCTGAAATTACAACCTATAACATTAATATAACAACAATGCTCAGTGCATCATGAGCGTTCCAAAGACACCCGACATGACGTACTTTGCATTGGATACCACACAATCATATTATAAGGATGAACATGGGGGTCCAGGGTGTTCCCCGGAGATACAGAGTGTCACAGGCATTCTATCAACCATCCTTCTCAGGTAGTGTTCACATTGGGTATTCCTCTCCAGGAACCAGGGTTATCCTGCTGATGCTTCTTAGCCAGCCTCTCTAAATGCTGCACCTGTAGCGGGTTACTTAGGGCTTGTCTATATGGGAAAGCTATAGCACTATAGGCTATGGTGTGAAGTTAAGCCAATATAGTTATACCATTAGAACACCGCATGTAGACTCTCTTATTCCAGCATGAGTGCCTTTTTTCAATTTAGCTTATGCCACTTTGGAAGGGGTTTAAGGTAAACCAAAAAAGCCACTCTTGTTTTGGAATTAGTGTCCACACGGGGAGTTATACCGGTATAACTGGTAACACTTTTCTGCATAGACAAGCCCTCAGACATTAGAATTCCCTCCTTTTTACCGAGCTAGAATCCTCCATCAGGCAAAATAAAAGATGCAGATTCTGGTGACAAGAAGAAGGGAAAATCTAAGCTCACAGATTTAAGTGCTCTCAGAAGGAGGAAGATCTCATACTTCCCCACTTCTTTTGAAAGTCACTGCCACTGTAAAACTCAGTCCTTTGAACTAATTCTATTTTCCACCAGTCTGAGATTGTATAACCAATTCACTTGCTGATATGAGGTCTTGCCCTGCAGGGGTCCCTTGGCTGCAACACAGGAGGGATAAAGAAGAGGGTTTTTTCTTTGCTCATTGAATGAAGGGATTCACTGGCATGGTTTACACATCCACTGTATACAGCATAATGGCTGTTAAGTAACTTTTATCATTATTGAGCCATTTATCCTGGCATTAAATATTTGATTAATACAACACACCTTTGGTTCAATCTACTCTGTACTGTACTTTGAGAATGCCAACACGTTAATCACAGTCCAGTGTACTCTGTGGCAAGCAGGACTTAAATTATATGACACTCCGAGGTAAACTTTTAAATAAAAGTTGAACTAATTGGATATGAAAATAAATTAAGTAAATACAATTGCCAGTGTTTAATTTATTTTGATATTAAATTCAATTTATTTTACACTGTCCTCAGATTTTAAATGTGCTACAGGTATTTGTATTTAGAATGCACAATAGCATTCACAATAGAATGCACAACTATCAGGAGGTAAACTGGCTGTGTTGGCATTTGATTCTTTGGTGAAGACAGAAGAGGCAGTTTAGGATTGTAGGATAAACACATTAACTGGATATTTCTCCTGAAGTGCTCAGTAGTGAAATAATTAACAAGGCTGACATTAAATTTGTCATCTTCAGGTTTCGGAGTTAACCCACTGAAATGAATGGGGCAATTCACATCTTAAGAGCTATTGTTTTGGGTGTCTGCATTCAAAAAGACATCACTGCTTCAGTTTTCACCCAATTAATATTTTCAATGTTTCTCTTCACAACCATTCGATAAAAGAGAAAGGGCTTAGTTTCATGAGCATATTTTTCTGAAAGGGGGTAGATTAATCATCACATTTTGTGGCTGTGAAATTTTGGGGTACAAGGTCTCTGACTTTAATGCGGTCTACGTAACTGTCCCTGGCCTTGGGATAGTCCACATGGTGGGGCTTCCCCAGAGTTACACACCCTGAGAGCCCAATAAGAGGTACTGTAAAAATGAAAGAAAGTGAGTTTCATATTTTGTTTTGTAAACAACTTATATAGAACTTCCCTCACCCACAAAACCAAATTGTTAAATATTTCAAACACAGTGATATTCACCTTCTATAGCTTACTGTTAATGTAGAGTAATAGTTAATTCAAATCAGCTGGTGCTCAGTAACCTGCAAGTTCCTGTTTTGCTTTACCTGTTAGCGAATAGGACATCAACTTCCAAAATTTTGGGCAACATGATTATCAAAGACAATCATTAAACAGTTCAATTCCATCTCAGAATGCTGTATAAAACGTTGTTATATAAGGGAAAAAATGCCTTTCCCAATTAAATTAGTTCATAATGAGTGAAATCCTTGCCCTATTGAAGTCAATTGGAATCTTGCCAGTGATTTCAGTGGGCCTACATTTCACACAATGAATGCAGCTTTTATAGCATACGAGCAGTTTTGGTATATTTGAGCTTCAAAACTGAAGCCAAACTCCATATTCAGGATATAACTTCATACAGCACAGATATTCAGAATAGATCTTCATCTCTGTATGTACAGTACAGTAATCTTAAAAGAAGGATCTGTATGGATCACTAGGCTGAATTAATAGTTTTACTCTGATCAAGTGAAATCCAAGGGTGTTTTTATTTTTATTTATTTGCGCTTTCCTTTGTTATTGTTCCAAGCTACAAATATCCAAATGTGATCAATTTGGGCAGAGGGCAACTTGATTTTCTTGAAGTATAATGTTCTCTTTCTTTATTGTTGAGTACAAAATCTGTATTCAGAAATGGCACAGAAACATCTTCAATAGACAGCTTTCCTTGCTTTGAGTTTGGAAGATTGTATTTTTTAAAATAGCTGAAAGAAGACAGGATTCAAAGAGAGCTTTAAAAAAATAATCTTTTTTCAATTCCCTCCCACCCCTTGCAACAATTTTATAAGTACTGTGGATATCTCTAAAATATCTTTCTATCACCCTATCCACAGAAAACAAAAACAGTTATTCTTGATTTCCATTCAGAACAGAATAGTAATCCCAGTTTTTAACAGCTGAGAACAGAAGCCAGTACTAGATTACTAGAGAGAGCTGATTTTCTGTTTGAATGGTTAGTATCAAAGTGTTACTTATTCAAAGTCGTTTTTTATTGCTCATGGTTAACTGGATTTAAGCATCTAAAGTAAGTCAGTTGTGTCTTTTGAGTAAACAATGGGCAGGGCAAGAGGAGTGAGAACTCCACCCAGATGCTGGAAAAATGAGTGTCAGGGAGTTTGGGCAGTTCCCAAACCAATCTATCTCCATCAGAAAAAGAAACCTTTATTCTTAGCAAGGCATCTCTGCAGGAGCAGGGAAAACAGTGGGACTTTTACTTTCACAGGAAGCATGTATTCATGCTGCTATAAGGGGAGACATGTTAGAGTAGTTGTTTGGAAAGAAAAATGTCAGGATTGTGCAGCTAATCTATTATTTTATTTTTGTCGGTAATATTATTTTGTTAGACGTGCTGAGTCAATGAAAGCTGCTCAATTGAAGACTTTTTTCACTGGTGACAATAAAATCCGCTTATTTTATTTCCTCTTTCATAGTGGAATGAATGCATAAAGCCTTTAAAAAAGAATCCCACACTGCTTTCCTGGATTGAACTGTATAGAATAAAGACTTGATTTTACTTGTGGTGGATTACTCAGTTTGGAAACTTTCTTGTATTTCCTGCTATAGGAGATATGTTTCTATTGGATTGTTTTAACACAAAACAATCCATTTGGGTAAATCTTATATATACTATAAAGTAAGTGCAGTAGATGATGTCATATATTTAATGAAATAGAAAAAAGATCAAGCATAAATGTAGCAATAACCAAACAGCAAGCCGTAGAAAGCCAGAAGTTGTATATTGCAGATCGTTCATTTGTCTATTCTTTATTTTTGACAAAACAATTAGCTCATGACTTTGACTTGATCCTACAAGCACTTGTAAATATTGTTACTTTACACATGAGTAGTCTCATTAAAGTGAAGCACATGCAGAAGAATTTGCAGAATTGAGACCTATCTTTGCAATTCAGACAGCTGTAATTAGACCCATTAGATTTCAGCACTTTTTTAAAGTGCAGACTTTTTTTTTAACTGTTATTTTATTCTTCAGAAATATAAAATATAGCCTTTGGTGCTCATCTGATGCACTGGGTAGCTATCCTTGTAGTCTGTGGGTGTGTAAATAATTTTTTGTGTTAATTTTTGTAACATCACCATGCACATGAACACACACCACTCACAGTCTTTCACCCTCCCATGCACCCCTTTTATCTAAAGCCAAAGGCATTAGCTATTTGGTAGTTCTGTGGAGTGGTGAGTGGCTAGCACATTCCACAGGGGACAAGTGAGGACCATTTTGAGCATAAAAAGGGCCTTACGACCAAAGGGGAATAAGGTGACTGTGACACATTGTCTAATTAATGTACCCTATATATGGTACCATATATAAGAGTGAGGGAATTCCTGTATTATGTGGTCATTTTAGTTAAGCTGTTTCAGACTGTCAGTAATCATTTTAGGAGAGTTTCTGTTACAGCTTTTAGAATTCCATACATAAGGCTGAGACTGCTAAGGAAAATCTGCTTTATAATCATCAGGAGGATTTTTAGACATTGTTTTTCAGAGCCCACCCCTAACTTTTGTATTTTTTAAGATGCAATATGTTCTGCAAACTGTGTTAATTATTGTTGGCATTCATTATTATAGCAATGTACTTCTGACTAATTTGCTCTGTAGACTTCGATAGAAAACTGCAGGGGCATCACAAATTATTGTACTTGATAATAGGCTTAACCTACAGTTCTCTGCTCTAAAACGCTGAAAGCAGAACTCAGATACTCATAGTTGGCAATATAATTCATCTTGGTCACACTATCTGATTTTTGAAAATAAAGAGATTCCTTTAGTGATATGCACAATATGGTAAAAATTCTTTACTATTTTGTGGTTTTCTCAGCCTCTAACTGTATTAGCAATACATTTTTATCATGTAGTTCATAAACATTTTACATTTCAAAGGGCTTATAAAAATGATCAGCAGTAGCCTGGAACCAGGACTTGTTATGAATGTTTCAATAAAATAACTAGCTTTGTTACATAACAATGTGGTAATTACAAGAAAAGACACTTTTGATTGACTCTTTTGAGCATTGAAGCAGACACACTAAATCAAATGGTGAATGCACTGCACATTTTTGTGTGATTTTAATGTGTAGCGATGTTCAGCTGAAACATCTGCTATAATGAACTTGACATTTGCACTAGTGACAGCATCAGTTTACTTAATGTACTGCACTAAACTTGGTTCCCAAAAGAGTTGTCCTTTTTCAGAGGGGAGGGCAAAGTTGCTATTTGTGTTTTTAGAAACCACAGAGGAACTAGCCTTGTAAATATGTTGCTGATAGTTTGTGAAGGGGCTGAACTTTGGGAAATGAAAAGAGGAAACAGCAGAATTTATCTATACGCAGCTAGCTAATGATAAACGCTCCAAACCCTGTGCTGTTATGGCAGACTGGTGCATCCAGGGACCAGCAGTACATGGAAGCAATTAATGATTCTATGATTGGGGTTGAAAGAGAGGGTAGGAGTGTGGGATAACTCATTCTGTATTATTTACTTTTATTTCAAAATAGAAATGTCAGTAGCTCATTTTTAAATTCCTTCTAGCTTTGTATAAACTATTATAAAGCTCCTTCAGAGAAGCAAATAATTCAGTGGAAGAAATAGATAAGCAACTGTTACAATGAAGCAAAAAAACAAAAAGTTACAATGAAAACGGAAGAAGGGGCTATTATTGCATATGGCTATATCATTAGCAATGTGTTATATTAACGTTTGTTCTCAATAGATAAATTTTACTTATATCTAATAGAATCATGGAGATTAAAAGTATCTTCAGAAACAGCATTAATAATAAAATAATCACTTTTCTTGGCTACTGAACCCAGTCCTCTGAGTGTCTCAGATGAAAGGTTGTTTAGCAATGTATATGAATTGACAAGAGTGTCTGTTACCAAAAAAATGCTTTTTTTATTTACAGTTACATCAGGTTCTCATATTGCAATGCAGTGGAACAAACAGTGATGAAACATAATATATGATGAAACAAAGAGAGAGAAATAAACCTTCAATATGACATCGGTTAAATAGCTTTGCATTTGGGTGGAGATTTGTAAATGGAGACCATTAAATTATCAGCTATGTGTTTAAACAATTAAATACCTTTTTTTTAAGCTCATTTCATCTCAAATAACAATTTTAGCCAAATAAAAGGTGCTTGTCTTAGCCATAGTATTGTAATACTAATAGCTGCCTGAAAATTTAAACTAAATGTAGTTTCTCTTGATTTTCTGCATGACTGAATATGCCATACGGAAGGAGGTTGTGACATTAGTGAATTTATTGGGATCAATTCCTTTCCCTGTTCATTAAATATTTTCCTCATTTTGAGATGAACAGATATCCCCCGTTAGAACTATGAAACTGTCACTCACCAAGGCAGCACACCTTCTTAAAAAGAAGAGAAAAAAGGATGTTTTCCCTTTTACAGGATTTGAAATGATAAGAAAAAGCAGCATGTTTTGTGCTTGTCCAGCTTTCCTTTTTGATCTTGATTATCTTTGATATATTTTAACTTCCTGCAAATCATCTTGAGAAGGGCTGGAGGCACTGAGTAATAAGGCAGTGGGTTCATTACAATATTAATAGCACTGGATATTTTGAAATAGCTACTTTGTGATGTTGATTTTGTGTTTACGTAGTACCTTCATCCATAAAGATCTCAGTGCATCCTATAAATTGCATTAATTCTGGTTGGTGCCAATCTGATGTAAATAATTCATATAACTGTCTCCCTCTCAATCCCCTCCATTCCCCCTGTACCCTGTGGGCGCTCATTGCAGCCACCAGCAGGGATAGTATGGCAGCATTGCTCCTCAGAGGGCTGTATTTCAGTGAGGGGGGCAAAGGAAGCAGTGTAGAGGTCCTTTCACACTGCAAGTGTTTCGAGATCTGCAAAGATTTCAGGAGAGCTGTGAGTTTATGGAGATGAACACCTTAAAAATTCCATTTGGATTCAAAAGTTTAGAAATTGACAAAAGTCTTCTTCTTTTCTTTTTTCAGCTAGTTTGTATTATGTTCTCCCGTACTCAGAGAGCAAAATGTATTTTTCAGCCTAGATGACATTTATGTTTCCATGAGAGAGGCAACACAACCCCTCACTCTGCAATCTTCTGCATCTAAAACACACAATGGCAATTTCTTCACATCTGTCCCTGCTCCCTGGGCAGGGAGACTCCTAGTCATTTAAATGTTCAGTACAAAGAAAACAGATTTACATCTCTTTTTGGTCACACAGGTACATGTGGCATACCACAATTTGCATATCCCTAAGAGTAGACAACACATTTATATACCTAGCTGGATAAAATTTTGAGGCCTCAACTACCTTTGGATCTTTTACAACTCTGATTGTATATAAATATTGACAAAATTATATGGAAAAATTCTCTATTATGTAATTTAGAGCTTAAGCAGTGATAGACTTTTCTGCGAATCACTGGATTGCTCTGGTTTCGTCAATCATTTTTTCATAAGGAAATACTGTATTTAAACCCTCACTTTGCTCATCCAGTTTTAGAGACTATGGTGGCAGCTGCTTGTCACTCACCTGGTACTACTACTTTTCTAAATGGTGTTTTCAGATAATTATTCACTGCCATTTCCAAAATGAATTTGTATGCAACCTAAATTACCCCCATTTATGTGACCATTGTAATTACTGTAATTTTAAATCCAATCTGTAGGACAAAAGATTGTATTCATTGTATTTCTCTTGAAGTAAACCACCCTTAAATATGTCAAACCATTAGAACGTCAGAGTTAAAAGAAGATAGATTTCTACAGAAAGTGATTAAAAATTGGGAGACAGATTAAATGCTTTTACCATTGCACATTCTTACTGTAAATCTTTAACTTTTATGATGACCTGAAAAAGAATGAAGTGCTAACAGCTGGGTGGATTAAAGCAAATGAGCCAACCAGTTACTATATCTCCCAACATTGATAATTAATATATACCTGCATATTTGACAAAAAAATCTGAGACTTCGAGAGCAAACCTAGGAACTAAGCTAATGCAAGAGGATAACACCAGCTATAAGAAATCAGTTTCATTAGTGGCTGTCTTCCATTTTTATAGTTCAACATTTAATTTTGGAGCCAAGAGTAATTAACTGATTAAAAAGAAAAAAAATAATGATGTTTTATGAGTTTCTTTCACTTAACAGCACAGGTCAAAGTGTAAAGTAACATATAAAAACTTTAAATGCTCCTCCAGGTTTTGATCATTTACCGGAAACGTTTAACAGGAAGAGTGAAGTTGATATAATCTTCAGCACTATAAATGATAACCTTATATTCAGTATTCTATAATGATAATACTTAACACTTGTGTGTATCCCATTTTATCTGACATCTGAAAGTTGCCTTTACAAAGTGTATTGTAAACATAATTATCCCCATTTTACACTTGGAACACTGAGGCACAGAGAGTTTGTGTGACTTGCCCATCTTTCTGTTTCTGTACACATACCCCCATTTCAGTCCTTCGTTCCCTAATTCACATTCAACCTCTGTGTTCTTCTGCACTTCTTTTGTTCCCCCATCAGTTTCGTCCTTCTTGGATCTGTGCTATGTTCCCACTACCTGTGTCTTTTCATTTCCAGTCCCATTGTGTGCATCTGTCTCCCTCACATCTTTCTCATATCCCTTCCCACTTTTCCCTGGACTTCCTTCTGCCTCCAACTGCAATCTTGCTCTGCATCCTCAACTGCCCTGGAGCACTACACTTCAGGCCCCATGGTCCCTTCTTGTAATGAGACACATGGATGCCATTACCTACTCCAGTAATGTGGGGCTTCCCTTGCTCGTGCACTGGCTTCAGTCCAGTTTGAGAATGTTATGTTTACAACTTAACAACAGAGAAGTTAGATAAAAACATAAAACACTCATTTGGAAGGTTATAATATAACTTTACTGTGTTTTTTAAATTCCAGAACCCTAACACACAAGAACCAAAACCACAGAGAGAGAAAGCAGGCTGCTCTGTAAGACAGAGTGACACAACTGACCCCATCTTGCTCTAGCCTCACTCTTTGCAGACTGACTGGTGAAGAACCAGATTAAACACTATAGAGTCCTCTAGCCTGCAAGTAGGACCAGGAAAATCCCCAAGAATTTAAAGTGTGAGCATACAATTTTAACAGTTTTCAATACATCACAGAGAACAGAGACATACACCAGGGCAGTTGTTTTCTAACTTTTACCATCATGCCCCACTTTTATTAAAACATATGAATTAAGGTTCCACCTTCATGTGTGCAGAGGAACCGATTTTTGCTAGGGATATGACCGTGTGTGTGTGTGTGTATGTATGTATATATATATATATATATTAGTGCTGAAGATTACAGCAAATTCATTCTTTCATATATATAAATCAGCTACTAAGGAAATGCTAGGATGTTGAAGCATATACAATTGATACCAGACCTTACTGTGACGTGTGTGTCTGTATAACACTTATCCAGATGTAATAAGAATGATTCAAACTGAAAAGTGATCTGCAAGACTCTTGGAACAGGGTCTCCTGGGAGGACAGAATGAGGGAAGAGGGACTTAATGGGAGACGCCTGGACCCCTTTCTTCGTTCCTTCCCTGCTGGCAATGTATTGAGGCAGCTAAGTGGGCATTAGTTCATGCTGGATAAAGGAGCCCTGAGGTCTGGAAGATAAGGCTTCATGCTGGTTCCTCCCCTGCTGGTGGTTGCTACTATGCAAATTATCTCTTCCTGCTGCAATCTCAGACACAAATGAATAGCCCATTGGATTTAGGCCATACCTGGTTTGAGGTGTTGGCCTCTTTCCTTTGCTAAGAGAGAACCTATTTATCAGCTCCCCCTGATGTGCCTGGTTTAAACACCTTTTAGTCACAGACTTTAAAGCATACTTAGTGAGTATCCATAATTTCACATACAACATTGTTACATATATTTTACAATGATATTATTGACCAGTGTGTTGATAATTTTAAAATGATACCTCACAAGGCATATTTGTACCAAAATAATTGCAGTAGCACTTAGGATGTGAATCACACTGTCGTCACAGTGCTGTGAGATTCTGAGTTTATAAAACAGCATTTAGTTCAGTACAGGTAGAGTGATTACAATAGCATGTAAAAGCTATGAATTGTGATGCTCCAGGCAATAGTCTGTGGGTAGCAGATTAATTCCTTTTGGGCAATAAAAACTAAAGGGTGGAATAAGAAAACTTGTTTGGTTGAGCTCAAACATACCAGAGTCATTTCCCTGGCAAAATGGGAACATTTGTAAATGATATTACTGTCTCAATGGGTTTAGCGATGTAGTTTGACATTCAAAAGGGATAGCTACAGTAACACACTATTTCTGCTGCCAGGACAGCATTGTGGAATCTTATGCAAAGACCATGTCTCTGCTAGGGAAGTTTACAGAAAGGATTCCTACTGTTTTTAATACCAGTATTAGAACTGCTGGAAGCTCTTATGTAGCCAAGGCTCCAAAGGCTGTCTCCATTTTTATCACTGTTTTAGTTAACTCAGCTCTAAGCAAGGCATTTCGAAATGATGGTTTTAAATCAAAAGTGTGGCTGCAGATCACACTGGTTCAGCTGACCCGGTGTTAGCACTGGTGGAATTTTTTGGTAAATTTCTCCAGCATAAAGAGTGCTGCTACTGTGGAGCTGTTCACCAACAAGTGTTGCATCTGGGTGAGAGTAGTGTGCCCACTCCTTTTGTATCTTCTCCCCATCACACCCAAGAGTGCTACTATCACCAAGAGAGAAGGAAAACACAACAAGGTTAGATTGTGTTAGTAGATTTAAATTAGCTCAGTTGACTTAATCTGAATAAACTTCAGTTGACAGCTTGACAAATCCTGTGTTGTACCCCTTTGAGGCCTGGGTTCAGGGCCAACACAATTGTTCTCCGTGTCCACTGAAGATAGAGCAAGAAGTATTTGGCTTACTCTGCAACACAGGCGATTTAGTTAGATATTAAGAAAAACTTTCTAACTATATGCATAGTTAAGCACTGGAATAGGCTTCCAAGGGAGGTTGTGGTACCCCCATTATTGGAGGTTTTAAACACCATGTTAGACAACCCATCTATCAGTGTTTCTCAACCAGGGTTACACGTACCCCTGGAGGTATGCAAAGGTCTTCCAGGAGGCACATCAACTCATCTAGATATCTGCCTAGTTTTACAACAGGCTATATAAAAAGCACTAGCGAAGTCAGTACAAACCAAAATTTCATATAATAACTTGTTTATACTGCTCCATATACTATGCACTGAAATGTAAGTATAATATTTGTATTCCAATTGATTTATAATTATATGGTAAAAATGAGAAAGTCAGCAATTTTTCAGTCACAGTGTACTGTGACATTTTTGTGTTTTCATGTCTGATTTTGTAAGCAAGTAGTTTTTAAGTGAGGTGAAACTTGGGGTACGCAAGACAAAACAGACTCCTGAAAGGGGTACAGTAGTCTGGAAAGGTTGAGAACTATACTCTAGATATAATTGGGTCCTGCTTCAACATGGTGAGCTGGACTAGATGACCTCTTAAATTCCCTTCCAGCCATCATATCTATGATATTATGAAATTGCAGGAGGTAGCTACCTGATAAAACTAAGCTTGTTGGATTGCATACGATTTTTTTTTCTTTGGGGGACTGCCAATACTTTTGGGAGAAGAACAGCGTTAACTTAATAATACTGTATTAACTTCAGACACCAGATAGCATCACGCATTGCTTCTTAAAAAAAAAAAAAACTTTTGGCTCTAAACTTTCAAGTGTTTTCTAGCCTGTTGAAACAGATGCATCTGAATGGAAAATGTCAATAGCATTTAATTGTATCTTAGCTTCTGAAATTCTGTTGCATGCATGAGAGTTTTTAAAAAATGAAATATATCTATGCATACAAACATTTTACTTTTCCTAGGGTTTTTTTTTTTTTTCTGGTTCCGCTTGGGCATCATTTGTATTTGTCTTTGTGTATGAAACACCATGATTTCAGGACAAAAGGGGTTTCATTAATAGAAATAAATACTCCGTGAAATTGAAGGTGATATATTAGCATTACTGTGAAGCTGCAGAGTACAGAGATGTCTGAACATGTTTCCACACAGTATTATTTAAGCTGTATTTGATAAGAGGAACATTTTTTTAAAAAGTAATTATAAAGCATGGCATTTCCGGTTTTTTTTTTTTTTAAATACAGATATTGAAGCACCTATTGATTGACACCTACATGTAATCCTACTTATTGGGTTTAACTAAATCTTTCTTTGAAGTTTTGTTAGACTGGACAAGGATGCTTTGATGAAATTTCACAATAGATTTTTTTTCTAGTTTGTCAGCTATTTAATAAGAAGTTTAAACCTGCACTAATTAAAATGTAAATAAAAATGAGAAAATATGTGCTCTTTCTCCAAGGCTTGCTTTGTGATGGAATCATTTTGTAATGTGTGGTACAGCAAGCTATATATTCTAAGAGTTACTTTTTATTTTAGAAAAGGAGTACTTGTGGCACCTTAGAGACTAACCAATTTATTTGAGCATGAGCTTTCGTGAGCTACAGCTCACTGAAACCTTTTTATTTTAGTTCATTATAGTGTATTCTTTCTAAAATGTAATACAGCAGAAGACTCTTGTGATCAGATATGGATAAAACTAGAGTTTAATCAGTATACGGGACTGAGTTTATGGATTTTAGTAGTGTCTACATCTTTATATTATTCTGCATGTGTTAACATTTTTCACTTTTCCTAGTGCTGCCATTGTATATTATTTCCTATGCTTTCTATTGATCAGTACATGAATTGCTGCTCTGTTGACACTATCTTTTTTTTCAAGCTCTATCCAGTACATTTGTGATATATGGTCTGTTTATTTCACATCTTTTGCATAAAATCTTGCCTTCACAGTCTCTTGCTTATTGCATGTAATTGTAGATGTGGATTTAAGTTGATAATACATTTAACTACAATCATTGAGTATGCATTCTTTATATCCGTTGCATTAATCTCTGAAATTATCTTTTTATGTAACATAGTTGGCTTTTAGTTTTGTGTATCTATTTTGCTCATTTTTCACATTTTTGCTTCATTATCATTTTTATCCTTGCAGTTTTAAGTCACTTAGTTGATAATTGATTCACATTAAGATTGCAGCCACTAAACAGAAAACACAGCCAGGAATATATTCAAACCTTTTATTTTTTCTCATTGTGAAACATTTTATTGAGCCGGTATTTCAACGTACAGGATCAGCCTCTTTTTTTGGCAAACTATTTGGATAGTATATAGAGTTCTAATTGCCAGACATCAGCTAACCACTTTATTGTAGCAGTCTATCATTCATTTGGGCTTCCAGCATGATGTGACAAAGGCATTTAAATCGCTCAGGACAGACCAATAACTAGACAGAGGTTAGAAGATGAGGAGAAAGAAACATGCATTATTTTAAGTGGAAGTCAAGTAGATTAACTGTAGGTAATATGGTAGAAGTGAGCCTTTAAGAGGCACTTAAATGTGGATAGTCAGAACCTTTGAGGATGAACTCAGAGTAGTCACACCTTGCTGAGGGGATTAAGTGGAAGAAAGCACAGAGGCAGTTGTGCAAGAAGCTGACAGATGGGCTGTCAGGGGTGGGAATATTTGTGGAGCAGAATTATTCCAGAAAGAAGTAGCTCTTGCCACTTTGTGTTAGTCAAAGGACTCCTCAGAGATCCAAGAATAAAAAAATGAACTAGAAATGGAGAAGGAGGGAACCTAAAAGCAACATGCACTAGTAGTTATGGCTTGCAGGGTAAAGGTAAAGCCAGAAAAAACATAATGGGTTAATTCCAGCCACCATGGTTACGTGGAATTAAAAGAGCTCTGGCAAACATGTCTGAGAAAAAATACTATGGGCAAAAGTAAGTCAGTAATAAACAAATGCGCACGGGACCAGGGGGGAGAGGAATAGAATTAATGATGACCAATGCCTTCAATCTGACAGCCATTCTCTCCTGGGGCTGTGGTGCACAAGCCAATGTAAGAAATAGACACTGTTTGTAAGGCTGTCTTGATAGGTAGGAAGAGATCCTGCCTTGCTGTTTGTGTGAGGAGAAAAGGCTCCTGATCTCAACATTCTTTCTCCCTTTTGTGGCAGTTATATAGCAAAGGACATGAACTAACTTGTTGATTTATTTTTTGGCCAGGGAAGGGCATGTAGAAGGGGGCTCACATGCACAACTGATATACATATAATTTCTATTGGGCCTGGACATTGGAGGAGGTGGAGCTAAGACTCCATCCATTCCTTCCTACCCACCCCTTTCTCCCCCCACTCAAGGTGGAAGTAAAAACATATAGTGCCCTTACCCATGTGCACCAAGACCTGAGTCTGAAAAGCCTAGGCAGGGACATAAGTGGAGTGGGGCCTTACATTGTCCTTGTACCTCTGCAAGGACAAGCAGTCCTTGCTAAAATCTAACCCATGTTGTTGTTATGGGTATAGCATCATAGCCAACAGGGATTCTCCATGTCTTCCACACGACCTGTACATCCAGACTTTGCTCTTTCTCTGAAGTTCCTTCTATTCCTCATTTATGATAAAGTATCAGAAGTCTTGTTGAATAACCACTTGCAGTTTTTATTCCCACCAGCAATGGGGGCATTGTTACACGGTGACGATTTTGCCTCTTATGCAGATGATTTAGCTTTTATTATGTGAGGTTTGACTAACCCACTCTTTAAAGCCATGTTTACATTAGGAAAGAAAGGTTGTTTTTTACAATGAGATAGCTACCACGTGAGAACTACCATGTCAGTGTGTTAGCTATCATGCATTCACTGTCTCATTGTGAAAACACACCTATTTTTCTAGTGGAGGCATGGAATGTGAGTTTCATGGTTTTGTTCTGTATTTTCTCAACTGTAAGGAGCCACAATTGCAATCGCAAAGAAAGAACATGGTTTGTGGAAAGTGGGATGAAATTTTCACAATAAAAGCAGTAAAAATGGAATGTGACACTGTGTTCCTGCTCTGCTCCTGCATAGTGTGCATTCTACACATCTTCAGGGTTTCATTGTTATAGATAAGCTGCAGAATCCCCTTATCCTTGCTGCAAATTGGATGTGAAGTACCACAAAATCCCAAGAGCCCTGTTTGCACCTCATCACTCATAAAGAAATAGGCCTGATAAATTTAGTTATTTTGAACAGTGATGAAATATGGTAAATAAATGTCAATCTTGATGCTTGTGGAAGTACTACCAAATATTTTAAGGGCAGCTACTGTATATTCTGAAATTCTACCTAAATTCAAGACAGCTGAGCATGCAAAACACCACAAGTGGATTTTGATGCTAAATATCGGAGTGAAAACAAGGGTGCTGGAAATCTTACAGAGCTACTTGAACATCATTATTGCTTGAGTAGTACGTTTTGAACATCCTCAGTACACTGATTCATTATTTCAATCCATCAATCCAAGTTGAGGAATATCTTTGCTCGTCTTCTTTAGTATTATAATTTCTTCTTCTAATTTTTAACATTTGCAAACAAGCAGGAAATACTCATCTTTATTTTCTTGTAACATACTGTAGTATAAATAGAAAAACGTAGTGACTGATGGTAGTGTGACTTTAATTTGTAGAAACGTCTGAACTATGGAGCTGCATTCAAAGAATATGTTATCTGAACCAAAATCTAATTTGGTTCTTACTGTTGTAATTGATGTATATTTCATCTTACTTTAAATGTTTGGTTTTGGCTCTGTGCAGGATATCTAGGGAAGATTGGATGATACTAGTTTCAATGATAGGCCATTAGAAGAAGTTCTCTATGGTGATGCATTGTTAGTTCTTTCTCTTGGGAGGGAACAACCTATCTTGATTTTGCAGGATTACTGGCAGCTGCTCTATGAATAGAGTAAAAGTGGTTTTCCATGCCTTTATAGTTGAACAATAGGTAGCAATAAAACAGCCATAAGAGGAGAATTTGGGATTGGGAGCAACAACAAACAAACAAAACCCAACAACAACAACCCACAAACAACAAGAACAAACTTCAGGGAAGAAAGAGGAAAAAGTACAAGTTTAAAAAATTGTCTTTGAAAAGAAACATTTTTGTTTAACTCTCTGACAGAATAAGTTCTTTTTTCTCCCTGTGGCATAGAATGTAAGGTGCAAAATAATGCATAAATGACTGATATCTTTCTGATGAGAAATACTTTCATTTTGTAAAAAAACAGACGGCCTAGATCACAGGTCAACCCTACACTCACCACCTGTGCTTGCTAAAGAGAGAAAAATGTCAGTGATTGCTTCTTAATGTATCTTTTTTTATATTTATTTCCTTTAAACTTATTTTTGTTGAAGATAATAAAGCATATTTTGTTGGAGAGGAGCAGGGAAGATGTTTGGCATGAGAGAATCCTAGTTCTGCTTTTACTGGCAAAACAAGTGAATTAATGAAAAAAAATGATTTGGGACTTGAAAGCTGTATTCTCCCTTGCCCTAGTTTATGGAGAGAGAGCGTTACATTGTACACTGTAAATTGGCAGCCAGCTATCATAGTTGTGGTCTTTGAAAGTAAAATGGCTTTAAATCTGAGCTGCAGCTTATGTTAGGAGAAATTTAAGCCTTTTTTTCCTTTTTCCTTTTTCCAACTTAAATGTCAGTCATGCAGCCATTTTTTATTACAAATTTCAGAACACATCAGAGAGGGGCTGATTTCCCTGCATGTTAAGGTAATCCTTTAAAGGTCACTGTCTAACCAATGTGAGCTTTTGAGATAAGGTACTAAGAATGGGTATTTTTTTATTATTATGTGATCGGATATTTTGAGAGCTCACTTTGAAGTTTGAAGTCCTTTGCCTGCTGGTCCCCGGTTTTCCAAAGCTGACTTTTTACTGTGTAACTGATAGTATCCATGGATCTGTGCTAATTATAGTCTCACAGGAACAAGCCTTTTATGGCTGTGTGTACTCTTTGCTGGACAGTAGCCTGAATGAAATTTGAGAAGAAAGAAAATTATTTTGACTGGTACAAACCAGTTGTCTTTCTGACATGTGGATCACTGATACTAATATTTTCTGGTAGGTTAGTAGAGTTAGAGGATTTTGTGAGGATTTACCTGCTCTGGTAGCATTTACAAATATAAGTCATTAGAGGTGTGTATAATACCAGATGTGCTTTTGTTATATATTTCCAGTAAAGTGTTTAGAATATGAATTATATAGGTTACTTATTCCAAAAGTAGAATGTAGGCTTGCATTTTTCTTTCCTGTTAGTATCTTTTACATAAATTGTCACAGAGACCCATTAACTGTTACAAAAGAGTTTATCATTAATTAACTAGTGTTAAGGGACAGGCATTGACTTGTTTTGCCACTAGCTGTGGAGCAAATCTTCATTTTCTCTTTTACTTTGCACTGTGAATTTTTATTTATTATTAATGATTATTTATTTATTTATTACGTGAGTTTAGTGATGGAAATATCCATAGGGACTATAGTCCTGGAGATTGATGTTTACTGTAATCAGTTCTGTAAGCTTCCCCAATGCTGCCCCACTACCTTCTCTGTTGCTTCATTGTATGGCTTATTCTTGACCTGGAAGGACTACTCCCAGGGGCAGGAAGTCATTTCAGTCTCCATACAATTCTTGGTCTTTTGGCTGAGACTGCTAACAGAGCCAGTTGCAATTAGGATTGCCAACCCTCCAGGATTGTCCTGGAGTTTCCAGGAATTAAAGTTTAATCTTTAATGAAAGATTATGTCATGTGATGAAATCTCCAGGAATTTGCCCAGCCAGAATTGGCGACCCTAGTTTCAATGGTAATATTTTTATGTGAACACTTGTTATAGAAAATGGACTGAGACTCATTTCACATATGCACCAAAAGTATTAGGTGATAATAATGAATTAGGGTCACTATCAGCATGCACTGCATTAGAACCAGTAATCTAGAGGAAAGGCTCTGTATTCCATTATAAATGCCCTGAGCTATCCAATCAGTTCCCCCTTTCTCCATGGTCCATTCCTAAGCAAGGAATTATGAGGAAAATCTTCTTAGAGTTATTCTCATCACTGCTAATAAGTGATGCTGTAATAAAAGTGAAACCTCATTAAAGCTGTAAGAGTTTGAGGAAGGAAATAAAAATGTACAATTAAGAAGTCTAGTAGACATTCAGCATTACTGCCATAAAATCCTAGAATTAAGAAAAATAGAACCATTTAACATACGCTCCCTGAGTGAAAATTAGTTTCTGTTTTCATTTGGTAATCATACTCAGGGATGAAAAGGATTCTAGAGTTCTGCAATGAATGGGTGGCTGGCTAGAATGCTATGTTTTTCATCTGTGCCAAAAAGAAATATGTACTACACAGACAAACTGACTTGCATGTTCAAGTGAAACACATGTTCACTAGCTACTGACAGCTTGAAAAGTATAGTTCCAAATAGTTTGGTTGATACTGTCTCCGCTGATCCTGCTGGTGAGAGAGAGAGGGGAAACTTGCCTGTCAACATGACTTTGACACCAGCTCCCTGGTCACGAGCCAGGTTGGAGCATCCTTGGATATGGGTAGCTGAGTAGGGGTACCGACTTCGGCCAAGAAAACAACTCTACAAAGAAATATCTGCTTGGATTATAACACAGCAATCTCTGTTCCTTTCCCCTCTTTTTCTATCTTTTCTCTTTTGCTTGTGTCTGTCTGTCTGTGTATGCCTGGGGAAATTAATCCAAAAAACCTACAGTTCTGTAAGTGGGCTGAAACGTCACTTTTTTGCAATTTTATTAATATTGTTGTTATGAACTTATTAATATTACTATCTTATCTTAAGATAAGAGTAAGAGACAAACCTGATTTTGGAGTTAAACTTTCTGTGAAGAATGAAATTCAATAGCTAAGACCTATCATGAGCTATGGGGTTCAAAAGTAACATCTTATTAATCCTATAACAATACACACAGTTCCCCTGTTCTTACTAATGTGGCTCCTACTGCACCTGAGAGAACTGTGAATTCAATAAAGAAACAAGACTCCACATTCCATCACAGCAATTCTTGCAGCATGACCACCCAATAATGGCTGCAGGCTCTTTTTGCCAGGTTTGCAATTTGCATCAAGCTGATATTTCCAGTGAGCATGTCTGACTTAGAAGATAAGCAGGGCATGATCTTAATATGCAGCACTCACATTTCCACTGCACCCTGAGACTTGCACTTTTATGCTTTCTGAAAATTAGGTTTTCATCCTGAAGTTTATTCAAGGATGAAATTACTTTAAGAGGGAGCACTGACCTCTATAGTGACTCTTGGCCATGTCTCCAAACCCTTTCTGTTGAGCTGGGGGACAAGACAGAGCTTCTTTCTATTTGATATAGCTGTGGATCCATTAGCTGCAACAATATAAGCCTGCTCTGCTAGCCACATAATTAAAGAGGCACTAACAGAAATGTTTGCCTCGTGCTAATGATTTTCTTCTCCTGAAATCTTACTTCAGTGCCTCAGGTACCCAGTTTACTCCCCATCCTCCAAAAGTTTGGAGACCTATCTGGATACAAAATAAACTTGACTATGTCAGAAATTCTTCAATTTGTAGGTGCTGGTAAAAGTTTAATTGTGACTTTGGGAACTTTAAAGGGACAGATGGGAGCTGAAAATACTTATGTATATTGGTCCTCCAGCCACAAAATGGTATGCTCAAAACAAACCTTCACTTTATTAATGTCCCTATGAGGGGAAAACTATTATTAAAATGTACCTTCCAAAGTTGTCTTTGGGTACACATCTCCCTTCCCCTCTTTGTGCTCATTGTGTAAAGGCTAAATCCCCACTCTGGCAATTCGAGTGCAGAAGGTAGGGGCCCACAAGGATTCTAAAAATTAATACTGGCCACTCCAGGCTTGTATTAAACTCCGAAGGTTACAGCTTTTCTCTGACCTTGGCTTGGTAAGTGCTGCCACCACCCAAATGCAAAAACCCCAACCCTTGGGCCCAGGAAGGAACACTTGGGAATTCCTCCCTGTGGGGTACCCTCAATCCCTTTCATCACTCCCCCCACCCTCCAGGGAAGAGCTGAGAAAAAAACACAAAGGAAATTAGCTGTAGCCACCAGCTAATCAAACACCATATGCACAAACCTCTTAGGACACAAAAATCCAAATCCTTCTTTAAAAAGGTAAATGTTATTAAAACAAAAAGAAAGAAAAAACATCTGGAACTTAGGTTTTTGCTAGATTCTAAAAGAGCAATTCCAAAAATTAAGCACCCAAACTAGCTTTCTTGGGGGTTCAGCTTAAGGGTTATAAGCAAACAAAAGCAGCAGGGGTTAGCACAGAGGAGATCCACAAGCCAAAATAAGAAATAAACCTGATAGCGTCTAACTAAACATTCCCTATACAAATTATTTTTTCTAGGCATGGAAGATACTTTTTCATAACTGGTTCAAACCTTACACAGCATTCCTGCTTATAGTGTTGGTGCTTCATGTCCCTTCAGACCAGAGAACAGACAAAGGAAAAGTTTCTTTCCCAATTTTTAAAAGTTCTATCCTACCCGCTGGCTCTTTTGGTCAGGTGCCCACTTTTTTTGTTCTTTACCTGGGGGACTTTTTAACCCTTTTCAGGTAAAGCAAATAGAGAACAGCTACCAAATGGGATTTACAGCTATCTGGCTGGCTGGGTGTCCATCAAAGGGAGCTACCTCCCTCCTTCCCCTTCATTATCACACATTGTTATGAGCAAAATTAGATTTCGTGTTTTAAAATTTCTTATGGGGAAAGGGAGGAGAGCTTGAATGTGAGCAGAGAAAGTATACTTTCCAGCAACAAATGAGGATTACAGTTCCCTTCCCAATATTAGGTTTTATGACATTGCTTTCCTTTTGAAATGGGCCTTCTGTAAGAGCCTAGACATAGGACATAAAGTCGTGTCATGGCTCTATACAGAAGAGGAACTCCTTTGATCAGGACATGCAGGTGCATAAAAGACACAGGGAAGTATTTAAGCAGCAGGCCACAATGTTATTAATTTAACAATGGAGAGGAATGTTATACATCCCTCCCACCCCTCACAGACCAGGCATTTGCTGGGTCCAGTGTGGGGTTGCAGGGCTCCCACCATAAAACCAATGTATTTGGGATAGACCCCATTCAGCCTAACCGCTAGACTGTTATAAAACACATAAGCTGGTACTTAAAGTTGTTTATCCCAGTTGTTTGTCGCTATAAATGTCAGGATACCTCTCCTTAATACTTTGGGTGGCTGATGGGACATCAGAAACTCCTGCTACTGAATGAGCCACTCCTTGCCACAGGACGCTCATATTAATGTACTTGTGCAGTCGTTAGGACTGTGCCTTGAGGGCAATAAACCTGGCCGAGTGCCTTTGTCACCGAACTGCGCCTGTGGTCTTTCTCTATGAGTAACATTGAGATCTGCTGAATTAGCAGGCTGTACTCTTTGCTAGTGCTGGTAACACTGGAGCTCCAAGGGCAAAAGCACTAAGCAGCTGTAACAGCTTAGCAGCCTTGACAGCATTCCACACTTCTACGGTTCATATTTGTACAATTATCAACTATTTTAGAATTAGGAATGATCTTTGGTAACTGGTGGTTTTCGATGCTTCTGGTCTAAACTAACAGCAAAATTAAAATGTCATCCATTGTTAAAGGAAGATTCAATAGCATAGGGTAATTCAGTTTTACTAACCTGAGATAAACCAATGATGTGATAGCAATGGATAGAAAAGAGTTTTCTGTCCTGTCCTGTCTAGTGCAGGATGATACTTTTATGGCTCTTAAGGCATTGCAGCCCAAATTTTGGCAATACCCCCTCAGATTAAAAATGTATTATTCAATCAATTTGGGCCCAATGCAGTAGCAGCCCAAGTAACCTCCAGAATTGCTAAAGGTTATATAAAAAACTACACACCGTGTCAGAATCCCACTGCATCAATACAGACTTCTTTCATAAAAGCCAGAGACAAAAGAAAGGAGGCTATTCAAAATAGGTGGAATCAGGTGCTCAGATATCACTTGAAAGGGTTTACTTACAAAGTAGATAAGTAGATTTAGGGATCTTCTTTAACAGACAACTGTGGAGAAAAATTGATCTAATACAAAAAAGGCCTCAGTGATCTGTCTGTCTAATTCAGGGGTTCTCAAACTTCTTTTGCACCGTGACCCCCTTCTGGCAACAAAAATTACTATGTGACCCCAGAAGGGGGGACCAAAACTGGAGCCCACCCGAGCCCCACTGCCCCAGGCAGGGGGCCTGTAACCTGAGCCCCGCCGCCCAGGGCTGAAGTCCTCGGGCTTCAGATTCAGCCCCAGGGAGTGGGGCTTGGGCTTCAGACCTGTGCCCCAGCAAGTCTAAGCCAGCCTGGTGACCCCATTAAAATGGGGTCATGACCCACTTTGGGGTCCCAGAGAACTGCTGGTTTAATTCACCAGAAGACTATTTTAAACATGCATTGGATTCCAACCTATATGTCCAAAGTAAACAAAGTAAACTGAAGAATTTGGAGGATCCTGTCTCCCTCCTACTTATATTATGGAACAGCCAAACTTAGGTGCTTTCAAGAGGAGGTATATGTAAGAATTAGTTTAAAATTAGGGACATTTCTTTCATTTGAAGCATAATTGTTTACATTAAGGCTCAGCAATCTGAAACTCTTGCTAGTGCACATAAATGCAGGTTCTTATCAGCTTCACTGGTAGAAAAATGTTTGAAACTGCAACATTGGAAATCCCCTGTTTGTCCCAAGATGGTCCTGTAGATGAAGTGACATGGCAGCTCTTGAAAGAGTAGTGTGACAATTTGGGGAGCCTCTCTGTGTACAGCTTATGAATTCTGATTGATTTGTATGAACTCTATATATAACTCAAACCGCAAATGTGGCTGGGCTGAGAAGGGCCCTGTCACATACCCCCTGTGGGGAAGAAGCTGCAGAACAAACAAAAGAAATAATTCACCATTAAAGATTAGTAATTTCTTGAATAATTTATTATTATTTATTATTAACCATTAAGGTTAATAATTTCTTTAATAATTTATTAAATGTTAATTTCTTTTGTTTGCTCTGGCAGCACAATGGCTATGCTAAGGAGGATGTCTGAGCTGGAAGAATCCAGTTATTCCAGGTGGTCTGCAGAGAGGGTGTCTTGGAAGAGTGGAAAATCCCCCAAAAGAGACAAAGACTACATTTACACTTGGACCTGGAGCATGACTCCCAACTCAAATAGACATACTCGCACTACCTCTCATCAACCTCGTGTGCTAAAAGCAGTAGAGTAGCTGCAGTAGCACTGGCTGTGGCGAACAGTGGCATGGGTTAGCTGCCCTGAGCACAAAACCACCCAGGCCCTGTGGGTACACACTTGGGGTGGCTAGCCCATGCCGCCACTCACCGTTGCCCAAGCTGCCTCAGCAACCCTATTTTTAGCATGCTAGCTTGATGGGAGCTAGCATGAATAGGTCTGCTTAAGTCGTGCATCACACCTCCAGCTTCAAGTATAGACATAACCATAGAGACAGAGGTGTCAACGCAGAGTTAAAAAAAAAAAAAGGATGTGAAGTTGAGAGAATTACAGAAAGCGGAGCAAAAGGAGCAGGTGTCTTGAGCAAGGGGGAACTTTTGATTGTCTGACCAGCTGGAGCTGGAGGAAGCTGACAGCAGAGGTCAGAGGAGATGTCATGCTTCAGAGGATAAGCCATAAGGTGGAGAAGTGCAACCTAATAGAGGGGACCTGGAACCCTGAAATAACACTGAGCCAAATTCCAAAGAATGATCAAGAGTAAGGAGGAAACCAAAGCAGGAAATGGGTACAAGTGTTTCTTATTATGCATGGACCTGTATATCACTTGTGTTGACTAAAGGGTGATCGGTAGGGGGGGTCAGTACTGGTACTGGGGACCATGGGGTCCCACTTCTTGAAACAGTATCAGAGCGAGAGTCTGTGCCCAGGAAGTGTGCTGAAGAAGCCAAAGCCACTGACAGTTCTGGAGCCTGTTCAGCAACCCAGGGAAACTTAAAAGCACACAGCCCCAGCATGTGAATCCAAACACAGCAGCCTGGGAAAGCTTTACTAGGGCTGTGATAAGTATCGTGTAAAACTTCACAATATTGTGACATTTGGAATTTATTTTTAGAGTTGCTTCCAGATAACCCTGGAATGGCTCTGTTGATGGGCTTGGTGAAAGAGTGCTGGAGCCAGTTAGATTGGTCTCATTGACAATTTTCTGGCTTGGTGTGTAATTCCTTCTATCTGACATGCTATGTCCTGAGTGTATCATATTTTCCTTGTTTCCTGTGGCATATGCTATTTTTTCTGTGTTGTTTTCTGAATCCCCTTGCAATATACATGTTAACAAATATGAAATAGAATTTATGATAGGATGAATATGACTTTATATTGAATTTCATTAGGCAGTTACCACATCCTGTTCAGGACATGCAGAATTATTTTGGTTAACATTTACAATAAATAAATAAATTAAATTAAATAAACAGGCAGAAGTCCCCCTTTATTTAGCCAACTGTTACTAAATTCAGATTGGATAGAATACTGCTTTCAGGAGATACATAAACAAGCAATATGTTTTCCCTTATCTAGCATGTGATTCTGCAAGCCTTTGTGCATTGAAACTAGGTGGGTATTCATGCAACTAAGGGTTTGTAAGATCAGGCTCTTCATTGCCACTATCACTGCCTGGAATGGAGAAAGTTATACAAAAAATAATTTGGCTGTAAGTGGAAAAGTTCCCCTGATCAGTCTGAGCCATTTCCCCCCATGTTCTCTATTAATTTGCACCCCTAGAAAAATGGAGGGGTGTTGGAGAAAGAGGGGTGTTTTAAGGCACCATTAAAGTCTAAGTATTTTTCTGAGTGTATCCCAATTACTGGAAGGACACATTTTTCTTGAATTGTGGCAACTATAGTAATAAAAGAGTCTGATTCATAAACTGTATTTTGCTAATTATAAATCATTTTAAAGTTCTCTCAATGTTGACATCACAGTGTTCTTGGAAGGCAAATATTATAACATTACAAGAAGAAAGAACTTTTTATGTAGCTTAAAAAGTGAAAATGTAATGTTTGCAATAATGAAAAATAGTTAAAACAATGGTAAATATTTCTTGTGAAAGAGCAGTTGTGGCTTTAACTAAAGCTGTTTTATTTTTTTTTTAACTGAGCCAACACTGCATGATTGCATGTTATGGTTTGTGCTAATTGACAAATAAAATGACAGATATGTGCACTGAAAACCCATAAATTATCTTCAAAATATAATTTTTAAAATCCAACACCATTTTAAATGTTCCCCTGTGGAATATTGCAAGTTTTATTTATTTATTTTGGGAGCATTTTGTTTTTAAATATTTACCACAGAGCATGGTGTGTGATTGATATTTAAAAGTGATCATTTGCATTACTTCAGCACATCTTGGTTTCATAACAAGCATAAACACTCTCCTTGTATTAAGAGTTAAAAGAGTTAAAAGTTTTCAGTTAGCTTTGATACATGAACCTTAATTTGTTGCTAATTCTCTCTTTAACCATTTTCCCTTGAATTTCATATTCATTGGCCTGGAAAGTTGGACTTGATATTGTGCTTTACTTATTCACATGGGCTTGAGCTGCAGAACCATGTAGCATTTTTCATATAAAGATGGTATACATTTTTGTCCTGATTTTGTTTAATGAAAGACAGTAAAATGGTTGTATCATAAATATTTAATCAATATACATCACAGCTGGCCAAAAGGAGTATTTTTTTTAATACAGATAAAAGAACAAGATAAAGAATCTCTCTTTTTCTCTTCTCAGATGTGGTAAGTATAAAGACAACACATATAGCAAGAAAGTAGGTATTTCAATTTGACTGATGTTTACAAGCAGTAGTTTCACCACTCTTTGAAGGGCATTCCTGCGCAGCTAATAAGATGGATTGTCTTGTTTTACAGCCAACATCAAAGGCACTGGATGCGGTGCCAAAGTTTCTGATGAAAATGTTTCAGGTGCGATGAAAGGCACTTTTAAAACGTTGGACTTTTTTTCTTCTAATTTTCACTAAAGCTCAAAGCTGTCAAGCTATTTCATTCTAAAAGTCAACATTTATCAACTTTCTCATGAAGACCAACTTCTATTCATGCAAAAAGGATGATCGGGGGGGCGGGGGGAGATGAAATGTTATGTGCATGGCAAATGCAGGGTAAAAGTACTATTAATGGCTGGAATAAAGGTAAGAACTTTATCAAGCTGATTTTAGATCATGACAGTCAGCTACTTGAGGCCTTCCTTTGATTTGTGTTTTACGCAAATGTAAAAACAAGTTGGATAAGTAAAAATATGTTTTAGATTTTTAAGCTTTGATTTTTCCTCAGTCTTTTTTGTCTACAATATGTTTTACTTTATTGCCTCTTGAGATACCTTTTAATTTTCATGACATCACAACTTCTCCCTCCGATCTAAATAGATGATGACCTTTGAGGTTTGTGGATTTGTAAAATGTCAGGTAATTATAGGGAGTGGAGGAAATGTAGTAGATCCTCCCTTCTGCAAACGAACACCACTATATTATACTAACCTGGGGATTACATGTTATAAGACAGTACATTATTGGGCTGTGCTGTACCTTCCTATTGTCTTTGCTCTATGATCTTGTAGTGGAGGCTACCAATTTATCTGTTTGATTTTTTTTATTTGATATATAAGATTAACTTCTTCTAGTTAGTTTTGGGAAATCTTCTCCCCTACCCGCAATAATTGTCCTTTTTTAGTGGTAGGAATAGACAAGGAGGAGAGCATTTGGAAATGTTTACAGAAGAAATTGTAAAGAAAATTCTCAGCTCCATAAGCAAATCAACATTATTGCATGCTCTGGGTAGCCCTAGCATAGCTGCACAAGGATGAGGGAGAAGATTTATTTTCTCATGCTCCTCTACATGGGTATATCAGAGCTAGCAGCAAGCCTATAGTTGCTGCCCAGAGTAGCTTTGCTTCTACTTGCTTTTGTTATAATCATCTCATTCCAAACTTTTTATCTATTGTCTGTGCCTATGATACATTGTTTTCAATAGTATCATTGCGTTTAACATTGTGTTTTTGCTTGGCTTGTTTATTTTCAACCTCATTCACTAATGGCATTGATTTTATTCTTTACTTTCAAAATATAAACAATTCTTTTTTGAGTGCTTTCTCATATCCACTTCAACGTAGGTGTGTGCTCGCCCTGAGCACCGCCAGCGGAAAGTTTTTCCCTCTGTGGTATCCGTCGGGTTGGCTCTGGTGCCCCCTGGAGTTGCACGCTCCCAATGCTGGTATATAGGGCCCTGCCTTCCCTGCGCCCCCTCAGTTGCTTTTTACCGCCCGTGACTCATTCTTGCTTCTGCAAGTACTTTTCAGCTGACTTTTCCCCTGTCTTATTGTATATATTTGATTGAATTTAGTAGTTACATTTCAGTTATTAGTTACATAGTTGGTTAGGAGTTAGTGAACGCCACTAAGCAGGGTTAACCTTCCTGGGCTGGGGCATGCCTCGGTCTCCAGGTTTTAAGCCTGGTGAGTGACCCCCTTCCAGCTGCCTCAAGTGTCTGGGGGGAAGCTCACGTGTGGGGGTGGTGCGGGATTTGCAGGGACTTCAAGACCTGCACCAAAAAGGATAGAGATGCTAGACTCCAGTCTGTCCTCAGGGAGGCAGCACTACGGCTTCCCTCAGACCCAGGTCAATCGGACTTGACACCGAGTACTTGGGCCTCAGCACGGAGCATCCCGGCTACACTTCAGGACACTTGACATCGTTCCCCATCTCCGGCACTGAGACAAGACACTCCAACTGCGTCTAAGGAACTGCAGCACCATCAAATATCCCTGGTGCCAAGGAAAGACGTGCCAGTGAGAGATCCTTGGCACAGTTCACCATTGCCGGTGCCGAGAAAGAAACAAAGTAAGACTGACATCGGCCGATCACCAACACCACGGTCAGTGGGGCAGAAGGACATGGCCAGGGTGCAACCTGCGTCGGGCTACTCTGCAGCACTGACAACCTGCGCCTGCCCAGTCCTGGAACAGGAGCCGTTGAGACTGGTGCTGATGGATTCACCGCCACGGGAGAGGCACGGGACCCCCACTACTCTGCCACTACCTTCAACGCCGGAGTCATTCACAGCAGTGAGGGATTTACTCGCTATACCGGTGCAGCCATCCCTGGAACTGTCATCAGTGGCACATACAGGAACTGTCAGCAGTGGCATTGACGGAAAGGACTTCTGTGTGCTCAAGGCTTGGTTTGGCTTGGTCTTTTTACATAAATCTGTGACTGAACCCACACACAAACCTTTTATAATAGTTTACCAGACCTATGAAAGATTGGACCTGTTTTTTGGTTTGGGGTAAAGGCCAGTTTACAGTGACTTCCACTTTCAAAGGATCAGGGGATATCTGACCACCTCCAATCCAGTGTCCCAGATAAGGAACTCTGGCTGCTCCAATTTTATACTTAGAGGCTTTTATGGTTAGGCCTGCCTCCTTGAGTTTGAAAGCACAGTTCCCAAGTGTTCTTTGTGTTCAGCCCAAGTATTGCTAAACACTGCAATGTCATCCATATATGCCCTTGCAGAGTTCTGTAAACCATTTAACAGTTGGTTGACCAGCCTCTGCAAAATAGCCCCAGCATTAATTAAATCAAACTGTAACATTGTGAATTCATTGAGTCCTATATCAGTGATGAAAGCAGAATTTTTTCTGTGCATCCACATCCAAAGCATTTTGCCAATAATCTCGAGTTAAATCAAAAGAACTGAGATATTTAGCTTTGCTTAAAAAGTCCATCATCAGTTCTAGACATGGGATACACATGGAATATACATCACTGAGTTTTCTATAATCAACACAAAACCTTAGAGTGTCTTTCATAGGGGCCAAGACCACTGGTGATGGCCAAGAGCGATCAGACTCTTTAATTACCTACTCCCAGGTCTAACAAGCTTTGTATTTCTGCAGGAATTTGTTCTTGTGCCTTGCCAGTGGCCCTGTGGGGTCTCCTGGGAGGTGACTGTGGACCTTTTGTAATGCTCTTATGATTTAGCAAGTGTGTCTTCCCTGGCTAGTTAAACACTTTTTTTGAATTTTTGCAGCACTGGTAACACCTCTGCCCTTTTAACTGGTGTTAACTCACTGCAGACATCAATGCTTTCCAGAGTTGAGTCATTTTGGCATTCAGCCATCAAATCAATGAGGTGGTGTGCCTCAGTTTCTCTTCTGCACAGCAGATTATATTTACCATGGCTTCCCTGTTGTGATAGGCTGTAAGTCTGCATACCTGTACTAGCTGTGGAACAGTATTACCGTCAGGCTTTTTAACCTATGTGTCTTCATTTACCACTTCTGTCACCTCAAAGGGTCCATCCCAAGAATTTTGCATTTTGTACCTTTTCACAGAGCTTAACGCTAACACCAAGTCTCCTATTACAAAAGAGCATTTACATGTATTTTTATACCACAGATTTTGTTTGGATTTGTCTTTTAGATTAGTTTAAACAATACTATCAAGTATTTTAACTCTTTTCTGAACCTCTGTACATATTCCATCAGTGACTCCTTCTTCACTTCAATGTTCCCTTCCCTGAAGTCTCTGATCAGATCTAGGGGTCCCCTCACTTTCCTTCCAGAGACGAGATCAAATGGGGTAGCCATTGCTATCATTAGAACATCTTCCTGTATTACAGGCAAGGGGCATAGAGGAACTTTCTGGGCCCTGCTGGTCTTTTCCTTTTTTGACATAATTCACAAGACTTGCAAAAATTCCTCACATCATTTTGTATTCCTGGCCAGTAGAAATTTTTCTTCAGCCTGTCATAGGTTCTCTGTGCCCTCAAGTGACCAGCAAAAGGACAGTCATGCGCTAACAACATTAATTCCCCATGGTGCTGGGTGGGCACAACCCGCTGCTGCCCCTGGCTTTTGTTCTTTCCCACAGGAACCTCCCTATACAGTCTCCCATCTTCTTCAAAAAACCTCTCCACATTTTCCTTTCGTGGGACTCCCTCTAGGACATACTTCCTTATGCTCTCTAGAATGGGGTGTGCCCTTTGTTCAACTTCAAAACACTGGCAGCTGACAACTGGGACAGTTTCTTCAGTTACAGGGGTCATGTCCCCCACCCCTGGCCCTGAGGGTGTGTTGCCTTTGACTGCTGTGCAGGAATTAGACTCAGCCCCTCCCATACCTGGAGACATGCTCGTTCCTTCTGCCACAGAGGAGTCAAAAAGACTTACTCTATCTCCCTCAGCAGTTTCTGGGATTTAACCACTCCCCCTGGGATCCCAAAACAATATTCCCTTTTGCTGAGGGTTACCATGTTAACAGTCTTACCCACCCAAAAAGAATCATTCCAACAAGCATTTCAGCAGGGATATTGTCCACCATCTCTACAGTCACATCACTTTCTAAACCTTTCCACTCATGCACTTTAGCTAAAGGCACTGGCATCCTAGATCGTCGCACTACCACAAGCTCTGCCATTCGGTCAGGTAACATGTCAGTGTCTTGGACCACACTCTGCTTAACCAGAGAAATTTGCATACCTGAGTCTCTCCACCCTGTGCACTCTCTGTTACTGATCTTGACAACCTTAACAAACTCCATATTGGGCTCTGCAGGGCCAGCCCTCACAAAACTTGTTAGATAAACTGTAGGTGCCTCTGGGGCTTCTGTGTTAATGATAGTTGCATTAACATGGACTGGATGGGACTTAGTTTCTTTCAGCTTAGGGCACTGATTTCTCAGGTGCTTAGTGGAGTTACACTAGGAACACCTTTTTGGGACAAGAAAAGGTCACGAGAGGTTTCTGATGGGGATTTTGAGGAGAGGAACAATTGGGGGAAAAGGGTGAATGCCTAGGCTCCTAGCCACTCTCCTTTTTCCCAGCAGTAAAACAGGATCCCCCCTTTTCACTGGGTTTGTACCCCTTCTTCTGTGGCTTGCACTCAAGGGACATCTGGGCTTGCTCAAAGGCATCAGCCAGTGTAGCCATCTCTGCTACCGATTTTACAGATTTATCCCACAGATTTTTTTTTTACATCATCAGTGCATATACCCAAAAATATGTGTACTTAGCAATTAGATCAAGCAGTTGGTCATAATTTTCAACACCTTTTCCTTTTACCCATTTTCTTATTAGGTAACACATCTTATAAACATAGTCACTATGATGCATCCCAGCACTCCTTTTAAGATTTCTAACTTTTACCCTATATATCTCAGGAGTAATTTGGAACCTTTGTAAAATGGCTTTCTTAAATTCCAAACATATAGAAGCTTCCCGAATTGGCATTTCATGAAATACATTCTGAGCTTTACCAGACAGTTTTGCAATCAGTGTGGGGACTTTCTTGTCCTCAGGAATCTTATGAACTTCACCACTTTTGAAAAACTATGTGAAGTGTTCCTCACTGCAATCTGTCTATTTGTATGCAGGGCATAGCCGTTCCCAGCTGAGGATACCTCGAGTGGAGAGAGATGTTGATGACTCTGGGATCTTTCCATGTTTTTCTAACAATTCCTCAGCCTCTCTGTCCCTCAGCTCCTTGGCTCACTTATGGGCTGCAGCTTCTTGTTGTCTCAGCTCCATGGCTCTCCTATGGGTGACCTCTTCAGCTTCCCTGGCTTTTCTATGGGCAGCTTTCCCTCTTTCTTCTTTTTGTTTTTCAGCTTCCAGTGTTTCTTTGAGTCTCATTTCTGCCTGCCACACCCGATGAAGTGAGCTGTAGCTCACGAAAGCTTATGCTCAAATAAATTGGTTAGTCTCTAAGGTGCCACAAGTACTCCTTTTCTTTTTGCGAATACAGACTACCATGGCTGCTACTCTGACACCTGGTATTGGCGTTCTCTCTCTTTTTCTGCTGCCTCCAATCTGGCCAGCTCTGACTTTGCAGTTGTGTCACTGCTGTTCATTTTTATGCCTTATTGTTTCTATTTCCCTTACCTGAAATAAGCAAACAGAAAACAACAAACTGTAACTCCCTTCTTTGACTATCTTCAGCCACCACACTTGAGACACACTTAAAATCACTGTACCAGTGCTTAAAGTATAAACTTCACTCAAAATAACAAGCAGTGTATACACCCTGTTCACTGCGCCACTGTGATATTATCCAGGGTACAGTATGGACTTTTGAACAACTGTGTCCCCTCAATTCTCCAACCTGGGGTGATATCTCACAAGACATACTTTCTACAAAATTTATCATAGTCTTGTAAAAGGGGTGAACACTGCGGTACAGACTATCACACTTAGTCACTTCCTACCATCTGTTTCCCCCAGTGTCTCCAAGGCCTATATAAGATAAGATAATTAAACCTCCAGCTCCAAGTTGGCTCTGCAGGCAGTCTTCTTCCTTACATAAGAACATAAGAATGGCCATATTGGGTCAGACCAAAGGTCCATCAAGCCCAGTATCCTGTCTGCCGACAGTGGCCAATGCCAGGTGCCCCAGAGGAAGTAAACCTAACAGTAATGATCTCCTGCCATCCATCTCTACCCTCTGACAAACAGAGGCTAGGGACACCATTCCTTACCCATCCTGGCTAATAGCCTTAACCTCCATGAATTTATCCAGTTCTCTTTTAAACCCTGTTATAGTCCTAGCCTTCAGAACCTCCTCAGGCAAGGAGTTCCACAGGTTGACTGTGCGCTGAGTGAAGTAGAACTTCCTTTTATTTATTTTAAACCTGCTACCCATTAATTTCATTTGGTGGCCCCTAGTTCTTATATTATGGGAACAAGCAAATAACTTTTCCTTATTCACTTTCACCACATCACTCATGATTTTATATACCTCTATCATATCCCCATTAGTCTCCTCTTTTCCAAGCTGAAAAATCCCAGCCTCTTTTATCTTTCCTCATATGGGACCCGTTCCAAACCCCTGATCATTTTAGTTGCCCTTTTCTGAACCTTTTCTAATGCCAGTACATCTTTTTTGAGATGAGGGGACCACATCTGTACGCAGTATTCAAGATGTGGGCGTACCATGGATTTATATAAGGGCAATAAGATATTCTCCGTCTTATTCTCTATCCCTTTTTAAATGATTCCTAACATCCCGTTTCCTTTTTTGACTGCCGCTGGACACTGCATGGACGTCTTCAGAGAACTATCCACGATGACTCCAAGATCTTTCTCCTGATTAGTTGTAGCTAAATTAGCCCCCATCATATTGTACGTATAGTTGGGGTTATTTTTTCCAATGTGCATAACTTTACATTTATCCACATTAAATTTCATTTGCCATTTTGTTGTCCAATCACTTAGTTTTGTGAGATCTTTTTGAAGTTCTTCACAGTCTGCTTTGGTCTTAACTATCTTGAGCAGTTTAGTATCATCTGCAAACTTTGCCACCTTGCTGTTTACCCCTTTCTCCAGATCATTTATGAATAGGTTGAATAGGATTGGTCCTAGGACTGACCCTTGGGGAACACCACTAGTTACCCCTCTCTATTCTGAAAATTTACCATTTATTCCTACCCTTTGTTCCCTGTCTTTGAACCAGTTTTCAATCCATGAAAGGATCTTCCCTCTTATCCCATGACAATTTACGTAAGAGCCTTTGCTGAGGGACCTTGTCAAAGGCTTTCTGGAAATCTAAGTACACTATGTCCACTGGATCCACCTTGTCCACATGTTTGTTCACCCCTTCAAAGAACTCTAGTAGATTAATAAGACATGATTTCCCTTTACAGAAACCATGCTGACTTTTGCGCAACAATTTATGTTCAATGTGTCTGACAATTTTATTCTTTAGTATTGTTTCAACTAATTTGCCCAGTACTGACGTTAGACTCACCAGTCTGTAATTGCCAGGATCACCTCTAGAGCCCTTCTTGAATATTGGCATTACATTAGTTATCTTCCAGTCATTGGTTACAGTAGCTGATTCAAAGGACATGTTACAAACCATAGTTAATAGTTCTGCAATTTCACATTTGAGTTCTTTCAGAACGCTTGGGTGAATGCCATCTGGTCCCGGTGACTTGTTATTGTTAAGTTTCTCAATTAATTCCAAAACCTCCTCTAGTGTCACTTCAGTCTGTGACAATTCCTCAGATTTGTCACCTACAAAAGACGGCTCAGGTTTGGGAATCTCCCTAACATCCTCAGCATCTGTACTCAGGATCCCTGAGGGTAGGTCAGTCTTCTCCCCAGCCTTTCCCCTTCTGAGCTGAGTGGCTCCTTTTAAAGATTCCTGCCCAGTTGGAGCATTTCTGCAGGCCTGCAGGGGTATGACTACCTGGGCCCATTATTGTCCTTTAACGCCTTTGGGGACAGTGTGGGGTTTGTACACCCCATCACACAAACACGAAGGACACACTGAGTAAAATAAAACATGTAAATGTAGACAATTCTATAGCAGTACTCACCTTTATAATAGTAATGGAGTCTGACATTGATGTTAACATACAAGGATTCATCAGACATTACGGGTGAATACATATATGCAGAGTCATAAACATGGTTATGCATTCCACAGACAAGACTGTCCATAATCATTGCAGGCTGTTGTCTCCTTGCTTTGCGCTGATCACATTTTTCACATAAGGTGTTAATGTGCCTTGCATTAAAGCAGTTAATGGTGACATGACTAATCTGCCGCCACCTTGCTCTGTCATGGGCTGTTGCTTCCCAGTTGCTGAGGCAACCTGACATATTTTCAGGTTTGACTTCAGTATGACTCACCTTTGACTCACCTTTGAACAAACTTTTCGATCTTCAGATAAATATACTAAATACAAGAAAAGTGTTCATTTTGTGGTTAAATGAATGGGCAATATAAGCTATATGTGATGTGCATTTGATTACATGATTTTTTTTAACAAATGGATTTAAAATGTCAGATGACAAATGGCTTTGATAGATATTGCGGTAGCTCTATAGTAACTCTGGCATGAAGACGGTGTTGACATTCGCACATAAAGCAGGAATTAATTCACTTTCCTATATATAGTAGTTTATTGTACCGTCTTCACATTTTCAGTACTTTTTGTGCAAATTTTTTGTTTATAGACAGTCATAATTGTTTCTATTATCACTTACTTTGGGGAATTATATTGTATAGTGCAATGGGAAGAAGAATAGTTTCAATAAACTATGAAAAAATACTTCAATATTTCAAGACTGTATAGAGATTCATGAATCCATATAGACAAAATATTATGTTCAACAATCCTAAAATTGCACTCTCTTTTCTGAAGAATGCCCGTAACAAAAGGGTAAGTTGTGTATCCAGGGATGTGGGTAGCCTTCTGATTCAATGGGTGCACTATACTAAACTGCTGAGGGGGCACCAAGCACCCTCAGCAGCAGTCTCCTGTTGGGGGTGGTTCAGGTCTGGTCCCGGTAGTATTCCTGGTGGTGATACACTGAGTTATGTTGTGTAGTGGCAGGAGTCTAATGGTCGTATTGCTCCGTGGCCAGAGTCAATGGCCACTTCACTTAGCGGCTACAGTCAGTGGTTGTACCGCCAGTGGCAAGAGTCAATAGCTGTATTGCCCAGCGGTGAGAGTCAATAGCTGCTTTGCCTAGCGGCTAGAGTCAGTAGCAGTACCACCCAATGGCGAGAATCACTAGCCGTATCACCCAATAGCTTGAGCCAATGGCTGTATCACCCAGTGGCAAGAGTCAGTGGCCACTTTGTTTAGTGGTGAGGCTCAGTGGTTGTATTACTTAGTGGTGAGAGTCAATGGCTGCTTCACCTACCAGCTAGAGTCAATGACTGTACCACCCAATGGTGAGGATCACTGGCCAGGGGTAGGGGAACCTGGGCCCTCCCTACCCCACCGGGTTCCAACCTAGGACTCAATGAAGCAGTAAATCAAAAGTGTGCAGCCCAGGGGATGGGCACCCCTTCACCTGCTCCTTGAGCCACTTCCTACCCCGGCTTCAGTTCCTCTGTTGGTGTCACTGATTCTCCTCCGAGTCCCTTCTGGAGTTCTCTCTGTCCATGCTCCAAAGGGTCTTCCTCTCACAGTTGCAGCTCACTGTTGCCAATCTCTGCAATTGAAAAGGCCTGTGGCGACTTGGCTTGAGTGCTGCGCCCAGCCACATGGGGCCTCGGTGTCTTCTCGGCGGGAGCCTGCAACACAACTGCTCTCCATCCACCCAGACTGAACTGCTCCTTTTTGAGCTCAGCCTCCACTGTGAGCATGACCAGCAAGGGTGGCTGGTCAGGGGTGTATGGGCCCAGAGTTGCTCCTTAACCCTTACTTCACCAGTGTGGAGTTCATACACACCGTCACATCTCCCCTATAGCACTTTAGCCCTAATCCTGGACCAATGCTGGGGCGAGTCTGAGAGCCAGAGGTGCTGCAAAGCATGCCTGCCCCAGATTCACCCTGCAGCAGTGGCTCCTATTCTGTGGGGCTGGGCCTGGCTCCCCCAGTCCGGCTGCTCCATGGGGTCACTGTGCTGCGCTGCAGGGTGAGTGCAGGGTGGGCTTGCTCTCCACCACTCCCAGGCCTCTGGAGTCTCCTCTCTGCATTGGTCCAGGGGAAGTATGTTTTTTCCTGTTTTTGCACCCTTGGTTTCATGATTTCTGTTTGTGCAATGGAACCATGCTAATGCTTCCCTTGTGTGTATCTTATGTTTATTTGAATGTTTCACCCCAAAAGTAGTCAGGGAAGAAACTAGCATTTGAGAGGTATTCCCAAAGATGTCAAGTTGTACTGTCCACCCAGAAAACAAATAAAATCACTTCCATTATATCAGTGTAAGGTTGGATGCTGACTAATCCAGTTTTTAACTGGAGCCATGTGTGGAGTGTTAGTTTGTTTTTGTTTTCTCCCTGGCCTTTTTGTGCCTAAGTATATCGGCATTTAGCTTTTCACTGGTACTTTGGCAATGGTCATATAGTTGCCATTAATATAGACTGAAACACCTGGGGGCTTGGGGCCAAAATTCAGCGGAGTGCTGTAAGAACCAGCTTTTCCCCAGACATTCGTGCAGAAGAATATGCCTAACTTTTTGTAATTCAGCATGAAAACACTGATGGGCTTCTCACCTCCCCTGAATAATAGCTGGTTCCCCCCACCCCTTCCCTTGCAAATAGGAAACTCAGTTCTGACCATGAGGATTAAGACTACTCTTAGATACTATTTATTTTATCTGCATATAACCAAACTACTGGAAATTCTTAATGTTGTTCTGTAGTAAGCAATTTCTAATCCTAGCATTTTGATGTCCGATAAGTGTCTGTTGAACTAGATTTATTGGTATTTGGTAAAACGTGATCTATTTATTTCTCTAATCAGAAAAATAATAGATGTGATCAGCATTTTACTTTCAGTAATGAGGACAAAGGCAACAATTTACATGATTGTACACCAACACTGTGAAATCTGGTGTTATTCTTGGATAAAACAAGCAAGTCCTGCAAAAATCTACCTTATGCCAATAAAATGATAATACATGAATTCTAAACTGAAGGGAGAGGAGTATAATATAGAATGACTCTCTGTGGCTTCACTTCTTTTATCTCTGATATTTAAGATAAACAACTTAGGTTTTACATTATGAACTCGAAGGAAGGGATTACACTGGTTATAGAGCTTTAGTTCCCAATTTGCTTTCAAACTGTGGTGAATGGAGGACAGGCAGGAGGGGAAACCCCATGAATTAAAATCAGTATAACACCGTAGTTTTCAAACTTTTTTTCTGGGGACCCAGTTGAAGAAAATTGTTGATGCCCACAACCCAAAAGAGCTGGGGATGAGGGGTTTGGTGTGTGGGAAGGGCTCAGGGCTGGGGCAGATGGTTGAGGTGAGGGCTGCGGGGTGGGGCAGGAATAAGGGGTTCTGGGTGGGAGGGGGCTCTAAGCTGGGGTAGGGGGTTGGGGTGCAGGAGGGGGTCAGGGCTCTGGGCTGGAGGTGCAGGATCTGGGGTGGGGCTGGGGATGTGGGGTTTGGGGTGCAGGAGGGGCTTTGGGTTGGGGGGGGGCTCAGGGCTAGGGCAGGCATTTGGGGTGTGGGCTTTCCTCCAGCAGCTCCTGGTCAGCTTCAGGTCTGGCTCCTTGGAGAAAGCGTGCAAGCAGCTCCGCATGACTCTCTCCCATAGGCACTGCGCTGTCAGGGCAGGGGCAGTGTGCGGAGCCCCATGGCTCCCCTGCCTAGAATCTGGACCCATGGCTGGCCACTTCCAAGGCACAGCGCAGTGTTGGAACAGGTAGGCACTAGCCTGGCCTACCTGGGCAGCACCACCAATGGGACTATTAACGTCCCAGTCAGCGGTGCTGACCAGAGCCGCTAGGGTACCTGGGTGCTGAGCAAGGTGACCCAGTGCCTTACATGCCAGTATTGGGTCGCGACCTGAACTTTGAAAAACACTGGTATAAGGAATACAAGAGATTCCTTGTTACACAGGGAACAGGGTCAGCTTCCTGTTGTCCTGATGTCCTACTTTCATCCTTGTTGATTCAGCTGCAAGCTTCATGATCCATTGAAATGTAGCAGGTGAGTCTCTTTGATTATCTAAGTCCTTCACACCTGCTCAGCTGACTCAACTTCATTGACAACTTCATTGGTTTCAAATCTTTGAATTGCTCAACCAGATAAAAGTTTAGTTTTAAATCCGTTTTAGTACTGCAGTAGTTTGAGCCATCTAGTTGAGAAGCAAATGATTTATACACAGATTATTGGGCTTTTTTGCAATTGAGAAGCTTTTGTGACAGTAGTTGGGACTGGTATGAATTTGTACCACATGTTGCTTCTACAAGGTTTATGTTACTTAAATAGCAACCTAGTAATGTCAGATTTCTTACACATCAAATAATGAACTATCTCACTTATTTTATATACAATTATGCACAAAATCATTTTGTTGTATTGATTAAAGTTGCTGCAGACATAATATATCTAATATAATTGGTCAATTCACTAGGCAGTTTGAGATTGCTCCTGGATTCCTTACTGATACTAAGTTCTCACATATCTGTGGAGGGACTGATCCAACATCTGCTGATGTAAATGGAAGCTTTTCCATTGACTTTATGGGATTTGGGTCAAGCCCTTATACTACGCCACACAATCATGTAATTAGATATATATGGATTTCATGAGGGTGTGTGTGTGGAGAGAGAGAGGGAATTTTCCAAAGCACTCAACATTGGCCTAACTTCTGCAACTGAAGTTAAGGGTAAAATGCTCATTGACTTCAGTAGAAGCAGAGCTAGGTAATGCATTCTAAACATGCGTTACTGCAGTATTTTGCTAGAAGAAAAGAGGATATTAAGTTGCCTATTACAAAGTCACAATGACAATTTTTAGTTTGAATCTGCCCTGTTCTCCACAGTGATTAGTTTAGTTAATCAAATTTGATAAAAATCAAATAAATAAGTTAAATTACAGATTAAGGTGATATAAAAAGTGACCACAAAAATGATAGTGTTGCATTTCAATAAATGAAAAATTTTCAGATCCACATAGGTAGCATAGGTGTCTAAATCAATAGAGGTTTAGAGCCAATGTCATAGAACTTGTTCACTCTTTGAAAGGATTGTCACAAGGTGATCATTATCTTATATCTAGTCTGTGACATGGTAGGAACAGGTGGTTCATAAACGTCTTCAAAAAAGTTTAGTACAAATGAGCACTTTTAAAAAAGGAGAAAACAAACAGAATCAGTAGAAACAATGCAGCTGAATTTTTATGAATTGCCTGCTCAGCCTGCATCTGTAGGTCTGAATTTCAAGAGTGAAATCCAACCTGACAAATCTTCTATTTGAATTTGTATTTTCATATGTTGTTACTCACATTTGAATGTGTTTCTAAGAAAGATGTGATAATTAAAAGGAGGCTGAATAAGGTTAGTATAACTTCTCTGTCAATGAACAGGTGTCAGCTTTTGCTGCAATACCTCCAGTGGTGACATATTTGCATGGATGATTCTGGAGTGTTTTCATGGATTTTTGGTTAGAGGAAGATTAGATTATATGCAAAAATCTTCAGCGTAGCTCTGTGACTATATTAGGAAGAATAGGAAAACTAAGCAAACAAGAAATGAACATCTGTCAATGGGAGATATTGTCTTGAGTGATGCAAAACTGTACAGACATTGTTTCCAAAAGACTTGCCTGTTTTTCCCGCACATACATTCTGCCTCTTCTGTAGAGAGCTCTTGTCAAAATAGTTTTGCCCTTCCCAGCAGCAGTTCATGACTCCTATTAAACATCAGTATCAACTGGAGAATATACATCCAACATACAAAATACAAAGATGCCATGAAGATGTCAAGAACAACAGAACAATTCCAAAGGACAAACCCAATGAAGCTTTCAAAACAGAAAATGAGAATGGCAAGGACATTTCCTAAAAGTACAATTATTTTTATAAGACAACTGATTTCCTACTGAATCAGGCAACAGTGAAATCATTGCACTAATTGAAGAGAATGTTTGTCATAGGAGTGCTGGAAATAAAAAAAGAATTGCTGTCGATCTTATTGTAATAAATTTTGCCACATGATTTGAAATTCAAGTTTTCACTTGTTAAGTCTACTGTACTGAATTTTCCTTCAGTTTCTGTTTGAAATAATTTCTAAAGAGCCTCTGCTATTAAGAAGAGGTGTCTTACATTTTTGAACAGTTCTGCAGTGAGCTGATACCACAGGAATGGCCATGATGTAAATGCCTGTACAGATAAATAGACATGGCTGTTTCAGAAACCATGACATTGTTCTGAGTGGGGAAGCTTTCAGTATTTTTCATCACTAATAGTCCGGGAGTGCATAGTGTGACAGGGTCGGGCCAGATGGCTATAGGAGAGTAATAGAAGGCAGATATATTAGCCCCAGGCTAAGTAGGTCCCTTTTCCCTGGGTAAGGGAACAGGGAAGGTTCCAGAACAATCAGGAACCTTCTGGAGACAATTAAGACAGGCTGATTAGAACACCTGCAGCCAATCAAGAAGCTGCTAGAATCAATTAAGCCAGGCTAATCAGGGCACCTGGGTTTTAAAAAGGAGCTCACTTCAGTTTGTGGTGTGCGTGTGAGGAGCTGGGAGCAAGAGGAGCTGAGAGTGAGAACGTGGACTGTTGGAGGACTGAGGTGTACAAGCATTACCAGACACCAGGAGGAAGGTCCTATGGTGAGGATAAAGAAGGTGTTGGGAGGAGGCCATGAGGAAGTCGCCCAGGGAGTTGTAGCTGTCGCACAGCTGTTCCAGGAGGCACTCTAGACAGCTGCATTCCACAGGGCCCTGGGCTGGAACCCGGATTAGAGGGCGGGCCCGGGTTCCCCCCAAATCCTCCCAACTCCTGGTCAGACACAGGAGGAATTGACCTGGACTGTGGGTTCAGAAAAACGGCCAAGCTGAAGGCTGCCGTGAAACTTCAAGGAGAGCAAATCCGCGAATAAGCGCAAGACCCACCAAGGTAGAGCAGGAACTTTGTCACAATAGCCAATAAAGATCACAGAAGCTTGGCTAGCATTTAGGAGAACAGTTATCTCTCTCTGTTTGTGACATCCTGGCTCCACTGAAGTCAGTGGCAAAATTCCCATTGACTTAATTGGAGACCAGATGTCATCCTCTGGCTCTCAGGGCCCTATCCTGCAAGGTGCTCATTGCCCACATTTCCCATTTAAATCACCCCAAGAACTGAAGTAGCCCCCACAACATGCTATCCTGAAAAGTACAGAAAAGGGAGAGAGAGAAACTAAGCTTCTGAGAAGGGGAGTGAAGGCAGGAAATGCCACAGATGAGGGAAGAGGCATAGAGAAAAGCAGGCAAAGTAGAGAGAAATAAATCTCTTTAAGAGAAGGCTTTGATGAGAAACAGGGCTGTAGGCAGTGTTGCCAACTGTCACAATTTTTGCAGTTTTTTTAAAGCCCCAGCTCCTGGAGTCATGTGATTTCATGAGATTCTCAGCTTTCATTTTTAAGTAAGTTTCTAGCTCTCAGGGTGTCATAGAAAACATGACCCAATGATTAGAAGCCAGAAAGCAAATAAAAAGAATGGAGATTTTATTATTTTAACAGTCTTCTGATTTTGAAACCAATTTCATTATTTTGGGGGGGCCTGGCTCATGATTTGCATAGGGTTGGGGTTGGCAATGCTATACAGACCAAAAAACAAATATGAGCAATGAATATAAAGAAAACTTCCTCTTCTATTTTATGGGAGATAAGGCAGATGACATCAGGTCTACATGTTTCTTCACAAATTGTTTGCAACGTTTACTGGGAACCCTGAGCAACCCCTTGAGACTACTGAAGGGGAACGCAAAGATACTAATGTGGGAGTGAGGAGGTAAAGAAAAAAACGGAAAGAAACAGCAGAAAACCTGAGCAATTTAAACAGCAGATATTGTGGAGGAGTAATAAAGAGTAGAAAACTTCTTACAGATGTTAAGATATGTGAAGGCACCTCAACGTTCCAGGAAAATGTTTCCGGCCTGAGAAGATGAATTCCATTCATGTTATAAAAAGTGACAATATGTGCCACCACATTGATCTTCAATGTACCTGGAAATAATATGTAGTTTAAAAGAACCAGAAAAAGATATGTCTAATTATGGCAATGTTGAGAATGATGTTTCTCATCCTCTGCCACCACATCCTAATACATTTGCTGAGGATTATAATCATAGCTGAGTAACTGATTCAGCAGCAAATGTAACAGATCAGTCAGAATAAAAAGTGTGGAAATTTGATACCAGTCAAGCAACCTGAATCCAGTAATCTCAAATCTTCTAAAAGTATGGAACTTGTAACAGATGAAAGCAAAGATAGCTCACGGTTTGGACACAAATTCGTCTCCCTCCAAAGATTTTGGTCTTAAAATGGGTTTTTAAATGTCCAGCTTTCTGGAGAGCTTGCAAACTGCTGTTGTTGGAGACAAGACGTATGGGTTTTTTTTTCAAAGAACTGGATCTCACATGGTGAAGAGCAAAAGCTGGAATGGGAGCTTTACAGCTGCCGTTAACAGATCTTGTAATGCAGAAGAGTCTGATCATTTTGTCCAAGAAATGCTTGAATTTTGGCTCAGCCTCTCAGGGGAATTTGGAGTCAGAGGGTGTGGAAAGCGCAACAAAGAAAAACATAAATAATAAAGTCAGAGGAAAGTAAAAAGCCAACTCAAAAGTTTAAGAGAAGAAAATTAAGATTCAAAGAAGAATCAAAGTATGTTAATAGAGTAAGAGACAGAATAATCTTTTCAATAGGCATGGAGGTTGTTGTCAACCCTGTCTTCCATTAAAGTAAAAAAAGTTAGCTTTGTTAGGCTTTCTAATATTAATGTGTGTTAGAATTTGTCAATGTAAGTGTTCATGATCTAGGGAGAGTGTTTCTGAAGCTGAAACAAGGGAAATTCACAAGAGGGTGCTTAAAGAGTTAACAATACAGGGGTCACTACACTTGGAAATACTGTGTACTCTTTTTTGTCACTTTTGAGCTATTACTAAGGGTATGTCTACACTATGAAATTAGGTTGAATTTATAGAAGTTGTTTTTTTAGAAATCGTTTTTATATAGTTGATTGTGTGTGTCCCCACACAAATGCTCTAAGTGCATTAAGTGCATTAACTCAGCGGAGTGCTTCCACAGTACCGAGGCTAGCATCGACTTCCGGAGTGTTGCACTGTGGGTAGCTATCCCACAGTTCCCGCAGTCTCTGCCGCCCATTGGAATTCTGGGTTGAGATCCCAATGCCTGATGGGGCAAAAAACATTGTCACTTGTGGTTCCGGGTACATGTTGTCAGGCCCTCTCACCATGAAAGCAATGGCAGACAATCGTTTTGTGCCTTTTTTCCTGAGTTACCTATGCAGACGCCATACCACGGCAAGCATGGAGCCCGCTCAGCTCACTGTCACCGTATGTCTCCTGGGTGCTGACAGACGTGGTACTGCATTGCTACACAGCAGCAGCAACCCATTGCCTTGTGGCAGCAGACGGTGCAATAGGACTGAAAACCATAGTCATCGTGTCCGAGGTGCTCCTGAATGCCTCAGTAAGGTCGGTCAGGAGCACCTGGGCAGACATGGGCCCAGGGACTAAATTAGGAGTGACTCGACCACGTCATTCTCTTTAGTCCTGCAGGCAGTCTTATTGTACCATCTTATGGTGAGCAGGGAGAAGATGAGGATGGCTAGCAGTCCTATTGTACCATCTTCTGCCGAGTACCCAGGAGATGTGGATGGCTTGCAGTCCTACTGCACCGTCTGCTGCCAGCCAAAGATGTAAAAGATAGATGGAGTGGATCAAAACAAAAAATAGACCAGATTTGTTTTGTATTCATTTGCTCCCTCCCTCCCTCCCTCGGTGAAATCAACGGCCGACAGTCAGTCATTTTGGTGAGGTCTGTCAGGGGCACCTTGAAAACTTTAAAGGAGATTAAGTCCTGCCTGACATACCAGAGGGAGAGATAACTTAGTGGGTTGAGCATTGGCCTGCTAAACCCAGGGTTTTGAGTTCAATCCTTGAGGGGGCCATTCTGTGTGACAGTTGTTTTTGTTTCTCCTTGATGTAAAGCCACCCCCTTTGTTGATTTTAATTCCCTGTAAGCCATGTTTTCAGTCGCCCCTCCCTCCGTCAGAGCAATGGCAGACAATCGTTCCGCGCCTTTTTTCTGTGCAGACGCCATACCACAGCAAGCATGGATCCCGCTCAGATCACTTAGGCAATTAGGAGCACATTAAACACCACGCGCATTATCCAGCAGTATATGCAGCACCAGAACCTGGCAAAGTGAAACCGGGCGAGTAGGCGACGTCAACGCGGTGACGAGCGTGATGAGGACATGGACACAGACTTCTCTCAAAGCACGGGCCCTGGCAATGTGGGCATCATGGTGCTAATGGGGCAGGTTCATGCGGTGGAACGCCGATTCTGGGCCCAGGAAACAAGCACAGACTGGTGGGATTGCATAGTGTTGCAGGTCTGGGACGATTCCCAGTGGCTGCGAAACTTTCGCATGCGTAAGGGCACTTTCATGGAACTTTGTGTCTCGCTTTCCCCTGCCCTGAAGCGCATGAATACCAAGATGAGAGCAGCCCTCACAGTTGAGAAGCGAGTGGCAATAGCCCTGTGGAAGCTTGCAATGCCAGACAGCTACCGGTCAGTCGGGAATCAATTTGGAGTGGGCAAATCTACTGTGGGGGCTGCTGTGATGCAAGTAGCCAACGCAATCAAAGATCTGCTGATATCAAAGGGTAGTGACCCTGGGAAATGTGCAGGTCATAGTGGATGGCTTTGCTGCAATGGGATTCCCCATCTGTGGTTGGGCCATAGACGGAACCCATATCCCTATCTTGGCACCGGAGCACCAAGCCGGTGAGTACATAAACCACAAGGGGTACTTTTCAATAGTTCTGCAAGCACTGGTGGATCACAAGGGATGTTTCACCAACATCAACGTGGGATGGCCGGGAAAGGTACATGATGCTCTCATCTTCAGGAACTCTGGTCTGTTTCAAAAGCTGCAGGAAGGGACTTTATTCCCAGACCAGAAAATAACTGCTGGGGATGTGGAAATGCCAATAGTTATCCTTGGGGACCCAGCCTATCCCTTAATGCCATGGCTCATGAAGCCATACACAGGCAACCTGGACAGTAGTCAGGAGCTGTTCAACTACAGGCTGAGCAAGTGCAGAATGGTGGTAGAATGTGCATTTGGACATTTAAAAGCGTGCTGGTGCAGTTTACTGACTCGGTTAGACCTCAGCGAAACCAATATTCCCACTGTTGTTACTGCTTGCTGTGCGCTCCACAATATCTGTGAGAGTAGGGGGGAGACGTTTATGGCGGTGTGGGAGGTTGAGGCAAATCGCCTGGCCACTGATTACGCGCAGCCAGACACCAGGGCAGTTAGAAGAGCACAGGAGGGCATGGTGTGCATCAGAGAAGCTTTGAAAACCAGTTTCATGACTGGCCAGGCTACGGTGTGAAAGTTCTGTTTGTTTCTCCTTGATGAAACCCTCCACCCCTTGGTTCACTCTACTTCCCTGTATGCTAACCACCCTCCCCTCCTCCCTTCGATCACCGCTTGCAGAGGCAATAAAGTCATTGTTGCTTCACATTCATGCATTCTTTATTAATTCATCACACAAATAGGGGGATAACTGCCAAGGTAGCCTGGGAGGAGTGGTGGAGGAGAGAAGCACCGGGAGCGGTGGTGGAGGAGGGAAGGACAAGACCACACAGCACTTTAAATGTTTAAAACTTTAAAACTTATTGAATGCCAGACTCCTATTGCTTGGGCAATCCTCTGGGGTGGAGTGGCTGGATGGCCGGAGGCCCCCCCAGTGCGTTCTTGGGCGTCTGGGTGAGGAGGCTATGGAACTTGGGGAGATGGGCGTTTGGTACACAGGGGCTGTAGCAGCGGTCTGTGCTCCAGCTGCCTTTCCTGCAGCTCAGCCATATGCTGGAGCATATTAGTATGATCCTCCAGCAGCCTCAGCATTGAATCCTGCCTCCTCTCATCACGCTGCCGCCACCTTTCAGCTTCAGCCGTCTCTTCAGCCCGCCACTTACTCTCTTCAGCCTGCCACTTACTCTCTTCAGCCCGCCACCTCTCCTCCCGGTCATTTTGTGCTTTCCTGCACTCTGACATTGTCTGCCTCTACACATTCGTCTGTGCTCTGTCAGTGTGGGAGGACAGCATGAGCTCAGAGAACATTTCATCATGAGTGCATTTTTTTCGCCTTCTAATCTTCACTAGCCTCTGGGAAGGAGAAGATCCTGTGATCCTTGAAACACATGCAGCTGGTGGAGGAAAAAAAAAGGGACAGTGGTATTTAAAAAGACACATTTTATAGAACAGTGGGTACACTCTTTCACGGGAAACCTTGCTGTTAACATTACATACATAGCACGTGCTTTCGTTTCAAGGTCGCATTTTGCCTCCCCCCACCACGTGGCTAGCCCCTCCCCTCTCCCCTTGGCTAACAGCAGGGAACATTTGTGTTCAGCCACAGGCAAACAGCCCAGCAGGAATGGGCACCTCTGAATGACCCTTTAAGAAAAGCACCCTATTTCAACCAGGTGACCATGAATGATATCACTTTCCTGAGGATAACACAGAGAGATAAAGAACAGATGTTGTTTGAATGCCAGAAAACATACACTGCAATGCTTTGTTCTACAGTGATTCCTTAGTACGTGCTACTGGCCTGGTAAAGTGTCCTACCATGGTGGACGGAATAAGGCTGCCCTCCCCAGAAACCTTTTGCAAAAGCTTTGGGAGTACATCCAGGAGAGCCGCGAATGCCAGGGCAAATTAATCATTAAACATGCTTGCTTTTAAACCATGTATACTATTTTAAAAAGTACACTCACCAGAGGTCCCTTCTCCACCTGGCAGGTCTAGGAGGCAGCCATGGGTGGGTTCGGGGAGTACTGGCTCCAGGTCCAGGGTGAGAAACAGTTCCTGGCTGTCGGGAAAACCGGTTTCTCCACTTGCTTGCTGTGAGCTACTTACAACCTCATCATCATCATCTTCCTGGTCCCCAAAACCTGCTTCCGTGTTGCCTCCATCTCCATCAAAGGAGTCAAACAACACGGCTGGCGTAGTGGTGGCTGAACCCCCTAAAATGGCATGCAGCTCATCATAAAAGTGGCACGTTTTGGGCTCTGACCCGGAGCGGCCGTTTGCCTCTCTGGTTTTCAGGTCGGCTTGCCTCAGCTCCTTAAGTTTCATGCGGCACTGCTTCGGGTCACTGTTATGGCATCTGTCCTTCATGCCCTGGGAGATTTTGACAAATGTTTTGGCATTTCAAAAACTGGAACGGAGTTCTGATAGCACGGATTCCTCTCCCCATACAGCGATCAGATCCCATACCTCCTGTTCGGTCCATGCTGGAGCTCTTTTGCGATTCTGGGACTCCATCATGGTCACCTCTGCTGATGAGCCCTGCATGGTCAGCTCTGCTGATGAGTCTGCACTCACCTGCAGCTTGCCACGCTGGCCAAACAGGAAATTGAAATTCAAAAGTTCGCAGGCTTTTTCCTGTCTACCTGGTCAGTGCATCTGAGTTGAGAGTGCTGTCCAGAGCGGTCACAACGGAGCACTCTGGGATAGCTCCCGGAGGCCAATACCGTGTAATTGCGTCCACAGTACCCCAAATTCGACCCAGCAAGGCCAATTTCAGCGCTAATCCCCTTGTCGGGGGTGGAGTAAGGAAATCGATTTTAAGAGCCCTTTAAGTCGAAAAAAAGGGCTTCGTCGTGTGGACGGGTGCAGGGTTAAATTGATTTAATGCTGCTAAATTCGATCTCAACTCCTAGTGTAGACCAGGGCTAATGCAGCATTTACCCTATTGCAACCACACACTCCTCTCTGAGCTCTGCACTCCTACATGCAACACAATACAAATGAAAGATCAATGTTAATATTGTATTAACATATATTTATGAATTTTAAGTGCACCACTACTGTTTATATAGTCAGCCCACAGATACAAGAGAACAAAATGACATAACAGAAAAATGCAAATTACAGAATTTGCAGTGCTCTATTATGGCACCTGAAATTAGAACCTTCTTGAGAACTTGACTTTGAAGTCATTATCCATGAAGCTGCTTTTCAGAAATACTGCCAAAATGAAATGATCTAGTCAGATGAGCTCTTTTAATACATGGAGAACAGTACAGTATCTTTCTTGCAGCTGTGTCGGCTTGCATGGAAGTTAACAGGGGGTTATGTAAACAGGATAGAGACACAAATTGGCACAGTGTTTCTGTCAATGTGGAGTCCTTATCAGACTTGTCACATGCACTATTATTTACATTTATCAAAACAAACAAATAATTTCATAGAAGAGAAATCTGGAAACACTGTTGGTTTTGAATCAGAGTATTGGCTTGAAATCAAACAAAATAAGGGATCTGCTTAAATACACACTAGGAATCAACAGTTATGGTTGAGAAAACACTTTCATTATAAGTGTCTCTTTTTGGACATACATGACTTTCTGAAAAATTATCTTTTGCACTGAAATTTATCATGTTTATTCTCAGCCAAAAGGTGATTATTTTTTGAAAGTTTGTAGAAATTGTGGTTTGATGGTTTAGGTTGTGAACTTAAAGGGGCACTTTCCAGCAGTTTAGACATTTTTCAGTATTTTTTTCCCCAAGGTAACTCAGAAATGACTCATCAAAATGTTATTAAATTTCCTACAAACTACCTTCGGGGTGACAAAAATATATCTTTCAAGTAATGAAATAAATTTTCATTTTGCTGCACCAGCAGCATCTCATGAGAACTACAATATGAGTATGGCTTTTTGTCTATGGTCTCTGAGATTGTGTAAGGCACTCACAAAAAAGAAAACCAAACAACTGGACAGATAGCATGACCAGTGGCATTTCTCTGCAATATAACTTGGTCTAAAATCCAGTTGGGAAGGCTACAGGATATTGGCAGAGATCAGGTGTAGTTGGAGGTGGTTGTTGGCCAGCTTTTCTATTACATTGCTCAGAAGAGGGAGATGAGATATTGGGTAGTACTTGGTGGGCTCAGTTGCACTGAGAAGTGGTTTCTTTAGCACTGGGGCGCACCGCATGCTTCAGGGTACGTGGAAAAATTGTCTTGACCAAAGGATGTGATGGATATATGGGTAAGCAGATGATTCAGGCACTTCTGACTGATTCACATATGGTTGTTTGGATTTTCTTGATTGTTTCAAATATGTCCTGTTGTGTGCAAGGGTCTGAAATCTAAGAAAGCTGCTGCTGTGCTTTTGGCCTTTTGCCCAGTCTCTACCCCCTGGGATTCATAGAGGCTGTTCCAAATTTTGGAGACCTTGGGCAGGGCAGGATTCTGCCTCTGGCCAAAGTGCATACAGAGGATACCAGGGTTTGGCGTGAAAGCAGCGTAACACTCACCTTTATACTTTCCTGACTGTGGGGCCCTGTGTGTACAGGGGCTGGTCCATCAGTGTAATTTTTCGTGCTATAATTTACACTGGCTGCTAACAGCCTCGGGGTGCCAAAATCATAGTTGGGGATCAGTGTAGCATAGGGGCACCCCAGTCACACCCCATTTGTTCCAGCCATGATGCCACTGTAGACGTAAGAGAGGGAGGCTGCTGTAGAAGTCTCTCTGTCCTGGCTCTATGCTATCAAATGATTGCATTGGCTTTATCCTCCCTGTTCTGAATATGCCAGGTCTATGGCCCGAATCCGCCAGTGGTGCAGTGCAGAGGAGCTGTGCTACAGCAGAGGATATGGACCTTTATCTGTGAATTAAGCTGCCAATTTCTTTTGGCAGGTGTTGTGGGCTTTCTGGATTGTCAGAGCTGTTCAGTGTGTAAAATACTGGCTAGGATTTAGCAGCCAGTATAGTGACAGAGACCAATGTGATCTCTTGGATTCCTTTAGGTCTGTGGTATAGGTTTGTAGGAATTTCTGGCATCATAGACTGTCCATGTCCCCTTGCATTTTCTACCAAAGTCACCTGAGGGGTTGTTTTCACTGCAGAGTTTACTTGTTATCTGCACTCAAATTAACTTCTCTCAGGTTAGCCTAGCTTGAGTAAGAGGGCCATGCCATAAAATAGTACTCCAGCTACACAGATTGGTTTTGTTATCAAATGACAAGTTGTACTAATTCAAACTTTAGCCTTTAGCCACAGTGGGCCAGCCAACTTGAGTTAAAAGCACCATCCCATTTGAGTTCAGGGTTTTTGTGTGTGGATGAGACTCAGCTGAAGGGCAATTCAAGTTCCTTATAATGTGAAGACAAGTCCTTAATCTCCTTCCTTCCTGTTTCTTTTGTTGCATGCTGACTGTTGACAGTGATGATCAGAAAAAGGAATTTAAAAAGATGTTTAAATAAAAAAGGAATATTCTGTACACAATATTACAGAAATCTGTTCCAAAATTAAAAAACATCCCAAAAGTTCCAGGATCCACTATTTTACTTTATTGAATATCTTGCTGTGCATATTTCAGTGTGACATCTTAAATCTCCCTCCTACAGAGTGTTTTAGCAGCACTGCTTGGGCCGAGTGTATTTGCAGTGAGTCTTCTTTAAATAATGCCCACTGAACATATGCAGAAATTATTTTTCAATGCTTAGAGTGTTGTTATTTATAATTTCTCCTGCAAGCCTAGCAAAGTACACATTCCTTTGTAAAGATTATGTCAGCACCAAATGTAAGATTATATATTATTGCTGCAACCCTTTAAAAAAAAAGGCAGATAACTTTTTCTCCTAGTGGAAATTATATTGTTGCCACTGGCTTCAAATGCAAAAACAGTTAGAGGGCTTTTGCTCTAATTTCCAGAAATATTTACCTTTGGGAGACCATGCATGAAAATTTTCAATCCAACAGATAAATCCGCCCCCAAGTTAAAATTATGTTAAAAGAGCATTATAATAAAAAAGAAAACTCTTTTTGCAACCTTTTAAGTGTGGTTCTGCTCTGAAAAATAGCATTGTGGAGGTCTGCATTTGTCTCTGTGACAGGGCACTATTAGTAGGACCCTGGTCACTGAGGCTGCAGCAGCACTGGGAAGAGTACAGGTTAATTGAAACCAGTTAACCAGTTTCTGTTAGATATTTCTGACTCCTGGGTGGCAGTTGCTGGGCTAATGAAGGAATTGGCTCAGTAATTGGGAAGCTATAAAGTAGAGGAACAGGAAGAAGGAGATGCTCAGATCGAGAGTCTGGGCTGAGGAGAGAAGGCTGTGTGGAAGCCTCCTCCTGCTCTATACATGCAGTATGTTCTGTTATTCTATGTAAGTAAAGAACAAATACACACAGTGAAAGGTGACAACCTGGTGTGTGTGTGGTTGAGATCAAGAAACAAGCCAGACAGTGAGGCTCGCTGAGTAGCAACAGAGACTTCCTGTGACAGTCTCATTTGATATCTATATAAAAAACACTCAGTTTACAAGTAAAACCTTAATTTCTAGCTGCCATCCCTGCAAATCCAACCTGTGATCTGAAATCTAAGCTGGGTTCTTTCCTTCTCATGTATCGTCACCAATTATAAAGGTTCAGCAAACAAAATGATGCCTTGCGTGACATCGTTGAACTCCATTGTCTCCCAGTTATCACTCGAAGTATGTCTGTACTGCAATCCCGGGGTGTGATGGGATCTCTAGTAGACATGCCCAAGCTAGCTTTACTCTAGCTAGCTCCTGTACTGGAGTAGTGAAGCAGCAGGAGTGCATGCTTCAACACGGGCTCTACTAGCCTGCCCAGAATCCTGGGTAATTGGTAGGGGGGCTAGCTTGTGCTAAAGTGTGTGCTGTCACAGCTTCACTGCTCCAGTACCCAAGCTAGCTATACAGAGAGCAGACCTGTTGAGTGCTAATTTTAACGCCACTTTTCAGTGTAGAACTGCACTCTCTACTGCTGCCCGCTCTATAAAACCACATACTCTGTTTTCCACTAATAGGTATTAAAACAATGCATGAGGTGCTGCTCTTCAGATCTATGTCAACACATTCAAATAAATTGTTAATTTAAGCTTTGGTAAGTGCCACACCTTAATAATAGCCAGGTTTCCAGTCTGCAGTTCACTGAAGGACTAACTACTAAGGTTATGCATCTTCTTGGAGTAGGGATGCTGTTTCTGACATCATGCTCAGCCCCAGTGAGGGCTGGTCAGTTGGGGATTGCCATGTTACACTCCCTCAATCTAGGTGTTTACTAAAGCTCTGAAATAGCCCTGTTATAGAATCATAGATTCGTAGGACTAGAAGCGTCCTTGAAAGGTCTTCTAGTCCAGTCCCCTACACTCAAGGCAGGACTAAGTATTATCTGTTTGTTTCTCTTGGGGTACTGCTGCTTTTCCTGAGATTGATGGTGTGCGGGAAGAGACAGTTGCTGATCTGCAATGAGCTTAGGAGTCTTTGGCACATTCATCTGTCACTTCATTTGGCAGATTTCACAAAGACTAATCATCTGTGCTCTAGAGCAAGGGTCGGCAACCTTCGGCAAGTGGCCCATCAGGGTAATCTACTGACGGGCCACGAGACATTTTGTTTATGTTGGCCGTCCGCAGGCACGGCCCTCCGCAGCTCCCAGTGGCCACGATTCGCCGTTCCCAGCCAGTGGGAGCTATGGGAAGCCGCAGGGATGTGCTGGCCACCGCTTCCCGCAGCTCCCATTGACCAGGAACGGCGAACCATGGCCACTGGGAGCTGCGGGGGGACATGTTTGCGGACAGTCAATGTAAACAAAATGTCTTGCAGCCTGCCAGCGGATTACCCTGATATGCTGCGTGCCAAAGGTTGCCGACCCCTGCTCTAGAGAATCAGGAATGAGCTAACGTGGAAGTGAATTGCTTCCTTCTACATTAGTTCCTATGATTGTGTTCCCCAGTAAGTGTCATGAAGAGAAGGTTTGGTGATGCTGCCTGCACAGCAGAGGGCCTGTAGATAAACATTGTCTTCCACATAAGCACTCTCTTTTATTTCTAGTACAAATTTTCCACAAAAATATTAGGAAATACAACTTAGAAACTGTGGGAGGAATGCTAATAAGGTTGCTATTTGTCAAACATTTATCTTTAGTCATCAAAGGAGGATTCAACACTACCTTTTTAATTGTGAAATTATGGTAATTACCCAAAAGGGATAGAAGGAAAGTTTATGTTTATATGTTAACTCCACTTCCTATGTTCTGCACACTGCAGATAATTAAGATTTAGAGCCTAATTGCATATGATTGTAAAGATTTGATACTACTTTCAGTGCCCTAAAATGGGGATGCTTAAAAATCTCAATAATTCATGATATAGTTTAATTATTAATCACCAGTAACAGAGCCTTAAAATAAAACTACCCACTGTGTGGTCTGTTGATGTAGTCAAGCCATGGATCATGGCTCTATAAGCCTTTTATTACTAAACTTTCACTCAACCTTATGACTCAGAATCTCTTTATTAACAAAAGGGAATATATAATTTTACAGATTAAAAAAAAAAACTGAGTGCCTGTGAAGGATTATGAACTGACAACTCTGGAGACTAATGTCTTCTATTCATGGGATAGGTACTTCATTATCAGTGGCATCACTGCCCCTCAGTTTAACAGCAGGCATACCTCTGAGGGACCTTCACTAGAAGTGAGAGAAGAGTCCAATGTCTATGTCCATTCAAGTTGCAAGAGACTATATGAATTTTGTTTTTTGATGCTGAGATTTGTAACTTTGTGGTATCTGCAGTCTACTCTCTGGACAAAGACTAGTACATTTTTAACAGTGAGGTTAATTAACCACAGGAATTGCTAGGGATATGATAGATTCTCCATCACATCAATCGTTAAGAAAAGACCAGATATATTTTTAAAGATATACTCTAGCCCAAACAGAAGTTATGAACATGATACAGAAATTACTGGGTGAGGTTCCAAGGCCTTTGCTAAGCAGGAAGTCAGACTCGATGATCATAATGGTCCCTTCTGGCCTTATATTCTATGAATCTTATTTAACATAAGCCATGGAGTATTCATCAGTTGGTGTCAACTTTGAGTCACTTCTGCCCTGTGCAGGATTTGAACTTCTAACCCACAGGTCAAAGTCAGTGTAGCTAATTGTCTTCATCCTAATCCAGTCAGTGACCCAATGCAAAGTTAGATTGTCTGTTTCTATTTTTAAAGAGCTGTATAAAACATATATTTGCAAAACTTTATTTTCAAAGTATGTTCACAGGAGTATAATAATAATAAAGTGTGTATGACTTTTTATTTGAAATACCATAATAACAAAAATACATCAATAATAGGGATTTTAATATTTAACACAAACTCTGGTGATTAAAGTAGACATGACCTGAATAGTCCTATAAAATGTATTAAATGCAGTATTTTCACAGTATATTATAATTTATATTGTCATGCTGAGGAATAAAAAAAGATGCACTAAAGAATGGTCCAGATTTTGCAGCTGTTTAATGCTAAGGATTATACTTAAGAAAACTGTAGCAAATGAGATTCTGTATCAAATCTGCACCTGCATATACTCTATTATGTTATACTTTAACTGCTTTGGTTTCAGAACAAAAACTGGTTTTATTCTCATGTGACACAAAGACTAGATCATATCTTGGATGTGCAAATATTCAGATGAGATTAATAAATCCATCATCACTGAGAAGCGGATTTTTAAAAAATGGGAATGTGTCATGATGAGAATGGTGTCACTAGCTTCATTTCAGCTGAAGCAATTCAGTTACAGCAAGCCTTTCTGAACTGGTTTAGTTTTGCCAAGACAAATACTATCAGTTCAAAATGTATAGTGCATAAAATTAAATATGTACGTCTCTAGTTTGGACTGAACTGGCTGCTACTGACAATGAGATATTGTGTCCTGTGTTGTTAAAAACAAACTGTACAGGGGGCTGGGCTTGCTGGTGCTCTAGTGGTTAGGTCTCTGGGCCTCCACTTGTCCACATTTCCGGTGCCTCTCACCAGCAACTGCTCCAATACTTTTATGACCTGCCCTCTGGGTGGGTCATCAGTTTAGATTGTCTCCTTTTGGGGAAACAGTCCATAGAAATATTGGGCATCTCAGCCCCTCATAACAGGAAAGGTCTTTAGCTTACCTCCAGACCTCTGCAGGTGGCTTGCCCTAACCAACACTCTCAGTATCTCTATTCCCTCCTTATGTTGGAGAGGAGGGTTGGAAAGGAAGTTTATGCCCCTCTGCAACAAGGGTGGTAGGTAGGGGAGCCCAGGCCCACCCACTCCACCAAGTTCCAACCCAGAATCCTATGAAAGGCAACAATATCAAATGCCCTGGAGTGCCTCATGGCTGCCCCCAGGCCACTTCCTACCATTTGCCTTCCCTCAAAGTCAGACATAAGATAGCAACCCCCCCACCCAAAAGCACCTAAACCATCAGCCCAGCTGGGCTCAGTTTCTAGCCCCTTCTTTGCAGTGTGGGCTTCTGTGGCATCCTTGTTCAGTATCTGTCCTCCTACCCTGTCTTCCCCGTCTGAGCGGTCTAGATCCCTTTTAAGCTCCTCCTCCTGTTGGAGCAGGCTCTGCAAGTGCAGGCATGGCAGAACTGCTCCTTAACCCGTGCAATTCCAGTGTGGGGTTTATACACCCCATCACACACCTCCCCCTCAAGCCAGGGCTGGGGTACTACCCTGCAACCCTTGTTCTTCCCTTCATATGAAAAAAGTCTGCATTCTAATCTTTCCTCCCTCCTCAGTGGAATACTTGGAAGCTGTAGAGTTACAGGGAGAGGTACCATCACATAATCCTAGGGTTGGCATCTTTCACTGAGTTAAGCCATTGGACTGGAGCATGATTTTGCACTAGGAGAAAAGAATTCCCCAATAATATCTTAAGGTGCCTATGGCTCACTTCACCACCAGGGCCTCCTTCTCAAAGATAGAGTAGGGCACTTTTGAGGTAACAGTTTCCTACAAAGAGAGAAAATGGATTGTTCTTCCCTGTTGAAGTGCTGAGAAAGTGTGCCCCCAAAATCTATATCAGTAGTGTCAGTCTGCAGAATGAACTTCTTGAAAAGAGGAGGTTCCTGACTTAGCTGGTCTTTCAGAGTCCTGAAAGCTTTGTCACAGGACTGGGTCCACTGAATTTTCTTAGGCCATGTGTCCTTTACCTGGTCCATTAGGGATGCTGCAACTATGGCAAAATTTGTGACAAAGCACCTGTAATAGCCATCAAGGCTCAGAAGTGCTGCACTTGGTTTTTTTTGTAACTTAGACAAGGCATGGTGCCAAGGCTTGGACTTTGCCAACCAATGGCTGTAATTGTCAGCCCCCTACCATATAGCTCAGATAAGTCACTTCCTGGTTGGCCAGTCTACATTTGGTGGGGTTGGCCATTAGTCCTGTCTCCTTGAGGGCTTGCAGGACTGTAGTGATGTGCCTTAGGTGATTGTTCCAATCATAGCTGTAAATGATGATACCATCGATATACGCTGCAACATATTGCCTATAAGGTTGGAGTATAAGAACATAAGCATGGCCATACTGGGTCAGACAAAAGGTCCATCTAGCCCAGTTTCCTGTCTTCCAACAGTAGCCAATGCCAGGTGCTCCAGAGGGAATGAACAGAACAGATAATCATCAAGTGATCCATCCCCTCTTGCCATTCCCAGCTTCTGGCAAACAGAGGCTAGGGACACCATCGATGGACCTATCCTCCATGAATCTATCTAGTTCTTCTTTGAACTCTGTTATAGTCTTGGCCTTCACAACAGCCTCTGGCAAAGAGTTCCACAGGTTGACTGTTCGTTGTGTGAAGAAATACTTCCTTTTGTTTGTTTTAAACCTGCTGCCTATAAATTTCATTTAGTGACCCCTAGTTCTTGTATTATGAGAAGGAGTAAATAACAATTCCTTATTTACTTTCTCCACACCCGTCATGATTTTATAGATCTTAATCATGTTCCCCCTTAGTAATCTCTTTTCCAAACTGAAAAATCCTAGTCTTATTAATCTCTCCTCATATGGAAGCCTTTCCATACCCCTAATAATTTTTGTTGCCCTTTTCTGAACCTTTTCCAATTCCAATATATTTTTTTTGCGATGGGGTGACCACTTCTGCATGCAGTATTCAAGATGTGGGTGTACCATGGATTTATATAGAGACAATATAATATTTTATGTCTTATTATCTATCCCTTTCCTAATGATGCCCAACAGTCTGTTCACTTTTTTGACTGCCGCTGCACACTGAGTGGATATTTTCAGAAAACTATCCACAATGACTCCAAGATCTGTTTCTCGAGTGGTAACAGCTAATTTAGACCCCATCATTTTATATGAATAGTTGGGATTATGTTTTCCAATGTGCATTACTTTGCACTTATCAACATTGATACCTGGTCCATCAGGCATTGGAAGCTGGCTGCTGCCAGATGACATGGTCTTGAACTGGTAGAGGCCAAATGGGTGGAGAATGCTGTCTTTTTCTCATGACTCAGTTGTTAAATGAATCTGTCAATACCCCCTGTGTCAGATCAAGAGTGGACATATATTTGGCAGCTTCTAGCCTCTCCAGCAACTCATCCACTCTAGGCATAGGATACATGTTGAATTTTGGTATTGCATTCACTTTCTGAAAACTGATGCAAAATCATGTTGACCCATCAGATTTTGGGATGAGTATAATGGGAATCCTCCATTCACTATGGGTAAGGCTATGTTTTAGTCACGGGTATTTTTAGTAAAAGTCATGGACAGATCACAGACAGTAAATAAAAGTTCATGGCCTGTAACCTGTCCATGATTTGTACTATACCCCTGACTAAATCTTGGGAATGCCACGGGTGGTTGTGGGCAGGCCACTGGTGCTCGCGGGGGATGGCCCAGGGCTGCCGCAGGTGCTTGTGGGGGGTGGTCCAGGGGGTGCTGTGGATGCACGGGGGGTTGGTCCAGGGGGTGCCACAGATGCTCGGGGGGATGGTCTGGGGGGTGCCGCAGGCACTCGGGGGGAGAGGGGGGCAGAATCCGTGACTTCCGTGACCTCTGTGAAAACCTCGCAGCCTTAACTATGGGAGGTCTTGGCTGCCCCAACGTTCACCATGGCCTGTAGTTCTTTGCGGACTGTCTCCCACATTTTCTATGGGAGCGCCTGTAGATTTTCACAGACCATTTTTCCCGGCTCAGTGTCCACATGGTGGTAGGCTAGGTCGATTCGTCTTGGCAATCTTGAGAACACAGAGGGGAAGGCTTCAATTACCCATCGTATTTGTTGTTTTTGTCTTATCTATACTATTCTATATACTATACACTGAAATGTAAGTACAATATTTATATTCCAGTCAATTTATTTTATAATTCTGTTATAAAAATGAGAAAGTCAGCAATTCTTCAGTATTAGTGTGCTGTGACACTTTTGTATTTTCATGTCTGATAAGCAAGTAGTTATTAAGTGAGGTGAAACTTGGGGTATGCAAACAAATCAGGATCCTGAAAGGGTACAGTAGTTTGGAAAGCTTGAGAGCTACTGCTTTAGTCCATCTTATGAGAAGAATTCAATGGCCTGTGTGTACAGGGGTCAGGTTGGAAAGTTATGTGGTCCTTTCTGGCCTTGAAATCTATGAATCCTCCTGTTTATTCTTTTCCTTTACAACCCACGGAGAGAATAGGAAGCTCTGCATTGCTCAGAATACTTGCAGCTCTGTATTAAGACAATGACTATAATCACATGTCATGCTTCAAGGCATTGGCCAGTGGCCTTCAGGTGGCAAAAAAGAATTATTTTCCCACAGTGCACAGTTGGCAAGCTGTGTGGTGGGGTTTTTTCACCTTCCTCTGAACAATCCAAAAAAGACCACTACTGGGGACAGGACACCAGATGGGGTGGACCAGTGCTCTGAGATGGTACAAGGAACCCATTTTCTCAGACATTTTGCTGATGTCTTGTTCACATGCTCAGGGTCATACTGATTCCCAGATTTGGGGCTGGGAAGGAATTTCCCCCCAGATCAAATAGGCTTGGGATTTTTTGCCTTCACCTGCAGCATGAGGCATGCATTGCTTGCTAGGATCCTCTGAACATATCTTACCCCATCAATTGCCTGCCATTGCAGGGGCCTCAGGCATTGGTGGTATTTCAGTCTGTTCTGTGCTCTGCCTGTGAGACACAGCAGTTTAGTCTTCTGAGGACTGCAATGCTTTAGTCTAACCTAAGTTATTGGGCTCAATACCTTTCACCCAGAAACGCCAGTAATAGCCTCTGATATACAGGAGGTCAGGCTTGATGATCTAATGATCTGTTGGCTTTAAATGCTATGAAACTGTTATAAAAATAAGTCAGTCACACCATTCACTGATCTGCCTCTTAATCTCAGCTGGAAAATTCAAATTGTTTTTGACATGAGTCATTTACTTCATTCTGCAAATTCATGTGCTAAGATTTCTTATCACATTGAGACTGAAATGAGAAAAATTCTTGTACCGTGACATATAAAATGACACACGAATTAAAAAAAGTTTTTAAAACCCAAATCCTATTTACTCCCTCTGATACATCTTCCAGTGCATCTTGTCTTCTCTGCCTTTTAAATTGAGACCTCATTGGGGCAGTGACTCTCTTTATATCTATAGCACCAACTACATTGTTAGTGGTGAATTAGTATTTAATAATATCTCCTTATATAGTGGTTTACATCTGTAGATCTCCAAGCACTTTAAAAAGAAGGTAAGTATCATTATCCCCATTTTATGGAGGTGTGATTGGGTTTACAGACCCCACACTAAGATAAAAGGAGTGGTGGAACCGTACTGGCCAGAAAGGCCCCACTCTTCAGCAACTTTCCAGGCATGCTCCCTATGGAGGACCTACAAAAAAAGAGAGCTCTGGCAGTCTGGCTGGGGGTTGGGGGAGCACAGAGGAGAGATGGGCTGCAAGAATGTAGACAGGCTGCAGCCACTAAGGCAGTGCACTCTACAGGGAAGGACCAGGACTGTAAGTAAGAACTGGTCAGGATCACCCTTCCCCCTGACTAAGGGGAGACAATTGAACTCTGAAGGTGAGCTGGGAAGCATTCCCTACCCCAGCTGGAGCCCTGAACTACTGAGACTGAAGAGAAACAGGGAAGGTAGAAAGTGGCCCTGGGGAGGCTGATCTGGAATGGCAGCCAGAAGGTACTAAGCGACCCCTTGCCTCTCTCCCCTTGGGTCATGGCCTGGACCTGGTGGAGAGGGAGACCCCAGGCCCCCTATCCTTCTCCTCTTCCCTTGGCCTCCTGAGAGATCCCAGAGGACTTCAGGGCAGCCACAAACTGTAGCTTGGCCACCAGGCCCCCGGACTGCCCAGAGGAGCCTCCTCAGTTCTCAGAGAGACTTTTCAGCCACGGCCTGAGCATTAGGTCTGCTGGCCCCAAAGCAAAGCCTGCTACATAAGGGGTAAACTGAGGCAGTTGAAAATGAAATGCAGGTCTCTAGACTTCCAGTCAAGTGTTTGTTCTGTCTTAGAATTTTAGATTACATTGGAAAAACAAAATTCCTAATTAATAAAAAGTGGGGCTGATAAATGAAAGTGCACATGTGAAAAGTTTTCAGTATGCACATATATAATTCTATAGAGCCAGGAAGAAGAGCAAAAGGGCAGAAGAAATAAGCTACTAGAGGATGAGCGGCTCAAGAGACAAAGTTGTAGTTTTAATTGATGAGCCTAACACTCTCGGGGGGAGGGGAAGGAACTCTTAATTAGCAACATAAGAATCGGTGTTGGAGAGCAAGACACAGATTTTTCCCCCTGGATTTAGATGAGCTTGCTGCTTCTAATGCTGAAACAATTTTGGTGCATTCTTTTTAACAGTTTGCAGATATCATTCCATAGAACATTCTTAGAAGGAGAGATTGATATAATTTGTCTCTGATGGAACTTTTGTTACTCTAGGCAGGGAATCTAAAGTAGCTGCCAAACTCCTTACACATTTTCTGAAAATATTGGCTTGGCATTATCTATCTGAATCATCGATTGGAGTTAACTATAGGAAACATTGTTGATGAAGTGGCAGACATCAATCATTTTCAGATTTTAATAGCCTCTATATTCATTCTGCCATTCTCACACAAGGAATAAAGCAGAATTAGCATTTTGTTATAAGCCTCTATCGGTTCAGTGGTTAACAGTTGGCACAAATGTGGGTACCAGATGGGTGGCTTTAAGTTTCAGAACAGTAAAGGCTGTTTGGATACAATACCCTGCATTGCATTAACATTTCACTGAAACATCAGAGGATCCATGTTGCAACAAGACATGAAGTATATTCTTGGGACAGGAAAGAGGCTTCCGTAAAAAACTCTTAACATCTAGAACTAACTCATGTTTGGGAATTAATTTGCTTTTCGGTAGAACTGCGAGGAGGTGTGGGACAGACTGGGTCAGGATATTGGTTACGGCATATGGAGTCCAGACCTCTGATGGTTAATTAAAATTATACTAGTTATTAAAGGTATTAGGTATTAAAGGTGCTGAGCACTTCCTGCTGGGTGGTAAGTTCTCATAACTCTTGTTGGCGTGAATGGGAGTTGATGGTATTCTATATCTTGTAGGACCACTTCTAAAGCAGTGAGTGATGGTTCTGATCCTATAGCCAGTTGTTAAAGGAAAGATTGTCATTTGCCCTTTTGCAGCTGCTTTGCTTATGGGGGGGGGGATTCTCTTTGCTTACTCCCAAAAGGAGGCGTAAAGATGATGGCAGTCAAATTAGTTGTTAGTAGGTTTACAACTATTACTACTGGGATGTGGCCCACCTTGTGAGCTGGCACAAGAAACTAGAGGAGGGGTAGGATGCTCTCTTTACATTCTTGCACTGGTGGGTCCATACCACCCCTTCCTGCACACCGGAAGAAGCAGGCTGCACAGATCCACAGTGGGGAATGGGATGGGAGAGTGCAGGGAGCTGGTGGAGCCTTGACTCCACTTCCCACCCTCCAAATCTGCCCAGTGACATTCTTATGTCAACACATTAGGGAGTGTACTCTGTGGGTACATATACACTGCAGCCATGATGTGATTTGCAGGTTTTTGTAGACACACAAATATGTATGTACTGAGGAAGATCAGGCAGGCTTGCACAGCCTACACTGAAGTCCATGCCATGGCATCCTCATTTCTATTTTTAGCAAGCTAGTTAGAGTACAACTAGTGTGGGTATGCCAACACACGCTGCAAATCGTGCCCGCAGTTGCAGTGTAGACATACCCATAGACACAGGTATAGTTTTGTCACAGTTTAGTCCCTCCCCAGAGCACCAAGGACACCAGGATGGAAACCTTGCCTCTCTTATCCCTACCATTCTACTCCTGGAGCAACATAATAAGACATTGCCCATTATCCTGGGCTACATCTCAATAATCTAACCCACTGGGATTTATGTGACTCTAGTAAAGAGCTGTGTCTGAACTCTGACATTTGAGAACAGGATAGCAGAGAAGGATTCTGCTGGAGTAAAAGAAATGTTACTGGGAAGGACCAATCCATTCATTTAAAAAGGGGTTGATGGTGTAGGATGAAAGTAAAATCTTAGTCACTTCATTGTGAATGTGCAATCACCAGCTGAGAGTCTAACCACCTATCCATGAAATGAAGTGTCCCTTAGCTTGGGGGATTTGTGATGTATGTTTTACAGAGATTTGTGTAACTTAGTACTGGCTACTGGCTAAACAGAAGGAAAGAATTTGGAGATCGGTTGATCTAAATGTCTTTTGATAAAAATCTCAAGGTAAAATTCTGGCCTCGTTGAAGAAAATAGCAAAACTCCTATTGATTTCAATGTGACCAGGATTTCACCTTCAGCCTCACATGAACCTATTAGAATTGGACTGGAACTTGGAAGCAGGACACAGAATGAGATATCATAAAGTCTTTTAATCTGAAGGCAAACCCGTCTTGGAATAATTTAGGAAACTTTCTTAATTTTGCCTGTAGGTAGTGAAGATTAGAATGTCAGTTGTGGTCTTTTATAGAACTCACCCGCTTATTTCAAATGCCAAAACTAATATTTCATGAAAAATAATAAAATCCGACAATCTCCTTTCCATACAGTAGCAAGAACATTTCTGTTAGTAGATATGTTATCTTTTATGGTTGATCATTCAGGTACTGTATACCCACAAAGGATGTGTATCATACTGTCTACCACATGATGATCAAATGAGTTTCACTGCATGATAATACAAAATATGATGAGACAATTAGCACTTCCCATTTTTTTAAATTCAAAACTTGAGAATCTCAAACAAAGTATTCAGTGTTTGTGTCCACCAGATGACAAAACTGAAGTCAATAGGGAGTTTAAATCTCTTACAACTACCCACTTAGCTTCATCCCTGTTCTTCTGAATATGCTGAAGTAGTTTACCAGCTTTGCTGATATATTTTTTTCAGTGGAGAGCTAACTGTGCCTGAAGGGAGCTGGGAGCATATATTGTGATTACACAGCGTAATCACATATGTGAAATTCTTGACAAAATAAAACTTCTTCTCAGAGCAGTTGACAACCTTGTGGTAACCCCTGGCATATTGTGAAAAAGGCTCAGTCTGATGAATGTTATTCACGGTACAAGTTATGCTTCTTTGCAACTTGTGAGCTTGTCATCTTCAGTTCTCATACAATGTGCTGGTTCTCCATTGGACACATTCTTACCATCTTTTTATGTCCACTGGTGGCTGAGAGGAATAAAACACACTCAACATATCTGAAACCAAAAGTCCCTCAAGGTGATGAGAATCACAACTGTGAAACTGTTGAGGAAACTCTTATGATTCTTTTTTGGTCATCTTTAGTCTTCATAGCCATCAAGATTTGGCTTTTTCAACAGACCCTTAGCAAAATTATGTGTACGTTTGTTTTTGTGATGTGAAAGCTTGGCTGTTGTAGTTTCCAGCAGGCTAAATTACAGAAGCGTAATCTATTTTGTTCATCAGTAATTGATCACCAAACAAAAGGGTTATTGTTTCCTACTGGTATTTTTTCTTTTGACAGAACATTTTTTTTTTTAGGTTATAAGAGAAATCATTCCTAGACAGGCAGACTTTTTAAATTAAATTAATTTGTCTTTGTCATATTTCTTTTTATGTTACAGTATGATTTTCCTTAACATATTATGTGCATATCATGTGTGTGCATTATGTATATAAATATACCATGGTTGATATTAAAAAGTAAACATTTGTCACCAGTTAACACATAACAAACTTTAAGGAAGAACAGGAAATAGCTTAGCTCATATTTGCTCTCACATTCCACTGTGTGGTAATTGTTGACAAATGCTGACTTTTTATGGAGATCACTGTATATATACACATACATGCCCAGATACTATGGTGAAGAGTGTCATGGTGATGGTGTCATATAGATACTTTGAGATATATGTGTACACTGCGGTGGTGAGATCCATATCCATAAACACAGTTTTGATGCTGACAGTTTAATCAATTCATTTGAGACATATAAAAACAAGTGTTTATCTGTCTTCAGTACATCCACTAACCCCTCAGCAAGGCCAGCAGAACAAAAGAAATGTTAGCTGTTTTAACTTATCATGAGCCAAGAAAACATTAAAAATTTAATGAACTACAATCAAATGTTCACACTACCATAGCATTAAAAATCTTTGATATTTACCAAACATCGCCCAGCTAAAAATATTGTACCCTAAGATAAGAGGTTGATTGCAAAAACATCTGGAAAATTGTGGTTTTGTTTTGAAATTAGGGCTGTGTAATGAAAATCTAGCATATAATTGAGAGCAAACTTCATCCTTAGCTATGGAACATCTCACAGCCCTCCATTTTCTTTTTATATATAATTTGTGTTTGGTGTGTTTTGAGAATCAACTTGAAAGAAATATCAAGTCTTTATCTTGTAAAATTATCAACAGTGCATACTTAGATATTATTTCTGTTTATTCAATAATTTTTTTTCCTAAGAATAACTATTAAAAATATGTAAAAAGTAAAATAGTTTAATTTATATAGAATTTCATACGGAATCTGAAAAAAACATATGCCAATGTAACATTACTTTTGTTTAAAACTCAGTAAATTATTCAGAGGTTCGTATTATTTATACCACCTCAAGAAGTCTTTGTCTTTGTCTCTAAAGCAACCTGCCTATCTGTATTATGTGCCTTAATGATTGATGCGATAAGCAATGCTAAGTGAATGTGAAATTTCTGTAAATGGGCTCTCTGTAACTCAAAACTTATAAACTCTTATTCTGAACAACTGTCAAATAAATAGGCACTAACTTTTCATGGTAAGAGAAAGGGAAGGTGTAAAGCCTTGGAGTTTGGTTGAATAAAAAATCTTTTTAAAAATTAAAGGCAATAAAAAAATGACTCATTCCCACTAATGAATAGAAGACCTATTGTGGGCTAAGAAAATTTTCAAATTAGCAAAATCAAGGATACTACATAACAAAATGTACTTTGTTTTTTATTTTGACAAGTGTAGTTTAGTTTTAATTATGTGTACTTTATTGTATCATAGTAGATGGCCTCTGGAATATCCTCTAAAACTACTGATGATTTAGGGGCCTGCACCTGTTGAAGTCAATGAGAAGTCCAACTGAGCAAAGCATATAAGCATATGCTTAAGTTCAAGCATGTGAGTTATTCCAGTTGAAATCTATGGGATGATTTATGTGCTTAAAGTTAAGCATATAGCTAAGTGCTGTGCTGAATTGGTACCTAATGCCTTTCTGTACACAGGAAAACGGGTTGTTGTTTTTTTTTTAATAACTTTTGGGTTTTGGAGATAAATGGCCTTGCGTCCATACATAAAAATTTTTTTTTAATTATTTCATGTCTTTTTCTGCATTAATTAATGCTCTTTGGAAGCAGAATAACTCTGTTCTGGAATGAGGGTTTTTTTGTGTAGACATTTGTATTTCAGGCTTATATTTTTACCTGTTTGTCCTCTTTTGGGTCACCTTGATGGGATGTCACTTCCCCATTTAAATGCTGGTGTGTCTTATACCCGGGGCCACATACCTATTATAGAAACCATGCCCCATGCTTCTATGTGGTCCCGTCAGGACATCCTGTACTTCCTTGGCCTCTCTGGAGAGGACCATGCCTAATCCCATCTGAACAGCCGTCACCAAAATGCCAAGTTCTACAGGAGGCTCGCAAAGCAAATGTACGAGAAGAGGTGTAATCGGGACACAGCCCAGGCCTGCTACCAAAAAAAAAGGAGCTCAGAGCCTTGGTATGAGAGGCAAAGATCAGCCATCAATGGCCCCAGTATAATTTCAAAACCCTAACCATTGAAATCCATCACTAATTTCCTGTGCATTGACAAGTTTTGTGACCCGGCACTGCAGCACCCTCTGAGCAGCAGTGCGCACCCCATGACAACAGCCCCAACAGTTGATCTACCAACACCAAACTGGTTAGCCACTGACTGGTTGCATTCAGGGGTGTCGAGCTTCCTGGCCACACCTTTATCTGTGATGAGGAGAGATCTTGTGTTGGTGTTCAGCTGCTGCAGCTCCAAGGTGAGGTCTGCACAGAACTCTAGGAAAGTAGCATTCCTCATCCTGAAGTTCTGCCATGACTGCTGTTTCTTCCAGTTCTGCATGTGTCCTGTCCCACCAGTCAATGCTAGTTGGCCAAGCCCAGAACCAGCACTCCGCCGAGTGAAGCTGCTCCAAGAAAATGTCTTGCAGAAGTAACAGCTCAATTTCATTCTCTCTTCCTCTTCTAGCTGTGACGTCACCATGGCTGCCTCACAATCTATCCAAAGTCATCTGGCTGCATAATTGCAAATACATGTGAAGCATCCTATTGGTATTAAGGATCATGGTGCTCAGCAGTGTTCCCTCCATGCTGCCTACAGCAGTTCAAAAATGGGTCTGGTTTGCAAAACAAACAAACAAACAAAAACTAGATGAATTCTGGGATGCCAGGAGAGGAATCCTGGGGTTATTGACTCCAATTCCCAGAATTCCAGTAGGTTCTGGTTGGCATCCCATAATGCTGTGAGAAAAATCCCAGAATGCATAGAACCTAATGGTGGAACTGCACCATGGGATATCTGCCCAGAATACTGTGTGGTTATTTGAAGAAAGGGTAGAGCTATGTGGGCACAATGATTCACAAGGGCATAAGTCAGAACGAAGAAGGTGATGTGGATGAACTCTTTGCTACTGCTATTCTGCATTTAGCAAATAAACATATTCCAAAAAAAAAACTCTCTCATGTAGACAAAGCCATAGTGATTTGAGAATTTAGGGTGAAATTCATCTCTGTGCGGAGAGCCAGCCCAGAGTTTATGCACCACTTACGTTCCATTGTGAGGTCTTAAGTGAGACTTCAGTGATGAATAGGCCTTGTGTTGGCCCTCTACAAAGGAACACCTTTTTTTGCAGCGCTGTCAAGGAACAAAGGAACACCCTTTTTTGCAGAGCTGTCAAGTCTTAGCTAAGCAGTGTAGTTAATAAGTTGGTAGCTCTCTGGGTTTTTTGAGAGCATGACTGTCTGCACAGAATCAACAAGATTGTACTGGATGGAATAAATTAAAAGTTCTCCTTCACTTAATAAAAAAGAAAAATCAGAAGCCCGTTGGTCTGTGGTTTTATTCCTTTGTGATGGATTTCACAACTAAAACCTAGTCTGAAATTAGAGCTGGTTGATAATTTTCCACTGGAAAATGCTGATTTGACAGAATATTCTGCAGTAATATGTTTCTCTTGAACCTTTTTACAGAAAGCAGACGGGCTCCCTGAGATCCCCACTCCCTCTATAGCCTACCTGGCAGGCTACTTAGGGTCCCAGAGATCTCAAGTTCCCCTGCAGCCTGGCTGGTTGGCTTGCCAGGATGTCCACCTGTTGGGCAGGTGGACTGCCTGGGCTGCCCGGCAAACAGGCAACTAGGGATGGCAGGGAGAATGTTTTATTTCAGAAACTCTGAAATGTTCCTGCTGTGAGAGCACTTTGGTATTTACAAAATGAAATATTGTGGAATTTTAATTTTGGAAAATTATTTTTTGAGACTTTGACTTTTTGTCCTGAACCAGAATGATTTCTTTTCCTGGGACAGAAATTCTGTTTCCCAACCAGCATTATTTTAAATAAATAATTACAAACTACTGAGAGTGATTCTAGCACAGACCTCTCTTTATTGTAATGTTTTGTAATGTGAGGTCAGTCTTGTAATGTGTTGAATATCTGAGGTACTGAAAACAGGTGTTGTGCCCCTCTTAAAGAGATGCTGTTAATTTGCAGGTTAGGGCAATCCATACTCACAGGAGAAGCCTCACTGACTTCAATAGGATTCCATATGTGAATAAGGGCTGAAGAATTGGGTGCCCATAGTCAATGGTGCTGGAACAATTTGCATAGTTGGGGTGCTGAGAGCCATTGAACCAAACTATATAATCCTGTATAGGATAGAAACTACTTCAAACTAGGGAGTGCGGTAGCACCCCTAGTTCCAGCACCTATACCCATAGTTTCCAAGCCTGGTGGGGTAAAAACATTGACTAATATCTCAAATTAGGATTTTTTTTAATAAGCAAAACCTCTATTTTTTCCAGTTTTTTTTCTTTATCAACATCTTTGCTTTTAATAAAGGTTATCTGATTTCAAAGAAAAGTTATGTGGCTAGGAGAGTTACTTTTAAGATCTTGAAATTTTAGTACTAGGGACCTCAGGCAAGAACAGTTCTCATTGGTTAACTAAGAGAGTAGACTGTGTGTCTAAGATGTGCATAATGTAAAAGGTGTACATCTTTGTAAACATCTTTGATTTTCAGTCCTTAGGCAGTTAATAAAAGAACAAGAATGATCCTGCTTTAGGATTAGCCTTTGGGTAATATCACTTAACATAACAAAATATAAAAATATTCTTTGTTTAATTTCATGTGACTCATGTTCGCTGGTTACATCAGGATTTTCTTTGCTGAATTGTATTATTCTAGCATTTATATAATAATTCACATTTTTAGAGGCAAGGCTAATACTTCCATAAAGGATTTCCATTAGTCCTTATACCTCAAATCTACTGTACTATCACACCGAGAAGAGTATAAATCTTTCTTTACTGTTCTCAAAGCCTATAATATTGAGGTAGTTTCTGAAGCAACAGATTACTGTCAGTACTTCACTTTGACATTTAGCATGACCCTCAATGAGAGGAATATTTATCTCTTCGTGTTTCAGTGAGCTGCAGATGGTGGTTTCCTTGTACTTTCACAAACCAAAGTCACCAATTGATATTAATTTTTTTAAATTTTAATAATGAAAAAAAATCCCTTGCTTGAATGAGGTCAGCGGCCATAGAATTACAGCAGACTTGCAAATCTGCTCACTTGTTTGCCCAGGTCAAGTGTTTTTTGATGGATGAGTAAAATAAAATTCTTTTTTCATCCTCATCCATCACTGTGATAAAGGACAGTTGAGTAAATCTTGTTCCTGAACTGGTAATTTCCTTCCTAGTTGCGTGAGGCTGGTTTACAGATGTTTGATAACTTTAAAATTAAACATTGAACCTTCTATAGAGTTCCTCCTTTGCTCAGGTATGCTGTGAAATAGATTAAAACTGTAAGCAATGTTTCATGCTGCCAATAAATTGAACCCACACCATTTTTTTAAAAATTTGCCTCAGACATCAAAATCGAAGTTTCTCTGTTGCTATTGCAGGTCTTGACCAAAGTTTAGTCCAGGCTTCTAGGTTTTTTGTTTTGTTTTAATCATCCCCATTGTCTTTCTCTCTTTACATAGTCACTGTTCAGTCTTAAATCCAATCTCCTTTCATTTCAGTAGGCATTGTAGCCAGAAAGCCCTCAGACCAACTTCGGTCACTAAACTTTAAATGAGACAAAACAGAAGCCCTGATTCTTATGGTCATTGAGGTTTCGATGACACCTTTTGCAAGAGTAAGCACATCTGTTCCAGCATCCTGGCCCAATTGCTGATAGGGTAACTATGTTTTGTTAACCTAAATTCTTTTGGTTTTGACTTGACAAGTTATCCTTCTTCACCTATTCTAAATTGCTGTGTGTTATCACAGTTGCCACATTCCCTCCCGCAGATCATGGTATCTCAAGGGTAAGTGGAAGACAATCTTATGTAGATATTGCCATATTCTGACTTAGGACATGCATGCCTGTCTCCCAGTGAGATCAGATGGAGCCCTGCATGTATGTCTAATGTCAGCATGTGACCCATCATTTGTAGAGTTTTGGGAATGTTTAGGACAAAAGGCAGTATAAAAATTGTCCCTTAGACTTTTCTCAGGTTCATGGAGTTGAAGAGTTCTCTTGCAGTTGTTGATAGTATGTGAATATAAATCTTTTGCTGTATATATGTTCTTAAATTTGTATTGTTCATGAGACTATTATAACAGGGACACCGTAAATTGGAAAAAAGACATGTAAGACACTATTGTATTACTAATTAATGCACCTCTCCTTATTTAGCACATTTCACAATAGAGATTTAAATTTATCACAAACGGATCCTTTAATTTTATTTTTTCTTAACAAAATATATTCTAGCAGTTGCCAGTAAGGTACAGTCATTACTAGGGCCCTATCAAATTCACAGTCCATTTTGGTCAATTTCATGGTCATAGGATTTAAAAAATTGTAATTTTCATGATTTCGGCTATTTAAATCTGAAATTTCACGGTGTTGTAATTGTGGGGGTCCTGGCCCAAAAAGGAGTTGTGGATGGGGGGTCGCAAAGTCATTGTAGGGCGTATGTGGTACTGCTACTTCTGTAATCCTTACTTCTGCACTGCTGCTGGTGGCGGCGGTGCCTTCAGACCAGGGCAGCTGGAGAGTGGTGGATGCTGGCTGGGAGCCTAGATCTGAAGGCGGCGCCGCCACCAGCAGCACAGGAGTAAGGATGGCATGATATGGTATGGTATTGCCACCCTTACTTCTGTGCTGCTGCTCACGGGGCACTGCCTTCAGAGCTGGGTACCCAGCCAACAGCTGCCGCTCTCTGGCCACCCAGCTCTGAAGGCAGTGCAGAAGTAATGGTGGCAATATCGTGACCCCCCAAAAATTACCTTGTGACCCCCCTGAAATTCCCTTTGGGGTCAGGACCCCCAATTTGAGAAATGCTGGTCTCCCCCGTGAAATCTGTATAATATAGGATAAAAGCACACAAAAGACCAGATTTCATGGGGGGAGACCAGTCCGTGATGCATTATTCATTGCCATGAATTTGTTAGGGTCCTAGTCATCACAGTGTGGGCGTTTTCATGCCCCCGGATTGTCATCTTGCAGGTGTACAAAGCTTAAAACCATATAAAAGTAATAAAGACAATTTAAAAATATAACTCTCTCTCTTATTGACCAAAACTAAAACAACTGAGTGAACATTTATATCCTTTATAAAGACCTAAAATTACTCTTTTGGCACATAGCATAAAATGAAACATTTCAGTTACTTTTAATTTCAATAAGAGCATTAAGTGTTTTGTCCTGTTTGTCATTCTATGATCTACTCTAGCATGTGCATCTCTTTCAGAGGCATTGCTTGTGCAGCAGGTAAAGCCAACTTAAATAAAATTTTAAAATAAAACTTAGAAAATTGAGAGTTTCAGTAGCACCAGTGTTTGGGAAGAATAACTGAAGTGTTTTTTTAAGTAGTACAAGTGACAAAATACCCATATACTAAAAATAAATACCCAGGTTGGGGGCAGTAGTTTCCTCCAGATCGTTCTGTAGAAGAAGGGACAGAATTGCGCCACCATGGAACAGGTACTCAAAATTGGATTTTGGCACATTCGCTGGAGGCCAGAATCGTCCACACATAAACCTCATTCTTCCACACTTCCTCCCACTCCCCTGCAACTCTCCTGCTCCCACTATCAGTATTGCATATGAGTAGCTATGTTCACAGCATTTCCCTGGGTTGAAGCTGCACTGGCACCTTCAAAGTAGAAGATTCTACAGTCTAGAGGGGCTCAGAGCAAAAGTTAATACATGTGGTAGATACCTTATTAGTTTTCAGAAGGAGGGTGGAATGTGCAATCCGTCCAGAGGCAGATTAAGGTTTCCCTAAGCCAGAGCAAGAGGGGGGCCCCTCCCCACCCCTTCTGCTTGCAGTCCCACCCCTGTTCCCAACCCATACATCTGCGGCCCCATCCACAGCTCCACCCCTTTCTGCTCCTTCCCTGAGACCCCACCCCTGTTCCACTGAGGGTCTGCCTGCCCCACACCCCGTTTGCTCCTTTCTGTCTCCCCCACCCACACTGCGGCTCCAAGACTAGAGAAGCTCTGTGCCCATGCCATGGCCCCGGGGCCGTAACAGGGAGTGAGAGCTCCTCCAGTCCCAGGGCGCTGCACTTCTGCAGCAGACTAGGGTCGGGGTGCTGGGGCTTCTGTCGCCCCAACCAGCACTTCTGCTGGAGAGCGGGGTTGGGCACGGGGACTTCCCCTGCTGTCCCGCAGCTTCTGCCGGGGACAGGGTCAGAGCACTGGGGTCTTCCTCTGCCAGAGACAGGGTTGGAGGCTTCTGCCGGGGGGTTCCCCCAGCCAGGAGCTTCTGCCAGTGAGGCTTTCCCTTCCTGTGGCTTCTGCCGGGGACGGGATTGGGGGGCGGGGGCTTTACCCAGCTTACGGCTTCCACAGGGGACAGGGTCGGGAGGTGTGGGGGTTGCAGAATCTGGGGGGCCCCAGTCGGTCGGGACCCCATGGGCCCAGTAGCTAATCTGCCACTGACCTAGTGTTTTGCTTTCCCACCCTAGCCAAATACATTCGTGGCCAGATCCTGTGGTGGACCCTCAGCAAGGACAGGAGTTAAGGGAACCATGGTGTCAGAACTCTCCCTCTCCTTTTGTGGGGCCAGAGAGAGAGCCATGTGTTGTTTAGTAATCATTCAGAGTTCAAGATGCTTGAAAGAGCTCTACTTCATTCAGCATCTGAGTTCTACCAAAAGTAAAATCCATGCAAGCTGCGTGGAAACTTTTTAAAGACACCATAATAGAGGCTCAACTTAAATGTATACTCCAATTTTAAAAATGTAGTAAGAGAACCACAAAAGAGCCACCGTGGTTAAACAACAAAGTAAAAGAAGCAGTGAGAGGCAAAAAGGCATCCTTTAAAAAGTGGAAGATAAATCCTAATGAGGAAAATAGAAAAGAGCATAAACTCTGGCAAACGAATTGTAAAAATATAATTAGAAAGACCAAAAAAGAATTTGAAGAACAGCTAGCCAAAGACTCCAAAAGTAATAGCCATTTTTTTTAAATACATCAGAAGCAGGAAGCCTGCTAAACAACCAGTGGGGCCACTGGACGATCAAGATGCTAAAGGAGCACTCAAAGACAATAAGGCCATTGCGGAGAAACTAAATGAATTCTTTGTATCGGTCTTCACTGTTGAGGGTGTGAGGGAGATTCCCAAACCTGAGCCATTCTTTTTGAGTGACAGATCTGAGGAACTGTCCCAAATTGAGGTATCATTAGAGGAGGTTTTGGAACAAATTGATAAACTAAACAGTAATAAGTCTCCAGGACCTGATGGTATTCACCCAGGAGTTCTGAAGGAACTCAAATGTGAAATTACAGGACTATTAACTGTCATCTGTAACCTATCATTTAAATCAGCTTCTGTACCAAATGACTGGAGGATAGCTAATGTGACACCAATTTTTAAAAAGGGCTCCAGAGGTAAACCTGGCAACTACAGGCCAGTAAGCCTCACTTTAGTACCAGGCAAATTGGTTGAAACTGTCATAAAGAACAAAATTGTCAGACACATAGATGCACATAATTTGTTGGGAAATAGTCAACATGTTTTTTATAAAGGGAAATCATGCCTCACCAATCTACTAGAATTCTTTGAGGGGTCAACAAGCATGCAGACAAAGGAGATCCAGTGGATATAGTGTATTTAGATTTTCAGAAAGCCTTTGGCAAGGTCCCTCACCAAAGGCTCTTAAGCAAAATAAGCAGTCATGGGATAAGAGGGAAGGTTCTCTCATGGATTGGTAGCTGGTTAAAAGATAGGAAACAAAGGGTGAGAATAAATGGTCAGTTTTCAGAATGGAGAGAGGTAAATGGTGGTGTCCCTCAGGGATCTGTACTGGTCCCGGTCTTATTTAACATATTCATAAATGATCTGGAAAAAGGGGTAAACAGTGAGGTGGAAAAATTTGCAGCTGATACAAAACTACTCAAGATAGTTAAGTCCCAGGCAGACTGCGAAGAGCTAGAAAAGGATCTCACAAAACTGGTGACTGGGCAACAAAATGGCAGATGAAATTTTATGTTGATAAATGCAAAGAAATGCACATTGGAAAACATAATCCTGACTATACATATACAATGATGGGGTCTAAAGTAGCTGTTACCACTCAAGAAAGATATCTTGCAGTCATTGTGGATAGTTCTCTGAAATCATCCACTCAATGTGCAGCAGCAGTCAAAAAAGCGAACAGAATGTTGGGAATCAGCAAGAAAGGGATAGATAATAAGACAGAAAACATCATATTACCTCTGTATAAATCTATGGTGCGCCCACACCTTGAATACTGCATGCAGATGTGGTCGCCCCATCTCAAAAAAGATACATTGGAATTGGAAAAGGTTCAGAAAAGGGCAACAAAAATGATTATGGGTATGGAATGGCTTCTGTATGAGGAGAGATTAATAAGACTGGGACTTTTTAGCTTGGAAGAGAAATAACTAAGCGGGGATATGATAGAGGTCTATAAAATCATGACTGGTATAGAGAAAGTAAATAAGGAAGTGTTATTTACTTCTTCTCATAATACAAGAACAAGGGGCCACCAAATGAAATTAATAGGTAGCAGGTTTAAAACAAACACAAGAAAGTATTTTTTCACACAACTCACTGTCAACCTCTGGAATTCCTTGCCAGAGGGTGTTGTGAAGGCCAGCACTATAACAGGGTTCAAAAGGGAGCTAGATAGATTCATGGAAGATAGGTCCATCAATGGCTATTAGCCAGGATGGGCAGGAATGGTGTCCCTAGCCTCTGTTTGCCAGAAGCTGGGATTGGGTGACAGGGCATGGATCACTTGATGATAACCTGTCTGTTCATTCCCTTTGGGGCACCTGCCATTGACCACTGTCAGAGGACGGGATACTGGGCTTGATGGACCTTTGGTCTGACCCAGTATGGCTGTTCTTATGTTCTAACTGATTAGCATTGCTTAACATGAGCCTCTGCATAACGTAACAACTGGCTCCAGCTGGCTATTGCCAGACCCTCTGAAAAGTACAGTTCCCCACAATCCATATGCAGCTGTCCCTTTGGGAACATTCTGCCTCACAGTATGAAATTGCTAAGTGTTAACATAATGACATATATGGGGAGAAAATTGAAGGTAAGCATTATCTCCTATTGCCAAATCATGCAGAGTACAAATGTCAAGGGATTATTCCAACAGTGCAGAAATGTTTTTCATTTGCAATTATCTGTTTACATTGGTTTTTGCACAAAATATTCAGTTTCTGATAATTTCGCTTATCTTACTAAAAAAGTTTAAAACAGTACATGTTTATTTGTGTGGTATTGCATAGCCCAGGAGATAGGCAATGGGAAACGCAATCCGTCACCTGTCAGTAACCAGCTTGTGTTGTTAGAGACCAAAAGGCATTGCTGTCCAGTTAGTTTAGATTGTTTGTATGAAATGAAGAGCTAGTCTCATCTGTCTCATAAGGGTCAACTATACACAACACACAAGCCACCATGACAGTTGGCACTGATGGGGTTTTCTAGTTGGCAGTCTTACCAGATGACCTAAGGACAGGATAGTCATGTGTGCCTACACAGCCCATGGAAGGTAGCCTCCCAGCCTGAGTCGACAGACGTGAGTTAGTGGGGCTCACGTGAGCATTCTAAAATTAGCTGTGTAAGACATTAAAACTGCGGTTTGGGTTAGAGCTCAGGCTCTGAAGACCACCCTATTCCCTAGGCTTCGGAGCCCAACCTCCAGCTCAAGCTGCAACTTTAAAGCTCTGCCTACACAGCTAATTTTAAAGTGCTTGCACAAGCCCCCTTACCCAACTCTGTTGACCCAGGCTGGAAGGGTTGACATACCTATGGAGATTGGAATACTCTCAGGACTAGGTTAAAGTAGATTGACAGGATAGCCGTGGAGAAACTTGCATTGTACTGCTGGTGCTATATCCCAGACATATCAATCTGAAACCTCTTGCAAGTACTAAAATTTAAAAAAGGAATGTTACTTCCTTTATAGATCACCAGGTTTTTTGGTTCCAAAGCATACCATGCTTCTCTCTAAAATGCTTACTTTATGTGGATGGTATAATTAGAACTAGCAAAAATAACATCTGTTCAGCAAAAAGGTGTTTAATGATAATGACTGGCGGTGTAAGCACTGACAACAGATTGGGGCAGGGGGTGAGTTCTCGGCTGTCTCAGCTGGTTGTTGCCTGACCACTATTGGACAACTATAAAAGACTTCATTGCTGTAGTTAAGTTTTGTATTATGTACAGCTATGCGCCTGGTACACAAAGTTTGGCTCTAGATTCAGGGTGTTTGTTTCTCTGTTTTGGTTCAACCTGCATTGAAATGAGGCCTGTCGCAAAATTTTCAGCTGGAGCCAGATATGGGTTTTCCCCAACTCTCCTGAGGTTCAGGCTTATTTCTAACAATGAAGCAATGATTAATATTGGTATATTATTGGCATAATATCTTTATTTCACTGATTCAAATACTGCTAATAGAAACAATATCTTAATGTATACTTTTCACTAGAGGCTATTTCATTTGTATCCTAGAGGATGGTGGACAGTAAATGTCATCGTTCAGTCACTAAAACACTCAGCACTATGATGACAAAGGATTGCTAATTATGTTGGTGTATGGAGAGTTCCCTCTTATAATGCCAAAAATGATATTGTTATGCTGGAAGGTATAAATGACAGACATCAGGTGGGTCTTTGCTATGTAGTAATCACAGAGCCGGTTAAAGCCAATGGGGGTATGTAGTGCAGCTTTCAGCCATGGAGCACCACCATTGCATTTCTGCCTCAGTTTCCTTGAGTGATGGTTTTAATAAGTCCCATGAGGCTTGTATATTGAACAGGGCCCCTTCATGTGTCTTGTTTATTCAACCCCAAAGGCAGAGCACAGTACAAATAGGCCTCCTGCTCAGCTTCTCTTGCACACACTGGGCTGTCTTCCAAACTGTTCTTCCAAACTGTCCTTATAATTTCCCTCCTTAAGGCAGGCATTTCCCACAGCTCTTTGCTGTGATTCAGGCCAGCTGCAAGGCTTTAGCTAATTTCTCCTCCAGCTTGGCCCTTTTACTAATAAGTACTTCCACCCTCACGCTGGGAGGGTCCCGCTGGCAGACCTTCCAGTGCACCTGTCATCTTCCTGCTAATTCAGGGCCCTGCAGTAGCCCTCTTGCTCCCTGAAGTATCTACAGGTGATGCTGCCTTGCTATGGAGGAGGCAGCATTTATGCAGGGCCCTTCTCCCAGCTCTTTCCTTATTGGCTATGTGAGAGCGGAGACCTGCCCTACCCTCTCTTCAAGGCTCCAGATTCTAGGCCTTGAAAGATACAGCAACATGATCCCTTCTAACTGCTACTTCTTCCTAGGACCCCTTTCCTCTCTTCCAGAGGCAAAAGTAAGCCAGTACGCCCTGGTACGGTGTACCGGTAAGAGCCCTTTTAATTTAAAGGCAATTTAAAGCCCTGCGGTAGCAACAGCGGGGCTGCGGCGGGGATAAAAAGGGCCTCGGAGCTCCAGCCGCTGCTACTGCCCCGGGGCCCTGTAAATCCCTGCCTGAGCCCTGCTACCACAGCGGAGCCCCAGGCCCTTTAAAGCTCTGCCAGAGCCCAGAGCACTGGTGTAGCGGTGGCAGCCGGGAGCCCCTAGGGCTCCTCAGTGATTTAAAGGGCCCGGGGCTCCCAGCCGCCACTACCGCAGCTGGAGCCCTGGCCCTCTAAATCAAGATGTAAAGGGCCCAGGGATTTAAGGCCCTGCCTCTTCCGGCTAAGGCCACGCCTCTTCCGGTTGAGGCCATGCCCCCTGCTCAGGACTCCGACGTACCGGTAAGTCCTCTAACTTACTTTCACCCCTGCTCTCTTCCCATATCTTCTCCAGCCTTGTGTGTAAGATCAACCCAAACTCTTACAGGGCATGTCACATGGCAGGGAGGACTGATCAGTAGGTAGTACTGCCCTTAAGGGGCAGACTACCCCATCACAGGCTTTAAGGCTAAATTGAAGGAGTAATTAATGCTTTATGAAGTGATAACTTGAAACAATAGAAGGCTACTGCCCAAAGCACTGGGTCACATGGCAAGGCCTTATCAGCAACTAAGCCAGAAGAGGTTCTCTGATTGCAAATGCAGTGGCTAGGAGATTGTTCCACAAGCTGTGTGTGTGTGTAGGAAGCGAAAAGCGAGGAGAAAGCCAGCAGAAAGTATGAGAAAAGTTTGTGAGCATGTCTCAGAGAGGGAGCAGAGAGACAGAGCTCCTTGGGCATGGACCTGACTTGAAAGGCAGGCTAGGGGGTTTCTGAGCAAGGAAACTGCCTGTTGTTCATTTCTACTGCATTCAGGAAAGCAGAGTCTAGTATACATTCTTTGTGAATAAACAATTACCCTCCCAGGATATACCTGACTTGTATCCTCCGTTTCTCCTTCTGATAGAAACAAACCTTCCAGGCCCCAAATATTTGCTCACTGCTCAGGCCAAAGAGACAATAGTATTTAAGATGGACCTTAGGTTTTGATAATCATTGCACATGAACTGGAGTTAGGATGTTTGGTCAACCAGAAAAATAGGGACAAAGTCAAAGAGAACTTTGTTTCCCATCATTAGGCAAAGCAAATCACAATAGTTTGGTCATATTAAGAAGCCACACGAGCGGTAATAACCATGAATTGGGAAGTTACAAGAGCACAGCTGTGCAGCACTCAAGTTAAAGGAAACTTTAACCTTTGACACTTTTATAGACCAATGCATCTATTTAAGCTTCTCTGTGGTAATTCCAGCATTATGGGAATCTATAAACAATATTAAAATGTTTCTGACTATAGGTTTCTATGTGATTTTATATGTAACGTTACTATATATGATAGAGTGGAGTCATGATGGTTTAAAGAACTGTGAATATTGTATTCAAGAACTATTAAGAATTGAGATTTGGTTTAAAAAAAGGGTGGGGGATCTGGATCCAGATCTCCAGCCTCCACAATGTTTGGAGATGTTTAGATTCAAGTGTTTGGTGGGGCATATATTAAGGATAGGAGAAACTGCAGAATTTGCACATAAATACTGTCCTCATATCTGCATCTGCCTTTCTCATGATCCTCAAGTGATCTGAGTGTCACGCTGTTGGGAGTGGCTCACAACTCTGAGTGCCTACCTCAACGCAGACTGTGAAAAACAAGGCAAACACCCCAAACTGGTGGTATATTCTATTATTAGATTTCTCCAAGCCAGTAACAAATGTGAACTACTGTATCACTGTGAGTAACTACTGGATCACTGTACCATGGAGTCACAGACTGTCTCCTTAGACAAGTGATTCTAAACCTATTTCGCATCGTTGGCCACATGTGCAGCTCTCTATGTGTTATGTGGACCACCTACACACAATATATATGCTACCTGTATGGACCTGAGGATGTCACATGAGCCACAGCTGTGTGCTGATTGGGCTGCAGGTTGAGAGCCACTTCCTTAGACTCTTCAGTCTATCGTGCCACCCAGACAAACTGGACTTAATGATAAATGGTCATTTACACCAAAAAATCACACAGTGTTCAGGTTGCTTCCACTCTCAAGGGACCAGCTACTTACCCCAGATCAACTGATACGCTAGATCTTAAACCAAACACAGCACCTGTAGCCAATCCTGTAATAAGCTGTCTTATAGATTTATTAACTAGGAAAGAGAAATAAGAGTTATTCACAAGTTAAAGCAAACAATCATATACACACCATCTAAATCCTAAGAGTGACAGAGTTGTAGAGATCTGTCAATTCAAAGTGTCTTTCTGAGTGGACCCAGGAAATAACCCGTGGGGATCTCTGGCTTCAGTCTGGTTTCTTTGGCCCTGTGAGAGTTCAAACAGCAAAGAGATGAAAAATCTTTACATCAACTATTTTTATTTCCCTTTTCTAGTATTCAAAGCAATGAGAAGAGGCCTTCTGCACATACTTCTCCATGGGTGGATAGGGCAATTAACAAAGCTTTTGTCTTATAATGGCCTACTTAAATTTTGATAGTCCTCCTGGATGTGTGGGGAGGGGACGGTTCCCATGCCTGGGTTCACAAGTTCAGAGCAAACCTTTTCAGAGTTATAAAGCAAAACTTAGATATTTTCTTATAGCATGGAATACAGCCATTGCAAATGAGATTAATGCATGTGGCAACTTACAAGCATTTCATAAAGTCTAAACATTAAATACATTCTTATAAGACTAATACCTATTTTGAGCAAAACTAACATACAGGTGAACTGGTCTGGTCTCCAGCTATGAATTTGTCAGTTCTTAGCTAATGCCTGCAGCCTTGCCAAGAGCTGGCATCTGGCCTGCCAGGGTCACAATGAGTGTATCATATTTCCAAATACAGAACAGAAATATTTATTGAACATTTCTGCCTTTTTGGCACCATTATTAACAAATTTATCATCTACTCTGTCTAGTAATTGTCATATAACATTTCTAGGATATCTTTTGTTTCTAATATAGTTTAAAAACTCCTTTTTTTGTTCTTAGCCTGCTAATCATGGATTTTTCCCTGATGTCTTTAGCTTCCCTTATCAATTTTCTATACTTCACCACTTTTCATTTGTATTGATTGCTATCTTTCCCCTTTTCATTATGTATTGCATTTTTATTTCTAATTGCTGCCTTCACTTCCCCACTGAACCAGGATGGGCTTTTAGCCGAAGTTGACTTTTTCTTGATTAAGAAGTCATAGGTTTTTGGCCAGCCAATACACACTTCTTAAAGAAGTCCCAATTTTCCAGTGTTTGTACAGCACCTGAAACAATGGGACCATATTCCTGATTTTGGCCTTTGTTGCCACTGAAATATATTTGCTTAATAATTATAATAGTACTTATTACCTAATGTAACATATTTGTAGGCAGAGTTAGGAAAATTTCCGGGCGCAGAAAAATTTCCTAGTCTGCCATGCATACAGAAATTTTTAAACACATTGCTTACTGAATTCAGAAATTAAAGGTTGAATCAAAATAAAGCTTATAATGAAGTTCCTTTCATAACCTTAAATAAGGAGGCACCACTGTGCCTCCATAAAACATGCATATACACAAAAACTTTTACAAAATGTATGCAAATAATTTATGTATTATTTCAAATAGTTGCAAAATGTGCAAATAGATTAATTATTTCACCAAATGCTAAAGTTCAACCTTCTCTGGGATAGTACCCAGAGCTGCTGAAATAATTTCCACCCCCATTTCTTATATCCTCTTCATGACTAGTAAAATCTCACAGTAGATTTTACTGAGATATATGCTACCTCTGGCTAATTATGTGCAACATACATTGTTTCAACAATTCCCTTTCGTTCGTGTTCACTGGCAAAGTTCGTTCTGAGGATTTGTTAAAATGAAGAACATTTTTATCTTGTATTTTTAAGTTTTATTTGGTTATGTTCAGTGTCATTATTAATTATTTTAATATTATTAAATAAAGTTATTTATTACTAATAAATGTATTAAAATGTATTACTAAATGGAAAATCATATATTGAACTAAAGAACTGTAATGTCACAGAAGAAGAATTTCCATGTATGAAAGAGTGAAATCTATTCATTGGTGTGTGGAATGAAAGTTTTCTAGGAAGTGCCATAAATCCACATGATGCCTCTGAGTATTAGATATAGCATTTGGATATTTAATTGTGCATTTTTTCAAAATCTTTCAGCTGAGTCAGAGAGCTCCCAGGTGCCTACATATCGGGTTAGGGAGGGATTCTGAGACAATATTCTGAATAACTATTATACTCCTCTTCTTCCTACATCTCAGCTTAACTCCTTGCTGAGACACTGGTCAGAGTTCTGTCTTTTCAGGAGTTTTCGGAAAGCATTGCACAGTTAAACCTCAGGGCTACTGTACATAAAACCCTCATAACTAGATGTTATAGTTCCCAATCAGTTTCAAAGAGGGAGTATTGTACAGTTTCTGAGTAACAAAAACATTTAATACACACACAATACGTTATCAATAGTATTTGGAATACTATGAATAACTTTTAAAACAAAAAGTTATTAGGCAGTAACTCTACTGAAATTCCTTATACAGACTTCCCCATTTTGATGCTGTTACATATTTCAAATATAAGGTTCCAGTATAACAAATACAATTTTGTACTTTCGCACACATATATAAACACATTCCCCTCTGATCCTCTCTCAGATGATTTATCACTCTGTACAGTGTGGCCATAATCTGCAGTGTGTATTACCTGGACTCTTCATAGCTTCTGAATGTCAGCATCTCAGTCCTTTCTGACACCTCAGAAGTCTGTCAGCAGACAAATAGTCTGGAGATCTCCTCTATAGCTAGCAGCATTACAGTCCTTTCATTAATAGTTGACTGGTTATCTCAGGTCTTGGTGAAAGAGAAATCTGTAGCCTGTATCCGAAGTGTACAGGAATTGGGATCAGCATATAAAATGAGCATTCCCTGATTTTCTGTAAGGTTCCAATTCTACAGAGCACTGTTTTTCCTATGAACCCAGCTAAATCAGGTAAGAATTTACAGACTTTCACCTCACTGAGCTCTGCCCCAGTTGTCTCTGAAACTGAGACAGAATCCCAGTTTAAACCAGTTAGCTGATAGCAAAATGTAAATTCCATAGACTCTGTAGCCTCTAAGGATAACAAATGCTCTCCTCCCAGCTCTCCTGCTAGGTCTGTAAAACATACTTCAATGAACCAAACATTATCCCCTAGTAAGTAAAGTTGTAATAGCATTCACCTGTATCCAGAATGGTACAAGTGTTGGGACTCCACCCTCAAAGCAGATGCATCTCTTGGTCCTGCATTGATCTGAGCCACAGGTCTTTCTTTGAGTCTTGTATTCATAACATTCTCTCTAACCCTCCTTTCCCCCCAATACTATGATTGACTCAGCTCTCAGAGGGTGACTGGGTGTGATGTGCCAGGCAACTTGTCTACAGTGAAAATTTCCCATACAGCTTCAGAAACAGCTACTGAATATGTCCAGTAATCGCTACACCCTATTTCTGGATGCTTCTGGGCCCTACTAGCTGAGTGATGTTGCCCTGCACTCTGAAGATGTGCAGAGACAGCATATGCCAACTAAAACCCTAACCCTAATCCTTATCATGTGCCAAATCAAACATATGAATCAGAAAATCACCAAATTTTGATGGGCGAGGGGAGCTGGAAATCGGGATCCAGATCCATTAAAAAAAAATATCACAGACTCATCTCTCCATAGTAAGTAGATATAAACAAAATGTTACCATTTGGGATGTGGCATTACCCCATGAATTAGGAAGTTCAACCAATCAGATTTACTTGGTGTGATGTCACATCTCTGAATTGCATGAATGAGCCAAAGTGGCAAAATCCAGACCAGGGACACTGTGGGAACAAGAGGAGGGAAGCAGGTAAGGCACTGAGATCAGGAAAAGAAGAGCAATAGGGAGCTTCCAACCCTGATATTCTATGATTCTATGAAAGTGTGTAGTTTAGGCCAGGTCCACACTACAAACTGTGACAAAGTTCCTCCTCTACCTTGGTGGGTCTTGTGCTTATTGGCGGATTTGCTCATATTGGAGCTTCACAGCAGCCCTCAGTTTGGCCATTTTCATGAACCCACAGTCCAGGACAACTCCTCCTGAGTCTGACCAGGTGTTGGGAGGTTTGGGGGGAACCCGGGCCCGCCCTCTACTCCGGGTTCCAGCCCAGGGCCCTGTGGTATGCAGCTGTTTAGAGTGCCTCCTGGAACAGCTGTGCAACAGCTACAACTCCCTGGGCTACTTCCCCATGGCCTCCTCCCAACACCTTCTTTGTCCTCACCATAGGACCTTCCTCCTGGTGTCTGATGATGCTTGTACTCCTCAGTCCTCCAACAGTATGTGTTCTCACTCTCAGCTCCTAGTGCCTCTTGCTCCCAGCTCCTCACAAGCACACCACAAACTGAAGTGAGCTCCTTTTTAAAACCCAGGTGCCCTGATTAGCCTGCCTTAATTGTCTCCAGAAGGTTCCTGATTGTTCTGGAACCTTCCCTGTTCCCTTACCCAGGGAAAAGGGACCTACTTAGCCTGGGGCTAATATATCTGCTTTCTATTATTCTCCTATAGCCATCTGGCTCGACCCTGTCACAAAACTTACATCAGTATAACTATGTTGCTCAGGGGTGTGAAAAATCCAGACCCCTGAGTGATGCAGTTATATCAACATAACCCCCAGTGTAGACAGTGCTATGTTGATAGGAGGCCTTAGAAGGTAGAATTTGGTGAGGCTGTGCTGACATGGATATAACACTAATGGATGCAATATATAAAATAAAAATGGTGTTACTGCATGCTCATTGTTTAGGATGTTAGCAGTGCCATATAATGCAATTATAGCCCTGTAATACACAGCTGCCTGTTATTTCTTTGGTATATGTTGTATGAACTTGCACAATGCATGTATGCACTACATCTGTTGGTAGGAACAGGTTAAAAATAAATCTTTTTGCAGTGTATGAAATAAAAATATTTCTCATAACTGGAAGTAATTTTGTTGTTCCCTGTTTGTGCTATCTTGGTAGAACTGACTTTTACTGAATTTCAAAAGCCTTTTCTAAGTGTACACATTTGAAACTCAGTTTTACAGGGTCAATGTCAATCTGTTTAGGCCCAAATATTCACCTTCTTTCTGACTAACACTGGAGTTACCACTTCTGGAGGTATGATGGTAGTTTCGCTCCCATACCCATTGGTCTTTCCATTAAGGCAGCTAACAAGAAGCCAGTTCATGATAATTTTATTGATGGTGTTGCCAGCCTTAAATCCATTTGTATATTTCTGTTTACTCTTTTCACCACCCCAATTCTCCATTTGCAGTGCAGTATTTATTGTTTTTATCCTTTCTCTCTTTGAGCATGCTCTTGTGAACTACATGTAGCTATTGCTTGCTTCTTACATATTTCTTTTTTCTTCACAGTAACTAAAGTTTATTGTGTCTTAATTAGAGTGTCAGATGCTCCAGCCTTCTTTACCCGTTTTAATACTCCCTCTCACTGGATTTCTTAATGCCTCAAACTTTGCTTTTTAAAAAAGGATCAAGTGTCATTTCAACAAATCCATTTTTTGAATTCAAGTAACCAATGGAAATTAGCACCTAGTTTCTTTATAACAAGCAGTACACCCTTCAGTCTGATCGATTTCCTATGTGTAAGGAGGTGATCCAGAATGACTTTTTTTCTGTTTGAATTCTTTGCTTTCTGGATAATACCAGTTTATACAGAACTACATTGATGTAAACAGCAGGACAATGAGGCCTTTTTTAATGGGTCCTGAAACATGCATGCAAATGCATGCATATAGTTATGCCCTTTACTTAGTGGTACAAACACTTATTGTAATTGCTTGTGAAAATTAGGTGACTGCACATGCAAATTACTAGACACCTGTCTGTTGTCATACTAATTTCTTATCCAAGACACAAGTCAGACTGTAGAGATGCCCTGAGCAACCTTTCCAAGTCATTGTCTAAATCAGTGATTATAAGGAAAAGCTATTTCTCTATTTGCTATTTGGGGTTTTCCCCACTATATTAAATCAATGCAGGAACTACATTGATGCTTCAGAAAGCTGCTAATGCAACACTTGGACTGATAAATGTTTTTTGCTTTTGCTGAAACCCCTTCCCCGCATATCTTGCACAAAATCTTTTTATTAGATCTTGCTGTTTAGAGTATTACATTTTGAATCATCATAATAGAGGCTGACTGAATTTGTCCTTGAAGTACAGAAACAGCAGGTCATTTGAAGGAGAACAAAGAAAGAAAGAAATGTTAATCACTACCAGGGACTAAAACAAGGAGAAATAAAAAAAAACATAGTTTAAAAAAATAGTTTGGATTGGGGGAGGGGTAGCTCAGTGGTTTGAGCATTGGCCTGCTAAACCCAGGGTTGTGAGTTCAGTCCTTGAGGGGGCCATTTAGGGATCTGGGGCAAAAAAAAATGATTGGGGATTGGTCCTGCTTTGCGCAGGGGGTTGGACTAGATGACCTCCTGAGGTCCCTTCCAACCCTGATATTCTATGATTCTATGATTCAGCCTCAAGTAGTGCTAGTCCCTAGTGGTGGAAGAAAAGGCCAGTGGTAGAAAAAAAGTTTGAGCATGGGGTGGTTACAGTAGGACAAAGTGCCCACAACAACTACAACTTCACCAGCAAACCCAATATGCATAGCCCCAAAAGAGGTTAATGCTACCTGGGGAAGGGGTGTGATCAAGGAGCTCAAGAGATATGCTGATTCAGCACATCCCAGTAGAGCCTCCATTAGTAGGAGCCCTGGCTTTAGATTAAATCTGCCCTTCCTGAACAGAACCATGTCAAATACTGCCTTGCTTCTCCGTGGGGTATAACATAAGGACATAGGGACGGCCATACTGGGTCATACCAATGGTCCATCTAGCCTAGTATCCTGTCTTCCGACAGTGGTCAATGTGAGGTGCTTCAGAGGGAGTGAACAAAACAGATAATCATCAAGTGATCCATCCTCTGTCGCCCATTCCCAGTTTCTGGCAAACAGAGGCTAGGAACACTTCAGAGCTTGGATTTGCATCCCTGCCCATCCCGGCTAATAGCCATTGATGGACCTATCCTCCATGAACTTATCTTGTTCTTTTTTTAACCCTGTTGTAGTCTTGGCCTTCAAAACATCCTCTGGCAAAGAGTTCTACAACTTGTGCATTGTGTGAAGAAATATTTCCTTTTGTTTGTTTTAAACCTCCTGCCTACTAATTTCATTTGGTGACCCCTAGTTCTTGTGTTATGAGAAGGAGTAAATAACACTTCCTTATTTACTTTCTCCACACCAGTCATGATTTTATAGACCTTCATCATATCCCCCCTCAGTCATCTCTCTTCCAAACTGAAAAGTCTCAGTCTTATTAATCTATCTTCAAATGGAAGCTGTTCCATACCCCAATCATTTTGGTTGCCCTTTTCTGTACCTTTTTCAGTTTCAATATATCTTTTTTGAGATGGGGTGACCACATCTGCACACAGTATTCAAGATATGGGTGTACCATGGATTTATATAGAGGCAATATATTTTCTGTCTTATTATAAATCCCTTTCCAACATTCTGTTATCTTTTTTGACTGCTGCTGCACATTGAGTGGATGTTTTTAGAGAACAATCCACAATGACTCCAAGATCTCTTTCTTGAGTGATAACAGCTAATTTATTAATCATTTTGTATGTATAGTTGGGATTATGTTTTCCAATGTGCATTACTTTGCATTTATCAACACTGAATTTCATCTGCCATTTTGTTGCCCAGTCACCCAGTTTTTTGAGATCCCTTTGTAACTCTTTGCAGTCTGCTTTGGACTTCACTATCTTGAGTAGTTTTGTATCCTCTTCAAAATCTGCCACCTCACTGTTTACTCCTTTTTCCAGATCATTTATGAGGTTGTTGAACAGTATCAGTCCCAGTACAGATCCCTGAGGGACACCACTATTTACCTCTCTCCATTCTGAAAACTGACCATTTATTCCTACGCTTTGTTTCCTATATTTCAACCAATTACTGATCCATGAGAGGACCTTCCCTTTTACCCCATGACAGCTTACTTTGCTTAAGAGCCTTTGGTGAGGGACCTTGTCAAAGTCTTTCTGAAAATTTAAGTACACTATATCCACTGGATCACCCTTGTCCACCTGCTTGTTGACCCCCTCAAAGAATTCTAATAGATTGGTGAGGCATGATTTCCCTTTACAAAAACCATGTTGACTTTTCCCCAACAAATCGTGTTCATCTCGGTGTCTGAGAATGCTGTTCTTTACTATTGTTTCAACCAATTTGCCTGGTACTGAAGTTAGGCTTACCGGCCTGTAATTGCTGGGGTCACCTCTGGAGCCTTTAAAAAAAATTGGCATCACATTAGCTATCTTCCAGTCATCTGGTACAGAAGCTGATTTAAATGGTAGGTTACATACGACATAACTCTCCCCTTCACCACCACCACCATTTGCAGCACTTCCCGGTAGCTCCAGATGTTAACAGATCCCATCTGGATATGCTGCTCTCTGGATTACAGCAGTGAGTTAGTAATTATAATAGCAGTTGTGTGGACACCAAAACCATGATGCACTCTTTGAAAAGCATGAGGCATGACACTCTCAAGTTTTCTAAGCTTTTTTTGTTTGTTTATTAATAATTCACCCACTATGGTTAAAACCTATAAGATGTCTCATCACTTTTGAGAAAGTCCCAGGGAGTACAACCAAATGCAATGATACGTTGCATCATTCATAAGAAGTACATTGGAACGTCACATTGTGGGGCATTGTCACAATTAGAGAGCTAACAAACCCTTAACATAAATTAATACACCCAGCTGTTATAATGCAAAGTGCAATCAGTGACTAATGTCCCTAGAAATAACTTTCAAACAACAGCAGGCCTGCTGTGTTTCTTCTTTATATTGAGTGGAGAATAAGTTACTACTTTGCTGTCGCTATACTATTGGGTATTGAAAAATCTGTGCCCAAGATTCCTTCCTGCACAAAGCTCTCAAAAAGTCAACAGCAAATAATATTTCTTGTGGTTTTGCACAGGTGGGATCTAGCTGCATAGTTCAAATCCAGATTACATCTCCCTAAAGTTCAGTGGTGTTCACCTCCAGGGACTTAGTTCAACTTCATCTCTACTGTCTTTGTTGTTTACTTTGCATTCGTAGGTACATGACCCTTTCTGCTTTTAATAAATTTTGTGATGTGTACATGTCATCTACTTCCACTTCCCTTTATATATGCACACCAAAAAACAAATAGATTTTTCTTATCTCTCTGTTAAGGGTAGTTTGTTCTGACACTAGAAACATTACAGGATGTTGTGAATGATTTTTGAAAAGAGAAGTTATCTACTTGGCATATTGAGTGATACAGATAATGCTGTAATAATCAGTTTTAGACATGACCAGGAAAGCCTTCTATTAAATGCTACATCTAGTTCTAAGTCCCAGTCTTGATCGACAGGGGTCTCAATGGGCTAGGACCAACCTATCTCTCTATACTTACAGTCTCCGGAGGCAGCTATGATCCTCAAGAAAGATAACACTTTTTTCAGACAGGGTGAGATAAGTTATAATGTGGGTTTCTTTGCTAGAAAAGATTCAGATGGCAACTAAACTGGACACTTTCAGGGCATAGTGCGAGACCTATCTTTTTGACATGGTTTTCCTACAAATAGGATTTTGCTCCATCCCTCATGTCCACCTTAAAAAAAAATCCTATTCTGCCTGCTGTCAGGGTACGCCTGTAGAGCAGCTGGAAGGTTGCTTCCCAGCACAGGTAAATAGACCCACGCTAACTCTGCTCAAGCTAGTGTGCTAAAGTTAGCATTGCAGCCACAGCAACTCAAGCAAGGTGCCCAAATACGTACCAAGGGAGTTGAGCAGGATTGTACTTGGGTAGCTAGCCTGAACTGCCATGACCACACTGCTGTTTTTAGCACACTAGTTCAAGCAGAGCTAGCATGTCTGCTTACCTGTGCTGGGAAGCACACTCCCAGCTACTGTGTAGACATACCCTCAAAATACAGGAAAGAAGAACCAAAAAAAGGAAATGAAAAATAAATCCTACCAAATGCTATTTAGCCTTTGGGCTGGGGAAAGGTAGAGAAAAGTGGAAAATTAGAGCTCTGAGTAGACAAAACATGTAGATTATTTAAACTTTGTGGAGGGGTGAGGGCTTAGATACAACAGTTACGAATGTGGTACACGAACCTAGGTGGAGTAGAAAGCTCAAAGGTTGCATGTGTATTTTTAAAGTCTGATAAATATTTTTATTTTTCCATTATACACATTGTTCCACATCCAGTTAACTCGAACCTTTCAGACACAAAGCTTTGCTTCCCAGCCTTACAAGCTCCCTCTGTAATACTTAAAACACAAGAACAGAAACCTCTTGTTAGACCTCTTTTAACTATTCCTCATATGCTTTTACTAGTAGATGACAGTAACAATGCATATATTTTTGCTTGTCCCATCTATTAAAGAAGGTGGATAGAAACACCAACATTATATATATTAAAAAAAAAACTATGTGAAAGGGACTTTATTAAGGTTGCAAAGTCAAGCATGAAAGAGTCGGGAAATACCAGAATTAAGATTGCCAGTAAAACCTTAATTCATTCTCCTTCTTTGTTTTCTTTATGATACATTCTTTAATTACATGATCACATAGTATTTTTCCACAGGACACCTGCCTCAGTCAGAGTACAGAATTTATGGTGTTCACTTAATAAGCATCTGTTCAATGTCTTGTTTTTTCCTTGTTGTTCAATGTGTGGCCCTAGGCCTTATTTATTGCACACTATTCAAACCAGCTCTGAATATAGATTTATTAATTTCTTCATGGGCTGTTCTGTGGTGGTCACCATAGTATCTGAGTGCTTCACAAACATTAAGAAATTTTTGGATCTTGCAGTAACTTTAAAATCATTATTAAAAAAAATACAGCCATTCTGTTCTTACATTCTGTGCTTTGAGACAGATGTCATGGGAAACAGCATTTCTCTTATTTACTGTGCTCAGTGAGAAAATTAGGACAGTTAAAGTGCTTTAGTAACTGATTCTCCTTCCTTCGGGTTATCCAAGACATGGGTTTGTTAAAACCAAACAGTACTTATTGCCTAAGGTCAAATCGTGGAGTCCTTCCTTGTTCATAGGTAAACTTGCCATTAAAGTCAAGTTGCTAAGAGAAAATCAAAAGGAAAAGCAATGAGAGCTTTGCCTCAGGAAGGGATGAAAGACTTTAGTTTTGGGCCTTAACTTAATACCCAGACTTTTGCTTAAACCTTCAAATGAGAAAGGATCTCATATATTGTCACCTGTCTAGACATCCAGAAACGTTAGTACATTTTTTGCCTCTTTTCATGAGGCTTTACAGGGGTATGTCTAGCTCAAGTTACATGCTTTCTCAATGTGTGTTTAGCTTATGTTAGGCATTTCCTACAAGGAATAGGATTCCCTTTCTTCCTTATCATTAACAGTGATTAACACTGGGAAAATTTAATTATTAAATGCCACAAGCTTCCTTGTAGTCATCCTATGAAATATGTAAACCGCATAAATAAAAACAACAAGGATTAGCATAATAGGAGACAAAGTAGATCAGCATATAGGACACTGGAATGGGAGTCACGGACATATATCTGGCTTCTGTCCCCAGATCTGCCAATGACCTGCTGAAAGACCCTGATGCAAGTCACTTAACTTTTCTCTGCCTCAATGCATCTATCTGTAAAAAAAAGGATAATTATGCTTACTTTTTCTTGGCAAGTGCTATGGGATCCTTGGATGTAAGGTGCTATGTAAGTAAGAAGTATTATTTGTATTTTGTAGCAACTGTACATTGTCACGTGTAATACTAATAATACTTTGCACTAATAGAGCACCTTCCATATGAGGACTCAGAACACTGTACAACCAATGAATTAAGCCTCAGAACACTCCACAAAAAAACTGAGGCACAGTGAAAATAAGTAACTTGCTCAAGATCACCCAAAAAGTCTGTAGAAGAGCCAGGAATAAGAAATTAGGGTCCAGATTCACTGAATCTGTTGCATGAAAAGGTAACTTTCCTCCCTCTGAAAGCTGATCCTCTGCACCCTAGAGAGATTGATCCTGAAATTACTTCTGCTACGGAGGCTGCTTTACGTTACAGTGAGGGCTCCAGCAGAGTCCTGCCGGGGGAAGGCTGCTGTGAACTGATGTACTGATTTTGTGCATCCCTCAGCTGTACTCTCTAGTGAGTGATGTCAAGTTCTTGGGTTGCATTTGCCCACTAAGTTCATTATGGGGATATTGCAGCTCTTTCAGACATTATGTATTGGCCACTACTAAAGTTCAGATACTGGATTTATTTATTATAATTATATAAATTATTTATTTATTATAATTTATTATTATTTATTTATTATTGTTACTGTAGTGTCCAAAGGCCCCAATCTGGGTTTGGGCTCAATTATGCTAGAAACCTTACAAACACAGAAGTCCAACTATCTTTGCCCTGAAGAGCTCCCAGTTTAAGATTTGAATTGTCTGATGCAGTACGGCAAATCGTATGTTCCTAAATTATCTCCTAAAAATGGGTATTTATAATGTAAACAGTGACAACATTTCCATGATGGTGATATATTTGAATTCCAGTATAAAGCAATGAAACATCAAGATAAAATTCAGCCCTCTTTGTACAAAGCCTGGGTAATAATTATTGGCCTTTTCGTAGGAACCTAAGCAAGAGATGGGCTATGGGGCTGCTACTTCAGCCTGGGCTAGAAATGGCGACTGCATCAGAGGATTAGAGATATGTGCCACTGAATGCATGTAAACAAAGATCCAGTGACCTCTTCCTGGCATGCTTTACACAGGCCTCCTCCTGTGATATATTGGATGTGAAGAGACTTTCCACATGGCTATTCTGCTTATACCCTAATACTTTCCCAGGCAACCCCTGCTCATGGCTGTAGCAAAGGCGAGGATGTTGCGCCGCGTCACTGGATCTGTGTGAATTTCACCCTGAAAGGATTAGTTAAGTTAAAAGAAAACCCTTTCCCATATAATTATTGGTATAAAATGTTATCACATGTGGATCTCTACAAGATCTGTCTACCTCAACAATTATAAGGCCCAAAATACTGAGGTACATTGGAACTAGATCAATGTGTTTCCAATTTGCACATGGAGGCCAGAACCTCAACTCATGTAAATTGGTATAGCTCCACTGAAGTCAGTGGAACGGCCCTGATTTACACAAGCTAAGGATCTGTCCCAGAAACTTTAAAATCTCGGCCACAGTGTATTCTGTTCCAGCTGTAGCTGGTTAGGACACATAATATACTTTTAGAATATTTTTACCTTTTTTATCCCTACCAGTCTGGGTAAATATAAAATGATACTTCAGACTGAAAAACTCTGAACACATTATGGGTTCAAGGAGGTCAAGCAAGCAAGGATGACAACTGCAGCACTGTACTTTATGGGTGCTTTGATAAATGTTTATTCTCTTTCAAGCTTGATGATCATGTCAGGGAAGTATCAGGAAACTGAGTCCACTGTGAAATCTCTTGTTTCTCCTCTTGGAAATGTTCTGTAATAGAAGCATCGCTTGAAAAAAAGAAATGCAAACACATTTGTGTAGACATGAATACATGCTTCCCTCCTTTGTCACTGTATCAGGCACAGTGGAATCATTACATGTGTTTCTGTTGTTTGGAGCTCTGCAGGGTCATGACACATTCTTCAGACCTACTTTTTATTTCCCAATCGATGGAGATGCAGCTACAGTGGAGTATGAAATGATATTCATGTACCTTTCACCAAGAAAAAGGTAGGGGAAAGAGAGAAGCTTTTGTGATAAGAGAGAAATCAGAACAAGATTGCTTTTGATAAAAGATTGATGAAGAGGCGTTCAGTGCTTACAGGAGAAAACTTGTGAAAACAACTGATGTCAGGATCTTTTGATAAGATGCAAAAAAAATTCATTTTAATATTTATTGCTTGTTGCAAAATTGATAGGCAGCTTCTACATGATGAGGTCATGAAACTGGAGATTGGTTCGAGCAAATTCATTATTTCTGTACCTTGTTTTTTCTGTTTAGATATTAGTCTGCTTCCCCTCTTCCCAACTTAATATAAAGTAATTTTTCTCTCATCTCTCATTAAATACTTGGGAGCCCATCTGGAATAAAGGTAGGCAGAAAAATATCTTTCAGAGCAACGAGGACTGAAGCTGATGCACTAAGAATCAGATATAAGCTCAATAAGATCAATCCTCTCCCATGGATTTTTATTAAATGACATTGACTGGTACCATAGCAGTCTGCCCTATTTTTTTTAATACATAAAATAGACTGTAAGGGCTTAAATCAATAAAAGACATTACATATGTAGATGTTCTGAAATATTCTTGTAGAATTATTATATGGTATAGGATTGCATTTTGTGTGTCTAATGCATATGTGAACAAAAAAATATGCTTCAAAATGCAGGAATGTGAGGTGTAGAGAGTTTGAAGAGGCAAATGTGCTCAGTGGATCAATATTACACCCTTACTATATAACTTATCTGTCTAGCTATTTACACTGTATGTTTCATCATAGCATCTTAGCATCTTATTGAAGTTTTACTGAAATATTATGTTGCCATTATATAAATTAATGGTATGCCCTGACCTGAAATATTGTGTTCTGACCCTGGAATCTCCCATTGCTTCAACAGATGAGTTTTGGCTAGAGTTGACTTGAGTTCTGGGTTTATTTTTTGTTGTGGCTTCACTTGGGAAGCAAGTCCAATCCAGGATTTGCAAATCTGGTTCCTTGTCTTGCACGTGTAGTTGTTGTTGCGGGGAGGGTTTGAGGTGTTGGTGTTACAGTGTGATCTCTTATCCTGCAGAGACCACTTCTCAAAAGTGGACGTGGCCTCCTGGCACAGGGACGTGGCTTCCTGGCACAGACGTCTCCACCTTGGTTTGTCCAGTGCAATAATTTGCCAGGTTTTAATGTCTGTCTTGTGTGCTTTCAGTTGGCCTTCACGGTGTTTTTATACTTGAGGATGGGTTAGCCCTAAGAGCAAGTTCTTGTGCAAAGTGGATGTAAAACACTGCTTTCGGTATATGGGAAGCCTCCATGTAGACCATGTGTCTGACCCAGCTAAGTTGAACCCTGATGAGCATACTCGTGATGCAAGGGGTTTGGCATGTCTCAAGGACTTCAGTGTTGGGGATCCTGTCCTGCCACTTGATGTTGCAAATAGATCTTAGGCAGTGAAGGTGGAAGCTCTCTAGCTGTTTGATGTGGTTTCGTTAGAGCATCCATGTCTCACAGCCATAGAGGAGTGATGGGAGTACAACAGGACTGTAGATTTTTATCCTGGTTCTGAGGCTGACCCCACATTCCCTCCAGAGTCTGTGGGTGGGCCTGACAAATGCCAAGGTGGACTTTGCCAAGTGCTGAATGACCTCATGATCCAACATGGCGCTGCTGGAAAGTATGCTACTTGGGTAGCAGAATTTCCTGACTGAGTTAGGGATGTGTTTCCAGTTGTGATGATGGAGTCATGGTGTTTGTGAGACTGGTGATCTGGTGCTGGCTGGTACATGACCTCTGTCTTTTTCAGGCTGATGGGTGAAACTGAAGCATTTTGAGGCATAGGCACAGTGATCCATGATAAGCTGCATGTCCTTGAGTGTGTGTGCAACAATGAGCACACAGTCATCAGCAAACAGGAGCTTTCTTAAGAGCTGTTCAGTTACCTAGATGCAGGCCCTCTGTCACTGTAAATTGAAATGAACCCCTTCCAATCTAAACCAGATGTGTATGCTTCTGTCAAAGTCCTGGAATGTGAAAAAGAGCCTGGCTGAGAAGACAATGGCAAAGAGGCCCGGAGTCATTATGCGTCCTTGTTTGGTGCCATTGGTGACAGAGAAAGCTTCCGGAAAGTCACAATGCTCTATCAGCCTGGCCATTGTGCCATCATGAAATGAGCGAATGACAGCAATCATCTTCTCTGGGCAGCCAAATTTATGAAGGAGTTTCCATGGACCCTCACAATTCACTGTGTCGAAGGGCTTGGACAGGTTAACCAACACCATATACAGGTCCCTGTTCTGTTCACAAGCATCCTCTTTGTCAGGCTGCAAATATCAGGTCTATGGTGCCATGGCCAGCATGAAAGCCACACTCTGATTCTGGGTACACTGAGTGCACTAGGTGAGAAATAAAGCTGTTGGGGAAAAGCCACACAAGGGTCTTCCCCGCTATAGACAGTAGTGAGATTCTGCAATGGTTGTCATAGCTAGATATGCTTCAGCAGACATAGTGGATTGACAGTTCAGGAGACTATCAGTGTGCTCTGCCCAGCGAAAGAGAGTATCACCTTTGTCTTCAAGCAGCTAATTACCATCTGCTCTAAGGAGAGGGCTGTGCCACTGGATTTTGGGCCATGCACAACACAGAGACCTTTGTAGAAAGTCTTCATGTCATGCTTGTCAGCTGCTTCCTGCAGTTTTGGAGCCTTCTGCTTCCACCAGTGGTTCTTCATTAGCCATAATCAGGTTTGCAGTGTATGTTTGGTCTGACGGTTCCTGTCTTCTTTCCTGCTGATCTCTTGTTCAAGATGAAGGACTTGCATGTGGTGTGCATGGTCTCCAGTAGCCAGTCTATCTCAGGATCATTCTCATCAAACCAGCCTTGGTGTTTCCACCTTAAAAATCCAAGAACCTTGGATACTGTGTTACATGTAACATCTCTGAGCTTCTGCCAGGTTGCCTCAATGTCAGTGGAGTTCTCTGGGACCTCATATAATGCAGTCTCCAGCGTCTGTTCCAACTGTGCTTGTTTACTGGGTTCTTTCCTGGCAGCCACATTGATCTTCTTTGGTAGTCTGAGGCATCTTCTTGGGCACTTTGGTGAGAAGTGCAGCGTCATGAGGCTTCTCACAAGCATATGGTCTGACTAACATTCGGCGCCTCTCACAGAACAGGTGATATGCACATCTTTAATGTCTCTAGACTGTACAATTACATAGTCCAGCATTTGCCACTGTTTTGACCTGGAATGCATCCATGTTGTCTTATATTTGTGGGCATGTTGGAAGACTGTGTTGGTAATCGTGAGATTGAACTTGGCACACTTGGAGAGAAGCAGTTGGCCATTAGAGTTTGACCTTCCAATGCCGTGATGGCCTAGCACCCTGCTCCATGTGTCAGAGTTGGCTCCCACACGAGCACTAAAGTCTCCAAGGACAATGAGTTTGTCCTGGTTTGGCACACCTCTAAAGACCCTACTGAGATCTTCATAAAACACCTCGTCTGTATAACTTTGTCTGTATGAGTCACTGTCAGCACATAGGCACTAATAATGGTGTCGTACTGGTCCCTGGACAAGTTTATGTGGAGCATCATAAGTTGGTCGTTGACTCCCTTGGAGAGCAAGTCAAGCCTGCAGGCAATGTCAGACTGTATGGCAAACCCTACCCCTGACCATCTTGCTTGTCCTTGTCCTTTCCAATCCAGTAGTAGGTGTAGCTTGCTCCTACTTCCTCAAGGTGGGACTCATCAGCAAGTCTGGCTTTACTGACTGGAGTGATGTCTATGTTATACCTCTTCTGTTTTTTGGCAATAAGGGCTGTTCTACATTCTGGTTTTTGGTCATTGTCAAGAAGAGCTCTGACATTCCATGACCCAATGTCAGTCTGTGAGTCTTTGTTTTATTTCGACCACTGAGGTGGACGACCAGCCAGGAGTGGTAACCTGACAGGTGCAAAAAGATAAGGCTCCGTTTAGGGTTCCTTTTCAGTCCTTTCCCTGGACTGGGAAGAGCAGCGCTGTTCCTAAAAAGGCCTGTTCTGTCATCTAAGGAGAATAAGACTTCCATATCTGTCCTGATCTCTGGAGAACAACCATCACCCTAAGGCCACCTGCGTGTGACTAAGGATTGGCAGCAGCATCCTCTGCCTGTCCCCATTGCCACTTCCCCATCGCCACAGGATTCTGGCAAGTTGATTAGGTTAAATGTGTTAAATGAATATGTTGGCTGAATAACCTACACTGTGAATGGATTTAAGTGAGAGCTTGTCTACACTACCTGCCGGATCAGCAGGCAGTGATCAATTCAGCGGGGGTCGATTTAACGTATCTAGTATAGACGTGATAAATCGACTGCTGAGCGCTCTCCCGTCGACTCCAGTAGTCCACCAGAACGAGAAGTGCAAGTGGAGTCGATGGGAGAGTGTCAGCTGTCAACTTACCGCAGTGAAGACACCGCGGTAAGTCGATCTAAGTACGTCGACTTCAGCCATGCTATTCACGTAGCTGAAGTTGCGTATCTTAGATCGACCCAGCGCGGTAGCGTAGACAAGCCCTGAGAGAAGTTTGTGCAGAGCCTTTCCCGCTCTCTCCCATAAGCAGCTGTTGCTGCACTGGAGCAATAGATGCCACAAGCACAGCAACTGATGTGGGTGCAGGATTTGTATTCTGAATTGTGCTTTTCCTAGAAGAGCTGCTGACCTGAGCTAAAGAACTTCATCTGCCCAGTGGTGTAGTGGTTGGTCAATTACTGTGCAGATAATGCAGGTTGCCCTTATATGCCATCACAAGGCATACGCTTCATCACTGACCTCTCCGTTGACAGTGATGTGTTTTTCCTTATCATCTGCCAATGAAGACTTCACCATGACCCTGCCAGGGAGGTTTAGGGGTTGCCCACACTTACAAGGTGTGACCCCAAGACTAATGGAGGGTGGGAACCTCTAAGTCTTCCCATACAGACCTATCAGGTCTGTCCACTGCCCTGTGTGTTCTGATCATCCTATCTCAGAAAGCATAGAGCAAAACTAGAGGGATTTCAGAGGTTGGTGATGAGAATGTTCAGCAGTAGAGAAAAGCTTTCATATGAAGAAATACTGATGAGAGTGAAACTGATCACATTAGAGAAGAGATGAAGTGGAAGGGTATGATGAATGTACAGGGGCATAAACATTTTTTTTATTGGGGAGGAGGGCTAGAGTTAAAAAATAATTAAATAACAGCAGTTGAATATTGCTCTAATAAGTGGTTTTGTGCCAAAATTACATTTGTCCACCATTAGTAAGTGAGATAAACAAGCTTCTGTTCCTAACTCAATGTTTCTTTTATTTATTAATCCAGTTCCTAAAATTGGAGGGGTGGAAGCAAACAGGGGAGAGGTACAAACCCCTCCATGCACCCAGTTGTCTACGCCTATGATGTATATAAAATAATGAATGATACAGAAAAGGTATATCAGCAAATTCTATTCACCTTTCCTCATAATACAAAAACAAGGGGATATTCAATGAAAATGAAAGATGGCAAATTTAAAATTGATAAAGGAAATACTCTCTTACACAATGCAATTATTTTCTGGAATTCATTGCTATAAGACATCATTGATAACCAGAGGTCAGTAGGACTCAAAAGGATTAGATACTTACGTTATAAATGGATGTCTGTATGACAAAAATATCCAGAAGGATTAAAAATGACTTTGGGGAGGATATACACCTCATACTTCAGGGCGTAAGCCACCTTCTAACTAATGGAGGTTAGGAAGAAAGCCTTCTTGTGAGCAGCTTATTCTATAGCTGCATTCTGCAGGGTTTGGTGCACCTTTCTCTGAAGCAACTAGTACTAGCCATTGTCAGAGACAGAACAGGGCTAGATAAACCCCTAGTCTTATCTACTATGGCAATTCCTATGTGCCCATTGAATTAATATTATATTGCATGCTGCTTCCTCAACAGAAATTTGTGGCAATATCATTCTATTCCTGTAGCCACAAAACCTCTCCTGCTCATGGTAATCCATCATTTTTCAATGACAAATGAAAGGGAGGAATAATAAATACATAAAAGAAGCAAATCGGTTTTACACAAGAAGATTAAAATTGAAAATAATATTTTCCACACTACAAAACACAACATAGTGAAAATGGTCACATTCCACATTTGGTGGGGGAGAATGTTTTAAGATTCTGATTTGCAGCTCAGAGGAAACCCATAGGATATGTTGGGTGTTTACAAAAGTAATTTCTGATATTTTACTGAATACTAGATTAAATATTAGCTTGGAAATCTATGTAAATGGCCTTTGTATGAGAAAGAGCTGCCCCAGGCAGCAATCATTTGCATAGGTTCTTCTGGAGAAACTTTCTCGTCTAACTTAAATATGCATAACTAGGGTATCTTTCCTCTCTGACCACCACTTACTGATCTGGCACCTTTGGAGCACAGGGTAAAGTTAGCTTTTTGTGCTTAGGTGAAGAAGGCTTTTTTATTAACTGTGGAATGGTTTCACTTCTGCCTTTGTGAGGAAAATCAACAAACTGCCCATGTAACTGGAGGATAAATTTTTGTACTGAACAAAAGTTAAGAGTGTATATCTGGTTTGTATGCATCTTTCCTCTGCATATGTCCTGTGTGGGAAGCTGCTGGCAGAGGATTCTTAATCCTGCTGTGGGCTGGCGTGCCACAGAAGAAACCAGCTCCTGAAATGCTAATATATTAAGAATGTCACCAATATTGAGTGACAGGTCTTCTACACTCATTTCCCCTTTGATGTAATTGTACCCCCTTTCAGGTACCGCAGAGGAGAATTGTCAGTGGTCATCACTGTTGAAAATGATAGGAAACACTGTTTGACCAATATAGTACAGTCTTAGCTTTATGAAAATTCACTCCCTATGGTGGACTTAGTTGGATCTTACAGGATTTGTTGCAAGTTTTTTACAGAAATAGTTTTTCAGAGTCCATGGTGCAAAATTCTAGAATTTGAATGAGTTCTTTTCATTGTGGCTATATTTTAAGTATGAAAAATAACAACAGGAAATAGAATGAATTGATTACAAAAATCCATCTATAATTGGTATATAATCATGATTTGCCACATAAGTTGCCATCACTTTATTGTATATTTCCATAGATAACATGAGCTCTTAGAAACAATTGTTAACACGCAAAATACTTCATATTTTTACCCTTCAGAGTAAACAGGAAGATTATCCATATATTTTAAGTCTATATAGGATATGGTATTTGATGGTGAAAAACAGTGTAATATAAATGGCAATTATTGCCCTATATTACCATTCCATTCTTTCTTTTAAAGTGAATGTACTGCTTATAAATCTCTTGGAGAAGGGGTGAGGATCCTTAATAGCAGGGATGAGACTCTGGTCTTCAAAAATTTCAAGATTTTTCAGCCAAATCAAAACCTTCTACTGTGATGTCTTGTTTAAAGTTCAGCCAGCTCATTCTCATCCAAATCTCAGTCCCAGCCATAAGTTGGGACAGCGAAGACACAGCGCCATCCCAGCGAGGGGAATATGAGACATAAGGCCACATTTTCCCCTGCATCCAAGTTCCAGAAGTTGTGGGGGCTTGTCAGATGGCCAGTTATGTTTCCCCATACTGTGACAGCCTCAGAATGAATTAGATCATCCTAGGGCCTGCTTTAACTTATGCCACTGCTGTGTGTATGATTACTTAGGTTTATATAAAAAGCAAAGAGATAACAATGACAAAAGCATGATTTACTATTTAGAAAAATCACTGAATTCAAAGTTATATTTGGACTTATTTGTTTAATTTTTTGAAACAGTATCTTCCATCTGCAGATCTCAAAGCACTGTATAGACATTAATTAACTTAACCTCGACACTTGATTAAAATGTAGGTTATAATTATTCCCATTTTATAGATGGGGAAACTGTGGCACAGAAAGGTGTAAGTTCTTTGCTCAGTCACGCAAAATCTGTGGCACAACTGGTGCTAGAGCCCAGATCACCTGACTCCTAACCCTCTACTGTAAGCAAAAGACTATTTTTCCTTCTATTTTAGAGATGAAGAATGCTATTTATTTATTAAAATTTGAAAAAGATTTGCCTATTGTTCCTTTGATTTCACTTGTCCAAAGTCCATTAAAATTGGGTGCGACAACATCATCAGTTGGAGGTGAATCAATAAATGCAAGACACATAAACAATTTTTCTGGTTTAAATCCAGCGGTAGCTGGTTTCAGAGGACAGGATTACTTGTACTTCATTATTAAAAGTCTTTCATTGTCTGCTTCCTAGTAGACACAGCCAACTGCCTAACATCATTTTGATACATGGTGTTTCAAATGGATCTCTTTTAAACTCAAGTTCAGCAAAACACTTAACCGTGTACTTAATTTTAAGTATGCTAGTCCCATTTAAGTAATTGAAAGTGCTTTGCTGAATCAGGGCCAAAAAAATGTATCATACTTTGGAACTTTGGTAGACTTTAATCCTTCCTATCAATTTTTGAAAGGTACCCAGGTTAAAGTTGGACAGTATGAAAGACAGGCATGAATGTAAAAGTCTAACATTTGTACTGGAAGCTAAAATATAGATCCTTATGGAATAAGAACAATGTCTGCAGTTACTCTAGCTAAGATAAAAATTCTAAGGCTATCACAGTTGATCGCCACCTGGCATCACAAAAAAATCTTACTCCATGATACAGTATTTAACAAAAAGGTATGCTCTTACATCTTACACATTGGATTTGCACAGCTACTGTCAGAAACATGATACTGAACTACCTGGACAACCATTTCTCTGTTCTGACATGGCAGTCTCTTTGTTACAAAATGTTAGAAGCCATCCTGATAGAGTTTGTTCAAATTGAATTCTAAGAATCTTGTTTGTCTCAATAACTTTCAGTTTCCTAACTAAACCAGAACACTAACTTTCTCCCATAATGGATAATATATCCTTGAAGCTTTCTATCTTAAAATTCACCTCAGGGGAAAACAGGGCAAGCTTTTTTTTGTTTGTTTTTTTCCCAAGATAAGGATAAAAGGCTTCTCTTAAGGCAGATTTTCTTTATCTTTTTTATAGGTCATTATTTTTTTGTTCTGACATTCAAAAACATCTTTCATCTGTGACTCAACAAGTTTTCCTTCTCTCCCTTGTGTAGCAGTGGATTTAGTATATGTGTTCCTTATTTAACTGAATATGTATAGGGCCACGTTTATTTCATGAGGTTCCCCATTTATCTTAGACATTTTGGGAAAATCACACAGATTTTTTTATAAGTAAAACAAAGGAATACCAATTTGAATTTGACCTTTTAGTTGTTTATAGTGAATTTTAATTCCTCCCACTGTATCTTTTTCTTGGCATTCATCTTATCCCCTAAATTTCCTGCTCTTGTTTGTAGTAATTTGCATTTTGGTTTTTGGTTTTCTGTTTAAGACTTGGTTATACATAGGAATGGGGAGGAAAGAGGCAAGACAATAGATTGTACATATATGTAGTGGAAATAAAGATATATGGAAAATGTAATAAAAATATTCCCAGTCAAAAAACTTTGGAAATCTACAGTAAAGAATGGTGAACAATCAGTAACTCATGTAACCATTTTCAAAAGTACATAACTATGTCATTAACATTACAAAAACAAACAAACAAACAAAACGCAACAACAACCAAACCAAAAGCTTTATAAACAGATTTTGACACCCCACTTACACTGAGTAGTATTTATTATGCAGGCAGAACCATTAATTTAAATGGGACAATTCCAGGAGAAAAGTATTATTCATTATTAGTAAAGGTATTAGAAACTAGCCCTTAAGTATTAAAATAAAATTAATTAATAAAAATCTGCAAATGACCTATTAAAATAATTTACATAAATATTCTATTCCCCTTGTAGGTCATAGTTATTTGACAATAGAGACATGAACATTCACCTTACACATTCCAGTAAGATTACCTCTGACCCACAGACATACTTATGAACCCTTTAAAAATTACATTACTGATCTATTAGTATGTAGTGGGGAGGATTCTAGTCCCTACCCCAGAACCACAACAGTATCACCTTTTGTTTGTCAATAAGGGCCTGAACCAAAGAAGTCTATTGGAGCCTTTCTAATAATTACAATGGACTTTGGATCAGCCTTAGGTGTCTCCTCACTCAGTCCTCTCAGCCTGTTAAGCCAGAGCTTCTATCAGAGATCACTGAAAGTCCGTCCTATTGTGGTCTCCTACCATTAGGGGCTGCTTTCCTCTCTGCCCCTCACACTTCTCATTTCCTTCTCTCCTCACTTAGTGCACACAGGCTGAACCCAGCATAAAGCGAGACCCAAATAAGCAAGTCTTGGCTTAATGAGCGCTAGGGAAAGGGCCTTTCCAGATGGACTTGAGAATTGGAAGAAGGTGTATAGGGACTGAAGGAAGAATAATACAGGAAGGGGGAACTGAGGTCAGAGGGAGAGTTAAAACTCAGTAACAATATTCAACCAAGGTGATATACAGGGTGCGGAACCCATTCTGCTTGATGCAGATTGCTAGACTCATTGGCTCAAAAGGCCACTTCTAATACTACCATTTGTGATTATTATATATGTCCCTGTAATATACTATCATAGAGTATTTGGCTCTATATGTTTTATGTCCATAAGACCTCACTCTCAGTTGCACAGTACCAGTACCATGTGAAATCATTTACTCAATCAAAGTGGTGGAATTTTACACCCATGTTGCATTCACCATAAGTGGTGTAATTGACTAAACGAGGTGCAAGGCAATGAGAAATGTGGGACTGAGTATATGACAGGTCTTTTTATTTTTTGTTTGACTGCTGTAATTAACATGTTTAGAAGATTTAAGTTATAGCAGGTTGTGCAGTACTGAAATAAAAATGATAGCCATGTTCAATCAAAATCACAAACGAAGCTAGCTTGATGAAGAGAGCATATATAGAAAAAACCCAACTGTATTCATTTTTAATTTAGTCCTATAAACCTGTCATTGATCAGTTCTCTTCTGTGTAGATACTGAAATGAGTTATAGTTTTATGGGCTGTTATTTAGTGTATGGTAGTGTAGAAACTGCTAGCAGGAAAAAATAAGTTGACTTACTCCACTGATAAATTTCATGTGGATTTAGTGTTCACTTTATGGTAGTTCTGTACCATTTTAGTATCTGCTTGATAAGTTGTTAATGTCATTGTCAAGATACTAATAGCTGCCATCACTCTGTAAACCTAATGTCAGAAAGTTTGCTCTTCCTCCATCTCTTTTATAGACCATTATGATGGATGTTAGAGAGAATAACAATAAATTAAGCAGGTGTTTTTTGAAAAGTTGCAGGCCACCAGAAATGCCTCCAATATAACATTTTGCTTTCATGTATAGAATTAAATTGTCATTTTGAGAATATGGAAATTTGTGTCAGATAATACGCTACAGCCAGCCTTCAAGAAAAGTTTTGGTGTTAATGTCATAATATTAGTAATGTCATTTGGACATATATATATGGCATTGTTAAGCCCTTATCTTCTGTGTGAAAAAGAATCACTCTGCAAATTTGCTAACTAAAAAATAAGTGCAGTCTCACTGTATTGTGCTAGAAATTAATGCAAAGGTTTTGTGGCTTATGCTGTGAGAATTGTGGAAATGGGATGTGAAGTAAATCCTAAGGGGGGAAGTTTTGCTTGAGTTTAAATTCATACTGATAAAGTTCAAATACCATCTGTTAGATACATTTGTATCTCCAGTAAATGATTGACTCATTACACGGTCGGTCAGCAGTAGAAAGCCCGAAGACCAGCAGTTCTGTTTAATGAGCAACTTTCAGTGCAAGACCTTTGTAATCAGTTACCTCCAGTGTTATGCTGTAAATCAGACCTTTTTTTAACTCTGACTTGTGCATCTATCAGTCTTAATCAAGACTTCCTAATGTAAGGAGGAACAATTAGCTGCAGGAGAATTAGCTGGTCACTCGATTACAGACCTAAAAGTTGCAATTCTTCAACAAAAAAAACCTTCAAAACCAGACTCCAGCGAGAGACTGCTGAATTGGAATTAATTTGCAAACTGGACACCATTAAATTAGGCTTGAATAAAGACTGGGAGTGGATGTGTCATGACACAAAGTAAACCTATTTCCCCATGTTTATTCCCCCCCCGCCCCCCACTGTTCCTCAAACGTTCTTGTCAACTGCTGGAAATGGCCCACCTTGATTATCACTACAAAAGTGTTTTTTTCTCTCCTGCTGGTAATAGCTCACCTTACCTAATCACTCTTGTTTTAGTGTGTATGGTAACACCCATTGTTTCATGTTCTCTGTGTATATAAATCTCCCCACTGTATTTTCCACTGCATGCATCTGATGAAGTGAGCTGTAGCTCACAAAAGCTTATGCTCAAATAAATTTGTTAGTCTCTAAGGTGCCACAAGTCCTCCTTTTCTTTTTGCGAATACAGACTAACACAGCTGCTACTCTGAAACATATTTTTAGGTTTGTCTAAACATACATTCTGTTTTTACCATATTTATGTGGTGTTTTTCAAACAGGCTTGTTAAAATCCAATTGCAGGTTTAACTCATGAAAGTTCAATAGTTGGTTCAGACACAATCACTTTCTCTTTCTTTTCTTTTCCATTTCCTTTCTTAGCACAAAAGGGACTTTCCCCAAAACATGCTATTAAACTTTTGGGCTTCTTTAATGAAAAAAGATAAGTGTCTTTTTGCTGGTACAAAATTCTTGAATGCCAAAATCTCCTCATTTAGGTCAAGGGTAGTCAATAGGCAGACTGTAGGCCAAATCTGGACCGCCAAACGCTTTTGAATTTACCCCAAAATCTTTTTATTTACTTATTATTACATTTACTTTTATTGTCTTTTCATTATTTTCTCTGGAGTCTGGACCTGGACTATATCTTGACCAAGAAATTTGGATTTTCACAAAAAATAACTGGCTACCCCTGGTTTAGGTAGATATCCACCAGGACAGAACGTCACTGGATGTTGGTCTGTTCTACTTCCTCTTTGCACTCTTTCTATTGTAAGAAAAATGTTCGGCTCCTAAGAGAGTAGACTCCTGGCAGAAGATCTGTAAATGTGGATCCATGGAAATTTCTCTGCTGTATCAGAACCTACTTTAGTTGTGGAAAAATTCTTACAGTTAGGAAACATATAAAGCCACTGATGATTCTAGAGATGGGTTTTGAAAAGTAACACATCTAAATATTTGTGCATTTTAATTCACCTGCAATTTCATCTTTAATGAATCTGAAAATGCATCTAAATGCACTTTTTCTTCATTAGATTTCATGCATTATGCAAAGGAGTGGGGAGTGAGTGAGTAGCTAGCAATTTGAAATAACCAATCCATTTAGCCTGCCTGGAATATGTATACTCACTGTCCCTCATGGTTAAACCTGCCATTACATACACTATGGCTACTAACTTAGCAGAAGCAGATATATTTACATGTATATTGTTAAATCTTTAGCAGCAGTTAATTGTCAACCGACATTCTGGTCTAGAATATTGAATGGATGCCACAAACAGCATCCTAGCGTGATTTTGGAGTGAGGATGAGTTTTTCAGTTTCCAATTTGAAGTGGCTAGCAACAACATTATTGGGCACTAATTGTTTAAATGTGAGGCACTGGAATTGCTAAAATACAGGTACACATATACAGGAGACGTATTGTAGCTGCATATGGAAGTAATTTATTCACTGTACAATAAATAAGATGAGTGTAAGCCAGTGCACCTTATCACCAACCTGGGAAAATCATCAGCCCACACAGTTGCATTTGTAGCCCATTCCTCACAGCTCTATTATTCATCACAATACAGAGAAAAAGGAAATATGGAGTAATAACAAAAGCAGTAGTTGGGTTCTGGTCCGAGACTCTGGAGTCCCGTTAGAGGAGTGGTTCTTAATCTTTACTGCAGCCTGCACCCCCTTGGGTCTCAAAATATGTTCTCGCACCCCTTTATCAAAAATCAAAATATGTTCTCGCACCCCTTTATCAAAAATCATTGAAGTAGGTCAGTTCTTTAAACCTAGATATATTTTTGTTTGTATATTACAGTAATCATTAAAAAATTTATAATGTTAATAAATACACAGGTTTGATGAAACAAAGTAGTTGTCCTTACATGCCTGTGCTTAATTTGTGTTTTCGATGATTTACCTTCTAAAAAAATCTGGCATGTCTCGCACCCCAAGAAAGGGCATCTCGCACTCCCAGGGGGTGCGTGCACCCCAGGTTAAGAACCACTGCCTTAGAGTGTCAGGACCTCTCCCACCCAGAGGTTATGCAGGGCGGGCTTGCCTCACCTTCTGCTGCAGCCATAGGAGCAGATACTATCAGCTTTCTCCTGGGCACTACCCTCCACATGGAGCTGGAGCCCTTGTTTGTATCCTCCAGCTGAGAATTAGACCCAATTATGATGTGGTCTCCAACTGTGGCAGCTGATCCCCATCACCTGCCTGCTGAATTTCCCTCCAGAACAGGGCTGGCTGTTCCCTGGCCCCCCTCAAACTTAAAAGGGGCAGACTACCCTGTTACCATGAATATAATTGTACTAGATATTTCTGAAAGGTTTTTTTCCCCAAGAGAATAAAATTTGAGGCTGTTGGACATTATTATGATGGATCCTCTCAAATATCTTGTTTCTTTCTTTTGTTATTCCTAAAATAGTAACCATAAGAAAGGACTCTATCATGCTTCCCTGACATGTATGAGTTCATATCAGCTTTCAATGCCCCTCCCACATGCTAGTGGGGCATATCCCTTTAAGAGGGTCTCTGGGGCAACCACGGCCTGATGAATCCCGGACTATGCAGTTTCAGTGGAGCCATGTTGCCAAGGAGAGCAGGACCAGAGTTGTTCGCATGGCACAGATCCTCCTTGCAAGAGCCCGAACCCTCTGTACATCTCCTGGGATCCACACAATTTCAGTTGGATTGCATAGTTTGTGACTGGCCCCCATAACCTGTTTCATGAGGAAGGGGAATATCTAACATCCCCTACATTCCAGCAGAACAACTAGGCCAGAGTCACTATGAGGAGGATATTGCAGAGATTTCCTCCACTTTAGCTCCTTCCTGAAGGAAGGGGTGATCAGGTCCAAATTCACTTTTATTTATTAGGCACATATGCGTGAAGTCTTCTGCATGTCTTAAGCAAACTAAAAGCAGCAATCATCAGAATGCAATGATAATGAATAAAATAGCAGAAAAACACACAACCCAAACTAAAAATAGCCACAACACAACTAGAACCCCACATTCATATCTAACCACCTCCTGTCCCCTAAACAATTAAAACATCAAAACATCTCAGCCTTTGTCCAGAAAGTGCCACAGGTTACATCTGTTATATATAATAGTCCAGTGGAGTTTTGCTTGAATAAGGAGTTCAGGAGTGGGCACTATGGATCTGTGATTAACAGAATAAAAGAACAGGTGTACAAAAGGATTTTTAAAAGCTTAAGGAACAGCAAATTAGAATTGCACCATGTGGTGTACATAGAACATGATCACTTACACCCATGTTAAAACTGGATCCCATTCTGCATTCCTTACACATCCCTAATTCCTACTGAAGTCAATGGAACTATTTAGTGCTCAAGGATTATAGGATCAGGGTTATGTGGGGAACAGTTAATATCTACTCTGATCTGCCATATTCACCTCATCTAGATAAGATGTTAAAAAAGAAGTTTCAGGGGTCAGATTAAACTGCTAAAATCTGTGAATAAAATGTCATAACTTTAAGGCTATTTTGAAGGTTCTTTGTTCTGATTTCTCCAAAATCAAAGTGCATTTACTATGCTCCGTCATTTGACTTTGTGCATAGCAAAGGTTCCCCTCTCCCTCACTGGTGTTTGCCTCTGGAAGGAGTTGAAAAGACAATGATTCTGAGTAATTCATTTGCATCTAACTTTAGCTTTGCATTGAACTTTAATGCTAGCGACAGAGTTTCAACTTCTTATGCTGACATTCTTTAATTTCTTATGAAACCCTGTCTTTGGAACTCTAATGGCAATCCATAAAATATTACTAGCTTTTTGGTTAAGAAAAGGAATGAATCCTTTTTCATTCCAGGATAGTTCATAGTTTTAATCTTTCATTTTATTGTTTTCCTGTTCAATATTTAAATGCAAAAACAGAATAATAGGACTGAAATCTAACAAACAGGATACAAATGCACTGACATATTTCTTTTATGTATTCTTAAGACACAGTATGTTTATATATTACCCAGTAAAGCTGAGGTTTTGTGCCTTTTCTATTCATTTCTTTTCTGTGGGAATGAGGAATTCTTAATAGCAAAGTCTCCATTTTTTGCATCTGTCCCTAGATGTTGCTTAGCACCACAGTATATGGAATACTGTGCAAATTCAGTCATTTATAACACCCTAATATGTTTAATAATGTAAAATAGTAATTCTCAGAAACTGAACTCATAGCAACTAGAGGTATACTCTATCGCATCATAAAACAGCATGGAGTTCTTGAGTGCTGCAATTTGAAATCTAAATAGTCTGTGAATAATTTCTTTTAATTTAGGATCCAGTGCTGCGTCAAGATCTGCCCCTACTCCCATTTAGAGTGCTATTTACTTTGCTGAGATTCAGCACCAGGCAGGAGCCACACTAGTGGATCCCAATACCAGATGAGAGCCTTAGTTTTTCATTATCTGAAGTATGGAGTGATTAATTTTTCCCTTCAGATTTTCTCTAGAAATGATTTTCAGCTGCTGCACAGTCACAGAACTTTTCTATCCTATGTAATCTCTAGTTGGAAGTTGAAGTAACACCCCATCGTTTGCTCCTCAGTGATAAAGGATTTTTTAAAAATTCCCTTCAAGTTTCTCATCCTTTTTTGGGTCATTGGGCTGAGATCCAGGGGAAAAAGAAGAGTGTTGTTGTTCTTCCAATTGATTTCCTTTCTATGCAAGCTGCTTTTAAGACTTGGTCTCTGTCCTTGGGGTGTGAGAGGGTTACAATAGTAGTACAGTCGTGTTTGGTGGGTTTATTTTTCAATCTTGTGGGGACTTCATATGCTTCCCCCCGCCTATTTAGAGGGTCACATTTAATGTCTGTTTGCAGTATCCCTGGAAATAGATTTTCTATTAAAGCTAGTATATCTACTGCAATTTTATGTGGATCCATTTGTGTGGATCAGTATTGGCTGCTATTATACTGTTAGCTCTCTAGGGGGCATTTTTATTACTTGCCTTATTCATGAGGCTTAAAAAAGACCCTCTTGTTTTCCTGTATGATGTGGTAAGGGAGCAGAATGAAAAATGTCTGGTTGGAGAGTTTCTGTGTTGATCTCCATTGCAAGGTCCTGGTAGGTTGGAAGTTACATTGGTTTTATTAACTAGTTACACTGAAATTTGTCTTAAGAGTCTGTGTGAGTCTCTTTTTATGTGGAATCATGGGGTCTAATAACTAAGAGTTTCTTTTGCCCAAAGCCAAACCACTTAAAATAGAAACCTGCCCCATCACCGCAGTCTTCCTAAGGTCCTGGTGCTGAATCTGACAAATAAGCAGATCTTCAGGTAAACCAAAGCATCAGCAATGGGACATAGCTTGCTGACTCAGATTCAAGGTTCCAGATTCAAACCAGCCTCTGCTGGTTTTGTTCCAGTGTGCAACTAAACCTGGAATGGGGTTATTTTGGAGGTTTGCTTGGACAGGGAGAAATACAGCAGAAACTGTTGTTCTCCTGGCATTTCCTTAACACAAAGAAAGTGAGGCACTTAGCTGGAACTTCTTAGTAGGGTTGCCAACTTTCTACTCACACAAAACCGAACACCCTTCCCCGCCCCCTTCCACACTCCTTCCCTGAGGCCCTGCCCAGGGCCCACCCCTTCTCTGAAGCCCCCCCCCACTCCATCCACCCCCCCATTGCTCGCTCTCCCCACTCTCACTCACTCTCTCATTTTCACCGGGCTGGCTCAGGGGGTTGAGGTGTGGGAGGGAGTGAGGGCTCTGGCTGGGGGTGTGGGCTCTGGGGTGGGGCCAGGGATGAGGGGTTTGGGGTGCAGAAAGGGGCTCTGGGCTGGGGAGTGGAGCTGAGGGGTTTGGAGTATGGGAGGGGTCTCCGGGCTGAGGCAGGGGGTTGCAGTATGGAAGGAGGTACGGGCTCTGGGCTGGGGGTGCAGGTTCCGGGGTGACTCCAGAAATGAGGAGTTCAGGGTGAGGGAGGGGGCTCTGGACTGGGGCAGGAGGTTGGGGTGTGGGGAGGTGGTGAGGGCTCTGGTTGGAGGTGCAAACTCTGGGGTGGGGCTGGGGATGAGGGTTTTGGGGTGCAGGAGCATGCTCCGGGCTGGAACTGAGAGGTTTAGAGGGCGGGAGGGGGATCATGGCTGGCGTATGGGAGTGGAGCCCTGGAGGAGGTCCGGGGTTCAGGCTCTGGGCAGCGCTTACCTCAAGCAGGTCCCAGAAGCAGCAGCATATCACCTCTACGTGGAGGCACGGCTGGGTGGCACTGTGTGCTGCCCGTCCGCAGGCACCACCCCCGCAGCTCCCATTGGCCATGGTTCCTGGCCAATGGGAGCTGTTGGGGCAGCACTTGGGGCAGGGGCAGCATGCGGAGCCCACTGGCTGCCTCTGTGCATAGAAGCAGGAGGGGGGACATGCTGGATGCTTCCCTGGAGCTACATGGCGCAGTGCCACCAGACCATCAACGCCTGAAAACTGGACACCTGGTCACCCTATTTCTTAGTTAGGACTGCACTGATAGGGGAGGCCAAGGAGGGTCTATATACTAAGGTAGCCCTGCCCCTCCACCTCTGCTAATAATGTATGAAGAGCTTTTAAAGGGGGAAGCTGCAGACAGCTAGCGAGAAGGCTGGAGCAGGGAGCAGCTGGAGCATCTCCTGAAGCAATGAGAGCAAATCCCTCCACGCTAGAGACTCTTCTGCCTTATAAAGAATTCAGTGCTTGCTCCTGGTATCTTGTGAAGTAAACAAGACTGGGAGAAGCTGTGGGGGAACACTGCCGGGGGTTCCACATGAAGCTGCTACAAAAGTAAGGGAGTGCCAATGCCTTTTTGCCCTGGCCAGTAGGCTCCAGGAAGGGGCATATTCTCAGTGGTGTCAGAACATTTATAGTTTTTGGGCAAGAGGGGATGAGAATGAAAGAGGCAGAAAAGAGCAGTAATTGAAGAAGTAGGGCACATAAAGTGAAGATGGTCCATTTCCCTGTACTGTGGGGAAAATAGAGGACAAAGCCCTTCCCCCTGCTTTGCTATGATTTTACATTAAGTCTATTGTGGAGACTGGGTGGGCTTTAAACCGCCTCCCTGGTCTTTGCCCTCTCGGTGAGACTGGGTGGTCCTCTTCTTGTCCCGTCTTCAGTGTTTGCGGGCTGCTAAAAGGGATACTGTGCCTCCAATCAGTGTTGTTCAGCATTTAACCTAGAAGGCACGGTTCTCTCCTCAAAGCTACAGTCATAGGGCCTGGTTGTAAAAATGAATGGAAGCCAACTACAGCCTTGCTTTCTGGGGCAAGTTATGAGGGAAGTCCCACCCTAATGGGGAGGGTTTTGCTAAAGCCAAGGTAGCTGAGCCAAAAATCCTATGTGTAGCTTGACAAAGCTGAGGTGTGGGATTTGGGATGTTTCAATGTTAGATGCTCCTTTGTGTGCTGGGGCAATAAAAACAATGCATGTTTTTTATTTTAATTTCCTCATAGTCAAAGCAGCAGGACAAGAATTAATCAAAGAGGAAGTGGAGATGATTATTGCAGACGGACTTTACCACAGTGCCCTATTTCTAGCAAGAATGCTATAGATACAGTGCTCACTTGATTAGAGAGTCATACAGTGAACTGCAGTGAAAACATATGTCTCTCAAATTCAAGTGAAATAGTTTTCCTCTTTATACTGCTGACTATTACGCTTGGTTCACTGTAACCCTGTAGCTAGACCCATAACATAATACTTTACTTAACTCTGGGAGTACAAGTGTGTCTTGTCAGAGGCAGAACAATTTTATCCCCAGCACTCACATTTTAGATAGGAACCGCTTTCTAGATCCTTTTTACTGAAACTTTAACTACACTTTTTGGTTATTGCAGCTTCAGCCGCCATTTCTTTTTTCCAGCCTTTTTCTCTTTACTTCAGTGCCCTCGGGCATTTATTTACCTTTCTATGTCAGACATTCTTTCTGTTTCTCTTTTTCACTGCAGTGAGTCTAGCTTGCAATAAGCTTCTTGTTTTATTATTTGACTGTTATGAGCAGTTCCCTTATCAATTTAACTTCCAGCAGAGCTGGATCCAGTAGCTCAGATGCGCCAGGCATTCTACACAGAAGCCTCAGCTGTGTGGGAGTGCATGGATTTTTTATTTTTATAAAGCCCAACTTTTCAAGTTATTTTTCATGTGGTGTCTGTTTCTCCGGATTATGAGGCTCAGGATGTCATTTGGTATTTCTTAATCAGAAAGAGTTGTCTAGCTAGCTCACAGTAATTCTTAAATTGGTCACTAATTCAGATGACATTTGTCCTTGTCTCATTTGTTGATAGAGTGGAGCCTAAGTGCTAAATCTCCCAATAGTTTTAAATTAAACTTTTTTTTTAAAAAAAAGTTTTATTTCATTGAAGATGATTTCCCATTAATCTGTCCATGTGTTGGACACAAATGAACAACATTTCTTCTTTCAACAGTGTGTCACTATGACAATATCTTGTAAGTGGGGAAAATAACAAGTGGAAGGTTTATAGGAAACAGAGGTAGATAGGACTGTAAAAACTCTCTCATCTCTTCCTTCTCCTTCACACTTCATAAAATTCTTTCTTGGAAGTTGTCTGTTCTAACTGTTCCACATTGGCCTGCTGGTCAGCCTATAGCTGGCAGCACTGAATAGTCACCTATCATTCATTCAATAGATGTTAGTTTAGCCTTGTGGAAAGCATTTTTGTTGCAAACCTAGAAGAGAATATGAAAGTAAATACCTTTGAAAACGAGTTTGAATACTGAAGTAGTCTGTTATGAAGCCACCTGTTCAACTTGTCCCAAATGCATTCTGTATAAAGTACCAGCCTCTGACACCTGGTTTAATCACTTCTGGATCTTGTGAGTTCCTTTTGTTCTGGTGAGAGAAGAAGCACTTGATAGTCTGTGATATTTACACACACAGTATTTCCCTTTGGATGATGGATCACAGATAAGCATTAATTTGGATGAACAGATAAGACAAGATAATATCTTTAGAATTATTAACAGATATTCACAAAAGAAACCTTTCCTGAGGCATAAAACAAATATATGTAGAAAATGAAAGATATTGACAGAAAAAAATGCATATTAGATTTGTGTCTACGATACTAACCCAAGGCAAAAACCTAAGGAAGTTACAGAAGTAGTTTGAATAACATCATTTCTGTCAGTGAAAAAAGTGCAGACCCACCCTGTCTTCTGTCTATCTAATCTAGCCTACTTGTAGTGTGCCAGTCACTACTGATACTAGGAACTATTCAGAAAGATTCTAATACAGTCTTTATATTTCTCAACAAGAGAACAAACACACATTTCTTCTTGCCCCTTTTGTCCTACAAGGACGGGCAAGTATTTTTTTCTCTGAAACTGAAGCCAGGTTCAATTAAAGTGTGGAAACAGGACATTATAAAAGTGGAATTTTTGGATTCTATATTTATTATTACTTAGTGGTTTCCATATCTAATTTACTCAGTTTACAACTGAAAAAAAAAAGAACCCTCCTCCCTCTCTTCTTCCCCCACCCCCCCGCCATTGTCAGTCTTGCAAACTCAGCCTGGGATCTGCCAGTCAAGCTGATCTCTAACTGGTTGTTTCAGAGTAACAGCCATGTTAGTCTGTATTTGCAAAAAGAAAAGGAGTACTTGTGGCACCTTAGAGACTAACCAATTTATTTGAGCATAAGCTTTCGTGAGCTACGGCTCACTTCATCGGATGCATACTGTGGAAAGTGTAGAAGATCTTTTTATACACATAAAGCATGAAAAAATACCTCCCCCCACCCCACTCTCCTGCTGGTAATAGCTTATCTAAAGTGATCACTCTCATTACAATGTGTATGATAATCAAGTTGGGCCATTTCCAGCACAAATCCAGGTTTTTCTCCCCCTCCCCCCCCCCACACAGTGGGTTTGTGTGTGGTGGGGGGGGAGAGAAAACCTGGATTTGTGCTGGAAATGGCCCAACTTGATTATCATACACATTGTAAGGAGAGTGATCACTTTAGATAAGCTATTACCAGCAGGAGAGTGGGGTGGGGGGAGATATTTTCTCATGCTTTGTGTGTATAAAAAGATCTTCTACACTTTCCACAGTATGCATCCGATGAAGTGAGCCGTAGCTCACGAAAGCTTATGCTCAAATAAATTGGTTAGTCTCTAAGGTGCCACAAGTACTCCTTTTCTATCTGGTTGTGTCATCATCAGTCATCAATCATCATCATCATCAATCATCATCATCAGATAAAGATTCTACAGTGAGAATTTTGCTGATGTCTCTGATGAAAATGTGTAAGGAAGATTAGAATCCAATCACCCTCCTACAGCTATTAGCTCTGCAGTAAAAACATGTTTAAAATGAAATCTTTATTAAAGTAAAAACCACTAACTGTATTAGCTCAAGAACAAATGTCCTTTCTGGTCATGTTAATGCATAATGGCCCAGTCTGGGTAGTTTAATTCTGATTTCAAAGCATCTGGTACTTGCCACTGCCATACAGAGGATACTAGACTAGGTGGACCATTGGTCTGATTGGATGTAATTCCTTTTGTTAGTAAAATAAGCAGATATGCACGGGTAACTATTCTGCAAAGACAACTGCACAGGTGAACCCCTGTGCTTATGCAAAGCCCCACTGATTTAAACAGGGCTTTGCATGAGCACAGAAGTCAGCCTACACCAGAGGTGGATAAACTTTTTGGCCCAAGGGCCACATCTGGGTATGGAAATTGTATGGTGGGCCATGAATGCTCACAAAATTAGGAGTTGGGGTACGGGAGGGAGGGAGGCTCCGGCTGGGGATGGGGGCTCTGGGGTGGGGCCAGAAATGAGGAGTTCAGGGTGCAGGAGGGTGCTCCGGGATGGGACCGAGGGGTTCGGAGGGCGGGAGGGGGATCAGGGCTGGGGCAGGGGGTTGGGCTGTGGGAGGGGGTGAGGGGTGCAGGCTCCAGGCGGCACTTACCTCAAGCAGCTTCCAGAAGCAGCAGCATGTCCACCCTCTGGCTTCTGCACAGAGGCACAGCCAGGCGGCTCTGCATGCTGCCCTGTCCACAGGCGCCACCCTTGCAGATCCCATTGGCCACAGCTCCCAGCCAATGGGAGCTGTGGGAGCAGCACTTGGGGTGGGGACAGCGTGCAGAGCCCCCCGGCTGCCCCCTACACGTGGGAGCCAGAGGGGGAACATGCTGCTGCTTCCGGGAGCTGCACGGAGTGGGGCAAACTCCGGACCTGCTCCCCGGCAGGAGCTTGAGGGCTGGATTAAAACATCTGGAGGGCCAGATGCGGCCCCTAGGCCGTAGTTTGCCCACCCCTAGCCTACATGGTTCTCTTTGCAATGTCAGGGCCACTGGAAGCTGGTATGATGAGGAAAGAGTTGCCGTTTTTCAAATAGTCACTTCAGTTACCACTACACAGTAAATGTTATTAATGAGATAATGACTGGAATTCCAGAAAGAAGAATTATTTCATTTCCTTCACCGTAGTAGTTTATATTATGCTATTTGAGTTAAAGGAGAAGGAAGATATTTTGCTTTATTGGTTGTTCTGCTATTACTATAACAGGATCAACATTTTAAACCTTTTAAAGTATTTTAGCTTTTAATTTGTACTGATTAGTTAAACTGATCTACTGTCACTAATGGTATTGTTAACCTACTTGAAGCAGCTCCGAATTTTACCCTTCTGTGGCTTAACTGCCACCCTCTTCCTCGTCCCATCTTCTAACCTATTCATCAATGAAAACTAGTAATTTAAAGGGAGACTAACTCATTTAGCACCTTTGAAATACCCAGCTGGAATAGTTAATGTTGACATCTAGAGTGTTATCATTAAACTTTAGCATTCACATCCACTGAGATGAATGGAGGGGGTAGAGGAGTTAACACCAGGGATCATAGAAATCTGTTTGCCACGGAAACACACGGAATTTACATTTTTTCAGAGATTCTTTATTTTTTACCTTTTGTGAAAAAATTAAAACATATATTAACTATTAACTAAATGTTACTGAAAGTACCAGCGTCACTTATTCAATGCACGTAATCTCCCCCTCTTGTGGTTGATTTTTGAATGTGCTTGGAATTTACAGTGGAGCCATGTTTATCTGATCTAATTGGGACTAGGGCCAGATTGGATAATGAAAAAAATTGGCAAAGAGCTTTCTATACCTTATTTTAAGATGTGGAGGGCTCAGGCAGACAACCCGAGCCCCAGCTGCCTGGGGCGGACATCCTGAGCCCTGGGTGGCTGGTAGTTTGATGAACAGAGAGAGCCAGATAATGGAGAATTGGATGAACAAGGTTCTACTGTATAGCAATAAAACATTGTGTTCAACTGATACCTATATCTATTGTGGTTAAGGAAACTGAAGTTCAGTGTTTCATTTTAATCATGGAAAAACACAGATTTTTTATGTTTTTTTATCAGAGTTTGGGGGTTTTTTTATTATGGAAAACTAGGATCCCTGGTTAACACTGAAGTTTTAGTACAACTCCATAGAAAAGTGGTGTTATCTTTACACAGAGCTCTTCAATGACAAGACTCATCTTGAAGCAAAATTAAGGAGTTGCTTTTGTTGAATTAGCGTTGACAGACCCATAACTTTTCATTAGTATAAAACATGTATGACGAGGCACCTTCTCCATCCATCTCACTGGACTTAGCACTTCCCTCTCTGGCAGTAGCGGGGCCAGAAGTAAATCAGCCTCCCCATGGACAGTGTTTGCTTTCCCACTCTGTATTTACTTATAGGTATTTTCAAGGTAGGCCTCAGGGCTGGCCCAAGGAGTGCTCCTTCACCAAACAAAAAGAAACCAATTTACAAACACAAAACAAAGGGGGATATCTTTCTCTGCCCCTCGCTGCGGTGGGGGTGGGGGTTGTCCTGTTGTAGGCCTGAGGTGTCAGTCCCTCCTCTAAGCAAGCACTCATCTTTGGTTTTTTCCCCTGTAGGGAGGAGAACAGCCTCTCACCCTGGAGAAGCCAATCTCCCTGCTGCCACTAGTCTTTCAGTAGCTTGTCTCTCCTCCCCCCTCACTCACCAGAGGAAGGGTTTTTAAAGGTCGCAGGCAGCCCTTAATTGGACTCAGGTGTCCCTAATTGACCCAACGTAACCCCTTCTCAGTTTGTAGGAGAGAAGGCCCTTATCATTCTAGGGATAACATACTGGATTGCGCCAAGGAAACATCTGTACACGCTCACACTTCACATCCTTTATTTCATCACTCTTGTGTCCCGCCCTGATACGAAGTGGCGGGACCTATTACCACTTCTTGAGGGTGAGGAAGCCCAGTGGGCCAGCCTATACTCCACCCTAGTCCCAAGGCCCGCCGGGGATATCAGTTGGCAGCTCCTCCATGGAGCCGTGAGCACCAGCATGTGCTTGGCACGGTTTACCCCCATCCGTGCCTCCTGTCCCTTTTGCGATGTGAGGGAGACCCTGGTGCACCAGATTGCAGCCCTTATTCCAGTTGCTCCTGGACGTCCTTTTATGTTTCTGGCTGCACTTTTCCCCTCACCTTTTCATATACACAAACTGTGGCGGTTCAATAACAAGACGGAACACAGCTTTTAGCAAGCAAGCGAGCTGGTCTGCTGACGGGCTGCCTGCCTGTCAGCTTTCCATCTTCCCTTTTATTATATCTCTCCCCCCTGCGTATTACATACTTCCACCGCAAAAAGACACAACAAAGGAATATATGACTTTGATTAATATTCTTATTTACCAGCCTCTATCTACTACAATCCTAGTTCTCAGGCCTTGAGCCCAGGCCAAGGAAGCTTCCCACGGTTACTGTCCTTTAATTGACTTCCCATGGTTCATATCTGGTCCTTGTCCTTGGATACAGCAATGTGTGCGTTGCTCCTACACAACAGTCAGGGTGTGCCCTGACTGTTTCCAGGTGGATGAACTAAACATGAACCCTTCAACAAACACTATCCATGGCCCCACAAAGTCGTGGGACCTCCTTGTCAACCTCCTCCTAGCGCTGGCCAAAGTAGCCGTCTATAAGACCAAGGAGAGGAGGTTGGCTAAGGGGGTTTCCTGTAACTGTGGGGCCTATTTCCAATCCTGCCTTCGCTCACATATCCAGGCAGAGTTCCTCTGGGCGGTGTCCGCTGGTTCTCTTGACACCTTTGAGGAGCGGTGGGCACTGTCCAGGGTTCTCTGCTCGGTGTCCCCTTCAGGTTCCCTTTGCTTGACCCTTTGACCTTCACACCCATCCCTGTTATATTTTTGGTTGTCCCCTGTAATTATTTGAGTTTCTGGACCTTGTGGATTCTCCCCACGGGCTGGGGGAGGGTCCTTTAGCAGTGGACTGCCTGCCCACTTCCCAGAACTCAATATGAACACTCTCTTGCAGCTACCCAGCCTGACTTTGTCATACATGATAAAGCAAATGATAAGGACATGTATTAAAGAACCATATTTCCATATTGGTACCCAAATCCCTTCAGAATAGTACAGAACAAGTTTAGCATTTTGTGATAAGATTTTGTTTGCTTGTAGTTTAATGCATTTCTTCTTTAAGAATGTTGACATACCATATTAAATTAATTCATTTAAACTTTTTAAACACTATCATGTAACCATATTTATTTTACTTTCTGTAATTTCTTATTTATCTTTAAATTCTGTTTTGATTAATAAAAGTTATCGGCCAGATTCTTCAGCCCTTACTCATGCTGAGAAATACTTGAAACCAATGGGACAAACTGGAAAATAAGGTATTACTTAAATTGAGCTATGGCAACATAATCTGGCCATATACAATGAAAAGAAGTGTTGGCTCTGTACTTTAGAGTAAGCACCGTGAAATTCAACAAATTGATCAGAAGTCTGATATAAGTAATTGCTTAATAATTATACCACAGATAAAATTTTCCTAAGTGCCCAAGGCCCAGATTTTTAAAGTTGTTTAGGCATTGTTTTGCTCAGTGTTGCAATGCTTAACTGGTTTAGAAGCCTTTATCTCATTTTTAAAGGGAGTTAGGCACTTCGGAGTCTAAATCCCATTGACTCTCATTTAGACTCCTAGGTACCTAAACACCTTTTTAAAATGAGATTGAGGCTCCAAAATCAGGTGCTGAGACCCTGACAGCAGCAACACCTAAATACTTTTAAAATATCTGGACCTAAATGACTTAGGAGACTAAGTCTCATTTTCAAATTTCGTTTTTCTCAAAGAGATTTAAGTGCCAAGGCCTAGATGCTGGAAGGTATTTAGGTGCCTAACTCCCATTTTGGGAGTGAGAAGCTTTAATACTTTGGAGGATCTGAACCCAAGTGTCTAAGTCACCTTTGAAAAATGAATTTAGGCTCCCAAGTCATTGAGACACTTTTGGAAATTTTATCCCACATCTACCCCAACTTTGTTACAATGTCTTTATTTTGAGAGTAGTTTCAAAATAACAACTCGATGTGTGATGGATTTTGTGTTGGTGAACTAATTTATTAAGCAATTTAAATATATTCTGTTAAAAATATTATGGGCAACAAGATGTAAAAAAACCGCAAGTCTGTTAGTGATAACATGATGCTTTCAAGTTGAAACCTAATAACAGCATTGTTTCAGTATTAAGTCTGCAAAGTCCTTACTCTGACAAATCTCTGCTGACTGGATTAATGCTCCACTAGAGAAAAAGCGTGTTATTAAAAATTCAATAAAAAACAGATTTTCATATTTTAGAATTGCATTAGATAAAGAAAAAAACACAGACTTGCTGAAAGGAATATGTCGAATCAAATCAAAATTAAACAACAATTACCAGATTTTGGTGAAAAAACAAGATTACAGAGTATGCTGAAATATCTATAAGGGAACCTTGTTCAATTAAAAGTGTACCCGATGATTGGTAACATGTAACTTTGATAGTGGGACAAATTCTGCTGTTAGTTACACCAGTGTAAATCTTTAGTAACTGCATTAACTTCAGTGAAGTTACTCTAGATTTACATCAGTGAAACTGGGCCAACTTTCTTCCCTTAGGCTTGAATAGAGACTGGGAGTGGATGGGTCATTACATAAAGTAAAACTATTTCCCCATGTTTATTCCATCCCCCACTCCCCACTGTTCCTCAGACGTTCTTGTCAACTGCTGGAAATGGCCCACCTTGATTATCACTACAAAAGGTTTTTTCCCCCCTGCTCTCCTGCTCAGAATAACTCACCTTAAGTGATCACTCTCCTTACAGTGTAACACCCATTGTTTCATGTTCTCTATGTATATAAATCTCTATGTCCATATGTGGAGAAGTGTCTGCATTAAGGCCTGGAGCACATGGAAGGGACAATGCTGCCCCTGTGATATTTGTCCCCATTCCTACAGAATCCCCTTGGTTTTGGACTTCATTATTTATCTAAAATATATAGCAGGGATGGCCAAACTTACTGATCCTTTGAGCCGCATATGATAATCTTCAGAAATTTGAGAGTTGGGCACGCCTGCCGGGGCTCAGGGCTTCAAGCCTCCCTCCTGCTGAAGTCCCAAGACTCCCTCCTCCCCGAAGGGCTGAAGCCCCTAGCCCCACCACCCTGCTGCAGAGCAGAAGCCCTGTGCTCCCCCTTCCCCAGTCTGGTAGGTAGAGAACAGGGTGCGGGTGTGGGGGGCACCGCAAGCCACACTTTAACTGTAAAAGAGCCTGATGTGGCTCACAAGCTGCAGTTTGGGCACCCCTGGTGTACAGCATTTCTAAGATGATTACCACCACAGAGTTAGAAGGAGCAGAGAGAAAGTGGGGCAGAGGATCTGGCCCAGCTTTTCAGGATTCTCCCGTTCTACCCAAACCCATAAGGGTAACCAGCTAAAGTTAATATAGACCATCTGTATTGTGGCAAATTGCTGGCACTACTATGATGGGTCTCTCGCTTTCTCTTCTGGGGGGGGGGTGTTTCAGGGCACCATTTCTTGCTCCTGAACTGGGGTATTAACTGCCCCACTAGTGTCCTAGAGGAGGGGAGTGGAGAGGGAGGGACTCGGGGCCACCCTCTACTCCAGGTCAGCCCAGGGGCCCTAGGGATAGCGGTAGACCACTAGAACTAGCGGTTCCTTCCCCTGGGCTACTTCCCTCTCCTGCCCTTCAGCTTGTGGGGCTTCCTGCCCTCCCTCTGCACAAACCAGGTGTCCCTTTACCTAGGGTCTTGGTCTTCTTAGCCCACCACAGCACTTCTCCAAACTCTCCTCTCCTTCCCTCCAAACTGCTCTCTGCTCCAACACCAATCCACTCTGTTTCAACTCCTCAAAACTGCTCTTTGCTCCAATTCCAATCCACTCTGCTTCAACTCCTCCAAACTGCTCTCTGCTCCAACACTAATCCACTCTGCTTCAACTCCTCCTCTTGTCTGATTGAAGCGGGGGGAGGAGGGGATTATCATGTGACTGGTTTCAGGTGCTTTAATTGGCTTCAGGTGCTTTAATTAATTTATAGCAAACTTTCTTCCCTCTACAGGGAATAAGGCTCCCTTCTAACACTCTCCTGCTGCCCTCTGGTCATGCTGTATCACAATATATTAACTGCCATTGGTTTGCCCCAACACAGGAATCTGCAGGGCCATTGTGGGACAGCTGCATTACTCCACCTTTGTAAGATGGTATGCCAGCACAACTGGGTGAACCTGCAAAATAATTGTTCATCCCTTCCCTCCAAAACAATCAACTGTCCACCGAGATCACACCAGTTTACACAGAGCCAATGTGATGAAGCTGAGGAGGGTTAGCAAAATGGTTCTTTGGGGGTATATCCAAGTTTAACTAGGCTAGGGAATAACTCCGTGGACTGCGTGCGGCCTGCGAGCTGCGTGTTTGAAACCCCTGAGCTAGGCATTATATATAACTCAGTCATAATGCTAAAGACAGGCCTGGGCCTTCAGAGGTAACACCTGGAGAACAATTTCTGCTAAAAACTGTGAAAAGGTCAGCACTACTCAGAACCTATCTTATGCAAAGCAAAAAGGACCACTCTGAGAGCTGTAAAGGTTTCAAGATGGACATCTGGTTTACACGCAAATGAGGGGGATGGAGAAAAACAAATGCTGAGTGAAAACCAGGTGTTCAGAGAGCAATATGCATTGTGAATCCAAGAACTGTAACAGTGAAATCCCAGTAATCTGAAGGACTGTTAAATTATTGGAACAGTCATGAGATGGTAATTTATTTATTTCAGTGGTTTCTTGTGGGAAATGTGCTGATTCATCTGGGATCTTTTTGAGAGAGGAGACATAACAAGTGGGTGCACCCCTCAATTGGGTGAAAAGCCCTATCTGGCCTTAAAAATGTTGGTTGCTTCCCATAACATGAAGAACATCTGGGAAGAGTTGCCGACTGAGATGCCATTCCAGCTGGCCGCTCAGGGAAAGGAAGGCTTTTTGAAAATCCAAGACCTGTAGAAAAACAAGCAGTGTCCCTTTCTTTCAGTCTGAATAGAGAAACTCTTTTGCACTACTAGAAAAGATTATCATGATTGTGACATCTTTAACTGAACTACAAGTTCCCTCTGATTCTCAAGATCCCAACTGAATGTGAACTGTGGAAAGAACTGAAGAAGTCGTATAGATTTTATATCTAATACCAGGTTAAATTGATCAGGTACATTGGGAGCAAATAAATAATTATCAGGACACCTTCTACCCTTCTTCCCCCTGCACAGGCACATTAGGTGGCTCATGATTGAACCCAACATGATTGTCAAAATTGACCCTGGAAATTATTATATGGACTGTGGGGATAAAAAACAAATTTGTGATACCACATGAGAATAGTTCATTCTGCTTCAACAGGAAGCTGTGGTCCATGGGCACAAAAAATATAAGGAAGCATATCTGAGGGAGCACGTGCAGTAACGTCAAAGCATTAAAAAATACCTACATGATTTGATACCACCTGAATTATGAGAAGCTCAGAGAAAGGAAAGCAATATCTTGATTTTAAAATGTAGAGATTAAAATCCTAAAGAGTTTATTATTATCTGAGCTTGTTTCAAACAGAAGTGTATGGTAAACTTGAAAAAAATGTTTCTTAATTAATTACTTGGGTTTATAACTACTTGGTGGATTTCAGAGGAAAGAGCAGTTTTAAAATAACTCAGACTGTGTATTTGGAATTACTTTACAAAATATCACATATAGGTATTGTGACAGAGTTGGGCCAGATGGCTACAGGAGATTGATAGGATGCAGATATATTAGCCCCAGATTAAGCAGGTCCCTTTCCCCTGGTTACGGTAACAGGGGAGGTTCCAGAACAATCAGGAACTTGATGGAACCAATTAAGGCAGGCAGGCTAATTAGGACACCTGGAGCCAATTAAGAAGCTGCTAGAATCAATTAAGACAGGCAGGCTAATCAGGGCACCCTTCAGTCAGTGAGGGGTGTGCAAGGAGGTGAGAGTGAGAGGGTGTGCTGCTGGAGATCTGAGGAGTAGAAATGCTATCTGGCATCAGGAGAAAAGTCCTGTGGTGAGGATAAAGAAGGTGTTGGGAGGAGGCCATGGGGAAGTAGCCCAGAGAGTTGTAGCTGTCCCACAGCTGTTACAAGAAACACAGTAGACACCTGTGATCCACAGGGCCCTGGGCTGGAACCTGGAGTAGAGGGCGGGCCTGGGTTCCCCCCAACTCCCTATTGGATACAGGAGGAGTTGTCCTGGACTGTGGGTTCCACCAGAGGGGAAGGTCCCTGGCCTGTCCCCCAACCCACTAGGTGGATCAGCAGAGACTGCAGGGATTGTTCTCCTTCCGTTTCCCCATGCTGGCCAGTGATGAGGTTAGCTAAGTGAACGGCAGGTTTGAGTCACTAGCAAAAGTGGCCAAGCTGAGGGCTGCCGTGAATCTCTGAGGCGAGCAAATCCACCAATAAGTGCAGGACCCACCAAGGCAGAGGAGGAACTTTTTCACAGTATGTATATGTGTATGGGAAAACTTGATTTATGGTTTGTTTTTGTTAATAATACTTGAGAAAAAATAGTTTGACATTTAAATTTAAGGAACAAAATAATTGTTGAAAATATTTATATTTCTGACTTTAGAATTAGTGTTGGCAATGGTCTTTGAATATCATAAAAAGCATCTCTTTTAAGATCTGTTTGGACAATGGCTGTTTCTTAAGACTAGTAGGATAAAGCAAGATCAACACTTTGTCAGAATAATAGGATTACTATGGATTATATTTGTTGAATTTAATTATCAGGTTTTGATAAACTTTTCAGATTTCCAAGTTACATTTAATACATATACTTCTTATTATTAACTGTCATATAACTTTCTTTATTTCACTTTTGAAAGCTTTATTTTGTTTGCTCTTTTAATTTTGTTTTAATTAATAGCAACTGTAAATACAGAAAAAAAGTCTTGAGCCTACTTTCTTAGTCTAAACAACATAGCTTCCAAAAAAATTTGTGAAAAGTCTAGAATGATTAACTAAAATGATATAACTGTAGTGTTTACCCCTATATATCATGCACAGTATTTTAACTGAAAAAAATAAAATGACAATGCACTGCAAGTTGGCTAGATTGTCGGGCTCAACGGGTAGTGATCAATGGCTCCATGTCTAGTTGGCAGCCGGTGTCAAGTGGAGTGCCCCAGGGGTCGGTCCTGGGGCCAGTTTTGTTCAATATCTTCATAAATGATCTGGAGGATGGTGTGGATTGCACTCTCAGCAAATTTGCGGATGATACTAAACTGGGAGGAGTGGTAGATACGCTGGAGGGCAGGGATAGGATACAGAGGGACCTAAACAAATTGGAGGATTGGGCCAAAAGAAACCTGATGAGGTTCAATAAGGATAAGTGCAGGGTCCTGCACTTAGGACGGAAGAACCCAATGCACAGCTACAGACTAGGGACCGAATGGCTAGGCAGCAGTTCTGCGGAAAAGGACCTAGGGGTGACAGTGGACGAGAAGCTGGATATGAGTCAGCAGTGTGCCCTTGTTGCCAAGAAGACCAATGGCATTTTGGGATGTATAAGTAGGGGCATAGCGAGCAGATCGAGGGACGTGATCGTTCCCCTCTATTCGACATTGGAGTACTGTGTCCAGTTTTGGGCCCCACACTACAAGAAGGATGTGGATAAATTGGAGAGAGTCCAGCGAAGGGCAACAAAAATGATTAGGGGTTTGGAACACATGACTTATGAGGAGAGGCTGAGGGAACTGGGATTGTTTAGTCTACGGAAGAGAAGAATGAGGGGGGATTTGATAGCTGCTTTCAACTACCTGAGAGGTGGTTCCAGAGAGGATGGTTCTAGACTATTCTCAGTGGTAGAAGATGACAGGACAAGGAGTAATGGTCTCAAGTTGCAGTGGGGGAGGTTTAGGTTGGATATTAGGAAAAACTTTTTCACTAGGAGGGTGGTGAAACACTGGAATGTGTTACCTAGGGAGGTGGTAGAATCTCCTTCCTTAGAAGTTTTTAAGGTCAGGCTTGACAAAGCCTTGGCTGGGATGATTTGATTGGGGATTGGTCCTGCTTTGAGCAGAGGGTTGGACTAGATGACCTCCTGAGGTCCCTTCCAACCCTGATATTCTATGATTCTATGATTCAATTTTTTTTCAGTTTTCCAACATGTAGCAGCAAGAAGTGGGAGGATGGCATTACTTCATTTATCCCTCACACACACTAATTCAAGCATTGGTGTGAACACTTTTAACTGTTACTGTTTATTACTGTTAGTAAAAAAGGGGACACCTGTGCTTTATTAAATATTAATATTATAAACGTTTTTCACCATTGTCTGTAAAAATACATTTTATAGATTGAATTTTCTTAGCATCTGACTTAAACTTCTCTCTGTTCATCCTCCAACAGAATTATTCAGAGCTGTTGGCTCTGGTCCACCATTTCTTTGTTAAATGTTTAGAATTTGTAAGCATTGTGAACCTGTTGCCAGTGCTAGTAATCCTAATTCTTGCAATTTATACTTGTCACTTTTCTTTGAACTCTGTTAATGCTCATTGAAATTGCACATGAAATGGATTGAAAGTGTCTTAACAAATACCAAATTGGAGACAGAGTGAATTTTTTCTTTATGTGTCAATCATATTTTGGGATTTTGTTTTTGTTTTTCAGAACTGTGACCTGGCCCAGCAGAGTATAGTTCATATTGTTCAGAGTCCCCTAGACAGTGGTCAGAAAAGGACTGACGTTGAAACTGCCAACGCTGGAGGTATTCTAGGAGGCATGGAAAAAGAGCCTGAAAGTCTAACCCGTGTAGACCTTAGTACCAGCGTCCTCCCATCTTATTCCGCAGGGCTGGCTGTTATTCTGGATACTACAGACAACAGCATTTCCCTTCCATCTGCTAAATCAGGTAACTCACTGAGACTGTACAATTCAAAACTTAGCACTGACATTTCAAACTTGTCCTTCATAGTGGGATCGTTCTATGCATTGACACAGCCACAATTTCTTTTTGTCTTTTAAACAAACAATATAATGTCAATAATGTACGGTGAATATGTAGCTGAGCTTTTGATGTGTCTTCTAGTAGAGTATGTCGTACCTATGCCTGGGGGATGAACAGAATGGTTTGCTCTTCCTTTTCTTAACTTTTATAGTACTATTTAGTATTATGGATGAATAAAACAAGCAACCGCCGTCTATTCTTGTAACTGAACCTGAAACCAGTTTCCTTGACTACAATATTAGACAGCTGATGCATTGAAATTTTAATCTAATTTACAAGTTTTATGGCAGTTTTATGTTCACAAATTTTATTAAAATACTTCTATGAAAGTTTTGTAAAGACACAACAAACACAAGTGAACTTACGGTATGGATTTAAAAAGTTCTTATTCACAAAATTACAGTTTACAATATCCATTCTTCATTCCTGCCATCTATATCTGGCATGAATGAAGTAACAGGCAAATTGGCAAAAAATATCAAGAGCCAGTGTATTAATAATTAAACTGAATTTTGAAAGAGATTCCCAGGCCTCACTTTTTCCAAGAAGGATCCCTAAAATAGTATTTCAATCTTCTAAGAGGAAACATCCTTACTATAATCCCCACCGAAAACTATGCATTTCCTAAATGAGTAGCAATTTCTCTGTGGAATGCGACAGTACTGAAGTGACTTTTTTTGGTAATTCATTGAAGATACTGTTTAAAAGATCAATACACAAACACCTTTTTGTAGAAGCAGAAGAGTCCAATTCTAGAAATAAGGCAAACCGAAACCTCTGAGATTAACCTGACCAAAAGAATCATCTTTACAATATATGGATTACCAAAACTGTTAAAATAACATTTGGAGAGTGTTGTAAGTAAATCATGAAGAAAGTGTACAATTCATGGGTGGGTCACAGAAGTGTTCCACAACTGACTTGATCAACCTCTCACTGCCAACTAATGATGAATGAGTGCAGTTTACGAACAAATTAGTGCCTAGCTTAATGATGCACATCTCACATTCTGAATGAGTAATGAGACAAGAGGGGTGCATGCTAATTTAAATCTGCTCAGTTGGGGCACATCTGATGAGATTGGGCTTGCTATCTGAAGCACTGTGATGTGAACTGCTGGATTCTTCTGTTTATTTATTTTTTGTCCTTAAATACAATATTTACATAAACTTAATAACGTTGCCTGACATCACAGGGCAGTTTACACATTTAAGGGTTCTTGTGGCACATCTGTATATTTTCACGGAGTTGTGTCTCTTTCACACTCCACAATCTCCATGTGGCCTCTGACAAAACAAAGTGTGCTCATTTGTCATAGCAAGGACCCCCAATGGCAGGATGATAATGTAACTGAATGTAGATTGCCCGTGTCAGTGGACTAGGTCTATCTGTGATGCAGCTAAATAGTTTCTTTATTTTATGAACAAAATAAGGAGACAGTTTTACCGAGGCTATCTATACATTTAAAACACTATAGCAGCACAGCTGTAGCGCTTCAGTGTAAACACTCGCTGAAGCAATGAGAGGGGTTCTCCTATTGCTATAGTTAATTCACCTTCTTTAGAGGCAGTAACGAGGTCGACAGAAGAATTTTTCCATCCACCTAGTGCTGGGGATTATGTCTGTTTAAATACATCACTCATAGGGTGTGGATTTTTTCACTCCCCTGAGTGACGTACCTGGATCAACCTAACTTTTCAGTGTAGATTAGCTCTTAGTGATACTTCTGCCTGGCTAGTTGTTAATGACGGGTACTTTGTGGTGGTCTTTTCTACTCAGTTTGCTATGAGTCTCACTGTTATTAAAGAGGTAAAGAAAAAATCTGCTTCTAGTTGATTGGTGGCTGCACACTCACCTGCATTGTTGAGGGTTGAAACATCTGATTCCTGTTTACTGATTTCTGCCTTTTTCTTTAAGTGAATGTAATGCTGGTGAAATGTATCAGACTGATAGTAGTAGAGCATGAACTCCTTCATTCCCCCCCACCCCCGAAAGAAATATATCATATGCAGCTGCAATGAGAGCTTTCATTTACCTCCTCAATAGTTTGCCTCACTCCTGTGGGTCAGAAAGCAGTTTAGTCACAAAAACTATTCAGTCAATTGCCTTTCTACTGAGGCTGCTCAAAAGGCTGTCAGTTGTGATGGTGATTTTTGCAACTTGGAACCAAAACATCAACTCAGTGCACATACAGTAGGCCACAAAGCAGTGGGTAGATGACAGATTAAGTCTGTGACTTAGAGGTGAAGGTCTCCTTTAATTCTTTATTACCATCTACTCTAATATGCTGAGTGATTCTTTCATAACAGTACCAGTAGTCTCCAACGTGCTCCAGCTTCTTCCAAAGACTTACATACTTCTTTCTCTTACTGCAGGATGATTCTGTTTTCTTTTGGCACAAAAACCTTGGTTTCTGACTAGAAAGGACTGTTGAAATCTGTTATCTTCAGAAAGATTCTCTCAGAAAGATGTTCTTAAGGTATTTAGTAGTCAAAGTACAGAATGTCACCAGTCAGTCAGCGGGAGAGGAAACATTCACTGTACAGTATTGCTATTATACAAATATTTATATTATATAAGTCATCTTAAATAACTATTTCTTGGAGCAGCTAGTCCTGGAATACACAAGAGGAGAAGCAATTGCTGATTTAGTCCTAAGTGGAGCACCAGATCTGGTCCAATAGGTGAATATAGCTGCACCACTTGGTAATAGTGACTATTGTATAATTAAATTTAACATCTCTCTAGCAGGGAAAACACCACAGCAGCCCAACGTGGTAGCATTTAATTTCAGAAAAGGGGACTGCACAAAAAGAGGAAGTTAGTTAAACAGAAATTAAAATGTGCAGTGCCAAAAGTGAAACCCCTGCAAGCTGCATGGAAACTTTTTAAAGATGCCATAATAGAGGCTCAACTTAAATGTATACCCGTAATTAAAAAACATAGTAAGAGAAACAAAAAAGTGCAACCGTGGCTAATCAACAAAGTAAAAGAAGCAGTGAGAGGCAAAAAAGCATCCTTGTAAAAAATGGAAGTTAAATCCTAGTGAGGAAAATTGAAAGGAGCATAAACTCTGGCAAGTGAATTGTAAAAATATAATTAGGAAGGCTAAAAAAGAATTTGAAGAACAGCTAGCCAAAGACTCTAAAAGCAATAGCAAAAATTGATTTAAATACATTATAAGCAGGAAGCCTGCTAAGCAACCAGTGCGGTGACTGGATGATTGAGATGCTAACGGAGCACTCAAGGACGATAAGGCCATTTTGGAGAAACTAAATGAATTCTTTGCATCAGTCTTCACAGCTGAGTATGTGAGGGAGATTCCCAAACCTGAGCCATTCTTTTTTGGTGACAGATCTGAGGAACTGTCCCAGACTGAGGAGTCATTAGAGGAGGTTTTGAAACAAATTGGTAAATTAAACAGTAATAAGTTACCAGGACCAGATGGTATTTACCCAAGCGTTCTGAAGGAACTCAAATGTGAAATTGCAGAACTGTAACTGTGATTTGTAACTTATCATTTAAATCAGCTTCTGTACCAAATGACTGGAGGATAGCTAATGTGATGCCAATTTTTAAAAAGGCTCCAGAGGTGATCCCGGCAATTACAGGCCAATAAACCTGACTTCAGTACCGGGCAAACTAGTTGAAACTATACTAAAGAACAAAATTGTCAGACACATACATGCACATAATTTGTTGGGGAAGAGTCAACTTGGTTTTGGTAAAGGGAAATCATGCCTCACTAATCTACTAGAATTCTTTGAGGGGGTCAACAAGCGTGTGGACAAGGAGATCCAGTGGATATAATGTACTTAGATTTTCAGAAAGCCTTTGACAAGGTCCCTTGCCAAAGGCTCTTAAGCAAAGTGAGCTGTCATGGGATAAGAGGGAAGGTTCTCTCATGGATTGGTAACTGGTTAAGAGATAGGAAACAAAGGGTAGGAATAAAGGTTAGTTTTCAGAATGTAGAGAGATAAATAGTGGTGTCCCAGAGGGGTCTGTACTGGGCCCAGTCCTATTCAACATATTCATAAATGATCTGGAAAAAAGGTTTCAGAGTAGCAGCCATGTTAGTCTTGAGGTGGCAAAATTTGCAGATGATACAAAACTACTCAGAGAGTTACGTCCAAAGCAGACTGTGAAGAGTTGCAAAGGGATCTCACAAAATTGGGTGACTGGGCAACAAAATGCCAGATGAAATTCAGTGTTGATAAATGCAAAGTAATGCACATTGGAAAACATAATCCCAACTATACATATAAAATGATGGGGTATAAATTAGCTGTTATCACTAGTTGCGTCAACACTGGTGGTTAGGTTGGCATAGCTATGATGCTCAGAGGTGTGATTTTTTTATATCCATCAGCCTAAGTCTTAAGAGTAGACCAGGTGTTAGAAGCTCAAATCACCTTCCTCATTGAAGAACCAGAGGAGAACGCAGTATTTCATCTGGATAAGATGGGCACAACCATTTTTGTTATTATTATAAAGAATATTATAAAATATGTTGGCTAAACTTGGCTCGTGCTTTAACCATGGACAAACATAGCTGTATGACATACATCCCTTTTTACATCAATTTTTCCTTTCCTTGTGACTGGCCACTCTGCTCTACATGGCAAAGAAGTGGGAGGGGGAATTGAAAAGGTTCAGCTAATGGTAGCAGTTTATTAATAAAAAAGCATTGCCAGAGTAAAAGAAAAATTAAAGTTAAAAAGCATTGCAGCCACAGCCCAAGTAAAATATAACTTGTGTGAACACAATCCTTAAAGGTATTATGAAGAACACCTCAGGGCTGGAGAACACGTTAAGGCAACATGTGTACTCACTATCATAGTAGCCAGTAGGTTGGAGATCCTATTTTGCTCCATTCTGGATGAAGTAGAATTTTTCACTCAGTAGAAATTGCAGGAGGTCTGTCAGATTTCTGGACGAGGAAACCTCCACCTGCTTCCTCTGTAACACTCAAACTCACTCCAGTCATTTATCAGTTCATCCAGTACAAGTCACAGAAGGATTTCCCCTGTATAGCCAGAAGGTCTCTACCAAGAGGCATGGAATAAATACTTTCTTTTTTATTCTTGGATCCCCAACAGAACTACATCATCTAAGGGCATAATGGCCTGGAATAAGTTTAAAATAATCGCCAATGTTCTGTGTCACAGGGAATGCCCCCTCCCTCCTCTTAAAGTCTCCACTATCAAAGTGACATTTTTGGAAGTGGGAGGATTTTGGTAACTCACAGCTCTTTTTCTTGGAATATGCTTTAATCAAGCTTGCAATCTGCAGAAGGTAGCTACCATTGTGAGCTAGCAAAAGGAATGGCATTTGAGATAAAAGTTGCCGTGTATGCATCTATGTAGAAAGTGTATAAGACCATACTGGGACTCAAGAACATTCGCAAACTTTTATTTTGCTCTGTTAAAACCCCTAAGATATCCTCAGATTCAGAGAGGGATGGGAGGATGCCCAGGAGTCTGCTCTCTGTGAGCCAAAGGCTGCAGAATCTGAGGGACAAGGAGTGGAGGACCTGGGCACATAGGATTTGCTTCCGATGGGCAGACCAGCACCACAGAAAGGAGCTCAGGCATCAATGTAAGGACATAGGGATGACTGAAAAGAGAAGAAAGGAACAGTTGGAGTTGGAGGAGAAGTGAACCTGAGATGAAAGAGATGCTGGCAAAGTGACTCCACCATGATTGAGAGATGAGGAAGTGAGACATGGCTTTTCAGTGTGACCTACTTGAAAGACTTATGGGTATTGTGAGTTAGTTGACTCAAATCTGTTCTACGCAAACCATCTACCTACCTATACTCAATGCCATCGCTTCCAACACCTCAGTGGTATCATGTCCTTCAGCCTGTGCACATCTCTGGCTATGGGGGAGCTAGTCAATGAGACACCATAAGCAATATCTGCTGCATTCTACTTCCATTCCAATACAAAGGAAAGGACCAATACCTTAATGATATATAAAACTGAGCATCGCTATTTTCAGTTTATTTTGCTCTTTGATGTTTGGAGATTTTTTCACTATTATATCCCTGCCATGTGCCTGTTGCTATTTTGTACTTGCTTGTTTTGTTTTCCACACCTCCTCACCTTTGTAAAGGTGTTGAACTGCCCAAATATGCTTACCTTTAATAAAGCTTTGTTTGGTCACATATTGAGGTCTGGAGTTACAATGGATAATTACAACAAACAGAAAATGACAAGTCCACCATATTTCTTTTACAGAAATCATACCAGACTAAGTTTCATTTCACTCACCTGGCCCAAGGTGCAGCATCAACTCCAGTTAGTCAACACCATTAATCAGCCTCCCTGCCCCCCTGTATTTCCGAGGCAGCTTGAGAATGCGGGTGCACAAGGCATCCTGTAATGGACCCTGCACAAGCATCAAGAAGTGGACTAGGTGGTTGTTTGTAAGCAGACTTAAAACCTTTATTGTCCTTGATCCATTCTGTCCTCAGATATTCCCTTTTATCTTCACATGCATTGTGAAGCACACAAGAAGTCCCAATCATGTATATGACACTATATACATCACAGTCCAAATGAGTCTATAAGCAGCTTCATCTTGTCTTCATTCAGCCAAAATCATATTCTACCACCACCCTCCACCTTCTCAGTCTGTAGTTGTACTGTCTCCTGCCAGACTGGTGGAAATCAGGATAAGTTTAATCACTCAGGGCTGTAGATGATAGGGCAGGTTGGCACCATCATACTAGACACAGATACCTCATTGATAACCATGTTCCTAGGTGGTAATAAAGTATCAGCTTTCATTTTGGTGAAATAGACCATGCCTCCAAAACACATAGATAGTTGGGAAGTTGATATTAATGAACATAAATTAGAAACTACAAAGAATGGCTGGAAGAAGGGCCAAAGCAAATAAATACAATAGCTAGCACACCAATCGGGTTAGCCCTAAGCCCAGCTTAGCTGCTGCCACTGTGTCAGAAGGCCTTTTTCCATTAATCCTGCCTTAGGAAAGCATAAGAGGTGCACAGGTGTCCATTGATACAGGCGTAGAAAGAGGTAAAAAATAGGAATAAGACACTCAAGTTTGGGATTCCTTCTTCTTCATACTAGTAGTGAAGGCCTCGCTAGAGCTGCAGAATCTATATTCAAGGCATTCTTCGTGTGTAATGCTAGAAAGTTTGAGTAAGGGCGGGTAGAATATCCAAATGTAATATGGTGAGGTGTAAGAACATTTATATTTAATTCAGGATATTACTGTAGTTTTATGACTGTTGTTTGAAATATGGATATATTTGTGTTGTGTATAAAGGGCAGGGACTCACACTGACTGGGAATTTCTCATTCATGGGGAAAAATTGCAATCCCCGATCCCCATCACGAATGGGGTTCAACGGGCTACTCGCATCTGTCAGCGTAGGGTAGACACGCTCACCCAGTCAGCGTAGCGCGCGTGCAGCCCTGGACATTTAAGGGCATCACAGACCTGTTATTGCTCAATCTCGGGTGGCTGAATGCCACTTGTCCCTCTAAGAAGTTGTGTACAAAGGGCAGGGACTTAATCAACGTGAGCTTATGACCTGCACTTACTGGGAATTCCTCATTCACGGGGAATAATTGCAATCCCCGATCCCCATCACGAATGGGGTTCAACGGGTTACCCGCACCTGTCGGCGTAGGGTAGACACACGCTGAGCCAGTCAGTGTAGCACTTGGCGCCCCAGACATGTAAGGGCATCACAGACCTGTTATTGCTCAATCTCGGGAGGCTGAACGCCACTTGTCCCTCTAATTGTTACAAATCTTATGGTATTTTATAATCTATAAGACATTTTTGAAAGCATCTTCTCACTTAAATACAGCAATAAAATAACTTAGTGTGCTTTGAATTGTTAGAAAGCCTGTAAAGGATAGGAAAGTGCTTTGTGTCCCAATTTTGCTTGAAGCAAGTGGGCAACCCAAGTTTTTGAAGTAGTTTTAGAAATGTGACAAGTAATTCTAAACATATACTGTCAAATTAGTTCCAGGTCAGGTAACAGTATGATGTTCATCTCTACTTCCCCATTTTAATATGGCATTAGTCTGAGTACTCCTAGATCTAAAATATACTGCTGTTTTTTCTCATCATCTCCTTGAGAATATCATCAAAACGTGGGCACTGATCCATCCAAAATGGCCTCCAGCATTGCATGAACATCTATACTGATACTGTGGGACATGAACCCCTATAACTGCTCAACAACTGAACCAGACAAAATGAAGACAAGTACAACGATGCAGTTATTTTTTGCTCATGACCTGTTTTAGCCTGCTGTGTCAGAAAACTGGATATCTAAAATTTACCATAGATTTTAAAAAGAAAAAAAAGTGTTCTAAGCACATTTCTCTGTCATTTACGAGAACTTTTCAAAAGGAAACTACTCTGTATAAAGAGTTTTTTGGTTTTTTTCCCCCTTGCTTATTGGGAGAAATCATTGATGGATTAATGATAAAATAAATCCATGGATTAAATCTACTGTAGGTCCATGCTGATCAGCGTGAATCAACAACTGAAGTGGGTAAAACAGTATCCTGTTCAGTTTACATTAAATAATTAGCTCATTTTTTTCAAAGCTTTATCAAGCTCTAGGTCTAATGACAAGCAAGCACCAAAGTATTTACATTGAGTTTACTTTTTTTTTTTCACTTTTGTATGAATACATCTGGATTGAATTTGGTTTTTTCTCTTTATGCAGTACTATTGTATTTAATGCATAGTTGCAAAACTGTATGGTTATTCAGTTCTTTAGACAGGTATTCATTTAAAGGAAGCTCGATTGTTCTACAAGCAAATGGAATAATTCATCTGGTACATGGCAAATGTATTGTTTCACCAGATGAATTCATGTAACTAGTCAGGTTTCTATGGTATTTTATGATTTGGAGCACTGGCAGTTTTTCTAATAATAGGGTTAAATCCTTTAATTGGCTTTCATTTAAAAGAAAATACATAGTATGGTATAATATTTGAGTATATGTTCATTTGGGGCCTAGAAAAGTTGTTGTTCTAACAAGTTTGTTGATTTAAAGGTAAAGTGCAGAATCTGTCCGAGGATCAATCCTACAGCAGTAATAGAAGAGGAATTAAATTGTGGCTCTTACAGCACTGTCCATGGCAGGGTGTGGGAAGTTACCCCAGTGGTAACTCTCATGGACATTGTCCCCTACTCAGGCAAAATGCCTCCAGGAGGACATGGGCTGCAGCAGCCTGCCTTGCACCCTTTGCAGGGGTGCAGTGTGCCCTCCTTGAACCGTCCCACCTCTGTTAATCTTTTGATCAGTGATGGGGGAAACGTGGCCATGGCTCTACTCTCTCTCTTCCTCTTCATGGTCCCTGGGACTAGCATGTCTCTGATAGCCATGATTATGCAAGAACCATAACTGTGACTAGTACCTATACAGAATGTGAAGGAGGAATCTTTGTTTTGCCAGTAAGTTTTGTTCACATTACTAACACTTAGAGCAAGAAAGACAGTGCTCTGTTTAAAATGTTGGTAACATCAACTGTTGGAGAGGAAACAGTGATTCCTGAACAGGAAATGAAGAAGGAACTGATTTTCTAATATTTGGTTTTCTGATTGAACTGTATTTGTAATTTGGAATTCAGTGTATGTGTTAGGAGAAAAGCAGGGCCATAATATGGTGCAGTCTTTTTATATATACATATTTTTTTTCAAATTAGGCCTACCAAACACTTTTGGTATGTGATCCAGAGTTTGTTTGGAGATTTGGTCCAGACCCGAAGCCAATTTCCAAATATTGCCTGCCTTTGCTTTTTTTATGCTCACATGTTTCTAGTGCAGTTGTTCCCAAACGGTGGGCCATGGATGAAACACTGGTGATCCACTGAGCTCTTCCTGTTGCTCCATGCGGAGGTTGCTGGTCACATGGAGCTGGCTCCATCTACTCTGCTGGAAATAATCCCTGTTTCCAGCAGAGGGAATTGATGCTTTGTGGAAATCATCACATCCTAGTAGCACTAGGAGATGGTAACATAGGAGCTGCCATAGTAGTGCAAATCATTAGTTTATCTAGCTCTAGTATCCTTCCTTTGGCAGTGGCCAGTACCATACCTGATCTTTCAGAAGAAAGAAACCTAACTCTGGAATGCAGCACTCAGACTGTGCAGTGCTGTTTTTAGAGATAGGTATTCTTTCTTGACCATTGCAGACACACCCTTGAAGCATGAGATCTGATTACCCTTAAAGCATGTTGCCACCAGTAGATAAGGCACTCTTTAGTTTGGTCCTCTTTGAAATGAGGTTTTCTAAACAACCCTTAGTACTAATTAACTAATTACTGATTTTTTCAGCCATTAGTAATTAACCGTTGCTGTTTCTATCAAGTTTTTTAAAAAGTAGTTAGCTTAGGTCTACACTTTACACGATGTGATTTTAGAAGATAGTAGCATCATAGTACCTTTTCAATAAAATGATTCTGTCGCGCTTTAGTGAAGATGCTACTAATTAATCCATAATCAGTCCACCTCCATGAGAGGCAGTAACTATATCAACAGGAGAAGCCTTCCTGTTGACATAGCTCTGTCTACACTGGCAGATAGGTGGGGGTAACGTTGCTCAGGGGGTTGGATTTTTCACACCCCTGAATGACGTAGTTATACCAATATAAGTTTACATTGTAGACCTGGCCTAAAACTTAGAAACATACTAAAATTACTGCACTTTAGTTAGGACTGTATTAAAAAATTGACATTACAAAGTCCTTGAAAATTGACTCATATCCAATGTGTCTTCTTTTAGGCTTATTAACCCTTGGTAACTCTCTGGTACACTACTTCCTGGTTCTAAATGTAAAAATTTATATCCCCTCTCGACCTTTCAGCATCAGCAGAAAGTGATTTTATAAGACATTAGCATAATGGAACCTTTTCAATAAAATGATAAATTGAGCCCATTTCAGAAAACAGAACACACACTTGGTAATTTATTGCAGTCAGTGCCTTCCGGGAACCTTATACATATCATATGCTTTTAACTCTGATGAGAATGCTGCCATTTTTCCACATCTTGCATGTCTGTAACATGCACTGAGAAGAAAAATGTTCTTTCTAATGGAGCCAGCAGCACCTTTGGGAATGCTTACATGACATAATTATCTCTCATGAACATGTCTATTATTTCATTGTTGTTTAAGGCTCTTTCATGTTAATTAAAGCCGATAACATTTGCTAGCTTCCTCATGTTGAGGGGTGAGGAGGGAACACTGCTGTCTCCCTGGAATGAATTTTGATCGTTGATAGGTGAGAGCATAGATGGGTTTTCTTCTGAAAATGCATAACTCCAAATCTTTGTGCAACCAGATGGCAGTGACATTTGTAGATGGCAAATGTTCTGTTTTAATTAAACAAAGCTACACATGTAATGTTTTCAGGAAGAATTGTTTCCATAAATTAATAGTTGATGGTAAAAAAAAAGATTAACTTACATTTAGGTAACACTTCTTATGTGTAAATATACACAATAGATCATGAATATGTAGGGTAGAGAAAATCTAATTATAAGGAGAAAATAGGACAGGATCCTTAGTTTAAAGTCTGTTAACAGTATGGAGGCAACTGCTACCATGGGCCTTCGGACTCACATTGTATGCTCAGTTCAGGTTCCTACTTCTCAAAATGACATAGGAGATTTAGTCTTCTCGCAAAGCACATGCTCAGGTTTCATTAATGTAATTGGGAGTTCTGTGCATGCAGCAAGGGCAAGAGTAGACAGGCTTGAGCTACAGAAAGTAATTACATGCAATTTCATAAATTCTGTTGATACTAGGGAATAAAAAATCTCCATTCAAACCAATTCCTCCTCTCTCATACCTTCTTTGTAAGGACGAATAACTTCAATGGGGCTAAGTCTGAACTTTTGTGAAAGAGCAAGGCCATTAGAAGAAAATGCGCTGATATGTTTTGAGTGAATGTAATGCTTGTGAAAAGTAAATAGACTGATAATACCAGTCAGTGACTGAATTCTTCTGTTTATCCATGGAACAACACAGGCAATGGCAGCATAGCAGTCTCCTTCACTGCTGTGCCAATATGCCTTGGGTTAAATCCTGGTCCCGCTGAAGTCAACAGGTATTTTGCCACTGACTTCAGTGAGGCCAGAATTTCACCTCCTATCTCACACCTGGATGATTAGAATCATAGCATATTAGGGTTGGAAGAGACCTCAGGAGGTCATCTAGTCCAATGCCCTGCTCAAAGCAGGACCAACACCAATTCAATCATCCCAGCCAGTTCAGTCTTTGGCTTCTCTGCTGAGACTGCCAGCAAGGGTACCAGTTACGCTTGCTGTCTTCTAATATGGACACCTAATGACAAGGAACTGGACTGAGATTACCAGTCCATTTCATATGGGTCCCCGAAAAGCCTTCAGTTGTTAACAATTTTAATCCACTGCTGTCCTGGTCTGGATTTAAACCAGTGATTTAGAGGTTTCTATCCCAGCATCATGGTAATGATCTGTGTTTAGAGCTAGCTTATAAAATATGTCAGGTTTCAGACTAGCAGCCGTGTTAGTCTGTATTTGCAAAAAGAAAAGGAGTACTTGTGGCACCTTAGAGACTAACCAATTTATTTGAGCATACGCTTTCGTGAGCTACAGCTCACTGAATGCATCCGATGAAGTGAGCTGTAGCTCACGAAAGCTTATGCTCAAATAAATTTGTTAGTCTCTAAGATGCCACAAGTACTCCTTTTCTTTTTTCTTATAAAATATATTTGCAAGCCAGTGAACAAATACACCAGACTGGGAGTTCAAATAAAATCCAAATTACTTGTGACAGCCAACAGAGGCATTTCCAAATGTCAGCAAACTTGGAGGGGATAGGACACTTCTTGCCTAGGTGCCTCCCTTGCAACTACATCCCCTTTTCTTTTACAGCTCTATCCCAGACCACCCATGTGCTAGGCAGAGAACCTGGCTTCTGCTTGTAACCCCCCATGTGCAGGAAACTAAGGAGTGCCTTTATACCTTGTCATAATATTATTCAGAGGCTGGCATTATATACAGTATGCTGTAGTCATGTAATTATTGCGTAATAGAAACTTCTATTATATAACAAAAATGAACACACAAATGTACTGTACTCCAAAGGGTTATAAATACTAACATGTAATATTAATAATACTTGTGTTGTTTTCTATGATATTTTAGAGCTCTGTCCTGCTATGTTTTAGTCAAGGTCTCAAATTACATAACTAAAATTCAACAGTCTGTATTTAAATTATAATTCCAAATATATGCCAATCAGATTAGATCTTTTACACCTTGGGATTTTAAAGAGAGAGAAACTTGGTTCGACATATCTCATTTAAATCTTACCTCCATCTCCCTGCTTCTTTATTGTATTCTTCTATCCACCTTATCTACATAAAATTGTCTGGTTTTCTCTAACTCATTAGACTACTTACTTCAGTGGCCTTATTTGGCAGCTCATTCCATATGTTTAGAGCTTTTAGAGGCAAATCAGGCAGCTCCTTGTGCATTCCCTGTTCACCTCCAATTTTCTGATATTTAGATTGTTTTCTGCAGGTTTGGCACGCCTCATGTTCCATTATAGCAAATGCCACCATTTTGAATTTATGCTGTTATATTTTTTTCTAAACTATATTCTTGAAGAGAAATCTAAAGATGGAGAGACCAAAGGAAGAATATAATATTACGTACAAAAGCCTCATACATTGAGAGCTTTCCGACATTGATCAATGTACACTTGCAATTTATATGACACAATAGGTCAACATTGTAAAAGGACATCAACAATAGAAATCTCTAATTATTTCCCATGCAAAGTAATGTTTTGCTGGCCAAATCCTGCTTTCATTATTTGTGAAAGTAGTTCCCTTTATTACATGGGAATTTTCATATGAGCGAAGAAAAAAGGATTGGTCCCAAGTGCTCAGTACTGCTCTCATTGAAGTAAATGACAAAACCTCCATTGACTTTGGTTGTGCAGGATTAAGCTCTGAATCTAAGATTTCATGCCAGCTAATGATTATGAATACGGTCCTTCTATCATTCAAACCAGGCAGTCTATTTTAGGATTTTTCTGTAACACCCCCTCATTTGGTTATCTAAATCTTTCACAGGTAAATTGATGTGCATAGCAAGGTCTTTAGTGGATTTCTAATCTCATAGGAACACAGGAATTGCCATAATTGATGAGAACTTTGGCCCATCTAATCAAATATCATCTCATCAAAAGTGGCCAGTACCAGATGTTTAAGAGGAAGTTGCAAGAAACCTTGCATTAGGCAGAAGTGGAATAATCTGCCATGTACATTAGGTCTCCTCCTAATCTCTAGTATTTAGAGATTGTCTTAAACACTAAAGACCCAAAGTATTATTCTCTATATTGAGAAATCAGCTCAATTTCTTCGACTTTTCTATGTAACAAGCTCTGTAAGAATGTTTACTCATTTGAGTTCCCACACTCTGCAGGCCTCTTTTTATTGTTGTGTATTATTTATATCAATGGAGCACCTTAAGTGAATACAGACAATTACTTATTTCCTCTAAAGAGATGATGTCTAATACTAAAAGCACCTACCCAACTTCCAGCTGATAGCTTGGAATTTGTGAGGAAGAACATCCAACCGTTCTAATACTTAAAACAACTAATAATGTTCTTCTTCACTCTAAAATATATGACTTTTCCAGAGTCTGCTGGCATATTTGAAAAGCCTGATGGTTTGGGGAAAGTTCACCACTGTTCGAATTCCAAATAAGACCTTTCCAAAACCTGTCACAGATTTTTGTTTGATGTGACAGACATTACAACCACAAGCTGTATCTTTGGGAACCACATTGTATTTCATATTTGAAGCATGAAACCCTCAAAAAGCCATTTTACTGAGATTCATAGAATATTCATAGCCCATTGTATCGATACAGATGTGCATTTGGATGTTCCTGGTTCACTGGTGGTGGTGTGAGGGTTGTCTTTGATAATTTAGACTCATGTGGGGGTGATTAAAGCAAAATTTTAAGGCTGGCTATATAAATTCCCCAGCTTTTGAATTTGACCTTCGGGAGAATTGGGATAGAGGCTGGTTTTATCTATTTTCAGGGGTCTAGGGGACAAAGCAAGACTTGTGTATAAAAGGCTGAGTTGAAACAGGCTCAGGGGCTTCATTTACATTTGGCAAACAGATAGGACCTTCTGCCCACGGAAAGGTGCCAACCCTTGCTGAAGGGTTGGAAGGTATTTTGGCTTATCAGACCCCCCTTCCCCATGTGGAAGATAGTGGCTTCTGGTACATTTATTGTTTTTGATAATGCTCTTACCCTAAGAATAGATGTATTTTGCTTTGGCAGAGCTGGGTGGTAACTTGTAACTGCTGGCACACACTGGACATTGTCCTCAGAGAGAAAGCTCAGCCCTGGTGCTGGCCTTTAGGCAGACTGGCTTGCTGGGGATATCACAGTATATGACAGGACACTGTACAGCCTTAAAAGCCCCAGTCAGTTCAGAGGGAGACACGGATTTCTGCCCAAAAGAGGTGATGGTTGGGAGCCTGAAATGTTAAGTGAGTGGCCTCAAGGGACCATGGAGGGGAATATGGATGCAGTTACCCTGAAACTGTGACATTATGGTGACAGCGTGTATAGTATGGGATCTATGACAGTGTGAATTGCCATAAATGGCAACAGCAGTGAAAACAAGTACTGTATAAGGGAAAAGCACAAAGAAAAGTGCAGAGGAAGGGGTAAATGAGTTATGAACAGCTGGTTGAGATACACCAAGAAAGGCAGCTTAACGCTGAGAAGTGGACAAAGACACCTAATTCACCTGCTACACTCTGAGAACCTGAAAAGAAATGATGATCCAGGATCACAGAGAACACCCAGCTAGCAGATGGAGGAAATTTTGGAGACAACTGCCTAGAGGGAAGCAGGGAAGAGGAGACAGAATTAACAATCATGCTGCACCCAGAATTCAGTGAAGATCCTGGACATATCTACAGGTAGAGCAAGAAAAGCTGCAGCTAGAGAGAGGCAGGCTGCATCTGGAAGCCCAGCCACTTGTAGTGTGGGAGAAGCAACATCAGCATGAGGAGAAGCAATGTCAACATGAGAAGAGAGAAGGAGAAGCAACAAGAGGAGAGTTATGGACAAGTTGCACCAGCAAAACCCTAATCCAGCAGGTGGAGACAGACCCTATGTACCTGTCCCAGTGGGTGGTGTAGACTCCAAATTATTCCTCACTTTAGGGAAGGGAATGGCATGGATGTGTTTTTAAATGTTTATGAAATGGTATGTGAATTGAACCAGGTGGTGCAGAAGGACATGTTGCAGTACCTGGTTCCACTGCTATCAGAGAAGGCCTTAGATGCTTTCACTCATATGTACAGAGAGGACTATAAAGATACTGGGTGATGCAAACAAGTTTGTTGCAAAAATTTAGACTGACCCCCTGCAACACAGGAGAAAGTTTCAGGGAATTCAGAAACAAGGGGATTTGAATTACACTGAGATTTCAACCCAAATTAGGGGTTATGTAAGAAACCATGTTGGGAGGTTACCACTGTCTATGAGACTTACCAATTAGTTAGTTTAGAACAATTGTATAACATCTGCTCTCCTACCCCACACCCCTGACCTAAAAACATGTTTCATAGACAAAAATCCTAGAGAGATGTGTTCAGTGGGGAAGTTGGAGGCCATTATTCAGATAGGCAGCCTGGGTTTGATAGAAAATCTAATAGAGATGGCATGGGATCAGAGGATGGGGATTGGGATCAGCCAAGCAAGACACCCGAGGGGGAAGGCAGCCACCTCTGAGAATCCCCAGGAGGGGTGGGAAAAAGCACTATCTTATCTGTGACCAGCTGGGTCACTTTCCCTGGGATTACCCAGTCCGCCCACCAAGGCTCAGGGCAGTGCTAGAATGGCCAGCTACGCCCCCGCCTCAGAGTTAATTGTGTGACTGAATCTCCAGAGAGGGAGTGTCATGGCCAGACCACCAATGGCATATAATGTTCCCGCTGAGCCATTCACACCCCAAACCACTGTCCACATGTCATGTTGCACCCTTCTGGGTGCAGATCTATCTGATCCCCAGTGGGAGCAGAAATTGGTAGCTAATTGGGAGACCTACATTGGATGGAGAAAAGGAGTTCTAGTGGCACCTTAGAGACTAACCAATTTATTTGAGCAGAAGCTTTCGTGAGCTACAGCTCACTTCATCGGATGCATTCAGTGGAAAATACAGTGTATTTATGCTCAAATAAATTGGTTAGTCTCTAAGGTGCCACTAGTACTCCTTTTCTTTTTGCAAATACAGACTAACACGGCTGCTACTCTGAAACCTGTCATTGGATGGAGAGATACTGGGATTACTAAAACCATTGTTAACCCCCAAGTCATGAAATCCTGCTGCCAAAGCCATTGTTCTACCTACATTACAGATTGATATAAAGCCCCAGGAAGGGTCAGCAGTGTTGGTTGTAGATGTGTTGGCAGACATTCCATTTTTCTTTTCTTTTTTTTTTTTTGTTATTGGGAAATGATATCCTGGCTTTAAAGGCAGAAGACATGAATCAGATCCCCCCAGTTAGCTCCAAACCTGTCAAAATGCAAATAGCCTAGCTGACAGGGAGAAGGGGAGCTGTATCACTTCCCTGGCCGCCGCTCCCCCTGCCAGTATTGGAGGGGCAGCACTGTCAAGGTCAAGTTACTGTCCCAGTGTATGCAAACAAATACCTGAGACTGAAGTCTTCATGGGAGTGATGAGTTTCAAGGCAAATTCTCTGAGTCTTCAATCGCAAGCCAGGGAAATAAACACTGTACCATTCACCACAATGAATTGGCTTGAAAGCTGGAGGGCAATAGTAAAACGCCAGAGCACTCTGTATTTAAGCCAGAGGGCCTCTTGTTCAATGTGTCTCACTAATCAGGGAGCAAGGATGTGACTCTCTATGAGCCATTGGTAAGACAAGTAATTGGTTTCTCATTAACTCAGATAGTAGAACTCTTGACTTGGGACAGAAGGTCTCCTACATTGACAGGTTGAAGAATAATAATAGGACTTGATATCAATGAATCTTCTGGAGAAGTGAATTGCTGTGCATAATAGTATCTAATAAACGCTTAATACATAACACTAAGACACACTTTAAAAGTTCATTAAATACAGTAAATTTCTAAACAAATAGATATTTTGACCCCTTCTTATGTTGAAAAGTCCTACGGACTAAATGTTGGGAATGGTGAGGCTTTATGTCCTTCCCAGTCTGCTGCAGAAGTTGAGGGCTGCTGTTTGTTCGGTTTGATGTTAATGATCAATTTATTTCTCTTTATATTTTTTTGCCGTCTCAAGGCTCACTTCCAGGAATAAGGCATATAACCTTTTACATTTTTAAAATGAAAACAGCATTTCCTTGACTTTTTTTTTGGTTTTCCCCAAATCAGCTTGTGGCTAATGGCTGGATCCAAACTCAGCCATTTTCATTGTCAGTGATAGCTACAGTCAGACACAAGGCAACTTGTGTCATTACCAATTAAAGTGTGTTTTCACACATCCATAATTTCATGGGATATTTCAGAGTTTACAGGACTGTCTCATGTAAAAGTTGCCAACTGAATTTGGAATAAAATCCTTTTATAAGCATCAAAATATTGTCTTGGTGTTGCATTAATTTGCATCATTAATGGTGAGCATACATCATGATAAAGTATCCTGACATTGTGACAATGATTTGACAGCTCTTAAAGGGGGGGGCAGATCAACAGCTGATGTAAACTCTCATACTCCACTGAAATCAACAGAATTATGACACTTAACACCAGTGAAGGATTTGCCCCAATATTTCACTCTTTATACATTAAGGAGACATCCATGACATTTGTAGGAATTTTTATAAATGGAATAACTCATTTTTGAATCATTGGTACTGATTTCAGCATTTTTTCACTATAGTATAAAATGTTGCATCCAAGTGAATTATAGCTACATCTTTCTTGAGCCATTTTTCTGGTCCTCATTATTCTGAAGATGAGTAAATCATCTTTAAAAGCCTACTTCTGTGTTAGCAGTGTGACACACAGGGCACTGCAAATGAAAAGAAATACTGTAGATCAGTGCACAAATGCAACTTCTGTGGTACATTGTTATCCTGTAGAATTGTGTAACAAAGAAATATTTTATACAACAAAAGTGCTAGCAAGTTATTTAGTACTTTAATGGAGAGCCCTAATTTCCCTGGTCAATTCTATGTCTGCGGCCATAACGATGTAGTGCTTTTGAAGGAAAGGGAGAGAGTCCGCAGTTTTGCTATCTAATCATGTGTCAGATAAGCAATTACATACTAGGTTTTTTATTTAAATACAGTGATAATTTGAAGAATAGTTTTGACTTTGAGAAGCTGCTCTCCATCTTTTTTTTAATAAATCCTCCCTAGGTGATATCTCTGTCTGAACCATGTGTTCCTCCTCATCTGCTGGCTTTCCCCGAGCCTTTACTTTTAAAAACTCCTCTACAACCTCTTTAGTTTTACATGGCAGCAGTCTGATTCTGTTTTCACTGAGATGGAGCCCATCTTTCCTGAATAGGCTCCTGCTTTCCCAAAAAGTTCCCCAGTTCCTAATGAATCTAAGTCCAATACCGTTGTCTCATCCACACATTGAGACCCTGCAGTTCTGCCTGTCTAACTGGCCCTAAGTGTGGAACTGGAAGTATTTCAGATTATGCTACCACATAGGTCTTGGATTTTTAATCTCTTATCTAGCAGCCTAAATTTGGCCTCCAGGACTGCTCTCCTACTTTTCCCTATGTCATTGGTACCAACATGTACCACAGCCACCAGCTTCTCCCCAGCTTTGCCCATAAGTGTCTCCGTATTTCTTGAGAAGTCCACAACCTTCACACCCAGAAGCAGTTCACTATGTGGTTATCCCAGTCATCACAAAGCCAGCTATCTATATTTGTAATAGGGCTGTCAAGCAATTAAAAAGTTAATTGCGATTAATCGCACTGTTAAACAATAATAGAATACCATTTATTTAAATATTTTTGGATGTTTTCTACATTTTCAAATATATTGATTTCAATTACAACACAGAATACAAAATGTACAGTGCTCACTTTATATTTATTTTTGCTTACAAATATTTGCACTGTAAAAAACAAAAGAAATAGTATATTTCAATTTACCTAATATAAGTACTATAATGCAATCTCTTTATCATGAAAGTTGAACTTACAAATGTAGAATTATGTACAAAAAAATAACTGCATTCAAAAATAAAACAATGTAAAACTTTTGAGTCTACAAGTCAACTTGGTCCTACTTCAGCCAATCGCTCCGATAAACAAGTTTGGTTACATTTGCAGGAGATAATGCTGCCCGCTTCTTGTTTACAATGTCACCTGAAAGTGAGAACAGGCGTTCGTATGGTACTGTTGTAACTGGTGTCACAAGATATTTATGTGCGCTAAAGATTCATATGTCCCTTCATGCTTCAACCACCATTCCAGAGACATGCGTCCATGCTGATGATGGGTTTTGCTCAATGACGATCCAAAGCAGAGCAGACCGATGCATGTTCATTTTCATCATCTGAGTCAGATGCCACCAGCAGAAGGTTGATTTTCCTTTTTGGTGGTTTAGGTTCTGTAGTTTCCACATCAGAGTGCTGCTCTTTTAAGACTTCTGAAAGCATGCGCCACACCTTGTTCCTCTCAGATTTTGGAAGGCACTTCAGATTCTTAAACCTTGGGTCGAGGGCTGTAGCTATTTTTAGAAATCTCACATTGGTACCTTCTTTGTGTTTTGTCAAATCAAGTGACAGTGTTTGTAAATCAAACAACATGTCCTGGGTCATCATCCGAGACTGCTATAACATGAGATGTATGGCAGAATGTGGGTAAAACAGAACAGGAGACATACAATTCTCTCCCAAGGAGTTCAGTCACAAATTTAATTAACACACTATTTTTTTTTTAACTAACATCATCAGCATGGAAGCATGTCTTCCGGAATGGTGGCTGAAGCATGGAAGGGGCATACGAATGTTTAGCATATCTGGCATGTAAATACCTTGCAATGCTGGCTACAAAAGTGTCATGCGAATGCCTGTTCTCACTTTCAGGTGACAGTGTAAATAAGAAGCTGGCAGCATTATCTCCTTAAATGTAAACAAACTTGTTTGTCTTAGCGTTTGGCTGAACAAGAAGTAGGACTGAATGGACTTGTAGGCTTTGAAGTTTTACATTGTTTTGTTTTTGAATGCAGTTATGTAACAAAAAAAATCTACATTTGTAAGTTACACTTTCACAATAGAGATTGCACTACACTACTTGTGTGGAGTGAATTGAAAAGTATTTTCTTTTGTTTATCATTTTTACAGTGCAAATATTTGTAATAAAAACTAATATAAAGTAAGTACTGTACACTTTGTATACTGTGTTGTAATAGCAATGAATATATTTGAAAATGTAGAAAAACATGTAAAAATATTTAATACATTTCAATTGGTATTGTATTGTTTAACAGTGCTCATGATTAATTTTTTTAATCACAGTTAATTTTTTGAGTTAATTGTGTGAGTTAACTGCGATTAATTGACAACCCTAATTTCTAATAATCAAATCCCTCATTAGAAAGAGACAGGTGATCGTAGTGACTGGAGTTCCTTCCCACAGAGGGTTATCTTTAGTTCATTATGGTAGTATGACATCATCTGGAAGGAGGATCGCAACTATGGGACTGTTTCCCTCTGCTCCAGCTTGATGTTCTCCTTCCTTGAGATTTTCATCTTTCTCAACAACACAGAGGCTGGGACCACTCTGCTGTGTCCTGGAAAGTTTCCTCTATGAACCTCTCTGTCTCTTTTAGCTACTCCTGTTCAGCCACTCTGGTCTCCAGAGCCCAAACTTGGATGCTCACATACGTCACCTGCCCACAAGGCATGTAATCATAAATAGGGCCCTCCAAAATTCACGGTCGATTTTGGTCAATTTCACAGTCATAGGATTTTAAAAATCGTAAATGTCATGATTTCAGATATTTAAATCTGATATTTCACGGTGTTGTAACTGTAGGGGTTATATACATATGTAGATATATACAGATCCTGACCCAAAAGGGGATTGTGAAGGGGTTGCAAGGTTATTGTAGGGGGTTGCGGTGTTGCCACCCTTACTTCTGCACTGCTGCTGGCAATGGTGCTGCCTTCTGAGCTGAGCAGCTGGAGAGCGGTGGCTGCTGGCTAGGAGACCAGCTCTGAAGGCAGCACCACTGCCAGAAGCCGCGAAGATGTAAGGATGGCATGATGCAGTATTGCTACCCTTACATCTGCGCTGCTGCCTTCAGAGCTGGGCCTTTGGCCACCAGCTGCAACTCTCCGCAACCCAACTCTGAAGGCAGCAGTGCAGAAGTAAGGGGGGCATGATATGGTCTCGTATTGCCTCAATTACTTCTGCATTACTGCTGCTGGGCACCGCCTTCAGGGCTGGGCACTTGGCCAGCAGTCGCCACTCTCCAGCTGCCCAGCTCTGAAGGCAGCGCAGAAGTAAGGTTGGCAATACCACAACCGCCCTCCAAAAATCTTGCAAACCCCTCCCCCCCCCTTAACTCCCTTATCGGTGAGGATCCCCAGTTTGTGAAACTCTGGTCTCCTCCAAGAAATCTGTATAGTATAGTGTAAAAGTACACAAAAGACCAGATTTCACAGAGAGACCAGATTTCATGGTCCATGACGCTTTTTTCACGGCCATGAATTTAGTAGGGCCTTAATTATAAATGTTGCATCTAGTGAAATAAACTGAATAGCCCCCACTCTGCTGCTGGACTTCTGCCTGCATTATTTTTACTCTTGCAGGGGATTTTGTTTGTTTGTTTGTTCTTGGTTTTGGGGAGGGTTATTGGCCTAAGTTTAGAGTATGTTTGTTAGATGTAGCTGCTTCTTGCACTCCCTCTCTATGCTCCGTTTGTCTCTGCTTTATCTAACCAATGAATAAATGGAAACTTTGGTGTCTTTGTTTTTGACTACTGTAAATACAAATATGCATCCTTATCCCCAAGAAATACCTTCCTTGATACCCTGATTTTTATTTCTCAGGCTGTCCTGGTTTTCTCAGATAGAAGTCATCCCATTTTCATGTCTATATCTCAATATAGATATATACAGAATGTATCTCAAATATTACACTGATGTGCACCTGTCTTTCTTTATGACAGTTGTTATGAATAGTTAATACTGTCAGTTATAGTTTATTAAGAGTTTATAACACCATCTATAATGTATTTATAAATTTATAAGCATGTCTCTGATTTTTATGTTGTATAAAGTATTTATTACTGACCCTTACGAGAAAGTGTTACAGATTTCTGTGAATAATTTATACTTTTAATCTCAAATGTAATGCTGCAGATTTCTGTCATAGCTGCATTAGATTTTATGACATTTATTTTGTTTCCCTTATGACATATTTTGTGGGAAGAATCTGTTGAGTTAATAGTGGTTGGTTTTAGGGTTTTTAAAAATTTTTATTTTATTTTAATTTGCTGTGTGGATCCCAGACATCTGTCTTTGTTCTCTCCTTGCGTATTGACTGTCATTGGCTGTGGGGTTTCTGTCACAAAGTGCTGACATAGTGTATTTTACAAGGTCTTAATAAGATCCTGCAGCCCTTCATTTTATTGGTTTATAAATCTATAATATGCTGTAGGATAGGTGCTATTAATTTAAAAAATGAAGATTTCTCAGAAATCTGCATCTTTATATGCAGTCAGGAGTTTTTTACATAGAAATAAGTATATGTGAATTGTAAGATATTTTAAAAAATAAATGCAAAAAAATTGCTGAATGTGGACTTTTGTTTCCTTGTTTTGTTAGTCTGTTTGAAGTTTCATGCCAGAGAACTATTTATGGCATAGCTTTAAAGCTCTGAATAATGTGGGATTTATAATGGACGTACTGTAACAACTTTAATTGTAGGCTATTATAGCTATATAATCGATTCTTAAATGACGCTTAGGGCTAGTCTATGCTGCCGATGCAGCTGCGCCACTGTAGCACATCTGGTGAAGAGGTGCTATTTTGATGGGAGAGTGCTCTCCCATCGGCATAATTTTTCCACCTCAATGAAAGGCAGAACCTATGTCAGCGGGAGAATGTCTCCTGCTGACACAGTACAGTGTATACACCGCTCTAAATTAGTCGCTCAGGTAGTAGCTTTTTCACACCCCTGGGCGACTTAATTTACATGGGCTTAAGCAGTAGTATAGACAAGCCCCTAGTGTCAAGTTTTTAAAGTGGTCTTTGACTCTGGGTATGTCTACACTGCAATGAAACATCCATGGCTGGCCCATGTCAGCTGACTCAGTCTCATGTGGCTGGGGCTCAAGGCTGTAAAGTTGCTGTGTAGACTTTCGGCCTTGGGCTGGAGCCTGAGCTCTGGGACCCTGCAAGGGCCAGCCATGGGAGTTTAATTGCAGTGTAGATACATGCTCTGAGGTTAACTGCAGAAAGTACTGTGGAACATTTACACGTGTACACGGTCTAGTTCAGGAAAGAAATGCATTTTCTGGGATGGGATTTTCAAATGGAAAAGTTATGAGGCATTGGAATCAGCTCGAGGAGAGGGGCCCAGGCTGATGGACTCTTGAGATGGAGTCTACCCTGGTAAATAGGACGACAGCAAAAATAGCCAGATCTAAGGATAGAAGATGCAGTTGTCCTAACTTCTTCTTCTTCTTCTTCTTTCTTTATTTGTGTTACCATAGCACATAGGAGTCCTACTCATGGATCAGAAACCCATTATACTAGGTTCTGTGCAAACACAGAACAAAAAGATCATCCCTGCCCTGCATGTTGTGTAGGCTACACAAATATGTAACTACTAGCTCCTAGTACAAATCTGATTCCATAGAAGTCTAGTTAACGAAATAATTATTTATTTATGACTGATTAGACAGTTTTTATTTTTAATTATTGTTCTCTTTATTTGTTATTCAATTGTTATATTTGAAAGCCTAGTTTATCGCTTTTTAACATTTTTATGTCTGTAAATATTTAGCCTAGGATATTGTCAGAGCTGAAAATAAATTTATATACCTTTGTTCTTCCTTTATCTGTTGGATACTGTCTTTAATCAAGGAGCAGTAATTGGAGAAGAAGGGAAGCCCTAGTCTAACTAGGTTCTAGTTTGCATTACATTCTCAAAAAATAAAACTCACCCAGTCTCTTGACAGAGCTGGGTATTAGGTCTGTTTCTGTAGCTGTGGTAATTTCAGCGAAACCAGACTTTACTATTTGACTTGCAATTTTGAATGTGTAAATATTTGCAAATGTAATTTTAACATTTAAGTTTTGTGTCTATGAAAATATGTGATTTGTACACACAACCTGAATTTACACATGCTAATTACTTAGTGAGATATCGTACTACCTTTGCATGCAAATGCAATTAATAAACAAACACACTTGAGTAATCAAAATTACAGTCTCAATATCTTAGACCTGTTTTGAAATTTGGTCCTTAGTTTGCTTAGATTGCTTTGAGATGTTTAGGTGTACTATGAATTTCCTACTCTTTATCACTAATAATTTTCAGAAGAAAATATTACAGGCAAAAGGTTCAAAGTTCTTTACATGCACTGAAGTTGAAATGTGATAGAATTCTAGTAGGAGGAAACTTTAATTGAAATTAAGTTACTTTTTGGTGATCTTAGTTACAATAATTGTACTAAAGTATCTTATTTCTAACTCACTATGGGGCCTCTCCCAAACAAAAAAATCTCATCATGCTGCATTGTTCAATGGGTTTGTGTTCTGCATATTATTGATGTACAATACTTGACTTGTTAATCAAACAGTTTTCATTTTGCTGAAGTAAAATGATCCTATTGCATCTTTAAGCACCTTTTCATTACCTCTGACTACCTCCTTCCTATAGAAAGCTATATATTTTGACCACTTTGCAACTAGAACACATTCCCTTTTGTATATGAGGCTTCATTATTGTAATCCTCATCAAAAATTTGTAAGAATTGCTACTGAATAGATGCATATTTATGAGTTAGACTGATTATTAAGATAAATCATTTCTGTATCCCTCACAGGCCATTCTCTTTGATTAAAATAATTGTATAAAATTTAATTCAGAGCTCACAAAAGGCACGTGAATGTGTTGCTGACACCATTGCTGATGGCCACTTCTGCCCAAAGTGTGGATTATTATCAGCTAGTCTGAAACACAGGTCTTTGTAAAATAGCAAACCCTGTCTTACACTTTTCTATCCATACAATAAGGCACCATTATTGGAAGTTGTCTTATAATTTGGTCTGTTCTCTGTTGTACATTACGCTGGTCCAGCCCTTATCTTTTCGTAGCTCATCTTTGATATAATTCAGAGGCTCCACTATGTACAACCAGTCAGGGAGAATATCCTCTTTCCTAATCATCTTTCCTGTATTTTGTGACTTTCTTCAGTTAAACCCTAAGTGATTTCTTCATTGTTAAATTTTTCCAGTATTTTTATACCACTTTGATAGTGTTTTTAGTTCTCATCTCCAGCACTCAACTTTACAATATGTGCAAAACATCCCTTTGATAGTATTTCTCTTCCTCTGTTCTCTAGTTCAAAAGCAGCAGACGGCAGTGTTGCTATCTGATTCCTTTTCTGTATTATGAGGGGTGCTGTTGTGATTATAAATTTTCTGTGCTTCACGTTCTCTGAAGAAGTTGAAAATGAGGTACACTGGATGGGCAGTAGTTTTCTAGCTGGGTAATCTTTCATACAGTCCTCTCCTGAACTTGGCACAGCATGTGTTAGGTAACATTAGAGATCTCTATGTACAATTAGTGTTTCTGGAGCAGCAATAGCTGCTCCATAGTTAAAGTTGAAGTTAGCTTTCCATTATGAGTCCGATTTTTCAACACACACACTTCTCCACCCTACCCCCACAAAAATTAACCTTCCTGAAATTTTGGTATGCCATGGGAAGGACATGGCATGGGAATGCCTGTTATATTTCATGAATATTATATGTTCCATCTGTTTGTCTGACTGTTATTGCGCTGTTTGCTATGAGACTACAAGGGGTTAATTCAAGCATGGGTTTGTTGCAGGTATGCTGGAAAGGGGACAATAGCTTCAAATACCCTCCCATTTACTGATACTTAAAAGATAATGACAGGTTTCAGAGTAACAGCCATTTTAGTCTGTATTCGCAAAAAGAAAAGGAGTACTTGTGGCACCTTAGAGACTAACCAATTTATTTGAGCATAAGCTTTCGTGAGCTACAGCTCACTTCATCGGATGCATACTGTGGAAAGTATAGAAGATCTTTTTATACACACAAAGCATGAAAAAATGGGTGTTTACCACTACAAAAGGTTTTCTCTCCCCCACCCCACTCTCCTGCTGGTAATAGCTTATCTAAAGTGATCACTCTCCTTACAATATGTATGATAATCAAGTTGGGCCATTTCCAGCACAAATCCAGGTTTTCTCCCGCCCCCCTCCCCCCCACACAAACCCTCTCTCCTGTTGGTAATAGCTTATCTAAAGTGATCACTCTCCTTATAATGTGTATGATAATCAAGGTGGGCCATTTCCAGCACAAATCCAGGGTTTAACAAGAATGTCTGAGGAGGGCAGTGGGGGGGGGGGGTAGGAAAAAACAAGGGGAAATAGGTTACCTTGCATAATGACTTAGCCACTCCCAGTCTCTATTCAAGCCTAAGTTAATTGTATCCAATTTGCAAATGAATTCCAATTCAACAGTCTCTCGCTGGAGTCTGGTTTTGAAGTTTTTTTGTTGTAATATCACAACTTTAATGTCTGTAATCGCGTGACCAGAGAGATTGAAGTGTTCTCCGACTGGTTTATGAATGTTATAATTCTTGACATCTGATTTGTGTCCATTTATTCTTTTACGTAGAGACTGTCCAGTTTGACCAATGTACATGGCAGAGGGGCATTGCTGGCACATGATGGCATATATCACATTGGTGGATGTGCAGGTGAACGAGCCTCTGATAGTGTGGCTGATGTTATTAGGCCCTGTGATGGTGTCCCCTGAATAGATATGTGGGCACAGTTGGCAACGGGCTTTGTTGCAAGGATAGGTTCCTGGGTTAGTGGTTCTGTTGTGTGGTACGTGGTTGCTGGTGAGTATTTGCTTCAGGTTGGGGGGCTGTCTGTAAGCAAGGACTGGCCTGTCTCCCAAGATTTGTGAGAGTGTTGGGTCATCCTTCAGGATAGGTTGTAGATCCTTAATAATGCGTTGGAGGGGTTTTAGTTGGGGGCTGAAGGTGACGGCTAGTGGCGTTCTGTTTTACATTTGGGGACAATGTATACCTTCAAATCAGCGGCACTGCTATGGGTACCTGCATGGCCCCACAGTATGCCAACATTTTTATGGCTGACTTAGAAAAAGTTCAAATAAAAATAGTAGGCCACATCCTAAAGACCTTTCTTAGATTTTACTCAATAAATCATATGGACTTAAGTGGTAGTTTGACCAAGAAGGGACTTCAGGATCTGGCTGATAGCCATTATGACTGTTTCCTGAATAACCAGACATGCACGTCAGAATAATTGACCTGTATTATATGTGAAGCACAAACGGTATGATTAATGCTGAACAGGACAGAAAAAAAAAGATGATTCTCTTCATCTCCTTACGAAGATCCTCAACTTACAGTTTAAATAGAAAGACAATACAAAATGCAATGGAATATACAGAGGAGGATTCTGTTTAGTACATCGTTCTCTCTGCATTTGTATATCAAATAGTAAAGGGAGAGGCCAGTGACAGTATTTTTGTTGATGGATAACATATGAGGAAGTCAGCTTTGAAGAGGAATTAGAAAAAAGAGGTGATGTTGCACTGGGATGAGGAGAGAGTTCCAGGCAAAGAACATAAATAAGCAGCCTCTTGCATTCATGTCTGCATTAATATTTTTGGCTGGTGAAAGCTCTATAATTAAATGAACTCAATCAAGACACCACCAAACATTTTTACCGAGACTGCACATTACAGATTTGTTCTTGCAGTACATGGATTTGCTTGCTCCTACCTGAAAATGACCTTCCCTGTACAGCGGGGAAAATACATTTTCATTTCTCACTGTATTTTGTAGTTTTAAATTTGTACACCTTGAGTGTATGTGTTGTTTTTTTCCCCATTCTGGATAAAAAAAACCTCACTGGCAAGACCAAAGCACAGCAGCTACACAGAGTTCCATCTGGCAAGATTGTGCAGTATGCCATTCAATTTTAGAAATGAAATAAAGCCAGCACTGAACAGTCAGGGAAACTGAAGAGCAAACGGAAAAAAACAGATAGCTTGTCACTTTTTATTATTTTTATTAAGCAAAACAACAGGAGTTTCCAAAACCATTTTTATGAAAGTAAATGTTATATTTCCACAAATCTACTGAGTTTAGTCCAGCTTTTATCAAAAGACTAGTGTATTGGTTTAAAACCTGCTTTTATCAGAGGTCTGGCTGCTGAAGAAGGCTATTACATGAATTAAAGGAAAGTTTCCAAGAAAATACTTGTGCTTTTGATTTAGGTATATTTTGAAACTCGTCTGCCCATCACCCCTACAGTAAGCCAAAAATTATAGGATCAGGGCCTTAGTTTGTAACTGCCTACTTGTGAGGATTAAACCACTAGTGGCTGCACAGGGGATGCACAAAGTCAGCACATTTTGTTTATGCAAATATGTTTAAAATTTACTGTCACAGGATGGGCTGGCCCTTTAAGGGAGTTGATTTTAGCCCCACCTGTGACTAATCAGCTGCCCTCCAGATGGTGAGCTAAAAGACCAACAAGCAGCTCAGTTGTTTGTCGGAGCTCTAGAAAGGTTCCTGTAGAAGACATGGGGTTTGGGAAAGAATATGGAAAGGGGCTTGGTATACCAGTCTAGATGAAAAATCTGACTGGGGATACCCAGCTGTGTAGGCAGTGGCAGAGGCCTTGTCTGGGATGGAAGAACCCGGTTTACCTGTCTAGATTGATGCTGAAGTGTATTTGTATTTGAACAATGAAAACAGCCATCAGAAAAGGGAGTGAAATATTGACAGTGTGGTCGGAGCTTCATTGACATGGCTGGTGAATTGGCCTCCCTTCATTGGCTGGTGAATTGCCCCCCCCTCCCCCCCCCTTTGAGAGTGGGGAAAATGAGGTAGAGGAAAGGTCTGACGCTGGGTTTGGGGAGATCCTGTTATACGCAGATTGTATAAAAGTTACCAGAAGTAATAGAGAGGTACACGTAGTGAATGACCTGGCTGTAAAAGTGAAATAAAGCATCCCTATCTGAGGCCACTTGTTAATTTCAAATGGGGAAATCCCACCTCCAACTGGTATTAAAAGGATTCTGGCCAAAATTCCAATATTCAACTTTTGGAAACATTTTCTGGAAACTTCTCTGAAGCCAAATAGCAAAGGAGTGCAACTCTATAATACTTGCAATGTGGCTAGTTCAGCCATTTCTTACCGTTTCTTCATGGCCAGTTCTGAGCTTTGACCAGGAAAGATCTGGCTGGAGAATATCACTAGAAAGGAACAGAATGATGTTGATTACTTCCAAAGCCACTTGGAAATATTTTAATGGTGACCACTGCAAATAGCTTAAAACTGTCATCCATGTAACTCAAGGTACTAACAGTCATCTTTCAATATATGGGACCAGATCAAATGCTTACTGACATCAATGAAAAGCCTCCCATTGATTTCAGAGGGCTGTGGTGTAAAGTCCATGACTTTCAGTATGGACATGAGGTAATTGCGAAGTTATATGGAGATATTCAAACTTGCACTATTATTAGTATTCTTTTCAAGGGAGTTACTTATATTTGCTAGATCGCTATTGTGACAGAAACAGGAACATACAGGAGGGAGCCCACTTGTTAGTGAGTTCAGATGCGTGTAGCTAGGAGGCTTCTGTGCCACCTCATATCCCCTCTTGCTTCAGTTCCATTCGTTTCTCCCCACACCCATGTCTCTGATATAATCACAAAGGAATTCATCAAGCTTTTCCAGGTAATTGAAAGCTTCATTGAAATGAAGATTGCCAATTTTTTGTCTTTATCAGCACCTGAACACCATGTTGCATACATAAGTATTCACTGTGGTTCTAATTACAAATCATGTCTCATTTATTTAAGGAGATATTTAAGATTGCGCCTTCTGGACACATTAGAACCTAGAGAGCTAGAACCTCCCCACTGTATTTTCCACTGAATGCATCCAATGAAGTGAGCTGTAGCTCACGAAAGCTTATGCTCAAATAAATTGGTTAGTCTCTAAGGTGCCACAAGTACTCCTTTTCTTTTTGCAAATACAGACTAACACGGCTGCTACTCTGAAACCTGTCAAATTGGATTGTTTACCCCAGTGATGACTGATTTTTAACTATTTCCTCTAAGGATATCAGCACAATTTTTGGTGACATTATGACTCTGAAAACAGAGTTGTGATGACTTTAGGATATCTTATATTGCCTTATAATTAATAATCTTTCTTTCATGCTGTATTCTCTAATTCTTAAAAGAATATGAAGAAAAGTCTTTAAACCTTGAAGTCTTTAAACCATGATTTGAGGACTTCAATAGGTGAGAGGTTTATTGCAGGAGTGGGTGGGTGAGAATCGGTGGCCTGCATTGTGCAGGTGGTCAGACTAGATGATCATAATGATCCCTTCCAATATCTATGAATCTATGAAAATAAAACAGTTGAAACAGGCCCACATTCAAGGGCAAGGCTTATCCCATGTCCAAAGTTAAGTATGTAAACCACCAGCATTAGTAGGGTGGCATGTGCCTGCCTCTCCTGGGAACACTGGAAACCCATAGTATCCCCAACAGCTCTTGGGACACTTAATTGATTTCTCTATGATTTACCTCTGTTTTTGCTAAAATTCTTGTTCATAGTTTGACTTCTGATTAATTTAAAAAATGCTTAAAGCTAGACTTATTTTCTGCTCTATGCTCCAGGGACCATTTTAGCTTTCCTACCTCTTGGCACCTTAGTTTGAATGGACTTACTTATCCTTGCTAAAATTCCTGCTTTTTTTGTCTCTTGCATTGCTTTACTGTTCCTAGCTATGTATTCTGGACCTTGCAGATGCCTATGTATGGTTAGACATACATGCCCAGCCACTAGATACATCTCAGGTTTCTGACAGCAGAACCGTACCAGTGTTGTTATTTAAGCTTGTCTCAGTACCATATGTGTTTTGTGACATTTTTAGCAGTTCTACAAAGAATAGAAGCAGTGTATTTTTTTCCCACTTGTGTGACTGGCTGACCAAGAACAGCACACTGGAAGAAATCCCACTGTTTCTCCATGTTATCACTGAAGGGCTTTAGTCACTAGCTTGCTTCTCAGAGTGAATTGGAGTACATAGATGCCGTATTGGACATGCTTCAAAGCCTTCCTAACTCATAGTAGGATCTCAAATATTGTGGAACTAGCCAAGAGGATGTTTTGGCTTGGTGACCATCAGAGTATTTATGGTGGCCTGGTCATGCCCTTAGCAAGTCCCAACCAGAGGTAACATCATCAATTATCACAAGCAATAGAGATTTTTGTTCTGTATCTGGGTGATAGGCAACTTCTGAGGTGCTCCAGCTTGGTGATGGTCCAAAACCAATATACAGTTAGAAGAGCATTCCCATATTCCTCTGAGGCAAAATGGCACAATCATGGATGCATTCTGTGTAGGGTGGGGAAGCACTTGCAGAGGGGCTTCGTTATCAAGATATTTGGTGTCTCCAAAAGTTATCCTGCTACATAAATATTCTGGGGACTCCAGTTGGCCTGGTTGGAAGTGCACTTTGAGAGCCCTCATATCAGGTAAAGTGGTCCTGATTCAAAAGAACAATCAGGCCACCAGTTTTACATAAACAAAGGATATAAAGGATCTTGATTCTTAATCCTGCAGTGGCAAGACTAGGCAATGTCTCGCAAGACATTCCTAGATGCCTTTTGCCTGTCAGGAAAGGGAAACTTTATCAGAGCAGGCTATGTGGTTATAGAGTTTGACAAGTGGTGACCAGATCAGAGGATGACAGATCTTTCTTCTGTGGGGAGCATCCCATATTGTCTGCCACTCCTCTGAACACCAGGATCCCTTTGTTCTGTTGAAGGCACCTGATAAGGATTGCACTGTTGATGGACATCTTCATTCATTTTGGGGCAGTAGGAAGGATAGAATTTCATGATGGCTTCTCCCTCCTTCATTATGCTAGCAAAGGCCCTAATTAAACCCAACAGAGAGACATTTCATGAACTTTATGGCTCCCACATTGGCTAAGGCAAACATGGTTTCCAGTCCTGATGGAATTGGTGGTGATCTTACCACATTAGATCATAAGGAAACAAGGGATCTCTTTACATCTAGTCAGGGTTCCTTTTCCCTGTCAGTGTGGTTCCTGAAAGGGTAGTCATCCTAGCAGCATTGAAGCAGGTTGTGAGATAAACATACCAACACATGTGGGAAAGGATTTATTTGGCTGCATTTCAGTGTTTCATGAATAAAAGTAGACTAGTTTTTCAGTATCCCATAGTCATTTTCTGGGGTCTCATTAAGAAGTCACCAGTGTTTGGGGAAATTCACGTGGTTCTGAGTAACATGATGAAAGCTCCTTTTGAACCACGGAGAGATCACATTTCTAAGGTCATTTTCCTGGTGGCAGTGACTTCAGCTTGCAGAACGTGTGAGCATCAAGCACCTATTGTAGGGCAGACCCATATCATCTTCCAAATTGGTGATAGCCAAAAAGACATAGCAGTGGCACTCCTGCCAGTCATGTATATGGAGCATAGACCAAGAACTTATGGAACTGCACATTCTCTGAAAAGAAGAATTGCAAACACAAGTACAACTAGTTTTCTCTTTTAAAAAAATCACAATTTTATAAAACCACAAAATGAACTAGTGGTTAACTTTAATTTTTTTATTTTTGTGTGTTATGCACATTTTCAGTATCAGAACTAACACTTAAAATGGGACTTCAGTTTTTTAATTGGTAATTGCTGTATCTGCAGAGTCAAGCTGAGTTCCAGTGTTATAAAATATTAATGGAAAACTTCATAAAAACCTATAGAGCATGATTGAACGAGGGGAGAGGAGTTTGTAAGCTTGATGCTGCAGCAATTTTAGTGATTGCTGGCTCAGTGCCATAATTACAATTCTGTATTAATAATATCACTTCAGAGCTGGTGTTGTGCAGAAATCAGATTCCTTTCTTGTTTTCCCCCTTTCTCCCCTTGAAAAGGGGAACCATTGGAATATATTCTGAGTCAAAGATGTTTGCTAAGATTCATGCTAGCACTTCCTAGAATAGATATGGTTAATGCTAAACTGTTGTAGTTTGATGTACAGTATGCTCACTTTAGGCCTGTGTACCTTTTTAATTCTGGCTCCTCTTGCCCCATTCCTGGTGGTGTTGGTCACTACACAAGCCTAATAAGTTGACTACGAGAATATGTGATTGGAATCAATCCATCTGCCTAAAATAGTTGTTGGGTTGCTGAAAGACTCCATTTAACTCGCCTTACCAAAGCTCAGAGCATCCCCCTGTAATGCTCTCAGACTCCAGCAGCCTTGCTATAGGAAAGACAATCCAAATGTTGTTCTGCGTCTCTGCACAGGTGTTTTGCGTAACTGCTCCAGCTAGATCTATTCTAAACATGTTTCTTGTGTGTTAACCTCCCCCCTCCCACAAAATTAAGTTTATTATTCATAAATGAGAAAATTGATCATACTGAGTAGAAGTAAAAATCAGGTTGAGACATTGTACTCTGTGCAAGGTTTAACCTATACAATAAATCTGCAATAGTCCTCAAACCAGGTCTCTAAGATTCCCTTCTTTTCTTATTGTGACATTAAGTCATACTTATTTATGGTGAGCTACACTACGAAAGGTTTGCACTTTACTATCAATAATACATCTCTCTGTCTAACTGTATGCCTAGCATATAGAGCAGATGGAAGATATGATTCCTGCCCCATGTAGTTTATAAGGTAAATTTAACTTGATATAACAAGCAGGACACAAGACAGTTGGGAGTGTGGAAATGGAGTAGGGAGTAGAATCAGTGACACTGCAAGATTACTTTACTCCGTGAGGGCTAGTGTACAGCATTATGTGTGGTGTTTGATGACTTAGTTAATTTCACATGAGACCTATTGATGCTATGAATAGTAAGGATGGATTTGAATAAGGAAAGGGGGTAATGGCCTTGTGGATCCACTCAGAACAAGCATTCTAAGCAGCAGGGCTGATGTGGAAGAACGTGTGAAGTCATTTACAGAAAAAGCAGATTAACTGTGTACCAAAGCGGCATTGTTAGCAGAGCCAAAAGGTAGGAAATGGTGATGCGAAAATAGATCTGGGGCTCAATCTCCCTCTATGCTGAGGTTATACTTTGTGCACCTGAAAGTGGGGAGCCAAAGGAAGGCAACTATAATGACTATGATTATCTTGATGACCTCCTGCAGCAGCAAACTGCAGGTTGTGACTACTTGATACATGAAATATTTGTGCTGCATTTCAGTTTTGTTGACTATCTTGCTGTTCCCATGTTAAGGAGATGCAAAAAGGAAAGACTGACCAGTTTTCAGAACACCTTTAATATTTTTCAATACACATTGTTTTATTTCTTTGCATCCTAGCTCAAATTCAGCCCAGGTTAGTAGTGTGTTCAAGTCATTTAGTCACCCTAGGCAAACAAGTTGGGGGTCTCAGTGTGGTTACTAGTGGATAGATGTCAAGATTTTCAAAATTGTGTCACATTTCGCGCTAACTGAGACCCTCAGCAGAGATAACAAGTATTGAATGGGCAAGCAGATTGACTTCCCTCTTATTCTTAAAGGTGCCACCTGCAACTCAAAGCACATTGATAGAGCACTGTGGCGAGACATGCACTATTGCTGCTTGTATTGTACCTGCTGAAAGGATAAGTAGAGGACTTCATTTAATTTACAGAACTATATTTATCCAGCAACTTTCACAAGGTCTAAATTCGGCTGAAAATCCTGTTATCTGTTGTGTCCCTCTGTGGTCATTTATTTTCCCTCAGAGGAGCGTAATGAAAATTCTTAGGGGGTAATGTAAGTGAAGAGGATATTAAGGACATCCCTGTTGCCCTCTGGAAGAGCATTTTGTGTTCCTGCAGGTTTGGACACTCATCAGAGATGGGGGTTTTTTTTTAATATTATTAAGTGCTCACTGGAAAAGGTCTTTTTTTCAATAATGTAAGTGTTCTCCGGAGTCATCTTTTTTCTTTTGGAAGATTCAACTTTTTTCATGTAGAGCCCTGTGAGTAATTAAGGTTTGGGAACTCGTTGCGCCAGTGTTCTTAGGCAATTCATGAATGTGAATAACATGGAATTGGTTTCAAATAACATACAACCGTATACATGCTCTTTTATTATTCTGAGGGGCATGCAAAAATGTAGTAAATATGACTTTAAATTATTACACCTAATATTTTCTGAGGTAGCTCAGTGTGTGATCCAAAGCTACTTGAATGTCAAGTTACTAAAAGAAAAAATGGAGATGAGCATAGATACTTGTGAATTTTTTTGGCTAGCAAGCAAAGCAGATAATTCTCTCCTCTTCCTGCTGCCCCACCCTACTGGCACTAGTAAATAAGATTCACTCCATAAGTTGCAGGTAAATAAATAGCATGAAGATCATCAGACTGATGGCAAGAAGTTAATTCTCAAGAATTTACCATTATCATATTATGAATTAATCCAATAGATGAATCACCCATGACTTCTCATCTTTCAGTTTTCATGTCATTGTGTGACTCATGCTGAAAGATTTCCTCTTCACTAAGGTAATGGAAAATTCGTGTTTGGTAGCCTGACACTTTAAGCACTTAAATGTTTTCAATGTGTTATTGGTGAGTAAAATTAAAATCATAAGAACATAAGAACGGCCATACTGGGTCAGACCAAAGGTCCATCTAGACCAGTATCCTATCTTCCAACAGTGGTCAATGCCAGGTGCCCCAGAGGGAATGAACAGAACAGGTAGTCATCAAGTGATCCATCCCCTGTCACCCATTCCCAGCTTCTGGCAAACAGAAGCTAAGGATACCATCCCTGCCCATCCTGGCTAATAGTCATTGATGGACCTATCCTCCATGAACTTATCTAGTTCTTTTTTGAACCCTGTTATAGTCATGGCCTTCACAACATCCTCTGGCAAAGGGCTCCATGGGTTGACAATTAAACAAGCAATTAAAAACTGGGAAGTAAATGTTTCTGGAGATTTCAACCATTGGGGACAATCCTACAAAGCTTTAACATTTATACAAGAGTACTTAACATATTACTAACTATTTAGAAGGGAGATTTTCAAAGGCCCAGGGGGAATCAAGCGCTCAACTTCCACTGAAAGTCAATGGGATTTGGATATCTAACTTTCCTTTGTACCTTTGAAATTTTTCCCATTAATCATCTCTCTCTCTCCCTCTTTCACCCCCCTCCCCCCGGGTGAGATAGGTAAGCTCCTCTTTGCAGACAGAGAAACAAAGGGAGAACAGTTAAGCACTGCCTCAGAATCAGGAGTTGAATGCAGTAGTTCTTTATTCTTGGCCTCCTGCCTAGGTTTAGACCATGCTGCCATTAATGCTGTTGAGCTACCCTTCCCAGGAGCCGGAGGTCACACAGGCTGCTTAGCTGCAGGCAGCCAACTTAGAGGGAGTTTCAGGTAGCACAGGTGCATCAATGGCAGCTTGGGTGCTATAGCTTTTAAAAATAGAAGACAGTGTCTTTGTGAACCCCTGGAACAGTAGCTTCTCTCTCCAGCATTGAGTGTAGCCTCAGACTCAGTTTTCCTCTCACTGTCTCCCTCTTACTGGTTACTTAGTTTCACCTTCTGGCCAAATCAAAAAGCCTTCCCCTTCTCCCAATGGGTTAAATAAGAGTCCAAAAAGCAGAACTACAAATGTCTGTTCCATTTTCTGGATCACAGTCCTCTCTCCAGTGCCTGTGAGACCACCTCTCCTTGCTTGCAGGGGTTCAAAAAGTCCATACCACTATGGGTGTTGGCCTTTAAGGGTAGGCACCAGGAATAACACTCTTGCTACTATCCCAAAGACCAGACCAGGGTGGCTTTAAGAGGGAGACTGCAAATAACTTATGATTTTTAGGAGGCTAAAAAATTCCATTTAAAGAAGATATATTCTAGCTCAACCACAGCTGTGGGACTTGAGGCAGAAATTAATTTATGGAAGTCCTGTGACCTGTTACGCAAGAGGACAGACTGGCTGATCACAAGGGGCTCTTCTGGCCTTTTAAAGCTATGATTCTGTTAATTTAATTATCAGTTTGTTTGTTTGTTTGTTTGTTTGTTTTAAAATACTTCAGTCTCGTTCTGGATTTCAGTGCAAACCGTTTTCTTTGCTTTCTTTCCAACAGGTGCAGCTAGTTACAACAGTTTTTATGTTTTCTGCAAAAGTTTCTGCCAAACTGTGAAGCCTGGGAAACTGCGGGTCCGCTGCAGTATGTGTAAAGAAGGGACGCTGACTCTGACAAGGGTAAGCAAGAGAATTCAAGTTTTTAAAGAGGTAAAAATTATGTATTGAGAAGTAATATAAACATATTAACCCCTGTTTATAGCTTCGAAGATGAAACAAAGATTTGTAAACATTTTATTTATCCTTCCACTTCCACTTTTTTTTTTTTTTTTTTTTTTTTGCTCAGTTCATTCAGGGAAAACTTTTCAAACTTGAGCTCTGATCTTGCAAAGACTTGAGCAGTTGCTTAATTTTATGCACGGTGGGAAATCCAGTGGACATATTACATCTGGCTTCCACGAGAGTCTGAGCATTAGGTGCTGAGACCTGGATCCACAAAGGACTTTTAGGCACCTAGAATATCACTGGAAAAAAACTGTGATTCACAAACCCTGAGTTAGGCACCTAAACAATGAATGAGGAGCGATTCTCAGAAAGCCTGGAAGGTTCCATGGGATTTTACAAAGGTCCAGAACATTCTAGGAGGTTAGTGAAAAATGAATCCACATACAGAATACCTGAAACATTTTACTTGAAACATTCTATTTTCCCTTTTCTCGCTAACAATAAAAACAGCACCCCGAACCCGGCGCTCCCCAAGCCGGCACCCCAGGCGGTCGCCTAGGTTTCCTGACCCTAAATCTTCTCTGGTTTCGTGCGACAGATACCTGTTTACCTATAAACAGCTCCCTTGTGTGGCTCTGTATTGATGGATCAATTGCCAATAAATATACTATGTGTTGTTACTAGTTCTTTGGATCTATCCGCTGGTTAGGTTAGCCCACTGTAACTTTGTCTGGTCAGCAGAGTGCCAGTGTCTGTAGCCTCACATCTTCAATCAAGAATTTGTTAAATATTTACCAGAGTTCCAAGAAGTCAGTTCCCGGACAGACCAGGAGGAAGAAGGTGGAATCTGAGGGGATTACTACCACCCAGAAGGAAGGATAAGGCGGTAACCTGCTAACACCAGCTGCCATATATAAAAGGAGAAAGAATTAAGTAGTGGATATTATGTATGAATGGAGATTTAGGTGGTAACTGTATACTTCTGATTTTACCCCCCCGCCCCCAGCACTGTTATGTTGAGCACTTATATTGGACTTGGGTTGCTTCCTGAAAAAGGAAGGATGTTGGTTGAATAAGTATATCTCCAAAAAGGGGATGACTTAGAGGACTTTTTGCTTATACACTGGGGAGTGAGCATTTCTTACACTGCCTGAAGTCTTATCACCTGAGGTTGCTATAAAAGTGGTTTCATTTTTTTTCAGAAGAACTGAGCACCCACAGCTCCCATAGATTTCAGGGGGCTTTGTGTGCTGTTTGGCATCTTTGGAAATCAAGCTACTTTTATTAGGTGTCTACATTTGGCCTTAACTTTGGTTCACAGAGAGCGATGAGTTTTGCTTTTCATTTTTTTTCAATAGCTTCTGAGTGTTTATGTCCAATGCTTCAGGGAGATCATTTTAAGTGAAAAAAGTCTATCGTCATTGAAATAATAAAGTGTGATAAACATTGCCAAATTGTTATTCAAAAACTTACTGTCTTTTAGGCAAAACTTTAATGTTATGTTTAAGTCATTTGAGGGTCCCTTTAACTTATTATCAAGGCTTTGAAGAAACATATTGAGGTATTCCAGCTGAACAATTGTAAATGTATCTGAATTAGTCAATTCTAATGATATGTGGCATTGTAAATTGAAGAGTCCCACAGAACCTTTGAGAAAGATTGCTCTTTTTTGTACTTAGAGAAATTAATTAGTGGTACTTTCTTAAGGGCTTTTCTCTCTAAAGAGAGAGAGGGGCATGGACTAAGGTCTCCTGACTCTAATCTCTGTTCCAGCAGTGATTCCTTCTATGGCTTTGTGCAAGTCACTTTAGTCAAGATTTTCAAAAGTATTTTCTAATTTTGACCATTTCAGGTTCTGGGGGTCCCGCATTAAACACCTGGGTCAAAATTTTCTGTCTTGTATGTCGAAAGTTAGACACCTCTATCCATATTTAGGTACCTAGATAAGAGGCCTGACTTTTTCTGAGCTGCTGTGCATATGCAGATCCCATTGACTTCATTAGAGGTTGTGTGTTCAGCACCTCTTAAAATCAGGTTCTTTTGCCATTAACCTTTCTGCCTCAGTTTCTCAGGCTGTAAAATGAGGATAATTCTGGCCCGTCTCAGAGGGCTGTTTGAAAGGCTTTGAACACAAATCAGGATAAACTTGTTTCTCTTTGACTTTCATCTTAATGATTATTCTTAAATACCAAGGCATGCAGAAAAGAACAATGTGGCTCCACCAAGCAGCCCAAACTTTTCAGGTTCCTTCCAGAGTTCGGGTACATCACCTTATGAGAGATCAATGAGCTGCAAGAGAACCAAGAAGTTAGATTCCACTTCACAGACATTTTACTCGGCCATCTTTTTCACCAAAGCCACATTTTAATGTTTAATCAATAATGGTTTCAATCAAATCTGCATTAAAATAACTTGAATCAAAATTGTCTTTGCCTCATATTTATAATTTTGGTTCATATTCAAATTTATATTGTCAGTTAGATGTCAAAGCTGCTGAAGGAAAATGCTGTTTTTAATAGCAGAAAATGAAGGGAATTGTTAAAGAACTTTCGCATTCCCCTTTGCATTGCTAACACAGAACACACCTTAGGTTCTTGTCCATGCTCACTGACTTTACAGAGCATGTTTTTATTTTGCTGCTTCAGAGACTTAAGCAATAAAGTCCTGAGACAGGATTGCATTTACAGATTCAAACAGACCTTGCATTAGCTTCCTCATGCTCATTATTCTGAGGCCTTGTCTCTGCAGGTCTTCCTGTTTCTTCATCTAGTTTTCTCTTAGCTCACAGATGCTCTGTCTTGTATTCTGGGGAGTTGGAATTAATGAGAGCCATCTGATATGCCAGGGCGAGTCATCAGAATAGCTCAGCATTTCCACATAGAATCCTAAAATCTGACAATCTATCACAATACCCTTGCCTCTTCTGGCCTCATCTCCTCCCCCACTCTTCAAACGTCTTCCTTCTGTTTCCAATCCTTTTTTCCCTTTATGCCTTTTTCCACATCCTTCTGTCTTTCTCTGCTCTTTTCCATTGCTTCAGCCATCCTAGTTGGTGCCAGCTTCAGGGCTTTGAGTGCTGCAGCCTCTAGTGATGTAAATCTTTCAAAACTCAACCCACTTATTATAAGTTACTGGAGTTTGTTGCTTCGGAGGAGACATTCCATTATTGTGTTGCTGACACAGCATAAACATGGTGCCAGAAATAAAACTGGGACTCTAATCATCCTGCGAGTAGTAGAAGTTTTACCTGTAGGGCTCCGGGGGCATTGCCCCACAAAATGTTTTTGGACACTCTCCTTATTCTTGCTTCTACTTACAATCTTGAACCCAGTAACATTTAAACTGAGTCAAATTTTGAAACCATTCTAACATCATGGGTTTGAAGTTCTCAGATGCTTAGTTTTAACTTTGTCAAAGTCTAACTGAACTTCCACATATTTGAGATTCCCTCATCACGCTTTTCTTATTTGGAAAGGTACTAAGCATTGCTCTTAATTTTGGTAATTGAAAAAAAGACTGAGTCTCTTCCCCCCAACTCTGTCCCCCATAATTCCTCACAACCCTACTGTAAAGACCTTAGTATAAAAAGCTCTAACATGGCAGATCTCTCAACAAACTTCTTTTATCTCACTGTTTGGAATCTACTTGGACTATGTTATTTTGGCATCTATGGGGTAAATAATATAAGGCAGTGGTCTCCAAACTTTTTTGATCGCGCACCCCTATCAGTAAAAAAATTTTGAGCATGCACCCCCAATATATGAATATTTATTTATGTATAAATTATATACATGTACTCCTGTACTAATATATTATGTACATTATAAAACATACACAAAAATAGAAATTAAAAAAGGATGAGATAAGGATGAAATAAACAATATTTTTAAAATATTTTTTTATTTTATTTATTAACAGTACAAAAAACCTTTTTGCTCTCACTAAAAAAATTATTAATAATATTTTTAGTGACAGCAATGTGATTGAATATACTTCATTATTTTTGAAAATCTTGGTTTAACACTTTGTGATACAGCGATTCGAAGGTCTGGTTCTAAGTTCAGTTTATTTCACACCTTGGTTTTAATGGCTGTCATAGTTGAAAAAGATGCCTCACAAAGATACATAGATTGAAATGGAAGAAGTGTATCGTTGGCTGCGCTTACTAAATCATGATACTCGTTTTTCAATCCCATCCACCAATTATGCAAAGGTTTTTTGTTGAAATTCGGCTAGTAAATTTCCATCTTCCCTGATGTCGATCAGTTGTTCTTGCAAACTAATCGGAAGGTGTTGCATTTTTATATTTTTAACAAATGGATTCAAAACCCGCTGAAACTCTTCGTTTGGAAGATTTTTAAACAGGTTAGGAAATTCTGTTTCCAAGTTTTTTAAGTGTGCAGATATGAGAGTTTTTATAGGTGACACACTTACATCGTTTTTGGCAACAAAATCACATAACGATGGAAACATTTCCAAACATCTATTTTCAAAATGCTCTCTCCATAGCACAAGTTTCTTTCAAAAAGCAGTTGCTTTCTCACTCATTGTTAAAACGTCACCTTTATCTTGAAGGGACAGATTAAGTGTGTTTATTTTTTCGAAAATATCTGCTAGGTAGCATACTACTGACAGCCACTTGTCATCACAGAAAAGGTCAGCAAATTTAGAACACTTGTCTTTTTGTAAAAGAAAAATGCGTAACTCATCTTTAAGTTAGACAACTCTTTTAAGCACTTTGCCACGAGATAACCAGCGAACCTCTGTGTGGTACAAAAGATTTTCATGGTCACTCCCCATCTCATTACAAAGTACTGTAAAGATTCTACTATTTAAAGGTCTTGTTTTTATAAAATTAACTACATTGATGACATCCTGTAGCACTTTGTGCACTTCTGGCTCCAACTTCTTTGCTGCAATAGCTTGCCTATGAATGATGCAGTGAATGAATTTCACGTGTGGTGCTATCTCGGTAACCTTACCCCAGAATCCTTTCTTTATTCCAGTCAAAGCAGCTGCTCCATCAGGGGTTACACTTACACAGCTTTTCCATAAAAATTGTTTTTATTAAAGAAGTCATTTACTGTTGAGAATATATCTTCTCTGATACATCTTTCCCTAGTGGCTCACAAAAAAGTAGTTCTTCGTGTATTTCATTATTTTGAAACAGAATCTAGCAAATACCATAAGCTGAGACATGTTAGAGACATCTGTACTTTCATCCAACTGTATAGCAAACCTCCCACACTGCGTAATTTGTTCTAATACTTGTTTCTTCAAATCTTCAGCAATGTCTTCTATGCGTCTTCCAACAGTATTTACTGACAAAGGAATGCATTTTAGTCTGTCACCATATTGTTTTCCGTGTATTATTTCATCCATTTTTACCACGGCAGGAAGAACAAGTGTTTCCGCAATGGTATGTGGCTTTTTGTCTTTCGCTATTAAGTAAGAAACCTCAAAAGAGGCTTCTAAACATTTATCATTAAGTTTAGTGAAATTTTGTAAAGTACTGGATTGAGTATCACATGACTTTAAACATCGCTGAAAAAATTGTAGAGGTTTGTCCTCATGTTCTGGATGCTTAGTTTTTAAATGTCTTGCTAATCGTGATGGCTTCATACTATCATTAGCTAATATCTCAAGGCACAATATACACTTAGGGTGAGGTTCATCGTTAACGATAGTGGATGTAAATCCATATTTCAAATAGTCTTCTTGATAATTTCTAATTTTTTTGGCTGACTTCTTGTCAGATCTGATTAGATCGTCATTGTTTTTACCTCGTAACGTGGGTGACGAAGAGCTTGTACTAGGAGTAGGAGAACTGTCAGCTCTGCCATTTTCTTGTTGTTCGCTTGTGCTCGCATTATTAGTATTATCTTCAATCCGTGGTTTCTTTGCAGGAATCTTTTTAAGCCACTTGTCCATTTTGTGAGGGTTAGTTTACTTAAAACTAGATAATACAATCTGTAACTTAACCGGGCACACGCAAACTGCAATACGTCGCAATACGCTGAAAGCGAACGAACGAGTGAGGGCGCCACTGTCAACCCCTCCGCATTGTGGAACTCCCATTCTTCCCTCAGGATACCTCGCAGGGCCGGCTCCAGGCACCAGCATAGGAAGCACGTGCCTGGGGCAGCACACTATAAGGGGCAACATTCCGGCCAATCTTAGGGCGGCACTCCTCCGGCCGCCCTTTTTTTTTTCCCCCTCTCTCTCTGGCGGTGCTCCTCCTGCTGCGCTGCTCTTTTTTTCTCCCCCACCCTCTGGCGGTGCTTCTCCTGCCGCACCCCCCAGTGGATCGCTTTGTGCACCCCCTGGGGTGCATGCACCCCACTTTGGAGACCAATGCTCTATACAACCATACCCAAGAGGCACCAATACAGACCTCAACAATATCAGTACCAACAGCAGTATTACAGGCAGCCTTTCTACCCATCCAGGCAACCAGGGTTCTGGAAAAGGATACATAAATCACAAAGAATGAAGTCCTCTAACTCCAGCATTACACAAGCAGCTTGTCTTCATTCAGTTATAAGGAAAAGTAGCCCATTTGATTTCTGCTTCAAGGACAGCCATACAATCAGCAATCTTCTTAGTTTCCCCCACCCCTCACCATCTGGGGACAGATTGTCCCATTTCCTCAGAGCTTGGGAATCTATAATGATGGACAAATGGATCCTAAGCATTGAGACTGGGATGTTCTATACAGTTTCTGTCAACCCCTTTCACCACCTATCTACCTCGTCTTTTTTCAGGGACCCATTTTACAGGTCAGTGCTCCTTCAAGAAGTTCAGACTCTGCTCACTCTAGTGTTGATAGATGTTCCCCTTCAACATCAGGGAAACGGGTATTATTCACAACACTTTCTGATTCCCAAGTCCTGGGGGGATCTGAGACCCATTCTGGATCTTTGAAATCTCAACAAGTCCATCAAGTACATAAAAGTTCACATGGTCTTCCTATCATTGATTATTCCTTCTTTAGATCACGATAAGTGTTTTGATGTTCTTGATCTCCGGGACACTTACTTCCATGTGGCAGTTGTGCCAAGTCAAACGAAGCTTCTAAGATTTGTGATAGGAACCAACTTTATTAAGACACAGTATTTCCCTTCAGCCTGTTGTCAGCCCCACAAGTATTCACCAAGTGTATGGCAGTGGTGGCAGCTTACCTGAAGAGGAAAGTGAATTCATGTCTTCCTTTATCTAGAGAGTTGATTAGTTCAAGGCCGATCCAGACACCAGTTTCTCCAGTACATCCTTCATCTCTTTAATCATCTGTGACTTATGCTGAACAAAGGGAAATCAACCTTCATCCCAACACAGAAGATCAGGCTCATTAGGGCTCTACTCAATTCCGTGAATTCAACCACTTTTCTTCAAGAGAGATTTCAGACCATTCACTAACTATGCCTGTCTCTCAAGTCACACTTCCCCACCACAGTCCAAGCCTCTCCAGTGTTACTAGGCCACATGGCCTCATGTACCCCAATATATCAGGCTTCACCTGTGAATCCTCCAAGGTTGGTTTATTCCATCAGTCAACCTGTCTGCAACAAAAGACAACAAGAAAGTCCATCAATTCTGTTTTTGAGCGTGTCACAGTCAGGCTTATTAAACTATGCATTTCTCCTGTCGTAGGGACAGTCTTATGTATGCATTGCACTGCTACCCCCACCAACCATTCTGCTCATCCCACAAGTGATCCTCCAAGTTGAAACAAAACCATGCCAAGATAATTTTTACAGCTTTGGTGTGGTTGAAACAGTGCTGATTTTCCAATCTTCTCAGCCTCTCAATTTGGCCTCTGTACCTTCTGCTTCCTCTTCCAGACCCGCTGTCCCAACGAGCATGGTCAGATATTGCACCCGGACCCAAAAAGCCTGCACCTTTTGACATGGCTATTGACTGGTTAGATCAGTCAAAGGATAACTGCTCTGTAGCAATTCAGAAGGTATTGCCTAATAGCAGAAAGGCAATCCTCTCGACTCACTTATTTAGCTAAGTGGAAGTTGTTTTCAAGCCAGCCCACTTTCTGGAGGACACCTCCATCAGAAACTGTGATTTAAGACATTTTGGAGTACTTGTTACATCTGAAATCTTTGGACCTTTCTCTAAGCTCCCTAAGAGTCCACCTAGCAGCAAATTATCCTTTAGTTCATAGAAGATTGTCTTGTATGTGCGTGTTTGTTTTTTAAGCTGATGGTTTCTAGATTTTTTTAAAAGGGATTGTTTGACTCTTTCCCCCAGCAAAGGATGCATTAACATCTTGGGCCTTAACATTGTATTACCTACTTTAATGGGCCCCTCAGGTAGGCACAAGTTCAAATGTTCTTTGCTTCATCTGTGTTGTCAGACATCTTTTCTCTTAGACATCGCATCAGCCAGAAGACTGGTGAACTTCAGGCTCTCATGGGAGGACTGCCATACACAATATTTTTTTCAAAGATAAAGTAGCTTTGAAGTCACATCCTCCTGACTAAAGTGATTGAGATGAAAAGCAAATATCAGACAATATAGTAGTTTTGTTTTTTTCCCTAAACTATGCACACACAAGGATGAACGTCTGCATACTGTGGCTGTAAGGTGAGCATTAGCCTTTTATCTAGACAGGACTAAACCTTTCCAGTTGCCTCCAACTATTGATGTATTATGCTGACAAAATGAGAGGTCAGGCAATTACATCAGATGGTTTCTAGGTGGATTATTTCCTGCATTACCACAGTTTACAGCATAATGAACACTTCCTCCTCCACAAAGACTATCGATTCATTCAACGAGAGCTCAAGCTACTTTGGTGGCTTTTTCTAAAAGACGTCCCTGTACTGGACATTTGTAGGGCTGTCACTTAGTCCTTGGTGCATACTTTCACCATTATTACACCATGATGACTGCCTCAAGATCTTAGTGATACTGTCTGTGAGTCACCTGAGTGCAATACACATGTGTAGCCACTCAAAAAGGAAACAGTTACTTACCTGTATTGTAACTGTTCTTTGAGATGCAATTGCACATGTGTATTTCCTGACTCTCCCTCCATCCCCTTTGCACCAGAGTCTCCAGTATGAAGGAACTGAGAGAAGTTGCCCTGAACTTCATAAGGAGCCACGAGGATATCCAGGGTGCATGTGCCACCCTCGTAGGTGCTGCTGCAGAAAATTCTCTGCCTCTGTTGTATTGGATGCACACACACCTATGTGGAATACACCCATTGAACCACAGTTAAAATACAGGTAAGTCATCATTTTTTTTTACCATCCCCAAAAACAGAACACATAGCATAACTACTCCTGCATTTACTTTCCCAGTTGAGTTTCAATAGAACAATATAATTCAAAAGACAAAAGTTTCTTCATTCCAGGAGTTGGAGATGGCTTTACTCAAAATTCCCAAAAGGATAATATTTGCCATAAAATTAAACTTAATGTAATGAATATATTGGAAAGTAGCCAGTCGAGTTTCATAAATACACTAAAATATTTTGGTTCTGTGCTTAAAGGTGAGGTGCAGATTTAAAGATGTGGTGAGCACTGATTTTTATTTCCCTCAGTTTTCATTCACTGTTTCAGCATCTGTGTATGTTTCTATAATTTTGGATGTGTTCTCACCAGATCTGTGCCTTTTCCAGGATTGCTGTTCTCAGCCTTCCTGTGCCCCCTTCCATGGATGCCAGGTTTGTATAATTTTTGGTGGTTCCAAGAACAGGTCCAAGCAGAGCCATCCCATCCATAGGATGGACCAGGGCAACCGCCCCAGGCCCCATGCTTTGAGGGGCCCAGTGCTTCAGGGGGACGAGGGGTACAGGGTGGCCTGAGGGGTTAGTTTGGGTGCTGGCACTGGCAGCAGCGAGCGACTTGGCCCCAGCCTGTCCAACCCCGCTGGCTCCCGGCGTTGCTCGGGGAAGGGGGCAGAAGCTGGAAAGAGGTGGGGTGGGGGCTTGGGGAATGGGGTGTAATAGAGGCGGGGTGGGGCAGAGCCGGAGGGGGGGTGGGCTGGGGCTGGCTCGCTCGCTGCTGCTGGTGCCAGGCCCCCTGCTAACCACCCAAGCTGCCCAGGACCCCACGTCCCCCTGAAGCACGGGGCCCCCCAAAGCGCGGGACCTGGGGTGGTTGCCCTGGTCCGTCCTATGGATGGGATGGCTCTGAAAATATAAGCCCAAACATTGGTGGAACACAGGCACCACAGGCCCATATAACTCGCTGCCTATGCCCCCTTCCTCTGCTCCCCCAAAATGCCTAGGTTACCACTTTCTCATTCTGATGGTCTGCTTTTTGTCAGGCAGCCTGAATAACAGGAAATGGAGACTTTGAAAAGGAGACTTAGTTCCATTATAATTATTTATTAGCATTGGGCCCCAATTGTTCCTTCCAGATCTGTACAAGGAGGGGTCCCTTTGTGTGCAGATCTTTCTCTGCCCAGGAAGAAGGGGGCTCTGCTGTCCCCAATGCACTGTTTTTTGGCTTTTATTTTATTTTATCCCCTGTGATATCCAGCCCCTGGTACTGGTTACTCAGAAATTCCAGATCCTTTGCACCCTTGGGTGCAGTGTTTCTGAATTTACCAGTTTTTCCTTAAACCACCACTCCTGTAAAGCACACAATACTTGTGATAAAGCAAAAATAGGTTTATTTAAGAAAAAATAAAGATTCAAATAGAAATGAGAGAGTTGTGGAAACAAGTGGTTATAATACAAAACAAAATTCTAAAACATGAAGCTATATCTATCCTTATCAATAGTTACTTTGACTATCTAATAAAATAGATTCTTACTCCCTTTCCCAACCACCCAAGTTCAGTCTATGCAGAGCTGGCTGCTTTCTCAAAAACCAAGATCCAAACCATTCATGAAAGTACCTCCCCACCACATGTGTTGCCTGATTCTGTAAGTGCTCAATGGTTGTACAAGTACCAGGGGCTGTCCTTGGTGAATGGATCCAGAGTGTTTTCCCCTAAACTCTATACACTGAAAACAGTCTTTTGTTTCTATTCACAGCCAGGGTGAAGTTCTGTCTGTTGTAATATTCCTTTTTCATGTCTAAGAGGTTTTGATTGTTAGTTCTGGGAGGGAGCAAGGCTGATCAATTAAGCTTTGTGTTATTTCACTGACAATTCCCTCTTGCTTGCATGATCCGTCCCCCAATGACTGTTATCTCTCTGTGATTAATTTCTACTCCAAATTTCTACTCCAAGCATACTTTCCATATAAATACATTGTTCCTTAAATATTCCCTATACATACATCTTGCAATGAATATGAGTCTTGACAGGTTACAAGCTTTCTGTAAACACCTCAGGGATATCCCTTATACATAAATGCCCTGCAAGAAATGTGTGTGGTGTAAGGAGTTTGTCAGGTCTGAGATGAGAACTGTTGACAAAAAACAGGGGACCTTTTGCCAAGCGGTCTTTGTGTGACAGGAAGCTGCTTATCAGTTGAAATTTCTACCTCTCACCCCTCTTAAATGCATGGTTGGATGGCTATGAAAATGCTGCTCCTCATTAAGTATTGCAATCAGTTTCTAAGTGTGAGGGATGAGTCCAAGACTCTAATGTAATTGGTGCATTTATATGTTTGATGATCTTGATAATTAATTAATATAATCTAAAATCATACTTCACATTAGTTGAACTCCTTTTCCTCTGAGAATCCTGACCCTCCTGAGCATCTGAAAATTTTGTAGCGAGTATAATTTTAAATGACACCTAAGATAACTACAGCTAAAAGGGATCAACAGTTTAAAAAAACACACTCTCTTCTTTAGGTTTGTTTACTTTGTGCATTAGACAGCAGATTGCAACTGTAGTCAATTTCATTGCATTGTGTTACTGATGGTCAGTTGCATGTCCTGTCTCATGCACTAACATGGTGACCTTAGGTAAGGATGCACACTTTGCCCCATGATCTGCAGTAGGGTGTGTGAGTCACAGCCGCAAAGCTAAAACTGAAGAGGCAGCAAGAAGGCATGTGTGTAGAGATGGAAGGGATGGTGCAGGACTGAGTGTGTCTAGGGGTGTTGCTCTCAAATAGACCCTCGTAAACATCATGAGAACTGAAAACAATATTTTTTAAAAAGGTTTAAAAAAATCAGACATGCTATTTAAAGGTCCTCTGTCAATGTTTTGTTAAAAAAAAGCTTGTTTAAAAAAAGTCAAGTTCTTGATATCCCTTAAATGCCAGCAGTTCAGTGACAGAGTGGGATATAGAACTAAGTTTTCCTGACTGTTAGTCTCTTTCTTTAAATAGTGGGAAACGTTGTCTAGTTTTATTAGCCCAATTAAATTAAATGGTGATTGTTACTTTAGTCTTTCCCTTTGTAGGGCCTAATTGAGTCACAAGTTCAAATGGGTTTAATGGTCTCATCCTCGCTCATAGTGGACACCATTCCAGATTATAAAACACTATTACAAGAATTACCATATTGGGCAATTTTTGTTTGGGAGGGGTCTAATTCTGGAATGTCAGGGATGTTGATCAGGATTGAGGTGCATTGTCAGAACTATGCAAGGAAATGTAATTTGTGCCTGCCTGTTTTCTCCTCCCACTCTTGTCATCCACACCTTGGCAAGATAGCTATGTGCAGTCAAAAGAAAGGATGCTGAACCTACGTTAACTCCAAGCCAACATAGTGAAGTAATTTGAAGGAAGTGAGCTTTGCACACTGGTCAGCTGGCAAGAACACCTCCCCAGGTATAGGTAATAGATTATTGTGTAGATGACTGTGAGGAATAATGTTGTCCCAGTCACACAGGAAGAAAGACAGGCCGCAATGCATGCGGTTTAATTAGCCACATCTTCAGCCATTCATTTAACATAAGGCAAAACTTATACCATTCAAATGTTTCACTCTTCTAAGGTATACAGTACAAAATTCTATCATAATTGGCAGTGCAGTTCATAATTCTTTTCTTCACGTGATCCCAAGTTTTTGGGAATTGCCATCAGTCCTCCTTCTTTCCAGCCCGTTACTGAGATTTCACGGCCCTCTCCATGTATTAGGGTTAAAGGGGAGTGGAAAAGGGAGAGTTGTCTCCTGGCTGTACCAGATATTAAGAGCCGAACCCCTCCTTTTTCCAGCTTCCTTGGGGGAAGGAGTCCCCTGGGTCCATTTCCCACTCCAGTTTGAGAACCACATGCCCTCTGTAACGAGTACCTGCACTGGATACCTGCTATGCCAGCCATCTAGTGAGTTTTGACATTTTGACATACCTTACCTTGTTCTCCTAACCTACGTCACTGGATCCCTGACCTGTGAACTGACCTTGCCTCAGCCAATCTGGTGATGAGGAAAAAAATCCTTTCCAGCCCCAAAAGATAAAAGGGAACTGGTACAAGCCCCCAGGAGATCATAAAACCTGGTCCTACTCTGAACCCCTGGGTGAGAGCTGTGTATTAGTAATTGTGTGTGAGACTGAGAGAGAGAGAGAGAGCTCCTTCTGGAATGCACAGAGTATAAATACCTCTCCCTTCCCCAGTGCATGTCCAGTCTAGCTACTTCCTGTTATCTCTTTGGCTTTGTTCAAGTAAGTCCCCCTTTCCCCTCCTTCACAACCCAAATTCAGTAGGGATTCTTAAAAGAGCCCCATCTCCTTTTTCCTGTCAGCTGGACAAAGACCCAGTACATTCTGTTTCAGCCAGCACATTTTCATGGGAACTGCTGTAAGTATTTCAGTGTCTGGGCCTTATGATGATCTCATCTTACTTCCTCCTGAGGCCTAACACTTGGGTAGAACATAATTCCATATTATCTTTCAATAATGCAAATGGCCACTATTCCTAGCATTTGCTTGCACAGGATTGAATTTAAGCTGCTGGTCCCTGACAACACCCTGCCTCTTCCCCTGTATTTTCCAGAATGCTCCCTAGCTCACTGGTTCTCAGTTTATTGTAGCTGTAGAGTTCTATTATGCATGTTTCTCTAGACTGTGTAGAACTTCTCTCCATGTGCTGAGCAAAAATGTAATTCTCAGAGCTAGTGCATTGCCGCTGCACCTTTTTCATCTGTGCTCAACAGCCTGCAGGCCTGAGCCAATTGTGCCAGACTTAGGATAGTGCTGTCAGTCCCTCACTTGCATACACCGTAAAAATTCGTTTTAAAAATTATTTAATCCATATCTTAAAAACAATTATCTCACTTCTGAAATTTCACCTGGTTATTCCAGTGATAGCTGAGAGGACTCTTTTTTAATGTATATTTATTTTCCTTTTGTAAATAGGGAATTGGCTGAAGTAAAACTAACATAGTCAAGCCATCAAAAGTGTGTATGTGCAGCACCACTACAAACTTTTCTGAAAGAAGCCATACTTGTTGTGAAAACATTTTTTAAATTGTCGATACACTGACTAGCGTAAGCTTTTACATGGCATTGTAGCAAAAGTTTCTTAAGAAGGTCTCTTATTCCATAAGTAGCAAAGCACAATGTAAGCCAGCATTTGTTCCAGTAAATTTTATTGACATGAAAGTGAATACCTGTGTAAAAACCCACACAAAGCTTTGGGTGACCTCAACTTAAAGTATATGCTAATCCTTTTCTGTGTGGAAGCTGGGAATGACCAGCTTAATTGAATTGAGCATTATTTTTTTCCTGGCATGCAGACTGATATTTTAAACATTACTTATTCATTTAAAACATCCTTACTCTCTGAGACCTTCTTTAACCATCATGCCTATTTGCATATTATTATTTAAATATATGATGTTGGGAGTGAGTTTAAAACGTATGGGACTACAGTTCTTTAAAGCTAACGAGCCCCACCACCACACACACCCCCCTTTTTAAACAAAGACTTAATCACCTAAATTTAAAATTTGTAATTTCCGGATGACAGCTAGGGTTGCATTTTATGAAAATTTTATGACCTGATGCTGTATGGGAGATTTATACCAGATTGAATTTAATTATAAAGAAACAGCAGTTGCTAAAAATATATAACCTCTCCCTTCGTTCACTAATTAATCAAGAGCATAAGTGTGGGAGTCTTTTATACACCACCCACAGGCCTGCCAGCAACTTTCACAAATAGCTCACAAAGCTTTGTCACCAGTTTCATACTGTTTTGGACATTTTGTCGCATTCAGGTTCTTTTTAATAATAGAGGATCACAATTTTTAGCAGTAGCCCTTGTTCAGGTCATAAGTACACAGAGATCCCTCTTTGTGGAGAAATGAGTTGTGATAACAATCAGATGTGGATTTTTTTTTAAAGTCTTAGCAATGCAAAGCAAATGCACAAAAACAGGTTTCAGAGTAGCAGCCGTGTTAGTCTGTATTCGCAAAAAGAAAAGGAGTACTTGTGGCACCTTAGAGACTAACAAATTTATTTGAGCATAAGCTTTCATGAGCTACAGCTCACTTCATCGGATGCATCCGATGCCCTAGCCTTACTCCAGCAAGCACCCATTGACTTTCAAATACTGCCAATGGGCCTGATTCCACAGGCTTACACAGTGGTTTCATGCTATTGTAACTGCATTGACATCTGTGGTGGTGCTACAGATGTAGGTGATATTGGAACTGGGTAAGTAAAAACTGAACACAAGGTAAAGAAAGAGCTTTGTCTAAATAAACTCTAAATAAAGACTTCAGGCTTCAACTCTTAGTTACTGGCCTTATGATGGATTGTGCTTATATTGCAGGGATAGACCACTGATGTTCTGTAGTGCTGCTTGAGGACCTCACATTATCTGAGACATTTCCTTCTACTATAAGCTGAAGGGAGCTTTTTTTTTTTTTAAATCTGCTGTGGTTCTCAGGTGTTTCTCATCCTTTAGAAATAAGTTTAGCTTCTCTGGACACCATGGGATGTATTCACTGCTCTATTGAAACTAATGGAGCTGCATCTGCTGCCCCTGTATCTGAATTCCACTCAGTAACCCCCTGCATACTTCTGCTGCTCTGTCTCCCTTCAGAACCCAAGAGGATTTTTTTTTAATTTAAAATATTTTGTACGGCTGTGTCAACTTGTTTTTGGACCTGAGATGGATTTTTGTCTCTCCTTTTTCTTGTCCTTGTTCATGGATGGATGGATGCTGATGGAGCCATGGGCTGCTGCTGTGTTTTGTTGGATGTCATGTTACGGATGTTATATTTACCTATTACTTTCCATCTCACAATATTAAGAGATGAAAATAGGTTCATTTTGGTCCTCTGACACCATGGAAAGGTTCTCATCTAGAGTAGGCCGCCTGTCACTTGGCATTTGTCGCAGGAAGAAGGCTCCAGAATACTCCAAGTCCCTTATAATGAATGACAAGTAACTGGTCGGTGAGAGTTATAGTATTCTTCCTAATAAGCTACTGAAAATATAGGATTTTGCACGTAGTACTTGCACATTTCCTAACTTGAAAACACGCTCTTACTTCTGCCAGTATTTTACTTCATGCTTCATAACCGTTTTTTTAACTTTGTTATTTTGGTTTTTTTAATTTTGTTTATTTTGTTAACATTTCTGTAGCATTTCTAACAATGGGCCCTTTTTCAGTAATACAAAATAGCATAGCAATGACTTTAATTGGATGAGGAGAATGAGTACTTAAATAATCACTGAAATCTGGTAATGTTTTATGCTACTCGGTATAGTATTTGCCATATAGTTTAATTCTGTCCTCTCACTCTGTCATAACACTCTGTATCCACAATGCCATCTCTTAGAACCAGCCCTGCTTGCAGGTTACATAGCTGTCGCGGGGGTCACATCTCTGGTTTGGAGATAGAGAAGGAAAAATGCACCACTGCTTGTAATGGAATTGTGGAGCTGCTTGGAGGTGGGGAGCAAATATACCTGACCTTTCTGATCATCTGGCTCTCTCCACTGCTGAGGCCATGCAGCAAGTTACTACAACCCCATGAATGTAGTAGTAATACTCTTATGTGGTACAAGCAGCAGGCAAAGAAGGGATCAAGACTGGTTTCCTTCTAGTTTTATTAAAAATAAAGAAATGAATATATTAGTTTTTTATGGGGTGAGGGTAGGGACAGGGACTGAGCACTTTTCTGTTCCCTCATTCCTGGTTGTCTTTGGAGACGTTTTGAGTCTGATGGAACATGTCTGTTTGGCCAGGTTTTTTCAGAACAGTGAGCCAGGGAGATGTCTTTGGATTCTGTGGCCTCTTTAAGCCTCTTTTTCGATGAGTAACAGTCAGCTAGGGACAAGAATCAGATTGTGGGAGAAAAAAACTGGTCATTCTCTTCCAAGTTCAACCCACAAAATAATCTCCAGCCACCCTGTGAGTCACCAAAATGTGACACCACTCACAGTAGACTGTGTGGATGTCAAAATATGATAATGTGGTTTCTGTGTTCTTTGAGTTTCGCTCCCACACAGTGGAGCTTGAATATGCCCACTTGCTCTGCTACGCCCATTGGGCCTACTTCCTTCTTAACAGGAGAGTGGGGTAGAAATAAATGATGGCATCTCTTACATGCCCCTTGTTTGTAGCACAAACATGGCCTTGTCTGCAATAGCAAAAATTTGTTTTTTACTAGGGCTGTCAATTAATCGCAGTTAACTTGCAATTAACTCAAAAAAATTAAATCACGATTAAAAATATTAATCATGATTAATTGCAGTTTTAATCGCACTGTTAAACAATAGAATACCAATTTAAATTTATTAAATATTTTGGATGTTTTTCTACATTTTCATATATATTGTATTCTGTGTTGTAATTGAAATCAAAGTGTATATTATTTTTATTATAAATATTTGCTGTGTAAAAATTATAAACAAAAGAAGTAGTATTTTTCAATTCAACTCATACAAGTACTGTAGTGCAATCTCTTTGAAGTGCAACTTATAAATGTAGAATTTTTTTTGTTACATAACTGCACTCAAAACCAAAACAATGTAAAACTTCAGAGCCTACAAGGCCACTCAGTTCTACTTCTTGTTCAGCCAATTGCTAAGACAAACAAGTTTGTTTACGTTTACAGGAGCTCATGCTGCCTGCCCTCTTCTTATTTACAATGTCACCAGAAAGTGAGAACAGGCATTTGGATGGCACTTTTGTAGCTGGCATTGCAAGGTATTTATGTGCCAGATATGCTAAACATTTGTATGCCCCTTTATGCTTCAGCCACCATTCCAGCGGACCTGCTTCCATGCTGATGACTCTCATTAAAAAAAATGTGTTGATTAAATTTCTGATTGAACTCCTTGGGGGAGAATTGTATGTCCCCTGTTCTGTTTTACCCACATTCTGCCATATATTTCACGTCATAGCAGTCTCGGATGATGGCTTAGCACATGTTGTTCATTTTAAGAACATGTTCGCTGCAGATTTGACAAAACACAAAGAAGGTACCAATGTGAGATTTCTAAAAGCAGCTACAGCACTCAACCCAAGGTTTAAGAATTTGAAGTGCCTTCCAAAATCTGAGAGGGATGAGGTGTGAAGCATGCTCTCAGAAGTCTTAAAAGAGCAACACTCTGATGCAGAAACTACAGAACCTAAACCACCAAAAAGAAAGCTACTTTGGATTGTTATTGAGCAGAACCTGTCATCAGCATGGACGCATGTCCCCTAGAATGGTGGTTGAAGAATGAAGAGACATATGAATCTTTAGCGCATCTGACATGTAAATATCTTGTGACACCGGCTACAACAGTGCCATGGGAATGCCTGTTCTCACTTTCAGGTGACATTATAAACAAAAAGCAGGCCGCATTATTTCCTGCAAATGTAAACAAACTTGTTTGTCTAAGTGATTGGCTGAACAAGAAGGAGGACTGAGTCGACTTGCAGGCTGTAAAATTTTACATTGTTTTATTTTTGAATGCAGCTATTTTTTGTACATAATTCTACATCTGTAAGTTCAACTTTCATGATAAAGAGATTGCACTACAGTACTTGTATTGCCTGAATTGAAAAATACTATTTCTTTTGTTTTTACTGTGCAAATATTTGTAATAAAAATAAATATAACGTGAGCACTGTACACTTTGTATTCTGTGTTGTAATTGAAATGAATATATTTGAAAATATAGAAAACATCCAAAAATATTTAAATAAATGGTATTCTATTATTGTTTAACAGTGTGATTAATTTTTTAAGTGCGATTAATTTTTTTAATCGCTTGACAGCCCTACTTTTTACATGTTAGCTAATATGTTCATATGTATTAAAATCCTTGTGTAGAAAGGCAAGTTGTAGTTTTTATGTGTATTAGCTGTTCTAAGTAGACCCTGGTCTTCCTCTTAGATTTGACCACAGCAGCAAATATGTGTGAAAGTATTAAATTGCCCTTTGTACATTAAGCCAATGAGAGATCTCTGACAGTAAAATTGTACATTAAATCTATGATTTACCCTTTCCTTTCTTACCTTGGTAACTATTCCATTACTTATGTTGATATTTAAATGATCATCACTGAGAATTTGAGTTAACTCCTCACTGAGATGAATGATGTAACTCGCACCTGTCAGAGCTGTTTTTCCAGGCTCTCTATAGATTCAAACAGACATCTCTGCAATGTCTATACATTTTTGATGTTTTCTTCACAACCATAAAAGCTAGAGATGTACCGTTTATTTTATTTTTTTTTAAATGAAAGCTGAGATTCTGGAGAACAAGACAGCAGCTTGAGGGGCTTCTGGTAACCCATATTGCTGTGCACCAGCTGAATGCAAGCCCAGCCTGGGTAGGATGTTAGTGTAAGTGAACATGTTCTAAGCATTTCCCTGTCTTATTCACCTTTGTCATATAACAGACGGAGTGGTCAGGGTCGCCCTTAGAAAAGGGAATAATTTGGTTGGCCACACATGTATGTAGCCATCTGAGGAGGGGTATTTTCCTAACATACTAAAGTAAGCTCCATTGCTATATAAGCGAACCCAGACAGAGCACAGAACTTTTATGACTGCAGTTATTCACGGTATTGTGTTCAGAATTCTATTTCTGGAATTCATGCCAAGTCTACCATACAGTCTTCCTTACTGTCTACTTGTTGATTTCAGTGTGTCTCAGTTGGGGAGCTAACTGTGGATTTTGAAAAAGATCAGCAGTAACTGCTCTTTTAATTAAGATGATGTAATTTCTTGCAGCAACAAAGGCAGAATGACAAGTGAGAATTATTTGTGTTCTAAGAACTGTTACATGGTGTCAGAAACAAAACCCTCCAGGTCTGATTCTGTTGTTACTTAACCTTCATTTTTGACATCTGTGGAGTCACATCTGATTTACACCAGTGTAAATAACCAGACAAAAGATAAAACCCCGCAGGCCCAAGTCGCCAAGCCTGGGTCAGCTGACTTGGGCTTGCAGGGCTCAGGCTTTGGGGGTAAAAATAGCAGTGTAGACATTTGTGCACGGGCTGGAGCCCGGCCTCTGAGACACCCCTCCCCTCCCCCCCGGCATCTCAGAGCCTGAGCTCAAGCATGATCCTAAATGTTTAAAAGTGGTCACCTGGATTTGTGCTGGAAATGGCCCACCTTGATTTTCATACACATTGTAAGGAGAGTGGTCACTTTGGATGAGCTATTACCAGCAGGAGAGTAAGTTTGTGTGTGTGGTTTTTGGAAAAAAAAGGGGGGGGGTGAGAAAACCTGGATTTGTGCTGGATATGGCCCAACTTGATTATCGTACACATTGTAAAGAGAGTGGTCACTTCGGATGGGCTATTACCAGCAGGAGAGTGAGTTTGGGGGGGGGGGGGGGGCGCGGAGGGTGAGAAAACCTGGATTTGTGCTGGAAATGGCCCAACTTGATTATCATACACATTGTAAGGAGAGTGATCACTTTAGATAAGCTATTACCAGCAGGAGAGTGGGGTGGGAGGAGGTATTGTTTCATGGTCTCTGTGTGTATAATGTCTTCTGCAGTTTCCACAGTATGCATCCAATGAAGTGAGCTGTAGCTCACGAAAGCTCATGCTCAAATAAATTGGTTAGTCTCTAAGGTGCCACAAGTACTCCTTTTCTTTCTGCAAAAGAAAGAGATTTTCAGAAGCCAGCAAGATGAGCGGGGAACCCCTTACATTAGGAAGACGTGAAATGCAGAAGAAAGGGGAAGGCTAAGGGCCCAGATCAACAAAGAGACTTAGGTGCCTAAATGCCATTGATGTGGGCCTTAGGTGTCTGACTGACAGTCCAAAGGAGTTTCCTTCCTCCACTCAGGAGTCTCAACTGTGAATCCTCTCTTGGACTTAGGGCTGACCTGTCTTAGATGCCTTTTTCATGAAAACTCAGAGGGAGACCACAATAAAGAAATCTACCCTTTTATAGCCAATTGTTCACTGGTTAGAACACTCACCTGGGATGTGGGAGACCTATTTTCAAATCCATACTCGGCGTCGTTTGGAGCAAGGTCTTGAACCCAGGTCTCCCACATCCCGCATGAGTAACCTAACCACCAGATTAGTGGATACGATGAGGTGGGTCTTTCTTAATGCCTCCTATTGAAGCTGCTCCACTTTGTACAAATAATTAAATATTCATTGGACTAAAGTTAAAAAAATAAAAAAGATTCTGTAGCCCAATGGTTAGGGCTGGAGATTCAGTTGTTGGAGATTCAGGTTCAAGTTAGGCAGATTGAGGATTCAGACCTGGCTCTTTTACGGTGGTGGTGAATGTCACACCCATTCTGCTGTTGGCTGTTGTGGGATACATGCCACCCAACTCATCCCCGAAATTCACCATCTGCTCACCCTGGCTTTCTGTTGTGCAGGGTAGGTATGCTTTGAGCAGAACGATCGGATCGGGCCTCACAGGTGAGATAGGCAAGGAATGCCTAGTTTGAGAATCTTGGCAGGGTTTTGGCGTTAGGGTTTGAATGGCTTTGCTCTTATGTAGTAGTTGAAACTTAGGTGGCCATGGAGATTTATGCATCTACAGAGTTAGGCAGCATCCAAGTGATGGCTTTATGAATATTAGTGGTACCTAAATGCTGGACTTAGGCACCTATCGGCTTCTTTAGGTGTGTAAGTCCCATTGTAAATCTGGACCTCAGTTGCAGCTAGGGAAGGTTTTACCCCAGTGCAGGCATGATGGAAAACAGCCATAAGGTTGTTTTCTGAGGACCCCCTCTCAAACTGGGATGTAGGGGGTGGGAAGGAAGGGCATGTCAGGGGCTAGGGTGCAGCAGGTAGCAGAGATTCTGAGGGCTATGGCCCACAGAGCGGCCTGGGAAGGTTGCTGTAATTTAGCCCCAGGCTAAATTATCATACCAACTGTTGCGGGGGGGAGGGGAGGGGGAGAGGGGCAGGCATTATCATCCCCTGGGCCAGCCTGAGACTGGGAGGGCACAAAGATATCTTAAAGGTCACCTTAGCTTCCCCTTCCCGCAGGCTGGGGTTCTGTGCTGTGCCACTTCAACCCAGAATATCATATCTATACTGTACAGTGAAACTTACATTAAGGTTCCCCTCCAAAAGCCACACTGTTAGAACAGACTACTTTAAATATCCTCATGGCTTCCAGTACAGTTTGAGTAAAACTTGTGGCTGCCTTTTTTCTTTTTTCCTGATCCCTTGGGTAGTCGCTTAAGACGTGTTTAATTATGTACAACATAAATTGTTTTGATCACATATTTAATGCATATACATACAGTGCATAAAAATAAGTGGGTTTTTATTCGCAGAGGCAATTTTCATTTAATATGAACAGTTTATCTGTTAGAGACAACAGAAAAAATTCTTAGATTTAAAATATCCTTTGCAAAGGAAACAGTCTTGCCTCTGGGGGAAAAATAACATGCAGGGTTTTTTTTAAAATGGGACAAGAGCCAGTACATTTTACGTCTAATTCATTAGCTAAACTGGGTAAACAAGTACTGGGCTGTGACTATGAATGATTTATAGTACTTGGCAATTTAGTATGATATGTGGTCCCAGCGAGATTACATGCTACAAAGTGTTTTAAAATCTGGAAAAATACCAATTCTTAGAAAGAGAAAAAATGAATTCAGTGCTATGCACCAGTTCAAGTCATACGGAGATGTAAAACTGCCCTGGAATGGAGCCTGGATCAGGTTTCTTCAGCCTAGGTGAAAACTGACAAAAATTAGTAGGGAAAACAAAATCACCTAATTTACTTGCAGATTATGTTTTTCCATGAGCTTCTGAAGCAAATGCTCTGTGAATCCCAATGACTGGCAAAAACAGTTGGGCTACTAAGAAGGTGTATCTTGGTCAATTCAATGCATAGCTGTCCGCCCGCCCCTCCCCCCCCCCAACAGTTGGTATGTCACCCAAAGTTTATGATAAAAAATACCAAGTTCAAAACCATAGAGAAATCTTTTTCTATTTGTTTGAAAGCTTTGTTGCATTTCAGTTACTCTGTTCCAAATCCACATGCATAGAGACACTCTGGATCCAATCCTCCAAAGTGTTCAGCACCTCTTGTGAGGTGCTCAGTGCTCTCAACTCCTGTTGAAGTCCATGGGGGCACTTGCCATCTGGTAGGATCAGGCCCTCTGCCCTTGCACGTTTTATTGTTGAATCAATTTGTTTAATCTTCCTGTCAAAGCAAGACCAATTCGTCATTTCTATTCTAGATGCCAACAATAACACACAATACAAAAATTAGATGCTTGACACAATAGCAGTCCATAATGCATGTGTTGATTTCAGACAGGTGTAAGAACATTGATTGAATATTCACACCTTACCCTAATATACACATATCATGGATAAACCACCAGTGTTAAATCATGCTTTATTTCTAATTACACTATAAACACTTGGAACAAAGGAAGAAATGAGTACAGGCTGAATTCACCCCTAATTCATGTTGGTGTGGAATTAGGGCACAAAGCTCTTTCTGGCTGGCTTTCCAATGGACTTTCTGCCACCATCTCCCTTCCTGTGGGATGTCTGCAGACAGATAGCATGACCCACAAAGTGGAATGTACTGGCCAGGCAAGAGGAGACTAGGGTGTCAGAGGATACATCTACTGAAAATACTGGTTTGGCAGCCTCTTCCAGTGTGGTCCCTTTGGCTATTCCTACTGGGTGCCTTCTCTCCATAGAAAAGCTCTTGCCCTCTTTTGAGGTGAATCCTCCCTCCAATACCTGGGCCCTCACTGATGTAGGGAGGTGCAACTAGCACTTCCCTATGACAGTTGGGGTGAATCTAGTGCTACATCTAAATATTAGTGTCATGTTTTCTGTATTGTGCAAGTTGACATCTTAAGCTTTGTGTTTTTAAATATTTGTGTTCCCCTCCCAAGTGTTTCTTTATTAAAGTAGAGCCAAACTTCTGTATCTCTAGTACAGGAGTTCCCAAACTTGGTTTGCGGGTTGTTCAGGGAAGCCCCTGGCAGGCCACAAGACACTTTGTTTACCTGAGCATCCGCAGGTACGGCCGCTTGCAGCTCCCAGTGGCCGTGGTTCGCCGTTCCCAGCCAATGGGAGCTGCGGGAAGCGGCGCGGGCCGGGTCACCACTTCCCGCAGCTCCCATTGGCCAGAAACGGCAAACCGCGGCCACGGGGAGCTGCGAGCGGCCATACCTGCAGACATTCAGGTAAACAAAGTGTCTCACGGCCTGCCAGGGGCTTACCCTGAACAAGCCGTGAACCAAGTTTGGGAACCCCTGCTCTAGTATTATTCCTTAGATAGTTACAGGTACAACAAGAATGTGCTCAAGCTTAATTATTGTTTCATTATTTCAACTTTTTTCATCAAGATGAATATTAAAGAACGTCTAAGGCCCCAGTCACTTTTGATAATTTTTAAGACCAGGAGGTTTCTGAAGCATCACGTAGCACTAGGACTAAAAGATAACAAATAACTGTTTCTTAAAGTATTGTAACAGAAATGCAAAAAACCTGAAAATAAATTAATTGAAATAGGCTACAGTTGAGCACTTTTCTAAAATAAGATGAAGGTAATAGCTCAGTGCTTAAAAGAACATAAGTAAGCCCCGAAGTCTACACTGCAGAAATTTCCCCCAAAATTCGAATCTATTTTAAAACCAGCCATAATATAGATCAGGCTTAGCCCTCCTGACCAGTTCAGACTGCTTAAATCTAGGGTACAGTACAAGGTCACACTGGTTTATCTCAAAAATTAGACTTGGTCTCTCGTTAAATTTTTTACTGGTATTAACTGTATTGGTTACGGGGCATGGGGTATGTGTGCAGTCTAGGGCCTGATCTACATACAGATTTTGTAACGGTATAATTATTTTGATTATTGTGTCAGGTTTTTATTTTGTTTTGTGTTTTTCTATAACCAAAAATAGTTATAGAAGTACAACCTCTACTGTGGATGCAGCTACAGCAATATAAAGATGCTTTATACCAGTATAGCTCATTTCCTTTTCCATATGGGAATAAGCTATATGACTATACGCACTTTAATACTGGTATAACTGCATCCGTGCTCAGGTGGTTGTATCACTCTTACGATGTTTAACTATGCCAGTACAGTAAAAGCAACACAGCTTTTGGGTTTAAGCAAGGTCTAAGGGCTAGTCTACCTACAAAGTCTTTGGCGGTGTAGCTGTAACAACAAACAACCCTCTCTGGAGACATAGCTTATACTGACTAAAGGAGTTTTTGTTGGCATAGTTAAGCACTTCCATGGATGACAAACTAGATGGACAAACAGATGGGGTGAGGAATTTGCCAGCATGGCTGTCTTGGTTATGAGTGTGGTTCCCTCCCGTCCCCCACTCCTAACCAACATAGCTGTGTTGATAAAAACTTGCAATGTAGATCTGGCCTAAGGTAGTATGGCTGCATGAGGAAAGGTTTATTTGTTAGTTTTGGGTTTTGCTTTCAAATTCTTGTACATAACAATGGTTGAACTATATATTTAAACTTCAGAGACTTGATAAAATGTTTATCAGAACTCAGTATCTAAAAGTGTTAGTTTTACAAAGATTCATGCTAGATATTTTACATAGAACATGTCTTTATTAAAAATTCTCAGGCCACATGTGTCTAAGGGAATCAGAGGACAAACAATACTGAAAGAATATGAATAAAAAAACCTCGGCACCTAGGCCCTGTGCTGTTGGTTGTTTAACCTGGCTTTTCAGCTTATAGCTTTTGGAAGAAGACAGAGAAATTCACTATATTAATTAACTGTTGCTAGCATATCTCAAACAGTTGTGGCTCTGGGAATCAAAAATCTCCATTTCAGATGGGTTAGGGATACAAACAAGCTCAAAGATCTAGGAAAGCAGTGTGACTGTAACCTCAGCTTCATGTACATTTTGGTGTTCTAATATTTGAAGGGTACAATGACCTTCTGTTGGGAGAGGTGTATCATAAATAGGACTTGTAAATTGTGAAGTGAATAAGACTAAAGAGAGAACAACTACCTGCTGGAGGTATGTTACCCAAGGAACTCTTGATGACAACTGGCAGAGGGTTGAAAATGCTAGGGAAAGGACTTGCAGTTAGCTATCTTGTAGGAGACAGAGGAATGCCAGTTAGTTAAGGTTAATCTCTAGAAAGTGCTATATGATTTTGTTTTATATGTAACAATTTGTTTCCAGTATTTTCACTCTGCTCTCTGTTCTTTGATTATAACCCTATTCTTATTGTATCTCTCTTGCTCTGTGTAAATATATGTCTATATATAAAGTGTGATGTGTTAAGTAGAAAAGGAGTACTTGTGGCACCTTAGAGACTAACCAATTTATTTGAGCATAAGCTTTCGTGAGCTACAGCTCACTTCATCGGATGCATACTGTGGAAAATACAGAATATGTTTGTTTTTATACACACAAATCATGAAAAAATGGGTGTTTATCACTACAAAAGGTTTTCTCTCCCCCCACCCCACTCTCCTGCTGGTAATAGCTTATCTAAAGTGATCACTCTCCTTACAATGTGTATGATAATCAAGGTGGGCCATTTCCAGCACAAATCCAGGTTTTCTCTCCCCCCCCCCACACCCCCCCCAAACAAACCCACTCTCCTGTTGGTAATAGCTTATCTAAAGTGATCACTCTCCTTACAATGTGTATGATAATCAAGGTGGGCCATTTCCAGCACAAATCCAGGGTTTAACAAGAACGTCTGAGGGGGGTGGGGGGTGGGGGGTTAGGAAAACAAGGGGAAATAGGTTACCTTGCATAATGACTTAGCCACTCCCAGTCTCTATTCAAGCCTAAGTTAATTGTATCCAATTTGCAAATGAATTCCAATTCAGCAGTCTCTCGCTGGAGTCTGGATTTGAAGTTTTTCTGTTGTAATATCACAACTTTCATGTCTGTAATCGTGTGACCAGAGAGATTGAAGTGTTCTCCGACTGGTTTTTGAATGTTATAATTCTTGACGTCTGATTTGTGTCCATTTATTCTTTTACGTAGAGACTGTCCAGTTTGACCAATGTACATGGCAGAGGGGCATTGCTGGCACATGATGGCATATATCACATTGGTAGATGTGCAGGTGAACGAGCCTCTGATAGCGTGGCTGATGTTATTAGGCCCTATGATGGTGTCCCCTGAATAGATATGTGGGCACAGTTGGCAACGGGCTTTGTTGCAAGGATAGGTTCCTGGGTTAGTGGTTCTGTTGTGTGGTATGTGGTTGCTGGTGAGTATTTGCTTCAGGTTGGGGGGCTGTCTGTAGGCAAGGACTGGCCTATCTCCCAAGATTTGTGAGAGTGTTGGGTCATCCTTCAGGATAGGTTGTAGATCCTTGATAATGCGTTGGAGGGGTTTTAGTTGGGGGCTGAAGGTGACAGCTAGTGGCGTTCTGTTATTTTCTTTGTTAGGCCTGTCACTCCTTTTCTTTTTGCGAATACAGACTAACACGGCTGTTACTCTGAAACCTGTGTTAAGTAGAGTGGTGATCCTGAGTTGAATCTTACAAGCTGGGAGGTACTATTCCTCTGAGAACAGCATATCAGAAAGTTCTGTAAGTATTCAGTGGATCAGGGGCTGAGCACTCAGCGGGATGCTCGGAGGACTTGGGTATTGGTGCATGCTTACCACTAACTTGTAGAGAGAGAGAGGTAGAGAGAGAGAGCGACCAACCGACCTTCGGAGGCCTAGGAGGCAGTGCTTGTGTTTCCAGATACCGGTGGTTTCAGGGACTTGATCCACAACAGCCACAGACAAGACTTCCGCACACTAAGGGCAGGTGGTAGTGAGGTGCCCCACAACCTTCAGTTTCCCTGGGAAGCATTACAAGGTAAAGAACAGCAAGTCCATATTAAACAGGGCTTGTGTTTACTTAAACAGGACACTGAAGTCTGGATTCCTTCCAAGTATGTTTTCCCAAATGCGATGACATCCTCCTCAGTAGAGCTGGTTGGGAATATTCCATTAAAATGATTTTCCTACCGAAAATATTCTTTTTGCAAAATCAAAATTTTCTATGGGGAAATTTAAGTGTTGCCAAAAAAAAATAGATTTATTTTTTTGCAAGGAAATGGACATGATGGTTCCCTGTCTGCCCACCTGGAAGGCTGCCAAGGCTGAGCATCCTGGCTCTCAGCTACTCACCTTCCCCCAGCTCCAGCTCCAGACCAACAGGTAGCCAGGGTGCTCAGCCTCCCCTGAAGCTCTGGGGCCAGAGAGGCTAAGTGCCCCAGCTCTTTGCCTCTCCAGCTGCTGTCCAAGCAGGTAGCCGGGAAGCCAAAAAAATGTATCGGTTCTCTCAAAATGATATTTTCTTAAAATCCCTTTCCATAAAAAATTGTGGATTGCCCCTTAAAATCACATCTCCTCTATCTCTGGCAAGAAATGATTTCCATTTTCCGTCCAGCTCTACTCCTCAGTCCTGTAAAAGGCAGAAACTGTGAGTCCATGAGTATAACATATATAAGGCATCATGAGTACAATGGTTCATTATTCTAAGCTAAGAAAAATCAGTAAATGGTCCTATTACATTATAAAGTATTCAAAATATGCTCACCATTACGAGAGAGAAAGAGAGAAACAAAACAAATTAATTTAAGCAAGGAGGCTTCCAGAAGTGTAGGACCTATGACTCTTATTTTTTAAAAATCTGCCAGAATACTCCATTTTAAGCAGCAGAAACTATTACTATTGGATTACCATTCTCATGAGATGGAATGCCAATAAACAAAGAACACCTGAATTCTTTATAGCAACTATAGCATGAGTTATAAAAGTCAGGGATTTTAAAATATAAATAATAAACTAAATCTTCGTCACTGTCACACTTTTGTATGAACATTAAAGGCCAGATTTTTCTGCTCTCCTTTAATTTGCGGGTAGGTCTTGACCTCATGATAACAATCTCTTAACATGCATTCACAATTATTTAGTTGCTGTTATAGTAAGTTAGACATCTTTTTACCCTATCTGTACAGCCAAGCTAATTAAAAGGAATGTGAGACTAGACTCTTTGAGTCTAAGCTGTTGTTAGAAAAGGCTAGGTAACCAACAGTGGCTTGTTTGGTTTTGTTGTGAGATTCTGAGCTTTGTGCTGAGTTTGCTAGTGAAAAAAGCCATTTTCTTGACCTTTCAAGAGTACGGGAAAACAGTAACAATGCTCACACATTGGCAATATTAATACCAATGAAGGATGCTTTATTTTATAGAGTTCAAATTTAAATGACAAAACAATATAAAGAGAAAATGACACTTTAGATGGTTTTCTTTACTTAAGTATCTGAGCTATAAGTGGCTTAAAAATGCATTATTTTCCAACTATTGTTTTATTTTCACTTTCAGCTATAGAGGGAGAGGTATCAATTTAGCTAAAATATTTTTGCTTTACTGGCTTTACTTGACATTTAAGAGCTCTTCTTTGCGTTTACTTCTACCTAGGCCTGGTCTACACTACAAACGTAGGTTGACATAAGCCGCGTTAAGTCAATCTCATAATGTATGTGCCTACACTACCGAGTCCCTTCCACCGGCTTAAGTGGCCTATTAAGTTGACTTCTGTACTCCACCTCCCCGAGAGGCGTAGTGCTTGATTTGACATCCATGGGTCGACACAGGGATAGTGTAGACACTGTGTTGTGTAATTCGAATGAATTGGCCTCCAAGAGGTGTCCCACAGTACTCCGCTGTGACTGCTCTAGAGAGCACTTTCAACTCCACATGTCAGCCAGGTACACAGGAAACAGCCACTCCCCTGTTAAAGCCCCAGGAACTTCTGAATTTTCATTCCCTGTTTGATGAGCATGGAGAGCTCTCCAGCACAGCTGATCATGGAGATTCCAGGCTGCAAACGTGCTCCAGCATGGACCACACAGGAGGTGGTGGATCTTATTGCTGTGTGTGGAGAAGAGTCTGTGGAGGCTGAGCTTCAATCCAGCAGAAGAAATGCTGACATCTATGCTGAGATCATGCAGGGCATGGGGGAGAAGGGCTATACCAGGGACACACAGCAGTGCCACGTGGAAGTCAAGGAGCTTCAGCAAGTGTACCAGAAGACAAGGGAGGCGAACAGTCATTCTGGTTCTGCCCCACAGACATGCTACTTTTATGAGGAACTGCATGTGATTCTTGGTGGCGACCCCACCACTACCCCAAAACGCTCCATGGATACCTCCCAGGAGCTCCGGGCAACCTCGAGCAACAATGAGGAGGACATTGTTGAAGAGGAGGAGGAGAATGTGAGGCAGGCAAGCAGAGGATCCATTCTCCCTGACTGCCAAGAACTGCTTTTAACCTTGTAGCCCATCCCTTCACAGGACCAGTTGGTGGCAGAGCATGATGCCAGGGAAGACACCTCTGGTGAGTACACATTTCCAATCAAATTGTAGGGGTTACATGCTATTATTTTTTATGTTTAATCTGAACAAAAAATTGGGTGTAGTGAGGATTACACTGTCTGAGAACCTGGACATGGACAGGGAGGACAGGAGAGCATGCAGGGAACAAGAGTGTGCCACACAGGAAGAGATGTTGTGGATTATGAAGGAGCAATCAGACATGTTGAGATGTCTGGTTGAGATTCAAGAAAGGCAGCTTGATGCTAGAGTCCCTCTGCAGCCTATGCTGAACCTGCTGCCATCATCGTCCAGTTCTCCATCCGCCTTCCTCAAATGTCCTGTGAAATGAGGGGTGGGTGAGGAAGTTTGGCATCTCTTGCACTCAACACCAAGAGAAGATACGAGAACCAGAAGGCGCCCATTCCCACACCTTTGATTGTTATTACAGTGCATCTGTAAGCAAACTTTCCTTGTTTCTCCCTGCACAGTGTTGTCAGCCCTTTTGCCCCAGGTCTTCTTTGCTGTCTTTGTATGTTTGTATGCATAATAAAAATTAATGGTTTGAGAAGAAAAGGCTCTTTATTCATTTAACACACAGTGGTTGGTGTGGGTGGAGTTTACAGGGGAGAAAATGCAATGGAGAGGACAGTTCGGTAAGGAACAACACAAAAACGGTCACATTACTCTAGCTCATTGCTGAAACTGATTTTCAAAGCCTCATGGAGACGCGGAGCCCCTCGATGTGCTCTTCTCATTGCCCTGGTGTCTGGCTCCTCAAAATTGGCTGTCAGGCGATCTGCCTCAACCCCCCACCCTGCTGGAAACTTTTCTCTCTTTGTTTCACAGATATTATGGAGCTCACAGCGGGCAGCAATAACAATGGGGATATTGCTTTCGCTGAGGTCTAACCTAGTAAGCAAACAGTGCAAGCGACCTTTTAAACGTCCAAAGGCACATTTCACCACCATTCTGCATTTGCTCAGTCTATGGTTGAACTCGTCATTACTGCTGTCCAGGCTGCCAGTGTATGGCTTCATGAGCCATGGGAGCAAGGGGTAGGCTGGGTCTCCCAGGATCACGATTGGCATTTCAACATCACCAATGGTTATTTTGCAGTCTGGAAAGAAAGTTTCTGCTTGCAGCTTTCTGAACAGACCTATGTTCCTAAAGATGCACGTGTCATGCACCTTTCCCAACCATCCCATGTTGATGTCGGTGAAACAGCTACTGTGATCCACCAGCGCTTGCAACACCATTTAAAAGTACCCCTTTTGGTTTATGTACTGTTTGACAAGGTGGTCTGGCACTAAGATAGGGTTATGTGTTCTGTCTATCGCCCCGCCGCAGTTAGGGAACCCCATCACGGCAAAACTATCCACTATGTCCTGCACGTTTCCCAGAGCACTACCCTTCTTAGCAGAAGTGTGATAATGGCCCTGCAAACTTGGATCACAACAGATCTCACAGTAGATTTACCCACTTCAAATTGATGCCCCATTGACCTGTAGCAGTCTGGCGCTGCACGCTTCCACAGAGCTATCAGAACTCGCTTCTCCAGTGTCACAGCAGCTCTCATTTAATTGCTGTGCTTCAGGGCTCAGGAAAGCTCTTCACACAATTCCTGGAAAGTGGCCTTATGCATTTGAAAGTTCTGCAGCCACTGCTCATCATCCCAAAGCTGCTTAACGAAGCAGTCCTACCAGTCAATGCTTCTTTCCCGGGCCCAGAAACAGTGCTCAACCATGTCAAGGTGATGCGTGACTGTCACCAGCAACTGTGAATTACCCGGCTGGAATTACTCTTCCAGAAGGGCTACTTGCATGGCATCACAGTATTCTGCATGGTGGCTCCTGTATTAACTGTGTAAATACTGCAGGATAAGGCATGAGGTGTTTGTAATGCTCACAACAACAGTGTACAGCTGAGCGGGGTCCATGCTTATCGTGCTATGGCGTCTGCGCAGGTAACCCAGGCTTACAAAAAAGGCTTGGTTTGTTTGCCATTGATTTCAGGAGTGGAGGGGAAAAGGGAGGCTAACGCCATGTTCCCATAACCACCCGTGCCAATATTTTGGTCCCATAAGGCACTGCAATCCCAACCCAAAATTACACTTGGCTAAGTGCACTGTGGGATAGCTAACCACAGTGCAGTGGTCTGTGCATTGATGCAAACCCTGCTAGTGAGGATGCACTCTGCTGACACAAAGAGTGTAGTATGGACACGCAATATCAACTTGCTTAAATCGGAGGCTCGATGTTGACTTACATAAAGTTGACGTAACTCTGTAGTGTAGACGTGGCACTAGTGTATTTCAATAATGTTGAAGAAAAGTGGTGTTTTGTGGCTCTGTTATTCAAAATATGACTTCTCAGGATTTGCTGTGCATTGAGTAGGATCTTACCGTGTGCTTGTGAAGTGAGATCACAATATTAGCCACATTTCAATTTTGCTCCCTACTTCTGGGATAAAGGGAAAATGAGTGTATGTGATTTACAAGTGGGAGACAAAAGAGGAAAAAGGAAAAGAACTAATCTAGTCCCATTCGCTTTAACTTTGTAGGAACAACAGATATTTGGACGATGTTTGCTGACTGTGTCATTACCAGGCAGTAATGTGTCAGAAAATTTAGGTAAAATCATAGATGCATCATGGCAAATTTTGATAAAATCATGGTTGTTGCTGGAATATGTTGAATGCCACTTTTTCCATAACCATAATAAAACCAGGTAGTGCATAAATGAATTCTGTCAATTTTAAGTAAAAATTGTAAAGCCTGATATGACATGGCTGAGTGCTGAGAGGTAACCAAGTGTGTAAACGTTAAATGAAGGATTATACTTATTTGTGAAGAATCCGCTCCAGCGAGAAATTGGAGTGAGGTCCTCTCTTAAAAAAAGGGCTACTGTACCTACTGAGCTAAAGCAATGTCTGTTCTTTCTGTTAGTATCTTATGTGTAGCCTGTAGACAAGAAATTAAGGGTATTAAAATAATTTGTCTGCCTGCTCTTTTCCCTTTGGAGATTCTCATCTAAGTAATAGAGTACTAACAAGCCTTACTTAGCTTTTAAAACCAGATGAGATCCAAGCATATTCAAACAAATGCAATTCCTCTTTTCCAGTATATTTGAGGGGCCTCATTTCTTGACCAGTGTTTTGAAGCTAAGATTCTTTATACAAAGCTCAGATAAATGGTTTATGTATTAGATTTTAAACTCAGTGAGTAGGAATAGCTACCCCAATGTAGGATCAGAATCTAACTTTGTAAAGAAGCGCAAATTATACATCACTATAGGTGGTAGTTATGGAAACAACCTTAAATAAATAACTTTAACTAGTCCCAGCCATCTATATTTTCATCTTTTAGTGTAGATCAAAAAATTCTTAAATGATATCATTTACAGTATTTCAATATCTGATAGTGAGCACTAGCTACTACTGTATTATATAACTATTGGGGTGGACTATTTTAACCTCTCCACATTGTTTAGAATTTCAGTTATCCCCTATGTGTTCAGTTTCTAAGTGTACAGATACCCCCAAAATCCCACGTCTTGAGCAAAGAAAATGGTAGCAGTTTAACAATGACTAGTTTTGACCCAAAAAAAGGGGGAGGGGGAGGAAAACATATGGATCTGCTCATTTTCAGATTGTTGAGGCTGCAAGTCTATCACTGAGTCACTGTTTTCTCTAGCTGACCATCTGGTTGCCAGACTTAATGGAATGATACAAAAATCCCCCAGAAGTAAAATAAAAAGAAACAAGGAGATTGGGTATTCATTTTATTCACAATTGTTTCTTACACAAAGTGTGTGTATTTTGTAAGTTTTGTTGACTTTGATATTCATTAGGAAATAGGTCGCCACGCGAGAGAATAGTATTGTATGAGAAGCTCATATGCAATGTTTTTTTTCTTGAATGTTTCTCCTGTCATTCATAAATATGGGATGAGCTGACCTCCTCACATGCCCAAAACAAAAGAAGGAAGTGGATTGGTGGGCTGGATGGAGGATGGAGAAAATTCCATGATAATCACAAAGTTTTCTCTATATAGAATTCTATTTCTTGCAGAGGTAGACACCCCCCTAAAATGAGCAAGGGGCTTCACAAGTAGAAACCATGGATTCTCCAAGATTGTTGCAAATCTTGCAGGACCCAGTGCAGGCGAAGGACCATTTATGCAAGTTTCATGGCCCTCTGCCACCCTGGTAGTGTGGCTGAGGTTGCATGAACTTTCAGATGGATTTATTGTTTGTGTCTGGGATGAACAGAAGAGCAAGGAGGTGAATGTCTTCACCAGCTACACTGCACCCAACCTGCCCCTACTCCCACCCCATGCAGTCTTCAGGAAGGAAGGGATAGTGCCATGGAAGAGGCAATAAAAACCTCTCTCTCTTCATAGGAAGGGGAGGTTCATGTGTACATAGGGTCCTTTTCGCGGGAAGTGATATCTGTCCCCACTTGTACATTTTTCATGTAAGCGTATATAGAGTTTCTCTAACTCTGAAGGGCTCAGTTAGAATGCATTCAGGATGTCCTCAATAGAGACAAATCAAATCAAATTACCTAACTTGTTTAAAAGAACAGCGGTTTTTCTTTACTTAGTGTAAACAGTAGTATAGTACAAATAATTTTTACTCTCACATTTTCTTCTTATACAGCTTGGGATCCTGACCCTAAAATGACATCCACACAGTCTGACTCTTGTGCCTACATGAAACCCTATTTACTTCATGGGGGTTCCCCTCAAACCCAGAGATCCACCTGCATGCATCTCTGCAGGGACAGGGTCATGGGGAATAGTGATAATGTGGAAGCAATGAACTATTAAGAATATTGCAGTAATATTATCGATATTACAAATTTAACACTAGTAATTACTTTAGCCCTTTAGAAACAGAATACAAGTGTATTTTGGTTTATAATTTTCAGGAAAGGTATAGGATCTAATTCTCCTCTAATTACACCCATTTTATACTAGGGGAAAGCAGATTACTCTGTAGCCATTTACTTCAGTAATTTTTTGCGGGTGTGAGAGGAAAATGAGCTCCAAGTACAGTTTATCTGCAGAGGTTTTATAGTACCTTGAGTTATTCATAATTGGAAATGGTACTGGGTGAAGGAATCCTCTTCCCTCAACTTTGTGAAATAGACTTTCCACCTTGGACTTATGGAAATTTTGGGAATAGGTTTTAGAAAATAATAGCACCTCCTGCAGCACTACTTCCATCACCAAAGAAAGCAACAAACAGAAACTTACTACAGCTCTGAGTGTTGCAGAAGAAAAATAATATGTAGAACAGATAAAGAGAAGGCTCCATTGGTTAACTTAACCAGCTTATTTTATTCTAGTATGTGCAATTCAGGCACCAGTAACAGTGATGGAATTTAAAAAGTCTTATGAGAAAAAGAAAGCTGGCATCAGTTACACCATGAGATTTACAGAAATGGTATTTTAGCTTCCTAGATTTAGAGTTGCCACCTGTCTGGATTCAAACTTGGGTATTCATTTCCTCCCTCTAGTCTGTTCTTGCCAATGAAGTTCACCTTAAGGATTAGAGGGGTGAGCAGAACTCAATCCCAGTTTTGTGGTGACAGCTGCATATCCTGCCTCCAGTCACTGCTGCCAGCACTATCCACAACTTCTGTGCTGAAGGATGAACAGTAAAACAACTTACAAAGATGCTGTAAATCTCTCTCTAATGTGCATCTCTTAAGGATATTTTCAGGGCCATCTATCCTCCTCCCCCAAGATCAAGTATATCACCTCCAGAACATATGCTGTCCTTAGCAGACAGGCAGCTCCTGAACCTGCTATATTACCAGGCTAGCTATACAATCCTTTGAAAAGTTCTGTTTTCCCTAGTATTGCTTCAGTGATTTCTCTTTTAAGGAGAGGCTCTATGTAGTAAATAGACTCTTTCCCCACCATGCAGCAGTGATTCATTATCATAAGTATAGCACTTTTACATAGTGCCTGTTATCCGAAAGTGCTTTATAATTTATATATGCATGAGTAATATGTCCACTGAAATCCAGCACAGGGTTAGGAGGGGAAATCTTTAGTCAGAGGTGGAGAAACAAAGCCCTTCTCTTTAACGTCCAGATGTCCATAATGAGGAATCAGAGCTTTCATTTTTAAAGTCTCATTTGAAAATTGCTCGTCTAATGAAATGCACTTTACTGAATTCAGAGTGTCTCTGACTGGAAGATGGAGACCTGAGCTGACCCTGAAAGGAGTTGAATTTATGGTTCTAGGAAGTCAAGGTATTTCTACCCTTAACCTGAGGCCATTAAGCCATCACCACTATCAGAAAGAGAAAAAATGTTCCCCTGGACTCCAAATGTAGAACCTCTTATTCCACCCTTCTCAAGGGAGTTGGCAACCCACTTTAGGACAAATAGGCCTGGGGTATTTTGCCCTCAGCATAGGATTTCTCCATCTAGTGCAAAATCCTGCCTTTGATAGTAGCAAATGCTTGATGCTTTCTTATGGAAGCTAACAATTTTCCTAATGTCTATAGTCCACATTTTTCAGATGTGACTGCCCAGAGTTAGGCATCTAAATCCATATTTAGGCACCACGCTTGCTGGTGTAGCCTGGTCTATGGATTATGTTTTAATTATATTGATACTTAAGAATTCCCAGTTATCACTTTGAGGTTTGACAGGTTCTTGTGCCAAGATCAGGCCCAGTATTATTAAAATTACTGTTTGGTTGGGAACAACAATGTGCACAGTTGCAACACTCATACTTTAGGAACCCTTCTTTATGTATAATAGTTTATTAATACATTTAGCAAAGTCACGAACACTCTGATCCAGCAAGGTAGACAGAGATAACAGAATGTACATCTGAACATCCATATACACACACCATTTCTTGCAGAACAACCTGAAATGTTAGCTGTTATCTTCCTCATACCATCACCTTCCTCATCATTACCAGTGGCCATCAACCTGGCTCCTCCCAAGGGTTACATCTTTCTCCCCTCCTGCCCACAGGCTGAGATTCAACTTTTATAATATGATACAATGATGCCACTATGCCTGATGCATATTTAGTAGGGGTTTCTCCCCAATTCCTTATTTGTGTTTCCTCACCCTACTAATGTAGGGATGCCCTTCTCCTATAGATTAGTGTATTAATGATCTCAACTTATTATCATATACATCAATTTGTTGCCATGGCACTTTTGTGATTAGACATCTGCAGATGTTCTTTCTTAAAATACACAAAACATGGTGTTAGCTATGTTCCTGTGGTTGGCTAATGTCTTGATGGGCAAACTTCCCCCTTAAGCCGTCTATTCCCAGTTCCTCAAAATTTAGGGGTGACCGTTAGGCCATTTATCTGTGCCAAAGTTTATAGACTGCAAGCCTTATGCTAACTGCTGAAGCCAGTGTCTTACAAGGTACAGGTCTGTAGTTTCCTTGTGTTACTGCTAAATAAAATAAATGCTAAAACTAACTCTATGGGCTACAGTGGCCTGTTTTGAGCACCAACGACTGACATTGTGGCTAGTGGAGTTGCAGGAGTTCAGCACTTTCAAAGTAAGGCGACTTAATTAGTTTGAAAATGTTAGCTGTATGCTATAGCTCGTGGTACAATGCTGTGCGCTGGGGAGCAGGGGCAGAGAAATGATTTTCTGGATTGTGACAATGAGTTACACCTCTCCAACCTTTATTTTGTTTCATGTTTTAATGTGTAGCACTATTTAGGGGAAAGAAGGGGAACAGAAACTGTAGTGCATTGAGTACTGAAGCAACCACTTCTCAAGTGAGCTTATTGCTTTTTAATTAGTGCCTATGGGAAGATACTTTGCTATATCAGTGCCTTTTATACTAGTACTATCTTGAAACATTGATGTGCAAAATCACTCCCACATCTCCCACCATCTTCTATAGCCCCAGAACAGACAGACATAAATAACTAATGGAAAAGATAGAAAACAGAATTAGTCATCCCTGTTTTGCTGGTGCCTGAAAAAGAGAGAGAAAGACAAAAAAAAAAGGTGGAGATGCAATACTTGATAGATTCATTGTAACAGCTGTTATATGAAACACAGGGTTTCGCTATCCCATACAGTACATGATGAAGGCACAAAATGCATGATGGTATATTTCACTGTGTAATGAGGTAGGCATTCATGCGGTAAAATCATTTTCCTTCTCTAGGACACTCTGTTGGTGTTTTTACCATCACATTTAACTGCTCTCAGGCACCAGAGTATAATTTCCACCTTCTTTATTATAATTCTTCTCCTTATACTCCCCAATAAATGGAAACTTTTACAGTGGAGCAGCTGTTGACAAACCATTGACCTAACATAAAAAGGTTCATAACTGATAAACAGTTGGTCAAAGTCACTCAACTTCAGCATTCAAGAAAACAGAAGCAGTAGCATATGACTACTGTGTGCACAGCAAATGTTTTGGAAATTCTTACTAGCCCCAAGAAGAACTAAAATGAATTTGGTTTCATCGTCTCATAGAACTGAATTTCCAAACATAACTCTAAAGATATTCTGCTGAAAGAGTAAAAATGGAGGCAGCAGAAGCAAAATAAGCATTAAATCAGGAAAAAAATTGTTTAAATAATACTACAGAAAACACAAAATGAACTGACAAAAGTCAAAATATTAAAAGATAAAGATGACTCTGTGTGTGGATGGAATAAATAAGGACCTTGGTTTTAGTAGTGTAGATTCTGAGTTGGGGTGAGCAATCAAGATTGGGTAGCAAGAGACAGGTGAGGTGTCTAGTATGAATCATCATCTTAAAGATGGTAGCTGAACAGATTTAAACAGAGGAGGACCTCTTGGGGTAAATTGCAGAAATGTTCGGCGGTCTTCGATTTTATCTGAAAAACCGATACATACCAAAATATACTGTGCGGCCACTTTAAAAGTGAGAGAGTGATTGGTTCCCTAAAATCTAGTTTGATAGGGCATGAAAGACTCAGAAGTTGACTTCTGGATTTGCCATCATCCTAGATTTGCAGCCTCATTTTAAACTTTTTAAATGCAGTAAGAATGGCCACACTGTCTTCCAGCAGTGGCCAATGCTAGGTGCTTCAGAGGGAATGAACAGAACAGGGCAATTATTGAGTGATCCATCCCCTGTCATTCAGTCCCAGCTTCTGGCAGTCAGAAGCTAGGGACACCTAAAGCATGGGGTTGCATCACTGACATCTTGGCTAATAGCCATTGATGTACATATAGAATCATAGAATCATAGAATATCAGGGTTGGAAGGGACCTCAGGAGGTCATCTAGTCCAACCCCCTGCTCAAAGCAGGACCAATCCCCAATTAAATCATCCAGCCAGGGCTTTGTCAAGCCTGACCTTAAAAACTTCTAAGGAAGGAGATTCTACCACCTCCCTAGATAACGCATTCCAGTGTTTCACCACCCTCCTAGTGAAAAAAGTTTTTCCTAATATCCAACCTAAACCTCCCCCACTGCAACTTGAGACCATTACTCCTTGTCCTGTCATCTTCTACCACTGAGAATAGTCTAGAACCATCCTCTTTGGAACCCCCTTTCAGGTAGTTGAAAGCAGCTATCAAATCCCCCCTCATTCTTCTCTTCCACAGACTAAACAATCCCAGTTCCCTCAGCCTCTCCTCATAAGTCATGTGTTCCAGACCCCTAATCATTTTTGTTGCCCTTCGCTGGACTCTCTCCAATTTATCCACATCCTTCTTGTAGTGTGGGGCCCAAAACTGGACACAGTATTCCAGATGAGGCCTCACCAATGTCGAATAGAGGGGAACGATCACGTCCCTCGATCTGCTATGCCCCTACTTATACGTCCCAAAATGCCATTGGCCTTCTTGGCAACAAGGGCACACTGTTGACTCATATCCAGCTTCTCGTCCACTGTCACCCCTAGGTCCTTTTCTCCAGAATTGCTGCCTAGCCATTTGGTCCCTACTCTGTAGCGGTGCATTGGATTCTTCCATCCTAAGTGCAGGACCCTGCACTTATCCTTGTTGAACCTCATCAGATTTCTTTTGGCCCAATCCTCCAATTTGTCTAGGTCCCTCTATATCCTATCCCTACCTGCCACCGTATCTACCACTCCTCCTAGTTTAGTATCATCCGCAAATTTGCTGAGAGTGCAATCCACACCATCCTCCAGATCATTTATGAAGATATTGAACAAAACCGGCCCCAGGACCGACCCTTGGGGCACTCCACTTGATACCGGCTGCCAACTAGACATGGAGCCATTGATCAGTACCCGTTGAGCCCGACAATCTAGCCAACTTTCTACCCACCTTATAGTGCATTCATCCAGCCTATACTTCTTTAACTTGCTGACAAGTATACTGTGGGAGACCATGTCAAAAGCTTTGCTAAAGTCAAGAAACAATACATCCACTGCTTTCCCTTCATCCACAGAACCAGTAATCTCATCATAGAAGGCAATTAGATTAGTCAGGCATGACCTTCCCTTGGTGAATCCATGCTGACTGTTCCTGATCACTTTCCTCTCGTGTAAGTGCTTCAGGATAGATTCCTTGAGGACCTGCTCCATGATTTTTCTGGGAACTGAGGTGAGGCTGACTGTCCTGTAGTTCCCAGGATCCTCCTTCTTCCCTTTTTTAAAGATTGGCACTACATTAGCCTTTTTCCAGTCATCCGGGACTTCCCCCGTTCGCCACGAGTTTTCAAAGATAATGGCCAATGGCTCTGCAATCACAGCCGCCAATTCCGTTAGCACTCTCGGATGCAACGCATCCGGCCCCATGGACTTGGACATATCCTTCTTGAACTTATCTAA